>NC_138958.1:47192077-48670827 GCF_965226115.1 Aulonocara stuartgranti | reverse complement strand
TCATTGAGTCTGTCCTGTGCTCCTCCATCACAGTCTGGTATGGAGCAGCCACTAAACAGGACAGGAGCAGACTGCAGCGGACTGTACGGGCAGCAGAAAGGATCATCGGCACGTCCCTGCCCTCCATCCAGGATCTGTACCTCTCAAGAACCAGGAAACGGGCAGGGAAAATCATCGCAGACCCCTCACACCCTGCACACAGACTTTTTGATCTGCTGCCCTCTGGCAGACGGTACAGAAGCCTGCAGACCAGGACCACCCGACACAGGAACAGTTTCTTTCCCCTCGCCATCTCCCTCCTAAACAGTTGACCTGTCACACTGCTCCCACTGCCAGACTGCAGCTGCACCTTATGTACATTTTGTAGTATTCATTCCACCTCATTCATTTCTGTATTTTATGTATATACGTTTAGATTCGTTATTTACAGTTGGTTTACACAGCTTTGTGTATGTATGTGTAATGTGTATATATAGACATGTGTGTGTGTGTGTGTGTGTGTGTGTGTGTGTGTGTGTGTGTGTGTGTGTGTGTGTGTGTGTGTGTGTGTGATTTACATTGCTGTGCTTGAGAGCCACCATCTACCGGAACCAAATTCCCTGTATGTGTCTGCACATATACTTGGCCAATAAACACGATTCTGATTCTGATTATTACATTTGGGGCTTATATTTGACGGCAATGTGACCTTTGAAAAACAGCTGAGCTCAGTTGTACAGCGGTCTTTCTTCAAACTGAGCTTTTATCTAAGGTGAGATCATTTATATCTTTTAAAAACCTTGAACGGGCGATCCACGTTTTCATGACGTCCCAGCTGGATTATTGTAACTCCTTATATGTTGGAGTTAGTGGGACCTGCCTGGCAAGACTGCAGCTGGTCCAGAAAGCTGCAGCTCGTCTTCTGACACAAGCTCAAAGACATTTATCGTCCCAACAACCACATATACGCTGGTCCCTCGCTGTAACACAGTTCACCTTTGGCGGCCTCGCTGTTTCGCTGATCTTTTTTGTGCAATTTTGCATGTTTTTGTTTTGTACAGCGCGTTGTGTTCTGCGTCCTGATTGGCTGTAGACCATTGTCAGCCAATCTCGTGCCGTGTCTCCTGTACAGTACAGAATGTGTTCAAATTTACAGCAGTGTGACTCTGCAGTGCTGCACTGTATGTTTGTACGTTTTGTCCCAACAAACAACAATGATGACGAGACGTTTTGCACCTGTGGTAGCAGCCAAAGGCAGAGGAAGATGCTGACCATCATAGTTTCAACAAGGAGGCAAAAAGGTTGTAACTGTCCACAACAAGAACATCGTAAGGATGGAGTCAGCTTTGGCTTTGTGGCTCAGTGACCGCAGGAAAAAGAACATCGTGCTGGACACCAACATTATCTGCAGAAAAACTCAAAAGCTTTATGAAACTTTACCTGACAGCGAGGAGCCCAGGCCATGGACGAGTGCTCCTCACACAGAAGCTCATTTAATGCCAGCAAAGGCTGATTTGACACATTTCAGAAACACTTTGCTTTCACTCTTTAATAATGAACTTATTTTTCTATGAAGGTTTGAACTTTGTTTAAACAAGAGAGAAAAGTGTGAAAATGTTCATGCCTGTCTGAGAAAAGTGTAGAAAGTGTGCAGTGAGGGTTTAACTGCCTTAAAACTTCTATAATACTTGTAAAACATAAAGCTGCTACTTCATTCTGAGACTTATTTTTAGAACGTAACTCGATAAACGAGCGACCGCAGTAATGTATTGTGTTTATTTTGAAAACTCTCAACAGGATCTTCAGATTTATTTTGAAAGGTTTATCTGGAAAACACAAACACATAAGCAGGAAACAAAGAGCGTGATATGAAACGATAGACGTTTTCATATGGTCATCATATATACATCGTTCTATCGAACAGCCCCAGCTCCTGCTGTCAGTCTCTGTAAATCTGCTCTTAAAACACATTTGTATTCACTGGCTTTTAATACAGCATGAGAGTTATTTGATATTTGATGTGTGATATTAATATTAGGAGTTATTTTAATCGTTATTTTGGATTCTTGTACAGCACTGTGGTCAACGCTGCTGCTGTAATTAATGTGCTATAAACACATAAACAATCTGCAGTTAAACATCCAAAACTAAAGATGTGATCGCTGCCTTTAGAAAATGTGCTGATGCACAAGATATCAGCTCCATTAAGGTGGAATGTGGCCGTGTTAGAAACATGTTGGAAGAAGTTTGAAGCTGAAACTGTGAAGCTGAGAGTGAAAGAGCTCCAGCGTCTGTCACAGGAAACTTTCTTATTTCCACACTGATGAAAGCATCAAGCTTTGATTTCCTGCTGCTTTTATTGAGTCACACTGTGAAACTGAGCCACAGCTGAACCAGCATCCCTGTACAGCAGACACTTACAGCGCTTGGCTGCTTCCATTGGACCCTCTGCACAGAGCTTCAGTTTCCTCTTCTGGTCCCAAAGTGCAGAACAACAAGGTTTCAAACAGCTTCGTTCCAGCAGCATCAGCCACAGACATGCAGAGAGAATCCTTTGGTTGTGTTGTGTGTTTGCATATCTGCTGTCTGTGTTGCTTTGTGAGGATGGATCATCTCCTGCAGCTCCAGATAAACAAGTGTCTTGCTTTTTGCTGCGTAGCAGATTGTCCTTAACGTTCCAGTGGATAGGTTCAATCTACAAACCTATCATTAATTGGTCCTTCGAGAGCCGGATCCCTGGAGTCGACATTCACCGAGGGGAAAAGAGACACGCCGACAGACTGACGTCAGCCAGGACTTATAGAGGTCCTGCAGCAAAGTCCCGAGGCGTGAGAATTCGTCATCGAGCCGGTGGATTAGCCGTCTGTTTTTTCTCCTCGATGGATGACGATTGACGGGATTCGGGACTGATGCTACTCGCAATAAGCAACACCAAGTAGGTATGTGAAAAATCTAAGCCACTGTGTGAGGCTGAGTTGTAAAGTCTTTATCACTGTGTGCGATAAAGCGTGTAGTCACTGTGTGCGACTATTCTTTGCCGCTGTGTGCAGCAAAGCGCGCATCCACTGTGTGAGGTTGCGTTGAAAGTCTTTATCACTGTGTGCGATAAAGCGCGTGATCACTGCTATGTAAGTCTTTGCCACTGTGTGCGACAAAGCACGCAGTCACTGTGTGAGACTGCGTTGAGACAATAGGCCTAATTTTTGTTGTTTGTGTGTGAGGATATTTTTTGTTGTTGTTGTTGTTGTGTGAGTGTGTGCGGAGCAGAACACGTGGTCTGTGACGTCGGCAGCTGTTGTTGTTATTATGGGTTCCCAAGCAACCAAGAGTGTGTCAGAGGGTGACGAGAAGTTTATGGTGAAATTCGCTCCCGGTAGCGCAAAGTATTTAGGACATTGGCGCAAGAAATATGATTTTGAAGGTAAATTGGTTGTAGGACAATGTCAAATGTTAGTAGACCAGTTGACAGTGAAAGCAGCTTGTGCGACAGGGAAATTGAAACAGGAGAGAGAGTTACAAGTGGCGTCCGCTAAATTGTGGTTAGAACAGGCGCAGAAGAGACAGGAGGCAGTGACTATATATACTGACAGTCAGTATGCATATGCTACACTTCATTTCTTTGCCGCTCAGTGGTCAAGACGAGGCATGACAACATCAACAGGTAAACCTGTGGAGCATGCGACATTGTTGCAGGCCCTGTTGAAAGCAGTCTTACTGCCTAGTAAAGTTGCGGTTTGTAAATGTGCAGCACACACACGTGGCACTGACCCCATTGTACTAGGCAACGCCTTTGCAGATAAAATTGCAAAGGAAGCGGCCCTTGGAACACATGGGGTTCATGTTCTGGCGTCACAGGAGCAAACTACGCCCATCACACATGATGTGTTAGCAGACATGCAGTCACACTCACCTCCAGCTGAGAAGCAGCTGTGGCTCACTAAAGGAGCAAGCCTGCGAGGTGATGTCTACTATCTTTGTGATAAACCTATATTGCCTAAGAACCTATATAGGACTGCTGCAAGTTTGAGCCACGGGCTCTGCCATGTCTCGACAGCTGGGATGGTGGCAGCAGTCGAACGGCAGTTTTTCACACTGGGATTCAATGCTTATTCAAAACATTTTTGTAAAGCATGTTTAATATGTTGTAAACATAATGCTCAGGGAAACCTCAGACCTAGGAGAGGAAAGTTTCCCAGACCCAGCTACCCATTTGAAGTAATCCATATGGATTTCATTGAGTTGTCTAACTGTAACACCTACAGGTACTGCCTGGTGATTGTGTGCCCATTCTCAAAGTGGGTAGAAGTTGTCCCCACTAAGAAAGCAGATGCTATTTCAGTGGCTAAAGTGATATGCAAAAATGTGATCCCAGAGCATGGGATCCCCCAGACTATTTACAGTGACAATGGTCCTCATTTTGTGAATGAAGTAATTGAGAAAATGTCACAACATCTGGGGATAACGCTGAAAAACCATTGCTCATATCACCCACAAAGTGCAGGGCTGGTTGAAAGGACTAATGGCACAGTAAAGCTGAGACTCAGGAAAACAATGGAGGAAACAGGCAGAACATGGGTAGACTGCATTGAGCTAGTGAAAATGTATATGAGAATCACGCCAACTGATAATGGCCTAACGCCTTTTGAAATAATATATGGCAGGCCATTTAGAGTTCCAGTGTTTTGTAATGATAATGATAAAGCAGAAGAAGAAAACACACTAGCAGACTGGATGATTAAAATGCTGAAAAGCAAAGAAGTCATGAGTGCAAATAATCTGCCAGATGATTCTGTTTCTGTACAGGAAGAACGTCTGAAGCCAGGGGACTGGGTACTGATAAAGGTCATAAAGAGGAAGTGCTGGTCGAAGCCACGGTGGGACGGACCATACCAGGCTCTGCTGACAACACCAACTGCTGTGAAGATTGCAGAACGACCCACCTGGATACACCAAAGCCACTGCAAAAAGGTGACACACATCCAGGCCAGCTCGGAGTAAGTGGCAGGAAGACCGGGTACAAAGGGGGGGAAAGCCTCTAGGGCCCTTCGTCTCAATCCGGTGAAGAAACCAACTGAGCCACAGGTACTCATCAGAATGGCTGGTAAAGTGTTGTCTACCCTGCTGGGTGTAATGGCTTTGATGTCATCATGGTCAGCTGTGGAGACCCTGTATGTCCAAGGAAACCACACCCAATACCCTCATGGCTATTCTACAAACTTTTGGTGGCAGTTTATGAATACAACTGCTCACTTGAACAATAGGACGGACTGCTATGTGTGTGCTCATATGCCGTTATCCGCATATACATCTGGACTGTGGCCGTACAGCATACCAGAGGACAGGAGTTGGTGTCTGTTGGGCTTAGCAACTCATCCTGGCAACAGAGTCCTCTGGTCCCAGGCCAACTATAGTACACCTCTGAACATCACCTGGAGTAAGTCGCCACTTATAGATGTGAATTGTTCTGAGCAAACTGACTTATTGGCCTGGCCTCAAGTGTCAGACCCACTGCCAGACATAATATTGCTGAACAAGCTGAATACAGCTCAACTGCCGTTGTGTGTGATGAACAATGGATCACTGTCAGTGGGGGAGCTGCCGCTTCGTTTATGTGGATACATATACACCTACTGCCCTCCAGAGAATGAGAGCAGGTGTATGAAATGCTTGACCAGTGCAAAGTGAGCTGAGAACTTGACATTAAGGAGGACTGAATGCAAGTCCAACCGGGCTTACAGGATACCAGTAAAAGCAAAGAGTCAGAAGTGGACAGGATGTGCAAGGATGGTGCCGAGCAGTAAAGGAACAAGAGTTTTGGCTGATTGGTATTTCTTGTGTGGACATAAAGCCTATCTATCACTCCCTGAGGGATGGGGAGGATTGTGTGCCGTGGTGAAGTTATCGGATCATGTCTTCTTCATGGACAGAGTTGAACATCACCCTAGCAACCGACGGAAGCGTGAGGTGAATATAGCCTCACCTAACTCTTTTGGAGTGACAGTAGACACTGGAGTGCCACGAGAATTCCGCATTTGGAGTGGAGGAGCTAAATTCTTCCAAAGTTTGATCCCAAACATCGGAGTTGCAGAGGTGCGGGATCATGTGGAGATCAACCGATATGCCTTACTGCGACACATTAATCTCACTAAGACTCTGGGAACAGCCTTAGCGGAGGAGCAAAAGGCCATCAGAACGATGGTACTGCAGAACAGGCTGACCCTAGACTTGATAACAGCATCACAAGGAGGAGTGTGTAAGCTGATTGGAGAGACATGTTGTACGTTTATTCCGGATGGATATACGACTGGAGGAGACATCTATGAGGCACTGCAGAACTTAACTGCTCTGCAGAAATATGTGGCGGACCACACATCAGGAGGAGACACGTCACAAGGCTGGATAGCCTGGTTGACATCTGGACCATGGTGGAATATGTTTCTAAAGTTTTTGACTCCCATTCTTACATTATTGGCTTTGCTTTGCTTGTTTACAGGTTGCATCTTGCCATGTGTAAGATCGATGGTGAATAAAATGATTGCTAACACCTTTACCAATTTCATACTGTTGCAGCAGAGTGACATGGATGCTAAGGCTAATATGTGTGTATGAAATGAAGCCTGCACTGAAAATGTTGACAAGTGGTGTAGAGCTGAAGATATATATATGCCGTATAGCCTTAAAAAATGACAATACAGGGTGGTGATGATGGGTTTAGATTTTATTATTGTCATTTGTATTAGGAAATATTTAACCATATATTCTTAGAGGTGTATAATCAATTGTGTAGTGATAGGATGTGTGATCTTTAGCAGGCTGCAGGGGCTTGGTGTGTATTCCACACTGGAATGCACACCCACATCCTGGGAGCACGAGAGAGGTCGTACCTTCTCTTATTGTTTTATGGCAGGATTAACGTAGCTACGTCTGTTCTAGTCTAAGTGCTTTTTGTTTAGATGAACTGCTGGACTTCCTCACCATGTTATCTAGGGTGAACCATCTAGGGTGAAGGGGGGTCTACCCTCTTCCTGACCAAGGATGTTATATGACCCTTTGATCAGCAGTACCACACACACACACACACACACACACACACACACACACACACACACACACACACACAGTATTCTTTGTTCACATGTATACCTATGTGAGATGCTATATGTTAATGACCCTATGCATATTCATGTAACCACAATAAAAGGAGTGCTATGGGGAGCCTGGCTGAGAGTCTGATGGTGGTCAAGTGGTGGAACGACGCTTGGCTCCAGCCAGGTCTCCCTCATGCATGAGTAAACCAGAGAACTTTGGTGCCTTGTGTCTTGCTTTTTGCTGCGTAGCAGATTGTCCTTAACGTTCCAGTGGATAGGTTCAAACTACAAACCTATCACTTTCACTTCAGCTTCACCAACAACAGCACAAGCAGAGCAGCCCACTGCCTGCATGGCTGGGACAGCGCCCCCTGGTGACTGTAAACCACTACAACATGTAGACGGCCGTCTGCAGGCTGGATGTAGCACCACCGCAGAGACGTGCTGCAGCTCTGTTTAGTTACCCAGCTGACAGCAGAGGCTGTAGTTTACTGTTACCAACATGGAAAACTGAAGCTTCACCAGCTGGAGCTACAGAGCTGGAGAACAAAGGAGACTGAGAGGCCAGAATGATGTGGGAGGAAACATCAAGAGCCTGTTTGAAAGGAGACACATGTGGATGCTGTGCCAGTCTGTGGTCTGTCAGAAGTCAGCTGAGTCACACTGCAAGAAGCTGCAGAATCTCAGAGGAGGAGATTTGGAAGTGTTTGTGGGACAAACTGGACTCAAAGAAAGAAGTCTTTGGTGGAGGTGAGCAGTGTGAAGCAGAACACATGCAGATGAATCAGGAGGTCAGCATCAGTGTCTCCTTGTGGTGGACGGTAAAAGAATCAGAGCCAACACTCCCGTCCACCCTCGGCATGAAGCAGTGCTGTTTCTGAAACAGGAGGACAAGTCCAGAGAAGACAGAGGAAGCAAAGATGAGGGTGGGACAGGACAGCAGGACTTCCTTCACACCTGCAGCTCCATCACACTGCTGTAGCTCCTCTTCATCACACATGTACCTGCAGCCTGTCTTCAAGTCCAGGAGTCACCTCCACACAGTGTAGAAGCCTCCTGTGCAGACCATGGAGTCCAGCCTCTGTCAGGGAAGTCGGCACTAAAGCCTGAAAGACTTCAATCTGTCTCTGCTCCACCCGAGAAAGACCAGCACCGTACTTGTTGTGCATTCAAGGAGGGAACATCAGCGCTGCATCGTGGGAACAACACCGCAGGAACAAAGACACAGCACGGCCGATGAAGGACGAGGACAAAGGAAAGGTGAGTGAGAAGACCCTGGTGGTGTGGACGGACCTGCAGGGGCTCCAAGACTGAGGAGCAGAGACGTCCATGTACCAGCTGAGGATGCTGCAGTGATCCAGGGAGCTCGGTCCAATCTGAGGCCGTGTGAACTACGTGGACCACAGTTTCTTCACAGACTTCAGCCACGTGAACATCTGGAGATCCAACAGTGCACGAGCTGTGAGCCATCAGCTGTTTCTCTCATCAGCTGCTGGAATGAGAGCTGCTGGAATCATCTCGAGCAGCAGGAAATCACTGATGTTGTTTCTAAACAAAGATATGGGACTGAGCTCCACTGAGCTCCTTCTACTTTCATCCAGATAGAAACTGCTACAGTCTGCTGATTATTGCTTTGCCTCCATCACACGAGCTCTTTATCCTGTTCTTCACTCTCATTGGTTCTTTGTCTGCTTGTTTTTACAACAGTAGTCTTCTGATTGGTCAAAGGAGACAATCAGCTGTGACTAAATGTAGCTCCTACAGCAGTGATGGGAATAACTACTGAAGCTAATCCAGTATCAAAGCTCAGGAATCAGCAGCTCCCACCTCGTTTTCTTTCAACAACTATTTTTAGCTGCTGTGTTTTTGTGTTTCTGCAGACCTCAGACATCCTGCTGCTCTGGACAACTTTTTCATTCTTTTGTATCATTATTTTGCTTTTCTTTTATTATTATGTTATATGTATTAATATGTGAAACACTTATTCTTTGTGTTTTTGCTTTGCTCCTGTCAAACTGCTTTAATAAAATCTGCTGCAGTCTAAACTGTGGACGTTCCCTTTTTAACCCTTTGTGAAACAATAAAGGTTTAAATCTGAGTATTCATCTATGTTAGTGTTTAATGGGTCTAATAGGTTGCTTTGGCCTTTCCCAGTAATATCTTCCTTTGCAGTCTGTGGTCCAGGCTTCTAAAACCATCCCAGGTTAACAAGAACTACAATCTAGAGGAGAGCTGCCATAACAGGTGTGACTGATGAGATCTGACCTGCAAGGTTACTCAGGTTTGTTTGTATCAGGACAAGCAGGGAAGCCGCCTGGACGTCAAAGTAGTTAGAGCTGGGCGAGTGTCCTCACCCACATCGGCTTCACAACTCTGCATCATCTACTGAGTAAGACTCAGAGCATCAGAGATTAGAAGGTCTACAAAGAGCTGAACCAGACTTCCTGTATAAAGGTTTTAGTTCCACAGATCGACAGTGTCAGCACAACTAAAACGTGGAGACTGACCTCAGAGTTTCAATTTGATGTTGTGGATTCTCCAGAAGAACACACAGCTGCTTCACTCCTGAATCCTGCAGCTTGTGGGAGCTCAGGTCCACCACTCTGGGATACGAAGGGTTGAGCTTCAGCACTGCTTCCAGATAATCACAGCTGATCTCTGACAAATCACAGCCCCTCAATCTGTATAGAGAATGAAAGATGTAAGTTTATTAGACAAAGTGCTTGAAATCATTCAGTGTTTCATCATCTGTTCAGAGCTGAAGAAGGTTCAGAATGTAGAAGTTTAGAAAATGGAAACTCCAAACAGCTGAAGCCAACAGGAAGCAGCTTCAAACAAACACAACAAGAGAAAAAACTCTGAATGTTTCACATTAAAGTCGTACATTTTTAACAAGAGTGTTTTAAAGACAGAGTCACTGATGATCATCTTCTGCCCAGTAAAACTTTGGTTTTCCACATGTGAGTGTTAATGATGCACAAAGACTGTGAGTGCAAAGAGGGAGCGAGGAGGATGACAGAGAGATGGTACAGGAGCATCAAGAACCCGGCGAGGAAATGAGCAGAAGGACTTTGGAGCCTGTTGGATTGAAGCTTTCACAGAGACGTGTTTGACTGGACACCACCAGGACAGACTTTTAATCCCAGGATTTGGATGAGCTTTCTGTCTTTATGGTCACAAATGATGCTGTAACTCTGTGAATGTCCTGGAACTGTCAGCAGTGTGGTTACGTCCTTTTGACCTGAGTTTCCACAGCTCTTATAACAGCAGTGTACATTCAGACTGAGACACGCTTCAGTCTGTATGGACCTGTTTCTGTAGCTGCCACCATCATTCTACGGTCGTGTCCAAATTCATGGGCTGCATCCTCCCGAGGACCCGGCCTTTGCGGTCTACGTGGGCTGGGTCCTCAGAAGGTCGGGTAGGCTGGAAATAAACGGCTGGGGAAATTGGACGGTCTAGCCTTCTGATTAGCGTCACCGCTGTCTCGGTGGAGTTTAATAAACTCAGCCGTCTGCTCCTTGCTATCTAAAATATAACAGGACACTGGCGTAAATGCTCGACCGTCTCATACTTCTGTTTAATCAGTTTTCTGTTTGACGTTTAGTCAGCTCTGTAAAGACCAAGGAGGAACCCACCTGGGGGATTAATAAAGTTTTATTTTATCTAATCTAATCTAATAACTTTAATCTCAGCCAAACCGATTTACTCACGAACAAACAAAACACTGAAAAAAGCCAAACAATAACATTTTTAGGTTGTCTAAGTGACTTATATATCACGTTTAACCTGAGTAGCGAAAGTCCGCGGTGATCTGAAAATGATGTGCCGGGAGTTGTGCCGTTCTCGGCGGCTTCAGTGACCCTCGAGCTCCCGGCGAGCTATCGAGCTGGTGGGTAGCAGACGTCTCCGAAAACGTCGAAGCACTTTTGGAAATATGCGGTAACTTGATAAACCGAGCAGATATTTGATGTTTACACAGCTACTTTCTCGCCTGAAAATATGTTAAAAGTTTATTTTGTGACCGAAAAAGATTAGTATGAGTAATTTTAAAACTTAGTAGCGGCCGCCATTGTTGGAAACTGGAGTTTGGCTGGGCCGCGCTATGAATTCTGGGATATGGTAGGCCACGAAGGACACACCCGACCCATCCTTCAAATTCGGGGAAAAGGAGGACGCATTTGTTGGCTGCATTCGGAGGAGTCTACGAATTTGGACAGCCTTCGACGTGTCGCTGTGACGTAATCGGTCTACAAATGCGGCCTCAGGAGGATGCAGCCCATGAATTTGGACACGACCTACATGTTTGTACATCAGCTTATCAAATACTGTCTGCTGTCTTCATTTATTACTCTTCACCTGCTTCACTGTCACTGTGTGGGCGGAGCTGTCTGAGCCCTGCCCACACAGACACAGCTCCTCTCTGGAGCAAAACTTCTGCTTCATCTCCGCCTCTTTTCTTCATCCTCCACCTCTCTTTTCTCTTCTTCTGTGTTCTGCAGCCACAGAGCCTCACAGCCATTAGCACGCCCATACCTGAGCAGCTAGCATTACCCAGCATGTCGTGCAGCAGTGTCAGTTTGTAAATGTGCAAGAATTCCTGCTCCAAACTGTTTCACAGAGTGCTGTGTGCCGTGACCTTTGACCTGCTAAAGACAGTCAGCTGTGGATTATTCATTGTTGTGTCTGATACTTAGAACTGTGAGGAAGAAGCTACACAGTTAATCAGGGTCCCCTCTCTCTGAATCAGGAAAGGTGGGCAGGCCGCGTGTGGGCCGCGGGCCATACGTTGAGTATCACTGTTTGAAATGTGAACATTGTTCTGCTGCAGTCAATGGACTAAACCAGAGAAGAAGAAAACAGACTTTACCATGAAGATCCTCAGTGTGGATCAGTATAATATCAGCCTGATGTCTGCAGTTTAGTGTCAGCACAACTTTCACATCATATTCATCTCAGCACAACTAAAACATGCTGACTGACCTCAGAGTTTCAAATCGACATCGTGGATTCTCCCGAAAATCACACAGATGCTTCACTCCTGAACCCTTCAGGTTGCTGTAGGTTCCACTCAGGTCCACCTCTGTGGGATACGAGGGGTTGGACTTCAGTGCTGCTGCCAGATATTCAAGGCCAATATCTGACAAACCACAGCTCTTCAATCTGTATAAAGAATGAAAGATGTAAGTTTATTAGACAAAGTGCTTGAAATCATTCAGTGTTTCATCATCTGTTCAGAGCTGAAGAAGGTTCAGAATGTAGAAGTTTAGAAAATGGAAACTCCAAACAGCTGAAGCCAACAGGAAGCAGCTTCAAACAAACACAACAAGAGAAAAAACTCTGAATGTTTCACATTAAAGTCGTACATTTCTCATAAAAACAGGACAAAGACTTGAAAAAGTCGTGTTTTTCCTTCCAGGAACCACATGGCTTCACTTTTAAAGGTGAAGTGTGACAGAAATGGACATATTGAAATCAATGATATCAAAGCTGGAATCAAATGAGTCCAAGTCTTCTGCTGATTCAGCATCACATTCATCTTTGCTCCTTGTTCTGCATCCCCACCATAAATATAAAGGGGCAAAACTCACATTTTCCAAAATCCTCTTTAAGCTTCGACAATAAAGGAAGATAGTTTTATACAAGTCTTTGTGGTTTTCTTGTCACCCAGATGCCCGAGTACTTAAACTTCTTATAGCTGGGTTTAAAAGGGGCTAAAATACACAAAACTCCCCAGTTGTCGTACAGATAGACTTTTCCTCGCTCTTCCCAAAATTCACTTTATATCCAGAAATTGTCCCAAATTCCTTAAGTATGCATTAAGGTGACCTTGAGGCTCTTAAAGGCGCCTATAAATAAAACGTATTATTATTATTATTATTGTAAGTCTATCCAAAAGTTTGTGGAGGCTGTTCGATGGGTTGGAAATAAATAAAATCATGTTGTCGGCATAAAGAGAGACTTCATGTTCGATACCCCCTCCATGTTTTCCCTCAACACCAACACATTGTCTCAGAGCAACAGCTAGCGGTTCAATGGCAAAAAGGAGACAGAGGGCATCCCTGTCCTGGGGGGCAGATTATTGTTAGTCCGGACGGCTGTTAGAGGGGAGCAATACAATACTTTTATCCAAGATACAAAATTAAAGCCACATTTTTTAAGCGTATAAAAAAAAAAATCCCATCTCACCCGATCCAACGCCTTTTCTGCGTCAAGCCAAATGACAGTTTCCAATGTATCACCTTTAACATGGGTATAAATGATATTTAATAGAGCTCTAATGTTCAAAAAAGAGTGCCTAATAAAGCCCGTCTGGTGAAATAATGGAGGACAAATACTTGTGTAAGCGACGGGCCAACACTTGAGCCAGGATCTTGGTGTCTGTGTTGAACAAAGATATTAAACGACATGAACGACAATCTAAATGGTCTTTTTCCTGTTTTACAATTAAACACATCACTGCTTGATGCATTGTTGGAGGCAACGACTGTGAGAGGAAGGATTCTTCAAAAGTTGATTTTAACAGTGAATTCAGTCGGTCAGAAACCTTTATGAAAAAATCAGATGGATACCCGTCGGGGCAGCAGATTTTCCAGACTGCATGCTCCGTACGGCCGTTTCAATTCCAACATTAGAGACAGGTTCCTCCAGACTAGCGATCGCATCTCCTCCCAAGGAGGGAATATCAAACACCTTATTGAAATCATTGTGGATCTCAAGGATAGTTTGGTTGTCTGTAGACCTTATTCCCTGGTCATTGTAGATCTCAAGGATAGTTGGTTAGCTGTTCTTAGTCGTAGCTGGTGAGCTGATAACTCGCCTGTTTTTTCTCCATGTTCATAAGCGTAGCTGCAACTTTGACTCAGCCTGTTTTGTAGATATGAGATTGTATTCAGTTTGTCATTGTAACCGCTGTGTATATAATACAGGCTCAGGAGAGTGGCTGCACACAGCATGTAGTTTAGTGTCACGGTCACAGTGGCTGACCGTATGGAGAGTGTGTGGAGGACTCAGGCGCAGACACTGGCGCAGACATGAAACTGAGTTTTGAACGAAAAGCGAGCCTTTATTTCGGCTGAAGACATCAAACAAGGCAGAATCACAGTGAAGAGAACTAAACTGGGGAACTAATACTATAATAAATCATGAAGACACAGAAAGCTATGGCTAAGAATACAAAAGACTGGGCATGAAAATATGGAGGGTGGGAACACAGATGACGCGACACAGAGACTAAATACACATGAGGGATGATCATGTTCCAAACATTAAAACTGTCAAACCTGCAGGGGGGATTGGCTGTTCCAAACCTGAAATATTATTTCTGGGCAGCTCAGATGAGACCCCTGACTGTATGGGTGCGGGATTTGTCTGAAACTCAGTGGCTAAACATTGAGAAGACAATGTGCGAAAGATCATTGGAATCCCTGCTTTGTTCTAACATTTCAATTAAAAATGTGCATATGGGGGAACGGACGAGGGTCACACTAAAGATTTGGCGTAGAATCAAACAATCATTTGGTCTTCCAAAAGAAATTTCAATTCTATCAAGCCTCTCCTCCCTGCAGGGTTTTTCTCCTATTGTGGAAGACTCTGGCTTCAGAGCATGGTCACATAGCGGGCTTCATAAACTTTGTCATGTTGTGAGGAATGGGCACCTGAGCTCATTTGAACAGTTGAGGTCAGTTTCGGCTTCCTTCTTCTGACTTTTTTAGATTTCTGCAGCTAAGAAGCTTTTTGACAAAACATAAAGAATGGAGGCAAGTTTTGGAGCCCTCACCCATTGAGGAAATATTTCTAAAAATATTTCAAAGTAATTCCTCCCCAAAATTAATCAGTCATTTTTATAACGCATTTATGAGTTTCAATACAAATGCAACTTTGGATATTAAGGCAAGGTGGGAAGCTGAGACTGGCACTCAAATCTCAGAGGACACCTGGGAAGAGGTGTTCGGTGAAGCCCATCTGGTGACTAATTCTGGGCTGTGGAGAGAATTTAAATGGAAGGTGGTCATGAGATATTTTAGAACCCCAGAGATAATTGCCAAAATGAAGCCTACAAATCCTGACACCTGCTGGCGAAATTGTGGTACTTCTTTAGGAACCCACTCACATATATTCTGGTCATGCCCAAAAATCTGCTCACTTTGGAATGACATATTTAAAGTTCTCAGTACAGTTTTCCAACAACCATTAACAAAAGACCAACAGTTAGCCATTTTAGGAGTCTTACCAAAGGGTTTTGCGGGAAACAATAAAACGTATCTCTTAAGAATCTTGCTTACAGCAGCACTAAAGTGTATCACTATTAAATGGCTGAATCTTGACCCACCTTCATATAATATGTGGATTGATAAAGCAAGAGAAATTTACCAGATGGAGGAAATAACATCTGCTCTGCAGATTCAGAGAGAATTGTTTACTGAGCGTTGGCGACCCATACATGCTTTACTGTTTCAATAATTTAGCATAGGTCTGTTTCGTTTTGTCCATTTACGGCTAAGTTTGTCACATGTTATTTAATATTACATAAAGTTTTTGTTTTGTTTTCTTTTTGTTATGTTGTTGTCTGTTTGTTTTGCTTGGGTTTTGTTTTGTGCTTCCTAATTGCAGTTCTTATTTTAATCTACATTTCTGCATTGCGGTTCCTGTAACTGTCCTACTTGTGAACATCGACAAGTACAAGTTGCAATGTTGTAAATTATAATAAAAATTGAGTTAAAAAAAAAAAGAATATTAAAGTCGTACATTTCTCATAAAAACAGGACAAAGACTTGAAAAAGTCGTGTTTTTCCTTCCAGGAACCACATGGCTTCACTTTTAAAGGTGAAGTGTGACAGAAATGGACATATTTGAAGTCCAACACCTTTTTCCAGTCACATTATTAAAGCAGACAAACTACAAGCTCATTTTGACAAACTGAGGCTCAAACTGAGCCACAGCTGAACCAGCATCCCTGTACAGCAGACACTTACAGCGCTTGGCTGCTTCCATTGGACCCTCTGCACAGAGCTTCAGTTTCCTCTTCTGGTCCCAAAGTGCAGAACAACAAGGTTTCAAACAGCTTCGTTCCAGCAGCATCAGCCACAGACATGCAGAGAGAATCCTTTGGTTGTGTTGTGTGTTTGCATATCTGCTGTCTGTGCTGCTTTGTGAGGATGGATCATCTCCTGCAGCTCCAGATAAACAAGCTGGACCTGAACCTGGTAGCTTCACTTAGAAGACACTTGTGACGGGAACGTGTGAGAAGTTTTGTGCAGACAAGTGTGGATTTAGAGTGTGGGACGAGCTCTCCACAGTCTTTGTGGAGATCCACATTCTGCATACTGCCTGTGAGAAGCTGCAGACATTTGTCCTCCAAATCCACTGAGCAGCTGCTCGTGGTGGTATTAGTTTCATGTGTGCGTGTTAGCATGAAGCCTCGGTCACACTCTGCTGTGGACACGGTCACGGACAGCTGGACGCCTGATGGACGAGTCGTCCTTCCTGTTAAACTTCTTTGAGCATGAGAAGAGCATGAGAAGCTCAGTGGACACTGTTCAGGGTTTTAACTCTCGCTTTCACTTCAGCTTCACCAACAACAGCACAAGCAGAGCAGCCCACTGCCTGCATGGCTGGGACAGCGCCCCCTGGCGACTGTAAACCACTACAACATGTAGACGGCCGTCTGCAGGCTGGATGTAGCACCACCGCAGAGACGTGTTGCAGCTCTGTTTAGTTACCCAGCTGACAGCAGAGGCTGTAGTTTACTGTTACCAACATGGAAAACTGAAGCTTCACCAGCTGGAGCTACAGAGCTGGAGAACAAAGGAGACTGAGAGGCCAGAATGATGTGGGAGGAAACATCAAGAGCCTGTTTGAAAGGAGACACATGTGGATGCTGTGCCAGTCTGTGGTCTGTCAGAAGTCAGCTGAGTCACACTGCAAGAAGCTGCAGAATCTCAGAGGAGGAGATTTGGAAGTGTTTGTGGGACAAACTGGACTCAAAGAAAGAAGATGTTTGTGAAGTCTTTGGTGGAGGTGAGCAGTGTGAAGCAGAACACATGCAGATGAATCAGGAGGTCAGCATCAGTGTCTCCTTGTGGTGGACGGTAAAAGAATCAGAGCCAACGCTCCCGTCCACCCTCGGCATGAAGCAGTGCTGTTTCTGAAACAGGAGGACAAGTCCAGAGAAGACAGAGGAAGCAAAGATGAGGGTGGGACAGGACAGCAGGACTTCCTTCACACCTGCAGCTCCATCACACTGCTGTAGCTCCTCTTCATCACACATGTACCTGCAGCCTGTCTTCAAGTCCAGGAGTCACCTCCACACAGTGTAGAAGCCTCATGTGCAGACCATGGAGTCCAGCCTCTGTCAGGGAAGTCGGCACTAAAGCCTGAAAGACTTCAATCTGTCGCTGCTCCACCCGAGAAAGACCAGCACCGTACTTGTTGTGCATTCAAGGAGGGAACATCAGCACTGCATCGTGGGAACAACACCGCAGGAACAAAGACACAGCACGGCCGATGAAGGACGAGGACAAAGGAAAGGTGAGTGAGAAGACCCTGGTGGTGTGGACGGACCTGCAGGGGCTCCAAGACTGAGGAGCAGAGACGTCCATGTACCAGCTGAGGATGCTGCAGTGATCCAGGGAGCTCGGTCCAATCTGAGGCCGTGTGAACTACGTGGACCACAGTTTCTTCACAGACTTCAGCCACGTGAACATCTGGAGATCCAACAGTGTACGAGCTGTGAGCCATCAGCTGTTTCTCTCATCAGCTGCTGTAATGAGAGCTGCTGGAATCATCTCGAGCAGCAGGAAATCACTGATGTTGTTTCTAACCAAAGATATGGGACTGAGCTCCGCTGAGCTCCTTCTACTTTCATCCAGATAGAAACTGCTACAGTCTGCTGATTATTGCTTTGCCTCCATCACACGAGCTCTTTATCCTGTTCTTCACTCTCATTGGTTCTTTGTCTGCTTGTTTTTACAACAGTAGTCTTCTGATTGGTCAAAGGAGACAATCAGCTGTGACTAAATGTAGCTCCTACAGCAGTGATGGGAATAACTACTGAAGCTAATCCAGTATCAAAGCTCAGGAATCAGCAGCTCCCACCTCGTTTTCTTTCAACAACTATTTTTAGCTGCTGTGTTTTTGTGTTTCTGCAGACCTCAGACATCCTGCTGCTCTGGACAACTTTTTCATTCTTTTGTATCATTATTTTGCTTTTCTTTTATTATTATGTTATATGTATTAATATGTGAAACACTTATTCTTTGTGTTTTTGCTTTGCTCCTGTCAAACTGCTTTAATAAAATCTGCTGCAGTCTAAACTGTGGACGTTCCCTTTTTAACCCTTTGTGAAACAATAAAGGTTTAAATCTGAGTATTCATCTATGTTAGTGTTTAATGGGTCTAATAGGTTGCTTTTAGGGGTGGGTTTTTATAATCGATTTATCGATTAAAATCGATTCTGGCTTGGATAACGTAAAATCGATTAATTAAAATCCTGAATCTATTTTTTAATATAAATTTATTTTGCTTGAAATTCCAGAATTTCTGGTGAAATCTCACAAAATCTCAACAACAGCTAAGACAGTAAATGAGAGCAGGAACACGGATTCTGCACAAAGACTTAAACACACAGCGCGACCTGCGAATCAGAATCAGTGAGATGTCGCTTTTCTCACCCGATGGCACGGACACGGTCGGGGTTGAAAGCCGACAGCTCGCTGATTCTGATGTTTCAGCGGCTCCGCGCTTTGTGTTTAACCTGTTTGAACCTGCTTAGCTATACCATACCGTCACTGCCATTATATTATGCTGCTATTCATACTGTCATTATATTAATGCTGCTATCCTGTATATATCTTACTTACTATTGTTTGAATACTTGCGATTGTTTTATTGTACTTTTTATATTTTACATTTATATTTATTTTTGAATCTTGCACCAAGGGAGTGGCACTCCAATTTCGTTGTACTCTGTACAATGACAATAAAGGCTATTCTATTCTATTCTATTCTATTACGTCCTTTTTACACTGATTCTAAAGCTGTTAGTTTTATCTCTCTCCAAACAATATTGACTGAACCAGCAGCAAAAGAAGATCCAAACTACGCTTCACATAAACATCGTCATGAACTCACTCTGACTTTTGCTGTTTTGCTTCCACCAGGATAAAATCACACATCATGCACAGCTCTCTCTCTCTCTCTCTCTCTCTCTCTCTGTACTTCAAGAACAGTTTCCCGTCTAAAAATCTGTTTTCTGCATTATTCGCTTGCTTGTTACGCACAAGTCTACCGTTGTTTACAGCGCTGTCGGCCGCTGTTTTTTTCCTTTTACTTACTTTCGAAAAGAAAGCCTCATTTCTGCCGTTCAATACTGAACAAATTTAAACTTTTTAAAATTATGCAAAACTGCAAAACGCTGTGTTTGTAATAAAAACGGTGTAACTTTGCTCTGCTTCACTTCAGCAGCATCAGGTAATGTTTATGTGTTTTTGATCTACTGCAGAATATTTTTATAAAATCCCAGGAAAATCAGCTTCATGTTTTTCTGTGTTTTATCTTCAGCTACTTTGACACAAAGGCCTCTGCTGTGATGCTCACACCTTTGATAAAGTCGCGAAAGTGCCAGCTTCCCTTTTATAGATACAAAAATATGTAAATGTACTGATCTGAATTATAATATTTCTGACTGTCTGAGGCAACATTTCCCAGATTCCAATCGAATTGAATCGAATCGATTCTAGAAATCAGTGACGATACCCAGCCCTACTTTGAATTGTGTTACACAAAAATAAGCAAAGTTTCTCGTTGTTCAGGCAGAATCGAGCGTTGAAGAATGAATTCACACGTCAATAAACATTTTCATCAGCACAAGCAGGACAATGAAAGCAGGAAATACCCCAAACTGCCATTTCTCATTCTACAACTTCAACAACTGCACATGAATTATACTTCATACACAGACCCACAGTCTCTGATTGCTCTGAAATCTCACTGACAGCCAATAGAAATAAAGAAAAGTCCAGACTGACAGTCTCTGTGGGGTTAGGCAGTGAACTGCTCACGCTGCGTTCAAGTGCATCACAAACTATTGGAATTGGATCCAACTTTGTGAAGCAGATTTCTTCTCAGCTGCTGTTTTGAACATTTCCTCATGAACTGTATTAAACTCTGTAAATGAACTGAGAACTATTTCTACATTTGAAACTATGGATTCATTTTCCCGTTCACTTCTGTACGTTAGTGTATAAATGAATGTTAGACTGGGCTCCATGGAAACACTTGGACTGGTCTCAGCTGCCTTCTTTCTGTAGTCCTTTCTCTTCTCCAGCTTCTGTTTGAAATCCTCTCACAGAGCCTGAAACCTGCTTTGCTGTCATGTGTGGGCCTGTGTTCCTCTGCTTTAACACAAACCTCACCACAGCAGCTGTGTGGGTCGTCTCTGTAGCAGCCCGATCAGCTTCTGATACATGAACATCATCACAGCTCCTAACTTCACCTTTATTAGCTTTGACATTCATGTCTTTCTTTTCTCTGTCTGTTTCCACACAAACTCAAAGTCTCTGCAGCCTGTTTTTATCTGCTATCATCAGATCTCCAACAGCCTCATTCACATCCCTCACACACTCTACAGCCTCACCAGTACTGACTTCATCTTCACTGACTGATGGAGCACAACATGAACCTGTGGAGGCTGAAAAGCTGTCCTGTCAAACATCTCCCCGTCACCACTCCACTTCTGTCAGCCTTTAAATGAACCCTGCTCAAGTCTGTCACTTCTATTTGGAGCCAAGAGGAAAAACTGTTGTTCAGTCGTTTGGAAAGACACAACATTTCTGAAAGCACTCAAACGTCTTCACATTTGTCTTCAGACACATCCTGAACATTTAGGAACTAAAGAACGTTTCAAATATCAAAGATCAGAAATATAGAAAAACAACAACAGCTGCAGTCAGTGAACTCACCTCAGAGTCTCCAGTCGACAGTTTGGACTCTCCAGTCCAGCACACAGAAGCTTCACTGCTGAATCCTGCAGCTCGTTGTTACTCATCTCCAGCTCTGTCAGATGGGAGGGGATGGACTTCAGAGCCGAGGCCACAACTTCACAATGAGTCCCTGAGAGTCCACAGTCAGCCAGTCTGTGATCATAGAAAATACAAAATGTGTTATTATAAAAGCAGAAAGTCTGCATTATAAACACAGACTGAATGTATATGAAGACAAAACAGAGTGAGGTCATAATCTGATGAACATCTGCTCTTCACATCTGTGCTTCAGCTCCTCTTACTGTGTTTGACATGACACAACGATTGAGTCTCTCTCAGACCTGCAGACTTTTAATGAGAATCTTTGTTTGGCTTTAATCTGCAGATGAAGGAGGAAGATGGTGTCACATTTAGGCTTCCATAATGTCCACAGTCTGTCAGTGAGATCTGATCCAGAGTCAGAGTGAAGACACACATGTGGACTGTTTCCTGTCTTGAATCCAGAACATTTTGAATGAGCTCAGCTCAGTGAAGAGTTCCAGCTGGAAAGACGATCTCTGTTTGCTACCTGCTGCTGTCAGGTACGACTGTTCACGTCCACACTCAGGAAAAATCTGCTGACTGTCACCAAACGGAGCAGAAATGTCATCACTGGACAATAATGATGAATGAACTCAGAGCTGCTGATATCACATCTGATTTCAGGGGAACTAAACACAGAAATGATTGGCTCCTTTTAGCTTTCTGAGCCATTAGTCTGCAGGTTTATCACTAGTTGGCAGAAACAGACTTGTATTAATGTTCAGCGCTTCAGTGTTTATGACTCCAGATCCAGGTGACAGCAAGTCAAAATGATGTTACCTGTCTGTGTCCAGCAGCAGCCTTTGAATATTGTTATAAACTCACATGGATCAGTTTGTCTTTGATTGGTTTGTAAAGTTCAAATTCATTTATATTCATCAACTCTAAATGAAAAATGTTTTTCTTCTTCTATGTTTATTATTAGAGTAACAAATTCTTATAGTTTCCTGTTGTTGAGAATTTCAGTGTAAAACCACTCGGACCTGTGCATCACTGCACACTGTGAAAGTATTACTGCAGTTTAATCTATAATCCTAATCAGTGTGTTTACTGGACTGTAGTCAGACCTCCGTTATACCAAAGGAAACACTGAACGTCTTCAAAGTCACAATAAATTTATAATAAATGCTAATAAATACTGGAGTGTTAGAAAAGATGCTTCCAGCGTGTTTGTCTTTGATAGGGTTTATTCTGTTCGTCTATTGTCTGACCACTTGGGGGCGCTTTTGTCTCTTTTGCTCTGAGCCTTGGGTTTATTCAAACTGATTTTAATAAACTATTTTCTGCAAGTTGAAGCTTCATCTCCATCTCCAGTGGTTGTTGCATATTTTATGACTATATTAGTAACAGTCAGAGAGTTTAGAGTAAATTAGATCTTCACGTTTGATTTTTGACACAACATAAATGGTGAGCCAGTGTCAGAGGAAGTGACAGCATCCACCGAGGACCAGGGGGAGTGGGAGGACTGGGGGACCAGGCCAACAAAAAGGTGATCACTGATACAGGTCAGCAAACATTTGCTCATTTGGTGTCTTAGAGCAGACTCCGCCCAGCTTTGTCGTCCATGGTTGCTCTTTCAAAGGAATCTAGTTACATATTATTTTACTTAATGATCTACTGACACCACTGACTATGCAGGACAACCCCACGTCTGGAGCCAGTGCACATGTGCAGTTCAATTCCTGGGCAGGTTCTGAAGATGGCCAAGCTGTCGAGGACAAAGTTACTAATGTGAAGCTAATGTGGTTAATCAAGATCTTCATAACTATGTGGAGCAGAGTGTGCTTTCATCGTGGAGAAATCACACTGAAGAACTCGGCACACATTTTGGGGCCTTTCTGTTTGTTGCTACAATCTGCAAATTTCATTAAAAGTTTAATAAACTATCATCTGGTCTTTATTTTTAGTTAGCACATACCTTAAAAACTCTAAGCTGTAAGCTAATGATAGTTATATAACAGCAGATGCATGCTGGTGCAATAAGCTGTATGTTTTATTTTTGATCTGATTAGTCAAATAATCACAAAAATAATCGTTTGTGGCAGCCCTAGTGTGACCTCAAATAAGAAATGATTGCAGTTTATGACTGAGTAACTAAACTATCACCAACTGATAATATTAATGATCACATCTGGACTCACCGAGCCTTTCTGAAGTTCCTCACAGCTGGAATCAGTCTCTGTCGTCCCTCCTTTGTTGTGTTGTACTTCTTCAGGTCCAACTCATCCAGAACCTCCTCTGACATCTGCAGCATGAAGGCCAGAGCTGAGCAGTGGATCTCAGAGAGTTTCTTTGATTTGTTCTCTGACTTCAGGAACTCTTGGATCTCCTGAGATAATAAGATGTCGTTCATCTCCATCAGACAGTGGAAGATGTTGATGCTTCTGTCAGGAGAGGATTTTGTCTTCCTTCCTTTTAGATTCTTGATGACTCTCTGGATGGTTTCTGGACTGTTCTCTGTCTGACCCAGCAGACCTCCTAAGAGTCTCTGGTTGGACTCCAGACAGAGGCCATGAAGGAAGCGAACAAACAGGTCCAGACGACCATTTTTACTCCTGAAGGATTTTGTTAGAGTTTCCATCAAAAAATTGTCCAGAGATGACTCTTTGTATTTTTTTCCCAGGAAGTCCTTCAGCACCTCTGACTTCCTGTTGGTGAAACAGTGGAACATGTAGACTGCAGCCAGAAACTCCTGGATGCTCAGATGAACAAAGCAGTAGACTGGTTTCTGGAAGATCACACACTCTCTTTTGAAGATCTCTGTACAAACTCCTGAGTACACCGAGGCCTCTGTCACATCCAGACCACACTGCTCCAGGTCTTCTTGGTAGAACATGATGTTTCCTTTCTCCAGATGTTCAAACGCCAGCCTCCCCAGCTTCAGAAGAACTTCCCTGTCAGCCTCCGTCAGCTCCTGTGGACTCGTCTCATGTCCCTCGTGGTACTTGTTCTTCTTCCTCTTTGTCTGAACCAGCAGGAAGTGTGAGTACATGTCAGTCAGGGTCTTGGGCAGCTCTCCTCTCTGCTCTGTAGTCAACATGTGCTCCAGAACTGTAGCAGTGATCCAGCAGAAGACTGGGATTCTACACATGATGTGGAGGCTCCTGGATGTCTTCATGTGGGAGATGATTCTGCTGGACAGCTCTTCATCACTGAATCTCCTCCTGAAGTACTCCTCCTTCTGGGCGTCAGTGAAGCCTCGTACTTCTGTTAGCCTGTCAACACATGTAGGAGGGATCTGATTGGCCGCTGCAGGTCGGGAAGTTATCCAGACGAGAGCCGAGGGAAGCAGATTCCCCTGGATGAGGTTTGTCAGCAGCTGGCTGACTGATGACTTCTGTGTGACATCAGACAGCAGCTTCCTGTTGGTGAAATCCAATGAAAGTCTGCTTTCATCCAGGCCGTCAAAGATGAACAAAAGCTGAGAGACAGCCAGCTTCTCTGCTGTGACCTTCTGTAGTGTTGGATGGAAAACATGGAGCAGCTCCAGAAGACTGTACTGCTCCTCTCTGATCAGGTTCAGCTCCCTGAATGAAAGCAGAACCACCACACTGACATGTTGGTTCTCCAAGCCCTCTGCCCAGTCCAGAGTGAACTTCTGCACTGAGAAGGTTTTTCCAACACCAGCCACGCCGTTGGTCAGAACCACTCTGATGGGTCTCTGTTGGTCAGGTAAGGCTTTAAAGATGTCCTGGCACCTGATTGGAGTGTCATGGAGGGTGTCCATCTTGGAAGCTGTCTCCAGCTGCCTCACCTCATGTTGGCTATGAACCTCTTCACTCTGTCCCTCTGTGATGTAGAGCTCAGTGTAGATCCTGTTGAGGAGGGTTCTACTTCCTGTTTCATCACTTCCTTCAGTCACACGTTCACATCTCCTCCTCAGACTGATCTTATGTTCATCTAAAACCTCCTGCAGACCAACATCTGCTGAAAGAAAGAAAAACAGAAAGAAAACTCTTCAATGTCTGAACAACAACAAGAAGTCCAGTTTTCAGAAATGAGTCCATCAGCAGACAGATGTTCAGTCTTACTTTGTACACAGCTGCTCTGACTGGCTGTCTGCAGTCCAGCTCTGCTTCTGGATCTTTCTCCACACTGGGGACAGGACCAGTCTCCTGATGAAGCAGACTGGTCCCAGTATGAGGAGATGCACTGTCTGCAGAACCAGTGTCCACAGCTGGTAGAGACTGGATCCTTCAGGATGTCCTGACACAAAGCACAGCAGGACAGCTGCTCCTCCTCACAGACACCACTCCTCTTCCTCTTCCTCCCTCTGTGAACACATTTCTTTATCACTAAAATCATTGACTGTCAGTGACAAACATCCAGATTTGATGACACTGTGCAGAAGCTCTGATGGTCACAGAGAAAAGTCAAAGTGGAGAAACTTGTGTTTGAGTTCAGAATCCAAGTTTCCTTTGCTGTTCCTGCCTGTCTTATTAAACACAGAGTGATCAGCCTACAAACTCCACAGTAAAAGCCTTCATCACAGAGCTGATTATGTCCTTCACTGGATGTACTGGAAGTTTGGGATCCATCACTTTCAACTGACCTTTGACCTCCTCTAAAAACTGTGGTGGAGCAGCGGTGTCACATTCAGAGCTTTCAGCTTTATTTTGAAAGAGTTCAGTCATCAGGAAGTGAACTTCTGGGTTCTGATTTCCTTTCTATTATTTTACAGAAGTGAAGAAGAAGAACTAAAAGCTTTGAAATGATCTGAGTGATATTTTTGAACATTGCCACCAAATTGAGTTCAGCCTCCAGCAGTAACTTTGTTTCATGATGCCTCCCTGATGATGTGATGTTTGATTACAAACCTGTTTATGTGTTAGACATTAATCACATGAACACAGGCAGAAAAAAGAAGCCAATGAAACAAATGACAGAAACGTGTTCATTCACTGCCATAATCCATATTTTATATGTACAGATGTTTGTAAAGAACACGTGTGCAGCGCTTTGTTCTGAGTATCTGCTGTCAGCACACAGTGCAGCAATAACTACAACCACACGTTTCTGTAGATCCTGAACATCAGCCTGGAGGAATCTGACCTCAGGTCTGCACACAGAGGAGCTTCACCTCTGGGATGATGCTGGCTTCAGCTCCTTCTACAATCAGGCAGAAGCTTCTGCACCATCAGGACACAAACAGAGAGGAGCTTCTATCCTCAGACCATCCAAGTCCTAAATCAGAACATGCTCCCCTCATAGCATCACCATCAGGGTTTAAACAGGACCTTACATCATGTTCTTGTCTCACTGTCATATTTCAGATCATACCTGATTCATTATGACGTCACACGCTGCTACACTGATCCTGCTGCTTCATTACTGCTGATATTACTCTGCTCACTCTGTTCAGTTACTCTCTTTACATCACTTTGCTCATTTGCTTTGTTCTGCTTGCACTGCTCTGTCAGTACATGCTGTGCTAATGTGGCACAAAGCACTTTAACATTACATCTGCACAATGTTTCATTATTTCATTTAATGATTGTTTCTAATGTTTTGTCCAGTCACAGGAGCAGCTCAGCACATTTCACTGTGTTGTACGTGTATGACGATGCCTGTGACAAATAAACAGCCTCGGACTCTTCAATCTTCTGCATTTCTTTGGAGATCAGCTCAGTGGCCTGTTGAGACCATCTTTCTATTTCTGATGACTCAGTTCAGATTATTATCCTGATACTTTCTTTTAAAATGTGATGAAATCATTTATCTGATGTTCTGACACAAATACACCAAAACAATCCCAAACAGCACAAACCACCACGTTACACACAGTGTAATAAAAATACAGGCAACTACAAATAAAAACACTTTAAAATATAAACTAAAATTACAAAGTGGTCACAGAATTTCAAACACCCGTAAATGAGTCAGCAGCTCTCTTACATGGTCAGCTGAGCTCCATGATTGAAGAACGTTGTTGCTGCAGGTTCATGACTGAAGCCTGGAGGAAGTCTTCCTTTGGACCAGTCACTCCTCACAGACACACAGCTGGATACTGGAGACTGTGACCTCTGACCTCTGCAAACACAACCACATTGCATTCATTTCACATCAATTAGTACACCACAAAAGGCATGCAAGAAACACAGTATGAAGGCAAACTTCTGGCTTCAATAACATTCAACAGGTCAGGTGGAAACTTTTCTCAGATTTGATTCATGTTTTTATAGAACGATCCAGCTAAAAAAAATATACCATTAGGTCAGGGGTCAGCAACCTTCAGGACCCAAAGAGCCATTTGGAGCCAGTTTCCACGCAAAAGAAAACACTGGGAGCCACAAATACTTTTTGACATCTAGAATGAAGATAACACTGTATATACTGTTTTTTACCTTTATGCTTTGTGTGAACAACTAAGGTGTGTTGCTTATGAAATCCATGAAGTGCTACAGAGAAAATTACATGTTATTTATGTAATGAACACATTTGAACTCTTAAAGAAATATAACAAAAGGAAAGACACCCAGCTGAACTAAAATGATGTAGCAAACAAAAGCTGCTGTGAGCCGCCACCCTTATATCTCCTTTGGGCTTTTGGAGCCTTGACCTGACTTTTAAAAAATAATGGAAAAAAAGCTCTATGCTGCTGAAAGATGAAAAATAGATATTTGCAAAATTCTGCCTAAATATGTATTTTACCTGGTTAATGTGTGTGGCGGGGCGTGGTCTGCAGCGGCGAGGTGGACGCACCTGAGCGGCAATCACGCCTCGCCGCCTTAACGTCTGTGCTGTTGTGTTGGTGTGTGTCGGGCTGTGAGCTGCAAAGCTACAGCCGGCTGTGTGCGTACAGCAACCGTGTGTGAAAAGTGGTCAATAAAGAGAAGCTGAAAAGCGTGTTCATGCAAACATCGTCGGGTCTGCCGTGATATGTTTACAACGGGACTTCTGCTCCTGAACCTCTGCACACAGCGTCTGCAGGTCGGGGCTGTACGAAGTCACTTTCATCTTTACAGGACTGTACGCTGTCGTCTGTGAGGCGTGAGCGGTGTTTGTTTTTAACATAGTTCACGGTGGAGAACAGCTGCTGACATAATGTGGATCCGAAGATCCATAATTGGCCTACCTGGGGCTGAAAGTCTCGATAAATGCACGGCGTTTCGGCGGGTACACCGGCTTCCACGAGTGTGACGCTTATTTGAACGATGAAAAAATAAAAAATATAATTTTATTTTTAGATTTCAATATCACAATAATCTTCCAATTTAGAACTACAAGTTAAAAAAGAACATAAATAAAATACACTTCAGCTAAATACTTCTAATTTATTTTCCCAAACCACGAGGAGCCGCACTGTAAGGACTAAAGAGCCGCAGGTTGCCGACCCCTGCATTAGTGTTAGTCAATGTTGCAACTGAACTGAAAAACAAAAGATTTTGGTCAGGTCCAAAGAAACAAAGTCACTATTAATACAACACAACCCCCCCAAAAAGAGCCATGTAGACCCCGGGCTCTATGGGTCTTGTGCTCGGAGCTTGTTCCTGTGCTGCCATGATTAGTGCCTCTGTGCTGTCTTTCAGTCCAGCTTTGTTCAGCCACTGGTAGGATTTCTGGATGTCAGCCACTTCCTCTGCCTGCTGGTGGTGCAAACTGTGTTGTTCTGAGTTTCATTGGACGTCTTTGTCCAAAGCACCAGACAAAGGGCAAAGTAGATGCATTTGCATCAGCAGGAAAATACACCCCAAACTAGCATCATCATTATACAACTTTAACAACTGCCACTAAATGATACTTCATACACAGACCAGTGTTAGGTTAAGTTATGATGTCACTGGCAGAACATTTATAGAAACAACCTTTGAACTCTGAGTCAGCAGCTCTCTTACATGGTCAGCTGAGCTCCATGATTGAAGTTCACTGTTGGTGCAGGTTCATGACTGAACTCTGGAGGAAGTATTTCTCTGGACCAGTCACTCCTCACAGACACACAACTGGATGCTGGAGACTGTGACCTCTGACCTCTGCAAACACAAACATCAATAACTGATCAGTTCTCTCTGACAGCCATATGATCAGCTGATCCCTCTGTGATATTGTGTCTGCCTCATGACGCTGACAGGTCAGCCAATCATCAGCCAGTTTTTCTGTCTCTGAATGAACTCAGTTTGTTCTCAGCTCTTCTCTCTGATTCTGCTGCACTGACTTCACTTAAACTTACAGAGTTCAGATCTTAGCAAGAAAACAAGTCAATAAAAATCAAACTCAGATCAAACAGTTTGAACCAATCACAGATCAATGATTCTGTCATGGTTATGTTGAAATGACTAATAAAGTTAGTAGTGTTCTTACATTATTGCTGCAGGTCCATGACTGTAAGGTGGAGGTGTTTGTGTAACTCCGTCACTCCTCACAGACACACAGCTGGATGCTGCTCCGTCCTCTTCCTCCATCTTCTTGATGTCAGGGTGGAGTTAGTCTGAGAGGTAAACACACACACTCAGAGGTGCTGTTGTACTGGAAGCATCACACTGACGGCTTTCTAATGTTGGAGCTTTGGCCTTAAAGTCCAAACCAGTTATTTTAGAGGCTCAAAGTCTTTAAAAAACACCAAAACCATCACATTATTTAATAAGTACATGATCAGGTGGATGAAGGAACTCAGTGTGTTTGGGATCATCATCATGGTGAGGAGCCCACATGTTACGGCTCCTTTGGAGAGAAGCTGAGGATCACTGCAGGAAGTGAGCTCATGAAACCAAACTGCTGTTTGTGAGCAGCATGACTCTGTTATTGGACCTGCTCTGTGTTCTACATATGATCAATACTTCAAATATCTGTAAACATCTCATCTTATATTTGTTGCACTTGGTCACATCTGTCTTTAAAAATAGATTTTTAATGTCACTGAGAGTTCTTTTCTACCTTTATTGATTTATTTTGGAATAAATTAAATATAAAGGTGCCAAAAACTGCCTGCAGCTTCTGCTCTGTGACAGGAAACTACTGTCAGGCTCAAAATGACTTCAGATTATTCATCACAGAGTGTTTATAGATCACAGGACACGTTACAGTTTTACAGCCTCACGGACATAAAACTCTTAAAGTTTGTTTCTGAAGGGATTTTCAGATCAGACCTGATGTTTCTGCCTGCAGCCTGTTTACCGATATAATCAATATCAGACATCAGAGCAACAGAAACCTCGGTGATCAGGACGCCGGGACTGAGAACAGGAAGTGGCTCAAACGTCGCACTTTCATAAAGTCAGCCTGAACTCCACTCACCGAGTTTCTGTCGCCATTTTAGTTTTAAAACACGTCGAGATAAGGGCGGGTCTTACTGTGAACCTGCGCGCTCATTGGCTAATAACTTGAGATTGACAAGTCGTTATCCAATGAGCGCGCGGCTTCTCCCAACATAAAGTAGTTTCCTTTGAAAAACCAAAGTCTGATTATTTTTGCCTCCACTGACGGAGCCTGTTGTTCCCGCCACAGAGACACAGTAATGTCAGAGCGGTGTTAACACTCACCTGCCTCAGCACAGCTCTCACTCTCCTCCTGCTCTCTCAGCTAAACTCACTTCCTCTCTACTTACAGGAAACCAGCGCTCAGAGGAGCCGACCGGCCTCACGTTTCACCCACAGACACGAACAGCGTGGACTTATTTTATGTCATAAGAAGAAACATATTCATGTTAACACTCGCCTGCATCAGCTCCACCTTCCTCCTCCTGCTGCTCTGAACGGAGGATCAACACTTTCACTTTCACTGCTCCTCCCTAAACACAGAGGATGCTGGGACTTGTAGTTTTTACCTTGTGTGATATTTATGGCTGTGACACTAAATCACAGCATGAAAACTTCCTGCAAACATGTCACAGGCGATAAAAGTTTCACATTAAAGGTGAAGTTATTTTTCTGTCTCATGTTCAATAAACAGTGAGCTGGGAAAACTGAAGAACAGACTTCAGACGTTCCCTGCAGAGTTTCTGCTGCTCGGTCGTCTGCATGTTGCTGAGACTGAGCTGATGATGAAGCTGTGATGGGTTTATGGCACGTTTGGTTCTGGAGAAGAGTTTTACTGCCGGTGCAGGTGAAATGATCAGAGGTTACAGCCTCTGGTTAAAGTGGAGGCAGCGATCAGGACAGCTGAGCAGCAGAGGTCTCGAGGGTCCTAAAGTGTAAAAGCATCAGAATCAGAATCAGAAAGGGTTTTATTGCCAAATGTTGAGCAGGTTTACAACATTAGGAAATTGCTGCAGTGCTTCAGTGCAAACATACTGTCATAAATTACGCTTAAATAGACATGAAAATAAAAATAAGAATAAGAATTAAAAGTGCTAAGTAGATAGATATATACATGATATATACATGAGTGCAGGTGGTGATCAGTGCCAAACATGGAATGATGCAGTGAACACAGCGTAGGGTGTTAGTGGTGGGAACAGTCATACGGTTATTGTTCATGAGTCCAACAGCAGAGGGGAAGAAACTGTTCTTATGGCGAGAGGTTCTGGTGCGAATGGACCGGAGCCTCCTGCCTGAGGGGAGCAGGTCAAACAGACTGTGTCCAGGGTGAGAAGGGTCAGCTGAGATCCGAGCTGCACGCCCCAGTGTCCTGGAGGTGTACAGGTCCTGCAGAGATGGGAGTCTGCAGCCAATCACCTTCTCAGCAGAGCGCACAACACGCTGCAGTCTCTGTTTGTCCCTGACAGTGGCTCCAGCGTACCACACAGTGATGGAGGAGGTGAGGATGGACTCGATGATTGCAGTGTAGAATTGCATCATTGTCCGTGTTGGCAGGTTGAATTTCTTCAGCTGCCTCAGGAAGTACATCCTCTGCTGGGCTTTCTTAATGACGGAGGTGATGGTGGGCTCCCACTTCAGGTCCTGGGTGATGGTGGTACCCAGGAAGCGGAATGAGTCCACAGAGGTGATGGGGGTGTCAGTCAGGATGATGGGGGGGAGTGGAGCTGTGTGCGTCCTGAAGTCCACAATAATCTCCACTGTCTTCTGGGCATTCAGCACCAGGTTGTTGTGGCTGCACCAGGACACCAGACGTTCAACCTCCCTCCTGTAGGCAGACTCATCCCCGTCCGAGATGAGTCCAATAACGGTGGTGTCATCAGTGTTAGTAACACAAAGATCACAGAATGGGATCATCCACACAACACTAACATCTAAATCCACGGCAGGAACTCTTCCAGTGTCCTGAAAAATCTGTGTGCACGATGCTGAGATTAAAATCTGTCTGCTCATCTTAATGCAATATTTACTAAAGTCTGGTAGAAGTTTTACTGATTTCCAGTCCACTTAGCAGACGTGTGGATAGGTGGTGGGTTGTAGAGCAGACTGAAAGCTTTAACTTCATCCTCTGATTAAAAACTCAGACCCACAGATACAGGAAGTATAACCCTGGTGTAAGACAGGAAACGGCAACACGGCAGCCATCTTTTTCCTCCCATGCTGACCAGTGTCCCAGCAGAAGCTGGGGTTTGTTAGATCCTGTTCGATCCAGAGGAAACAGGCTAAAAGAGTCGATCAGGGGGGGGCGACCGTGGCTCAGGGGGTTGGGAAGCGTATCTGTAACTGGAAGGTCGCCGGTTCGATCCCTGGGCTCTCTGTCCTGGTCGTTGTGTCCTTGGGCAAGACGCTTTACCCTACCGCCTACTGGTGTTGGCCAGAGGGGCCGATGGCGCGATATGGCAGCCTCGCTTCTGTCAGTCTGCCCCAGGGCAGCTGTGGCTACAACTGTAGCTTGCCTCCACCAGTGTGTGAATGTGAGAGTGACTGAATAGTGGCATTGTAAAGCGCTTTGGGTGCCTTGAAAAGCGCTATATAAATCCAATCCATTATTATTATCATGGTTTTATTATGTGCACGTTATGATTGAAGCTCTGGTTGTGTGTTAGAGACAGAACCTGCAGATTCCTCCACTCTGCCTCCTCCTCTGCAGGAATCAGCCTCTTGGCTGGTTTTATTCACCAACGTGAATAAAATCATCAAACTAATCCAAGTTCATTGTGAAATGCCTGAAAATGGAGGAATAAATCTGTCAGTTACCGTATAAAGTTTGAGTTTGTCAGTGTTTTACACGGAGACGGTCGTCAGATGTTGAATGTTTAGCATGAATGTTCCACATCTGGAGAAACCTTCAAGATTAAAGCCAGTGAAAAGTGAAGAGTTTCTGCAGCAGCCGCACTTCCTGCAAATCTGTTCTTTCAAAATAAAGTGAAAAGTCTAAATTTATATTCACGACAGGTTTAAAGGTGAAGGTGGTCACATGGTTTTAGTGGAATGCCTACGTGGGCGCGTCTGAGTGATTTTGATTCAGATTCGTGCAGCGTGGAGCAGTAAACACTTGTTTTTGTTCATCTGGACTCATGAATGATTCCAGTTAGCACATTTCCAGCCAATGAAACGTAACTACAGATGAAGACAAACACATTTAAGCTGCCTGACTCTCGAGTGTGGGTGCATGTTCCCATTTTCAGTCTGTTTTAGTTTTCAGTTTAGAGGAACGCTGCAAACTCACAAAAACTTCTTTCTTGTGAGGTTTTGTTGTCAGACTGATAAAAGCAGCAGCAGCTGGTGTTTGATGAGCAGACGTGTGTTTCCTGTTCTGTAATAATCAGCTTGTTACCATCACATAATGAACTCAGCCGTGACCAATGAGGCCGTCCTTGTGCGGTTCTCTGGCGCTGATTCTGACTGTGACCTTCACCTCTGCAGGGTCGCCTCTGCTCGTGGCTGAGCTCGTGTTTGTCAGGCTGACAAAATAAAAGCTTCTTCATTTCTGTGGCTGAAGAGGAGTCTGCTCTTCTTCACCAACAGGAAGTGAAACATTTCTCACTGATTCTGAAATCTTCACTTGTCTCACAAATTCACAGTAACACACACACACGGTTGTGTTTTCATATCCTTGTGGGGACATCTATTTGACATCATGCTCTCCTCAGCCTTTTACTCTAACCATTAAGACTGAATGCCTAACCCTGACCTGACTGTCCCTGACACTAAAACCACATTCTGAGTCTCAAAAATGTCTTCAAACTTGTGGGGACGGGCATTTTGGTCCCCACAAAGACATGTAAACATGCACACACACAGGTATTAATGACCTCACAGGTTCATGTTTGGGGCTTTTAGCATCTTTGTGTGTCGCTCAGATTTAATTCACTCTTGTTTTGAGGTTTTGTGCCTTTTTGTTTCATTCTTTGTGCGTTTATTTTCTCTTTAAGCCTTTCAGGACTCGTGCTGTTGGCTTTTTCCTGGTGTGTTATTAGTATTTTTCATTTCTAAACTTATTCTAAAAGAAGGACCGATGGAACATTGATGTGAAAATAAACATGATCATTTAATGTTTTTGTCAATCACAGTGTTGGGACTAACGCGTTATTAAGTAACGTGTTACAGTAACTACGTTATTATTGTGGTAACGAGCACGGTAACTAGTTATTATGCTAAAATCAGGAACGCGTTAGTCGTTACTGGGATTTAGATAGGCTCGTTACTCGTTACTTCGTGTGGTGACCAGAGGCGGAGCTTCCACAGATTCAGTAACATTAGCAAGTGGTGGAAGCCAGCAGGTGGAGGAGGGAAAGGGGGATGCAGAAGGAAAAGAGACCCGAGGCGGCCGCCGGTCCAAGTTTGAACTGAACTTCAGGTAAGAAGTTATGACCTGCAGTCTCTCTGGGTCAGATATAAACCAAGTTTAGGTGGAGTTTATTTTTGTTATTCTGACTTTTTCCGTACTGCATACTAGCTAGCATGACAGAGTTTCTATACAGCTGGGTGGGTGCTATGAAGTTAATGATGTTGAACTTTATTTTGTTCATAAGTTATTAGAATTGCCAACCGTCTCATCTGGTATTCAGAGAAAATATTACGCATTTCTTATTGAGGTGAAAAGGAACAGTTAGTCCCGTAATTCAGCTACAATGAAAAAGGCACAAAGCTGGAGTTATTCTGTGTCTTTGCTGCACAGCTGCCTCTTCTTCTTTCATTCTCCCCCCTCCCTCTCCTGTTTCTACTTCAATCATGAAAACTGATCAATGATCAGCTGATCGTCTCTCTTGTTTGTTTATCTCCCACTTTGCATCAGAAAGAGGAAACCAGCGGAGTTCACGTTAAACAACAGCAGCACGTTTAAGCTTGATCAGCTGTTGTTAGAATTTATTTAATATTAATTTCTAGTATCAGCTGATGTTTGCTGGAGCCACAGCTGCAAAAAAGCTGCTGGTCATGATGTCGGTTTGGTTATGTGATGAGAGGGAAACATGAAGATGAAACCAGGAGATGTCCTTACTGAATCATCAGAGCTGTGATGGAGAAACAGGTTTACCTTTTAGGTGACATGAATGAGTTGAAGGGAAGTTATGAACTGTTTCTGAGAGACAAATAACACCAGGATCCTTTTTTAGGTAGCTGACAGCTGGTAACTGTGCAGGGGCAGCTCTAGCAAAGTTTTGCCAGGGGGGCAGGTAGGGCATTAACAGGGAGAGGGGGGCACAAAGAAATACTTTTCTTTCTTATTCTCATTTAAAGTGTCTCGCTTTTAAAAAATAATTATCTGAATCTTACAACAAACGATTGATAGATTGATGCATATACACCATCAAGACAGTGAGCATCACTGTCACAACAGCGTTTGTTTTCATTCAAAGGCTTTATGATTTTTGCTATAATGGTGGGCCGGTCTCTAGTCACAATGCCCAGGCTGATTTTTTTGTCCCAGTCCAGCCCTGTATGCAGCTCATCTGCAGTCTGGTGTTACCTACATCTTCCTATTCAGAAGGCAGAATTTCCGAGTTCTGAGTACAATCGACAGCACCACGACTGCAGTTCTTGTGTTGGATGTTAAAAGCGCACATGATGCTGTGACGTAGGCTAGAATCATGGTGGCGGTCAACGGCGGTCCAGGTGTGGGATTTCTCTCGTGGAAATATGCACATTATCTTTTCCTTTCTATTGGTAGGTGGCACAGTGCACTTGTGGCAGGTAAGCAAGCTAGAAGACTGGCAAAGTTATGGAAGCAACACATTAACAAGAGAATTCTGAGTAAAACCAAAGTTACTTTCTCTAGTAACTAGTTACTTTGAAAGTAACGAGTAACTTGAAGTAACTGAGTTACTTTTGATAGAAGTAACTAGTAATGTAACTAAGTTACTAATTTAAAGTAACTTACCCAACACTGGTCAATCATTAAAAATAAATCCTGGTCTTTCATTTTGCTGCTGCATTGTTCACAGAAACACATATTTTCCTGTTTCTTTCTGTTTGTGTGTTTCTGCTTTTGCCTGTTTAGAGCTGCTGAGCAGGAAAACCCAGACGAACAAAAACCTCTTTTAAGTAAATGTTTGAGTCACTTTGGGTCTGAAATGTAAAAATCTGCAGACTGAAACAGATTTGAAGGCATCACAGAAACAGCCTCACATTCAAAACATGAAAGAGAGGACTTTTATTTTGAAACACTCAGGAAATGACAGAGGGAAAGTTTTTTAATTAAAACAAATTATTAGTTTATGCATTCTAAGTTCATACAACCACCAAAACTGTGATGATCCTCCTTCTCCCTAAGATGGCAAACTGAAACACAAGTTTCCTTGTGGCTCAGGAAACTAACCACTCCAAGTTGGTGACTTTTGGAGATTTATTTTCCTGGATGATTGAGAATGCATCAAGACGAACACAAAAGGAAGTTCACCGCTTTTAGCAGCTCCCCCCCAGACAAACAAAGAGGCAGTTGGCAGTTAGAAATCAGCAATCATTCACACACCCCCACTCCCCTCCAGAATTCTCAGGTAACAACCTAATTTACATATGAATGACTAGCCAATTTAGCTTCCACTTGGCTGAAGCTAAAGCCTAGCTAAAAGCCTACCAGCCATTTGGCAACTCAGCCCATCACACGTCCACGTCTCTCCTTGTTTCGTCTTTTATTATGAAAGGGTTGTGTTTCCATGTTCAGTGTGTTTCATTTTGCTTCCCCTGTGGTGTCAGGTTCATTTGTGTCAGCTGTGTTTCCACTTCCCTCCTTTCTCTTCTGTGTATTTAAGTCCGCTGTCTTCCTCTGGGCAGTGTTGGTGCGTTTTCCTCCGTTCACGTTATTCCGGGTTTCAGGTTATCTCCTGATTCTGTTTAGGTCCATGTTCATGTTCATGTTTTTTCATCAGAGTTTCTCGCATGCACCTCCTCGGATTCATGTTCATGTTTTTCTTGTCATAGTTGTCATAGTCATACCGAGTTATTCCCAGGATAGGTTTTAGTTTTAGTTTCCGCCCCTGTTTGCTGGGCCTTGTTTTGTGTTCGTGGTTTTCAACCTAATAAATGGTTTGTTTTTTGTTAAGATTCAGTTCCATCTCTCCCTTGTCTGCTTCCGGGTTCATATTGCAATCACATCAGCCACAGTGACAATAAACTTATTTTGATTTTTAACTTTCTTTATTTTTTCAACAATATTATGTATATATAAACATTTTGCATCTTACAATATAAAGCCTGGATCCTGCACATATTGCACTTTGAACTTGAACTGTGTTGTCTGTTTATTGGAGATTGTACTACTTGAATTCATTATCCTGGTGATATAACACATTAATTCTCCATTTGGAATCAATATAGTATATAATACAGTATCTGTCTATCCATCTATATAGCTATTGAATTGAACTGGAGTGAATGGAAGAGAATTAAATAATGGATTTCATGTTCATGTTTATCTATGTTGTAACAGTGACGACTTGAGACATCTGTTTGGCACTATATGAAGAGAATTAAATAAAATTTAAATGAAAATGATATTAACTGTATTTATACATTTTATATTTTTGGATGAGACACTGTCAGTGTGCTGTTATATAACTCAGGTATTTTTAAGGCCTGACTGGTGGCATTGGTGCCCATTGCTTTACTGTGCTGTTGGATGTGTATGTGGGCTATCCCTTGTACCTGACATTTGATTGGGCATCACTGTGTTGCTATGGTATGATCCTGGTAGTTGTTGTTAATAAAACAATAACAAATTCAAATTCAAACATTGCTGCATTCTTCTGTCACTGAGGATTCCAAACCTGCACTCAGTCTCCTCATTACTTTGGTATTGAACAGACAAACTTTGGAGCTCCTGCAAACTTTATTCACAAACTGCAAATATTTTACACAAATCTGCGACTGACAACAAGCACAGAGACTTCAAACAATCACTGAAGTAAGGACTGAAAGATTTACTTTAAAACAATAATGATTAAGACCTTTTTCGTAAGGTTGTTTTCCCTTGATTGCCAGCTGTTACTGTTTTTATCTTCATATCTTTCATATTTGTCCACCTGAACAATGCTTTAATGATACAGTTTGAGAAGTTTGATATGAATTTATCCAACTGACTTGAAAATGAAACTGACAACTGTCCTGTAATCTTACACAGAGAAACCAAATCCTGCGTCTTTGCCTTGACAGACGCCTAAAATGGCTCGAGCTGTGGTAAGTTACCCTTCACTGTGTCTGTTTCTAAACATTAAATCGTGTGAATTTTTAAAGAAAAATCCAACAACAACAATAATAATATGTAACAGAGCAAAACGTCAGATGACTTAAATGTTCCTCTGCAACACAAAGTCAAAGTCTGCCTCCTCCACAGGCAAAGGAGAAGCTCCCACGCTCACCCAGTGCAGACCGTTGTGCTCTGGACAATGAAGTTCCCGCTTTCATGTTCCGACCTATCAGCGCACCTGCATGTGAGCTCCTAAGTCCACCACCTGCTGATGCCAGCTTTCAGTCGAAGGACACAGACAAGATCATGCATCCAGATTTGAAAAATGATCGTTCATCCCTGGATGATGACGTGACATTTTTCATGTGTCCTAGCGATGTTCCTCTGCCTCCGAGACCTCCACCCACTGCAGAGGTAGGTCTCTGCAGAAAGCGCAGATATTCTACTGCTTTTTCTGTGGAGGATGAAGAGGAACATTTGATGCCCAAACGCATGAGGCTGATGAGTTCTGATGTACCAGTTTCTTCAAATCCTCCACCTGCTGATGCCAGCTTCCATGCAAAGGACACTGACAAGATCATTCATCCAGATTTGAAAAACGATCGTTCATCCCTGGATGATGACGTGATGTTTTTCATGTGTCCTACTGATGTTCCTCTGCCTCCGAGACCTCCACCCACTGCAGAGGTAGGTCTCTGCAGAAAGCGCAGATATTCTACTGCTTTTTCTGTTAATGATGAAGAGGAACATTTGATGCCCAAACGCATGAGGCTGATGAGTTGGGATGTCTCTAAGTCTCCAGCTGCTGAGAAGGAGTATGTTTGCTTTATGTGTCCTGAAGACAAGAGGTCTGAGTTACCTCTCAGCTCCCTCCAAGGCCATCCACCATCACAGGTCAATAATAATGACACTGACCAGTGTACCATTCTGCTGCCTCCTGAAATCCCAGTACCTCCAAGTCCTGCCCCTGTTGGAGTTCTAGAAACTGTTGATTTTCCTTTTGTTGATAATTAAATACATGTTTGTGGTAATAAATACATTTTTAAGCAAATACGTGTTGAGATGATTCGGTTGCTTATGATGGTTATAATTATCCAAACAGTATTATTCCTAATAAGATCTTTACTTTTTCTACTTATTTTCTCCATGACCTATTTTGATGTCTATTTTGAAGATCCACTCATATCATGACAGTATGCTTATTCTCAGTAGAGTGTATAGCCACATGTGAACAAATAATAAATTAAAGTCACTCATTAACAACTTACCACATACGCCGGAGCTGAATTCAAGATGTAAGCAGACGTTTCACAGATATCTTGGTTGTCTTTCCATTTCCTACACTAACAGTATCCTGAGAATTGGCTTATAGAGCTGATATAAAGGTGAAATTTGATGACTTAATCGAAGCATCATCAGCTTAAATGCAAATGAATCCACTGTACTTGAGGTAACCTAACACTGACCATGAACGCCACAATAACTGTGCGCCAGTCCAACACAGTGCTTTACTGTGAACTCACCACAGTACTGCAAACTAAAGTGTTTATCTTCCAGTCCAATCCAATCCATCTTTATTGAGAAAGCACAAAACCAAAGTGCTGTACAGTAAATGAGTTAAGAACAATAGAATAAAACATAACAGTAAAAAAATAAAACACATAATACATAAAAAATGTAAACAGCCCTATATTTCAAAACAAGATAAAACAGCAAAAATAAACTAAAAAACTCAAACTAAAAACCAACATCTTACAAGGTGTCAAAGGTCAGGGTGAAGAGATGAGTTTTCAGGAGTGATTTAAGAACAGGCAGAGAAGAAGCCTGTCTAATCTCTAAAGGCAGATCGTGTCACAGTTTCAGAGATGCTGCAGCAAAAGCACGATGTCCTCTAAGTTTACGCTCAGTCCTGGGAACATTCAGGAACAGCTGATCAGCTGACCTGAGACAGCGGGTGGGTTTATAAGACTGTGGCAGCTCAGAGAGTTAAGATGCAGCTAGGTCATGGAGAGCTTTAAGAGACATTAATACCAATAAGCTGCTAACATGATGTTGTATTTTATTTACATGTCTGTTTTAGCACTTTAACATTTGCATCTGTCTAACTGGCTAACCATGCAAGACTATTGTAAGCATTGCTCTGTAATAGTGCGACATTTTGGACCCCAGGAGGTCCTTCTGTATCTGCACGATGTTTGACCTGCAGTCTTTATAGCCGCCTATGTATATTCTTTTAAACCTTTTTATTGTTTTTAAATGATAGTTACGGACCAAATGTTAAACTATATAGTTGAATATATAGTTAAAGTGTTTCTCTAGATACAGAGAAAGGTTTTACATCAAAAGGTCATCTGTCTGCATATAAAACAGAAGCTTTCATGCAGATGCACTTCCTGTTTAGAGACTTTGAGGTTTAGGTAGTGACGGGGGTGATTTACTGAGCGTGTAAGTTTTCCTCCTGTCAACACACTCTACAATGCCGCCCACATGCCACTCCTGTCCAGTCTTGAAAGCAAAACATGTATGTATAGTATAAAATGGTGAAATGCTGATTTCCATGTTTCAATTGAATCACTTGATTGTAATCAATTGATTGCAGAGACTTTTGTCAAGACCCTATAGAATCAGAAGTCCCGTGAACATGCACTAATAAAAGCTGCAGTTGTAATAAGGGATAAAGTAGTGTGCACAATGTGTGTTTGCATAAGATGTCAGTAATGCATTCACATTAAAATCACAGGGTTTCTTTTCTTATTTTTCTTACATATCATGTAAAAAAACACTCCTGCAACATTTTTTCTCTGCCACAGATTTAGGAGAGGAAGAGTCCAGCATTTCAACACTTATGCAAATGTTAGTTTATTTGATAGGTGTATCAGTAGTAATTATTTAAATTAGAGTTTTCAGCAGTGTTGTTGTATTTACAGCAAAGTGCCTGCAAAGTGTAAAAACTAATTAACTGATGATACTAGACCCTTAAAAGAGATAAACACCACTAGTCAAGTCATAATGGCTACTTACAAATACATAAGCACTCAACACAACCCACACAGTGATCTAATGCACAAAAACAAAGGAGACTTAAACTGGCTGAATCAATTACTGTAAAGAAAACATGGAGGAAGGCTTCCTGTGGTGTCTGGCTGCAGTATAGGTCATAAACCTGCCTCCTGCATTACAGCAGACAGGTCAGGGGTCAAATGAAAAGCAAAATGTTTACCTCAGATAAGGGATGCACCGATACCACTTTTTTGGAAACGAGTACGAGTACGAGTACTTGCATTTCAGTACTCGCCGATACCGAGTACTTAATAAAAACATGATTTAAATTTACAGGTAACAGCTTTAGTCCTATAATTTAACAACAAACAAACAAGGGACTGGTTTGGAATTAAGAACATTTATTTAAAATGAAAAGCATGTTGTATGCAACATATTACAGAATAAATAATTATAAAAAAATTTAAACAGTGACAGTGCAACTCAAGTATTTTTCAGTTTATTTTAAACTCTGCAGCTTTGGACAACACAAGGGGCATTAATAAACATCTTTGCCATTTAGTGCACAATATGTGAATAAACTAACAACATCCACCGACATAGAACTGTGGCAGTCAGTGCAACTGAGGTAGGTATTAACATCAAGTCTAAGATGACTCACTAAATGGAGAGAAACAGTGAGTGGCAGGGTTTTTTAAGAAAAGTAGCTTTTCTGCATCATCAGCAGTCAGACTGTTTCTGTTTTCATCTATAATGTGTGACACTGAGCTAAAAAGCCTTTCACTGTCCACACTGCTACATGGGGCTGAGAGCTATTTACAGGCTATTTTAGCCAAAGTGGGGAACCTGATTTTGTTGACACCCCAGTACTTCAGAGGACTGTCTTCACGAGGGCTTGGGGCCTCTCCGAGGTATGTGTCGAGCTCAATGGCAGCACCTGCTGCCAGCGGCAGCCTGGGCCTTGAGGAACAGTTTAGCAGGAGGTTCTGCAGCTTCTGCCCGACTCCCCTCTGCCTCACCTCTAGAAGCTCCTGCTTCAGGTGCAGCTTGGCCTCTGGAGCAGTGTTGGAGAAGAAGCGCTCTTTATACCTGCACAAAATTCATAAATGTATTAATATGTGGAAAAATAGGACTGATGTCATGTAATACGTGCTCTTCCAGCGTGTCTGTATGTCCTGCTGCAGTCTCTTTATTGGCTGGTTGAGCTGTCCCTGAATGTCCTCGAGGCGGGAGTAGGCTAAGTCGGAATGTTTAAAATGCCCAACTATTTTCCGTCCCACTGCTTTAGCATCAGCTATGCTCCTCTGTGCTAATAAGCGTGGGTAAATAAGCGTGGGCAAACTCTTTGTACTCGTTGTCGTGTTGGGATTTTAGGTGCTTGATTAAATTACTTGTGTTAAATGCGCTACCTTTTGAGCCTCCTCTGGACAATTTCGATGAGCACAATTTGCAGTCCGCCTTTGTTTTCGTGTCTTCGTTCACTTTGAAATAGTTCCACACGGCTGACTTGTCTCGCCTCGCCTTCTCCCAGCTCTGAGATGCAGCCGGGGCCTGTGGGGCGGGCACTCGGTGCCTGTGATTAACCCCTTACATGCCGCTCAAACATAGACAGGTCTCAGACCGTGGTATCGGTCCTCGATATCGGGGAACTTTTAACGAGTACTTTAGAAAATGTGGTATCGAGGCCGATACCAGATGCAACCCTACCTCAGATTAAATATTTCCCAAAGTAAATTGGACTGAACTGGCCAGTTAAATACACGAGGGGATACAAATAGAAAAAAAATATATCTAAAAACAAAGAATGAAAACCAACTATTAATTTAATACTTAAGTCTGTGAAGGTTCTCAGTCATCCAGGTCATCGTAGTCTAAGGAGCTTGGAAGGAAAAGCGTCTGGACTTCTTGAGTTGCTTGAAGACGTTTCACCTCTCATTCGAGAAGCTTCTTCAGTTCTAAGGGTCAATGGTGGGGAGTCCCAGACTTAAAACCAGTGGGAGTTTCCCCCCAAAGAGGGACAAAGGACCCCTGATGATCCTCTACCTAATCACATGAGCCAAGGTGTGAAAGCGGGTGTGGGTCCTAATCAGCCAGGGTTTCGGGTGAGCTCATTGTGAAACCTGGCCCCACCTTATCATGTGATTTCCTGAGGTCAGATGGCCCAGGATGTAAATGGTCTGAGATCCCTTCCCAGACGCCTTAACGTCCAGTGAAAACAACACATCATTTTCTCTCCAGTTACCCTCAGCAGTCCAACAGACCTCCAGCACCAGTAAAACATTAACCAGAAATAGTTTATGGGACATGTGTCATTATTTATGTTTGTGGAAATGTGCATTAAAATTAAAATAAAGATGCTGGTGTCTGACGTTACTGACTTCCCAATTGTGTGGCTTCTGGTGTGGCCTTCACAATTCAATTTTCAATTCAATTTTATTTTCTCAGCGACAAATCACAACAATATTATAAGGCAGACCCTACAATAATACATACAGAGAAAAAGCCCAACAATCATATGACTCCCTATGAGTGAGCAGTCTGGAGACAGTGGGAAGGAAAATCCCCCTTTTAACAGGAAGAAACCTCCAGCAGAACCAGACTCAGGGAGGGGCGGGGCCATCTGCTGCGACTGGTTGGGATGAGAGAAGGAAGACAGGATAAAGACACGCTGTGGAAGAGAGACAGAGGTTAATAACAGATATGATTCAGTGCAGAGAGCTGCATTAACACACAGTGAGTAGGAAAGGTGACTGAAGAAGAAATACGCATTGCATCATGGGAATCCCTCAGCCACATACACCTGTTGCACTACACAACAAATGCAAGCATGTCAGTTTTATTCATTTTATGCTCATCTTCGTACAAATTTTAAAGGTAATGCAGTCAAAACTTTGTAAGTATATGAGTGCTTGGATGAAGCGGTTTGATGACGTAACACGTATTGGAGTATAATATTATTTTATGCCATGTTAGACCCCTAATTAAAGATGGTGAATTATTATGTAGTTTTAGTTGGCATTATTCTCCTGAATTAGAAGAAGCTGATAACTATTGCATTAGTTAAACTGATTTGCATTACATTAAACTGCTGACTTGTTGTGAATGAATGATATTGTTTTATGATGCATTATACTGCTGAGTTATAAGAAATACTGTTCGCAGAAAGTAATTGTCTTATTTGTCTGATTAGAAGAGAACAGAATATACTGGAGTTTTCTGCCCCATCTCAGCAGGAGCAGATAGACGGGGAGCCAAGGTCGTAGCTTAGGCGCTGTGTGAGAGAAAGCATGTGAATGTTTAGGCTTTTTATGATAAGGTGGAGGCACCAGAGGCTATAAGAGTTTGAGCAATGCTCCACCATTTTGAGATCTGAGGCTGTCTGCATCAGTGTCCATCTCCCACGCGTGTGATCATTAAAATCATCGTTTGACTCAACCCGACCGGACCAGTGTTGTTATTGTGGTTTTTTCTCTTGTCTCCATCCCCAATATTTTGAACCATAACATTTTGGGGGCTCGTCCTGTGGTATTGGGGTGGAATTTAAAAGTTTGGACGGTCCGAGGTTGTCGAACGGACAGGCACGAGCCAGTGGTCTTATGTGAGTGGGCATAAGCCGGCTTATCTAAAGGTAAGGCACTACCTGTTGAATTATTTCCAAAGTGTGCCAAATTGGATATGACTAAATTAAAGTCTACTCACTGAAATTATTGGTAGAGGGTCTGTTTTGATTTTGATGAGGATCCGTGTGTGTTATGCAGTTAAAGTCGGCTAAGAGTCTTTAATGAAGTTGAAAAAGGAATTGAAAGAAATGCTGGGTTCGAGTCCCAAGGAATTGAGTTAGAGTCTCAAGTAGTTTGATAGGGAATTGGTCATTTTGTTGGTTAGAGTCCAAATTGGTTATAGAGTGGACCTGAGTGGTCAGTTTGTGGGTTCGAGTCCCCATTGACCTCTAGGTGGCACTTGCCTTAGTCATACTCTTGTTTTAGGGCGTTGACTGGTGTTTCAAATTGTTATAAATTATTATAGAACGGCGGTCCATAACACACGCTATTTTAGTTTAAAATGCTTATAATGTTATGATAAATGGTAGTTTTGTTGTTACTTTTACAATATTATCCATCCTTCAGTTTCAGCGAACATGACAGTTAGCAGTGTAATAATTCCTCTGTGATAAAGAAAAATTAGCCTGTTTTCTTTTTGTGTGGGAGCTCGCACAGTGTTTCAACTTTACAGCCTTTTAATATGAAAGTCCTGTCAGTACACTTCCTTTTTACATCATTTCACACTTGCCCCGTGAAGGGCAACAGTCTGACGGCTGCTTAGCCAGGAAAGCTTCAGCTTGTTTCTTTCCGCACATCTTCCTCTTCACTGTCGGTGGCTCATAGACATGTTAACAAGCATGGACGTATCAAAAGTTTGCTTGATTTTGCTGTTACCACTAGCTGTGTCCCATGATGCTGAAGGTAATACAAGGAAACTATTTTCATTATGCATTATTAATATTTTTACATTTATAACCTCCTTGCTTTTAGTTTAAACTAAACACATTATTATGGGATTAAAAAGATGGTTTAACATTCACAAAATATAGAAACTAAAGTCCTCTCTGACACAGGCTGAATCTTGTATTTACCGTATTTTGCTGTCCCTGTTTACAGAGACTGTTGTGAAGACAGTCAGGAGAGAACACGATGTCACTCGGATTTGCAACAAGGAAAGTCAGACTACTATTGTTTTGATTATCTGTAAGATCAAAAGACAGAGGGACACAGGAGGAGAGTGTCATCTGCTGTATCGACACGGAGAGAACGTTACTCAGGAATGTGACCCCAGGTTCTCAATAACAAAAGAAAATCAGACTGCCTTTCTGGAGCTGACCAGTTTAACACCAGCTGATAGTGGGAACTTCACCTGTGAGTGTACAAACACTGGAGGGACATATATTGTCCATATCAGTGTCACTGTGGAAGGTAAATGCATTTTGGTTTCTTTATCTGACACAGTTATTCAGCACTGTGTTAGCATTGTATTGACCTGCTTATGTGTTTTTTATTCTTGTAATTTGTTCATTTCTTTTCTTCTTATTTTCACTTACAGCAGTTTAAATACTTTCACTGACTCATTTATCAGGTACATCTTTGAACCGAGTTGGACCACCTTCAGCCATCAAACATGTCTTCATTTTTTGTGGCACAACAAGGCGCTAAAAACATTCCTCAAAGATTCTCAAGACATATTGAAATTACATCATCACACAGTTGCTGCAGATTCGTCAGCTGCTCTTACTTGAAGCAAACTTTCCGTTCCACCACATCCCAAAGGTGCTCTGCTGGATTGAGATCTGGTGACTGCGCAGGCCGTACATGATTTGAGCGCCGTGACATGGTGTGGTATCCTGCTGGAAGCAGCCATCAGACGATGGGTATTTTTTGGGCATAAAGACATGAATGTGGTCAGCAACAACCTTCAGGCAGGCTGTGGTGTTTAAATGATGCTCAGTGGTTACTACAGGGTCCAAAGTTTGCAAAGAAAATCCCCCACAGAGCATTACACCACCAGCAGTCTGAACTGTTAGAAATCAACTCATCGGGCAAGGCATCGTTTTTTTAGTCTTCTGTTGTCCAGACTTGCAAACTGTAGCCTCAGCTTGCTGTTGTTAGAGGACAGCAGTGATATCCAGTGTGGTCCGCTCTGCCTCAAGGTTTGATGTGTAAACAGCATTTTTACCCAGAGAATCACAGCTCACTGGATATTTTCTATTTTTCAGACCATTGTCTGTGAACAGAGATGATTGTGTGTGAAAATCCCAGCAGATCAGCAGTTTGTGAAGCACTGGGACCAGTAACATGTGCCATGTTGCTCTGTTTGAGCATTGATTTGCTGACATTTTATTATTTTATTAACCTTTATTTAACCAGGAAGATGAAGCTGACATGTGATTGACAAATGAAATGAACACTGAAATATTTGTGTTACACCCTGAACAAGTATACCTCATAAAGTGGCCAGTGAATGTATATAAGCAGTTGGACCAATTTCAGTTCATAGTAATATTCAGAAAAGATGCAAAAGAAGAAGAAGAAGACAAAAGAAAAGAGCACAGTGACAATATTTAAAGCTCTGTGGTTATAAAACTGGGGTTTCATTACTTCACTCAGAGTTTCAGTAGACGTAAACTGTGTTTGATTTGTGTTTTGATTTCCAGGAAATGAAAGTAAATGATTTTACTGACAAATGCATCTTTTCAATGATTTAGACACAAACGAGGCCCACACTTCAGCAGACAAATCTTTTTCCGTTTATCTGCCCGGTGTTGTGATCATCTTTATAACTGGAGTTATCGTGGGATTTATCTACTGGAGGAAAAGTAATGGGTGAGACTATTTTTGCTGTAATAATTCAAAGATGATATAGATGTAGAGAAAGTAAAAGGAAACATCACATTTCAATAAATGAGAATTCGCTGTATGTTAAACATCATGTCTAGAATGAACACTTTTTATCCTTCCAAAAATAATTATCATTATTAAGAGAGAAGATAATATAAATGTAGATGTTCTTACTTGATTTTTCTCTGTTTGAATGTGAATAGTGTTACACTAATGCTGACATCCTTTCTTATCAACGTGGCTGCTTAAGGTCAGGAACATCTGGAGTGTCTGTACCTGAAAATCCCAACGGTTTGGTGAGCAATTTATTGCTACGATCTACAGCAGCTAGTTAAAAGTTTGCCAGTAAACATAAAACATGTACATTTATGTTTTAGGATGTTAACTACTTATATAGATAATTACAGATTAGTGTTATAATACTATTAGTGCCAACTTCAGTGTCCTTTATTTTGTGAAGAAGCTCTTACAGAAATGAGCAGAAACATTAAATAATCCAGGCAACAGATGGAGAGATTTAAAGATCAATAGAGTGTGTGGGTAGACCGGGTTGAACTTGATTAATACCTAAAATATTTCACTTTTCTAAAGGATGACGATGAGCCAGATCAGCCCTATACAAACCTTCAGCAGCCATCGAGTGATTCCTACCAGACTCTCATCTCAGTGAACCATCAACACGACAACAAGACACGCTCAGCAAGAAGCGCAGGAACTGTGGGAGTGGATAATAAAGCTCTATGAAACATTTTAAAGTATATAAAACTTTAGGTGACATACTAATATAATAATATTCATATATTATAATAAACGTCCATCTTTTCACACTGGATAGTTGTTTCCCAGTAATGGAGACCATTCAGTCATAATACTCCAACTCAGGCTCTCAGATTTAATACAATACAAACACAATAAACTGTGGCAAACATGACTCTTTGTATCAGACTAGTTTTGTTTTTGAACAAACATCTCATCATAATTTGAACACAATGTCCATCCAGATAAACAGAGAGATCAGTCTGGCTTAAACAATGTTGGTGGTTTACCTTCTACTGTCCTTCCACTTTTATGCACTTCTATTTTAGACATAGTAAAAGTTTCAGTGTAGACACAAGAGGTGAAATAAGGAGGGTGCAAGTCTTCCTGCTTTCACTATAGTCTACCTCACACTGTCAGCCACAGTTACTTCCTCACCAGCATGACTGCACGGAAACTCTGCTTTCTCCTGCTTCTGCTTGTGGTTTTTAGCAGTGAAGGTAAATATATATAATTAAAAAAGAAAAGCTGTAAAGCCAGGTGTTTAAGAAGAAAGCTTTAGTTAGGTTAGTGAAATAATATATGTGATTGATTTTCCCACAACAACAAATATATAGAAACTATAATCCCGATTTTGTTTCATTTTAACTGGAACAATTTATAGAGACTCTTGTGAAGACAATTGGAAAGAAACCCGATTCCACTCAAATATGCAGCAAAACAACTCTGAATATTACTGTGATGATACTGTGTGAGATCAGCACAGAGAGGAGCCGAGGAGAACAGTGTCGTCTGCTCTATCGTTACGACCGAGGCTTTATTCATGGCTGTGACTCCAGGTTCACACTGATCAAAGAAAATGAGACTGTGTTTCTCCACCTGCTCAACTTAACATCTGAAGACAGTGGGAACTACACCAGTGAGTGTGGATTTCGTGGTGGATTGTATGTTCTCCATCTCAGTGTGACTGTGAGAGGTAAAAACATTTTCTATTTATACCCACACCGCAGATTCAAGGTGGATGTTTGGAACTGCGTTAACACTTTCTTTTCTGTCATACATGGTTTGAGGTCATCATTCCCGCCTGCAGCAGATTAATGAAAGGTTTCAGTCAGGAGATGAACATCTGGAATGTTTTTAAGCTCTTCTTCTGGCTAATTTGTTTAAAATTTCATTATAAAACTGCTCCAATCACAACTTTGGTGTTATTTCATCAGTGAAGTGTTTGAATGATGCAATTGTAACTCTAATGTAATGAAAAGATAAACATGTTTTCCACCTTCATATAACAGGTTAATGCAAATTTCGTGACTTTTCATGTTTTCAAAATGAAGTTTTTTTGTTGTGTGTGTGGCAACATTCAACAGACGATGGAGATTCTTCTGGCATGAAGTTCATGCCTACAGTTCCCATCATTTCTGCTGCTGCTTCACTCATCAGTGTGGCTGTGATAACCTGTGGTTACAGCCTGAGGAGAAATCCTCGCAGGTGAAAACTTTTACTGACGCACTTAAACTCATGAAATGACCCTTTGAAATCACTTGAGCACATTACTGCATACAGCAGCCACTGTGGTGTTCAAAGTATCTCATAGGTTCTTTTCAAACACCACACATTAGTTGTAGACATAGCTAGTCTTGTTTTTGAGGTATTTTTCACCCCATGACCTCTGATGTTTTTATCCTAACAGAGAAAACAGATCAGGTCTAACTAACTTAACAGGATCTGAAACTCGCCAGATGTTTGTCAGTTTTCCATAGTTCTGTTTTACACTTAATTGTGCCGAGGCTGCAGTGCATTATGTCTGTGTTTTAAGCTGCACTTTAATTAAATGTAAATGACAGTGTAAATTGTTGTTTAGGACAAAGAGGACCGCTACATGAGCCTTCATCGGCAAAACATCGATGTCTACCAAACTATCTCCTCCGGTCGCCTTCATCATGATGCTGAGGCCACTGCATGTCACAGTCATGTACAATAATAATCAGAGATGGAGTTTTTACCCTGACTACGTGATCTATAAAACTATGATGCTAGACATGCTATCTATAAAAGACACTGACATTTTAACTTGCCAGCATCATGTGTACTGTTAGTTTGTTTTGCACTGAAAAAAGAGAAAAATATTAACGTCCAGTAAAACTTGTAATTATGTTGTGAATGAATTGCCTTAATTCATGGCTTTTAACACCATTTAATTTCTGTTTTTTATCTGGTTTGAACGTTGAAAATCCTGCCACTTGGCTCTGTGGCCTCTGCCACCATTATGGTTTTTGCTATACTGGTCCACTTGATAGTCATATTTGATGATGATTTTACTTTATTTTGAGTCATTGGAATCAGAACGGGGGTCAGGAAAGAAGAAAAAAGATAAGCTGGGGAGAAAGTTAACAGAAGAAGAGGGAAAAATAGAGAAGAAGAGAAATAGATGGAGAGGAAGAGAGAAAAATACTGAAAATCTATTTCATCATCTGCTGAAAAACACAAGGAAAACCCAACACAGTGGGGAACCCACAGCAACAACCAATAATATGCAGTAAGTAGGCTAGTAAGTAGTAGTAAATAATAGATATTAAATGTTACTGAGCAGTAAATGGGCCCAGAGGGCCGAGACCTGAGGGCACCCCACCCGCAGCACAGGCCCAACAGAGCCAGGGGGCCGGGCCCCACCCAGAGTGAGCCACTAAACACAGAGAACCACTAATGCACTGTGGGTGGGGGCACCAGCTACTGGCAGGAAGTGTGGTGGGGGGAAATAATACGTGACTATTTTTATGTGGAGTGGAATTAAACTGCCATAGAATATGCTTGTGGTGGATTTGACTCAACACAAGCGTATTGTCAAAGTGTTCTTTGGCATGCATCGAGACAGTTTCTCAGATACTGAAGTGACTTGAGCAGAGCCAGTTAAAGCCTACTGTGCTTGAGTGGGCAGCTCAAGTTTCCACGTGGAAGGTTTAGTGAGACAAAGACAGGAAGTTAAAGCTGCTGACTAATAATCTGCAGGTTCCTGATTTGAGTCTCTGTTAAGAGGATGGTGTCTCTGAGATAATTGCTTTTGTGCATCGATAAATAAACAGGGAAATAAATGAATAGAAAAAAGCATCCGAGCGGATGTGCACCGATGGTGTGCCCACTGGTCTTAAAGTGCCTTTGCGCCCCTTACCATTTATGGAGGTCCCATTTGGGCACATTGGCATGGACCTATAGTGTACATGGATGTTGCTTTGTATTAGTTCTGGTATATTATACAACACAATAACATGATGCAGTGCTGCTGTGCACCATTTCTGCAAAGAGTGTGGTGCAAGCAAGGAAGATAAGATAACTCTTGCACAGTCATACCTAGTACAATAATACAACAAAATTGGAAACTGTCCCACGATAACACAATCATTTAGATACAATATTGGACTTTGTTTACATGTAACTGCACAAATAGAATTTAGAAATGTAATTATTGACAAGAGTGAACAACCACTTATAATGTAATCTACAGCTGTGACCAAACAGCTAGATAGAGAATCAGAAGTGTTGTGTTTTCTACAAAGTTTGCTGTTTCAGTGAGAGTCATATGTCGTTTGGAGTCTTCTCTCACCCCCGTTCTCTGCGGCCTGCTGGAGCGGGGGGGCTAGGAGGAGGAGTTGGCCGTCCGACTGCGGTCTGGAGTGTGGGGCCTCCCTGCTGCTGCGGAGTCGGGGCGGTCTGCCTCTCCCCACCGCAAGGAAAAGGGTAACACAATCTGGATCTGGGTGCAGTTCCCCCCTCCAGGGGCAAGGGTACCTAGACCCGGTTCGTAGAGTACGCTTGGGGAGTGTGATCGTGTGTACAGCGTCTCTTTATGTCTGTCTCCACGTTGGTTGAGTGTGGAGTAAGTGCATATGAGAGCATGAGGGTGGGAATGGATGTTTGTGTCTGTGTGTGCCTGTATGTCTGTGTCTATATGTCAGGTTGGGTATCAGACGCCACCTCTCTGGGGACATCTCGGGCCCTCCAAGGTTTGGAGGCCTATCTCCCCCCACCACCACTTCCCCTGCCGGTGGCGGACTCCCTCAGGTGTCGGTGCGTTGGTGGTTCTTTGTGTCTGGGGGTGGGTGTCCGGGTACACACCGGCTCACTCCTTGGCGGCCGCTTATCGGGGCCTGGAGCCTGGGGCTCGCTCGGGCCACTTCGGAGGTGGGGTGCCCCCGGCCTCTCGGCCTGGGGCTCGGTCACTCAGGCGCAGCTGGCTGCCGGCGGAGCTCACGGGCGCGTCACTGCAACTCCCCCTGGCTTCTGCTCTGCGGCTGCTGAGTGAGCCCTCATCTGGTACTCTCCTCAGCTCTTACTGGGACAGTGGCGCGGCTGCCCCTCTGTGGGTCTTCCTTGGTCTCTTGTGTTCTGGGGGCCTCTGGATGTCTGGAGTTTTGATCTCCTCCATACCTGCTTCATACCATGGAGGACGGGGCTATGGTTCCCCACACTCCCTAGCAGATCATTACATGGAGAAACCTTTGGAATACAAGCATGCTGATCCACACAGGTATGCACACAGGTGTACACAAGGGTATTCACAGACGCGGACTACAGCTTTCTTGGCTGCTGCCTCAAAGCACATTGTGCGCTGTCTATCTTGCGTGCTGCACAATATTGTTTATTATTTAGTAACTATTGATATCTACTGCTAGCTAGTTTATTGTGAGGGTGCTGTTTTTTTTATTATGTTGCTCTTTGTTGTTTGCTTTCTCTTCTGTTTTTTTTTCTCCATACAGGTGACCCAGGTGTTTTGTTTGTTTTTTCTTCCCCCCCTTCTCACCATCTCTTCTCCCCTTTGGTTTTCTTTCTCTCCCTCTCTTTCATTCTTTCCCCCTGTCCTATCCCACAGTCATGTCTGTCCCGTTTTTAGCAACTGAAAATAAAATAAATTCATAATTATAATAAAGGTCAATCAAATGGACCAATATGGCAAGGCCATGATGATCCACTTGGTAAAATAAATCCGCTTGGCATCTTTCTTGGCCTTAAGACAACAATTCTGATGGCTAAAGATCCAAACGGGACACAAAAAAAAAAAAAAGTACGTGAAGCCTCTTTGCAACTGATTGCTTGCATTTTTGGGAGGGGGGCCCTCCCAGCATTACCTGTATGTTCCTGACATTTGATTCCACTCAGCAGTTTATTACCTTACAGGGACTGCAGCTCAAGGCCAGTTAAAGTTACACAGACAGGTTCAAGGTATAAAAAAGGCAGGCAAACAAGAAAAATCTTCACATATTTAATTCTCATATTTAAATTGGTTTGGCCCTTCCAGTGGCTGCCGTTGGTGATATTTTATGCAGCTTTTTAAAACCTTAGCATTTGGCCTACCAGTAAGCATTCATATTCAGGTTTACTCAAACAAGGCAGAGAGAACAGTAGCGTGTGAACTCAGCAGCTATCATCAATCCCCCTGTATCAGCTGAGCTATCCAGTCTTTTCAGATCCACTGAGATATTCCAAAATATTGATACATGAAAATGAAGATGCAGAAATGTAACAAGGCTTCACCCATCACAACTCAAAAATGCATTATTTGTACTACACCCAGCGTGAGTCTACATCCTGTGGACCCGTGACAAGCTCTACAAAATCATTTTGGTTTAAGCATTTGATTTAAGGTTTGCTGATCATTTGGTGACACTATACCGACGCAAATGAGTTAAATCTACAGACCTGAGGCAGATTTTTAATGTAAAATGTTTATGGTAAATGAGATGGCTTTTGCTTCTGTTTTTGCACTGAAAAGCAAATTGTGACAAAATATTAATGGCTTGCCTGAAGGTTCTTCCAGTGTCTTTTTTTTATTTTCACAATTTTTACAGAGGCACAGGAGCAAGTGAAAAAGAAATGAAGAACAGCTCCCCAGAGTGCTACTAGCTCTGCAGTGTGATATTCCCACATTAAAGACAGTATTGGTTTTGCCCATTTTCATGATCAGATGATAAATTCTGAAAATTAAAAGTTTCCTGTAATAATGATCCAGTTTGATTTGCACATTATATTTCAGCTGATCCGCATAAGAATGGATTTGAGAAATTGGATGTCTCGACACGGAATCCTGTTTCCTCGGGGGAGTAAGTGATCCACAAAATCCCAGTGCATCGAGAGATAAACAGACAGAGAGGAAAAAAAGGAAACTGAGAGTGTGGTGTAGGGGGAAAGGAAGGAGTGTGACATAGGAGTGCATTTAAGCTCCAGTGCCTCCCATCCTGTGCGTGTGACCGTGGTGGATCTGAAAACCTCAGCTTCGCCCCACAGCAACAGAAAGGAGAGGAATGTTCTTGGGGAGACTAAATTTAGACTCAATGCCCTGTACCATCAATCCCGATTAAGCTAACTGCGTAACTGCACTCGTTGTGGGAAGAATATGGCTCAATGTTGGATCCGGGTTACATAAGTTAAAAAAAAAAAGAGAGTCATATGTCATATCATTTCAAACAGTGGCGATCCAGAAATGTTGTACAAACGAGTAAGACTAACTATAGACTTTAGCCAAAGTTGTTAAGTTAGCTAAAGAGTTGGGATTGTGTGTAAGGCATAAATAAACCTAAAATGCAATGTTTTGGACGTTCTTTGGCACATTTCCCTACTGTAGGGGTCTCTGCAAGCATACGGGGCTCTGAGAGGGAACAAGATGACAACGAGGAATTCTACTGGAAACAGTCGATCATGTCTGTCAAAGCTGAATTCAGGGCAAACTAGGCTAAATTAGTGTTTTTAGCTAACAGCTACAGTAAGCATAAAAGTGACTGTTGGGCTATTATTTGTTAACAGGGGCGATTTTAGCCCATTTTTGGGGTGCTTTGGTTCATTTTTGGGGTGCTTTGGTTCATTTTTGGGGTGCTTCAGCACTTACTTACTTTTTTTTGACAATATTTCCTGTTTGTGTGACACACTACTAAAAATATAAAAGGCAGAACTTGGTTGAGAGGTAACATTTTAACAACAAAAGTATCCATAATATTTTTTAATATTTTGTAATAATTTATTTGTAATAATTTATTCTGTTTCAGGAGTGTTTTTATGCATCTGTATTATATTATACAAACACATTAAAAGTGAATCTCTGTCCAAAATATGCACTCAGTTTACTTCTTACTCACTGTGAGCATCATTCATTATTCTCCTCCAGTAATTAAGGTTAGGATATGTATTTTTTTTATTCCAATCCATTCTTCTTTGGCAGCATTTAAATAACCTTGATCAGAATTGATGGTTTTGTTACAGACTTTTCAAAAAAGTGTTTTGCTTTTCTTTCACAAATGTGGGATTAAATTGTTAAAAAGTACAAAACAGTGATGTCATGTTTTGTGACGAGGACCCAGGCACAGAGAGACTTGATGGATTTAAGAATCTTTTGATTTAATAAAGAAATTTGCAGACTTGCACAGAGATGGTAAAATTATGATGACTGATAAAGGAGGCGAAGACAACAGACGATGAGGACAGGGAGGATGCAGGGACAGAGACGGGGAAGAAGTCTCATTGTGACGAGTAAAGTGTATCTTGGCTGGCTGGGCAGCTCTCTGGGTGCTCAGCCCCCCGAAGCTCTGATCCTAGAATCCTCCCTGAATTGTGTTAATACAGTATGTCAACATGAAAGCATAACTGCACAGGGTGGGCCAGTTATATGGATACACCGTAATAACATGGGAATGGTTGGTGATGTTAAAGTCCTGTTTGTGGCACATTAGTATATGTGAGGGGGCAAACTCCTCAAGTTCGGTGGTGACCATGGTGGCCATTTAGAAGTCGGCCATCTGATACCAAATGATACCAAACAAGGCAAAGTAAATAATTTTTAAAAGTGAATGTAGAGGAAACATCAAAAGTTGTCACGGCTGGGGCAGCAGTCGTGTGGTGGAGTGAATGAGGACCAAGATGCAGACGGCGGTGGAGATGCGAGTGGAGATTTATTTACAGTGAAAATAACAAAGGTGAGGGAAGAAGCGAACATCAACCTAAACTGGGAAGAACTAACAGACAAAGCAGAAAACATGAGGGCAGCAGGGAAACACAGAGATGACACGAAGAAGACAGAGAGACGTGGAGAAACACCGATGGACACGGAGACTTTTCACCTGTTCCTTTTGTTTGAAGTGGCCGAACTTGGCCACAGTAGGACGTGGTCTCCCGGTCGCAGCCCGCATGGGGCCGATGCGATGCACTCTATCAAAGGCGATGTTCTTCACCGTGTCCTCCAGCAGCTTCAGGTGGGTTTTGATGAAGGTTTTGCACTCTGAGCCTTCTTCATCACAAGATCCTGGAAGCACTGATCAATATAATCTTGGAGAGCCTCTAAACTCTCCCCGTTGTTCTCCAGGGTGTTGGAGATGATTTAGACAAATATTGTTAGTTAGAAGACTATTGATAAGTGTATTTGGTAATACTGAAGCTTAAAGGAATTTGTTCAATTCTAAACTACCATTCGCTTTAATTTTACGCCAAAATCTCCGGCGTCTGACGTCAGTTACAACATGAGTCGCTTACCTCTGTCACTCTGAAGTCACATTGAGTTTTCCTCACTGACTGTTTTAGACAGGTTTGTGGGAGCAACACAAAAAGCAGCTTCAGCTGGAAACACACAGTTTAGTGTCTTTGCTGCTCGCTTTAAGTCACAATAAACAGGAAACTCATTGTGTCTCATGTCAGAATCCCTCATATACAGGACAGGAAGAGGCGGAGCTTATTTCCTGCAGGGAGCGGTTAGCAGTCTGTGTCTTTCTCATTTCTGACTCCTAAAGAGCTGAAAAACACAGGCTGTTATTGGCTGGCTGACACTGGGATTAATGTCCTTGAAGCCAGCAGTCTTTAATGTCCAGGTTCAGAACGGGCAGGTGAAAAACAGTCCTTTATGTCCTCTGATGTTCAATAAACTGTCCTGATTACTGAGGGAGCAGAGAAAGTGTCTCCATCACTCACCACAGCTGGATGCTCTGAAATCCTGGAATCCAGCTGTGGAGAGGAGCGCCGGCGGCGTGGACGCAGTTTAGTAATCAGGGAACGGGAGACAGGAGGGAAACACAGCTGGGACCAATTACACACACGAGACAGGAAACAGTAACACAGGACTGTCAAAGTAAAACAGGAAATATAACACAGAGTCCAAAGTAAGGAGACGTGGGACACAGTGAAGACACAGAAACAGAAACCAGAACTATAATCACAAAACAAACTCAGAAACATAAAGAGTGAATCAGCTGATTCAGTGTTTGTGACAAAAACATGGATCCTGGTTAATAACTTTTATTTGTTTGTTTCTGTATTATTTTGTGTATCGTTCTTATGAGCTGTTGTTTTGTCAGTGAAATATTATTTCATTGTTTTAAGCTTTTTGTTGACTTTGAAGTGCTTAAGTTGATATTTTTGAACATTTAATTTGTTCGATTATTGTCGAGTCGATAAAACTGTCAAACGCACAGCTGCTTCCAGCATGGCCGGAGGAGAGGTGGCCGAGCAGACGCACAACACACACAGCTCACAGGTTTGCATTTCTAGATATTGCAGATGTTGCAGAAATTGAGAGTAAAGAACTCAGAGATCCAGCGCTGTCTCCTGCCCCTTATTTATACACCACAACACAACGACAGGCGTAACTCACACAAACGGGTAACATGAGGCTCAGATGCTTTGGACGTGTTCACATATACTGGACACAGAATGATGAAGATGGAGCTGCAGGAAGGAGGAAAAGAGGAAAAACACAGAAAAGATTCACAGATGTGGTGAAAAAGGACACGACAGCTTCTGTTTGTTAGTTTGGTTTTTCTTTATTTGGTAAAGATTCAGAAATAAAGAGAAGATCACATGTTTGAATATTATATTAACGTTCTGTAATTACAACAAGTTGTAAAATCTTTCCAGAGTGAGACAGAGACTGTGCAGAGACTGTAGAAGGACAGAGCAGCAGCAGAGCAGTCCAGATACACTGATGATCCTCTGTCAGATCCAGAGGGACACACAGGGCTGATGCTGGACTCTACATTGTGTCTGACAGTGGAGCTGTTCTCAGAGCAGTTCACTCTGCAGCACTGACAGTCATCTGCACTTCATTCCTCTGTCAGTCACTGCTGGATGAAGCTCTCCTCTCCACCTCCCAGTAACATGGCCCAGTCAGAGCGTCTCTACACACAAGCTGCTGCTGCTGCTTCAACCTCTCTGGATCATCAGGACACAGCTGCTCCTCTCTCAGCACACACACCGTCCTGTTTACCATCATCACCTCCACCTGCAGAGAGAAGGAGGAAGAGCAGAGGAGATAAACGAGTGTTTCCAGAGACTCTTCATCAGCTGTCAGTCAGTGATGCAGCACATCCAGTATAAAGAGCAGCAGGGACGTCAGTGCTGGGACTGTACTAGGACTCATTGTTGCTTCACTTTTTCTAATCTTTGGATTTTTATTGAAGTTGCTGAAAATGTTTTTCCCTCCTAGTTTGAGTTTGGACTTTCATTCATTAGAAGAACCTTGGTGTGTCCACTCTGAGCTCTGTAGGAACCCCAACAACAAGCCCAACAATCCAGATGGACGGTTCCAGCTGTTAACTGGAGGAATTCCATCCAAACATCTGCTCTCACTAAATTCTTCCTCACCTACAGACTGTGTTCTTCACTGCTTTAAACTTGGAAATCAATGCAGTCATTGGTCTGCGTGCTGCTTTGTTCAGAGAGCTGATTGGCTGTTGACAGTGTTTGATCAGAGCGTGTCAGCCGTTACTATGGTGACCATAAAGGTGAGAAACAGGAAGTGTTTGTGTCCAATCCTGAAGCCTGTCACCGTTCTCCTCTCACAGCTTCACTGAGAAGCTGCAGCTTTACAGGAAACACTGGATCTTTGTTTCATACTGACTGTGTTTAGTACAATACTGCTGACAGCACCACCCACTCACTCCATCACTCTACTGACCACAGAGTCTCCAGTCTGTAGTCTGGACTCTTCTTAAGATCAGACAGCTGCTTCACATCTGGATCCTCCAGGTTGTTGTAGTACAGGTACAGCTCTCTCAGATGGGAGGGGTTGGACTTCAGTGCTGCTGCCAGATAATCACAGCTGATCTTTGACAAACCACAGTTCTTCAATCTGTATAAAGAATGAAAGATGTAAGTTTATTAGACAAAGTGCTTGAAATCATTCAGTGTTTCATCATCTGTTCAGAGCTGAAGAAGGTTCAGAATGTAGAAGTTTAGAAAATGGAAACTCCAAACAGCTGAAGCCAACAGGAAGCAGCTTCAAACAGGAAACTGTGCAGAGTTTCAGACTATATGTCCTGATGCAGCCAGTTGGATTTTGGAGATTTGAATCTCTGTTCTGTGACTAAGTCCTTGAATCATTTCTTCCAGTTGGTCCAACAAGACAGACTAAGCATTGGACATGTGTTGTGGCTCCATCAGGGGAGCTTCTAAATGTGATGTGATGGCCCCTCTGGGTCTGTCAGGTCACAGCACTGAAGAGAGCTCAAACTGGGCACACAGCTGTTCCAGTCTGGACCAAAGACTCTATACTGGGACTGAGGGACTGCTTTGACTGCACCCACTGGGACTTTTGAAAGGCTCATGTTCTCACTTAGATCATCGATTTCTACTGACATTTCTTTCTGGGAAAAATGGGGATTACTTTGGAAACAGGAAGTATTTTCCCCAATAAGCAGCCCTGGATTAGTAAATCACTCCAACATGTTCTCAGGCAGAAGAAGCTGTCTTGTTATGAGGGAGAGAAGAAAAAGATTGAGGCACAGAAACCTGTTGAAAGAGAGATAAAGCAGCTAAAATCAGGTGTAAAAGTAAAGCAGAGGATGAGCTGAATAAAGGACACTCAAGGCTGGCTTGGAAAGGAATGAAGTCCATGGTGGGGATGCAGAACAAGGAGCAAAGATGAATGTGATGCTGAATCAGCAGAAGACTTGGACTCATTTGATTCCAGCTTTGATATCATTGATTTCAATGAAGAGCTTTGTGATTGTAGCAAAGGGCTGGTAGCTCTGAGAGTCCCACTGATGAGGTGTTTGTGTGGAAATCTCTTAGTGGGACCAAAGAGAGAAAAAGCCCTGGTCCTGATGCTGTGGGAGGGAAATGATTGAAGTGTGCTGTGAGGAACTGACTGGCAGATTTTCACACATTTTCCAGTCCTCCTTGGAACAACAGGAAGTTCCCAGCATATGGAAACAAAGGTTAAGTGTCCTATGGCACTCAGTGATGATGGTGCTGTGGCCCCACCACCTCCACCTCTTTGTAAAGGAACTAACTGTAATCTGAAGCTTCAAATGGAACTAAGACTTCCTCCACTAGGTGGCAGTGTCTGATGAGAAAGTGTTAGTGGAGCTGGCCTGGAGTCAGAAACAGGAAGATGCAGGATTTGGGCTGAAATGGGCAAAAGTGGTTAGCACTAGTGCCTTAGAGCAAGAAGGTTGTAGGTTGAAGCTTGTTGGTCAGCTGGGCCTTTCTGTGGAGGTTGGATGTTCTCCCACAGTCCAATGAAATGCTGCTTAGGTTCATTGGTGCTTCTACATTGGCTGTAGGTGTGGATGTGAGGGAGTGCTTCTCTGTCGCTCTCTGTTGGCCCTGTGATGGACTGCTCACCTGTGCAGGTGGACCACGCCTCTTGCCCTATGACAGCTAGGGCACAGGCTGCAGCCCTGTGAGCCTAAGCTGAATAAACAGTTGGCAAAAATGATCCATAGATGGCCTGAAATCCCCCAGTTAGCAGTTTGGTAGATAGCTATGACATGCTAATCCCATCCAGCAGCTGTATTCTACCTGTAAGCTGATCCCTGCTGAGCCAAAGCACTTTTTCATATACAAATTACAACCTTTAATAGAAACCTATTGGTCAGCATCTTATTAGCCTGCTGTTAGCTTCATTCCACAGAAAACTGGGAGAAACTAACAGAGTTGATAAAGAATAAAGAGAAATGTGCTGATTTAAAGCCTTTGAAGTGCTTCAGATGATCTCTGTCCACTTCTGTCCACTCATTCATTCATGTAAGCTTTCTAATGCAGCTTTGATCTTCACAGTCTGCTTGATGAAACTCATTCTAACCCTGAATGTCAGAGTGTTCCTCCTTCTCTTTCCCATCATTCATGCTGGCAGTGGAGGAGATTTGGATGTTGGACTGTGTTTTGGATGATGTGTGTATGTTTGTGTTGGACTGCTGTCTGTAAAGCAAACGCACATTTTGCTTTGGATTTCAGTGTCACACAGACTTTAAGGTGCAATGAAGAGTTTGAGAGTTTCACAGTGAATTTTCCAGTGGAGGATTTTTCTTCTTCTTTGAAGGTTTGAAATGTGAACATTGTTCTGCTGCAGTCAATGGACTAAACCAGAGAAGAAGAAAACAGACTTTACCATGAAGATCCTCAGTGTGGATCAGTATAATATCAGCCTGATGTCTGCAGTTTAGTGTCAGCACAACTTTCACATCATATTCATCTCAGCACAACTAAAACATGCTGACTGACCTCAGAGTTTCAAGTTTACATCCTGGACTCTCCAGGAAACCACACAGATGCTTCACTCCTGGATCCTTCAGGTTGTAGTTGTAGCTCAGGTCCAGCTGTCTCAGATGGGAGGGGTTGGACTTCAGTGCTGCTGCCAGATAATCACAGCTGATCTCTGACAAACCACAGCCCCACAATCTGTATAAAGAATGAAAGATGTAAGTTTATTAGACAAAGTGCTTGAAATCATTCAGTGTTTCATCATCTGTTCAGAGCTGAAGAAGGTTCAGAATGTAGAAGTTTAGAAAATGGAAACTCCAAACAGCTGAAGCCAACAGGAAGCAGCTTCAAACAAACACAACAAGAGAAAAAACTCTGAATGTTTCACATTAAAGTCGTACATTTCTCATAAAAACAGGACAAAGACTTGAAAAAGTCGTGTTTTTCCTTCCAGGAACCACATGGCTTCACGAGGGCGATCGTGGCTCAAGAGTTGGGAGTTCGCCTTGTAATCGGAAGGTTGCCGGTTCGAGCCCCGACTTGGACAGTCTCGGTCGTTGTGTCCTTGGGCAAGACACTTCACCCGTTGCCTACTGGTGGTGGTCAGAGGGCCCGGTGGCGCCAGTGTCCGGCAGCCTCGCCTCTGTCAGTGCGCCCCAGGGTGGCTGTGGCTACAATGTAGCTTGCCATCACCAGTGTGTGAATGTATGCGTGAATGGGTGGATGACTGGATATGTAAAGCGCTTTGGGGTCCTTAGGGACTAGTAAAGCGCTATATAAATAACCAAAACCAAACAAAATGATTGACAAACATGTTTTTACAAACTCAGTGTTGGACTTGGATCAGCAGGATAAGCTGATGTTTAAAGGCATTTGAGTCTCGCTGTATGAGAGTCCAGTTCTTACTCAATATTTATGGATGATGTTCTTTCAGTGTTGCACTTTGTTTGGCACAAAATGAAATTATTTGGCCTCTCAGATGCTTTTAGAGATTCCCAAATGACTGATGATGACATCTCTGGGGTCTGATTGATAGAAAAAAAATGTCTTTGAGACCTTTTGTAACTGACAAACTCTTCATCTGCTAACAACACTGAGTTGAATCTCCATGGCTGATAGTTGGAGCAGGCATCAGGAATACACATTGAAAAAACAAGAGGAGAAATCACCAGAGTCTTATAATCACATTCTGTAACTAAAGGGAGACGTTTTTCTATACAAATATATGTTTTATGGACATTAGAAAAAAAAGAGTATTGACGTGAAGCAGGATTATGAAATCTCCATACATCAGCCAGCCCATAATTATCAAGAAAGCTCTGAATGACGCATGCTGACTTTGGACTAAGTGTACTTTTGTGTGAACTGTGGTCCATAGCAGATAATGAGCAGTTTAGGTCTCCCTCAAAGATGATATTGTGTGATGACATATTGGGGAGCCGCGCAAAGACATTAGTGAAAAATCTGTGATCGTCCCAATTAGAGGCGTAGATATTTGCTAAGATCAAAGGAAAACCATAAACTATGTTTTCTGCACTTAAAATCCTGTAATTTTCTCATAAATCGACAGTGCGGCTTATGGATGAATTCTGGTTGTGCTTACTGACCTCGAACCGATTTTATGTGCTACACGGCGCTCAGAAACCTTTCAAAAGATGTTTTGGTACGACTTTGCTCAGCTACGAGGCCGCACCGCTTGATGGATTGTTGGAGCATTACAGCTACGAGGAGCCTCGCGGAGTGATACGTACTCTGCTTCAACGTAATATTACTGTATTGAGTGTGTATAAGGACCATAAATGGCACCTGTAAGAGACACGGTTACAAAGAGGGTTTCAAACTCCAGGCTGTCAGTCACGCAGTAGAACCTGGGAACAGAGCAGCTGCTTGTTATTATGCTCAGCGTCTGTTTACATTTTGACTGCACGATTGTGAGCTTTTTGTTATGCACAAACACAACATTGTTTTCTTTTATTTATGGAGCATTATTATTTAATAAATGCTGATCATTTATTCCTGAGTAATTGTTTCATGTACATCTACGCTGTATGTTAATAAATGTGCCTGTGTGAGATTTGGGACACAGCTTTGACTAAGAACTCTCTTTTTGTTCGTACTTTCTGGCTTTAAAAATATCGAGATATATATCGTATATCGCCATCCAGCTAAAGAATATCGAGATATGAACTTTGGGTCATATCGCCCAGTCGTAATATTGCAATAGGTTGTCCGTTAAACTCAAGCGGGGCTTGGGCCCTGGCACGGCGTAGCCACACAATCCTGGTAGTAGTGACGCTCGGCTATGACGGCGTGCGGGTTACCAGCTGGCTTTCTCAGGATAGGGCTCCTGTGTGAGCGGTCGACAATAACATCTTTATCCATACCCAGCACTTCACGTAGTAGCACGGATACGGCCGTGGAGGAGCTCGAGTCCAGGCCCTCTGGGATCCCTATGATGTGGATGTTAGCTCTCCGCTTCCTGCCTTCATCACATTTATCCTTCAGGTCAGACAGCTCCTCCTTCATACTCTCTACTGTAGACTGCAGGGTGGTCACCTCATCGCTCCACATTGACAGCCCATCCTCAGCTTCTTTCACTCTAACCTTTACTCCATCAACTTTGCCGCACGTCGCCGCCATGCTGTTAGCGATCTCATTTCTCAGTCCTTGCACGTCAGCCCTTATATTGTCAAAATCTTCTTTCAATGAATTTCTGACTTCTTCTTTTAACAGCGTACTAATGTCCTCTTTAATGGATTGAAGAAGCTCCAGTTTTAGAGCAGTAGGATCCACATCACGCGCGTCTGTTGAGTCTGCTCTTCAGCGGCCGTAGAGCTGGACGCTGCCCTTTGGCCATCATCGATACTCTCGCCCGAGATCGCACCGGGGCTAAAATATTCACCTGCTCAGCTGTTTTTGATCAGTTTGAGCCTGTGTGGTTTGATCAGGTGGAGGAACGATGTGATGCTATAAAGACATCATCTTGTCCAAATGAAGTTGTTCCAACACGTGTTTAAAAAGATTTTAAAGGTTGTTGGTTCCGACATCTTAGCGATTTTTAACAGCAGTCTTAGTTCAGGTGTTGTACAGCCTGTTTTAAACATGCTGTTGTACAGCCTGTACTAAAAACCTGATCTGGATCCTCTGTCCGCTCAAACTTCAGGCCTATTTCAAAGCTTCCCTTCCTGTCGAAGATTTTGTAAAAGATTATATTTGTTCAGCTGCAATCTGTTGTAAAGGTTTCAGTCTGGTTTTAAAGCTCTTCACAGCACTGAAACTGCACTTTGAAAAGTTCTTAATGATCTTTTATCAGCCACTGATCAGGAGACTCAGCTGTGCTTTTGGATCTGACTGCTGCCTTGACCACAGCATCTTGACCTCACCATTGGAGCATGGCGGCATCAAGGGCGCTCTATTAGACTGGTTCAGCTCTTTTATTAAATCGCATTATTACATTTGGGGCTTATATTTGACGGCAATTTGAAAAACAGCTGAGCTCAGTTGTACAGCGGTCTTTCTTCAAACTGAGGCTTTTATCTAAGGTGAGATCATTTATATCTTTTAAAAACCTTGAACGGGCGATCCACGTTTTCATGACGTCCCAGCTGGATTATTGTAACTCCTTATATGTTGGAGTTAGTGGGACCTGCCTGGCAAGACTGCAGCTGGTCCAGAAAGCTGCAGCTCGTCTTCTGACACAAGCTCAAAGACATTTATCGTCCCAACAACCACATATACGCTGGTCCCTCGCTGTAACACAGTTCACCTTTGGCGGCCTCGCTGTTTCGCTGATCTTTTTTGTGCAATTTTGCATGCTTTTGTTTTGTACAGCGCGTTGTGCTCTGCGTCCTGATTGGCTGTAGACCATCGTCAGTCAATCTCGTGCCGTGTCTCCTGTACAGTACAGAATGTGTTCAAATTTACAGCAGTGTGACTCTGCAGTGCTGCACTGTATGTTTGTACGTTTTGTCCCAACAAACAACAATGATGACGAGACGTTTTGCACCTGTGGTAGCAGCCAAAGGCAGAGGAAGATGCTGACCATCATAGTTTCAACAAGGAGGCAAAAAGGTTGTAACTGTCCACAACAAGAACATCGTAAGGATGGAGTCAGCTTTGGCTTTGTGGCTCAGTGACCGCAGGAAAAAGAACATCGTGCTGGACACCAACATTATCTGCAGAAAAACTCAAAAGCTTTATGAAACTTTACCTGACAGCGAGGAGCCCAGGCCATGGACGAGTGCTCCTCACACAGAACCAAGCTCATTTAATGCCAGCAAAGGCTGATTTGACACGTTTCAGAAACACTTTGCTTTCACTCTTTAATAATGAACTTATTTTTCTATGAAGGTTTGAACTTTGTTTAAACAAGAGAGAAAAGTGTGAAAATGTTCATGCCTGTCTGAGAAAAGTGTATAAAGTGTGCAGTGAGGGTTTAACTGCCTTAAAACTTCTATAATACTTGTAAAACATAAAGCTGCTACTTCATTCTGAGACTTATTTTTAGAACGTAACTCGATAAACGAGCGACCGCAGTACTGTATTGTGTTTATTTTGAAAACTCTAAACAGGATCTTCAGATTTATTTTGAAAACTCTCAACAGGATCTTCAGATTTATTTTGAAAGGTTTATCTGGAAAACACAAACACATAAGCAGGAAACAAAGAGCGTGATATGAAACGATAGACGTTTTCATATGGTCATCATATATACATCGTTCTATCGAACAGCCCCAGCTCCTGCTGTCAGTCTCTGTAAATCTGCTCTGAAAACACATTTGTATTCACTGGCTTTTAATACAGCATGAGAGTTATTTGATATTTGATGTGTGATATTAATATTAGGAGTTATTTTAATCGTTATTTTGGATTCTTGTACAGCACTGTGGTCAACGCTGCTGCTGTAATTAATGTGCTATAAACACATAAACAATCTGCAGTTAAACATCCAAAACTAAAGATGTGATCGCTGCCTTTAGAAAATGTGCTGATGCACAAGATATCAGCTCCATTAAGGTGGAATGTGGCCGTGTTAGAAACATGTTGGAAGAAGTTTGAAGCTGAAACTGTGAAGCTGAGAGTGAAAGAGCTCCAGCGTCTGTCACAGGAAACTTTCTTATTTCCACACTGATGAAAGCATCAAGCTTTGATTTCCTGCTGCTTTTATTGAGTCACACTGTGAAACTGAGCCACAGCTGAACCAGCATCCCTGTACAGCAGACACTTACAGCGCTTGGCTGCTTCCATTGGACCCTCTGCACAGAGCTTCAGTTTCCTCTTCTGGTCCCAAAGTGCAGAACAACAAGGTTTCAAACAGCTTCGTTCCAGCAGCATCAGCCACAGACATGCAGAGAGAATCCTTTGGTTGTGTTGTGTGTTTGCATATCTGCTGTCTGTGTTGCTTTGTGAGGATGGATCATCTCCTGCAGCTCCAGATAAACAAGCTGGACCTGAACCTGGTAGCTTCACTTAGAAGACACTTGTGACGGGAACGTGTGAGAAGTTTTGTGCAGACAAGTTTGGATTTAGAGTGTGGGACGAGCTCTCCACAGTCTTTGTGGAGATCCACATTCTGCATACTGCCTGTGAGAAGCTGCAGACATTTGTCCTCCAAATCCACTGAGCAGCTGCTCGTGGTGGTATTAGCTTCATGTGTGCGTGTTAGCATGAAGCCTCGGTCACACTCTGCTGTGGACACGGTCACGGACAGCTGGACGCCTGATGGACGAGTCGTCCTTCCTGTTAAACTTCTTTGAGCATGAGAAGAGCATGAGAAGCTCAGTGGACACTGTTCAGGGTTTTAACTCTCGCTTTCTGATGGGTTTAGATTTTATTATTGTCATTTGTATTAGGAAATATTTAACCATATATTCTTAGAGGTGTATAATCAATTGTGTAGTGATAGGATGTGTGATCTTTAGCAGGCTGCAGGGGCTTGGTGTGTATTCCACACTAGAATGCACACCCACATCCTGGGAGCACGAGAGAGGTCGTACCTTCTCTTATTGTTTTATGGTAGGATTAACGTAGCTACGTCTGTTCTAGTCTAAGTGCTTTTTGTTTAGATGAACTGCTGGACTTCCTCACCATGTTATCTAGGGTGAACCATCTAGGGTGAAGGGGGGTCTACCCTCTTCCTGACCAAGGATGTTATATGACCCTTTGATCAGCAGTACCACACACACACACACACACACACACACACACACACACAGTATTCTTTGTTCACATGTATACCTATGTGAGATGCTATATGTTAATGACCCTATGCATATTCATGTAACCACAATAAAAGGAGTGCTATGGGGAGCCTGGCTGAGAGTCTGATGGTGGTCAAGTGGTGGAACGACGCTTGGCTCCAGCCAGGTCTCCCTCATGCATGAGTAAACCAGAGAACTTTGGTGCCTTGTGTCTTGCTTTTTGCTGCGTAGCAGATTGTCCTTAACGTTCCAGTGGATAGGTTCAAACTACAAACCTATCATTAATTGGTCCTTCGAGAGCCGGATCCCTGGAGTCGACATTCACCGAGGGGAAAAGAGACACGCCGACAGACTGACGTCAGCCAGGACTTATAGAGGTCCTGCAGCAAAGTCCCGAGGCGTGAGAATTCGTCATCGAGCCGGTGGATTAGCCGTCTGTTTTTTCTCCTCGATGGATGACGATTGACGGGATTCGGGACTGATGCTACTCGCAATAAGCAACACCAAGTAGGTATGTGAAAAATCTAAGCCACTGTGTGAGGCTGAGTTGTAAAGTCTTTATCACTGTGTGCGATAAAGCGTGTAGTCACTGTGTGCGACTATTCTTTGCCGCTGTGTGCAGCAAAGCGCGCATCCACTGTGTGAGGTTGCGTTGAAAGTCTTTATCACTGTGTGCGATAAAGCGCGTGATCACTGCTATGTAAGTCTTTGCCACTGTGTGCGACAAAGCACGCAGTCACTGTGTGAGACTGCGTTGAGACAATAGGCCTAATTTTTGTTGTTTGTGTGTGAGGATATTTTTTGTTGTTGTTGTTGTTGTGTGAGTGTGTGCGGAGCAGAACACGTGGTCTGTGACGTCGGCAGCTGTTGTTGTTATTATGGGTTCCCAAGCAACCAAGAGTGTGTCAGAGGGTGACGAGAAGTTTATGGTGAAATTCGCTCCCGGTAGCGCAAAGTATTTAGGACATTGGCGCAAGAAATATGATTTTGAAGGTAAATTGGTTGTAGGACAATGTCAAATGTTAGTAGACCAGTTGACAGTGAAAGCAGCTTGTGCGACAGGGAAATTGAAACAGGAGAGAGTTACAAGTGGCGTCCGCTAAATTGTGGTTAGAACAGGCGCAGAAGAGACAGGAGGCAGTGACTATATATACTGACAGTCAGTATGCATATGCTACACTTCATTTCTTTGCCGCTCAGTGGTCAAGACGAGGCATGACAACATCAACAGGTAAACCTGTGGAGCATGCGACATTGTTGCAGGCCCTGTTGAAAGCAGTCTTACTGCCTAGTAAAGTTGCGGTTTGTAAATGTGCAGCACACACACGTGGCACTGACCCCATTGTACTAGGCAACGCCTTTGCAGATAAAATTGCAAAGGAAGCGGCCCTTGGAACACATGGGGTTCATGTTCTGGCGTCACAGGAGCAAACTACGCCCATCACACATGATGTGTTAGCAGACATGCAGTCACACTCACCTCCAGCTGAGAAGCAGCTGTGGCTCACTAAAGGAGCAAGCCTGCGAGGTGATGTCTACTATCTTTGTGATAAACCTATATTGCCTAAGAACCTATATAGGACTGCTGCAAGTTTGAGCCACGGGCTCTGCCATGTCTCGACAGCTGGGATGGTGGCAGCAGTCGAACGGCAGTTTTTCACACTGGGATTCAATGCTTATTCAAAACATTTTTGTAAAGCATGTTTAATATGTTGTAAACATAATGCTCAGGGAAACCTCAGACCTAGGAGAGGAAAGTTTCCCAGACCCAGCTACCCATTTGAAGTAATCCATATGGATTTCATTGAGTTGTCTAACTGTAACACCTACAGGTACTGCCTGGTGATTGTGTGCCCGTTCTCAAAGTGGGTAGAAGTTGTCCCCACTAAGAAAGCAGATGCTATTTCAGTGGCTAAAGTGATATGCAAAAATGTGATCCCAGAGCATGGGATCCCCCAGACTATTTACAGTGACAATGGTCCTCATTTTGTGAATGAAGTAATTGAGAAAATGTCACAACATCTGGGGATAACGCTGAAAAACCATTGCTCATATCACCCACAAAGTGCAGGGCTGGTTGAAAGGACTAATGGCACAGTAAAGCTGAGACTCAGGAAAACAATGGAGGAAACAGGCAGAACATGGGTAGACTGCATTGAGCTAGTGAAAATGTATATGAGAATCACGCCAACTGATAATGGCCTAGCGCCTTTTGAAATAATATATGGCAGGCCATTTAGAGTTCCAGTGTTTTGTAATGATAATGATAAAGCAGAAGAAGAAAACACACTAGCAGACTGGATGATTAAAATGCTGAAAAGCAAAGAAGTCATGAGTGCAAATAATCTGCCAGATGATTCTGTTTCTGTACAGGAAGAACGTCTGAAGCCAGGGGACTGGGTACTGATAAAGGTCATAAAGAGGAAGTGCTGGTCGAAGCCACGGTGGGACGGACCATACCAGGCTCTGCTGACAACACCAACTGCTGTGAAGATTGCAGAACGACCCACCTGGATACACCAAAGCCACTGCAAAAAGGTGACACACATCCAGGCCAGCTCGGAGTAAGTGGCAGGAAGACCGGGTACAAAGGGGGGGAAAGCCTCTAGGGCCCTTCGTCTCAATCCGGTGAAGAAACCAACTGAGCCACAGGTACTCATCAGAATGGCTGGTAAAGTGTTGTCTACCCTGCTGGGTGTAATGGCTTTGATGTCATCATGGTCAGCTGTGGAGACCCTGTATGTCCAAGGAAACCACACCCAATACCCTCATGGCTATTCTACAAACTTTTGGTGGCAGTTTATGAATACAACTGCTCACTTGAACAATAGGACGGACTGCTATGTGTGTGCTCATATGCCGTTATCCGCATATACATCTGGACTGTGGCCGTACAGCATACCAGAGGACAGGAGTTGGTGTCTGTTGGGCTTAGCAACCCATCCTGGCAACAGAGTCCTCTGGTCCCAGGCCAACTATAGTACACCTCTGAACATCACCTGGAGTAAGTCGCCACTTATAGATGTGAATTGTTCTGAGCAAACTGACTTATTGGCCTGGCCTCAAGTGTCAGACCCACTGCCAGACATAATATTGCTGAACAAGCTGAATACAGCTCAACTGCCGTTGTGTGTGATGAACAATGGATCACTGTCAGTGGGGGAGCTGCCGCTTCGTTTATGTGGATACATATACACCTACTGCCCTCCAGAGAATGAGAGCAGGTGTATGAAATGCTTGACCAGTGCAAAGTGAGCTGAGAACTTGACATTAAGGAGGACTGAATGCAAGTCCAACCGGGCTTACAGGATACCAGTAAAAGCAAAGAGTCAGAAGTGGACAGGATGTGCAAGGATGGTGCCGAGCAGTAAAGGAACAAGAGTTTTGGCTGATTGGTATTTCTTGTGTGGACATAAAGCCTATCTATCACTCCCTGAGGGATGGGGAGGATTGTGTGCCGTGGTGAAGTTATCGGATCATGTCTTCTTCATGGACAGAGTTGAACATCACCCTAGCAACCGACGGAAGCGTGAGGTGAATATAGCCTCACCTAACTCTTTTGGAGTGACAGTAGACACTGGAGTGCCACGAGAATTCCGCATTTGGAGTGGAGGAGCTAAATTCTTCCAAAGTTTGATCCCAAACATCGGAGTTGCAGAGGTGCGGGATCATGTGGAGATCAACCGATATGCCTTACTGCGACACATTAATCTCACTAAGACTCTGGGAACAGCCTTAGCGGAGGAGCAAAAGGCCATCAGAACGATGGTACTGCAGAACAGGCTGACCCTAGACTTGATAACAGCATCACAAGGAGGAGTGTGTAAGCTGATTGGAGAGACATGTTGTACGTTTATTCCGGATGGATATACGACTGGAGGAGACATCTATGAGGCACTGCAGAACTTAACTGCTCTGCAGAAATATGTGGCGGACCACACATCAGGAGGAGACACGTCACAAGGCTGGATAGCCTGGTTGACATCTGGACCATGGTGGAATATGTTTCTAAAGTTTTTGACTCCCATTCTTACATTATTGGCTTTGCTTTGCTTGTTTACAGGTTGCATTTTGCCATGTGTAAGATCGATGGTGAATAAAATGATTGCTAACACCTTTACCAATTTCATACTGTTGCAGCAGAGTGACATGGATGCTAAGGCTAATATGTGTGTATGAAATGAAGCCTGCACTGAAAATGTTGACAAGTGGTGTAGAGCTGAAGATATATATATGCCGTATAGCCTTAAAAAATGACAATACAGGGTGGTGATGATGGGTTTAGATTTTATTATTGTCATTTGTATTAGGAAATATTTAACCATATATTCTTAGAGGTGTATAATCAATTGTGTAGTGATAGGATGTGTGATCTTTAGCAGGCTGCAGGGGCTTGGTGTGTATTCCACACTGGAATGCACACCCACATCCTGGGAGCACGAGAGAGGTCGTACCTTCTCTTATTGTTTTATGGCAGGATTAACGTAGCTACGTCTGTTCTAGTCTAAGTGCTTTTTGTTTAGATGAACTGCTGGACTTCCTCACCATGTTATCTAGGGTGAACCATCTAGGGTGAAGGGGGGTCTACCCTCTTCCTGACCAAGGATGTTATATGACCCTTTGATCAGCAGTACCACACACACACACACACACACACACACACACACACACACACACACACACACACAGTATTCTTTGTTCACATGTATACCTATGTGAGATGCTATATGTTAATGACCCTATGCATATTCATGTAACCACAATAAAAGGAGTGCTATGGGGAGCCTGGCTGAGAGTTTGATGGTGGTCAAGTGGTGGAACGACGCTTGGCTCCAGCCAGGTCTCCCTCATGCATGAGTAAACCAGAGAACTTTGGTGCCTTGTGTCTTGCTTTTTGCTGCGTAGCAGATTGTCCTTAACGTTCCAGTGGATAGGTTCAAACTACAAACCTATCACTTTCACTTCAGCTTCACCAACAACAGCACAAGCAGAGCAGCCCACTGCCTGCATGGCTGGGACAGCGCCCCCTGGTGACTGTAAACCACTACAACATGTAGACGGCCGTCTGCAGGCTGGATGTAGCACCACCGCAGAGACGTGCTGCAGCTCTGTTTAGTTACCCAGCTGACAGCAGAGGCTGTAGTTTACTGTTACCAACATGGAAAACTGAAGCTTCACCAGCTGGAGCTACAGAGCTGGAGAACAAAGGAGACTGAGAGGCCAGAATGATGTGGGAGGAAACATCAAGAGCCTGTTTGAAAGGAGACACATGTGGATGCTGTGCCAGTCTGTGGTCTGTCAGAAGTCAGCTGAGTCACACTGCAAGAAGCTGCAGAATCTCAGAGGAGGAGATTTGGAAGTGTTTGTGGGACAAACTGGACTCAAAGAAAGAAGATGTTTGTGAAGTCTTTGGTGGAGGTGAGCAGTGTGAAGCAGAACACATGCAGATGAATCAGGAGGTCAGCATCAGTGTCTCCTTGTGGTGGACGGTAAAAGAATCAGAGCCAACGCTCCCGTCCACCCTCGGCATGAAGCAGTGCTGTTTCTGAAACAGGAGGACAAGTCCAGAGAAGACAGAGGAAGCAAAGATGAGGGTGGGACAGGACAGCAGGACTTCCTTCAGACCTGCAGCTCCATCACACTGCTGTAGCTCCTCTTCATCACACATGTACCTGCAGCCTGTCTTCGAGTCCAGGAGTCACCTCCACACAGTGTAGAAGCCTCCTGTGCAGACCATGGAGTCCAGCCTCTGTCAGGGAAGTCGGCACTAAAGCCTGAAAGACTTCAATCTGTCTTTGCTCCACCCGAGAAAGACCAGCACCGTACTTGTTGTGCATTCAAGGAGGGAACATCAGCGCTGCATCGTGGGAACAACACCGCAGGAACAAAGACACAGCACGGCCGATGAAGGACGAGGACAAAGGAAAGGTGAGTGAGAAGACCCTGGTGGTGTGGACGGACCTGCAGGGGCTCCAAGACTGAGGAGCAGAGACGTCCATGTACCAGCTGAGGATGCTGCAGTGATCCAGGGAGCTCGGTCCAATCTGAGGCCGTGTGAACTACGTGGACCACAGTTTCTTCACAGACTTCAGCCACGTGAACATCTGGAGATCCAACAGTGTACGAGCTGTGAGCCATCAGCTGTTTCTCTCATCAGCTGCTGTAATGAGAGCTGCTGGAATCATCTCGAGCAGCAGGAAATCACTGATGTTGTTTCTAACCAAAGATATGGGACTGAGCTCCTTCTACTTTCATCCAGATAGAAACTGCTACAGTCTGCTGATTATTGCTTTGCCTCCATCACACGAGCTCTTTATCCTGTTCTTCACTCTCATTGGTTCTTTGTCTGCTTGTTTTTACAACAGTAGTCTTCTGATTGGTCAAAGACAATCAGCTGTGACTAAATGTAGCTCCTACAGCAGTGATGGGAATAACTACTGAAGATAATCCAGTATCAAAGCTCAGGAATCAGCAGCTCCCACCTCGTTTTCTTTCAACAACTATTTTTAGCTGCTGTGTTTTTGTGTTTCTGCAGACCTCAGACATCCTGCTGCTCTGGACAGCTTTTTCATTCTTTTTTATCATTCTTTTGCTTTTCTTTTATTATTATGTTATATGTATTAATATGTGAAACACTTATTCTTTGTGTTTTTGCTTTGCTCCTGTCAAACTGCTTTAATAAAATCTGCTGCAGTCTAAACTGTGGACGTTCCCTTTTTAACCCTTTGTGAAACAATAAAGGTTTAAATCTGAGTATTCATCTATGTTAGTGTTTAATGGGTCTAATAGGTTGCTTTGGCCTTTCCCAGTAATATCTTCCCTTGCAGTCTGTGGTCCAGGCTTCTAAAACCATCCCAGGTTAACAAGAACTACAATCTAGAGGAGAGCTGCCATAACAGGTGTGACTGATGAGATCTGACCTGCAAGGTTACTCAGGTTTGTTTGTATCAGGACAAGCAGGGAAGCCGCCTGGACGTCAAAGTAGTTAGAGCTGGGCGAGTGTCCTCACCCACATCGGCTTCACAACTCTGCATCATCTACTGAGTAAGACTCAGAGCATCAGAGATTAGAAGGTCTACAAAGAGCTGAAGCAGACTTCCTGTATAAAGGTTTTAGTTCCACAGATCGACAGTGTCAGCACAACTAAAACGTGGAGACTGACCTCAGAGTTTCAATTTGATGTTGTGGATTCTCCAGAAGAACACACAGCTGCTTCACTCCTGAATCCTGCAGCTTGTGGTAGCTCAGGTCCACCTCTCTGGGATACGAAGGGTTGAGCTTCAGCACTGCTTCCAGATAATCACAGCTGATCTCTGACAAATCACAGCGCTCCAATCTGTATAAAGAATGAAAGATGTAAGTTTATTAGACAAAGTGCTTGAAATCATTCAGTGTTTCATCATCTGTTCAGAGCTGAAGAAGGTTCAGAATGTAGAAGTTTAGAAAATGGAAACTCCAAACAGCTGAAGCCAACAGGAAGCAGCTTCAAACAAACACAACAAGAGAAAAAACTCTGAATGTTTCACATTAAAGTCGTACATTTCTAACAAGAGTGTTTTAAAGACAGAGTCACTGATGATCATCTTCTGCCCAGTAAAACTTTGGGTTTCCTCATGTGAGTGTTAATGATGCACAAAGACTGTGAGTGCAAAGAGGGAGCGAGGAGGATGACAGAGAGATGGTACAGGAGCATCAAGAACCCGGCGAGGAAATGAGCAGAAGGACTTTGGAGCCTGTTGGATTGAAGCTTTCACAGAGACGTGTTTGACTGGACACCACCAGGACAGACTTTTAATCCCAGGATTTGGATGAGCTTTCTGTCTTTATGGTCACAAATGATGCTGTAACTCTGTGAATGTCCTGGAACTGTCAGCAGTGTGGTTACGTCCTTTTGACCTGAGTTTCCACAGCTCTTATAACAGCAGTGTACATTCAGACTGAGACACGCTTCAGTCTGTATGGACCTGTTTCTGTAGCTGCCACCATCATTCTACGGTCGTGTCCAAATTCATGGGCTGCATCCTCCCGAGGACCCGGCCTTTGCGGTCTACGTGGGCTGGGTCCTCAGAAGGTCGGGTAGGCTGGAAATAAACGGCTGGGGAAATTGGACGGTCTAGCCTTCTGATTAGCGTCACCGCTGTCTCGGTGGAGTTTAATAAACTCAGCCGTCTGCTCCTTGCTATCTAAAATATAACAGGACACTGGCGTAAATTCTCGACCGTCTCATACTTCTGTTTAATCAGTTTTCTGTTTGACGTTTAGTCAGCTCTGTAAAGACCAAGGAGGAACCCACCTGGGGGATTAATAAAGTTTTATTTTATCTAATCTAATAACTTTAATCTCAGCCAAACCGATTTACTCACGAACAAACAAAACACTGAAAAAAGCCCAACAATAACATTTTGAGGTTGTCTAAGTGACTTATATATCACGTTTAACCTGAGTAGCGAAAGTCGGCGGTGATCTGAAAATGATGTGCCGGGAGTTGTGCCGTTCTCGGCGGCTTCAGTGACCCTCGAGCTACCGGCGAGCTATCGAGCTGGTGGGTAGCAGACGTCTCCGAAAACGTCGAAGCACTTTTGCAAATATGCGGTATCTTGATAAACCGAGCAGATATTTGATGTTTACACAGCTACTTTCTCGCCTGAAAATATGTTAAAAGTTTATTTTGTGACCGAAAAAGATTAGTATGAGTAATTTTAAAACTTAGTAGCGGCCGCCATTGTTGGAAACTGGAGTTTGGCTGGGCCGCGCTATGAATTCTGGGATATGGTAGGCCACGAAGGACACACCCGACCCATCCTTCAAATTCGGGGAAAAGGAGGACGCATTTGTTGGCTGCATTCGGAGGAGTCTACGAATTTGGACAGCCTTCGACGTGTCGCTGTGACGTAATCGGTCTACAAATGCGGCCTCAGGAGGATGCAGCCCATGAATTTGGACACGACCTACATGTTTGTACATCAGCTTATCAAATACTGTCTGCTGTCTTCATTTATTACTCTTCACCTGCTTCACTGTCACTGTGTGGGCGGAGCAGCCTGAGCCCCGCCCACACAGACACAGCTCCTCTCTGGAGCAAAACTTCTGCTTCATCTCCGCCTCTTTTCTTCATCCTCCACCTCTCTTTTCTCTTATTCGGTGTTCTGCAGCCACAGAGCCTCACAGCCATTAGCACGCCCATACCTGAGCAGCTAGCATTACCCAGCATGCCGTGCAGCAGTGTCAGTTTGTAAATGTGCAAGAATTCCTGCTCCAAACTGTTTCACAGAGTGCTGTGTGCCGTGACCTTTGACCTGCTAAAGACAGTCAGCTGTGGATTATTCATTGTTGTGTCTGATACTTAGAAGTGTGAGGAAGAAGCTACACAGTTAATCAGGGTCCCCTCTCTCTGAATCAGGAAAGGTGGGCAGGCCGCGTGTGGGCCGCGGGCCATACGTTGAGTATCACTGTTTGAAATGTGAACATTGTTCTGCTGCAGTCAATGGACTAAACCAGAGAAGAAGAAAACAGACTTTACCATGAAGATCCTCAGTGTGGATCAGTATAATATCAGCCTGATGTCTGCAGTTTAGTGTCAGCACAACTAAAACATGCTGACTGACCTCAGAGTTTCAAATCGACATCGTGGATTCTCCCGAAAACCACACAGATGCTTCACTCCTGAACCCTTCAGGTTGCTGTAGGTTCCACTCAGGTCCACCTCTGTGGGATACGAGGGGTTGGACTTCAGTGCTGCTGCCAGATAATCAAGGCCAATATCTGACAAACCACAGACACTGTATAAAGAATGAAAGATGTAAGTTTATTAGACAAAGTGCTTGAAATCATTCAGTGTTTCATCATCTGTTCAGAGCTGAAGAAGGTTCAGAATGTAGAAGTTTAGAAAATGGAAACTCCAAACAGCTGAAGCCAACAGGAAGCAGCTTCAAACAAACACAACAAGAGAAAAAACTCTGAATGTTTCACATTAAAGTCGTACATTTCTCATAAAAACAGGACAAAGACTTGAAAAAGTCGTGTTTTTCCTTCCAGGAACCACATGGCTTCACTTTTAAAGGTGAAGTGTGAAAGAAATGGACATATTTGAAGTCCAACACCTTTTTCCAGTCACATTATTAAAGCAGACAAACTACAAGCTCATTTTCATTCCAACAAGTCATCTTCTGACCTGGACTAACAACACTGGTCTCTATGTGCAGCTGGCTGTGAGACCAGTGCTCAGGGAGCGTCTACAAAGTGCAACACTGAAAGAACATACACACTCATTTGCTTCCAGCACTTTCACACAAACATCTACTGTCATTATTGTCACCAAACTCTGTGGATCCTTTATTGCAAATTCAAATGGGATCAAATGGTCAGACAAAAGAGGGTTATGAGGAAATATGATGAAATGTTGTGTATTAGCAGCAAGTTATTGAATCATTTTCCTCAGAAACCAAACAAAATGATTGACAAACATGTTTTTACAAACTCAGTGTTGGACTTGGATCAGCAGGATAAGCTGATGTTTAAAGGCATTTGAGTCTCGCTGTATGAGAGTCCAGTTATTACTCAATATTTATGGATGATGTTCTTTCAGTGTTGCACTTTGTAGACGCTCCCTGAGCCTCACAGCCAGCTGCACATGGACCAGCTGACATTACCCAGCATTAGAGGCGGCTGTAAAAAATTCATGTTCCCATTTAAATGGTTTTAATTTGAATAAAACGATGTTGATTCATTCAATCCTGAATCGATGTTTAATATAAATGTATTTTGCCAGAATCTCAGGTTAAAGCTCACAAACTATTTCAACAAGCAGCAAACAGCTAAAACAGTAAATGAGAGCAGCTAAACACACAAAGATGGAAACACAGAGCGTGGATCGTTCACTCGACGGCACGTACACGGACACGCCGTCGGGGCTGAAAGTGGACAGCTCACAGATCCTGAAGCTGCAGGTTTCATCTGTCTCCAACCAAAACTGAGTGAAGCAGCAGCAAAAGAAGATCCAAACTCTGCTTCACGTTTGATCAATATGCTCATGAATTCTCTCTGACTTTGGCTGTTCCTGCCTGCACAGCTCTCTCTCTCTCAGTGTACTCCAAGAACAGCTTCAAACATCTGTTTCTGCATCATTCACTGTTTATTAGCCACCAGTCTGCTGTTGTGTTCAGTGCTGTCGGCCTCTGACAGTAAAGCCTCATTTCTGCTGTTCCATGGAAACTTTTTAAAATGATGACAGATTACAAACTCTCAGCTGTGTCTGTAATCAAACCTCTGTAACTTTGCTTCACTTCAGCAGCATCAGCTCATGTTCACATGTTGCTTCATGGTTTGCTTCAGTTTTTGATCGACTGCAGAATATTTTGAAGGTTATCTGCTATAAAAAGCCAGAAGAGGAAAATCTGCTTCATGTGTTTCTGTTTGATCCTCAGTGACTTTGACACAAAGGCCTCTGCTGTGATGATCACACCTCTGATCAAGTCTCACAGTGTCACAACTGATAAATGATCAGAGTTAGAATATTTCTGACTGTCTGCTGTGTGCCGTGACCTTTGACCTGCTAAAGACAGTCAGCTGTGGATTATTCATTGTTGTGTCTGATACTTAGAACTGTGAGGAAGAAGCTACACAGTTAATCAGGGTCCCCTCTCTCTGAATCAGGAAAGGTGGGCAGGCCGCGTGTGGGCCGCGGGCCATACGTTGAGTATCACTGTTTGAAATGTGAACATTGTTCTGCTGCAGTCAATGGACTAAACCAGAGAAGAAGAAAACAGACTTTACCATGAAGATCCTCAGTGTGGATCAGTATAATATCAGCCTGATGTCTGCAGTTTAGTGTCAGCACAACTTTCACATCATATTCATCTCAGCACAACTAAAACATGCTGACTGACCTCAGAGTTTCAAGTTTACATCCTGGACTCTCCAGGAAACCACACAGATGCTTCACTCCTGGATCCTGCAGCTTGTCGTTGTCGCTCAGGTCCAGCTGTCTCAGATGGGAGGGGTTGGACTTCAGTGCTGCTGCCAGATAATCAAGGCCAATATCTGACAAACCACAGTCCTTCAATCTGTATAAAGAATGAAAGATGTAAGTTTATTAGACAAAGTGCTTGAAATCATTCAGTGTTTCATCATCTGTTCAGAGCTGAAGAAGGTTCAGAATGTAGAAGTTTAGAAAATGGAAACTCCAAACAGCTGAAGCCAACAGGAAGCAGCTTCAAACAAACACAACAAGAGAAAAAACTCTGAATGTTTCACATTAAAGTCGTACATTTCTCATAAAAACAGGACAAAGACTTGAAAAAGTCGTGTTTTTCCTTCCAGGAACCACATGGCTTCACTTTTAAAGGTGAAGTGTGACAGAAATGGACATATTTGAAGTCCAACACCTTTTTCCAGTCACATTATTAAAGCAGACAAACTACAAGCTCATTTTCATTCCAACAAGTCATCTTCTGACCTGGACTAACAACACTGGTCTCTATGTGCAGCTGGCTGTGAGACCAGTGCTCAGGGAGCGTCTACAAAGTGCAACACTGAAAGAACATCACACACTCATTTGCTTCCAGCACTTTCACACAAACATCTACTGTCATTATTGTCACCAAACTCTGTGGATCCTTTATTGCAAATTCAAATGGGATCAAATGGTCAGACAAAAGAGGGTTATGAGGAAATATGATGAAATGTTGTGTATTAGCAGCAAGTTATTGAATCATTTTCCTCAGAAACCAAACAAAATGATTGACAAACATGTTTTTACAAACTCAGTGTTGGACTTGGATCAGCAGGATAAGCTGATGTTTAAAGGCATTCGAGTCTCGCTGTATGAGAGTCCAGTTCTTACTCAATATTTATGGATGATGTTCTTTCAGTGTTGCACTTTGTTTGGCACAAAATGAAATTATTTGGCCTCTCAGATGCTTTTAGAGATTCCCAAATGACTGATGATGACATCTCTGGGGTCTGATTGATAGAAAAAAAATCTCTTTGAGACCTTTTGTAACTGACAAACTCTTCATCTGCTAACAACACTGAGTTGAATCTCCATGGCTGATAGTTGGAGCAGGCATCAGGAATACACATTGAAAAAACAAGAGGAGAAATCACCAGAGTCTTATAATCACATTCTGTAACTAAAGGGAGACGTTTTTCTATACAAATATATGTTTTATGGACATTAGAAAAAAAAGAGTATTGATGTGAAGCAGGATTATGAAATCTCCATACATCAGCCAGCCCATAATGATCAAGAAAGCTCTGAATGACGCATGCTGACTTTGGACTAAGTGTACTTTTGTGTGAACTGTGGTCCATAGCACATAATGAGCAGTTTAGGTCTCCCTCAAAGATGATATTGTGTGATGACATATTGGGGAGCCGCGCAAAGACATTAGTGAAAAATCTGTGATCGTCCCAATTAGAGGCGTAGATATTTGCTAAGATCAAATGAAAACCATAAACTATGTTTTCTGCACTTAAAATCCTGTAATTTTCTCATAAATCGACAGTGCGGCTTATGGATGAATTCTGGTTGTGCTTACTGACCTCGAACCGATTTTATGTGCTACACGGCGCTCAGAAACCTTTCAAAAGATGTTTTGGTACGACTTTGCTCAGCTACGAGGCCGCACCGCTTGATGGATTGTTGGAGCATTACAGCTACGAGGAGCCTCGCGGAGTGATACGTACTCTGCTTCAACGTAATATTACTGTATTGAGTGTGTATAAGGACCATAAATGGCACCTGTAAGAGACACGGTTACAAAGAGGGTTTCAAACTCCAGGCTGTCAGTCACGCAGTAGAACCTGGGAACAGAGCAGCTGCTTGTTATTATGCTCAGCGTCTGTTTACATTTTGACTGCACGATTGTGAGCTTTTTGTTATGCACAAACACAACATTGTTTTCTTTTATTTATGGAGCATTATTATTTAATAAATGCTGATCATTTATTTCTGAGTAATTGTTTCATGTACATCTACGCTGTATGTTAATAAATGTGCCTGTGTGAGATTTGGGACACAGCTTTGACTAAGAACTCTCTTTTTGTTCGAACTTTCTGGCTTTAAAAATATCGAGATATATATCGTATATCGCCATCCAGCTAAAGAATATCGAGATATGAACTTTGGGTCATATCGCCCAGTCGTAATATTGCAATAGGTTGTCCGTTAAACTCAAGCGGGGCTTGGGCCCTGGCACGGCGTAGCCACACAATCCTGGTAGTAGTGACGCTCGGCTATGACGGCGTGCGGGTTACCAGCTGGCTTTCTCAGGATAGGGCTCCTGTGTGAGCGGTCGACAATAACGTCTTTATCCATACCCAGCACTTCACGTAGTAGCACGGATACGGCCGTGGAGGAGCTCGAGTCCAGGCCCTCTGGGATCCCTATGATGTGGATGTTAGCTCTCCGCTTCCTGCCTTCATCACATTTATCCTTCAGGTCAGACAGCTCCTCCTTCATACTCTCTACTGTAGACTGCAGGGTGGTCACCTCATCGCTCCACATTGACAGCCCATCCTCAGCTTCTTTCACTGTAACCTTTACTCCATCAACTTTGCCGCACGTCGCCGCCATGCTGTTAGTGATCTCATTTCTCAGTCCTTGCACGTCAGCCCTTATATTGTCAAAATCTTCTTTCAATGCATTTCTGACTTCTTCTTTTAACAGCGTACTAATGTCCTCTTTAATGGATTGAAGAAGCTCCAGTTTTAGAGCAGTAGGATCCACATCACGCGCGTCTGTTGAGTCTGCTCTTCAGCGGCCGTAGAGCTGGACGCTGCCCTTTGGCCATCATCGATACTCTCGCCCGAGATCGCACCGGGGCTAAAATATTCACCTGCTCAGCTGTTTTTGATCAGTTTGAGCCTGTGTGGTTTGATCAGGTGGAGGAACGATGTGATGCTATAAAGACATCATCTTGTCCAAATGATGTTGTTCCAACACGTGTTTAAAAAGATTTTAAAGGTTGTTGGTTCCGACATCTTAGCGATTTCTAACAGCAGTCTTAGTTCAGGTGTTGTACAGCCTGTTTTAAACATGCTGTTGTACAGCCTGTACTAAAAACCTGATCTGGATCCTCTGTGCGCTCAAACTTCAGGCCTATTTCAAAGCTTCCCTTCCTGTCGAAGATTTTGTAAAAGATTATATTTGTTCAGCTGCAATCTGTTGTAAAGGTTTCAGTCTGGTTTTAAAGCTCTTCACAGCACTGAAACTGCCCTTTGAAAAGTTCTTAATGATCTTTTATCAGCCACTGATCAGGAGACTCCGCTGTGCTTTTGGATCTGACTGCTGCCTTGACCACAGCATCTTGACCTCACCATTGGAGCATGGCGGCATCAAGGGCGCTCTATTAGACTGGTTCAGCTCTTTTATTAAATCGCATTATTACATTTGGGGCTTATATTTGACGGCAATTTGAAAAACAGCTGAGCTCAGTTGTACAGCGGTCTTTCTTCAAACTGAGGCTTTTATCTAAGGTGAGATCATTTCTATCTTTTAAAAACCTTGAACGGGCGATCCACGTTTTCATGACGTCCCAGCTGGATTATTCTAACGGTGTGTTCACACCGAACGCGATGGACGCGAATAGAGCGTCAGGTTTACATGTAAAGTCAATGGAAAGGCGCGATGACGCGCGATTGCGGGTCCCGCGAAAATTCGGAAGCAGATTTGCGTCGCGAAAACGCCAAAACGCGTGAAACGCGCGTCAGTGTAGCGCGTCAGGCGCGTTTGACGCGCGAATAAAACCACGCGCGTGAGTTTTTGTGTTGCACTTTGTGCATACGCGCGTTTCGCGTCTACCGCTCGAGTTGGAAAAATCTGAACTCCAGCGTCAAATCGCGCCGCGACAACCAATCAGGAGCCTGGTGACGTGGCTCTGACCTAGGTCAAAGGGGCAGATCCAGCCAAAGCCCTTCATTCTTCATTCAGTATGGAGGAAAAGCTGATCAGCGCCGTGGCTAACCACCCCGAGCTATATGATGCCAGCTCCTATTTCTACCGAGACAGGAATAAAAAGGACCTAGCTTGGAGACACATAAGTGAGGAGATCAGGCAACCTGGTAAGTTCATTCCTTCTTCTTTTTAATTTTCAGACTGACCCGATGAAGCCGTGCAAAAGCTAGCAAGCGCGCCTACTGTCCCGCGATTTTCCCACTGTTGTACAAATACCTTTCCGCTAACCAGATAATGCGTTTATTCAGAGGACATCTGCAGGAGAAAGTGGAAGAGCCTCAGGGACACCTATAATAAGGAGAAGAGGTCAGAGAAGGAGAAGAGGAGTGGGTCTGCAGCAGGATCGGGGAGGAGATGGAAGTTCTTCGCGGTCATGGGGTTTCTGGACCCCTTCCTCACCCCGCGGGAGACCAGCGGTAATATGGTGCGGACCGTGGAGAACTTCTCCCCCGAGGACCAGGGACAGCCCGAAGAGGCAGCAGGGGAGTGTCAGTCAGAAGGTATGTTTACAATTAATTAATGTAGGCAGTTAATTTATGCGTGTTGTCATACAGGAATATATTTTGTTTATTAATAAACAGTATAAAGTAGTCCCGCTGTTCATCCGTCACTGCCTCGCCTTTTCGCTGATTTTTTTTATTGCACCGTACAGCTTTCAACGATGCGCATTGCATTCTGCAGCCCAAATGACAAATCTCCTCCGTGTCGTGTCTCCTGCGCTTGCCAAACTTATCATGTTTGGTTTTGATAACCATCACTTCAAATAGAAAAAAACAGCACAAAAACACTCATAACTATGACCCTCATTCGGAAATAGACACCTGCACCGGGAGCAAAAAAGGCGCACAAAAGTGGCGCCGCAGACGGAGAAAAAGCGCGGCATAATACTTTTACGTTTTAAAATCGACAAAGGTTTGCACTTTGAGAATCAACTTGTGAGAACTGTGACTACTGTTCATGTGCTGCAATAAATGGGAGACCACTGTATATAATAATAAGTATATAATAATATAATATTCTCTATGACTATTGTCTTCAACCTGTTAACATTTAATATTGTCTTGATAGAGTCAAGTTATCATGCAGCAGAGTCCTCCCCTGTTGCTTCTCCTGACTCCCCAGTCCCTGGTCCCTCCACTCCTGCTGCTGCACCCACAGGTATGAACATCAAGCACTGATAGCTTTTTACTTGCTTGGATTCCCTTGTGATCACCTTTACTAAATATCTACAACCAATCTGTTCATATCCTGGTTTTTTTCAATTTTGAAAATGACAATCTAGTAGCAGCCTTCTCATTTCTTTGTGGTGTTTTGTTCTGTTTTTTACAGGCCCACAGAGGAGGAGAGCTCGAAGGCGGTCGAGGGAAGGGTCCCAGGATGGTCCATCGGCGGTGGAGCTGGCTATCCTGGAGTCCCTAAAGAGGCCACGCCCGTCTGCAACAGAGTATTTCCTCCTCGGCCTTGTTCCTGCTCTGGAGAGCATGCCGCCTCAGACACGAGAATTCGTGAAATTCCAAATTCATAAATTAGTTTTTGACAACAGCACAGCTGTGCTAAATTTGGAAACATTGGACCCTAATGATCAGTAGTTTTCTGATGAGGCAGCAGCTCTCCAGGGCAGAAACAATGTTCTTATTCTTCTCCTCCTTCTCCCCTGAGGCTCTTCCACTCCAAGCTGGGTCCTTTTTATTCCTGTCTCTCTGTAAATAGTTAAATTTCATATATTTATGTTGAATCTTTTTATTACTGAATTTATATATTTTATCAAATAAACATTTATAATGACAAATGTCTCTGTTCTACTACACAGCAAATATTGGCACCCGACTTGACACAAGTAGAATTTATTTCATATTATACTAATGACAAAATATACTGATACAGTGGGATGCAAAAGTTTGGGCAACCTTGTTAATAGCCATCATTGTCCTGTACAAATCGTTATTTGTCACAATTTAAATTGTCAGTTAAATACATCATATAGGAGACACACACAGTGATATTTGAGAAGTGAAATGCAGTTCACTGGATTTACAGAAAGTGTGCAATAACTTTACACTAAATAAAGCAGGTGCATATATTGGCAACACATAAAAAGAGAAATAACATAAATATGTAGTGTATATCAATGTGTGTGTCTCCTATATGATATATGTAATTGACATTTTTTACTGTAACCGATTCATACAGGAAAATAATGACTATTAATAAGGTTGCTCAAACTTTTGCATCACACTGGTTATAGGAACATAGTGAAGACAAGTTACTTAAGAGAATAAAGAGAGGTTAGGTTATTTTGGAGTAGAGATCCATTTATTAAGAAAATTTTAAAAAGACAGGAACACTCTTTAGAGGTTTGTGGGTGGCTCTTAAAAGAGCCGTTGTGGGGAAGTCACTCAGACTTCAAACAGGCTACTCCTTTGGTTGCCAAGACACAGCTCCCTCTGCCGAGAAGTGGGCCATGAACTTCTCCCTCACCAGGACAGCCTCTCTGGAGGAGTTGTTTGCTGCTACACGACCCAGGCCTTGCAACGGCTCCACCACAGCAGGTGCCACACCCCTCACAGCAGGTGCCCCTCTCTCGTCCACACAGCGCAGAAAATTGTGGAGAACACACGTTGCCTTCACACACTCTGCGATGGACCGCCAGTCTTCAGTTGAAGGCACAGCCATGAAATCGTCCACTAGACAGTCCCAGATGGCCGTCGCTACCTGGGGGATGATCTGGCTCACCGTGGACACACCGACTCGAAAACTGAACGCGATGGTCCTGAAGGAGTCCCCGGTGGCAAGGAACCTGGACAAAATTGTTTAAAATGTGTATTATGTGTACTGCAGTTACAAAATACATTATTGAAATTCCAAAATTACAAATTCCAAAACATAAATCTTACATAAAACATTTTGTAATTATAAGGATAATTACATGATATATATTTGATATAATCTAAAACAGTCTGCAGTGATTATATACAAATATTCAACTATCCCAGAAATTAAACCAGGTATAAATAAACAAAAGGAGTGTGTATCACTACAAAGATTAACCCACAGTGGTCCTAATACCAGTTTGATATCAGCAAACACCGAGAGCATACCTATGACACCACAGCCATGCTATCATTCAACCACTGATAACAGCATAAATCGAATTAAATCGGGACTTGATGAGACCATCTGAGTATCACTAGAAATATTATAAACAGTACCAGTTTGCTATCGGTAAACACCGAGAGCATTCACTGTTAGCATAGCACATCCATGTTAGCAGTGTATAAACGATACACTGCTAACATGGATGTGCTATGCCATCAGTAAACGCCGACAGCATTCACTGTTAGCATAGCACATCCATGTTAGCAGTGTATAAACGATAGTTTATACACGCCGACAGCATTCACTGTTATAGCACATCCATGTTAGCAGTGTATACACGATACACTGCTAACATGGATGTGCTATGCCATCAGTAAACGCCGACAGCATTCACTGTTAGCATAGCACATCCATGTTAGCAGTGTATAAACGATAGTTTATACACGCCGACAGCATTCACTGTTATAGCACATCCATGTTAGCAGTGTATACACGATACACTGCTAACATGGATGTGCTATGCCATCAGTAAACGCCGACAGCATTCACTGTTAGCATAGCACATCCATGTTAGCAGTGTATAAACGATAGTTTATACACGCCGACAGCATTCACTGTTATAGCACATCCATGTTAGCAGTGTATACACGATACACTGCTAACATGGATGTGCTATGCCATCAGTAAACGCCGACAGCATTCACTGTTAGCATAGCACATCCATGTTAGCAGTGTATAAACGATAGTTTATACACGCCGACAGCATTCACTGTTATAGCACATCCATGTTAGCAGTGTATACACGATACACTGCTAACATGGATGTGCTATGCCATCAGTAAACGCCGACAGCACATCCATGTTAGCAGTGTATAAATGGATGGTTTAGCATATATTAGCACAGGTATCAATAAAGGACTACCGTATTGACCACTTTTACTAACCTCAGGCAGACGGACAGGCGCTCTGCAGGTGGGATTGAGCGCCTGTAATTGGTGTCTAGGCGGGCGATTCTGGGACCGACGCGGGAAAGCAGGTCCTCAAACTGGCCGGGTGACAGACGATGATATCGCTGGAATCTGCCGTCATCCAGGCGCAGCTCCTGGAGCAAATGGTGAAACTCACCAAACTGCTCACGCGCCTGGAGGACTTGATGGACCCAGGTACGGCGAGGACGTCTTTTACGCTGCTGCTCTGCTCTCCACAGTAAATAGAGAAGGGAGACTCTCTCTTCAAGCGCTAGCTCGACAGCTGCCATCTTGCAAAGATGGAAACTCCCACATTTCCGGTTCACGCGCGTCAAAATATCATATTTTGACGCGCGATGGATTTTTCTTGGACACGCGTTGAGACGCGAATGTACACGCGTCAAATTAGGGGCGTTTGGGGCGTTTTATTCGCGTCCATCGCGTTCGGTGTGAACACACCGTAACTCCTTATATGTTGGAGTTAGTGGGACCTGCCTGGCAAGACTGCAGCTGGTCCAGAAAGCTGCAGCTCGTCTTCTGACACAAGCTCAAAGACATTTATCGTCCCAACAACCACATATACGCTGGTCCCTCGCTGTAACACAGTTCACCTTTGGCGGCCTCGCTGTTTCGCTGATCTTTTTTGTGCAATTTTGCATGTTTTTGTTTTTTACAGCGCATTGTGTTCTGCGTCCTGATTGGCTGTAGACCATTGTCAGCCAATCTCGTGCCGTGTCTCCTGTACAGTACAGAATGTGTTCAAATTTACAGCAGTGTGACTCTGCAGTGCTGCACTGTATGTTTGTACGTTTTGTCCCAACAAACAACAATGATGACGAGACGTTTTGCACCTGTGGTAGCAGCCAAAGGCAGAGGAAGATGCTGACCATCATAGTTTCAACAAGGAGGCAAAAAGGTTGTAACTGTCCACAACAAGAACATCGTAAGGATGGAGTCAGCTTTGGCTTTGTGGCTCAGTGACCGCAGGAAAAAGAACATCGTGCTGGACACCAACATTATCTGCAGAAAAACTCAAAAGCTTTATGAAACTTTACCTGACAGCGAGGAGCCCAGGCCATGGACGAGTGCTCCTCACACAGAAGCTCATTTAATGCCAGCAAAGGCTGATTTGACACATTTCAGAAACACTTTGCTTTCACTCTTTAATAATGAACTTATTTTTCTATGAAGGTTTGAACTTTGTTTAAACAAGAGAGAAAAGTGTGAAAATGTTCATGCCTGTCTGAGAAAAGTGTAGAAAGTGTGCAGTGAGGGTTTAACTGCCTTAAAACTTCTATAATACTTGTAAAACATAAAGCTGCTACTTCATTCTGAGACTTATTTTTAGAACGTAACTCGATAAACGAGCGACCGCAGTACTGTATTGTGTTTATTTTGAAAACTCTCAACAGGATCTTCAGATTTATTTTGAAAGCTTTATCTGGAAAACACAAACACATAAGCAGGAAACAAAGAGCGTGATATGAAACGATAGACGTTTTCATATGGTCATCATATATACATCGTTCTATCGAACAGCCCCAGCTCCTGCTGTCAGTCTCTGTAAATCTGCTCTTAAAACACATTTGTATTCACTGGCTTTTAATACAGCATGAGAGTTATTTGATATTTGATGTGTGATATTAATATTAGGAGTTATTTTAATCGTTATTTTGGATTCTTGTACAGCACTGTGGTCAACGCTGCTGCTGTAATTAATGTGCTATAAACACATAAACAATCTGCAGTTAAACATCCAAAACTAAAGATGTGATCGCTGCCTTTAGAAAATGTGCTGATGCACAAGATATCAGCTCCATTAAGGTGGAATGTGGCCGTGTTAGAAACATGTTGGAAGAAGTTTGAAGCTGAAACTGTGAAGCTGAGAGTGAAAGAGCTCCAGCGTCTGTCACAGGAAACTTTCTTATTTCCACACTGATGAAAGCATCAAGCTTTGATTTCCTGCTGCTTTTATTGAGTCACACTGTGAAACTGAGCCACAGCTGAACCAGCATCCCTGTACAGCAGACACTTACAGCGCTTGGCTGCTTCCATTGGACCCTCTGCACAGAGCTTCAGTTTCCTCTTCTGGTCCCAAAGTGCAGAACAACAAGGTTTCAAACAGCTTCGTTCCAGCAGCATCAGCCACAGACATGCATAGAGAATCCTTTGGTTGTGTTGTGTGTTTGCATATCTGCTGTGTTGCTTTGTGAGGATGGATCATCTCCTGCAGCTCCAGATAAACAAGCTGGACCTGAACCTGGTAGCTTCACTTAGAAGACACTTGTGACGGGAACGTGTGAGAAGTTTTGTGCAGACAAGTGTGGATTTAGAGTGTGGGACGAGCTCTCCACAGTCTTTGTGGAGATCCACATTCTGCATACTGCCTGTGAGAAGCTGCAGACATTTGTCCTCCAAATCCACTGAGCAGCTGCTCGTGGTGGTATTAGCTTCATGTGTGCGTGTTAGCATGAAGCCTCGGTCACACTCTGCTGTGGACACGTCACGGACAGCTGGACGCCTGATGGACGAGTCGTCCTTCCTGTTAAACTTCTTTGAGCATGAGAATAGCATAAGAAGCTCAGTGGACACTGTTCAGTGTTTTAACTCTCGCTTTCTGATGGGTTTAGATTTTATTATTGTCATTTGTATTAGGAAATAAAATAAAATAATAACCCTTGTGTAGTGATAGGATGTGTGATCTTTAGCAGGCTGCAGGGGCTTGGTGTGTATTCCACACTAGAATGCACACCCACATCCTGGGAGCACGAGAGAGGTCGTACCTTCCCTTATTGTTTTATGGCAGGATTAACGTAGCTACGTCTGTTCTAGTCTAAGTGCTTTTTGTTTAGATGAACTGCTGGACTTCCTCACCATGTTATCTAGGGTGAACCATCTAGGGTGAAGGGGGGTCTACCCTCTTCCTGACCAAGGATGTTATATGACCCTTTGATCAGCAGTAACACACACACACACACACACACACACACACACACACACAGTATTCTTTGTTCACATGTATACCTATGTGAGATGCTATATGTTAATGACCCTATGCATATTCATGTAACCACAATAAAAGGAGTGCTATGGGGAGCCTGGCTGAGAGTCTGATGGTGGTCAAGTGGTGGAACGACGCTTGGCTCCAGCCAGGTCTCCCTCATGCATGAGTAAACCAGAGAACTTTGGTGCCTTGTGTCTTGCTTTTTGCTGCGTAGCAGATTGTCCTTAACGTTCCAGTGGATAGGTTCAAACTACAAACCTATCATTAATTGGTCCTTTGAGAACCGGATCCCTGGAGTCGACATTCACCGAGGGGAAAAGAGACACGCCGACAGACTGACGTCAGCCAGGACTTATAGAGGTCCTGCAGCAAAGTCCCGAGGCGTGAGAATTCGTCATCGAGCCGGTGGATTAGCCGTCTGTTTTTTCTCCTCGATGGATGACGATTGACGGGATTCGGGACTGATGCTACTCGCAATAAGCAACACCAAGTAGGTATGTGAAAAATCTAAGCCACTGTGTGAGGCTGAGTTGTAAAGTCTTTATCACTGTGTGCGATAAAGCGTGTAGTCACTGTGTGCGACTATTCTTTGCCGCTGTGTGCAGCAAAGCGCGCATCCACTGTGTGAGGTTGCGTTGAAAGTCTTTATCACTGTGTGCGATAAAGCGCGTGATCACTGCTATGTAAGTCTTTGCCACTGTGTGCGACAAAGCACGCAGTCACTGTGTGAGACTGCGTTGAGACAATAGGCCTAATTTTTGTTGTTTGTGTGTGAGGATATTTTTTGTTGTTGTTGTTGTTGTGTGAGTGTGTGCGGAGCAGAACACGTGGTCTGTGACGTCGGCAGCTGTTGTTGTTATTATGGGTTCCCAAGCAACCAAGAGTGTGTCAGAGGGTGACGAGAAGTTTATGGTGAAATTCGCTCCCGGTAGCGCAAAGTATTTAGGACATTGGCGCAAGAAATATGATTTTGAAGGTAAATTGGTTGTAGGACAATGTCAAATGTTAGTAGACCAGTTGACAGTGAAAGCAGCTTGTGCGACAGGGAAATTGAAACAGGAGAGAGAGTTACAAGTGGCGTCCGCTAAATTGTGGTTAGAACAGGCGCAGAAGAGACAGGAGGCAGTGACTATATATACTGACAGTCAGTATGCATATGCTACACTTCATTTCTTTGCCGCTCAGTGGTCAAGACGAGGCATGACAACATCAACAGGTAAACCTGTGGAGCATGCGACATTGTTGCAGGCCCTGTTGAAAGCAGTCTTACTGCCTAGTAAAGTTGCGGTTTGTAAATGTGCAGCACACACACGTGGCACTGACCCCATTGTACTAGGCAACGCCTTTGCAGATAAAATTGCAAAGGAAGCGGCCCTTGGAACACATGGGGTTCATGTTCTGGCGTCACAGGAGCAAACTACGCCCATCACACATGATGTGTTAGCAGACATGCAGTCACACTCACCTCCAGCTGAGAAGCAGCTGTGGCTCACTAAAGGAGCAAGCCTGCGAGGTGATGTCTACTATCTTTGTGATAAACCTATATTGCCTAAGAACCTATATAGGACTGCTGCAAGTTTGAGCCACGGGCTCTGCCATGTCTCGACAGCTGGGATGTTGGCAGCAGTCGAACGGCAGTTTTTCACACTGGGATTCAATGCTTATTCAAAACATTTTTGTAAAGCATGTTTAATATGTTGTAAACATAATGCTCAGGGAAACCTCAGACCTAGGAGAGGAAAGTTTCCCAGACCCAGCTACCCATTTGAAGTAATCCATATGGATTTCATTGAGTTGTCTAACTGTAACACCTACAGGTACTGCCTGGTGATTGTGTGCCCGTTCTCAAAGTGGGTAGAAGTTGTCCCCACTAAGAAAGCAGATGCTATTTCAGTGGCTAAAGTGATATGCAAAAATGTGATCCCAGAGCATGGGATCCCCCAGACTATTTACAGTGACAATGGTCCTCATTTTGTGAATGAAGTAATTGAGAAAATGTCACAACATCTGGGGATAACGCTGAAAAACCATTGCTCATATCACCCACAAAGTGCAGGGCTGGTTGAAAGGACTAATGGCACAGTAAAGCTGAGACTCAGGAAAACAATGGAGGAAACAGGCAGAACATGGGTAGACTGCATTGAGCTAGTGAAAATGTATATGAGAATCACGCCAACTGATAATGGCCTAACGCCTTTTGAAATAATATATGGCAGGCCATTTAGAGTTCCAGTGTTTTGTAATGATAATGATAAAGCAGAAGAAGAAAACACACTAGCAGACTGGATGATTAAAATGCTGAAAAGCAAAGAAGTCATGAGTGCAAATAATCTGCCAGATGATTCTGTTTCTGTACAGGAAGAACGTCTGAAGCCAGGGGACTGGGTACTGATAAAGGTCATAAAGAGGAAGTGCTGGTCGAAGCCACGGTGGGACGGACCATACCAGGCTCTGCTGACAACACCAACTGCTGTGAAGATTGCAGAACGACCCACCTGGATACACCAAAGCCACTGCAAAAAGGTGACACACATCCAGGCCAGCTCGGAGTAAGTGGCAGGAAGACCGGGTACAAAGGGGGGGAAAGCCTCTAGGGCCCTTCGTCTCAATCCGGTGAAGAAACCAACTGAGCCACAGGTACTCATCAGAATGGCTGGTAAAGTGTTGTCTACCCTGCTGGGTGTAATGGCTTTGATGTCATCATGGTCAGCTGTGGAGACCCTGTATGTCCAAGGAAACCACACCCAATACCCTCATGGCTATTCTACAAACTTTTGGTGGCAGTTTATGAATACAACTGCTCACTTGAACAATAGGACGGACTGCTATGTGTGTGCTCATATGCCGTTATCCGCATATACATCTGGACTGTGGCCGTACAGCATACCAGAGGACAGGAGTTGGTGTCTGTTGGGCTTAGCAACTCATCCTGGCAACAGAGTCCTCTGGTCCCAGGCCAACTATAGTACACCTCTGAACATCACCTGGAGTAAGTCGCCACTTATAGATGTGAATTGTTCTGAGCAAACTGACTTATTGGCCTGGCCTCAAGTGTCAGACCCACTGCCAGACATAATATTGCTGAACAAGCTGAATACAGCTCAACTGCCGTTGTGTGTGATGAACAATGGATCACTGTCAGTGGGGGAGCTGCCGCTTCGTTTATGTGGATACATATACACCTACTGCCCTCCAGAGAATGAGAGCAGGTGTATGAAATGCTTGACCAGTGCAAAGTGAGCTGAGAACTTGACATTAAGGAGGACTGAATGCAAGTCCAACCGGGCTTACAGGATACCAGTAAAAGCAAAGAGTCAGAAGTGGACAGGATGTGCAAGGATGGTGCCGAGCAGTAAAGGAACAAGAGTTTTGGCTGATTGGTATTTCTTGTGTGGACATAAAGCCTATCTATCACTCCCTGAGGGATGGGGAGGATTGTGTGCCGTGGTGAAGTTATCGGATCATGTCTTCTTCATGGACAGAGTTGAACATCACCCTAGCAACCGACGGAAGCGTGAGGTGAATATAGCCTCACCTAACTCTTTTGGAGTGACAGTAGACACTGGAGTGCCACGAGAATTCCGCATTTGGAGTGGAGGAGCTAAATTCTTCCAAAGTTTGATCCCAAACATCGGAGTTGCAGAGGTGCGGGATCATGTGGAGATCAACCGATATGCCTTACTGCGACACATTAATCTCACTAAGACTCTGGGAACAGCCTTAGCGGAGGAGCAAAAGGCCATCAGAACGATGGTACTGCAGAACAGGCTGACCCTAGACTTGATAACAGCATCACAAGGAGGAGTGTGTAAGCTGATTGGAGAGACATGTTGTACGTTTATTCCGGATGGATATACGACTGGAGGAGACATCTATGAGGCACTGCAGAACTTAACTGCTCTGCAGAAATATGTGGCGGACCACACATCAGGAGGAGACACGTCACAAGGCTGGATAGCCTGGTTGACATCTGGACCATGGTGGAATATGTTTCTAAAGTTTTTGACTCCCATTCTTACATTATTGGCTTTGCTTTGCTTGTTTACAGGTTGCATTTTGCCATGTGTAAGATCGATGGTGAATAAAATGATTGCTAACACCTTTACCAATTTCATACTGTTGCAGCAGAGTGACATGGATGCTAAGGCTAATATGTGTGTATGAAATGAAGCCTGCACTGAAAATGTTGACAAGTGGTGTAGAGCTGAAGATATATATATGCCGTATAGCCTTAAAAAATGACAATACAGGGTGGTGATGATGGGTTTAGATTTTATTATTGTCATAGGAAATATTTAACCATATATTCTTAGAGGTGTATAATCAATTGTGTAGTGATAGGATGTGTGATCTTTAGCAGGCTGCAGGGGCTTGGTGTGTATTCCACACTGGAATGCACACCCACATCCTGGGAGCACGAGAGAGGTCGTACCTTCTCTTATTGTTTTATGGCAGGATTAACGTAGCTACGTCTGTTCTAGTCTAAGTGCTTTTTGTTTAGATGAACTGCTGGACTTCCTCACCATGTTATCTAGGGTGAACCATCTAGGGTGAAGGGGGGTCTACCCTCTTCCTGACCAAGGATGTTATATGACCCTTTGATCAGCAGTACCACACACACACACACACACACACACACACACACACACACACAGTATTCTTTGTTCACATGTATACCTATGTGAGATGCTATATGTTAATGACCCTATGCATATTCATGTAACCACAATAAAAGGAGTGCTATGGGGAGCCTGGCTGAGAGTTTGATGGTGGTCAAGTGGTGGAACGACGCTTGGCTCCAGCCAGGTCTCCCTCATGCATGAGTAAACCAGAGAACTTTGGTGCCTTGTGTCTTGCTTTTTGCTGCGTAGCAGATTGTCCTTAACGTTCCAGTGGATAGGTTCAAACTACAAACCTATCACTTTCACTTCAGCTTCACCAACAACAGCACAAGCAGAGCAGCCCACTGCCTGCATGGCTGGGACAGCGCCCCCTGGTGACTGTAAACCACTACAACATGTAGACGGCCGTCTGCAGGCTGGATGTAGCACCACCGCAGAGACGTGCTGCAGCTCTGTTTAGTTACCCAGCTGACAGCAGAGGCTGTAGTTTACTGTTACCAACATGGAAAACTGAAGCTTCACCAGCTGGAGCTACAGAGCTGGAGAACAAAGGAGACTGAGAGGCCAGAATGATGTGGGAGGAAACATCAAGAGCCTGTTTGAAAGGAGACACATGTGGATGCTGTGCCAGTCTGTGGTCTGTCAGAAGTCAGCTGAGTCACACTGCAAGAAGCTGCAGAATCTCAGAGGAGGAGATTTGGAAGTGTTTGTGGGACAAACTGGACTCAAAGAAAGAAGATGTTTGTGAAGTCTTTGGTGGAGGTGAGCAGTGTGAAGCAGAACACATGCAGATGAATCAGGAGGTCAGCATCAGTGTCTCCTTGTGGTGGACGGTAAAAGAATCAGAGCCAACGCTCCCGTCCACCCTCGGCATGAAGCAGTGCTGTTTCTGAAACAGGAGGACAAGTCCAGAGAAGACAGAGGAAGCAAAGATGAGGGTGGGACAGGACAGCAGGACTTCCTTCACACCTGCAGCTCCATCACACTGCTGTAGCTCCTCTTCATCACACATGTACCTGCAGCCTGTCTTCAAGTCCAGGAGTCACCTCCACACAGTGTAGAAGCCTCCTGTGCAGACCATGGAGTCCAGCCTCTGTCAGGGAAGTCGGCACTAAAGCCTGAAAGACTTCAATCTGTCTCTGCTCCACCCGAGAAAGACCAGCACCGTACTTGTTGTGCATTCAAGGAGGGAACATCAGCGCTGCATCGTGGGAACAACACCGCAGGAACAAAGACACAGCACGGCCGATGAAGGACGAGGACAAAGGAAAGGTGAGTGAGAAGACCCCGGTGGTGTGGACGGACCTGCAGGGGCTCCAAGACTGAGGAGCAGAGACGTCCATGTACCAGCTGAGGATGCTGCAGTGATCCAGGGAGCTCGGTCCAATCTGAGGCCGTGTGAACTACGTGGACCACAGTTTCTTCACAGACTTCAGCCACGTGAACATCTGGAGATCCAACAGTGCACGAGCTGTGAGCCATCAGCTGTTTCTCTCATCAGCTGCTGGAATGAGAGCTGCTGGAATCATCTCGAGCAGCAGGAAATCACTGATGTTGTTTCTAACCAAAGATATGGGACTGAGCTCCGCTGAGCTCCTTCTACTTTCATCCAGATAGAAACTGCTACAGTCTGCTGATTATTGCTTTGCCTCCATCACACGAGCTCTTTATCCTGTTCTTCACTCTCATTGGTTCTTTGTCTGCTTGTTTTTACAACAGTAGTCTTCTGATTGGTCAAAGGAGACAATCAGCTGTGACTAAATGTAGCTCCTACAGCAGTGATGGGAATAACTACTGAAGCTAATCCAGTATCAAAGCTCAGGAATCAGCAGCTCCCACCTCGTTTTCTTTCAACAACTATTTTTAGCTGCTGTGTTTTTGTGTTTCTGCAGACCTCAGACATCCTGCTGCTCTGGACAACTTTTTCATTCTTTTGTATCATTATTTTGCTTTTCTTTTATTATTATGTTATATGTATTAATATGTGAAACACTTATTCTTTGTGTTTTTGCTTTGCTCCTGTCAAACTGCTTTAATAAAATCTGCTGCAGTCTAAACTGTGGACGTTCCCTTTTTAACCCTTTGTGAAACAATAAAGGTTTAAATCTGAGTATTCATCTATGTTAGTGTTTAATGGGTCTAATAGGTTGCTTTGGCCTTTCCCAGTAATATCTTCCCTTGCAGTCTGTGGTCCAGGCTTCTAAAACCATCCCAGGTTAACAAGAACTACAATCTAGAGGAGAGCTGCCATAACAGGTGTGACTGATGAGATCTGACCTGCAAGGTTACTCAGGTTTGTTTGTATCAGGACAAGCAGGGAAGCCGCCTGGACGTCAAAGTAGTTAGAGCTGGGCGAGTGTCCTCACCCACATCAGCTTCACAACTCTGCATCACCTACTGAGTAAGACTCAGAGCATCAGAGATTAGAAGGTCTACAAAGAGCTGAACCAGACTTCCTGTATAAAGGTTTTAGTTCCACAGATCGACAGTGTCAGCACAACTAAAACGTGGAGACTGACCTCAGAGTTTCAATTTGATGTTGTGGATTCTCCAGAAGAACACACAGCTGCTTCACTCCTGAATCCTGCAGCTTGTGGTAGCTCAGCTCCACCTCTCTGGGATACGAAGGGTTGAGCTTCAGCACTGCTTCCAGATAATCACAGCTGATCTCTGACAAATCACAGCGCTCCAATCTGTATAGAGAATGAAAGATGTAAGTTTATTAGACAAAGTGCTTGAAATCATTCAGTGTTTCATCATCTGTTCAGAGCTGAAGAAGGTTCAGAATGTAGAAGTTTAGAAAATGGAAACTCCAAACAGCTGAAGCCAACAGGAAGCAGCTTCAAACAAACACAACAAGAGAAAAAACTCTGAATGTTTCACATTAAAGTCGTACATTTCTAACAAGAGTGTTTTAAAGACAGAGTCACTGATGATCATCTTCTGCCCAGTAAAACTTTGGTTTTCCTCATGTGAGTGTTAATGATGCACAAAGACTGTGAGTGCAAAGAGGGAGCGAGGAGGATGACAGAGAGATGGTACAGGAGCATCAAGAACCCGGCGAGGAAATGAGCAGAAGGACTTTGGAGCCTGTTGGATTGAAGCTTTCACAGAGACGTGTTTGACTGGACACCACCAGGACAGACTTTTAATCCCAGGATTTGGATGAGCTTTCTGTCTTTATGGTCACAAATGATGCTGTAACTCTGTGAATGTCCTGGAACTGTCAGCAGTGTGGTTACATCCTTTTGACCTGAGTTTCCACAGCTCTTATAACAGCAGTGTACATTCAGACTGAGACACGCTTCAGTCTGTATGGACCTGTTTCTGTAGCTGCCACCATCATTCTACGGTCGTGTCCAAATTCATGGGCTGCATCCTCCCGAGGACCCGGCCTTTGCGGTCTACGTGGGCTGGGTCCTCAGAAGGTCGGGTAGGCTGGAAATAAACGGCTGGGGAAATTGGACGGTCTAGCCTTCTGATTAGCGTCACCGCTGTCTCGGTGGAGTTTAATAAACTCAGCCGTCTGCTCCTTGCTATCTAAAATATAACAGGACACTGGCGTAAATTCTCGACCGTCTCATACTTCTGTTTAATCAGTTTTCTGTTTGACGTTTAGTCAGCTCTGTAAAGACCGAGGAGGAACCCACCTGGGGGATTAATAAAGTTTTATTTTATCTAATCTAATAACTTTAATCTCAGCCAAACCGATTTACTCACGAACAAACAAAACACTGAAAAAAGCCAAACAATAACATTTTGAGGTTGTCTAAGTGACTTATATATCACGTTTAACCTGAGTAGCGAAAGTCCGCGGTGATCTGAAAATGATGTGCCGGGAGTTGTGCCGTTCTCGGCGGCTTCAGTGACCCTCGAGCTCCCGGCGAGCTATCGAGCTGGTGGGTAGCAGACGTCTCCGAAAACGTCGAAGCACTTTTGCAAATATGCGGTATCTTGATAAACCGAGCAGATATTTGATGTTTACACAGCTACTTTCTCGCCTGAAAATATGTTAAAAGTTTATTTTGTGACCGAAAAAGATTAGTATGAGTAATTTTAAAACTTAGTAGCGGCCGCCATTGTTGGAAACTGGAGTTTGGCTGGGCCGCGCTATGAATTCTGGGATATGGTAGGCCACGAAGGACACACCCGACCCATCCTTCAAATTCGGGGAAAAGGAGGACGCATTTGTTGGCTGCATTCGGAGGAGTCTACGAATTTGGACAGCCTTCGACGTGTCGCTGTGACGTAATCGGTCTACAAATGCGGCCTCAGGAGGATGCAGCCCATGAATTTGGACACGACCTACATGTTTGTACATCAGCTTATCAAATACTGTCTGCTGTCTTCATTTATTACTCTTCACCTGCTTCACTGTCACTGTGTGGGCGGAGCAGCTTGAGCCCCGCCCACACAGACACAGCTCCTCTCTGGAGCAAAACTTCTGCTTCATCTCCGCCTCTTTTCTTCATCCTCCACCTCTCTTTTCTCTTCTTCGGTGTTCTGCAGCCACAGAGCCTCACAGCCATTAGCACGCCCATACCTGAGCAGCTAGCATTACCCAGCATGCCGTGCAGCAGTGTCAGTTTGTAAATGTGCAAGAATTCCTGCTCCAAACTGTTTCACAGAGTGCTGTGTGCCGTGACCTTTGACCTGCTAAAGACAGTCAGCTGTGGATTATTCATTGTTGTGTCTGATACTTAGAACTGTGAGGAAGAAGCTACACAGTTAATCAGGGTCCCCTCTCTCTGAATCAGGAAAGGTGGGCAGGCCGCGTGTGGGCCGCGGGCCATACGTTGAGTATCACTGTTTGAAATGTGAACATTGTTCTGCTGCAGTCAATGGACTAAACCAGAGAAGAAGAAAACAGACTTTACCATGAAGATCCTCAGTGTGGATCAGTATAATATCAGCCTGATGTCTGCAGTTTAGTGTCAGCACAACTTTCACATCATATTCATCTCAGCACAACTAAAACATGCTGACTGACCTCAGAGTTTCAAATCGACATCGTGGATTCTCCCGAAAACCACACAGATGCTTCACTCCTGAACCCTTCAGGTTGCTGTAGGTTCCACTCAGGTCCACCTCTGTGGGATACGAGGGGTTGGACTTCAGTGCTGCTGCCAGATAATCAAGGCCAATATCTGACAAACCACAGCTCTGCAATCTGTATAAAGAATGAAAGATGTAAGTTTATTAGACAAAGTGCTTGAAATCATTCAGTGTTTCATCATCTGTTCAGAGCTGAAGAAGGTTCAGAATGTAGAAGTTTAGAAAATGGAAACTCCAAACAGCTGAAGCCAACAGGAAGCAGCTTCAAACAAACACAACAAGAGAAAAAACTCTGAATGTTTCACATTAAAGTCGTACATTTCTCATAAAAACAGGACAAAGACTTGAAAAAGTCGTGTTTTTCCTTCCAGGAACCACATGGCTTCACTTTTAAAGGTGAAGTGTGACAGAAATGGACATATTTGAAGTCCAACACCTTTTTCCAGTCACATTATTAAAGCAGACAAACTACAAGCTCATTTTCATTCCAACAAGTCATCTTCTGACCTGGACTAACAACACTGGTCTCTATGTGCAGCTGGCTGTGAGACCAGTGCTCAGGGAGCGTCTACAAAGTGCAACACTGAAAGAACATCACACACTCATTTGCTTCCAGCACTTTCACACAAACATCTACTGTCATTATTGTCACCAAACTCTGTGGATCCTTTATTGCAAATTCAAATGGGATCAAATGGTCAGACAAAAGAGGGTTATGAGGAAATATGATGAAATGTTGTGTATTAGCAGCAAGTTATTGAATCTTTTTCCTCAGAAACCAAACAAAATGATTGACAAACATGTTTTTACAAACTCAGTGTTGGACTTGGATCAGCAGGATAAGCTGATGTTTAAAGGCATTTGAGTCTCGCTGTATGAGAGTCCAGTTCTTACTCAATATTTATGGATGATGTTCTTTCAGTGTTGCACTTTGTAGACGCTCCCTGAGCCTCACAGCCAGCTGCACATGGACCAGCTGACATTACCCAGCATTAGAGGCGGCTGTAAAAAATTCATGTTCCCATTTAAATGGTTTTAATTTGAATAAAACGATGTTGATTCATTCAATCCTGAATCGATGTTTAATATAAATGTATTTTGCCAGAATCTCAGGTTAAAGCTCACAAACTATTTCAACAAGCAGCAAACAGCTAAAACAGTAAATGAGAGCAGCTAAACACACAAAGATGGAAACACAGAGCGTGGATCGTTCACTCGACGGCACGTACACGGACACGCCGTCGGGGCTGAAAGTGGACAGCTCACAGATCCTGAAGCTGCAGGTTTCATCTGTCTCCAACCAAAACTGAGTGAAGCAGCAGCAAAAGAAGATCCAAACTCTGCTTCACGTTTGATCAATATGCTCATGAATTCTCTCTGACTTTGGCTGTTCCTGCCTGCACAGCTCTCTCTCTCTCAGTGTACTCCAAGAACAGCTTCAAACATCTGTTTCTGCATCATTCACTGTTTATTAGCCACCAGTCTGCTGTTGTGTTCAGTGCTGTCGGCCTCTGACAGTAAAGCCTCATTTCTGCTGTTCCATGGAAACCTTTTAAAATGATGACAGATTACAAACTCTCAGCTGTGTCTGTAATCAAACCTCTGTAACTTTGCTTCACTTCAGCAGCATCAGCTCATGTTCACATGTTGCTTCATGGTTTGCTTCAGTTTTTGATCGACTGCAGAATATTTTGAAGGTTATCTGCTATAAAAAGCCAGAAGAGGAAAATCTGCTTCATGTGTTTCTGTTTGATCCTCAGTGACTTTGACACAAAGGCCTCTGCTGTGATGATCACACCTCTGATCAAGTCTCACAGTGTCACAACTGATAAATGATCAGAGTTAGAATATTTCTGACTGTCTGCTGTGTGCCGTGACCTTTGACCTGCTAAAGACAGTCAGCTGTGGATTATTCATTGTTGTGTCTGATACTTAGAACTGTGAGGAAGAAGCTACACAGTTAATCAGGGTCCCCTCTCTCTGAATCAGGAAAGGTGGGCAGGCCGCGTGTGGGCCGCGGGCCATACGTTGAGTATCACTGTTTGAAATGTGAACATTGTTCTGCTGCAGTCAATGGACTAAACCAGAGAAGAAGAAAACAGACTTTACCATGAAGATCCTCAGTGTGGATCAGTATAATATCAGCCTGATGTCTGCAGTTTAGTGTCAGCACAACTTTCACATCATATTCATCTCAGCACAACTAAAACATGCTGACTGACCTCAGAGTTTCAAGTTTACATCCTGGACTCTCCAGGAAACCACACAGATGCTTCACTCCTGGATCCTGCAGCTTGTCGTTGTCGCTCAGGTCCAGCTGTCTCAGATGGGAGGGGTTGGACTTCAGTGCTGCTGCCAGATAATCACAGCTGATCTCTGACAAACCACAGCTCTTCAATCTGTATAAAGAATGAAAGATGTAAGTTTATTAGACAAAGTGCTTGAAATCATTCAGTGTTTCATCATCTGTTCAGAGCTGAAGAAGGTTCAGAATGTAGAAGTTTAGAAAATGGAAACTCCAAACAGCTGAAGCCAACAGGAAGCAGCTTCAAACAAACACAACAAGAGAAAAAACTCTGAATGTTTCACATTAAAGTCGTACATTTCTCATAAAAACAGGACAAAGACTTGAAAAAGTCGTGTTTTTCCTTCCAGGAACCACATGGCTTCACTTTTAAAGGTGAAGTGTGACAGAAATGGACATATTTGAAGTCCAACACCTTTTTCCAGTCACATTATTAAAGCAGACAAACTACAAGCTCATTTTCATTCCAACAAGTCATCTTCTGACCTGGACTAACAACACTGGTCTCTATGTGCAGCTGGCTGTGAGACCAGTGCTCAGGGAGCGTCTACAAAGTGCAACACTGAAAGAACATCACACACTCATTTGCTTCCAGCACTTTCACACAAACATCTACTGTCATTATTGTCACCAAACTCTGTGGATCCTTTATTGCAAATTCAAATGGGATCAAATGGTCAGACAAAAGAGGGTTATGAGGAAATATGATGAAATGTTGTGTATTAGCAGCAAGTTATTGAATCTTTTTCCTCAGAAACCAAACAAAATGATTGACAAACATGTTTTTACAAACTCAGTGTTGGACTTGGATCAGCAGGATAAGCTGATGTTTAAAGGCATTTGAGTCTCGCTGTATGAGAGTCCAGTTATTACTCAATATTTATGGATGATGTTCTTTCAGTGTTGCACTTTGTTTGGCACAAAATGAAATTATTTGGCCTCTCAGATGCTTTTAGAGATTCCCAAATGACTGATGATGACATCTCTGGGGTCTGATTGATAGAAAAAAAATGTCTTTGAGACATCTGCTAACAACACTGAGTTGAATCTCCATGGCTGATAGTTGGAGCAGGCATCAGGAATACACATTGAAAAAACAAGAGGAGAAATCACCAGTCTTATAATCACATTCTGTAACTAAAGGGAGACGTTTTTCTATACAAATATATGTTTTATGGACATTAGAAAAAAAAAAGAGTATTGATGTGAAGCAGGATTATGAAATCTCCATACATCAGCCAGCCCATAATTATCAAGAAAGCTCTGAATGACGCATGCTGAGTTTGGACTAAGTGTACTTTTGTGTGAACTGTGGTCCATAGCAGATAATGAGCAGTTTAGGTCTCCCTCAAAGATGATATTGTGTGATGACATATTGGGGAGCCGCGCAAAGACATTAGTGAAAAATCTGTGATCGTCCCAATTAGAGGCGTAGATATTTGCTAAGATCAAAGGAAAACCATAAACTATGTTTTCTGCACTTAAAATCCTGTAATTTTCTCATAAATCGACAGTGCGGCTTATGGATGAATTCTGGTTGTGCTTACTGACCTCGAACCGATTTTATGTGCTACACGGCGCTCAGAAACCTTTCAAAAGATGTTTTGGTACGACTTTGCTCAGCTACGAGGCCGCACCGCTTGATGGATTGTTGGAGCATTACAGCTACGAGGAGCCTCGCGGAGTGATACGTACTCTGCTTCAACGTAATATTACTGTATTGAGTGTGTATAAGGACCATAAATGGCACCTGTAAGAGACACGGTTACAAAGAGGGTTTCAAACTCCAGGCTGTCAGTCACGCAGTAGAACCTGGGAACAGAGCAGCTGCTTGTTATTATGCTCAGCGTCTGTTTACATTTTGACTGCACGATTGTGAGCTTTTTGTTATGCACAAACACAACATTGTTTTCTTTTATTTATGGAGCATTATTATTTAATAAATGCTGATCATTTATTCCTGAGTAATTGTTTCATGTACATCTACGCTGTATGTTAATAAATGTGCCTGTGTGAGATTTGGGACACAGCTTTGACTAAGAACTCTCTTTTTGTTCGTACTTTCTGGCTTTAAAAATATCGAGATATATATCGTATATCGCCATCCAACTAAAGAATATCGAGATATGAACTTTGGGTCATATCGCCCAGTCGTAATATTGCAATAGGTTGTCCGTTAAACTCAAGCGGGGCTTGGGCCCTGGCACGGCGTAGCCACACAATCCTGGTAGTAGTGACGCTCGGCTATGACGGCGTGCGGGTTACCAGCTGGCTTTCTCAGGATAGGGCTCCTGTGTGAGCGGTCGACAATAACGTCTTTATCCATACCCAGCACTTCACGTAGTAGCACGGATACGGCCGTGGAGGAGCTCGAGTCCAGGCCCTCTGGGATCCCTATGATGTGGATGTTAGCTCTCCGCTTCCTGCCTTCATCACATTTATCCTTCAGGTCAGACAGCTCCTCCTTCATACTCTCTACTGTAGACTGCAGGGTGGTCACCTCATCGCTCCACATTGACAGCCCATCCTCAGCTTCTTTCACTGTAACCTTTACTCCATCAACTTCGCCGCACGTCGCCGCCATGCTGTTAGCGATCTCATTTCTCAGTCCTTGCACGTCAGCCCTTATATTGTCAAAATCTTCTTTCAATGCATTTCTGACTTCTTCTTTTAACAGCGTACTAATGTCCTCTTTAATGGATTGAAGAAGCTCCCATTTTAGAGCAGTAGGATCCACATCACGCGCGTCTGTTGAGTCTGCTCTTCAGCGGCCGTAGAGCTGGACGCTGCCCTTTGGCCATCATCGATACTCTCGCCCGAGATCGCACCGGGGCTAAAATATTCACCTGCTCAGCTGTTTTTGATCAGTTTGAGCCTGTGTGGTTTGATCAGGTGGAGGAACGATGTGATGCTATAAAGACATCATCTTGTCCAAATGATGTTGTTCCAACACGTGTTTAAAAAGATTTTAAAGGTTGTTGGTTCCGACATCTTAGCGATTTTTAACAGCAGTCTTAGTTCAGGTGTTGTACAGCCTGTTTTAAACATGCTGTTGTACAGCCTGTACTAAAAACCTGATCTGGATCCTCTGTCCGCTCAAATTTCAGGCCTATTTCAAAGCTTCCCTTCCTGTCGAAGATTTTGTAAAAGATTATATTTGTTCAGCTGCAATCTGTTGTAAAGGTTTCAGTCTGGTTTTAAAGCTCTTCACAGCACTGAAACTGCACTTTGGAAAGTTCTTAATGATCTTTTATCAGCCACTGATCAGGAGACTCAGCTGTGCTTTTGGATCTGACCGCTGCCTTGACCACAGCATCTTGACCTCACCATTGGAGCATGGCGGCATCAAGGGCGCTCTATTAGACTGGTTCAGCTCTTTTATTAAATCGCATTATTACATTTGGGGCTTATATTTGACGGCAATTTGAAAAACAGCTGAGCTCAGTTGTACAGCGGTCTTTCTTCAAACTGAGGCTTTTATCTAAGGTGAGATCATTTATATCTTTTAAAAACCTTGAACGGGCGATCCACGTTTTCATGACGTCCCAGCTGGATTATTGTAACTCCTTATATGTTGGAGTTAGTGGGACCTGCCTGGCAAGACTGCAGCTGGTCCAGAAAGCTGCAGCTCGTCTTCTGACACAAGCTCAAAGACATTTATCGTCCCAACAACCACATATACGCTGGTCCCTCGCTGTAACACAGTTCACCTTTGGCGGCCTCGCTGTTTCGCTGATCTTTTTTGTGCAATTTTGCATGTTTTTGTTTTTTACAGCGCGTTGTGTTCTGCGTCCTGATTGGCTGTAGACCATTGTCAGCCAATCTCGTGCCGTGTCTCCTGTACAGTACAGAATGTGTTCAAATTTACAGCAGTGTGACTCTGCAGTGCTGCACTGTATGTTTGTACGTTTTGTCCCAACAAACAACAATGATGACGAGACGTTTTGCACCTGTGGTAGCAGCCAAAGGCAGAGGAAGATGCTGACCATCATAGTTTCAACAAGGAGGCAAAAAGGTTGTAACTGTCCACAACAAGAACATCGTAAGGATGGAGTCAGCTTTGGCTTTGTGGCTCAGTGACCGCAGGAAAAAGAACATCGTGCTGGACACCAACATTATCTGCAGAAAAACTCAAAAGCTTTATGAAACTTTACCTGACAGCGAGGAGCCCAGGCCATGGACGAGTGCTCCTCACACAGAACCAAGCTCATTTAATGCCAGCAAAGGCTGATTTGACACGTTTCAGAAACACTTTGCTTTCACTCTTTAATAATGAACTTATTTTTCTATGAAGGTTTGAACTTTGTTTAAACAAGAGAGAAAAGTGTGAAAATGTTCATGCCTGTCTGAGAAAAGTGTAGAAAGTGTGCAGTGAGGGTTTAACTGCCTTAAAACTTCTATAATACTTGTAAAACATAAAGCTGCTACTTCATTCTGAGACTTATTTTTAGAACGTAACTCGATAAACGAGCGACCGCAGTACTGTATTGTGTTTATTTTGAAAACTCTCAACAGGATCTTCAGATTTATTTTGAAAGCTTTATCTGGAAAACACATAAGCAGGAAACAAAGAGCGTGATATGAAACGATAGACGTTTTCATATGGTCATCATATATACATCGTTCTATCGAACAGCCCCAGCTCCTGCTGTCAGTCTCTGTAAATCTGCTCTGAAAACACATTTGTATTCACTGGCTTTTAATACAGCATGAGAGTTATTTGATATTTGATGTGTGATATTAATATTAGGAGTTATTTTAATAGTTATCTTGGATTCTTGTACAGCACTGTGGTCAACGCTGCTGCTGTAATTAATGTGCTATAAACACATAAACAATCTGCAGTTAAACATCCAAAACTAAAGATGTGATCGCTGCCTTTAGAAAATGTGCTGATGCACAAGATATCAGCTCCATTAAGGTGGAATGTGGCCGTGTTAGAAACATGTTGGAAGAAGTTTGAAGCTGAAACTGTGAAGCTGAGAGTGAAAGAGCTCCAGCGTCTGTCACAGGAAACTTTCTTATTTCCACACTGATGAAAGCATCAAGCTTTGATTTCCTGCTGCTTTTATTGAGTCACACTGTGAAACTGAGCCACAGCTGAACCAGCATCCCTGTACAGCAGACACTTACAGCGCTTGGCTGCTTCCATTGGACCCTCTGCACAGAGCTTCAGTTTCCTCTTCTGGTCCCAAAGTGCAGAACAACAAGGTTTCAAACAGCTTCGTTCCAGCAGCATCAGCCACAGACATGCAGAGAGAATCCTTTGGTTGTGTTGTGTGTTTGCATATCTGCTGTCTGTGTTGCTTTGTGAGGATGGATCATCTACTGCAGCTCCAGATAAACAAGCTGCACCTGAACCTGGTAGCTTCACTTAGAAGACACTTGTGACGGGAACGTGTGAGAAGTTTTGTGCAGACAAGTTTGGATTTAGAGTGTGGGACGAGCTCTCCACAGTCTTTGTGGAGATCCACATTCTGCATACTGCCTGTGAGAAGCTGCAGACATTTGTCCTCCAAATCCACTGAGCTGCTGCTCGTGGTGGTTTTAGCTTCATGTGTGCGTGTTAGCATGAAGCCTCGGTCACACTCTGCTGTGGACACGGTCACGGACAGCTGGACGCCTGATGGACGAGTCGTCCTTCCTGTTAAACTTCTTTGAGCATGAGAAGAGCATGAGAAGCTCAGTGGACACTGTTCAGTGTTTTAACTCTCGCTTTCACTTCAGCTTCACCAACAACAGCACAAGCAGAGCAGCCCACTGCCTGCATGGCTGGGACAGCGCCCCCTGGTGACTGTAAACCACTACAACATGTAGACGGCCGTCTGCAGGCTGGATGTAGCACCACCGCAGAGACGTGCTGCAGCTCTGTTTAGTTACCCAGCTGACAGCAGAGGCTGTAGTTTACTGTTACCAACATGGAAAACTGAAGCTTCACCAGCTGGAGCTACAGAGCTGGAGAACAAAGGAGACTGAGAGGCCAGAATGATGTGGGAGGAAACATCAAGAGCCTGTTTGAAAGGAGACACATGTGGATGCTGTGCCAGTCTGTGGTCTGTCAGAAGTCAGCTGAGTCACACTGCAAGAAGCTGCAGAATCTCAGAGGAGGAGATTTGGAAGTGTTTGTGGGACAAACTGGACTCAAAGAAAGAAGATGTTTGTGAAGTCTTTGGTGGAGGTGAGCAGTGTGAAGCAGAACACATGCAGATGAATCAGGAGGTCAGCATCAGTGTCTCCTTGTGGTGGACGGTAAAAGAATCAGAGCCAACGCTCCCGTCCACCCTCGGCATGAAGCAGTGCTGTTTCTGAAACAGGAGGACAAGTCCAGAGAAGACAGAGGAAGCAAAGATGAGGGTGGGACAGGACAGCAGGACTTCCTTCACACCTGCAGCTCCATCACACTGCTGTAGCTCCTCTTCATCACACATGTACCTGCAGCCTGTCTTCGAGTCCAGGAGTCACCTCCACACAGTGTAGAAGCCTCCTGTGCAGACCATGGAGTCCAGCCTCTGTCAGGGAAGTCGGCACTAAAGCCTGAAAGACTTCAATCTGTCTTTATTATTTTATTTTATTTTATTATATTTTCTCCTACTGTATCATGCTGCTGAGTGACTGCTGCTCATCAAACACATTTCATTGCAATGTTGACCCTGTGCTAACTTCCATATGACAAATAAAACTGAAAACTGAAAACTAATGAGAGCTGCTGGAATCATCTCGAGCAGCAGGAAATCACTGATGTTGTTTCTAAACAAAGATATGGGACTGAGCTCCGCTGAGCTCCTTCTACTTTCATCCAGATAGAAACTGCTACAGTCTGCTGATTATTGCTTTGCCTCCATCACACGAGCTCTTTATCCTGTTCTTCACTCTCATTGGTTCTTTGTCTGCTTGTTTTTACAACAGTAGTCTTCTGATTGGTCAAAGAAGACAATCAGCTGTGACTAAATGTAGCTCCTACAGCAGTGATGGGAATAACTACTGAAGCTAATCCAGTATCAAAGCTCAGGAATCAGCAGCTCCCACCTCGTTTTCTTTCAACAACTATTTTTAGCTGCTGTGTTTTTGTGTTTCTGCAGACCTCAGACATCCTGCTGCTCTGGACAACTTTTTCATTCTTTTGTATCATTATTTTGCTTTTCTTTTATTATTATGTTATATGTATTAATATGTGAAACACTTATTCTTTGTGTTTTTGCTTTACTTCCTGTCAAACTGCTTTAATAAAATCTGCTGCCGTCTAAACTGTGGACGTTCCCTTTTTAACCCTTTGTGAAACAATAAAGGTTTAAATCTGAGTATTCATCTATGTTAGTGTTTAATGGGTCTAATAGGTTGCTTTGGCCTTTCCCAGTAATATCTTCCCTTGCAGTCTGTGGTCCAGGCTTCTAAAACCATCCCAGGTTAACAAGAACTACAATCTAGAGGAGAGCTGCCATAACAGGTGTGACTGATGAGATCTGACCTGCAAGGTTACTCAGGTTTGTTTGTATCAGGACAAGCAGGGAAGCCGCCTGGACGTCAAAGTAGTTAGAGCTGGGCGAGTGTCCTCACCCACATCGGCTTCACATCTCTGCATCATCTACTGAGTAAGACTCAGAGGATCAGAGATTAGAAGGTCTACAAAGAGCTGAACCAGACTTCCTGTATAAAGGTTTTAGTTCCACAGATCGACAGTGTCAGCACAACTAAAACGTGGAGACTGACCTCAGAGTTTCAATTTGATGTTGTGGATTCTCCAGAAGAACACACAGCTGCTTCACTCCTGAATCCTGCAGCTTGTGGTCTCTCAGGTCCACCTCTCTGGGATACGAAGGGTTGAGCTTCAGCACTGCTTCCAGATAATCACAGCTGATCTCTGACAAATCACAGCGCTCCAATCTGTATAGAGAATGAAAGATGTAAGTTTATTAGACAAAGTGCTTGAAATCATTCAGTGTTTCATCATCTGTTCAGAGCTGAAGAAGGTTCAGAATGTAGAAGTTTAGAAAATGGAAACTCCAAACAGCTGAAGCCAACAGGAAGCAGCTTCAAACAAACACAACAAGAGAAAAAACTCTGAATGTTTCACATTAAAGTCGAACATTTCTAACAAGAGTGTTTTAAAGACAGCGTCACTGATGATCATCTTCTGCCCAGTAAAACTTTGGTTTTCCTCATGTGAGTGTTAATGATGCACAAAGACTGTGAGTGCAAAGAGGGAGCGAGGAGGATGACAGAGAGATGGTACAGGAGCATCAAGAACCCGGCGAGGAAATGAGCAGAAGGACTTTGGAGCCTGTTGGATTGAAGCTTTCACAGAGACGTGTTTGACTGGACACCACCAGGACAGACTTTTAATCCCAGGATTTGGATGAGCTTTCTGTCTTTATGGTCACAAATGATGCTGTAACTCTGTGACTGCCCTGGAACTGTCAGCAGTGTGGTTACGTCCTTTTGACCTGAGTTTCCACAGCTCTTATAACAGCAGTGTACATTCAGACTGAGACACGCTTCAGTCTGTATGGACCTGTTTCTGTAGCTGCCACCATCATTCTACGGTCGTGTCCAAATTCATGGGCTGCATCCTCCCGAGGACCCGGCCTTTGCGGTCTACGTGGGCTGGGTCCTCAGAAGGTCGGGTAGGCTGGAAATAAACGGCTGGGGAAATTGGACGGTCTAGCCTTCTGATTAGCGTCACCGCTGTCTCGGTGGAGTTTAATAAACTCAGCCGTCTGCTCCTTGCTATCTAAAATATAACAGGACACTGGCGTAAATTCTCGACCGTCTCATACTTCTGTTTAATCAGTTTTCTGTTTGACGTTTAGTCAGCTCTGTAAAGACCAAGGAGGAACCCACCTGGGGGATTAATAAAGTTTTATTTTATCTAATCTAATCTAATAACTTTAATCTCAGCCAAACCGATTTACTCACGAACAAACAAAACACTGAAAAAAGTCAAACAATAACATTTTGAGGTTGTCTAAGTGACTTATATATCACGTTTAACCTGAGTAGCGAAAGTCCGCGGTGATCTGAAAATGATGTGCCGGGAGTTGTGCCGTTCTCGGCGGCTTCAGTGACCCTCGAGCTCCCGGCGAGCTATCGAGCTGGTGGGTAGCAGACGTCTCCGAAAACGTCGAAGCACTTTTGCAAATATTAGATATCTTGATAAACCGAGCAGATATTTGATGTTTACACAGCTACTTTCTCGCCTGAAAATATGTTAAAAGTTTATTTTGTGACCGAAAAAGATTAGTATGAGTAATTTTAAAACTTAGTAGCGGCCGCCATTGTTGGAAACTGGAGTTTGGCTGGGTCGCGCTATGAATTCTGGGATATGGTAGGCCACGAAGGACACACCCGACCCATCCTTCAAATTCGGGGAAAAGGAGGACGCATTTGTTGGCTGCATTCGGAGGAGTCTACGAATTTGGACAGCCTTCGACGTGTCGCTGTGACGTAATCGGTCTACAAATGCGGCCTCAGGAGGATGCAGCCCATGAATTTGGACACGACCTACATGTTTGTACATCAGCTTATCAAATACTGTCTGCTGTCTTCATTTATTACTCTTCACCTGCTTCACTGTCACTGTGTGGGCGGAGCTGTCTGAGCCCTGCCCACACAGACACAGCTCCTCTCTGGAGCAAAACTTCTGCTTCATCTCCGCCTCTTTTCTTCATCCTCCACCTCTCTCTTCTCTTCTTCGGTGTTCTGCAGCCACAGAGCCTCACAGCCATTAGCACGCCCATACCTGAGCAGCTAGCATTACCCAGCATGCCGTGCAGCAGTGTCAGTTTGTAAATGTGCAAGAATTCCTGCTCCAAACTGTTTCACAGAGTGCTGTGTGCCGTGACCTTTGACCTGCTAAAGACAGTCAGCTGTGGATTATTCATTGTTGTGTCTGATACTTAGAACTGTGAGGAAGAAGCTACACAGTTAATCAGGGTCCCCTCTCTCTGAATCAGGAAAGGTGGGCAGGCCGCGTGTGGGCCGCGGGCCATACGTTGAGTATCACTGTTTGAAATGTGAACATTGTTCTGCTGCAGTCAATGGACTAAACCAGAGAAGAAGAAAACAGACTTTACCATGAAGATCCTCAGTGTGGATCAGTATAATATCAGCCTGATGTCTGCAGTTTAGTGTCAGCACAACTTTCACATCATATTCATCTCAGCACAACTAAAACATGCTGACTGACCTCAGAGTTTCAAATCGACATTGTGGATTCTCCCGAAAACCACACAGATGCTTCACTCCTGAACCCTTCAGGTTGCTGTAGGTTCCACTCAGGTCCACCTCTGTGGGATACGAGGGGTTGGACTTCAGTGCTGCTGCCAGATATTCAAGGCCAATATCTGACAAACCACAGTCCTTCAATCTGTATAAAGAATGAAAGATGTAAGTTTATTAGACAAAGTGCTTGAAATCATTCAGTGTTTCATCATCTGTTCAGAGCTGAAGAAGGTTCAGAATGTAGAAGTTTAGAAAATGGAAACTCCAAACAGCTGAAGCCAACAGGAAGCAGCTTCAAACAAACACAACAAGAGAAAAAACTCTGAATGTTTCACATTAAAGTCGTACATTTCTCATGAAAACAGGACAAAGACTTGAAAAAGTCGTGTTTTTCCTTCCAGGAACCACATGGCTTCACTTTTAAAGGTGAAGTGTGACAGAAATGGACATATTTGAAGTCCAACACCTTTTTCCAGTCACATTATTAAAGCAGACAAACTACAAGCTCATTTTCATTCCAACAAGTCATCTTCTGACCTGGACTAACAACACTGGTCTCTATGTGCAGCTGGCTGTGAGACCAGTGCTCAGGGAGCGTCTACAAAGTGCAACACTGAAAGAACATCACACACTCATTTGCTTCCAGCACTTTCACACAAACATCTACTGTCATTATTGTCACCAAACTCTGTGGATCCTTTATTGCAAATTCAAATGGGATCAAATGGTCAGACAAAAGAGGGTTATGAGGAAATATGATGAAATGTTGTGTATTAGCAGCAACTTATTGAATCTTTTTCCTCAGAAACCAAACAAAATGATTGACAAACATGTTTTTACAAACTCAGTGTTGGACTTGGATCAGCAGGATAAGCTGATGTTTAAAGGCATTTGAGTCTCGCTGTATGAGAGTCCAGTTCTTACTCAATATTTATGGATGATGTTCTTTCAGTGTTGCACTTTGTAGACGCTCCCTGAGCCTCACAGCCAGCTGCACATGGACCAGCTGACATTACCCAGCATTAGAGGCGGCTGTAAAAAATTCATGTTCCCATTTAAATGGTTTTAATTTGAATAAAACGATGTTGATTCATTCAATCCTGAATCGATGTTTAATATAAATGTATTTTGCCAGAATCTCAGCTTAAAGCTCACAAACTATTTCAACAAGCAGCAAACAGATAAAACAGTAAATGAGAGCAGCTAAACACACAAAGATGGAAACACAGAGCGTGGATCGTTCACTCGACGGCACGTACACGGACACGCCGTCGGGGCTGAAAGTGGACAGCTCACAGATCCTGAAGCTGCAGGTTTCATCTGTCTCCAACCAAAACTGAGTGAAGCAGCAGCAAAAGAAGATCCAAACTCTGCTTCACGTTTGATCAATATGCTCATGAATTCTCTCTGACTTTGGCTGTTCCTGCCTGCACAGCTCTCTCTCTCTCAGTGTACTCCAAGAACAGCTTCAAACATCTGTTTCTGCATCATTCACTGTTTATTAGCCACCAGTCTGCTGTTGTGTTCAGTGCTGTCGGCCTCTGACAGTAAAGCCTCATTTCTGCTGTTCCATGGAAACTTTTTAAAATGATGACAGATTACAAACTCTCAGCTGTGTCTGTAATCAAACCTCTGTAACTTTGCTTCACTTCAGCAGCATCAGCTCATGTTCACATGTTGCTTCATGGTTTGCTTCAGTTTTTGATCGACTGCAGAAGATTTTGAAGGTTATCTGCTATAAAAAGCCAGAAGAGGAAAATCTGCTTCATGTGTTTCTGTTTGATCCTCAGTGACTTTGACACAAAGGCCTCTGCTGTGATGATCACACCTCTGATCAAGTCTCACAGTGTCACAACTGATAAATGATCAGAGTTAGAATATTTCTGACTGTCTGCTGTGTGCCGTGACCTTTGACCTGCTAAAGACAGTCAGCTGTGGATTATTCATTGTTGTGTCTGATACTTAGAACTGTGAGAAAGAAGCTACACAGCTAATCAGGGTCCCCTCTCTCTGAATCAGGAAAGGTGGGCAGGCCGCATGTGGGCCGCGGGCCATACGTTGAGCATCACTGTTTGAAATGTGAACATTGTTCTGCTGCAGTCAATGGACTAAACCAGAGAAGAAGAAAACAGACTTTACCATGAAGATCCTCAGTGTGGATCAGTATAATATCAGCCTGATGTCTGCAGTTTAGTGTCAGCACAACTTTCACATCATATTCATCTCAGCACAACTAAAACATGCTGACTGACCTCAGAGTTTCAAGTTTACATCCTGGACTCTCCAGGAAACCACACAGATGTTTCACTCCTGGATCCTGCAGCTTGTTGTTCCAGCTCAGGACCAGCTCTCTCAGATGGGAGGGGTTGGACTTCAGTGCTGCTGCCAGATAATCACAGCTGATCTCTGACAAACCACAGTCCTTCAATCTGTATAAAGAATGAAAGATGTAAGTTTATTAGACAAAGTGCTTGAAATCATTCAGTGTTTCATCATCTGTTCAGAGCTGAAGAAGGTTCAGAATGTAGAAGTTTAGAAAATGGAAACTCCAAACAGCTGAAGCCAACAGGAAGCAGCTTCAAACAAACACAACAAGAGAAAAAACTCTGAATGTTTCACATTAAAGTCGTACATTTCTCATAAAAACAGGACAAAGACTTGAAAAAGTCGTGTTTTTCCTTCCAGGAACCACATGGCTTCACTTTTAAAGGTGAAGTGTGACAGAAATGGACATATTTGAAGTCCAACACCTTTTTCCAGTCACATTATTAAAGCAGACAAACTACAAGCTCATTTTCATTCCAACAAGTCATCTTCTGACCTGGACTAACAACACTGGTCTCTATGTGCAGCTGGCTGTGAGACCAGTGCTCAGGGAGCGTCTACAAAGTGCAACACTGAAAGAACATCACACACTCATTTGCTTCCAGCACTTTCACACAAACATCTACTGTCATTATTGTCACCAAACTCTGTGGATCCTTTATTGCAAATTCAAATGGGATCAAATGGTCAGACAAAAGAGGGTTATGAGGAAATATGATGAAATGTTGTGTATTAGCAGCAACTTATTGAATCTTTTTCCTCAGAAACCAAACAAAATGATTGACAAACATGTTTTTACAAACTCAGTGTTGGACTTGGATCAGCAGGATAAGCTGATGTTTAAAGGCATTTGAGTCTCGCTGTATGAGAGTCCAGTTATTACTCAATATTTATGGATGATGTTCTTTCAGTGTTGCACTTTGTAGACGCTCCCTGAGCCTCACAGCCAGCTGCACATGGACCAGCTGACATTACCCAGCATTAGAGGCGGCTGTAAAAAATTCATGTTCCCATTTAAATGGTTTTAATTTGAATAAAACGATGTTGATTCATTCATATGGAACGCCAGGACTGCCATAATGAATTAATTAAATACACCATTAAATAATTAATTAAATGTGGCAATAATTAATTAAAATTGGAATTAATTAATTAAATAAATAGTTATGACACATGTAATTAATTAATTATTGACACATTTAATTAATTATTTATGTATTTCACATTTTAATTAATTATTGACACATTTAATTAATTAATTATTGACACATTTAATTAATTATTTATGTATTTCACATTTTAATTAATTATTGACACATTTAATTAATTATTGACACATTTAATTAATTATTTAATGATATATTTATTTATTTCATTTTGGCAGTCCTGACGCCTGGCTCTCGTCATGAAATAATTTTATCTGTCAGCCTCACCCATCAAACTCAGGGGGCGGGGTTAACGCTGCCCATGCAGCTTCTCTAACATTTGATTGGTTGCCGTGCAAAGTAAGTCAAAACAGGTCGATCCTAGATAATCGATTGCTTGTGTAGACTTGGGGCAGCCAGTTATCCCAGAATGCAGATCAAATCACAAGCAGCAATGGTGGTGGTGTAGTTTTAAAATACCCCGTTTTTCTGTCACCAGCTACACTTTTAACAGTGTTTTAGCCGCGAATGTCGCGCCGTATGTCTGGTCAGGTTGTCAACATAGAACATGTTTGCAAAAGTGCTCAGATGTTTTCAGAGATTTCACTAGCTCTGCTAACAGTTAGCATGCAGAGCGCACTGAGGGGGTACATTAACCGGTTTGTTTACATATTCCACTCTCCGTGTTCCACATGTTGCATTCGCAGATTCTCATTTTCACCGAACGATCGTCTCTTTCCGCCTGGTCTTGTGTCTCTGTGCTTCTGTAACATAAAGAACGAGCTGACATTTTTCTCACGAAACCAGCGATCAGCTCAGCAGACCCTCAGTTTACCTGCATGCATCCTCCTCCTCATCTGTCAGCTGTTTAACACCTGCTGCTAATTCAAGAAACACGCCTAGTTACCTGGTGATAGTCACAGTTTAACTGCACAAGATAAGTAAATATAGTATTTTCCCCGAGCGCAGAGCTGCTGGAGCTCGTTTCCTTACAGAGCACTTTATAGGCGAACAGCTTCATCAGCGGCTGATGTCCAATCACCAGCACACAGCTTTCAAACCTCAGCTGAGTTTTAGCTCTCAGTGGTTAAACGCTGGACTTCATTCACTCAGGTTCTGTCTGTCGGGTCACGTTTACTTCGCTGTTTTATTTACAACTGAGCAAATCGGTTTGGCTGAGGTTAAAGTTACGTTTCATAACTGCATAGTTTCACAGACGTTTAATGAACCACTGGCACATGTGTTAGACTGAACTATCATCTAAATATCATCTGTTTTTTAATAGTTATTCAACTGTATTCTAAGCACCAGCTGTCTGTTAGAATGTGATTTTTTTTTTCTCTCTCTGTTGGCAGAGGTATAAAAATGCGCAGGAAAATCTGACGTGCATGGCAAACTTCACCGACGATATTTAGGGAGGAATAAACACACATCAAACATAAATGAACCATTTGCCTGTCTCCATAATTGAGAGCATTTTCTCTTCTTATGTCAACACTCTCTCTCTCTCTTTTTTTTTTTTTTTTTTTTTTTTTTTTGCTTTTTCGGTCATGTTATGTTTACCTGTCAAAGGCTTGTTACAAACTATGAAACACATTGTGCAGACTTCTGGATGTTAGAAGAAAACGAATACTGCTCATGAATGAGACTAAAGGCAGGAAGGTGTCCTTTAAAACTAAACATGTTAATAGGACCTCCCTGTTTATATCATAGTTTATGATATAGCACGTGTATTTCAGTAATAGCCTGCTGAGGCCACTATACGTGCTGGCCTCATATCAAATGTGAAGGCAGACTGAGTCTATGTTTGACGTTTGTTTATATCTAATCTTCCTTTTCAAACATTTAAACAGCAGCGAGTCTGCAGCTGAGGGAATACAAATTCAAATTGTCGGAACAGGTTTGCTCGTTTCTTGGATTCATTTGGTGATTTATTAAATGTATAACTGTGTGGTGGGGGCGTGGTCTGCGGTGCCGTGCAGGGAGGGCGGACGCACCTGCACGGCATCCTTAATCACGCCCGCCTAGTTAAAAACACGGGGACTGAGGGGTTTGGGGGTGTTGTGGTGTGGTGAGATGTAAATAAAGATGACTCTGAACGTTGCTCCGTGGTCCCGCCGTGTCTTATTCACGCCACATTGGTGCCGAAACCCAGGAGGCAGCACGGCGGGTCCATATCGGAGCCAGGGAATGGAGGAGCTGGCCCAGAGGGTGGCCGAAATGGCGGCCGCCCAGCGGGAGCAGGCGGCGGAGGTGCGTCGCCAGCAGGAAGAGCTGCAGGACCAGTCCGAGCGGCACCTGGAAAGGATTGGGGAGCTGGCGGCGCTGCTCTGGGCCTGGGCGCCACCCTCACAGGTGTGTCCCGAGGACAGTGAAGCGGTGGAGGAGCCGCGTGAGGCACCTCAGCAGCCGGAGGTGGCAGACGAGGCGCGCGGGGATCTGCGCCTGCCGGAGGAGGGGGAGCAGCCAGGTGAAGGGCTGCTCCTGCCGGGAGTGGTGGATGAGCCGCTCCAACCGGAGGCGGCAGAAGAGGTGCGCGAGGGTCTGCGCCGGTTGGAGAAAGAGGAGCTGCACGAGGGGCTGCTCGAGCCGGGAGTGGCGGCGGAGGGAGCAGTAGTGACGGAGGAGTCGCGCTATGGGCTGCTCCAGCAGGGAGCGACAGCGGTGACGGAGGGGCCGCGCAAGGAGCTGGAGGTCCCAGTGCCAGGGGAGCTTGCTCGAGTGGAACTGGCGAGCGAGGCGGGCGCCACGCTTGAGATCGCCGTGCTCGCCAGACCGGCCTCACCACCACCAGAGGCCTGTACACGCCACACCTCTGCCCAGCCACCTGTGAGCTGGGGCTCACGCTTGTGCCGGCCGCGCCGGGTGCACCTGTCACGTGTCCGACTTCCGAACCAGCTTTGCCTGCGCCGCTGGATTCGCGGGCGGCCGCCTGAACTCGCACCTCCCCGTCGCTTGGCCGGGGCCTGGGGGTGCCAGCTGTCCGGGCTGATTCCCTCTCCCACTGGCGGTGGGGGAGTAGGTTCGGCCGGATGGCTCCCCGGCCTCAATCGGGCGATGGGGGTATGTGGTGGGGCGTGGTCTGCGGTGCCGTGCAGGGAGGGCGGACGCACCTGCACGGCATCCTTAATCACGCCCGCCTAGTTAAAAACACGGGGACTGAGGGGTTTGGGGGTGTTGTGGTGTGGTGAGATGTAAATAAAGATGACTCTGAACGTTGCTCCGTGGTCCCGCCGTGTCTTATTCACGCCACAAACTGTTATTCTAATCTGCTGCTGAGTCTCTTACACTTTTCTTTATGCTGTATATTTTCACGTCTCTGGAATAGTTGGCAGTTAGATAGTCAGCTGGGAAACTTTGTGTTAACTCATGGAGCTGAGGATATCGTGGATATGCTGACCTCGCTGCGTGGTGTACAGAGCGAGGTCAGCATGATTAATATTCACAATAAAAATATTAGCCGAACATCATGAAGTCTGTATGTGTTTCATAGTGTCGAACAACCTTTGTACAGTTAAAGCCAGCAGTTACTACATGACGGAAACACCAACGTTATCTCTTTTATGTGTTTATACACAGGTCACGCTGATTACTGAACAAAAACCCAAAGATCAGATGTTAAACAGATTTATTTGCTCTCTCTCCTCCTTAAACATGTTTTTAATGTTAGTTATAATTCAGAATTGGCGACTGAAACACGTAGGACACATAAGAACATCAGGAAATAAAACACTGATAAATATAACCTCAGTAAAAGAAGTCAGCGGGGGTTACTACAGCTGTGTACCGGGGCCTGCGCTTTGTCGGTGGGATTGCTTGCGAGGCGAGCGGGTCTATCCCACGCTTTGCCGTGAGACTGGGACAACATCTCCGAAATCATCGAAACACTTTTGCAAAGAGGCTGTATCTTGACAAACCGACCAGACACATGAAGATTAAACCACTACATTCTCAGCTAAAAAAATATTAAAACGGTATTTGGTAACACACAAACAGGGTTTTTCAAAGCTCAGTTCTGTTAGCTTCCACATGCCGGTTGTTGTGTGCTAGAAACAATGGCCACCAGGCCAAAGCAATGGTTTTGACTCGATCAGCGTTAACCCCGCCCCCTGAGTTTGATGGGTGAGGCTGACAGATAAAATTATTTCATGATGAGAGCCAGGCGTCAGGACTGCCAAAATGAAATAAATAAATATATCATTAAATAATTAATTAAATGTGTCAATAATTAATTAAATGTGTCAATAATTAATTAAATGTGTCAATAATTAATTAAAATGTGAAATACATAAATAATTAATTAAATATGTCAATAATTAATTAATTAAATGTGTCAATAATTAATTAAAACGTGAAATACATAAATAATTAATTAAATGTGTCAATAATTAATTAATTACATATATCATAACTATTTATTTAATTAATTAATTCCAATTTTAATTAATTATTGCCACATTTAATTAATTATTTAATGGTGTATTTAATTAATTCATTATGGCAGTCCTGGCGTTCCATACATTCAATCCTGAATCGATGTTTAATATAAATGTATTTTGCCAGAATCTCAGCTTAAAGCTCACAAACTATTTCAACAAGCAGCAAACAGATAAAACAGTAAATGAGAGCAGCTAAACACACAAAGATGGAAACACAGAGCGTGGATCGTTCACTCGACGGCACGTACACGGACACGCCGTCGGGGCTGAAAGTGGACAGCTCACAGATCCTGAAGCTGCAGGTTTCATCTGTCTCCAACCAAAACTGAGTGAAGCAGCAGCAAAAGAAGATCCAAACTCTGCTTCACGTTTGATCAATATGCTCATGAATTCTCTCTGACTTTGGCTGTTCCTGCCTGCACAGCTCTCTCTCTCTCAGTGGACTCCAAGAACAGCTTCAAACATCTGTTTCTGCATCATTCACTGTTTATTAGCCACCAGTCTGCTGTTGTGTTCAGTGCTGTCGGCCTCTGACAGTAAAGCCTCATTTCTGCTGTTCCATGGAAACTTTTTAAAATGATGACAGATTACAAACTCTCAGCTGTGTCTGTAATCAAACCTCTGTAACTTTGCTTCACTTCAGCAGCATCAGCTCATGTTCACATGTTGCTTCATGGTTTGCTTCAGTTTTTGATCGACTGCAGAATATTTTGAAGGTTATCTGCTATAAAAAGCCAGAAGAGGAAAATCTGCTTCATGTGTTTCTGTTTGATCCTCAGTGACTTTGACACAAAGGCCTCTGCTGTGATGATCACACCTCTGATCAAGTCTCACAGTGTCACAACTGATAAATGATCAGAGTTAGAATATTTCTGACTGTCTGCTGTGTGCCGTGACCTTTGACCTGCTAAAGACAGTCAGCTGTGGATTATTCATTGTTGTGTCTGATACTTAGAACTGTGAGGAAGAAGCTACACAGTTAATCAGGGTCCCCTCTCTCTGAATCAGGAAAGGTGGGCAGGCCGCGTGTGGGCCGCGGGCCATACGTTGAGTATCACTGTTTGAAATGTGAACATTGTTCTGCTGCAGTCAATGGACTAAACCAGAGAAGAAGAAAACAGACTTTACCATGAAGATCCTCAGTGTGGATCAGTATAATATCAGCCTGATGTCTGCAGTTTAGTGTCAGCACAACTTTCACATCATATTCATCTCAGCACAACTAAAACATGCTGACTGACCTCAGAGTTTCAAGTTTACATCCTGGACTCTCCAGGAAACCACACAGATGCTTCACTCCTGGACCCTGCAGCTTGTAGTTGTTGTACAGCTCCAGCTGTCTCAGATGGGAGGGGTTGGACTTCAGTGCTGCTGCCAGATAATCACAGCTGATCTCTGACAAACCACAGCCCCTCAATCTGTATAAAGAATGAAAGATGTAAGTTTATTAGACAAAGTGCTTGAAATCATTCAGTGTTTCATCATCTGTTCAGAGCTGAAGAAGGTTCAGAATGTAGAAGTTTAGAAAATGGAAACTCCAAACAGCTGAAGCCAACAGGAAGCAGCTTCAAACAAACACAACAAGAGAAAAAACTCTGAATGTTTCACATTAAAGTCGTACATTTCTCATAAAAACAGGACAAAGACTTGAAAAAGTCGTGTTTTTCCTTCCAGGAACCACATGGCTTCACTTTTATAGGTGAAGTGTGAAAGAAATGGACATATTGAAATCAATGATATCAAAGCTGGAATCAAATGAGTCCAAGTCTTCTGCTGATTCAGCATCACATTCATCTTTGCTCCTTGTTCTGCATCCCCACCATAAATATAAAGGGGCAAAACTCACATTTTCCAAAATCCTCTTTAAGCTTCGACAATAAAGGAAGATAGTTTTATACAAGTCTTTGTGGTTTTCTTGTCACCCAGATGCCCGAGTACTTAAACTTCTTATAGCTGGGTTTAAAAGGGGCTAAAATACACAAAACTCCCAGTTGTCGTACAGATAGACTTTGCCTCGCTCTTCCCAAAATTCACTTTATATCCAGAAATTGTCCCAAATTCCTTAAGTATGCATTAAGGTGACCTTGAGGCTCTTAAAGGCGCATATAAATAAAACGTATTATTATTATTATTATTGTAAGTCTATCCAAAAGTTTGCGGAGGCTGTTCGATGGGTTGGAAATAAATAAAATCATGTCGTCGGCATAAAGAGAGACTTCATGTTCGATACCCCCTCGATGTTTTCCCTCAACACCAACACATTGTCTCAGAGCAACAGCTAGCGGTTCAATGGCAAAAAGGAGACAGAGGGCATCCCTGTCCTGGAGGGCAGATTATTGTTAGTCCGGACGGCTGTTAGAGGGGAGCAATACAATACTTTTATCCAAGATACAAAATTAAAGACACATTTTTTAAGCGTATAAAAAAAAAATCCCATCTCACCCGATCCAACGCCTTTTCTGCGTCAAGCCAAATTACAGTTTCCAATGTATCACCTTTAACATGGGTATAAATGATATTTAATAGAGCTCTAATGTTCAAAAAAGAGTGCCTAATAAAGCCCGTCTGTTGAAATAATGGAGGACAAATACTTGTGTAAGCGACGGGCCAACACTTGAGCCAGGATCTTGGTGTCTGTGTTGAACAAAGATATTAAACGACATGAACGACAATCTAAATGGTCTTTTTCCTGTTTTACAATTAAACACATCACTGCTTGATGCATTGTTGGAGGCAACGACTGTGAGAGGAAGGATTCTTCAAAAGTTGATTTTAACAGTGAATTCAGTCGGTCAGAAAACTTTATGAAAAAATCAGATGGATACCCGTCGGGGCAGCAGATTTTCCAGACTGCATGCTCCGTACGACCGTTTCAATTCCAACATTAGAGACAGGTTCCTCCAGACTAGCGATCGCATCTTCTCCCAAGGAGGAAATATAAAACACCTTATTGAAATCATTGTGGATCTCAAGGATAGTTTGGTTGTCTGTAGACCTTATTCCCTGGTCATTGTAGATCTCAAGGATAGTTGGTTAGCTGTTCTTAGTCGTAGCTGGTGAGCTGATAACTCGCCTGTTTTTTCTCCATGTTCATAAGCGTAGCTGCAACTTTGACTAAGCTTGTTTTGTAGATATGAGATTGTATTCAGTTTGTCATTGTAACCGCTGTGTATATAATACAGGCTCAGGAGAGTGGCTGTACACAGCATGTAGTTTAGTCATTTCATCAGCTAACTGAGAGAGGCGCTCGGTCCCTATTTTATTCCAACCGCCCCCAACATGTCCGGCTGGATAACCACTGCTCATCTACCATCACAATGAACACCGGTGTACCACAAGGCTGTGTGATGAGCCCTTTCCTCTACTCCCTCTTCACCCACGACTGCAGACCTGCTGATGGTTCCAACACCATCATTAAGTTTGCAGATGACACCACGGTGATTGGCCTCATCAGTGACAACGATGAGGCCGCCTACAGGGAGGAGGTGGATCGTCTGGCTGAGTGGTGCGACAGAAACAACCTGCTGCTTAACACTGAGAAGACCAAGGAGCTCATCGTGGACTACAGGAGGAATGCTGACCCACATCCACCCATCCACATTAAGGGGACAGCTGTGGAGCGTGTGAGCAGCTTCAAGTTCCTGGGAGTCCACATCTCCGAGGATCTCATCTGGATGACCAACTGCTCCAAGCTGGTCAAGAAGGCTCACCAGCGCCTCTTCTTTTTGAGGACTCTGAGGAAGAACCACCTGTCCTCAGACATCCTGGTGAACTTCTATCGTTGCACCATCGAGAGCATCCTGACCAACTGTATAACAGTCTGGTACGGGAACTGCTCTGCCTCGGACCGGAAGGCGTTGCAGAGGGTCGTGAAAACTGCCCAGCACATCGCCGGAGCACCACTTCCTGCCATAAAGGACATCTACAGGAAGCGGTGTCTGAAAAGGGCTGGGAAAATCATCAAAGACCCCAGTCACCCATCACATGGACTCTTCACCCTCCTGCCCTCCGGGAGGCGCTACAGGAGCCTCCGAACTAAGACCACCAGGTACCGGAACAGCTTCTTCCCCACAGCTGTCAGACTCCTGAACTCTGCCTCCTGACATCTGACCCACGTTAAACTCATGGACTGAACATACACACACCCACAATGGACAACTGTACCCTCAAACACACAATAATAACATGGACTGAATCACCACTCACAACCACCAGCACTTTATATAGCCTCTGTAGAAACTATCTACATATCTCACTTATCTTAACTGCACTAGCTCTGTGTAAATAATCATTCTGTACATTCGATAATCTTTAATCCTACAACTGTTTACAACTTGCATAGTTCCCATTTCTGTATAGCTGTATATCTCAGATTTCTGTAAAGTTATTTATTTCATATTCTGTATAGTTTTTCATATTTATATCCTGTTCATAGCCTGTACATAGCTTGTACTCACTACAGCCTGTACATACTTATAGTTATAGAATATTCACAACATACTTCATACCGTGTACATTATAACATACCATAATAGACCCATTTCTGTAATATACTCACATATCTATATTATTGCTAATATATATTGTAATATATCTATGTCACTAAAGCACTTCTGGATGGATGCAAACTGCATTTCGTTGCCCTGTACCTGTGCATGTGCAATGACAATAAAGTTGAATTCTATTCTAATTCTATTCTATTCTATTCTGTTTGGCACAAAATGAAATTATTTGGCCTCTCAGATGCTTTTAGAGATTCCCAAATGACTGATGATGACATCTCTGGGGTCTGATTGATAGAAAAAAAATGTCTTTGAGACCTTTTGTAACTGACAAACTCTTCATCTGCTAACAACACTGAGTTGAATCTCCATGGCTGATAGTTGGAGCAGGCATCAGGAATACACATTGAAAAAACAAGAGGAGAAATCACCAGAGTCTTATAATCACATTCTGTAACTAAAGGGAGACGTTTTTCTATACAAATATATGTTTTATGGACATTAGAAAAAAAAAGAGTATTGATGTGAAGCAGGATTATGAAATCTCCATACATCAGCCAGCCCATAATGATCAAGAAAGCTCTGAATGACGCATGCTGACTTTGGACTAAGTGTACTTTTGTGTGAACTGTGGTCCATAGCAGATAATGAGCAGTTTAGGTCTCCCTCAAAGATGATATTGTGTGATGACATATTGGGGAGCCGCGCAAAGACATTAGTGAAAAATCTGTGATCGTCCCAATTAGAGGCGTAGATATTTGCTAAGATCAAAGGAAAACCATAAACTATATTTTCTGCACTTAAAATCCTGTAATTTTCTCATAAATCGACAGTGCGCCTCATGGATGAATTCTGGTTGTGCTTACTGACCTCGAACCGATTTTATGTGGTACACGGCGCTCAGAAACCTTTCAAAAGATGTTTTGGTACGACTTTACTCAGCTACGAGGCTGCACCGCTTGATGGATTGTTGGAGCATTACAGCTACGAGGAGCCTCGCGGAGTGATACGTACTCTGCTTCAACGTAATATTACTGTATTGAGTGTGTATAAGGACCATAAATGGCACCTGTTACATTCGCGCTGTCTTCTCTGCATCTTTCCCCTTTTCCTCTGGTAGAGTCGGACTCATCCAGAGGAAACATTCCTGTTTACCCTCAACTTTCTCAAGATGTTTGTCCACTCCTGACTCGGTTACAAAGAGGATTTCAAACTCCAGGCTGTCAGTCACGCAGTAGAACCTGGGAACAGAGCAGCTGCTTGTTATTATGCTCAGCGTCTGTTTACATTTTGACTGCACGATTGTGAGCTTTTTGTTATGCACAAAAACAACATTGTTTTCTTTTATTTATGGAGCATTATTATTTAATAAATGCTGATCATTTATTTCTGAGTAATTGTTTCATGTACATCTACGCTGTATGTTAATAAATGTGCCTGTGTGAGATTTGGGACACAGCTTTGACTAAGAACTCTCTTTTTGTTCGTACTTTCTGGCTTTAAAAATATCGAGATATATATCGTATATCGCCACCCAGCTAAAGAATATCGAGATATGAATTTAGGGTCATATCGCCCAGTCGTAATATTGCAATAGGTTGTCCGTTAAACTCAAGCGGGGCTTGGGCCCTGGCACGGCGTAGCCACACAATCCTGGTAGTAGTGACGCTCGGCTATGACGGCGTGCGGGTTACCAGCTGGCTTTCTCAGGATAGGGCTCCTGTGTGAGCGGTCGACAATAACGTCTTTATCCATACCCAGCACTTCACGTAGCAGCACGGATACGGCCGTGGAGGAGCTCGAGTCCAGGCCCTTTGGGATCCCTATGATGTGGATGTTAGCTCTCCGCTTCCTGCCTTCATCACATTTATCCTTCAGGTCAGACAGCTCCTCCTTCATACTCTCTACTGTAGACTGCAGGGTGGTCACCTCATCGCTCCACATTGACACCCCATCCTCAGCTTCTTTCACTCTAACCTTTACTCCATCAACTTCGCCGCACGTCGTGTGAGTGTAAACCACTACAACATGTAGACGGCCGTCTGCAGGCTGGATGTAGCACCACCGCAGAGACGTGCTGCAGCTCTGTTTAGTTACCCAGCTGACAGCAGAGGCTGTAGTTTACTGTTACCAACATGGAAAACTGAAGCTTCATCAGCTGGAGCTACAGAGCTGGAGAACAAAGGAGACTGAGAGGCCAGAATGATGTGGGAGGAAACATCAAGAGCCTGTTTGAAAGGAGACACATGTGGATGCTGTGCCAGTCTGTGGTCTGTCAGAAGTCAGCTGAGTCACACTGCAAGAAGCTGCAGAATCTCAGAGGAGGAGATTTGGAAGTGTTTGTGGGACAAACTGGACTCAAAGAAAGAAGATGTTTGTGAAGTCTTTGGTGGAGGTGAGCAGTGTGAAGCAGAACACATGCAGATGAATCAGGAGGGAACAAACTGAGTGGGCAGAGCTGTCTGAGCCCCGCCCACACAAACACAGCTCTCTGAATCAGTAAAGGTGGGCAGGCCGCGTGTGGGCCGCGGGCCATACGTTGAGTATCACTGTTTGAAATGTGAACATTGTTCTGCTGCAGTCAATGGACTAAACCAGAGAAGAAGAAAACAGACTTTACCATGAAGATCCTCAGTGTGGATCAGTATAATATCAGCCTGATGTCTGCAGTTTAGTGTCAGCACAACTTTCACATCATATTCATCTCAGCACAATTAAAACATGCTGACTGACCTCAGAGTTTCAAGTTTACATCCTGGACTCTCCAGGAAACCACACAGATGCTTCACTCCTGGATCCTGCAGGTTGTAGTTGTCGCTCAGGTCCAGCTCTCTCAGATGGGAGGGGTTGGACTTCAGTGCTGCTGCCAGATAATCACAGCTGATCTCTGACAAACCACAGCTCTTCAATCTGTATAAAGAATGAAAGATGTAAGTTTATTAGACAAAGTGCTTGAAATCATTCAGTGTTTCATCATCTGTTCAGAGCTGAAGAAGGTTCAGAATGTAGAAGTTTAGAAAATGGAAACTCCAAACAGCTGAAGCCAACAGGAAGCAGCTTCAAACAAACACAACAAGAGAAAAAACTCTGAATGTTTCACATTAAAGTCGAACATTTCTCATAAAAACAGGACAAAGACTTGAAAAAGTCGTGTTTTTCCTTCCAGGAACCACATGGCTTCACTTTTAAAGGTGAAGTGTGACAGAAATGGACATATTTGAAGTCCAACACCTTTTTCCAGTCACATTATTAAAGCAGACAAACTACAAGCTCATTTTCATTCCAACAAGTCATCTTCTGACCTGGACTAACAACACTGGTCTCTATGTGCAGCTGGCTGTGAGACCAGTGCTCAGGGAGCGTCTACAAAGTGCAACACTGAAAGAACATCACACACTCATTTGCTTCCAGCACTTTCACACAAACATCTACTGTCATTATTGTCACCAAACTCTGTGGATCCTTTATTGCAAATTCAAATGGGATCAAATGGTCAGACAAAAGAGGGTTATGAGGAAATATGATGAAATGTTGTGTATTAGCAGCAAGTTATTGAATCATTTTCCTCAGAAACCAAACAAAATGATTGACAAACATGTTTTTACAAAGTCAGTGTTGGACTTGGATCAGCAGGATAAGCTGATGTTTAAAGGCATTTGAGTCTCGCTGTATGAGAGTCCAGTTCTTACTCAATATTTATGGATGATGTTCTTTCAGTGTTGCACTTTGTAGACGCTCCCTGAGCCTCACAGCCAGCTGCACATGGACCAGCTGACATTACCCAGCATTAGAGGCGGCTGTAACAAATTCATGTTCCCATTTAAATGGTTTTAATTTGAATAAAACGATGTTGATTCATTCAATCCTGAATCGATGTTTAATATAAATGTATTTTGCCAGAATCTCAGGTTAAAGCTCACAAACTATTTCAACAAGCAGCAAACAGCTAAAACAGTAAATGAGAGCAGCTAAACACACAAAGATGGAAACACAGAGCGTGGATCGTTCACTCGACGGCACGTACACGGACACGCCGTCGGGGCTGAAAGTGGACAGCTCACAGATCCTGAAGCTGCAGGTTTCATCTGTCTCCAACCAAAACTGAGTGAAGCAGCAGCAAAAGAAGATCCAAACTCTGCTTCACGTTTGATAAACATGCTCATGAATTCTCTCTGACTTTGGCTGTTCCTGCCTGCACAGCTCTCTCTCTCTCAGTGTACTCCAAGAACAGCTTCAAACATCTGTTTCTGCATCATTCACTGTTTATTAGCCACCAGTCTGCTGTTGTGTTCAGTGCTGTCGGCCTCTGACAGTAAAGCCTCATTTCTGCTGTTCCATGGAAACTTTTTAAAATGATGACAGATTACAAACTCTCAGCTGTGTCTGTAATCAAACCTCTGTAACTTTGCTTCACTTCAGCAGCATCAGCTCATGTTCACATGTTGCTTCATGGTTTGCTTCAGTTTTTGATCGACTGCAGAATATTTTGAAGGTTATCTGCTATAAAAAGCCAGAAGAGGAAAATCTGCTTCATGTGTTTCTGTTTGATCCTCAGTGACTTTGACACAAAGGCCTCTGCTGTGATGATCACACCTCTGATCAAGTCTCACAGTGTCACAACTGATAAATGATCAGAGTTAGAATATTTCTGACTGTCTGCTGTGTGCCGTGACCTTTGACCCTCTAAAGACAGTCAGCTGTGGATTATTCATTGTTGTGTCTGATACTTAGAACTGTGAGGAAGAAGCTACACAGTTAATCAGGGTCCCCTCTCTCTGAATCAGGAAAGGTGGGCAGGCCGCGTGTGGGCCGCGGGCCATACGTTGAGTATCACTGTTTGAAATGTGAACATTGTTCTGCTGCAGTCAATGGACTAAACCAGAGAAGAAGAAAACAGACTTTACCATGAAGATCCTCAGTGTGGATCAGTATAATATCAGCCTGATGTCTGCAGTTTAGTGTCAGCACAACTTTCACATCATATTCATCTCAGCACAACTAAAACATGCTGACTGACCTCAGAGTTTCAAATCGACATCGTGGATTCTCCAGCAAATCACACAGATGCTTCACTCCTGAACCCTTCAGGTTGCTGTAGGTTCCACTCAGGTCCACCTCTGTGGGATACGAGGGGTTGGACTTCAGTGCTGCTGCCAGATATTCAAGGCCAATATCTGACAAACCACAGCTCTTCAATCTGTATAAAGAATGAAAGATGTAAGTTTATTAGACAAAGTGCTTGAAATCATTCAGTGTTTCATCATCTGTTCAGAGCTGAAGAAGGTTCAGAATGTAGAAGTTTAGAAAATGGAAACTCCAAACAGCTGAAGCCAACAGGAAGCAGCTTCAAACAAACACAACAAGAGAAAAAACTCTGAATGTTTCACATTAAAGTCGTACATTTCTCATAAAAACAGGACAAAGACTTGAAAAAGTCGTGTTTTTCCTTCCAGGAACCACATGGCTTCACTTTTAAAGGTGAAGTGTGACAGAAATGGACATATTTGAAGTCCAACACCTTTTTCCAGTCACATTATTAAAGCAGACAAACTATAAGCTCATTTTCATTCCAACAAGTCATCTTCTGACCTGGACTAACAACACTGGTCTCTATGTGCAGCTGGCTGTGAGACCAGTGCTCAGGGAGCGTCTACAAAGTGCAACACTGAAAGAACATCACACACTCATTTGCTTCCAGCACTTTCACACAAACATCTACTGTCATTATTGTCACCAAACTCTGTGGATCCTTTATTGCAAATTCAAATGGGATCAAATGGTCAGACAAAAGAGGGTTATGAGGAAATATGATGAAATGTTGTGTATTAGCAGCAAGTTATTGAATCTTTTTCCTCAGAAACCAAACAAAATGATTGACAAACATGTTTTTACAAACTCAGTGTTGGACTTGGATCAGCAGGATAAGCTGATGTTTAAAGGCATTTGAGTCTCGCTGTATGAGAGTCCAGTTCTTACTCAATATTTATGGATGATGTTCTTTCAGTGTTGCACTTTGTTTGGCACAAAATGAAATTATTTGGCCTCTCAGATGCTTTTAGAGATTCCCAAATGACTGATGATGACATCTCTGGGGTCTGATTGATAGAAAAAAAATGTCTTTGAGACCTTTTGTAACTGACAAACTCTTCATCTGCTAACAACACTGAGTTGAATCTCCATGGCTGATAGTTGGAGCAGGCATCAGGAATACACATTGAAAAAACAAGAGGAGAAATCACCAGAGTCTTAGAATCACATTCTGTAACTAAAGGGAGACGTTTTTCTATACAAATATATGTTTTATGGACATTAGAAAAAAAAGAGTATTGATGTGAAGCAGGATTATGAAATCTCCATACATCAGCCAGCCCATAATTATCAAGAAAGCTCTGAATGACGCATGCTGAGTTTGGACTAAGTGTACTTTTGTGTGAACTGTGGTCCATAGCAGATAATGAGCAGTTTAGGTCTCCCTCAAAGATGATATTGTGTGATGACATATTGGGGAGCCGCGCAAAGACATTAGTGAAAAATCTGTGATCGTCCCAATTAGAGGCGTAGATATTTGCTAAGATCAAAGGAAAACCATAAACTATGTTTTCTGCACTTAAAATCCTGTAATTTTCTCATAAATCGACAGTGCGGCTTATGGATGAATTCTGGTTGTGCTTACTGACCTCGAACCGATTTTATGTGCTACACGGCGCTCAGAAACCTTTCAAAAGATGTTTTGGTACGACTTTGCTCAGCTACGAGGTCGCACCGCTTGATGGATTGTTGGAGCATTACAGCTACGAGGAGCCTCGCGGAGTGATACGTACTCTGCTTCAACGTAATATTACTGTATTGAGTGTGTATAAGGACCATAAATGGCACCTGTAAGAGACACGGTTACAAAGAGGATTTCAAACTCCAGGCTGTCAGTCACGCAGTAGAACCTGGGAACAGAGCAGCTGTTTGTTATTATGCTCAGCGTCTGTTTACATTTTGACTGCACGATTGTGAGCTTTTTGTTATGCACAAACACAACATTGTTTTCTTTTATTTATGGAGCATTATTATTTAATAAATGCTGATCATTTATTCCTGAGTAATTGTTTCATGTACATCTACGCTGTATGTTAATAAATGTGCCTGTGTGAGATTTGGGACACAGCTTTGACTAAGAACTCTCTTTTTGTTCGAACTTTCTGGCTTTAAAAATATCGAGATATATATCGTATATCGCCATCCAGCTAAAGAATATCGAGATATGAACTTTGGGTCATATCGCCCAGTCGTAATATTGCAATAGGTTGTCCGTTAAACTCAAGCGGGGCTTGGGCCCTGGCACGGCGTAGCCACACAATCCTGGTAGTAGTGACGCTCGGCTATGACGGCGTGCGGGTTACCAGCTCAGGATAGGGCTCCTGTGTGAGCGGTCGACAATAACGTCTTTATCCATACCCAGCACTTCACGTAGTAGCACGGATACGGCCGTGGAGGAGCTCGAGTCCAGGCCCTCTGGGATCCCTATGATGTGGATGTTAGCTCTCCGCTTCCTGCCTTCATCACATTTATCCTTCAGGTCAGACAGCTCCTCCTTCATACTCTCTACTGTAGACTGCAGGGTGGTCACCTCATCGCTCCACATTGACAGCCCATCCTCAGCTTCTTTCACTCTAACCTTTACTCCATCAACTTCGCCGCACGTCACCGCCATGCTGTTAGCGATCTCATTTCTCAGTCCTTGCACGTCAGCCCTTATATTGTCAAAATCTTCTTTCAATGCATTTCTGACTTCTTCTTTTAACAGCGTACTAATGTCCTCTTTAATGGATTGAAGAAGCTCCAATTTTAGAGCAGTAGGATCCACATCAAGCGCGTCTGTTGAGTCTGCTCTTCAGCGGCCGTAGAGCTGGACGCTGCCCTTTGGCCATCATCGATACTCTCGCCCGAGATCGCACCGGGGCTAAAATATTCACCTGCTCAGCTGTTTTTGATCAGTTTGAGCCTGTGTGGTTTGATCAGGTGGAGGAACGATGTGATGCTATAAAGACATCATCTTGTCCAAATGATGTTGTTCCAACACGTGTTTAAAAAGATTTTAAAGGTTGTTGGTTCCGACATCTTAGCGATTTTCAACAGCAGTCTTAGTTCAGGTGTTGTACAGCCTGTTTTAAACATGCTGTTGTACAGCCTGTACTAAAAACCTGATCTGGATCCTCTGTCCGCTCAAACTTCAGGCCTATTTCAAAGCTTCCCTTCCTGTCGAAGATTTTGTAAAAGATTATATTTGTTCAGCTGCAATCTGTTGTAAAGGTTTCAGTCTGGTTTTAAAGCTCTTCACAGCACTGAAACTGCACTTTGAAAAGTTCTTAATGATCTTTTATCAGCCACTGATCAGGAGACTCAGCTGTGCTTTTGGATCTGACTGCTGCCTTGACCACAGCATCTTGACCTCACCATTGGAGCATGGCGGCATCAAGGGCGCTCTATTAGACTGGTTCAGCTCTTTTATTAAATCGCATTATTACATTTGGGGCTTATATTTGACGGCAATTTGAAAAACAGCTGAGCTCAGTTGTACAGCGGTCTTTCTTCAAACTGAGGCTTTTATCTAAGGTGAGATCATTTCTATCTTTTAAAAACCTTGAACGGGCGATCCACATTTTCATGACGTCCCAGCTGGATTATTGTAACTCCTTATATGTTGGAGTTAGTGGGACCTGCCTGGCAAGACTGCAGCTGGTCCAGAAAGCTGCAGCTCGTCTTCTGACACAAGCTCAAAGACATTTATCGTCCCAACAACCACATATACGCTGGTCCCTCGCTGTAACACAGTTCACCTTTGGCGGCCTCGCTGTTTCGCTGATCTTTTTTGTGCAATTTTGCATGTTTTTGTTTTGTACAGCGCGTTGTGTTCTGCGTCCTGATTGGCTGTAGACCATCGTCAGTCAATCTCGTGCCGTGTCTCCTGTACAGTACAGAATGTGTTCAAATTTACAGCAGTGTGACTCTGCAGTGCTGCACTGTATGTTTGTACGTTTTGTCCCAACAAACAACAATGATGACGAGACGTTTTGCACCTGTGGTAGCAGCCAAAGGCAGAGGAAGATGCTGACCATCATAGTTTCAACAAGGAGGCAAAAAGGTTGTAACTGTCCACAACAAGAACATCGTAAGGATGGAGTCAGCTTTGGCTTTGTGGCTCAGTGACCGCAGGAAAAAGAACATCGTGCTGGACACCAACATTATCTGCAGAAAAACTCAAAAGCTTTATGAAACTTTACCTGACAGCGAGGAGCCCAGGCCATGGACGAGTGCTCCTCACACAGAACCAAGCTCATTTAATGCCAGCAAAGGCTGATTTGACACATTTCAGAAACACTTTGCTTTCACTCTTTAATAATGAACTTATTTTTCTATGAAGGTTTGAACTTTGTTTAAACAAGAGAGAAAAGTGTGAAAATGTTCATGCCTGTCTGAGAAAAGTGTAGAAAGTGTGCAGTGAGGGTTTAACTGCCTTAAAACTTCTATAATACTTGTAAAACATAAAGCTGCTACTTCATTCTGAGACTTATTTTTAGAACGTAACTCGATAAACGAGCGACCGCAGTAATGTATTGTGTTTATTTTGAAAACTCTCAACAGGATCTTCAGATTTATTTTGAAAGCTTTATCTGGAAAACACATAAGCAGGAAACAAAGAGCGTGATATGAAACGATAGACGTTTTCATATGGTCATCATATATACATCGTTCTATCGAACAGCCCCAGCTCCTGCTGTCAGTCTCTGTAAATCTGCTCTGAAAACACATTTGTATTCACTGGCTTTTAATACAGCATGAGAGTTATTTGATATTTGATGTGTGATATTAATATTAGGAGTTATTTTAATAGTTATCTTGGATTCTTGTACAGCACTGTGGTCAACGCTGCTGCTGTAATTAATGTGCTATAAACACATAAACAATCTGCAGTTAAACATCCAAAACTAAAGATGTGATCGCTGCCTTTAGAAAATGTGCTGATGCACAAGATATCAGCTCCATTAAGGTGGAATGTGGCCGTGTTAGAAACATGTTGGAAGAAGTTTGAAGCTGAAACTGTGAAGCTGAGAGTGAAAGAGCTCCAGCGTCTGTCACAGGAAACTTTCTTATTTCCACACTGATGAAAGCATCAAGCTTTGATTTCCTGCTGCTTTTATTGAGTCACACTGTGAAACTGAGCCACAGCTGAACCAGCATCCCTGTACAGCAGACACTTACAGCGCTTGGCTGCTTCCATTGGACCCCAGCTTCAGTTTCCTCTTCTGGTCCCAAAGTGCAGAACAACAAGGTTTCAAACAGCTTCGTTCCAGCAGCATCAGCCACAGACATGCATAGAGAATCCTTTGGTTGTGTTGTGTGTTTGCATATCTGCTGTGTTGCTTTGTGAGGATGGATCATCTACTGCAGCTCCAGATAAGCAAGCTGGACCTGAACCTGGTAGCTTCACTTAGAAGACACTTGTGACGGGAACGTGTGAGAAGTTTTGTGCAGACAAGTGTGGATTTAGAGTGTGGGACGAGCTCTCCACAGTCTTTGTGGAGATCCACATTCTGCATACTGCCTGTGAGAAGCTGCAGACATTTGTCCTCCAAATCCACTGAGCAGCTGCTCGTGGTGGTATTAGCTTCATGTGTGCGTGTTAGCATGAAGCCTCGGTCACACTCTGCTGTGGACACGGTCACGGACAGCTGGACGCCTGATGGACGAGTCGTCCGTCCTGTTAAACTTCTTTGAGCATGAGAAGAGCATAAGAAGCTCAGTGGACACTGTTCAGTGTTTTAACTCTCGCTTTCTGATGGGTTTAGATTTTATTATTGTCATTTGTATTAGGAAATATTTAACCATATATTCTTAGAGGTGTATAATCAATTGTGTAGTGATAGGATGTGTGATCTTTAGCAGGCTGCAGGGGCTTGGTGTGTATTCCACACTAGAATGCACACCCACATCCTGGGAGCACGAGAGAGGTCGTACCTTCTCTTATTGTTTTATGGCAGGATTAACGTAGCTACGTCTGTTCTAGTCTAAGTGCTTTTTGTTTAGATGAACTGCTGGACTTCCTCACCATGTTATCTAGGGTGAACCATCTAGGGTGAAGGGGGGTCTACCCTCTTCCTGACCAAGGATGTTATATGACCCTTTGATCAGCAGTACCACACACACACACACACACACACACACACACACACACACACACACAGTATTCTTTGTTCACATGTATACCTATGTGAGATGCTATATGTTAATGACCCTATGCATATTCATGTAACCACAATAAAAGGAGTGCTATGGGGAGCCTGGCTGAGAGTCTGATGGTGGTCAAGTGGTGGAACGACGCTTGGCTCCAGCCAGGTCTCCCTCATGCATGAGTAAACCAGAGAACTTTGGTGCCTTGTGTCTTGCTTTTTGCTGCGTAGCAGATTGTCCTTAACGTTCCAGTGGATAGGTTCAAACTACAAACCTATCATTAATTGGTCCTTCGAGAGCCGGATCCCTGGAGTCGACATTCACCGAGGGGAAAAGAGACACGCCGACAGACTGACGTCAGCCAGGACTTATAGAGGTCCTGCAGCAAAGTCCCGAGGCGTGAGAATTCGTCATCGAGCCGGTGGATTAGCCGTCTGTTTTTTCTCCTCGATGGATGACGATTGACGGGATTCGGGACTGATGCTACTCGCAATAAGCAACACCAAGTAGGTATGTGAAAAATCTAAGCCACTGTGTGAGGCTGAGTTGTAAAGTCTTTATCACTGTGTGCGATAAAGCGTGTAGTCACTGTGTGCGACTATTCTTTGCCGCTGTGTGCAGCAAAGCGCGCATCCACTGTGTGAGGTTGCGTTGAAAGTCTTTATCACTGTGTGCGATAAAGCGCGTGATCACTGCTATGTAAGTCTTTGCCACTGTGTGCGACAAAGCATGCAGTCACTGTGTGAGACTGCGTTGAGACAATAGGCCTAATTTTTGTTGTTTGTGTGTGAGGATATTTTTTGTTGTTGTTGTTGTTGTGTGAGTGTGTGCGGAGCAGAACACGTGGTCTGTGACGTCGGCAGCTGTTGTTGTTATTATGGGTTCCCAAGCAACCAAGAGTGTGTCAGAGGGTGACGAGAAGTTTATGGTGAAATTCGCTCCCGGTAGCGCAAAGTATTTAGGACATTGGCGCAAGAAATATGATTTTGAAGGTAAATTGGTTGTAGGACAATGTCAAATGTTAGTAGACCAGTTGACAGTGAAAGCAGCTTGTGCGACAGGGAAATTGAAACAGGAGAGAGAGTTACAAGTGGCGTCCGCTAAATTGTGGTTAGAACAGGCGCAGAAGAGACAGGAGGCAGTGACTATATATACTGACAGTCAGTATGCATATGCTACACTTCATTTCTTTGCCGCTCAGTGGTCAAGACGAGGCATGACAACATCAACAGGTAAACCTGTGGAGCATGCGACATTGTTGCAGGCCCTGTTGAAAGCAGTCTTACTGCCTAGTAAAGTTGCGGTTTGTAAATGTGCAGCACACACACGTGGCACTGACCCCATTGTACTAGGCAACGCCTTTGCAGATAAAATTGCAAAGGAAGCGGCCCTTGGAACACATGGGGTTCATGTTCTGGCGTCACAGGAGCAAACTACGCCCATCACACATGATGTGTTAGCAGACATGCAGTCACACTCACCTCCAGCTGAGAAGCAGCTGTGGCTCACTAAAGGAGCAAGCCTGCGAGGTGATGTCTACTATCTTTGTGATAAACCTATATTGCCTAAGAACCTATATAGGACTGCTGCAAGTTTGAGCCACGGGCTCTGCCATGTCTCGACAGCTGGGATGGTGGCAGCAGTCGAACGGCAGTTTTTCACACTGGGATTCAATGCTTATTCAAAACATTTTTGTAAAGCATGTTTAATATGTTGTAAACATAATGCTCAGGGAAACCTCAGACCTAGGAGAGGAAAGTTTCCCAGACCCAGCTACCCATTTGAAGTAATCCATATGGATTTCATTGAGTTGTCTAACTGTAACACCTACAGGTACTGCCTGGTGATTGTGTGCCCGTTCTCAAAGTGGGTAGAAGTTGTCCCCACTAAGAAAGCAGATGCTATTTCAGTGGCTAAAGTGATATGCAAAAATGTGATCCCAGAGCATGGGATCCCCCAGACTATTTACAGTGACAATGGTCCTCATTTTGTGAATGAAGTAATTGAGAAAATGTCACAACATCTGGGGATAACGCTGAAAAACCATTGCTCATATCACCCACAAAGTGCAGGGCTGGTTGAAAGGACTAATGGCACAGTAAAGCTGAGACTCAGGAAAACAATGGAGGAAACAGGCAGAACATGGGTAGACTGCATTGAGCTAGTGAAAATGTATATGAGAATCACGCCAACTGATAATGGCCTAACGCCTTTTGAAATAATATATGGCAGGCCATTTAGAGTTCCAGTGTTTTGTAATGATAATGATAAAGCAGAAGAAGAAAACACACTAGCAGACTGGATGATTAAAATGCTGAAAAGCAAAGAAGTCATGAGTGCAAATAATCTGCCAGATGATTCTGTTTCTGTACAGGAAGAACGTCTGAAGCCAGGGGACTGGGTACTGATAAAGGTCATAAAGAGGAAGTGCTGGTCGAAGCCACGGTGGGACGGACCATACCAGGCTCTGCTGACAACACCAACTGCTGTGAAGATTGCAGAACGACCCACCTGGATACACCAAAGCCACTGCAAAAAGGTGACACACATCCAGGCCAGCTCGGAGTAAGTGGCAGGAAGACCGGGTACAAAGGGGGGGAAAGCCTCTAGGGCCCTTCGTCTCAATCCGGTGAAGAAACCAACTGAGCCACAGGTACTCATCAGAATGGCTGGTAAAGTGTTGTCTACCCTGCTGGGTGTAATGGCTTTGATGTCATCATGGTCAGCTGTGGAGACCCTGTATGTCCAAGGAAACCACACCCAATACCCTCATGGCTATTCTACAAACTTTTGGTGGCAGTTTATGAATACAACTGCTCACTTGAACAATAGGACGGACTGCTATGTGTGTGCTCATATGCCGTTATCCGCATATACATCTGGACTGTGGCCGTACAGCATACCAGAGGACAGGAGTTGGTGTCTGTTGGGCTTAGCAACTCATCCTGGCAACAGAGTCCTCTGGTCCCAGGCCAACTATAGTACACCTCTGAACATCACCTGGAGTAAGTCGCCACTTATAGATGTGAATTGTTCTGAGCAAACTGACTTATTGGCCTGGCCTCAAGTGTCAGACCCACTGCCAGACATAATATTGCTGAACAAGCTGAATACAGCTCAACTGCCGTTGTGTGTGATGAACAATGGATCACTGTCAGTGGGGGAGCTGCCGCTTCGTTTATGTGGATACATATACACCTACTGCCCTCCAGAGAATGAGAGCAGGTGTATGAAATGCTTGACCAGTGCAAAGTGAGCTGAGAACTTGACATTAAGGAGGACTGAATGCAAGTCCAACCGGGCTTACAGGATACCAGTAAAAGCAAAGAGTCAGAAGTGGACAGGATGTGCAAGGATGGTGCCGAGCAGTAAAGGAACAAGAGTTTTGGCTGATTGGTATTTCTTGTGTGGACATAAAGCCTATCTATCACTCCCTGAGGGATGGGGAGGATTGTGTGCCGTGGTGAAGTTATCGGATCATGTCTTCTTCATGGACAGAGTTGAACATCACCCTAGCAACCGACGGAAGCGTGAGGTGAATATAGCCTCACCTAACTCTTTTGGAGTGACAGTAGACACTGGAGTGCCACGAGAATTCCGCATTTGGAGTGGAGGAGCTAAATTCTTCCAAAGTTTGATCCCAAACATCGGAGTTGCAGAGGTGCGGGATCATGTGGAGATCAACCGATATGCCTTACTGCGACACATTAATCTCACTAAGACTCTGGGAACAGCCTTAGCGGAGGAGCAAAAGGCCATCAGAACGATGGTACTGCAGAACAGGCTGACCCTAGACTTGATAACAGCATCACAAGGAGGAGTGTGTAAGCTGATTGGAGAGACATGTTGTACGTTTATTCCGGATGGATATACGACTGGAGGAGACATCTATGAGGCACTGCAGAACTTAACTGCTCTGCAGAAATATGTGGCGGACCACACATCAGGAGGAGACACGTCACAAGGCTGGATAGCCTGGTTGACATCTGGACCATGGTGGAATATGTTTCTAAAGTTTTTGACTCCCATTCTTACATTATTGGCTTTGCTTTGCTTGTTTACAGGTTGCATCTTGCCATGTGTAAGATCGATGGTGAATAAAATGATTGCTAACACCTTTACCAATTTCATACTGTTGCAGCAGAGTGACATGGATGCTAAGGCTAATATGTGTGTATGAAATGAAGCCTGCACTGAAAATGTTGACAAGTGGTGTAGAGCTGAAGATATATATATGCCGTATAGCCTTAAAAAATGACAATACAGGGTGGTGATGATGGGTTTAGATTTTATTATTGTCATTTGTATTAGGAAATATTTAACCATATATTCTTAGAGGTGTATAATCAATTGTGTAGTGATAGGATGTGTGATCTTTAGCAGGCTGCAGGGGCTTGGTGTGTATTCCACACTGGAATGCACACCCACATCCTGGGAGCACGAGAGAGGTCGTACCTTCTCTTATTGTTTTATGGCAGGATTAACGTAGCTACGTCTGTTCTAGTCTAAGTGCTTTTTGTTTAGATGAACTGCTGGACTTCCTCACCATGTTATCTAGGGTGAACCATCTAGGGTGAAGGGGGGTCTACCCTCTTCCTGACCAAGGATGTTATATGACCCTTTGATCAGCAGTACCACACACACACACACACACACACACACACACACACACACACACACACACACACACACACACACACACAGTATTCTTTGTTCACATGTATACCTATGTGAGATGCTATATGTTAATGACCCTATGCATATTCATGTAACCACAATAAAAGGAGTGCTATGGGGAGCCTGGCTGAGAGTCTGATGGTGGTCAAGTGGTGGAACGACGCTTGGCTCCAGCCAGGTCTCCCTCATGCATGAGTAAACCAGAGAACTTTGGTGCCTTGTGTCTTGCTTTTTGCTGCGTAGCAGATTGTCCTTAACGTTCCAGTGGATAGGTTCAAACTACAAACCTATCGCTTTCACTTCAGCTTCACCAACAACAGCACAAGCAGAGCAGCCCACTGCCTGCATGGCTGGGACAGCGCCCCCTGGTGACTGTAAACCACTACAACATGTAGACGGCCGTCTGCAGGCTGGATGTAGCACCACCGCAGAGACGTGCTGCAGCTCTGTTTAGTTACCCAGCTGACAGCAGAGGCTGTAGTTTACTGTTACCAACATGGAAAACTGAAGCTTCACCAGCTGGAGCTACAGAGCTGGAGAACAAAGGAGACTGAGAGGCCAGAATGATGTGGGAGGAAACATCAAGAGCCTGTTTGAAAGGAGACACATGTGGATGCTGTGCCAGTCTGTGGTCTGTCAGAAGTCAGCTGAGTCACACTGCAAGAAGCTGCAGAATCTCAGAGGAGGAGATTTGGAAGTGTTTGTGGGACAAACTGGACTCAAAGAAAGAAGATGTTTGTGAAGTCTTTGGTGGAGGTGAGCAGTGTGAAGCAGAACACATGCAGATGAATCAGGAGGTCAGCATCAGTGTCTCCTTGTGGTGGACGGTAAAAGAATCAGAGCCAACGCTCCCGTCCACCCTCGGCATGAAGCAGTGCTGTTTCTGAAACAGGAGGACAAGTCCAGAGAAGACAGAGGAAGCAAAGATGAGGGTGGGACAGGACAGCAGGACTTCCTTCACACCTGCAGCTCCATCACACTGCTGTAGCTCCTCTTCATCACACATGTACCTGCAGCCTGTCTTCAAGTCCAGGAGTCACCTCCACACAGTGTAGAAGCCTCCTGTGCAGACCATGGAGTCCAGCCTCTGTCAGGGAAGTCGGCACTAAAGCCTGAAAGACTTCAATCTGTCTCTGCTCCACCCGAGAAAGACCAGCACCGTACTTGTTGTGCATTCAAGGAGGGAACATCAGCGCTGCATCGTGGGAACAACACCGCAGGAACAAAGACACAGCACGGCCGATGAAGGACGAGGACAAAGGACAAAGGAAAGGTGAGTGAGAAGACCCTGGTGGTGTGGACGGACCTGCAGGGGCTCCAAGACTGAGGAGCAGAGACGTCCATGTACCAGCTGAGGATGCTGCAGTGATCCAGGGAGCTCGGTCCAATCTGAGGCCGTGTGAACTACGTGGACCACAGTTTCTTCACAGACTTCAGCCACGTGAACATCTGGAGATCCAACAGTGCACGAGCTGTGAGCCATCAGCTGTTTCTCTCATCAGCTGCTGTAATGAGAGCTGCTGGAATCATCTCGAGCAGCAGGAAATCACTGATGTTGTTTCTAAACAAAGATATGGGACTGAGCTCCGCTGAGCTCCTTCTACTTTCATCCAGATAGAAACTGCTACAGTCTGCTGATTATTGCTTTGCCTCCATCACACGAGCTCTTTATCCTGTTCTTCACTCTCATTGGTTCTTTGTCTGCTTGTTTTTACAACAGTAGTCTTCTGATTGGTCAAAGAAGACAATCAGCTGTGACTAAATGTAGCTCCTACAGCAGTGATGGGAATAACTACTGAAGCTAATCCAGTATCAAAGCTCAGGAATCAGCAGCTCCCACCTTGTTTTCTTTCAACAACTATTTTTAGCTGCTGTGTTTTTGTGTTTCTGCAGACCTCAGACATCCTGCTGCTCTGGACAACTTTTTCATTCTTTTGTATCATTCTTTTGCTTTTCTTTTATTATTATGTTATATGTATTAATATGTGAAACACTTATTCTTTGTGTTTTTGCTTTGCTCCTGTCAAACTGCTTTAATAAAATCTGCTGCAGTCTAAACTGTGGACGTTCCCTTTTTAACCCTTTGTGAAACAATAAAGGTTTAAATCTGAGTATTCATCTATGTTAGTGTTTAATGGGTCTAATAGGTTGCTTTGGCCTTTCCCAGTAATATCTTCCCTTGCAGTCTGTGGTCCAGGCTTCTAAAACCATCCCAGGTTAACAAGAACTACAATCTAGAGGAGAGCTGCCATAACAGGTGTGACTGATGAGATCTGACCTGCAAGGTTACTCAGGTTTGTTTGTATCAGGACAAGCAGGGAAGCCGCCTGGACGTCAAAGTAGTTAGAGCTGGGCGAGTGTCCTCACCCACATCGGCTTCACAACTCTGCATCATCTACTGAGTAAGACTCAGAGCATCAGAGATTAGAAGGTCTACAAAGAGCTGAACCAGACTTCCTGTATAAAGGTTTTAGTTCCACAGATCGACAGTGTCAGCACAACTAAAACGTGGAGACTGACCTCAGAGTTTCAATTTGATGTTGTGGATTCTCCAGAAGAACACACAGCTGCTTCACTCCTGAATCCTGCAGCTTGTGGTAGCTCAGGTCCACCTCTCTGGGATACGAAGGGTTGAGCTTCAGCACTGCTTCCAGATAATCACAGCTGATCTCTGACAAATCACAGCGCTCCAATCTGTATAGAGAATGAAAGATGTAAGTTTATTAGACAAAGTGCTTGAAATCATTCAGTGTTTCATCATCTGTTCAGAGCTGAAGAAGGTTCAGAATGTAGAAGTTTAGAAAATGGAAACTCCAAACAGCTGAAGCCAACAGGAAGCAGCTTCAAACAAACACAACAAGAGAAAAAACTCTGAATGTTTCACATTAAAGTCGTACATTTCTAACAAGAGTGTTTTAAAGACAGAGTCACTGATGATCATCTTCTGCCCAGTAAAACTTTGGTTTTCCACATGTGAGTGTTAATGATGCACAAAGACTGTGAGTGCAAAGAGGGAGCGAGGAGGATGACAGAGAGATGGTACAGGAGCATCAAGAACCCGGCGAGGAAATGAGTAGAAGGACTTTGGAGCCTGTTGGATTGAAGCTTTCACAGAGACGTGTTTGACTGGACACCACCAGGACAGACTTTTAATCCCAGGATTTGGATGAGCTTTCTGTCTTTATGGTCACAAATGATGCTGTAACTCTGTGAATGTCCTGGAACTCTCAGCAGTGTGGTTACGTCCTTTTGACCTGAGTTTCCACAGCTCTTATAACAGCAGTGTACATTCATACTGAGACACGCTTCAGTCTGTATGGACCTGTTTCTGTAGCTGCCACCATCATTCTACGGTCGTGTCCAAATTCATGGGCTGCATCCTCCCGAGGACCCGGCCTTTGCGGTCTACGTGGGCTGGGTCCTCAGAAGGTCGGGTAGGCTGGAAATAAACGGCTGGGGAAATTGGACGGTCTAGCCTTCTGATTAGCGTCACCGCTGTCTCGGTGGAGTTTAATAAACTCAGCCGTCTGCTCCTTGCTATCTAAAATATAACAGGACACTGGCGTAAATTCTCGACCGTCTCATACTTCTGTTTAATCAGTTTTCTGTTTGACGTTTAGTCAGCTCTGTAAAGACCAAGGAGGAACCCACCTGGGGGATTAATAAAGTTTTATTTTATCTAATCTAATCTAATAACTTTAATCTCAGCCAAACCGATTTACTCACGAACAAACAAAACACTGAAAAAAGCCAAACAATAACATTTTGAGGTTGTCTAAGTGACTTATATATCACGTTTAACCTGAGTAGCGAAAGTCCGCGGTGATCTGAAAATGATGTGCCGGGAGTTGTGCCGTTCTCGGCGGCTTCAGTGACCCTCGAGCTCCCGGCGAGCTATCGAGCTGGTGGGTAGCAGACGTCTCCGAAAACGTCGAAGCACTTTTGCATATATGCGGTATCTTGATAAACCGAGCAGATATTTGATGTTTACACAGCTACTTTCTCGCCTGAAAATATGTTAAAAGTTTATTTTGTGACCGAAAAAGATTAGTATGAGTAATTTTAAAACTTAGTAGCGGCCGCCATTGTTGGAAACTGGAGTTTGGCTGGGCCGCGCTATGAATTCTGGGATATGGTAGGCCACGAAGGACACACCCGACCCATCCTTCAAATTCGGGGAAAAGGAGGACGCATTTGTTGGCTGCATTCGGAGGAGTCTACGAATTTGGACAGCCTTCGACGTGTCGCTGTGACGTAATCGGTCTACAAATGCGGCCTCAGGAGGATGCAGCCCATTTGGACACGACCTACATGTTTGTACATCAGCTTATCAAATACTGTCTGCTGTCTTCATTTATTACTCTTCACCTGCTTCACTGTTACTGTGTGGGCGGAGCTGTCTGAGCCCTGCCCACACAGACACAGCTCCTCTCTGGAGCAAAACTTCTGCTTCATCTCCGCCTCTTTTCTTCATCCTCCACCTCTCTTTTCTCTTCTTCGGTGTTCTGCAGCCACAGAGCCTCACAGCCATTAGCACGCCCATACCTGAGCAGCTAGCATTACCCAGCATGCCGTGCAGCAGTGTCAGTTTGTAAATGTGCAAGAATTCCTGCTCCAAACTGTTTCACAGAGTGCTGTGTGCCGTGACCTTTGACCTGCTAAAGACAGTCAGCTGTGGATTATTCATTGTTGTGTCTGATACTTAGAACTGTGAGGAAGAAGCTACACAGTTAATCAGGGTCCCCTCTCTCTGAATCAGGAAAGGTGGGCAGGCCGCGTGTGGGCCACGGGCCATACGTTGAGTATCACTGTTTGAAATGTGAACATTGTTCTGCTGCAGTCAATGGACTAAACCAGAGAAGAAGAAAACAGACTTTACCATGAAGATCCTCAGTGTGGATCAGTATAATATCAGCCTGATGTCTGCAGTTTAGTGTCAGCACAACTTTCACATCATATTCATCTCAGCACAACTAAAACATGCTGACTGACCTCAGAGTTTCAAATCGACATCGTGGATTCTCCCGAAAATCACACAGATGCTTCACTCCTGAACCCTTCAGGTTGCTGTAGGTTCCACTCAGGTCCACCTCTGTGGGATACGAGGGGTTGGACTTCAGTGCTGCTGCCAGATAATCAAGGCCAATATCTGACAAACCACAGCTCTTCAATCTGTATAAAGAATGAAAGATGTAAGTTTATTAGACAAAGTGCTTGAAATCATTCAGTGTTTCATCATCTGTTCAGAGCTGAAGAAGGTTCAGAATGTAGAAGTTTAGAAAATGGAAACTCCAAACAGCTGAAGCCAACAGGAAGCAGCTTCAAACAAACACAACAAGAGAAAAAACTCTGAATGTCTCACATTAAAGTCGTACATTTCTCATAAAAACAGGACAAAGACTTGAAAAAGTCGTGTTTTTCCTTCCAGGAACCACATGGCTTCACTTTTAAAGGTGAAGTGTGACAGAAATGGACATATTTGAAGTCCAACACCTTTTTCCAGTCACATTATTAAAGCAGACAAACTACAAGCTCATTTTCATTCCAACAAGTCATCTTCTGACCTGGACTAACAACACTGGTCTCTATGTGCAGCTGGCTGTGAGACCAGTGCTCAGGGAGCGTCTACAAAGTGCAACACTGAAAGAACATCACACACTCATTTGCTTCCAGCACTTTCACACAAACATCTACTGTCATTATTGTCACCAAACTCTGTGGATCCTTTATTGCAAATTCAAATGGGATCAAATGGTCAGACAAAAGAGGGTTATGAGGAAATATGGTGAAATGTTGTGTATTAGCAGCAAGTTATTGAATCATTTTCCTCAGAAACCAAACAAAATGATTGACAAACATGTTTTTACAAAGTCAGTGTTGGACTTGGATCAGCAGGATAAGCTGATGTTTAAAGGCATTTGAGTCTCGCTGTATGAGAGTCCAGTTCTTACTCAATATTTATGGATGATGTTCTTTCAGTGTTGCACTTTGTAGACGCTCCCTGAGCCTCACAGCCAGCTGCACATGGACCAGCTGACATTACCCAGCATTAGAGGCGGCTGTAAAAAATTCATGTTCCCATTTAAATGGTTTTAATTTGAATAAAACGATGTTGATTCATTCAATCCTGAATCGATGTTTAATATAAATGTATTTTGCCAGAATCTCAGGTTAAAGCTCACAAACTATTTCAACAAGCAGCAAACAGCTAAAACAGTAAATGAGAGCAGCTAAACACACAAAGATGGAAACACAGAGCGTGGATCGTTCACTCCACGGCACGTACACGGACACGCCGTCGGGGCTGAAAGTGGACAGCTCACAGATCCTGAAGCTGCAGGTTTCATCTGTCTCCAACCAAAACTGAGTGAAGCAGCAGCAAAAGAAGATCCAAACTCTGCTTCATGTTTGATCAATATGCTCATGAATTCTCTCTGACTTTGGCTGTTCCTGCCTGCACAGCTCTCTCTCTCTCAGTGTACTCCAAGAACAGCTTCAAACATCTGTTTCTGCATCATTCACTGTTTATTAGCCACCAGTCTGCTGTTGTGTTCAGTGCTGTCGGCCTCTGACAGTAAAGCCTCATTTCTGCTGTTCCATGGAAACTTTTTAAAATGATGACAGATTACAAACTCTCAGCTGTGTCTGTAATCAAACCTCTGTAACTTTGCTTCACTTCAGCAGCATCAGCTCATGTTCACATGTTGCTTCATGGTTTGCTTCAGTTTTTGATCGACTGCAGAATATTTTGAAGGTTATCTGCTATAAAAAGCCAGAAGAGGAAAATCTGCTTCATGTGTTTCTGTTTGATCCTCAGTGACTTTGACACAAAGGCCTCTGCTGTGATGATCACACCTCTGATCAAGTCTCACAGTGTCACAACTGATAAATGATCAGAGTTAGAATATTTCTGACTGTCTGCTGTGTGCCGTGACCTTTGACCTGCTAAAGACAGTCAGCTGTGGATTATTCATTGTTGTGTCTGATACTTAGAACTGTGAGGAAGAAGCTACACAGTTAATCAGGGTCCCCTCTCTCTGAATCAGGAAAGGTGGGCAGGCCGCGTGTGGGCCGCGGGCCATACGTTGAGTATCACTGTTTGAAATGTGAACATTGTTCTGCTGCAGTCAATGGACTAAACCAGAGAAGAAGAAAACAGACTTTACCATGAAGATCCTCAGTGTGGATCAGTATAATATCAGCCTGATGTCTGCAGTTTAGTGTCAGCACAACTTTCACATCATATTCATCTCAGCACAACTAAAACATGCTGACTGACCTCAGAGTTTCAAGTTTACATCCTGGACTCTCCAGGAAACCACACAGATGCTTCACTCCTGGATCCTGCAGCTTGTTGTTGGAGCTCAGGTCCAGCTGTCTCAGATGGGAGGGGTTGGACTTCAGTGCTGCTGCCAGATAATCACAGCTGATCTCTGACAAACCACAGCTCCACAATCTGTATAAAGAATGAAAGATGTAAGTTTATTAGACAAAGTGCTTGAAATCATTCAGTGTTTCATCATCTGTTCAGAGCTGAAGAAGGTTCAGAATGTAAAAGTTTAGAAAATGGAAACTCCAAACAGCTGAAGCCAACAGGAAGCAGCTTCAAACAAACACAACAAGAGAAAAAACTCTGAATGTTTCACATTAAAGTCGTACATGTCTCATAAAAACAGGACAAAGACTTGAAAAAGTCGTGTTTTTCCTTCCAGGAACCACATGGCTTCACTTTTAAAGGTGAAGTGTGACAGAAATGGACATATTTGAAGTCCAACACCTTTTTCCAGTCACATTATTAAAGCAGACAAACTACAAGCTCATTTTCATTCCAACAAGTCATCTTCTGACCTGGACTAACAACACTGGTCTCTATGTGCAGCTGGCTGTGAGACCAGTGCTCAGGGAGCGTCTACAAAGTGCAACACTGAAAGAACATCACACACTCATTTTCTTCCAGCACTTTCACACAATCATCTACTGTCATTATTCATGTTCCTGCTCCTCTGGATTCACACGGAGCCTCTGCTCATGCCGTTGCCATGGTGAATCATAGTATGTGGCTCCATACCTCAGACTGAGCATGTTCAGAGCTGATTGGCCTGACTCTGATCAGCTGATCTAGAAGAGGAAACTCTACTATATGTACATTATTACATCTACACCTGAATCACAACACTCACACAAATATATCAACTGTGTTTAATATTTTGGCACGTAGATCATTTATGTGCTTCAGCTCTTCTAACATTTTACCACCAACGTGTTTCAAAAGGAGCAGCTTTTACTTTGAAGGCCAGCTGTCTCTGTTTCCTGTTTCCATTGTTGGATAATGGAACAAGTCGATGCTTCAGTGCTTTGAATTGTGTTACACAAAAATAAGCAAAGTTTCTCGTTGTTCAGGCAGAATCGAGCGTTGAAGAATGAATTCACACGTCAATAAACATTTTCATCAGCACAAGCAGGACAATGAAAGCAGGAAATACCCCAAACTGCTATTTCTCATTCTACAACTTCAACAACTGCACATGAATTATACTTCATACACAGACCCACAGTCTCTGATTGCTCTGAAATCTCACTGACAGCCAATAGAAATAAAGAAAAGTCCAGACTGACAGTCTCTGTGGGGTTAGGCAGTGAACTGCTCACGCTGCGTTAAAGTGCATCACAAACTATTGGAATTGGATCCAACTTTGTGAAGCAGATTTCTTCTCAGCTGCTGTTTTGAACATTTCCTCATGAACTGTATTAAACTCTGTAAATGAACTGAGAACTATTTCTACATTTGAAACTATGGATTCATTTTCCCGTTCACTTCTGTACGTTAGTGTATAAATGAATGTTAGACTGGGCTCCATGGAAACACTTGGACTGGTCTCAGCTGCCTTCTTTCTGTAGTCCTTTCTCTTCTCCAGCTTCTGTTTGAAATCCTCTCACAGAGCCTGAATCCTGCTTTGCTGTCATGTTTGGGCCTGTGTTCCTCTGCTTTAACACAAACCTCACCACAGCAGCTGTGTGGGTCGTCTCTGTAGCAGCCAGATCAGATTCTGATACATGAACATCGTCACAGCTCCTAACTTCACCTTTATTAGCTTTGACATTCATGTCTTTCTTTTCTCTGTCTGTTTCCACACAAGCTCAAAGTCTCTGCAGCCTGAAATATAGAAAAACAACAACAGCTGCAGTCAGTGAACTCACCTCAGAGTCTCCAGTCGACAGTTTGGACTCTCCAGTCCAGCACACAGAAGCTTCACTGCTGAATCCTGCAGCTTGTTGTTACTCATCTCCAGCTCTGTCAGATGGGAGGGGATGGACTTCAGAGCCGAGGCCACAACTTCACAGTGAGTCTCTGAGAGTCCACAGTCAGCCAGTCTGAGATTACAGAAAATATAAAATATGTTATTATAAAAGCAGAAAGTCTGCATTATAAACACAGACTGAATGTATATGAAGACAAAACAGAGTGAGGTCATAATCTGATGAACATCTGCTCTTCACATCTGTGCTTCAGCTCCTCTTACTGTGTTTGACATGACACAACGATTGAGTCTCTCTCAGACCTGCAGACTTTTAATGAGAATCTTTGTTTGGCTTTAATCTGCAGATGAAGGAGGAAGATGGCGTCACATTTAGGCTTCCATAATGTCCACAGTCTGTCACTGAGATCTGATCCAGAGTCAGAGTGAAGACACACATTTGGACTGTTTCCTGTCTTGAATCCAGAACATTTTGAATGAGTTCAGCTCAGTGAAGAGTTCCAGCTGGAAAGATGATCTCTGTTTGCTACCTGCTGCTGTCAGGTACGCAGTGTTGGGAAGGTTACTTTTAAAATGTATTCCGTTACAGAATACAGAATACATGCCCCAAAATGTATTCTGTAACGTATTCCGTTATGTTACTCAATGAGAGTAACGTATTCTGAATACTTTGGATTACTTAATATATTATCGTGCTTTTTACAACAACGTGAATGTACTATTGCTGTGTGATTTATTACTATTACTGAAGGTCCGCGACTCCGAACTGTAGTAAAGGGACCTCTGACTAATACGGCGGGGTCCCTGTCGGCTCGTAGCCGAAAAATAGCTTTACTTTGTTGTGTAGGTCAACTTTTCTTGCGAGAGACAGAGAGAGGCGTTGAAAGGCTGCTCCAATGGAACTTATTGTTTTCGGAGGAAAACACGAACACGGTGTACAGTCGAGTCTTAATAGCTTACTTACAACTGGGCTCGTCAGGCACATGTAAATATAATAATAACCACTGCAGCCAAGAAGACTTGGCTGCAGTGGTTATTATTATATTTACATGTTTCCAGCTCCCGTTTTTCCTCGATGACAACTCGTACCTTTCCACTCGCCTTTTTCTCCCTCCTCGCGCTCACAGACCCATAACGTGTATGGCAGTCCATTCTCCCTGCAGCACGGACTACACTGCCCATGATGCTACATTCTTTAGAGCTATGCTTGTAGCATTCTGCCTGTTAGCTTAGCACAACAACAACAACGAAAAGGCGCTCTCTCACCCAGGAAACACACAGTCGCAGAAAGAGAGAGAGAGCGTCGCCCTGTAACCATGGCAACCGTAACGCTGCCGCCTGGAACGAAAGAACGTAGCTGTCAAACAAAACCCAAACAGTCCTGACCCGCGACAATATGAAACAGGAAAGTACCGCAGTGTAATCCATTTATTTCAACAAAGTAACTGTATTCTGAATACCACCTTTTTAAACGGTAACTGTAACGGAATACAGTTACTCATATTTTGTATTTTAAATACGTAACGGCGGTACATGTATTCCGTTACTCCCCAACACTGCAGGTACGACTGTTCACGTCCACACTCAGGAAAAACCTGCTGACTGTCACCAAACGGAGCAGAAATGTCATCACTGGACAATAATGATGAATGAACTCAGAGCTGCTGATATCACATCTGATTTCAGGGGAACTAAACTAAAAAGGAACAAATAGAAACAACCATCATGACTCTGTTTGACCTTCAGATCAGAAACTATGGTTCAGAACAGCAGCAGGATTTCAGGCACTGTCACATCCTCAACATCCATATTCCAAATGCTCTTCCTGACAGGACACTCTTTGTTCCCACTCAGGGAGTTTCCATGTGTAGAAATCATTTCTGAATCTCAGTAGACTGGGAGGTTTTTCCATCTCATGAATCTCTTTCCTAACATCAAACTAGATAAATCAAACAAAGGAACTGGGGTCTGTCTAATTTCTGACCCCAGTAAAGCTTGTACTGGGATACCCCGACATACTCTCTCTCCATCTGCTCCCACAGCCTCATATTCACAGCTGGCCCTTCTCTCAGCATCCACACTCAGGGTGGGGGCGGGGTCAACCCCAGTCAAAACCATTGCTTTGGCCTTATGGCCATTTTATTAGTGTGCGTTTCTGAGTAACAAGCAGGACTACGCACAGGTGTTTGGACATGTGTGGACCCGACCTACACTTAAACTTCTTAAATCCTCTGTTTCTGTGTCACCAGCTACACTTTTAATATTCATATATTCACTCCGACGTTTTTGGAGAGCGGTCAGAGCTCATACACTGCAGACAAACATGTCTCCCAGCACACAGCTGACTGTCAACTCTCTGAGATTGGATATGATTCATTTAGATTATATCTGTAAGGTGAAGTTTATCTCGGTGTTTATTTGTTCCTGAGGAAGTCAGCTCGGCTCAGATTAAACTTTAATAACTGAACAATTTCAATGAACCTTAACGCCTCCCTGGAGCATATATGGAACTGAATCAGTCACTTTTCTTTATTTCCTGATGTTCATATGTGACATACATGTTTTAACCATTAATCTGGAATTAAACTGACATTTAATATATTTTAAGGAGGAAAGAGAAATTTCACCAGAGGATGTTGATGCTGTTCATGGAGACTGAAGACAGAATGATTTATCTGTCTTAATATTTCTGCTGCTCTTTCCTTTGGTGCAAAAATATTTTAACTGTTGGTTTTAATTCAAAATCAATGGTCAAAATGTTAAAATACCAACAAACTTGTGGCGTTAGTGTTGATATTCTGTGAGTTACTTAAAGAGATCACACAGGTACAGGGCATATTTTATGTTTAGGTTTATGCATATTTGTGGTGTGATGTGCATGTAGTGGGCTGTTATGTTGTAAACTGTGTGGATGTGTTTGGGAACAGAAAGATTATTTTACTGCATAAAACGGCGCTGATCAGCTGTTTCTGCCGCTGATACACTCGGCCGGTGAACCACCTGACTCACACAGGCTCTCCTCCTCCACAGTCCTCGTTTATGAAGAGCTTTACAAACACAACATCTCGGCTAACAGCTGGATTCTCCCGTTTCAGTGCCAAACAGCCACTTCCTGCTACAGACAGTAAAGTGGACAGTTTGGCGCTAAACATGTTTTTAAAACTTGAAGCTCTTATTTGTTAAAGCCAGCTTCACAGACAGATCTGTGTCAGTGTTTTAGAGCAGGGCTCAGTGGTGTAAACCAGCCTTTATATGTGTTTCATCTCCATTTTTACATTAAACTGAACCAAAACACTGAAACCTTCACCTGATATGTCTGTGTAGGTTCTCATCATACAGTCATGGTAATCTAAGGAGCCTGGAAAGAAAAGTGACTTCTTTAAGTTTCTTGAAGACGTTTCATCTCTCGAAACCTCTGCTGATAATCACCCACACCCTTTTTCACAGCTTGGCTCATGTGATGAGCCACATGATCAATAGTTGGTCAGCGACCCTCTTAAGGGACACTCCCACTAGGATTAAAATCTGGGACTCTCCACTTTTTGGTTTTAGAAGTGAAGAAGCTGAATGTTCGGATTAAACATCTTCAAGAAACTTAAAGCAGTGCACTCGCTTTTCTTTCTAAGCGGCCTTTCTTAGATCACCTGATATAACCTGAGTAAATTATGTCGGGTTTGAAAACTCTGCAGCATGACCCGGGTGTTGCTGGTGGCATCATGAGCTTAGACCCCTCAGTCAGCTCGGTCTAAAGTCATCGTCAGCACTAACAGGCACAAATAGGCTCTAACGTGACAAACTGACCCGACATTTAAAGAGTGCCCACTACAGTCTCAGCTAAAACATATTAAAATGTGCAACGCCAAGGACTGTACACTGGACTCCATTTCAGTGCAAAAGAATAAAACGAAGTAAATCCATCCAATCTCCTCTGCCTGTCCTTATCATCAATAAAAACAATTAATAAAACAGAAAATCATAGAAACAGCAATCTTTGTTATTGCATCATCACACATCAGTTCCCAGTAACTAGTCAGAATGAGACGTTGTTTTCATCTTTCTCACACTCATCTCACTCCCCGGTCACAACAGGTGGTGACTTTAACAGGTGTTACAACCTGGCTCAAAGCTGCAAAAGAGGGCGGAGACTGAAAACAGAGACTGGTTTCATTTTGAAGTTCTTAATAACCTCGGCTAAAGATGACACCAGACAGCGTGACAGGGTCTGACAACGAGTGGTGGCGTCGTCCTAGCCGACCTCGGCAGTTATTCACACGCCATGACCAAAAACTCCTGCAGTGTGACAGCAGATAGAGGAGGAGTCACAGAGGAGCGTAACAGCTGTGACAGATGCAACAGGAGGACGAGCTCCAACAGTAAACACACTGAAGACAGGAAAGCAGTCACGAGTGATGTTGGTCCTGTTTTTATCTCCACTAAAACCTCTCTAACGTCACATGTAACAGAACACAGACACGTCTGATTATCAGGGACCACGACCCACATCTTTGCCTCACTATGTTTATAAGAAGAGACTGAAAATAATGATTCTCCCAACACATCACCAACACTTTTATGGCAAACAGATAATAGTGAGTGAAAAGAGGTGAACTGTTTCATATGCAGTTATCAGGGTAAATACATTTAAACCAAAGACACTGGAAGACTAAAGGAAAGGAACTGAAGGTGACAATTCAAGAAGCTCAACAGAAGTCAAATGTAACAGGATCAAGATTCCCTGTTAAAAACAGATATGTACAGTATAATAGTAGACTATACTAATAATAGTGTATAGTATAATAGTATACTATACTAATAATAGTGTATAGTATAGTATAGTATACTATACTAATAATAGTGTATAGTATAGTATACTATACACTATTATTAGTATAGTATACTATACTATACTAATAATAGTGTATAGTATAATAGTAGACTATACTAATAATAGTGTATAGTATAATAGTATACTATACTAATAATAGTGTATAGTATAGTATAGTATACTATACTAATAATAGTGTATAGTATAATAGTAGACTACACTAATGATAGTGTATAGTATAATAGTATACTATACTAATAATAGTGTATAGTATAATAGTATACTATACTAATAATAGTGTATAGTATAGTATAGTATACTATACTAATAATAGTGTATAGTATAGTATAGTATACTATACTAATAATAGTGTATAGTATAGTATAGTATACTATACTAATAATAGTGTATAGTATAGTATACTATACACTATTATTAGTATAGTATACTATACTATACTAATAATAGTGTATAGTATAATAGTAGACTACACTAATAATAGTGTATAGTATAATAGTATACTATACTAATAATAGTGTATAGTATAATAGTATACTATACTAATAATAGTGTATAGTATAGTATACTATACTAATAATAGTGTATAGTATAATAGTAGACTATACTAATAATAGTGTATAGTATAGTAGTATACTATATGAAGTCTACACCGCCATGTCCTTAAAATTCAGCGAAATTAAGGACGCATTTGAGGGCCGCATTTCGAGCAGCGACCTTCGTCCCGTCGCTGTGATGTAATCGGCCTTAAAATGCGTCCTTTAAGGCTGCAGACCCTGAATTGGGATACAGCCAGAGTCTGGTCTCTGTTTTCACAGAGGATGTGGTTCTGTTGGCTTCATCAGGTGATGGCCTCCAGCTCACAGTGGAGCTGTTCTCAGCAGAGTGTGAAGCCGTGTGAATGAGGATCAGCATCTGAGGCCATGGTCCTCAGCTGGGAAAGGGTGGAGTGCCCACTCTGGCTCAGAGACGTTCCTGCCCCAGGTGGAGGAGTCTCAGGGTCGTGTAAAGAAGGGGGAGGGGAGCAGGAATCAACAGACAGACTGTTGCTGCGGTAACAGTGAGGTGGACGCTGTACCGGTCTGTCGTGGTGAAGAGAGAGAGCTGAGCGTGACAGCAAAGCTCTAAATTTACCGGTCGATCTACGTCCCTGCCCTCACCTATGGTCACGAGCTGTGGGCAGTGACGGGAAGAACCAGATCGTGGTTACAAGTGGGGCAAATAAATTTTCTCTGAAGGGTAGCTGGTGTCTCCCTTGGAGACGGGGTGAGGAGAATCCCCTTCACAAAAACTAATCAAGTGAACAAGACTCTCCAGGAGGTAAACATTTAAATATCCAAGTCTACCATAAAGAGAAAACTGCATGAAGGGAAACACAGATGGTGCATTACAATTCATTGCATGTGTTTTACATGAAGAATGGAGGATATACCGTCCACTTTCACTCTGTCTTTAGCAGCAAGTGGCTCTTTGTTGTTTGGCTAGCTGCACTGAAACAGGAGAATCCAGCTGTTAGCCGTAATGTTGGTGTTTGTAAAGCACTTTATAACCAAGGACTGTGTTTTTAATTTAAAGATTAAACTATTAACCGACACTGATCAATGATGTTAATGATCACATCTGGACTCACCGAGCCTTTCTGCAGTTCCTCACAGCTGGAATCAGTCTCAGTCGTCCCTCCTTTGAAGCTTTGTACTTCTGCAGGTCAAACTCATCCAGAACCTCCTCTGACATCTGCAGCATGAAGGCCAGAGCTGAGCAGTGGATCATAGAGAGGTCCTTTGACCTTTTCTTTGACTTCAGGAACTCTTGGATCTCCTGATGTACTGAGAGGTCGTTCATCTCCATCAGACAGTGGAAGATGTTGATGCTTCTGTCAGGAGAGGATTTAAACTTCTTGTTATTCTTCAGGTTCTTGATGACTCTCTGGATGGTTTCTGGACTGTTCTCTGTCTGACCCAGCAGACCTCCTAAGAGTCTCTGGTTGGACTCCAGACAGAGGCCATGAAGGAAGCGGACAAACAAGTCCAGGTGGCCATTTTTACTCTGGAGGGATTTCTCCATGGCTCGTTTAAGGAAGTCATCCAGAGATGACTCTTTGTATTTTTTTCCCAGGAAGTCCTTCAGCACCTCTGACTTCCTGTTGGTGAAACAGTGGAACATGTAGACTGCAGCCAGAAACTCCTGGATGCTCAGATGAACAAAGCAGTAGACTGGTTTCTGGAAGATCACACACTCTCTTTTGAAGATCTCTGTACAAACTCCTGAGTACACCGAGGCCTCTGTCACATCCAGACCACACTGCTCCAGGTCTTCTTGGTAGAACATGAGGTTTCCTTTCTCCAGATGTTCAAACGCCAGCCTCCCCAGCTTCAGAAGAACTTCCCTGTCAGCCTCCGTCAGTTCCTGTGGACTCGTCTCATGTCCCTCGTGGTACTTGTTCTTCTTCCTCTTTGTCTGAACCAGCAGGAAGTGTGAGTACATGTCAGTCAGGGTCTTGGGCAGCTCTCCTCTCTGCTCTGTAGTCAACATGTGCTCCAGAACTGTAGCAGTGATCCAGCAGAAGACTGGGATTCTACACATGATGTGGAGGCTCCTGGATGTCTTCATGTGGGAGATGATTCTGCTGGACAGCTCTTCATCACTGAATCTCCTCCTGAAGTACTCCTCCTTCTGGGCGTCAGTGAAGCCTCGTACTTCTGTTAGCCTGTCAACACATGTAGGAGGGATCTGATTGGCTGCTGCAGGTCGGGAAGTTATCCAGACGAGAGCCGAGGGAAGCAGATTCCCCTGGATGAGGTTTGTCAGCAGCTGGCTGACTGATGACTTCTGTGTGACATCAGACAGCAGCTTCCTGTTGGTGAAATCCAATGAAAGTCTGCTTTCATCCAGGCCGTCAAAGATGAACAAAAGCTGAGAGACAGCCAGCTTCTCTGCTGTGACCTTCTGTAATGTTGGATGGAAAACATGGAGCAGCTCCAGAAGACTGTACTGCTCCTCTCTGATCAGGTTCAGCTCCCTGAATGAAAGCAGAACCACCACACTGACATGTTGGTTCTCCAAGCCCTCTGCCCAGTCCAGAGTGAACTTCTGCACTGAGAAGGTTTTTCCAACACCAGCCACGCCGTTGGTCAGAACCACTCTGATGGGTCTCTGTTGGTCAGGTAAGGCTTTAAAGATGTCCTGGCACCTGATTGGAGTGTCATGGAGAGCGTCCATCTTGGAAGCTGTCTCCAGCTGCCTCACCTCATGTTGGCTATGAACCTCTTCACTCTGTCCCTCTGTGATGTAGAGCTCAGTGTAGATCCTGTTGAGGAGGGTTCTACTTCCTGTTTCATCACTTCCTTCAGTCACACGTTCACATCTCCTCCTCATACTGATCTTATGTTCATCTAAAACCTCCTGCAGACCAACATCTGCTGAAAGAAAGAAAAACAGAAAGAAAACTCTTCAATGTCTGAACAACAACAAGAAGTCCAGTTTTCAGAAATGAGTCCATCAGCAGACAGATGTTCAGTCTTACTTTGTACACAGCTGCTCTGACTGGCTGTCTGCAGTCCAGCTCTGCTTCTGGATCTTTCTCCACACTGGGGACAGGACCAGTCTCCTGATGAAGCAGACTGGTCCCAGTATGAGGAGATGCACTGTCTGCAGAACCAGTGTCCACAGCTGGTAGAGACTGGATCCTTCAGGACGTCCTGACACAAAGCACAGCAGGACAGCTGCTCCTCCTCACAGACACCACTCCTCTTCCTCTTCCTCCCTCTGTGAACACATTTCTTTATCACTAAAATCATTGACTGTCAGTGACAAACATCCAGATTTGATGACACTGTGCAGAAGCTCTGATGGTCACAGAGAAAAGTCAAAGTGGAGAAACTTGTGTTTGAGTTCAGAATCCAAGTTTCCTTTGCTGTTCCTGCCTGTCTTATTAAACACAGAGTGATCAGCCTACAAACTCCACAGTAAAAGCCTTCATCACAGAGCTGATTATGTCCTTCACTGGATGTACTGGAAGTTTGGGATCCATCACTTTCAACTGACCTTTGACCTCCTCTAAAAACTGTGGTGGAGCAGCGGTGTCACATTCAGAGCTTTCAGCTTTATTTTGAAAGAGTTCAGTCATCAGGAAGTGAACTTCTGGGTTCTGATTTCCTTTCTATTATTTTACAGAAGTGAAGAAGAAGAACTAAAAGCTTTGAAATGATCTGAGTGATATTTTTGAACATTGCCACCAAATTGAGTTCAGCCTCCAGCAGTAACTTTGTTTCATGATGCCTCCCTGATGATGTGATGTTTGATTACAAACCTGTTTATGTGTTAGACATTAATCACATGAACACAGGCAGAAAAAAGAAGCCAATGAAACAAATGACAGAAACGTGTTCATTCACTGCCATGATCCATATTTTATATGTACAGATGTTTGTAAAGAACACGTGTGCAGCGCTTTGTTCTGAGGATCTGCTGTCAGCACACAGTGCAGCAATAACTACAACCACACGTTTCTGTAGATCCTGAACATCAGCCTGGAGGAATCTGACCTCAGGTCTGCACACAGAGGAGCTTCACCTCTGGGATGATGCTGGCTTCAGCTCCTTCTACAATCAGGCAGAAGCTTCTGCACCATCAGGACACAAACAGAGAGGAGCTTCTATCCTCAGACCATCCAAGTCCTAAATCAGAACATGCTCCCCTCATAGCATCACCATCAGGGTTTAAACAGGACCTTACATCATGTTCTTGTCTCACTGTCATATTTCAGATCATACCTGATTCATTATGACGTCACACGCTGCTACACTGATCCTGCTGCTTCATTACTGCTGATATTACTCTGCTCACTCTGTTCAGTTACTCTGTTTACATCACTTTGCTCATTTGCTTTGTTCTGCTTGCACTGCTCTGTCAGTACATGCTGTGCTAATGTGGCACAAAGCACTTTAACATTACATCTGCACAATGTTTCATTATTTCATTTAATGATTGTTTCTAATGTTTTGTCCAGTCACAGGAGCAGCTCAGCACATTTCACTGTGTTGTACGTGTATGACGATGCCTGTGACAAATAAACAGCCTCGGACTCTTCAATCTTCTGCATTTCTTTGGAGATCAGCTCAGTGGCCTGTTGAGACCATATTTCTATTTCTGATGACTCAGTTCAGATTATTATCCTGATACTTTCTTTTAAAATGTGATGAAATCATTTATCTGATGTTCTGACACAAACACACCAAAACAATCCCAAACAGCACAAACCACCACGTTACACACAGTGTAATAAAAATACAGGCAACTACAAATAAAAACACTTTAAAAATATAAACTAAAATTACAAAGTGGTCACAGAATTTCAAACACCCGTAAATGAGTCAGCAGCTCTCTTACATGGTCAGCTGAGCTCCATGATTGAAGAACATTGTTGCTGCAGGTTCATCACTGAACTCTGGAGGATATTCTTTGGACCAGTCACTCCTCACAGACACACAGCTGGATGCTGCAGATGCTGCTCCGTCCTCTTCCTCCATCTTCTTGATGTCAGGGTGGAGTTAGTCTGAGAGGTAAACACACACACTCAGAGGTGCTGTTGTGCTGGAAGCATCACACTGACGGCTTTCTAATGTTGGAGCTTTGGCCCTAAAGTCCAAACCAGTTATTTTAGAGGCTCAAAGTCTTTAAAAAACACCAAAACCATCACATTATTTAATAAGTACATGATCAGGTGGATGAAGGAACTCAGTGTGTTTGGGATCATCATCATGGTGAGGAGCCCACATGTTACGGCTCCTTTGGAGAGAAGCTGAGGATCACTGCAGGAAGTGAGCTCATGAAACCAAACTGCTGTTTGTGAGCAGCATGACTCTGTTATTGGACCTGGGCCCTGTGCTTCGTACGTCGCTTACTACATCCAAGATCAAATGAAACATCCAAGACCAAACCATCGCGCTAACCGTGAGCTCGCTAATCCGGTTCCCCGAACACACCTGCTGTTGACGATTAGTACAGCTGGACGCAGTAATGTGACATCACTGGGTGTCGTAAAAGGGGCTACGCATCGATAGTAGAAACATTGATCGGCAACCCTCTGATTGGTCGGCGAAAATGTCGACAGAGCGCGCTCGGCTCGGTATTTTTCGGCAGCAGAGCAAGAACTCTTGAGTGAGGGATTTCAGGAGTTTCAGAGTTTAATCAGAACGCAAGGGAACACTGCAAAGGCTGCAAAAGCAAGGAGAGAGGGCTGGCAGGAAGTTGCTGACAAATTAAACTCGTAAGTAATTTAATAATAACAATAATAATGTAGTGGATTGATATAGCGCTTTTCAAGGCACCCAAAGCGCTTTACAATGCCACTATTCAGTCACTCTCACATTCACACACTGGTGGAGGCAGCTACAGTTGTAGCCACAGCTGCCCTGGGGCAGACTGACAGAAGCCAGGCTGCCATATCGCGCCATCGGCCCCTCTGGCCAACACCAGTAGGCGGTAGGGTAGATTTATTATATTACACTATATTATCCAATATTATATTACATTATATTATAATATGTTATATTTTATCCTCTTTCACATTAGAGCCACGACAGGACCCACTAGAACATGGGAACAAGTAAAAGTGAAATATAAGAATATTCTACAGAATGGTAATATTTATCACTTATATTGCTTTTAGTCTCTTGGAAAGAGACCCTGGAATAATCTGTTTGTTTATAACACCAACCAAGAAAAGGGCAGAGCAACAAAAGACAGGTGGTGGTCCTGCACCCCCTCGTCAACAAGTTGGTTAAGTAAATAATACCCTCACGGGAAAATCGATATCTCTCTATGAGCACACTGTTGCGCTGAGCTAAAGGATCCTGTCTGTCCCGCAATATACGCTGGATTCTGAGGACTCTCCTTATCAATCTTGCACCTTCCGCAATGGGTTGCTCGCGTATACGGACAGGACATGGCTGCGACAGACTTCCCAAATCCACCTTCGCTTTTATAGCCGTGGTCTCTCATCTTGATTACACGAAGTAATTTACAATTGCTACTCTGAAATATGAATTACATCTGTAATAATCACATACATGTAATAGAATGTTAATAGTACATTTCCCTTTTTTAGGAAATGACCTGTATGTATCTGTGTGAAATCAATAAATGGATCAGGTGCTGCATTGTCTTTAGTTACATTGATGTTATTTATTTATGGTGAAACAGTGGTGGAATATCGCTGTTGCTTTCGTATGAATGACGCGGGCATACCTGCGTGGCCGCGATCTAATCCTGTTTACATAAAGTAAACCTGCTCCCCAGCAGGTTTACGCTTACGGCTCTGTTGCTATGACAGCAAGTCCCGGATGGGCTTCGGGGAACCGAACGATCCAGGATCACGCGAAATCGTCAACAATCTCATCCAGCTAACTCACTTAGCGCGGTACGAAGAACAGGCCCCTGCTCTGTGTTCTACATATGATCAATACTTCAAATATCTGTAAACATGTCATCTTATATTTGTTGCACTTGGTCACATCTGTCTTTAAAAATAGATTTTTAATGTCACTGAGAGTTCTTTTCTACCTTTATTGATTTATTTTGGAATAAATTAAATATAAAGGTGCCAAAAACTGCCTGCAGCTTCTGCTCTGTGACAGGAAACTACTGTCAGGCTCAAAATGACTTCAGATTATTCATCACAGAGTGTTTATGGATCACAGGACACGTTACAGTTTTACTATGGAACGCCAGGACTGCCATAATGAATTAATTAAATACACCATTAAATAATTAATTAAATGTGGCAATAATTAATTAAAATTGGAATTAATTAATTAAATAAATAGTTATGACACATGTAATTAATTAATTATTGACACATTTAATTAATTATTTATGTATTTCACATTTTAATTAATTATTGACACATGTAATTAATTAATTATTGACACATTTAATTAATTATTTATGTATTTCACATTTTAATTAATTATTGACACATTTAATTAATTATTGACACATTTAATTAATTATTTAATGATATATTTATTTATTTCATTTTGGCAGTCCTGACGCCTGGCTCTCATCATGAAATAATTTTATCTGTCAGCCTCACCCATCAAACTCAGGGGGCGGGGTTAACGCTGCCCATGCAGCTTCTCTAACATTTGATTGGTTGCCGTGCAAAGTAAGTCAAAACAGGTCGATCCTAGATAATCGATTGCTTGTGTAGACTTGGGGCAGCCAGTTATCCCAGAATGCAGATCAAATCACAAGCAGCAATGGTGGTGGTGTAGTTTTAAAATACCCCGTTTTTCTGTCACCAGCTACACTTTTAACAGTGTTTTAGCCGCGAATGTCGCGCCGTATGTCTGGTCAGGTTGTCAACATAGAACATGTTTGCAAAAGTGCTCAGATGTTTTCAGAGATTTCACTAGCTCTGCTAACAGTTAGCATGCAGAGTGCACCGAGGGGGTTACGTTAACCGGTTTGTTTACATATTCCACTCTCCGTGTTCCACATGTTGCATTCGCAGATTCTCATTTTCACCGAACGATCGTCTCTTTCCGCCTGGTCTTGTGTCTCTGTGCTTCTGTAACATAAAGAACGAGCTGACATTTTTCTCACGAAACCAGCGATCAGCTTAGCAGACCCTCAGTTTACCTGCATGCATCCTCCTCCTCATCTGTCAGCTGTTTAACACCTGCTGCTAATTCAAGAAACACGCCTAGTTACCTGGTGATAGTCACAGTTTAACTGGGCAGCCGGTGCTCGATATAACGCAATGTTAGCGCATTTTTCTGCACAAGATAAGTAAATATAGTGTTTTCCCCGAGCGCAGAGCTGCTGGAGCTCGTTTCCTTATAGAGCACTTTATAGGCGAACAGCTTTATCAGCGGCTGATGTCCAATCACCGGCACACAGCTTTCAAACCTCAGCTGAGTTTTAGCTCTCAGTGGTTAAACGCTGGACTTCATTCACTCAGGTTCTGTCTGTCGGGTCACGTTTACTTCGCTGTTTTATTTACAACTGAGCAAATCGGTTTGGCTGAGGTTAAAGTTACGTTTCATAACTGCATAGTTTCACAGACGTTTAATGGTTCACTGGCACATGTGTTAGACTGAACTATCATCTAAATATCATCTGTTTTTTAATAGTTATTCAACTGTATTCTAAGCACCAGCTGTCTGTTAGAATGTGATTTTTTTTCTCTCTCTGTTGGCAGAGGTATAAAAATGCGCAGGAAAATCTGACATGCATGGCGAACTTCACCGACGATATTTAGGGAGGAATAAACACACATCAAACATAAATGAACCATTTGTCTGTCTCCATAATTGAGAGAATTTTCTCTTCTTATGTCAACACTCTCTCTCTTTTTTTTTCTTTTTTTTTGCTTTTTCGGTCATGTTATGTTTACCTGTCAAAGGCTTGTTACAAACTATGAAACACATTGTGCAGACTTCTGGATGTTAGAAGAAAACTAATACTGCTCATGAATGAGACTAAAGGCAGGAAGGTGTCCTTTAAAACTAAACATGTTAATAGGACCTCCCTGTTTATATCATAGTTTATGATATAGCACGTGTATTTCAGTAATAGCCTGCTGAGGCCACTATACGTGCTGGCCTCATATCAAATGTGAAGGCAGACTGAGTCTATGTTTGACGTTTGTTTATATCTAATCTTCCTTTTCAAACATTTAAACAGCAGCGAGTCTGCAGCTGAGGGAATACAAATTCAAATTGTCGGAACAGGTTTGCTCGTTTCTTGGATTCATTTGGTGATTTATTAAATGTATAACTGTTATTCTAATCTGCTGCTGAGTCTCTTACACTTTTCTTTATGCTGTATATTTTCACGTCTCTGGAATAGTTGGCAGTTAGATAGTCAGCTGGGAAACTTTGTGTTAACTCATGGAGCTGAGGATATCGTGGATATGCTGACCTCGCTGCGTGGTGTACAGAGCGAGGTCAGCATGATTAATATTCACAATAAAAATATTAGCCGAACATCATGAAGTCTGTATGTGTTTCATAGTGTCGAACAACCTTTGTACAGTTAAAGCCAGCAGTTACTACATGACGGAAACACCAACGTTATCTCTTTTATGTGTTTATACACAGGTCACGCTGATTACTGAACAAAAACCCAAAGATCAGATGTTAAACAGATTTATTTGCTCTCTCTCCTCCTTAAACATGTTTTTAATGTTAGTTATAATTCAGAATTGGCGACTGAAACACGTAGGACACATAAGAACATCAGGAAATAAAACATCGATAAATATAACCTCAGTAAAAGAAGTCAGCGGGGGTTACTACAGCTGTGTACCGGGGCCTGCGCTTTGTCGGTGGGATTGCTTGCGAGGCGAGCGGGTCTATCCCACGCTTTGCCGTGAGACTGGGACGACATCTCCGAAATCATCGAAACACTTTTGCAAAGAGGCTGTATCTTGACAAACCGACCAGACACATGAAGATTAAACCACTACATTCTCGGCTAAAAAAATATTAAAACGGTATTTGGTAACACACAAACAGGGTTTTTCAAAGCTCAGTTCTGTTAGCTTCCACATGCCGGTTGTTGTGTGCTAGAAACAATGGCCACCAGGCCAAAGCAATGGTTTTGACTCGATCAGCGTTAACCCCGCCCCCTGAGTTTGATGGGTGAGGCTGACAGATAAAATTATTTCATGATGAGAGCCAGGCGCCAAGACTGCCAAAATGAAATAAATAAATATATCATTAAATAATTAATTAAATGTGTCAATAATTAATTAAATGTGTCAATAATTAATTAAAATGTGAAATACATAAATAATTAATTAAATATGTCAATAATTAATTAATTAAATGTGTCAATAATTAATTAAAACGTGAAACACATAAATAATTAATTAAATGTGTCAATAATTAATTAATTACATATATCATAACTATTTATTTAATTAATTAATTCCAATTTTAATTAATTATTGCCACATTTAATTAATTATTTAATGGTGTATTTAATTAATTCATTATGGCAGTCCTGGCGTTCCATAATATTGACACTGAACTGCTTTATCATCATTTTTTAATTAACATGCGTTTTATTATTTTGAAATCAAGCACCTAGGAAGTCTGTTCTGGACCATGCAGTCCTGAGTTTTATTATAACGGACTGCCAACCCCTTAGTATTGTGGAGAGTGTCGGAGAGAAACATTCCAAGATCAGAGGATCCTTTAACGTACTGGGGGAACAGGAAGACATCTTATCTGAACCTTTTCCACCTGGCTTTACTGTTTTTGTGTACCCCAGCTTCATCTGTGCCTCTGAATTTTCCAAAGCTGGGGAAATGCACCTTAGAACACACATGCATCAACACTACAATGAGCGGGCGGAGGGAGGTTTTGGAGTCTTCTCACACCCCCGTTCTCTGCGACAGGCACGTGCAGAGGGGGGGGGGGCTAGAGGGGCTTGAGCACCCGCCCCTTTCCTGATGGGTGCCCAAGGTGCCCTGTTGTTGAGGCAACTTTTTAAAAAAAAAAGTATTATTTTTTTTTAATGTGTGTGTGCGTGCGGAGTCCTGTCTGTGCCCTTCAACAATAATATTTAACTATTAATCACAGTTTTGCTAAATAAAAGGATCTGGCTTTCATCAGTCACATGATCACATTTAACCAATGATCGCCCTCGACGGCAGAACGCGCTGGTTACGAGCCGGGAACGAGCTCACAAAGAGCACGCGCATTTTTTGCGGTCCGGAGCTGTAAGAGAAACACAAGTTAACTCAGAGACACAGACTGATGCGACAAACCCAGTAAGTAGCTGTACAGCGTACACTGTAGTGTGTAGCACACAGGAGTATTAGCTTATTACGTACACGTTGGTAAGTTGTCTTGTGGCAATTTGACGAACTGAAACAAACGAGCGTGCTGTGTGTGCAACAGCGTGACAAACATTACCTGTCCTTTTATTAACTGCACATGTAGTGCTGGTCATAGCTGCTGGCTACCTGTGTAAGGCTGTCATGGGTCTGTAGCTCTGTCACCGTTTTAGTGAACATATTTAGTTTTAAAGTAAGTTACAGAGCATTTCCTGCCTTTCTGGGGGGATTATATTTCACTAAAAAACGATCTAATATACATGTCCACATAATTATGCATTATTATAATTATAATATATTAAAAACACGCTGTATTTTAAAGAACATACATTAAGATGCAGATTATATTAGATTTATATTTTAAATAAGACAAAATTTGGATTTTACAGCAGTAAAATGATTGTATCTCTATACATGTAATAAGCTTTGCCCTGCACAGAGTGGATAGTGAAACAAATGGAATCATCATAAATACATTATTTCATATTTATTACTTCCCCCTCCTCATTGCTTTATTATTGTAGCTCTAGTAATAAATAATAATGTAAGGATTCTGGATCAGCACCATGATGCCCATAGTATATACAGTATTCTGAAGAAGGTCTAAAATGTCAGTGTGTTGCACCAAAATATTTAAGTAATTATCAGTTTTAGTTCTTAGAGTGTACCTCAAAGCACACTGTGTTCTGTTGATCTTATGTGCTGCACAATAATGTTTAATATTTAGTATTTACTGTTATATTACTATATATCATTGTGATGTTGTTTATTGTATTGCTCTCGTTTTCTTCTGCTTGTTTTCTTTTTTCTTTCTCAACAGGTGATCCAGGTGATTGATGTATGTGTGTGTGTGTATATATATATATATATATATATATATTTTTTTTTTTTTTTTTTTTGTCTGCTTATTTAGTTGGTTTTTGTTTTTTTGCCCTTTATCCCTGTCCCAGGACACAGCTGGGAGTGATTGACAAGATGAGACAGAGGAAACGCAAACTAAACACACTGACATGAGACACGGACCTTCACCACAAAGCAGTAAATACATAGACTGAGGCTACGTCCACACGTACACGGGTATTTTTGAGAATGGAGATTTTCCGTTTTTGTTTTCAAAAATAATCCCGTCCACACGTAAAGGCAGAAATGAAGGAAAACACTGCTAGGAACATGCCAAAGCAACAGGTGGAGATATATTCCTAACCGTGCAGAAATGCTGGCCAATCAGAAGTCTAGAAGCCTCGGTGGGAAAAAGTAAACAAAGCTGGGGCATAGAAGGAGAACCAAGTCGTATGTGTGGAGGGACAGTAACTGTGTGTATATGTAATCATTTAAACACTGCAGAAAGTACAATTAACACTAATAGTATAATAATAGTACCTGAATTGTACGGAGCCCCTCTGATGACATGGTCCAAAAATAAATAAATTGTGGCCACAAAATACCCTCGAAATACTATTTTCGAGAGCACGAAATGGGTATAACGTGGCAACGAATTACGCATTTGTGGCAACATCATATTGATACAATTCCTGGACAGCTGCGTAGAGACACAAGCATGAGAGTAGGCTAAACCTATACACCGTGGACAGAGACGGTATGAGTGAGTTTTATTTTAGGCTGGGAATGAGCTACAATGCATTTTGAAAAGCCTGCAATGCAAGGAACCATTATTACGGAGAGACATTTAAACAGGATACTGAGAGCCCAGTTGCTTTACAGGACCTGGACGCCGGGATAGATTTTATTGTCAACCAACTGCAAGGGCCTGGGAAGGATCACGGTTATTGGTCAAGTGTTTCGTGCCCACAAATTAGCATTTCGTGCGCACGAAGTAGTATTTTGTGGCCACAATTGATTTATTTTTTGGACCATGTCATCAGAGGGGCTCCGAAGAATTGGGATACAGCCTCTGAGATAGAAAGTGTGCGACCGTGAACTCGACTCTCTTTATGACACATACACACACAGACACACACACAGACACTTGTTTTCAGATTTTAGTGAGGACACCAAAAAGCCTCAAAAATATCCTCAAACTCGTGAGGACGGCCATTTTGTGGGACTCTATTAGCCCACATAGTAGCATACCAACTCTTTGTCCTCACAAACATGTCTAAACAGGTACACACACACACACAGACACACACACAAACAGGTTTGTCAGGTTCCTCGGCTCGTTCTCTGCGTTCAGTCCATTGAAGGTGATTATTGAGCCAATCACAGCTACAGAGCTCACTGTGACTCTTCTTCTCTCTACAGTCACACAAACAAACACACTCAGAGACTCTGACAGCAAAACTACAACAATGTGGTGTTAACACTCACCCTGCCTCAGCTCCACCGTCCTCCTGCTGCTCTGACGGAGGCTCAGCTGTTTCTCTTCCTGTTCCCACCTGCTCGGGTGGCTCCTCCCCTCTGCAGTTACAGGAAATCAGGTGTGTGTGTCTCTTGTTGAGACTGGTTCTTCCTGCTCTCTATCATCACATTGGGTGTTTCCAAATTCAGGGAGAGGATGCTTCGAATGCCACATTTGTAGGAAATTGTATCACATGGACGCGACGAAGGCTGTTCAAATTTGAAGTCTTCCAAATGCGTCCTTCATTTCCCTGAATTTGAAGGATGGGTCAGGTGTGTCCTTTGTGGCCCAACATATCCCAGGATTCATTGCGGGCCATACAGGAGATATTTTTCTGATAATGATAGTGATCGAAGTGGGAGTTAATGCAGGAGACGAACACTTTCAAATGTAAGTATATGAAAATCTGGTGGTGCAAAAGTTTTTATAGCGGGTGTGTTGTTAGGCTCTGGGCATCTGCATAGACATGTTCTTTTTTTGAGAATGTGAGGACAAACTTGAAAGAGAGACACTGTGAGAGTGGACACATCCACACTGCTGCTGCATCTGTGCTCACCACGATGGCCTCCTTCAGAGAGATGGAGGACTCACTCTGTCTTCTGGCTGATGTAAGTGTTCAGCTTTGAACAGCTGTCGTTCCAGCTGCTTTTAACTTTGTAGTTTCACATTTGTACAGACTTTATATTTTTTATAGACGTGTCATAAACCAGTCCTTAAATCATTTTCATTATCACAGATACAGTCTACACTCTGCATCATGAGCTGGTCAATATCGCAAAAGTTGTAATTCGTTTCATGTTTCATGTAAACTGCTCTGAGGTCACAGTGACACCAGCAGATGTAGTTACAGCCTCTCTGTCCCCACCATCCCGGCCCACGTAGACCGCAAAGGCCGGGTCCTCCGAACGATGCAGCCGACGAATTGGGACACAGCTCATGTCTGACAGCAGTTTGAAGAGGAAATGGATTCTGTTCTGTTCTTCACTCATCACCTACCTGACAGCTGACACCTCACACCTGTTTCTCAGCTGCAGGTCAGACAGAAGGACACACAGAGGATGGAGGGAAGGAGGATGGATCTGCTAGTCTGAAAGTTGGTATGTCAGTTTCTGGTCAAGTTTTTGTTCAACAGGAAACATAAACAGAAGCAGGATTCATACCAGCCTCCACTTGAACAGCAGCCTGCTTAAACTGTCTGCGTGTCTCTAGCTGATCTCTGTCTCCTGCTGATGTCACAACGTCTCCGTTTTATTTGAACACTGGAGGTGAAGATGGCAGATTGTTGGCTAAAATGGATGTCTGTGGCATCCTACATTTAATGTTCAGCATCTTTGTGAAAAACCCTTTAAAAGTTGTTTAACATGTCCAAAAATCCATAACTGTTACAGATTACAAAGATGTTGTTTCTATGGGCTCAGGCTGTACTTGCTAGTTCACATTTCGGTAGTAATGTTGATGATGAGGATCATTATTTGTCATTGCTTTAGTTTTTATTCCACTGTTTCAAGGACATGCACTTAGTAGGGACAGCGGACTGGACAGGTCTTCAGTCTGTCTCGCTCTAAGACAGCTGGGTTAGGCTCCAGCGCCCCCGCGACCCTGAAAAGGATCAGCAGAAGTGGATGGATGGAGGGTCAGTTTGTCAACATTAGAAAAACAAACATACTACCTGCCTTAAATGTGAAATGGACGGGCTTTATGTTTGCTCGTTGTTTGCTAAAGAGACTTTTCTGCAGCATTTCTCTCCCGACTTCTTTGTAGCACCTTTCACTGTCACACATTTGATCTTTACAGCAGGGCTGTGCCATATCATATACCATACTATAGAATTTTGACATAGTAGCTATATAATGTTACTCCTACTTTATAGATCTCCATCACCCGATCCTCCGAAAACCTCTTGGAGTTGGCAGCACTCGACTGAGCCATTTTGTGCAGAAGAAGATTAAAATGATGCTTTAAACTCCAGATGTTATCTGAGCTCAGATCCTAAAGCCAGACCTCTGCATCTTCATTCTTGTGGAAAAGCAGAGCAGATGTTGTTTTCAGGAGGATGCTGCTATAATGGCTTTAGTTCCTTGCAGGTAATTATGACGACAGCGGAAGCAGCAGGAACAACAAACAGCCCAAACTAACAGACAAAATATTAATGAAAGTCCAACCCAATCTCCTCCATCCCCGTATCCTCCACTATTTGCATCTTCATCTGTGAAACCTGCAGAGCAGAAACAGTGTGTGGACAAAGTTAGCCGGTATGCAGACATGTTTGCTTTTGTTACAGGAGTTTGAAACACATCTGCAGCTCATTCAGAGGCTTTGGGGCCGTACACACTTCATTTTAAATCAGTACAGCCGATCTCACAGCTGCTGGATGTTTCTTTGAATCATAAGAACATTAAGACAAACAAGATGATCATGAAAATCATATTAATGATTGATTTGGCCTACGTTTGATGCTGAACTGCAGTAGCTCCTGACATTGTGCTTTTATTTCGTCTGGATTAGTTTGCAGCACTGCTGCACAGTTTACATTAAAGTGCACTTTTGCAGAGCAGACGACCCCCTGCACGACTGATGGGGTGAACCAAGGCCCTGCATCAGACAAAGAAGCATTATTTCAACTGTGAGTCATGCAAAGCAGCTCTAGTAGAGTCCTGTAAATGAACAGACTGGATCCCTGTAACGTACCACCTCAGTGACCAGTGGAAACATTCAAATGTTCAGGTAGTCATCCTAACTGACTTGGGGTTTCTGCCAGTGTGTTACAAGTGAAGCAGCTCGCCTGGTCTACACACTGGGACTCGTTTCTTTAAATCACCATTAATACAGTTTCAGCTGCTGACACATTCACTAGTGGGTAGTAATTAAAGCATGCTGCACCACTCATGAGTGCTATCATTCAGCACTCTCATTCATTTGTCTTAAAGCTGGTAATTAAACTCCCTGATGCCTCACTCTGTCTCACTCTTTTCTGTGTGTGAGAGAAAGAAGATGCAGCTGTGTTTCTAACAGCTGCTCTGGAGGAAGCCCTGCAACTCTAGAATCTCACCTGAGTCTGTGACTGTGAGCTTGATGGAGTGCCTGAACTCCTTGATGACTCTCTCACCACAGATGCTGTGGTTGGTTGGTTCACTCACTATGTATTAACAGACCTCTCTGCATTGAATCATATCTGTTATTAATCTCTGTCTCGCTTCCACAGCATGTCTTCATCCTGTCTTCCTTCTCTCACCCCAACCGGTCAGCAGATGGCCCCGCCCCTCCCTGAGCCTGGTTCTGCTGGAGGTTTACGTTGAAACCAAGCACACCATTGTTTTTCTTGTGACATTACCAATAAGTTTGATGTGTCACATGGCCCTCTTCCTATTGAAAAAACAAAAGTTGTATCCAAGATGGCCGACTTCTAAATGGCCACCATGGTCACCGCCCATCTTGAGGAGTTTGCCCCTCACATATACTAATGTGCCACAAACAGGACTTTAATATCACCAACCATTCCCATGTTATTACGCTGTATCCATATAAATGGCCCACCCTGTACTTACATTATAACCAATCCGCTCCTTTATCCTCACTTAAAATATTTTTACTGAACTATTGTAATATTTGCTGCCATTGCTGCTGTCCTCTTGGCCAACTTACTCTTTCAAAAGACATGTTTAATGTTAATGAGATTTTTTTTAACTACATAAATAAAGGTTATATAAAAGTCGCTGCCAAAAACTGATCGCGGCTTCTACCTTGTTACACGAATGTTGTTTGTGGCTCAAGATGACTTTATGTCATCCATGAGGGAAGCATTTGACATATGTTTCACATATTATAGCCCAACAAGTTACTTATAGCAGTTTAAATACGAGCAATCACTTTTTGGCAAATACCAGAAATAACTTTTTGGCAGACAATCACTTTTTGGCACAACACCGGTGTCTAGCAGGTTTTATATTTTAGAAAGTTTAAAGCTCAGCTTAATAGAAGTAGTGTGGTCGTGAGTTTTGCATAAACAAATTTGTGCAAACCTCAATGAAGTGAAGCAACATTATAAAGAAGAGTGAGCCTAAATGACTCCCCAATGATGTGAGAGACTGATAGTCATACAGAAAACAATGACTTTGAGCTGTTGCTGCTAAACGTGCTTCTACAAGCAACTGAATCTTGGAGTGTACTTTGGTTTGTCTGCTCATAAATTGGTGGTTCATGATGATAAATGAACTTCTGAACTGGTTTAACATCAGTGCAGTGGCTGGTCCATTCCTTGATGTATATGTCAACGTTCAAAATGAGCCATTTAAATCAGCTGTGTTGGATCAAGGACACATCTAAACCCTGCAGGACAGCGGCCCCGAGGCCTGGAGTTCCCACCCTCAGTGCAGTGGAAATAGTCTCGTGCCAGTCTTGGTGCTGCCTTTGAGTCTATATTGCCGAACACTGTGCGCACACATTTCTTTCCTTCCTAAACAAACACACATTTGTAAAGGAAAATTTAAATTGAACTCACAGTTGGCGGTTAATCGTTATATAGTTTAGATGTACACCGAGAGACGCATTTAGTGGGACTTTTACACCGCCACAGATTTTCTTCTTCTTTTTTGTTACATTATTGACATATACTAGATATTTTAACCTAAGCAGCAACAATCATGTCTCTGGTACAGGCACTTTCCACCATGCAGATTAAGCTAAAATGTGACTTGAAACAAATTCTGGGTTTCCGTTCCATAAAGGTTCATTTCATCTGGTAAGTTAGCCCCTGAGGTAACAGTCTATGTGAACATAACATACTCACTGACTCACACTCAACTTGACTGATAGTGATTTCCTGAATCAGGCAAAGCGCACAGAGGAAATTCATTTGCATATGTTTGTTTTCACAATCACTGAAATCCAAGTTAGGCATGTTTCCCTTTGTTGTTGTTGTTCTTGACACGAGTGCTTCAGTTATTTTCTCATCAGTATGTTAGGACAGAAAGGATTCTGTTGTGGATTTATGATCATCTCACGTGTGTCCATCTTTCAAACTCTTAGATTGTGTAGACATTAATGCAGCTGTCAGACTGTAGGCCAGTTTCTTTGCACTGTAAGCATTGATTGGATGCTACTGTAGCAATCAGTGCTTACACAAAACGTCCCTGCGTAAACCCTCAGACACACAACAAACAGATCAATAGTATCTGAAATTCAGAGTACGGATCTTTTTACACATTTCTCACAGAAAATCACCTAAATCGCTTTCGTGTGAGATGCACATCATGTTTGCCTCATAAAGACTTGCCCTGTATGTATTCATTTCTTTTGACTTTCACGTGGAATTGTCACCTAATATAACAGGTCCATCAGTAAATGGTGTCTATCTTCAGTTTCTGTCTCCTAGACTTTGTCCCTGTCAGGTTACAGCTGAATAGATAGTCATATCATGCAGAGACTGCATCGTACTATAATGCTCGTATGATCGCGTTTGTCATAAGTGGACTGGTCTTGTTGAAACGTTGCATAAACCTTGCCCAGTAAACTGTGAGTGCTAACATTTCTATGGCATATGCAAATACTTTAGACAAATCCCACAGTTGTCTATATTTGTATATTTGACAGTTTAATGAAGCATTTAGAAATCAAAGGTCAGATTAAAATGCTGGATCACAATAGAATGTGATATCACACAATACAATATTTTTAATATCACACACAGCATGAAAGTTTGCTAGTGTATATTATAAAAATATTACAGTATGTTGGTATAACTTTATCCCCTCCTAGTTTTTAAGATACAAATTTTGGCCCACACTGATTTGTGATCATATTCCTCTGTCCACTAAATGAAGATGGAGGCTCTGCTCTTTATTTCTGTGTTTCTCTGGAGAATCCTGGTAACATGATGGCTTTCTGTCTCTAAACACACACGAGCTTAACTCCGAATGAACATGATCAGAGTTCATTGAACCAACTCTGATCAGTCTTTTCTAAGGGTTTCAAGCCTTTCTTGTTCGAGCCTCTCTTTGTTGTTGCTACAGTTATGTGTAATTATTAATAGTATTGCAGATGTTAGCCTCTGCCTGCAGTGTTGATGTGGGTAAAGGCTTTAACCATGGATTAGCGGCAGGTCCCAGCTTGTAAATTGTGGAGCATTAATGCCCACTCCAGCTCCTGTAACCAAATATAAACAGTTGGGATGAGAGTTAGCTCAAGCCACTACAACAGCCAGCAAGAATGATCTGTTCATGCTAGCATTAACAGTGCCTATACACATAGCGACACACGGGGGAGGGGCCTAACTAATAACCAAGATGACTACAGGCTTGGAGGTGCTAAAAGTCAGATATACCAGGAGCAGTTTGGGCTTTAGAACAAATTTTGTGTAATTATAACAATATGTAATTTAGGACCTGGTTACATATGATGCTGCTGATTTTTTAAATCTAATTTTTACGTTGCATTAATTTCTTTTTGTCAGACAGGGAATCAAACAAGTTCTGTTTTCTCGAATGAATCCCACTGTTATTTGTTTGTCCTACCAACAGGGATGTTTACATGGTATTCATGACTGCTGCACCTGATGACTTTCACAGCTTGAGGACTGCAAACATTTCCCAACAAGACATGAGTGGTGGGGTGATCGTTGGTATTCCTGATCAGGTGAGGATCTGTTCCCATCAAACCACCAAAACCAGTTGTTCAGGATGTTTACAGGATGAAGAATCCCCAGTTATTCTTTGTGGTTGGAATGTGCCTACATATGGCTGTGTGGGATTCTGGCTTACTTTAGGGTCAGAGCAGTTGGTATGTGGAGCAAATACTGACACAGTCAGAGTGGGCAAACCAGCAATAGGCTTGTTGTCATACCTGGAAGTCTGAAAGCTCCCGATGCTGGATGGTCTTTCTAGTTTTTAATGACAGGTCGTCTAACAAAGCTTCCATGAGGTGCTATAATGGAGACTGTCCTTTTCAAGGAGTTTCTCATGTCTTATCCTACTTTTTTATTTTTTTAATTAACAGGAGTGAGAATTTGAAATCCTCTATATTGACATGATTACATTTCTTCTATTAAATGAGAAGTACATTTTGAACACAGTATAGTGAACACAATATCCAAGAAGCTAAATCTGGTGAAATGGTTTCTTTAGCTGTCAGCTTGAAAGGCTGATTGGGGTATTTTTGTCACCTTGCATGCGGGTGGCATGGACACCCGACTTTTGTGTGCATTTATCAAAAAGCTTGGATGATTTTGAAGATCAGTGGCATTCAACTCATGATCAGCGTTCAAGTTTTCTTAAAATCTTGTAACATGATAACTAGAAAGAAGACAGCTAGGATTTTCAAACTGATCCATAGATGGATCTACTATGAAGCTGAGGGACAGCACTGCTTAAAAGATCCTTTTTAAATGACTCCAGCTGTCTGATTTAATGAGACCACGTGTGCTCAAGTTTCCTGCTCTGACTCGGCCTCAGAATGTCTAGAGGCAGAAATCAAGCACACTCAAAGGAAATAAGCGTATCAGTGGGCATGTGCTCAGCACGCAGAGTGGGAGTGACTAAAGGTGCCACTGCAGAGCATCGCAGTTGTTTCGTGTGATTAAGTTGTGTGTTTATGAACCTGTGAGTGTTAGTCCTTTTGGCAGGATGACTCGCATGAAGCTGTTATAATTGTTTGTGCATGTTAAAGTTATGCCTCAGTTCTTTGATACCATGTTGGTAGGATTATTTGGCACTAAGTTAATAGCAGTGGCTGTAATCTCCCGCAGTCATTACATCCAGCGGTATTACAAATAAAGGACTTTTCTATTGTTTAGTTTAACTGTGGCTAGCTTGCCATGTCCGTGCCTTATGATTGGCAATTTGTATGACGTGCTATTTAGGCAATATATGAGCTATAGTGACCCCTTGTGGATATTGTGAGATATTGCTGTGTTGAGTACATTATGTTTTCAATTGTTTTTCTAGTTATTTGTGACTCTACTAATGATAAAATTGCCTGTTTCTGTTTCCAGAAAACCATTGCTCATAGTCCCACATACTATACAATGATAAGTTCAAGTATGGCTGTACCTAATTTGGATTAAGCCTGGCAAGCACTTTGATGTAAACATTTCTTCTGTGGGACTTAAAGACAGTTAACCCAACTCCTGGACTGCTGCAGTCTTCCTGACAGAAAGCTTAGGCCAGGCTTGTATGCCCAGTATATATATTCTATAACGTGTGTAACTACTTCGTTTAGTTGTTTTTGTTTGGATTTAGTTTAGTTGTTTTTCTTTTCAGTGTATTTCAGTGTCAGTAATTTGTGTAGTGCTCACTCACATTTTCAACTGGAAAAGACCTGCAATAGAAACGTATTTAGGAGCAAACAAGTGAATGAAAAGTTTGACATCATTAAGGCCAAACAGCACCTAGTTTTCAACAAAAACACATAACATAAGAGCAGCAGTGACGATGCAGCTGACACACATGAACCCATTTAAACTGGTCCCAGTGTTTTTAGCCTAACTTGAGTCTTGAACCATTGGGGCAAATGAAAAATTCCAGCAGTTCTTGAAAGCAGCAACTCTGTGCTTTTTTGTGATGTTCGGGACATTATGGTAACTCGAGGCAGAACACCATCCAAATCTTGGTAAATAACACATGAAAGAACAAAACAAACAAACATGGTAAAAAGAAGCCAAACGTGTGATAACATTGTTCCATCACGCTCACTCACTATTCTCTCAACCTTTGCCTTCACGGGGCTGCTGCAACAATGTACCTGGGATTACCGTAATGATGCAAATATTAATGAAAAGTGCAGAGTTGCTGCTCTCAGGAATCATTGGACTTCTTTTAATTGAGGAAATGGATCAGGAGTTACGGTAGTTACAGATGTTTAATACAACCCTAGAAAAGAGCTTTCTGTAGTGCTGTGTGATACGGAAAGATTTTTTATGTATCCGATACAAGTAAATACAGGGCTGATATGATCTCTACTTTTTAATGTGGATGATGCATCATCAAAATGCCAAATTGTTTACATTTTCATGACCTTTACGTTGTTTTTTAGGGGGCTTCATCCTAATGATTATTAATGAGTTAAAACCGAGGACAGAAATAATAAAAGGATTTAGTTTGTAGCCCATAGTTTAAAAACAGTAATCACACATTATCCCTTTCTTTAACAGCAACACAAAAGGGTAATTATATTCCATTAAATCTGAGCCATATTATATTCAGTATATTTATTTTAATTTCAGTAAATGTTTTTATTTAAATGACATGTTTCAGTGAGATAAATGTGTTATTTCAAGGTCGTTGCATCATTTTTACTTTTCGAGTTGGCTAAAATAAGAATTAGCCAGTTGCACTTTAAAGTAATATAACCAACATATCGCCACAGTTATCTACCTGGATATTCTTCAGAGCATGCTTTCTTGCATGTGACAACAAGAGACCTCTCGGTTGTCTGGTGGAGCATTTAGCGCCTCGCTACATGTTTCCAAATCGGCATTTCTTCTCAGTGAAAGCTGTCCTAGAGAAGTAAAGCAAGTTTGTAAGTTTCTCTCTCAATGTTTGTAACGCATTCCCACGTTAAGCTTAACAACCGATATATGGAGCGACTGCCGCGTCTCCTCTCCCCCTCCCTCTCCTGCTGCTACTTCAATCATGAAACTAATCAATGATCAGCTGATCGCAAGTTCCGTCTCTCTTGTTTGTTTCCCACTTTGCGCCAGAAAGAGGAAACCAGCAGATAAATCACAGCAGCACGTTTAAGCTTGATAAGCTGTTGTTAGAATTTATTTAATATTACTTTAATGCCTAATGCTATAAGTAGCTGACAGCTGGTAACTGTGCAGGGGCGGGTCTAGCACGGTTTTGCCAGGGGGCCAGCTGGGGCATTAACAGGGAAAAGGGGGGCACAAAGAAATACTTTTCTTTCTTATTCTCGTTTAAAATGTCTCGCTTTTAATAAATAATTATCTGAATCTTACAACCAAAGTTTTTATCTAACGTAAAATGTATAGAAATCTAATATTGTATATAGTAACTATTAAGTCTAATATATACCCTAGTAAGTTATAGTACTTTTTCCTTTGGGAAGATACCATCTGTGCAGTCTGCAGTTCTGTTGAAGAAAGATGTTGAATCTATTTAATTGTTGTTGAAAAATAATTGATTTCTGTGCATTTTTTTTAAATACATGCATTAAATTAAAGTCGATTATGTGGATTAAGCATCACGAGGCAGAGGGTGGGCGATGGTTCCCTTTAGTTTTTTTTTTTTGCTGGGAGTTTGCAACCCTATTAGTTAGGTTGTTTAATATTTCTGCTAAGTACTCTTTAAAATACCAGAATAGGGAGGATGGTGCAGGTTTAAGTTTATTAGATTGATCAGTGTTGCTGAACTATGAAATATTTTGGGTGCAGTGTGTTTTTTGCATACAGGTATAACTAAATAACTTTAATGTTTTATTTTTTAAAACTTGAGTATGAACTTATACAAAATAAAGAAAGATATTAAAAAAACTGTTTTATTGATTCTAAAAATACGCTGTATCGGATTCATATCGATACTGGACACAAAAAAGTGGTATCGTGCGTTCTCTAGTCCATACAGGAGAGAACCAGAAACTAAAGAAACTAAATTGCGTGTTTACCTTTATGTTGACATCAGTGTCTGTTTTTTTTATTATTATTATTTCAGCATTTCAGCATCTCAAAATATTTTTTAGATAAAAGCAGTCAAAATATTTTTTTTAACAGATGAATCATTAAAGGATGGCAATTTCTAAAATGGTAACCAAAAGACCCGTGTGTTTTCTCTTTTGAATAATAATAATTATTGCTCATTAATAAGAAAACTATTTCTAATCCAATTCAATTTTCGAACAATCAATAAAATGATTGATGACTAAAATGATGAATAACTGCAGCCCTAGAATAAACACATTTTAGAGAAACTTGTGATTTTTGAGATGATGCAGTTTTAATTTGATCGTTTTTCCCCTTTGGTAACTTTGCTGTCCTCGCCCTGAGTTCCTTAGTTTCACCAGCTAGACAGCGAGATAACGATGCTCCAATAACCAGACTTGTTTTCCTTTCTGTGCTGATTTATTGAAGAATGGCCTCTGACCATTGCCTTCTCTTTGACCATCGTAAAACTGAAAGTACAAAATACCGTATTAGCTAACTAACATTGTAAACTAGCTTGTTACACTCTTACTGCAAGCTAACAGTAGATTACAGCTCAGCATTCAATACCATCGTTCCCTCGAAGCTGGACAGGAAACTGCAGGATCTAGGACTGAGCAGCTCCCTCTGCAGCTGGATCCTTAACTTCCTGTCTGATAGACGCCAAGTAGTCAGACTGGGCAGCATCACCTCATCCCCCATCACACTGAACACTGGTGCTCCACAGGGGTGTGTACTGAGCCCTCTCCTGTACTCACTCTACACCTATGACTGCACAGCCACTAACAACTCCAACATCATTGTGAAGTTTGCGGACGACACTACAGTGGTGGGTCTTATCACCAACGGTGATGAGACGGCTTACAGGGAGGAGGTCAGCGCCCTGACCCACTGGTGTCAAGACAACCATCTCACCCTCAACTTCACAAAGACAAAGGAGTTGATAGTGGACTTCCGGAGGAGCAGAGAAGTACACACCCCCATCACCATCAACGGCGCTGCTGTGGAGAGAGTGAGCAGCTTCCACTTCCTTGGTGTACACCTGGCTGAGGATCTTACGTGGTCAGTACACATAAACAAAACAGTGAAGAAGGCGCAGCAGCGCCTCTTCTTTCTCAGGAGACTGAAAAGATTTGGCATGAGCCCCCGCATCCTCAGGACCTTCTATCACTGTGCCATTGAGAGCATCCTCACTGGATGCATCACCACCTGGTACGGCAACAGCACCGCCTACAACTGCAAAGCTCTCCAGCAAGTAGTGCGGTGCTCTGAACGGATAATTGGAGGTGAGCTTCCCTCCCTCCAAGACATCTACAGGAAGCGCTGCCTGAGGAAAGCGGGGAGGACCATCAAGGACTCCAGTCCCCCCAGCCATCAACTGTTCAGACTGCTTCCATCAGGAAGGAGGTTCTGCAGCATCCGGTCCCCAACCAGCAGACTGAGAGACAGCTTCTTCCACCAGGCCATCAGACTGCTGAACACGTCATAGACACCTCAGCTTCACTACTGGAACTTCAACATTATGCACTACACACTAGGGCTGCTCGATTATGGCAAAAATGATAATCACGATTATTTGACGATATTTATTTAACCCTTTAAGACCTACTATAGAACCAAGTCCACCAGAGCTTATATTATTTTTTTTTATATGCTGTAGTGCCATTTGTGGGAGCATTTCAAGTTGCTATACATCAATACAACTGTTATAGCCCATATTTTAATAATATGTATGCATTAAGTCCATAGTAATTACATAAATTGCAAAAAAATGCAATAAACTACAAAAAAAATTGAAAATCGTTTTTGTTTTGTTTACATATATTTCTACTTGGAGAAATTTAAGAGGTTTATCCCTCAAAACTTTAAATACAATAAAGTTGCAAAAAATAGTTTCCCACCACAGGAAATTTATTTTGAGTGTCTTCATAGTTTTATTTTGGAGATACAGCAATTTTTATATACTGCAGGAAAAACAAAAAACAATCCTATGATGCAAATTTGCAAAGAAAACAGCAGGTGCATCATTTCACTGTGGGAAGTGTTACGAACAGCTGATAGGAACGGCAAAGCGTGTTTCTGGAATATTATGTTTTTGTTCCTGCAAGTGCTTTTTATGCAATTTTTGCAAAGCTATATGTGGAACGAAACCGTGACCTAGGACAAGCTGATGGCATCAGATGTAAGTACAACTCCTCCGGTTTCATATGCAAAACAAATTATTGCGCTAGCTTACACGGTTCAGATTCTACAGGGATTTAAAAATAGTTACGCAAAACGGAGCGTGCTGCTCTGACCGGCTTTAAAGGGTTAACAATGACTTTAAAAAAATAACATAAAATAGTGTGCAACACCACTGAAGTTTTTTTTTTTTAAACTCTCTTTTCAACCAACAGCAGTCACTCTCCAAATAACTTCTGCTTAGCTTTCCGAGCTTCCCTCGGGTCCTCTTAATCAGCGGTCTCCAACCTTTTTTGCGCCACGGGCCGGTTTATGCCCGACAATATTTTCACGGACCGGCCTTTAAGGTGTCGCGGATAAATGAGGGAGGGGCTAATAATCGGCTCAGTCATTTTTAATGATCGTTGAAAGCCCAGATCGTAATCGTGAATAAAATTCGATTAATTGAGCAGCCCTACTACACACTGTATATAAATGCCACTTGTTTTGCACATGTCCAACTACCAACCTCTGTATATTTTATTTTATTGTTTACTCTATTTAATTTGTAAAATATGTACACACACACACACACACACACACACACACACACACGCGTAGAAAAACATATTTAGTATACACATCCAGTAATGCATGTACTATTATATATTGTACATATATTTATTAGTCTCAGATTTAGCCGTTCTTATATTTTGCTTGTTTTACGTTATTGTATTTTTGCACACCTCTGTTGCTTGTGAAGCTCGCAAACAAGAATTTCACTCACATGTACTGTACCAGTGTACCTGCACATGTGATGTGACAATCAAAGTGATTTGATAACAAGATAAAACTTTCAAATGTACAAATTATCGTACCATTTTTACACAAAACAAAAGATAATAATTATTTTATCGTCACTCATACTTACAGACATATCTTGTCCAAGGCAACAACATTTTAAGGTCCATATCAGCTTAGAACGATAACTTTCCGCCATCTTTGATTTTTTCACCTTCTCATTGTTCCTTTCCCAAAGTAGTCAAACCCATATTACAAAGCAGCCACTAGAGGGAGCTCTAGGGCCGTTTGCAACCATAATATCCAGTTTACCTTATAAAAGGCAGAACAGTAACTATAGTGTTTGCAATAAATGGAGACATTTAAAAACAGAAAGCTATCATCTACTGTGATTCAAGTGTATAAACTAAACCACATAAAATGGCTTAAACTGAATATGGTCACGTTTTATTTTTTGTGTGGCCATTACTGCATTTTAATGGTGTTATAGATGCTGTCGAGGCTAAGCCTACATTTAAAGCCACTGAGCTGTTTGTTGGCAGGTTAATGCAATGTCACTGGTATGAATAAACGTATTAAACTTAGTTCAATAACTGAAACCATACTTATCTTGTCCTTTAGATTCTTTATTCCAACACAATTTAACATAACAGCGCAGCGGTCACAATCTGTTTGCTCCTTCCCAACAACAACACACCTGCTGCTAATGACCTATCTACCTTAAATAGACACACCATATGTAACACAAAAGGTGACCCCTAGTGGCATACATGAGGTACCCACACAAAAATGGCTCCTACAGATACTGAGCACAAATATGAGTACAGAGAATTTCCAGCAAGCTTTTAATACTGTCACAAAAAGGTCTAGAGGGATTTATCAGCATCATCCTGTCAAACTGGTTTTATGGTGGTTTTGATGAGAACAGATTATAGCTTGATCAAGAAGACCAACCGTCGAAGTCCTGTTGGGAAACCTTTGCACTTTTTCAAGGTGTGAGTATCATCAAGTGTAGCAGTGATGTCCTCATTGGTCGTTGACACAGTTGACAACTTGTTTGAGGGATGAAATTGTGGCGTTTTGGTCAGAAAGTTTATACTTGTAAATCAGACTGCAGAAATATTTCTGAAAATGTAGTGGTTTGTTTGTTTGTGGTTTGTTTGTTTGTGGTTTGTTTGTTTGTGGTTTGTTTGTTCATGTTTTTTGTTTGTTTTTATTTCAAATATCTTATAACAAGATGAAACTACAATTGTAAACGCAATTTGGTTTTTTGGTTTTTTCTCAAACTTAAGTAACTGAAACCTTTCATTGAACTACAGCAGAAACAAATTGGAAATGCCAAGTTATTCTAACACTAGTGGACTTGTTAAACAAAACATTTGTTTCACTTCTTTCTCAACATGCAGCACCATTAAGAACAGTGGACCAGCATAGTTGGTCTGCATGAGCACACTTACTGCAACAGTTGTACATGCTGAAACTGGTTGCTGGCAGCTGATGTGAAGAAATGTCTGGACACATCAAAAGTTTTCTTTTTCATTTTCTTCCTCCCTTGGATAACATACACATGGCAAATAAAAACATGTAACTAGGGTGACGTGAAGTGTGTATCATCAGGTTTAACTCAAATATAATGAGGCTGTCCATCTGTGAAGTAATTGTTCCTTCAAAAACCACTGTGACAACAGATTTTATTTCATTCATTTGATGGTTTTCTATTCTGTATACTGGAACTTTTTAATAGCCCCCCTGTCCACACATCCTTGACATGAGACTTTCTGCAGAGTTGCACATGATGAATGCACACAAAACTTAAAGTGTTGCTGTCATATTTTTTTGGATGTGGTTTGTTGTCATAATCAAGAACGTGTCTTATTTTTTTATTTGTTTTGTTGCTGATCGGCCATTGGACTGCTGAGCCTGCAGTGAACAGCCAGTCTCTCTCTCTCTCTCTCTCTCTCTCTCTCTCTCTCTCTCTCTCTCTCTCTCTCTCTCTCTCTCTCTCTCTCTTTAAATAAATAATACGTTCGAGCTGTTTATGTTTTTGACTTGTTATGGACTCTGACTGGCAATGGGAGGGCTGGCGGACTCATATTATGGAGGTGGAGGGTAGACACATTTTGTGTGCAAGAAACCACATACTACAGTGGTGATTGACACAGACTTCAATGGACATTTAGGTGAAGGGAACAGAGGTTATGAGGTGTTGGGTAGGTGTGGTGTTTAGGAGAGAAATCTAGAAAGACAGATGTGGGGCAGATTTTCCAAGTGGAAATGGCCGTGGTGCACACATACTTCAAGAACAGGGAGGAACTTGTAGAAATATATGAAAGTGGAGGAAGCTGCACACAGGGCAACTAAATATTATGCAGAAGGTGAAATCAAAAAGACAGGAGACAAGGAGGTGTCAGGGAGAATGCAGCTATGCAGCATCAAATGGTAGTTTGAAGGATGAGTTTGGACATCAAGAAGAGGAAGTGAGTGAAGGCAGAGACATGCAGGAGTATAAACAGGCTCTGGGTAGTAGGGAAGACTTACCAGATGGCTGGGATAGTACAGCTTTATTGAGATAAACTGCCAAGAAGGGGTTTGACGTCTTCTCTGCACAGAAGAAAGGGAAAAAAGAAAAGTGATTTTGAAAGTATTTGAAGGAAGAGATTTACAAAGAAAAAGAAGTGTAGTTAGCGAAATGAAGAAAATAGACCAAGAAACTGGGAGGCTAGGCATGTAGCAGAAAGAGGTGACAAAGGAAAAGGCTCAGTGCCACGTATGTGAAGCTGGACCCCAAGGAAATGAGGGAATGAGACTTGCTAGGCAGAGAGTGAGTTTGAATGGATGTTCAAACCCAAAAAAAAAAAAGATCTATTCACATAACATAGATTGAAAGAAGCTGCAGGTGGCACAGCAGCTTTAATGTCTTCCAGACAGGAAGTTTTGGAAAGAAATATCATCATTTCCCAGATTTTACTATCTTAGTGTTCTGTAACAAAATCACTGTTGTGCGCATGGTGTTAGAGATGATGATGATTACAAACAAACTTAATGTGCTAGTCGTGCTTTTCTTGAGGGATTTGTCCTTCCACCAGTTTTCATGTCATTGGAATCATTTGTATTCACTGATTCTGGCACTTATTTCATCAAACCAAACTCCAAGTAAATACTTTCGGCTTTTTGGTTTTGTCAAACGAACTAATGTAAAGAGTGCCTGGCTGTGCACTACACCACGCAGTGGGAATTTGTCTTCTCCAGTTAAATTCAGGATTAACTTGCTTTATAACACAGACCTCAAAAGTAACCGTTATAACCCCAAACACAAGAAAATGTGATCTACAGCACAGTGAGAACTGGCAACGCTTATCTGGAGGGGTCAGAGTGAATGAACTGGACACCTGTAGAAGCAGGATTTGATTTCCACTGATTTCCTTTCTGATCCGATACCAAGTAAAATTCAGGGTGGTATCGACGATACTGATCTGATACCGATACTCTGTACAAAAACTTATTTTTTTTACTCTATCTTTTATTTTATCTCAAATTATAGCGTCGTAATGATCACAGGACATCAGATTACTTGTTCTTATCACTTAATGATGCAGAATTATCATATAGAAATGAAAAACCTGAAGTTGTGGCTATTTGTTGCCTGCCTGCAGCATTAAAGGACTCCGTGAGAGACGTCTGTCTCGCCCTGGCAGCACCTCTCCCTCTCCTCCTCTTCAGTTCGCCTCAACATACGCTCGTCATATTCTGTGATGTGATTCACTCTGAGGTGTTTGACCAGGTCAGCGGTGTTACCACAACACCTCACATTCTTGCCACATGTATGGCAAACCACGTCTCAGCTGTTCGTGGAGGTAAAATACGTCTGCACATGACTCTGTTTACGCTCAGCCATTGTTGTGAGTGTGCACGCCAAGGGGCCGGACACAATGACGGGTATCGGAGGAATCGATATTTCAGTATCGATCCGCACATCACTAGTTGAGATACGTTTTAAACTGGTCCAAAAAACAAATGCATATTTTCCCGAACCACTGTTCCTTGACTAAGGTGGATAACGTGATGAGGTCAAGGAAGGGTGTGACGGAGATTTGATTGGAAAACTTGCAATTGTCGTCCGTTAAAGTTTCACGTTGGCTTTTTCATCTTGAAAGCCCTCTCTGCTCGTGTCCAACCCGTGTGAACAATCACAGATGTGAGAAATGTAAACAAACCGTCCGCAGAACGCTGATCAGGTTATTTTAAGCGCAAGAAAACAAAAACGTTGCGCTCACCGTCGGCGTCACGGACGAGGCCTGGGGGTCCGGGCCCGTCCACAAAGGTCATTGTAACACAAATCATACGATTGCTAATGAAAATGCTATAAAGCTACATCGCAGATAAGTCTCTGGAGTAACAATCAAGGCCATGTTAGTTATTTGATGAATAGTATCTGTGCCACTCATGGCGGATGACTGAGGAGGACATTGACCTCTGCAAGTCAGGAAAGTCTGCTACTCATTGTATAAATATGAGATGTTTTTCAAAAACCAGCCAGCCATCATCTCGGAGGCTGACTCCAAAGTACCATCTCACTTCAAACTTGCAAAACAAGTCGAGTCGATGCGAGCGCACTGCTTGTTTCTAGTTAGTCTTTAAGGATGACAGCATTAGTCTGCTCCTTTGTATGAAATAAAGTGAGTCGAGTCCATGTGGTCTGGCACCCACCCACATTTCTCTGCTAGTGATCCATGAGGACTCCACCTTGTTGCCAGTTCTCTTGTGTGGAAGCTTCAGGAAATGACAGCTTCACTCTGACGTGTGTGAGCTGTGTGAGGTCTGTGGTTAGAAGTTTACAGTGTTTGCTCTTTGTGTCGTCTGTAATATGCTCTATGGCTTTAAAAAAATGGCCACATGTTTCTGTAGCTGAATTTGTCCATCTCTGACCTTCTGAGACTGTATTTTCAAATAGGGACGTTCTGACTTTTCTTCACCTTGTACTTCATTCTGCAAATGTTTTATACTCTATTAGAGTTATTACATTATTCTGTTATGCTATAAAATCAACCCCCATATAAGATCGTACTTAAGAAATACATTTAAAAACCCTTCCTGTGCAAATAACCCAAGTTATCTAGAAGAAATAAAAACTGCACCGCAAACCAAACTCAGGTGTTCGACCTGTTGAGCTCGGGAAACTAACTGGTGTTTCATTTTAGTGAGTGCTTTGTTAGATTCCTTCATTTGAACCAAATGAAGTTGATTAAAGTTGATGCATTGATGTGTTTGAAGTGTTTTGTTAGTTGCGATGGATCTCCTGCTGTCTTTTTTCCTCATTATTAAAAGAGGATTTCTTTGAATTTCAAACATCCATTTCCTGTTTATCTGGTCCCGGGTCACAGGTGCAGCAGTCTAAGCAGAGAATCCCAGACCTCCCTAAACAACCACTTCCTCCAGCATATCCAGGACAATACTGAGGCATTCCCAGGCCTGCTGAGAGATATAACCTCTCTAGTGTGTCCTGGGTCTGCCCTGGAGACTCCTCCTCATGGGACAGGCCCCAAACACCTCACCCAGGATATTTTTAATTAAAACATCACAAATAAGTCGTCAGGTCTGATGGTCACATTTGTGAGATTCAACCACCATAAAGCAGAGATCACACAGGACACACTGTGTAACCCTCAGCTCAGGTGTGTTCAGGACATTTGCTTGGAAGAAGCCGTCTGTGGATAAATCCTGCTCTCCACCTCAGCTGTCAGGTTTATCCAGAGAACGGCCGTCCTGACTTCCAGCAGCCCCACAGTCCTCGTTTCTAATAAACTGGCATCACTGAAATGAACTGTCTGCCTCGCTGTTCAATAATCTGCTCTTTGCCAATTTCCCAGCAGAACCTTCCACTCATATCAGCATTTTTCTGTGATTCTCACATGAACTAAACATAAAAAGCTGAAGCCAACCTCAGAGTTCCCCGTAGTGAGGAAGAGTTTCCTCTGAGCCACAGCTGAGTTTGATGCGTCCCCAAAGGAAGACTGACGGGAGGACAGACTCTGGGAGAAAGGCAGATATTAAAAGATATGAATACAAAGTACGCTGCAACAAACAGGACAGCAGATTATGAAGAGCGGTTAGACCTTCATGTGTCAGTCATTGAAATGTGATCAAAGTTACCTGTTTGACATCCTGATAGAAGAAAATCAGCTTCTTGGATCCGTTTGCAGCAAAGAATTCATGGATCAGACTGAACTGGAAGAATCAGACATTAATGACTCAAAGGTTCAACTCTGAGGAAGGATCACGTCTCTGAACTTACTCTGTCATCAGAGACGATGGCGTCTTCCACCGCCGCCTCCTCCAGGCTGCCGGCGTCGGCCAGCCTGCTCATCAGGTATTTATGTCGGGCATCCAGAGCTGCCCGCCGTTCCTCCTTCACGGCTCTCGCCTGTTTGGCTACTTCTCTCCTCGCCTCATTGGACAGCAGCATCGTCCTTTTACCAGACACCTGGAGAAACATCAGCTCAGTCTACAGACGCAGAGACCAGTGAGAGCTTGGCCCAAACATCTGCAGGTTTCTGAGGACCACGTTTGACCCTGACTGGAGGCATCGATTCTGAGTGTGACTGCCTAAACTGAGCTACTGTCCCCCCTCCACTGAGACGTTGTCCTGTGATGTGTCATGGGGGGAAGTGTTCCTCACGGTTGGACTCGTGAGAAGTTCAGTCAGTTTATTCAAACTTTAAAAAGACGCATTTTCAGTCTCTGGATTTCAGCAGAAACAAATGTGAACACAGCACTTTTTGATTGAGTATAAAAGGATGAAAGAGTCAGTGATTAGTAACATTGTTGCTGACTGATGCTGTTGTAGAGCTGTCTTTGGATCCTCACCTTCCTGGAAGCCTTCCCTGGATTGCTCATATATCATTAACTTGTTTGTGTTCAGTAGAATCAGGTGTTGTGGATGCAGGTCGTAGCTGTGTGAGGCCTGTACAGTCAGCGCTGTGTGAGCGCTGTGTAACGTTAGCTTAGACTTCTTTCTGTTGTTATCATCCTTCAGGTTAATGTTGTTTTCATTATGCATCACAGGAAGTGTGGGTGGCTGTTAGCCTCACAGCTCATGGAGAGTTGCTGCTGCTCTGCCTCCTTTTTGATGTTTCTGCTCTTTGTGGCTTTGTGTTACTTTGTGTCGTGTCTGAAACAAAGTGAGTCCATGTTACTAACTGTAGTCGGCTCTCTGTCTCGTGCACAGCTGACTGTTGTCTGAATGAAAGTATTTTTGTACTTTGTGTAATCTGTTGGGTCTTTGAGCCCTTTTTAAACAGCATATGAGCCATATGTATGTGTGTATATGAAAGGTTGTTTGTAATACATCAAATTGTTGCTTATTCTAGAGCTGCTGCTGTGCCTGATTGGTCTACTCGCTCGAAACTGAAGGTTGACTTGATTCTTTTGGTTTTTTACATTTTGTCAATAAACCAACTTCTTTATGATTTGAACGGCGTCTCTGACGTGTCACAGGCCTGTCAGCTTTCTTGGTGATTGGTATAGATTTGAGCTTCATGCTCTGGCTGTTGTTGGGTTTTCCTCTTTCATATTAAAGCTTTTGTCCTACATTTGGCTCTAAAGTCTAATTCTAATCCCAGCACTGTGTCTGGGTGTGTGATGCTTGTTTTCCTGCTCTTTCTCATGAAACAGTCACAACATTCTCAGTCCAACTTTCACTCTTTGCTGCGTTTGCTGCAGCTGCAGTGAACATGGTGCCGTTTGCCTTTAAGAAAGTTGTGCACAAAGGCTTTTTCTCTAGCAGACAGCTGTGTGGCTAAAAGTCAGATCATTTTTTACCACCTCAGTCACACTGGACTGAAACAAGAGTGAAACTAGGAAGAATCAGAGTTTGTCCAGTGACTGCACTGATTTTCTTCATATTCACAAACTGATTCTAAGTAGTTGCATCAGCTAATCACCCGGACACTGAGCGTCCAACACGCTCCCTGAAGGGAAACGATTACATCCTCCAAACAATCACAATCTGTCTCTGAATGACTGGAATTATTCTCTGATTTGTCAATAACTGGAGTTTATCAATGCAGACACGTTGCCAACATGATGAAGTCAGTCTGAGTCGCATCTCTTTGGCTAACTTAACTCAAGTGGTTGCCGACTATTCTGGTTCTATTCCCATATAACAGCAGGGTTGCTGAGCACCTCTGTCACTCTGCACTTATGTTCCCAGTTCTCTTTTGTGGAGGAATTTTCCAGGAATTCCTGGGACCAGCTTTCCATGAGAGACCCGATCAGGAGCGACTGTCCTGGACACTCCCAGCATCACAGGGACTCACAAACCCGTCTACCACAGTGAGAAGACTGATGGTCACAGGCCCACATGTAGCTTTAGATCACACGTGTGCACTTCCTGTGGTCACTGCTGTAACTCTAGACTCACCGAGGGGCCAGTGGTTGGTGAGGCAGCAGCAGCTGAAGTCATGTGACTAATGGCTCTCAGCTTCTGTCCTCCTATTCGCCGGTGTCCTTCACCTGTCACACCTGGTCAAGAAAGAGTGAGAATGTTCAGAGCTTTAATGGAAAAGAATATTATTACATATAAAAGGCCTCTAACAAGTATTGTAGTGTTAATCAGGATGAAGTCCATCATGAACACTTCAGAGTGGTTCAGACAGTCGGTGTTTCATCCACAGAGCCTCCAGTCTGCATATCAAAGTATCCTGAGGAATGACAGTGAACCCCGAGTTCCCCTCATTACATTCATGTGTGTGACTGTGAGGAAAAGGTGATTGTATGAACGTGTGTGAGCGAGTGAATGAGGCTTGTATCAGAGTGGAGATAATGTCAGCGGCACAAGCTGGACGCTGCAGGTGTCACATGTGAATCTGTGCATCAGTGTCTGCACCTTTGTGGAGGTGAAGCTCAGGAGGTTTGGATTTGTTCAAAGCTCTGTCTGCTCCATCTTTCTTTCCCTCAGGCCTCTCCAGATCAGGAAGGAGGTCCTGTTCTCCTTCTCCCTCCTGGATTTCTGGATCCAGGGAAGGATCAAAGTCTCTCAGCCCAGCATCAGAGCTTCTGGCTGGGGGAGGACTGGAAGTTTCAGCTGGAGGCTGAGAGCCTGGATCTGCCATCTGAGTCACAATTCAAATATTCTCAGTAATCTCAAAAAGCAACAGAAAGGTGCCATTTTCATGAGCAGTGGGTTATCCAGCAGTTTGATTCATGTCAGCAGCATTTAGTTTGTAACTGCTGACTCACCTCTGGCTGTGTCCTGCTCTCAGGGTCACAGTGGACACTGTACCTTTGACCGAAGCTGCAAAGACAGTCAGCAGGGGTCTGGATGCATTCAGCACCACGTCCTTGTTGGGCAGACACCTTCAGTGACAGGACAGACAGTCCAAAGTAAGGAGACGTGGGACACAGTGAAGACACAGAAACAGAAACCAGAACTATAATCACAAAACAAACTCAGAAACATAAAGAGTGAATCAGCTGATTCAGTGTTTGTGACAAAAACATGGATCCTGGTTAATAACTTTTATTTGTTTGTTTCTGTATTATTTTGTGTATCGTTCTTATGAGCTGTTGTTTTGTCAGTGAAATATTATTTCATTGTTTTAAGCTTTTTGTTGACTTTGAAGTGCTTAAGTTGATATTTTTGAACATTTAATTTGTTCGATTATTGTCGAGTCGATAAAACTGTCAAACGCACAGCTGCTTCCAGCACGGCCGGAGGAGAGGTGGCCGAGCAGACGCACAACACACACAGCTCACAGGTTTGCATTTCTATATATTGCAGATGTTGCAGAAATTGAGAGTAAAGAACTCGGAGATCCAGCGCTGTCTCCTGCCCCTTATTTATACACCACAACACAACGACAGGCGTAACTCACACAAACGGGTAACATGAGGCTCAGATGCTTTGGACGTGTTCACATATACTGGACACAGAATGATGAAGATGGAGCTGCAGGAAGGAGGAAAAGAGGAAAAACACAGAAAAGATTCACAGATGTGGTGAAAAAGGACACGACAGCTTCTGTTTGTTAGTTTGGTTTTTCTTTATTTGGTAAAGATTCAGAAATAAAGAGAAGATCACATGTTTGAATATTATATTAACGTTCTGTAATTACAACAAGTTGTAAAATCTTTCCAGAGTGAGACAGAGACTGTGCAGAGACTGTAGAAGGACAGAGCAGCAGCAGAGCAGTCCAGATACACTGATGATCCTCTGTCAGATCCAGAGGGACACACAGGGCTGATGCTGGACTCTACATTGTGTCTGACAGTGGAGCTGTTCTCAGAGCAGTTCACTCTGCAGCACTGACAGTCATCTGCACTTCATTCCTCTGTCAGTCACTGCTGGATGAAGCTCTCCTCTCCACCTCCCAGTAACATGGCCCAGTCAGAGCGTCTCTACACACAAGCTGCTGCTGCTTCAACCTCTCTGGATCATCAGGACACAGCTGCTCCTCTCTCAGCACACACACCGTCCTGTTTACCATCATCACCTCCACCTGCAGAGAGAAGGAGGAAGAGCAGAGGGGATAAACGAGTGTTTCCAGAGACTCTTCATCAGCTGTCAGTCAGTGATGCAGCACATCCAGTATAAAGAGCAGCAGGGACGTCAGTGCTGGGACTGTACTAGGACTCATTGTTGCTTCACTTTTTCTAATCTTTGGATTTTTATTGAAGTTGCTGAAAATGTTTTTCCCTCCTAGTTTGAGTTTGGACTTTCATTCATTAGAAGAACCTTGGTGTGTCCACTCTGAGCTCTGTAGGAACCCCAACAACAAGCCCAACAATCCAGATGGACGGTTCCAGCTGTTAACTGGAGGAATTCCATCCAAACATCTGCTCTCACTAAATTCTTCCTCACCTACAGACTGTGTTCTTCACTGCTTTAAACTTGGAAATCAATGCAGTCATTGGTCTGCGTGCTGCTTTGTTCAGAGAGCTGATTGGCTGTTGACAGTGTTTGATCAGAGCGTGTCAGCCGTTACTATGGTGACCATAAGGGTGAGAAACAGGAAGTGTTTGTGTCCAATCCTGAAGCCTGTCACCGTTCTCCTCTCACAGCTTCACTGAGAAGCTGCAGCTTTACAGGAAACACTGGATCTTTGTTTCATACTGACTGTGTTTAGTACAATACTGCTGACAGCACCACCCACTCACTCCATCACTCTACTTACACCAGAGTCTCCAGTCTGTAGTCTGGACTCTGCTGAAGATCAGACAGCTGCTTCACATCTGGATCCTTCAGGTTGTTTCCCCACAGGTACAGCTCTCTCAGATGGGAGGGGTTGGACTTCAGTGCTGCTGCCAGATAATCACAGCTGATCTCTGACAAACCACAGCTCTGCAATCTGTATAAAGAATGAAAGATGTAAGTTTATTAGACAAAGTGCTTGAAATCATTCAGTGTTTCATCATCTGTTCAGAGCTGAAGAAGGTTCAGAATGTAGAAGTTTAGAAAATGGAAACTCCAAACAGCTGAAGCCAACAGGAAGCAGCTTCAAACAGGAAACTGTGCAGAGTTTCAGACTATATGTCCTGATGCAGCCAGTTGGATTTTGGAGATTTGAATCTCTGTTCTGTGACTAAGTCCTTGAATCATTTCTTCCAGTTGGTCCAACAAGACAGACTAAGTATTGGACATGTGTTGTGGCTCCATCAGGGGAGCTTCTAAATGTGATGTGATGGCCACTCTGGGTCTGTCAGGTCACAGCACTGAAGAGAGCTCAAACTGGGCACACAGCTGTTCCAGTCTGGACCAAAGACTCTATACTGGGACTGAGGGACTGCTTTGACTGCACCCACTGGGACTTTTGAAAGGCTCATGTTCTCACTTAGATCATCGATTTCTACTGACATTTCTTTCTGGGAAAAATGGGGATTACTTTGCAAACAGGAAGTATTTTCCCCAATAAGCAGCCCTGGATTAGTAAATCACTCCAACATGTTCTCAGGCAGAAGAAGCTGTCTTGTTATGAGGGAGAGAAGAAAAAGATTGAGGCACAGAAACCTGTTGAAAGAGAGATAAAGCAGCTAAAATCAGGTGTAAAAGTAAAGCAGAGGATGAGCTGAATAAAGGACACTCAAGGCTGGCTTGGAAAGGAATGAAGTCCATGGTGGGGATGCAGAACAAGGAACAAAGATGAATGTGATGCTGAATCAGCAGAAGACTTGGACTCATTTGATTCCAGCTTTGATATCATTGATTTCAATGAAGAGCTTTGTGATTGTAGCAAAGGGCTGGTAGCTCTGAGAGTCCCACTGATGAGGTGTTTGTGTGGAAATCTCTTAGTGGGACCAAAGAGAGAAAAAGCCCTGGTCCTGATGCTGTGGGAGGGAAATGATTGAAGTGTGCTGTGAGGAACTGACTGGGAGATTTTCACACATTTTCCAGTCCTCCTTGGAACAACAGGAAGTTCCCAGCATATGGAAACAAAGGTTAAGTGTCCTATGGCACTCAGTGATGATGGTGCTGTAGCCCCACCACCTCCACCTCTTTGTAAAGGAACTAACTGTAATCTGAAGCTTCAAATGGAACTAAGACTTCCTCCACTAGGTGGCAGTGTCTGATGAGAAAGTGTTAGTGGAGCTGGCCTGGAGTCAGAAACAGGAAGATGCAGGATTTGGGCTGAAATGGGCAAAAGTGGTTAGCACTAGTGCCTTAGAGCAAGAAGGTTGTAGGTTGAAGCTTGTTGGTCAGCTGGGCCTTTCTGTGGAGGTTGGATGTTCTCCCACAGTCCAATGAAATGCTGCTTAGGTTCATTGGTGCTTCTACATTGGCTGTAGGTGTGGATGTGAGGGAGTGCTTCTCTGTCTCTCTCTGTTGGCCCTGTGATGGACTGCTCACCTGTGCAGGTGGACCACGCCTCTTGCCCTATGACAGCTAGGGCACAGGCTGCAGCCCTGTGAGCCTAAGCTGAATAAACAGTTAGCAAAAATGATCCATAGATGGCCTGAAATCCCCCAGTTAGCAGTTTGGTAGATAGCTATGACATGCTAATCCCATCCAGCAGCTGTATTCTACCTGTAAGCTGATCCCTGCTGAGCCAAAGCACTTTTTCATATACAAATTACAACCTTTAATAGAAACCTATTGGTCAGCATCTTATTAGCCTGCTGTTAGCTTCATTCCACAGAAAACTGAGAGAAACTAACAGAGTTGATAAAGAATAAAGAGAAATGTGCTGATTTAAAGCCTTTGAAGTGCTTCAGATGATCTCTGTCCACTTCTGTCCACTCATTCATTCATGTAAGCTTTCTAATGCAGCTTTGATCTTCACAGTCTGCTTGATGAAACTCATTCTAACCCTGAATGTCAGAGTGTTCCTCCTTCTCTTTCCCATCATTCATGCTGGCAGTGGAGGAGATTTGGATGTTGGACTGTGTTTTGGATGATGTGTGTATGTTTGTGTTGGACTGCTGTCTGTAAAGCAAACGCACATTTTGCTTTGGATTTCAGTGTCACACAGACTTTAAGGTGCAATGAAGAGTTTGAGAGTTTCACAGTGAATTTTCCAGTGGAGGATTTTTCTTCTTCTTTGAAGGTTTGAAATGTGAACATTGTTCTGCTGCAGTCAATGGACTAAACCAGAGAAGAAGAAAACAGACTTTACCATGAAGATCCTCAGTGTGGATCAGTATAATATCAGCCTGATGTCTGCAGTTTAGTGTCAGCACAACTTTCACATCATATTCATCTCAGCACAACTAAAACATGCTGACTGACCTCAGAGTTTCAAGTTTACATCCTGGACTCTCCAGGAAACCACATAGATGCTTCACTCCTGGATCCTGCAGCTTGTTGTTTTTGTACAGGTCCAGCTCTCTCAGATGGGAGGGGTTGGACTTCAGTGCTGCTGCCAGATAATCACAGCTGATCTCTGACAAACCACAGCTCTCCAATCTGTATAAAGAATGAAAGATGTAAGTTTATTAGACAAAGTGCTTGAAATCATTCAGTGTTTCATCATCTGTTCAGAGCTGAAGAAGGTTCAGAATGTAGAAGTTTAGAAAATGGAAACTCCAAACAGCTGAAGCCAACAGGAAGCAGCTTCAAACAAACACAACAAGAGAAAAAACTCTGAATGTTTCACATTAAAGTCGTACATTTCTCATAAAAACAGGACAAAGACTTGAAAAAGTCGTGTTTTTCCTTCCAGGAACCACATGGCTTCACTTTTAAAGGTGAAGTGTGACAGAAATGGACATATTTGAAGTCCAACACCTTTTTCCAGTCACATTATTAAAGCAGACAAACTACAAGCTCATTTTCATTCCAACAAGTCATCTTCTGACCTGGACTAACAACACTGGTCTCTATGTGCAGCTGGCTGTGAGACCAGTGCTCAGGGAGCGTCTACAAAGTGCAACACTGAAAGAACATCACACACTCATTTGCTTCCAGCACTTTCACACAAACATCTACTGTCATTATTGTCACCAAACTCTGTGGATCCTTTATTGCAAATTCAAATGGGATCAAATGGTCAGACAAAAGAGGGTTATGAGGAAATATGATGAAATGTTGTGTATTAGCAGCAACTTATTGAATCATTTTCCTCAGAAACCAAACAAAATGATTGACAAACATGTTTTTACAAACTCAGTGTTGGACTTGGATCAGCAGGATAAGCTGATGTTTAAAGGCATTTGAGTCTCGCTGTATGAGAGTCCAGTTCTTACTCAATATTTATGGATGATGTTCTTTCAGTGTTGCACTTTGTTTGGCACAAAATGAAATTATTTGGCCTCTCAGATGCTTTTAGAGATTCCCAAATGACTGATGATGACATCTCTGGGGTCTGATTGATAGAAAAAAAATCTCTTTGAGACCTTTTGTAACTGACAAACTCTTCATCTGCTAACAACACTGAGTTGAATCTCCATGGCTGATAGTTCAGAATCAGAATCAGAATCAGAATGGGTTTATTGCCAGATGTTGAGGTTTACAACATTAGGAAATTGCTGCGGTGCTTCAGTGCAAACAATAAGAATTAAAGTGCTATGTAGAAAGAAAGATATGTGCATGAGATATACATGAGATATATACATGAGAATAAGAATTATGAGTGTTACGTGGAGCAGGCATCAGGAATACACATTGAAAAAGCAAGAGGAGAAATCACCAGAGTCTTATAATCACATTCTGTAACTAAAGGGAGACGTTTTTCTATACAAATATATGTTTTATGGACATTAGAAAAAAAGAGTATTGACGTGAAGCAGGATTATGAAATCTCCATACATCAGCCAGCCCATAATTATCAAGAAAGCTCTGAATGACGCATGCTGACTTTGGACTAAGTGTACTTTTGTGTGAACTGTGGTCCATAGCAGATAATGAGCAGTTTAGGTCTCCCTCAAAGATGATATTGTGTGATGACATATTGGGGAGCCGCGCAAAGACATTAGTGAAAAATCTGTGATCGTCCCAATTAGAGGCGTAGATATTTGCTAAGATCAAATGAAAACCATAAACTATATTTTCTGCACTTAAAATCCTGTAATTTTCTCATAAATCGACAGTGCGCCTTATGGATGAATTCTGGTTGTGCTTACTGACCTCGAACCGATTTTATGTGCTACACGGCGCTCAGAAACCTTTCAAAAGATGTTTTGGTACGACTTTGCTCAGCTACGAGGCCGCACCGCTTGATGGATTGTTGGAGCATTACAGCTACGAGGAGCCTCGCGGAGTGATACGTACTCTGCTTCAACGTAATATTACTGTATTGAGTGTGTATAAGGACCATAAATGGCACCTGTAAGAGACACGGTTACAAAGAGGATTTCAAACTCCAGGCTGTCAAGTCACGCAGTAGAACCTGGGAACAGAGCAGCTGCTTGTTATTATGCTCAGCGTCTGTTTACATTTTGACTGCACGATTGTGAGCTTTTTGTTATGCACAAAAACAACAGTTTTCTTTTATTTATGGAGCATTATTATTTAATAAATGCTGATCATTTATTTCTGAGTAATTGTTTCATGTACATCTACGCTGTATGTTAATAAATGTGCCTGTGTGAGATTTGGGACACAGCTTTGACTAAGAACTCTCTTTTTGTTCGTACTTTCTGGCTTCAAAAATATCGAGATATATATCGTATATCGCCATCCAGCTAAAGAATATCGAGATATGAACTTTGGGTCATATCGCCCAGTCGTAATATTGCAATAGGTTGTCCGTTAAACTCAAGCGGGGCTTGGGCCCTGGCACGGCGTAGCCACACAATCCTGGTAGTAGTGACGCTCGGCTATGACGGCGTGCGGGTTACCAGCTGGCTTTCTCAGGATAGGGCTCCTGTGTGAGCGGTCGACAATAACGTCTTTATCCATACCCAGCACTTCACGTAGTAGCACGGATACGGCCGTGGAGGAGCTCGAGTCCAGGCCCTCTGGGATCCCTATGATGTGGATGTTAGCTCTCCGCTTCCTGCCTTCATCACATTTATCCTTCAGGTCAGACAGCTCCTCCTTCATACTCTCTACTGTAGACTGCAGGGTGGTCACCTCATCGCTCCACATTGACAGCCCATCCTCAGCTTCTTTCACTCTAACCTTTACTCCATCAACTTCGCCGCACGTCGCCGCCATGCTGTTAGCGATCTCATTTCTCAGTCCTTGCACGTCAGCCCTTATATTGTCAAAATCTTCTTTCAATGCATTTCTGACTTCTTCTTTTAACAGCGTACTAATGTCCTCTTTAATGGATTGAAGAAGCTCCAGTTTTAGAGCAGTAGGATCCACATCACGCGCGTCTGTTGAGTCTGCTCTTCAGCGGCCGTAGAGCTGGACGCTGCCCTTTGGCCATCATCGATACTCTCGCCCGAGATCGCACCGGGGCTAAAATATTCACCTGCTCAGCTGTTTTTGATCAGTTTGAGCCTGTGTGGTTTGATCAGGTGGAGGAACGATGTGATGCTATAAAGACATCATCTTGTCCAAATGAAGTTGTTCCAACACGTGTTTAAAAAGATTTTAAAGGTTGTTGGTTCCGACATCTTAGCGATTTTTAACAGCAGTCTTAGTTCAGGTGTTGTACAGCCTGTTTTAAACATGCTGTTGTACAGCCTGTACTAAAAACCTGATCTGGATCCTCTGTCTGCTCAAACTTCAGGCCTATTTCAAAGCTTCCCTTCCTGTCGAAGATTTTGTAAAAGATTATATTTGTTCAGCTGCAATCTGTTGTAAAGGTTTCAGTCTGGTTTTAAAGCTCTTCACAGCACTGAAACTGCACTTTGGAAAGTTCTTAATGATCTTTTATCAGCCACTGATCAGGAGACTCCGCTGTGCTTTTGGATCTGACCGCTGCCTTGACCACAGCATCTTGACCTCACCATTGGAGCATGGCGGCATCAAGGGCGCTCTATTAGACTGGTTCAGCTCTTTTATTAAATCGCATTATTACATTTGGGGCTTATATTTGACGGCAATTTGAAAAACAGCTGAGCTCAGTTGTACAGCGGTCTTTCTTCAAACTGAGGCTTTTATCTAAGGTGAGATCATTTATATCTTTTAAAAACCTTGAACGGGCGATCCACGTTTTCATGACGTCCCAGCTGGATTATTGTAACTCCTTATATGTTGGAGTTAGTGGGACCTGCCTGGCAAGACTGCAGCTGGTCCAGAAAGCTGCAGCTCGTCTTCTGACACAAGCTCAAAGACATTTATCGTCCCAACAACCACATATACGCTGGTCCCTCGCTGTAACACAGTTCACCTTTGGCGGCCTCGCTGTTTCGCTGATCTTTTTTGTGCAATTTTGCATGTTTTTGTTTTTTACAGCGCATTGTGTTCTGCGTCCTGATTGGCTGTAGACCATTGTCAGCCAATCTCGTGCCGTGTCTCCTGTACAGTACAGAATGTGTTCAAATTTACAGCAGTGTGACTCTGCAGTGCTGCACTGTATGTTTGTACGTTTTGTCCCAACAAACAACAATGATGACGAGACGTTTTGCACCTGTGGTAGCAGCCAAAGGCAGAGGAAGATGCTGACCATCATAGTTTCAACAAGGAGGCAAAAAGGTTGTAACTGTCCACAACAAGAACATCGTAAGGATGGAGTCAGCTTTGGCTTTGTGGCTCAGTGACCGCAGGAAAAAGAACATCGTGCTGGACACCAACATTATCTGCAGAAAAACTCAAAAGCTTTATGAAACTTTACCTGACAGCGAGGAGCCCAGGCCATGGACGAGTGCTCCTCACACAGAAGCTCATTTAATGCCAGCAAAGGCTGATTTGACACGTTTCAGAAACACTTTGCTTTCACTCTTTAATAATGAACTTATTTTTCTATGAAGGTTTGAACTTTGTTTAAACAAGAGAGAAAAGTGTGAAAATGTTCATGCCTGTCTGAGAAAAGTGTAGAAAGTGTGCAGTGAGGGTTTAACTGCCTTAAAACTTCTATAATACTTGTAAAACATAAAGCTGCTACTTCATTCTGAGACTTATTTTTAGAACGTAACTCGATAAACGAGCGACCGCAGTACTGTATTGTGTTTATTTTGAAAACTCTCAACAGGATCTTCAGATTTATTTTGAAAGCTTTATCTGGAAAACACAAACACATAAGCAGGAAACAAAGAGCGTGATATGAAACGATAGACGTTTTCATATGGTCATCATATATACATCGTTCTATCGAACAGCCCCAGCTCCTGCTGTCAGTCTCTGTAAATCTGCTCTGAAAACACATTTGTATTCACTGGCTTTTAATACAGCATGAGAGTTATTTGATATTTGATGTGTGATATTAATATTAGGAGTTATTTTAATCGTTATTTTGGATTCTTGTACAGCACTGTGGTCAACGCTGCTGCTGTAATTAATGTGCTATAAACACATAAACAATCTGCAGTTAAACATCCAAAACTAAAGATGTGATCGCTGCCTTTAGAAAATGTGCTGATGCACAAGATATCAGCTCCATTAAGGTGGAATGTGGCCGTGTTAGAAACATGTTGGAAGAAGTTTGAAGCTGAAACTGTGAAGCTGAGAGTGAAAGAGCTCCAGCGTCTGTCACAGGAAACTTTCTTATTTCCACACTGATGAAAGCATCAAGCTTTGATTTCCTGCTGCTTTTATTGAGTCACACTGTGAAACTGAGCCACAGCTGAACCAGCATCCCTGTACAGCAGACACTTACAGCGCTTGGCTGCTTCCATTGGACCCTCTGCACAGAGCTTCAGTTTCCTCTTCTGGTCCCAAAGTGCAGAACAACAAGGTTTCAAACAGCTTCGTTCCAGCAGCATCAGCCACAGACATGCAGAGAGAATCCTTTGGTTGTGTTGTGTGTTTGCATATCTGCTGTGTTGCTTTGTGAGGATGGATCATCTCCTGCAGCTCCAGATAAACAAGCTGGACCTGAACCTGGTAGCTTCACTTAGAAGACACTTGTGACGGGAACGTGTGAGAAGTTTTGTGCAGACAAGTGTGGATTTAGAGTGTGGGACGAGCTCTCCACAGTCTTTGTGGAGATCCACATTCTGCATACTGCCTGTGAGAAGCTGCAGACATTTGTCCTCCAAATCCACTGAGCAGCTGCTCGTGGTGGTATTAGCTTCATGTGTGCGTGTTAGCATGAAGCCTCGGTCACACTCTGCTGTGGACACGGTCACGGACAGCTGGACGCCTGATGGACGAGTCGTCCTTCCTGTTAAACTTCTTTGAGCATGAGAATAGCATGAGAAGCTCAGTGGACACTGTTCAGTGTTTTAACTCTCGCTTTCTGATGGGTTTAGATTTTATTATTGTCATTTGTATTAGGAAATATTTAACCATATATTCTTAGAGGTGTATAATCAATTGTGTAGTGATAGGATGTGTGATCTTTAGCAGGCTGCAGGGGCTTGGTGTGTATTCCACACTAGAATGCACACCCACATCCTGGGAGCACGAGAGAGGTCGTACCTTCTCTTATTGTTTTATGGCAGGATTAACGTAGCTACGTCTGTTCTAGTCTAAGTGCTTTTTGTTTAGATGAACTGCTGGACTTCCTCACCATGTTATCTAGGGTGAACCATCTAGGGTGAAGGGGGTCTACCCTCTTCCTGACCAAGGATGTTATATGACCCTTTGATCAGCAGTACCACACACACACACACACACACACACACACACACACACACACACACACACACACACACACACACACACACACACACACACACACACAGTATTCTTTGTTCACATGTATACCTATGTGAGATGCTATATGTTAATGACCCTATGCATATTCATGTAACCACAATAAAAGGAGTGCTATGGGGAGCCTGGCTGAGAGTCTGATGGTGGTCAAGTGGTGGAACGACGCTTGGCTCCAGCCAGGTCTCCCTCATGCATGAGTAAACCAGAGAACTTTGGTGCCTTGTGTCTTGCTTTTTGCTGCGTAGCAGATTGTCCTTAACGTTCCAGTGGATAGGTTCAAACTACAAACCTATCATTAATTGGTCCTTCGAGAGCCGGATCCCTGGAGTCGACATTCACCGAGGGGAAAAGAGACACGCCGACAGACTGACGTCAGCCAGGACTTATAGAGGTCCTGCAGCAAAGTCCCGAGGCGTGAGAATTCGTCATCGAGCCGGTGGATTAGCCGTCTGTTTTTTCTCCTCGATGGATGACGATTGACGGGATTCGGGACTGATGCTACTCGCAATAAGCAACACCAAGTAGGTATGTGAAAAATCTAAGCCACTGTGTGAGGCTGAGTTGTAAAGTCTTTATCACTGTGTGCGATAAAGCGTGTAGTCACTGTGTGCGACTATTCTTTGCCGCTGTGTGCAGCAAAGCGCGCATCCACTGTGTGAGGTTGCGTTGAAAGTCTTTATCACTGTGTGCGATAAAGCGCGTGATCACTGCTATGTAAGTCTTTGCCACTGTGTGCGACAAAGCACGCAGTCACTGTGTGAGACTGCGTTGAGACAATAGGCCTAATTTTTGTTGTTTGTGTGTGAGGATATTTTTTGTTGTTGTTGTTGTTGTGTGAGTGTGTGCGGAGCAGAACACGTGGTCTGTGACGTCGGCAGCTGTTGTTGTTATTATGGGTTCCCAAGCAACCAAGAGTGTGTCAGAGGGTGACGAGAAGTTTATGGTGAAATTCGCTCCCGGTAGCGCAAAGTATTTAGGACATTGGCGCAAGAAATATGATTTTGAAGGTAAATTGGTTGTAGGACAATGTCAAATGTTAGTAGACCAGTTGACAGTGAAAGCAGCTTGTGCGACAGGGAAATTGAAACAGGAGAGAGAGTTACAAGTGGCGTCCGCTAAATTGTGGTTAGAACAGGCGCAGAAGAGACAGGAGGCAGTGACTATATATACTGACAGTCAGTATGCATATGCTACACTTCATTTCTTTGCCGCTCAGTGGTCAAGACGAGGCATGACAACATCAACAGGTAAACCTGTGGAGCATGCGACATTGTTGCAGGCCCTGTTGAAAGCAGTCTTACTGCCTAGTAAAGTTGCGGTTTGTAAATGTGCAGCACACACACGTGGCACTGACCCCATTGTACTAGGCAACGCCTTTGCAGATAAAATTGCAAAGGAAGCGGCCCTTGGAACACATGGGGTTCATGTTCTGGCGTCACAGGAGCAAACTACGCCCATCACACATGATGTGTTAGCAGACATGCAGTCACACTCACCTCCAGCTGAGAAGCAGCTGTGGCTCACTAAAGGAGCAAGCCTGCGAGGTGATGTCTACTATCTTTGTGATAAACCTATATTGCCTAAGAACCTATATAGGACTGCTGCAAGTTTGAGCCACGGGCTCTGCCATGTCTCGACAGCTGGGATGGTGGCAGCAGTCGAACGGCAGTTTTTCACACTGGGATTCAATGCTTATTCAAAACATTTTTGTAAAGCATGTTTAATATGTTGTAAACATAATGCTCAGGGAAACCTCAGACCTAGGAGAGGAAAGTTTCCCAGACCCAGCTACCCATTTGAAGTAATCCATATGGATTTCATTGAGTTGTCTAACTGTAACACCTACAGGTACTGCCTGGTGATTGTGTGCCCGTTCTCAAAGTGGGTAGAAGTTGTCCCCACTAAGAAAGCAGATGCTATTTCAGTGGCTAAAGTGATATGCAAAAATGTGATCCCAGAGCATGGGATCCCCCAGACTATTTACAGTGACAATGGTCCTCATTTTGTGAATGAAGTAATTGAGAAAATGTCACAACATCTGGGGATAACGCTGAAAAACCATTGCTCATATCACCCACAAAGTGCAGGGCTGGTTGAAAGGACTAATGGCACAGTAAAGCTGAGACTCAGGAAAACAATGGAGGAAACAGGCAGAACATGGGTAGACTGCATTGAGCTAGTGAAAATGTATATGAGAATCACGCCAACTGATAATGGCCTAACGCCTTTTGAAATAATATATGGCAGGCCATTTAGAGTTCCAGTGTTTTGTAATGATAATGATAAAGCAGAAGAAGAAAACACACTAGCAGACTGGATGATTAAAATGCTGAAAAGCAAAGAAGTCATGAGTGCAAATAATCTGCCAGATGATTCTGTTTCTGTACAGGAAGAACGTCTGAAGCCAGGGGACTGGGTACTGATAAAGGTCATAAAGAGGAAGTGCTGGTCGAAGCCACGGTGGGACGGACCATACCAGGCTCTGCTGACAACACCAACTGCTGTGAAGATTGCAGAACGACCCACCTGGATACACCAAAGCCACTGCAAAAAGGTGACACACATCCAGGCCAGCTCGGAGTAAGTGGCAGGAAGACCGGGTACAAAGGGGGGGAAAGCCTCTAGGGCCCTTCGTCTCAATCCGGTGAAGAAACCAACTGAGCCACAGGTACTCATCAGAATGGCTGGTAAAGTGTTGTCTACCCTGCTGGGTGTAATGGCTTTGATGTCATCATGGTCAGCTGTGGAGACCCTGTATGTCCAAGGAAACCACACCCAATACCCTCATGGCTATTCTACAAACTTTTGGTGGCAGTTTATGAATACAACTGCTCACTTGAACAATAGGACGGACTGCTATGTGTGTGCTCATATGCCGTTATCCGCATATACATCTGGACTGTGGCCGTACAGCATACCAGAGGACAGGAGTTGGTGTCTGTTGGGCTTAGCAACTCATCCTGGCAACAGAGTCCTCTGGTCCCAGGCCAACTATAGTACACCTCTGAACATCACCTGGAGTAAGTCGCCACTTATAGATGTGAATTGTTCTGAGCAAACTGACTTATTGGCCTGGCCTCAAGTGTCAGACCCACTGCCAGACATAATATTGCTGAACAAGCTGAATACAGCTCAACTGCCGTTGTGTGTGATGAACAATGGATCACTGTCAGTGGGGGAGCTGCCGCTTCGTTTATGTGGATACATATACACCTACTGCCCTCCAGAGAATGAGAGCAGGTGTATGAAATGCTTGACCAGTGCAAAGTGAGCTGAGAACTTGACATTAAGGAGGACTGAATGCAAGTCCAACCGGGCTTACAGGATACCAGTAAAAGCAAAGAGTCAGAAGTGGACAGGATGTGCAAGGATGGTGCCGAGCAGTAAAGGAACAAGAGTTTTGGCTGATTGGTATTTCTTGTGTGGACATAAAGCCTATCTATCACTCCCTGAGGGATGGGGAGGATTGTGTGCCGTGGTGAAGTTATCGGATCATGTCTTCTTCATGGACAGAGTTGAACATCACCCTAGCAACCGACGGAAGCGTGAGGTGAATATAGCCTCACCTAACTCTTTTGGAGTGACAGTAGACACTGGAGTGCCACGAGAATTCCGCATTTGGAGTGGAGGAGCTAAATTCTTCCAAAGTTTGATCCCAAACATCGGAGTTGCAGAGGTGCGGGATCATGTGGAGATCAACCGATATGCCTTACTGCGACACATTAATCTCACTAAGACTCTGGGAACAGCCTTAGCGGAGGAGCAAAAGGCCATCAGAACGATGGTACTGCAGAACAGGCTGACCCTAGACTTGATAACAGCATCACAAGGAGGAGTGTGTAAGCTGATTGGAGAGACATGTTGTACGTTTATTCCGGATGGATATACGACTGGAGGAGACATCTATGAGGCACTGCAGAACTTAACTGCTCTGCAGAAATATGTGGCGGACCACACATCAGGAGGAGACACGTCACAAGGCTGGATAGCCTGGTTGACATCTGGACCATGGTGGAATATGTTTCTAATGTTTTTGACTCCCATTCTTACATTATTGGCTTTGCTTTGCTTGTTTACAGGTTGCATTTTGCCATGTGTAAGATCGATGGTGAATAAAATGATTGCTAACACCTTTACCAATTTCATACTGTTGCAGCAGAGTGACATGGATGCTAAGGCTAATATGTGTGTATGAAATGAAGCCTGCACTGAAAATGTTGACAAGTGGTGTAGAGCTGAAGATATATATATGCCGTATAGCCTTAAAAAATGACAATACAGGGTGGTGATGATGGGTTTAGATTTTATTATTGTCATTTGTATTAGGAAATATTTAACCATATATTCTTAGAGGTGTATAATCAATTGTGTAGTGATAGGATGTGTGATCTTTAGCAGGCTGCAGGGGCTTGGTGTGTATTCCACACTGGAATGCACACCCACATCCTGGGAGCACGAGAGAGGTCGTACCTTCTCTTATTGTTTTATGGCAGGATTAACGTAGCTACGTCTGTTCTAGTCTAAGTGCTTTTTGTTTAGATGAACTGCTGGACTTCCTCACCATGTTATCTAGGGTGAACCATCTAGGGTGAAGGGGGGTCTACCCTCTTCCTGACCAAGGATGTTATATGACCCTTTGATCAGCAGTACCACACACACACACACACACACACACACACACACACACACACACACACACACACACACACACACACACAGTATTCTTTGTTCACATGTATACCTATGTGAGATGCTATATGTTAATGACCCTATGCATATTCATGTAACCACAATAAAAGGAGTGCTATGGGGAGCCTGGCTGAGAGTCTGATGGTGGTCAAGTGGTGGAACGACGCTTGGCTCCAGCCAGGTCTCCCTCATGCATGAGTAAACCAGAGAACTTTGGTGCCTTGTGTCTTGCTTTTTGCTGCGTAGCAGATTGTCCTTAACGTTCCAGTGGATAGGTTCAAACTACAAACCTATCACTTTCACTTCAGCTTCACCAACAACAGCACAAGCAGAGCAGCCCACTGCCTGCATGGCTGGGACAGCGCCCCCTGGTGACTGTAAACCACTACAACATGTAGACGGCCGTCTGCAGGCTGGATGTAGCACCACCGCAGAGACGTGCTGCAGCTCTGTTTAGTTACCCAGCTGACAGCAGAGGCTGTAGTTTACTGTTACCAACATGGAAAACTGAAGCTTCACCAGCTGGAGCTACAGAGCTGGAGAACAAAGGAGACTGAGAGGCCAGAATGATGTGGGAGGAAACATCAAGAGCCTGTTTGAAAGGAGACACATGTGGATGCTGTGCCAGTCTGTGGTCTGTCAGAAGTCAGCTGAGTCACACTGCAAGAAGCTGCAGAATCTCAGAGGAGGAGATTTGGAAGTGTTTGTGGGACAAACTGGACTCAAAGAAAGAAGATGTTTGTGAAGTCTTTGGTGGAGGTGAGCAGTGTGAAGCAGAACACATGCAGATGAATCAGGAGGTCAGCATCAGTGTCTCCTTGTGGTGGACGGTAAAAGAATCAGAGCCAACGCTCCCGTCCACCCTCGGCATGAAGCAGTGCTGTTTCTGAAACAGGAGGACAAGTCCAGAGAAGACAGAGGAAGCAAAGATGAGGGTGGGACAGGACAGCAGGACTTCCTTCACACCTGCAGCTCCATCACACTGCTGTAGGTCCTCTTCATCACACATGTACCTGCAGCCTGTCTTCAAGTCCAGGAGTCACCTCCACACAGTGTAGAAGCCTCCTGTGCAGACCATGGAGTCCAGCCTCTGTCAGGGAAGTCGGCACTAAAGCCTGAAAGACTTCAATCTGTCTCTGCTCCACCCGAGAAAGACCAGCACCGTACTTGTTGTGCATTCAAGGAGGGAACATCAGCGCTGCATCGTGGGAACAACACCGCAGGAACAAAGACACAGCACGGCCGATGAAGGACGAGGACAAAGGAAAGGTGAGTGAGAAGACCCTGGTGGTGTGGACGGACCTGCAGGGGCTCCAAGACTGAGGAGCAGAGACGTCCATGTACCAGCTGAGGATGCTGCAGTGATCCAGGGAGCTCGGTCCAATCTGAGGCCGTGTGAACTACGTGGACCACAGTTTCTTCACAGACTTCAGCCACGTGAACATCTGGAGATCCAACAGTGCACGAGCTGTGAGCCATCAGCTGTTTCTCTCATCAGCTGCTGTAATGAGAGCTGCTGGAATCATCTCGAGCAGCAGGAAATCACTGATGTTGTTTCTAACCAAAGATATGGGACTGAGCTCCGCTGAGCTCCTTCTACTTTCATCCAGATAGAAACTGCTACAGTCTGCTGATTATTGCTTTGCCTCCATCACACGAGCTCTTTATCCTGTTCTTCACTCTCATTGGTTCTTTGTCTGCTTGTTTTTACAACAGTAGTCTTCTGATTGGTCAAAGGAGACAATCAGCTGTGACTAAATGTAGCTCCTACAGCAGTGATGGGAATAACTACTGAAGCTAATCCAGTATCAAAGCTCAGGAATCAGCAGCTCCCACCTCGTTTTCTTTCAACAACTATTTTTAGCTGCTGTGTTTTTGTGTTTCTGCAGACCTCAGACATCCTGCTGCTCTGGACAACTTTTTCATTCTTTTTTATCATTATTTTGCTTTTCTTTTATTATTATGTTATATGTATTAATATGTGAAACACTTATTCTTTGTGTTTTTGCTTTGCTCCTGTCAAACTGCTTTAATAAAATCTGCTGCAGTCTAAACTGTGGACGTTCCCTTTTTAACCCTTTGTGAAACAATAAAGGTTTAAATCTGAGTATTCATCTATGTTAGTGTTTAATGGGTCTAATAGGTTGCTTTGGCCTTTCCCAGTAATATCTTCCCTTGCAGTCTGTGGTCCAGGCTTCTAAAACCATCCCAGGTTAACAAGAACTACAATCTAGAGGAGAGCTGCCATAACAGGTGTGACTGATGAGATCTGACCTGCAAGGTTACTCAGGTTTGTTTGTATCAGGACAAGCAGGGAAGCCGCCTGGACATCAAAGTAGTTAGAGCTGGGCGAGTGTCCTCACCCACATCGGCTTCACAACTCTGCATCATCTACTGAGTAAGACTCAGAGCATCAGAGATTAGAAGGTCTACAAAGAGCTGAACCAGACTTCCTGTATAAAGGTTTTAGTTCCACAGATCGACAGTGTCAGCACAACTAAAACGTGGAGACTGACCTCAGAGTTTCAATTTGATGTTGTGGATTCTCCAGAAGAACACACAGCTGCTTCACTCCTGAATCCTGAAGCTTGTGGTAGCTCAGCTCCACCTCTCTGGGATACGAAGGGTTGAGCTTCAGCACTGCTTCCAGATAATCACAGCTGATCTCTGACAAATCACAGTCCTCCAATCTGTATAGAGAATGAAAGATGTAAGTTTATTAGACAAAGTGCTTGAAATCATTCAGTGTTTCATCATCTGTTCAGAGCTGAAGAAGGTTCAGAATGTAGAAGTTTAGAAAATGGAAACTCCAAACAGCTGAAGCCAACAGGAAGCAGCTTCAAACAAACACAACAAGAGAAAAAACTCTGAATGTTTCACATTAAAGTCGTACATTTCTAACAAGAGTGTTTTAAAGACAGAGTCACTGATGATCATCTTCTGCCCAGTAAAACTTTGGTTTTCCACATGTGAGTGTTAATGATGCACAAAGACTGTGAGTGCAAAGAGGGAGCGAGGAGGATGACAGAGAGATGGTACAGGAGCATCAAGAACCCGGCGAGGAAATGAGCAGAAGGACTTTGGAGCCTGTTGGATTGAAGCTTTCACAGAGACGTGTTTGACTGGACACCACCAGGACAGACTTTTAATCCCAGGATTTGGATGAGCTTTCTGTCTTTATGGTCACAAATGATGCTGTAACTCTGTGAATGTCCTGGAACTGTCAGCAGTGTGGTTACGTCCTTTTGACCTGAGTTTCCACAGCTCTTATAACAGCAGTGTACATTCAGACTGAGACACGCTTCAGTCTGTATGGACCTGTTTCTGTAGCTGCCACCATCATTCTACGGTTGTGTCCAAATTCATGGGCTGCATCCTCCCGAGGACCCAGCCTTTGCGGTCTACGTGGGCTGGGTCCTCAGAAGGTCGGGTAGGCTGGAAATAAACGGCTGGGGAAATTGGACGGTCTAGCCTTCTGATTAGCGTCACCGCTGTCTCGGTGGAGTTTAATAAACTCAGCCGTCTGCTCCTTGCTATCTAAAATATAACAGGACACTGGCGTAAATTCTCGACCGTCTCATACTTCTGTTTAATCAGTTTTCTGTTTGACGTTTAGTCAGCTCTGTAAAGACCAAGGAGGAACCCACCTGGGGGATTAATAAAGTTTTATTTTATCTAATCTAATAACTTTAATCTCAGCCAAACCGATTTACTCACGAACAAACAAAACACTGAAAAAAGCCAAACAATAACATTTTGAGGTTGTCTAAGTGACTTATATATCACGTTTAACCTGAGTAGCGAAAGTCCGCGGTGATCTGAAAATGATGTGCCGGGAGTTGTGCCGTTCTCGGCGGCTTCAGTGACCCTCGAGCTCCCGGCGAGCTATCGAGCTGGTGGGTAGCAGACGTCTCCGAAAACGTCGAAGCACTTTTGCATATATGCGGTATCTTGATAAACCGAGCAGATATTTGATGTTTACACAGCTACTTTCTCGCCTGAAAATATGTTAAAAGTTTATTTTGTGACCGAAAAAGATTAGTATGAGTAATTTTAAAACTTAGTAGCGGCCGCCATTGTTGGAAACTGGAGTTTGGCTGGGCCGCGCTATGAATTCTGGGATATGGTAGGCCACGAAGGACACACCCGACCCATCCTTCAAATTCGGGGAAAAGGAGGACGCATTTGTTGGCTGCATTCGGAGGAGTCTACGAATTTGGACAGCCTTCGACGTGTCGCTGTGACGTAATCGGTCTACAAATGCGGCCTCAGGAGGATGCAGCCCATGAATTTGGACACGACCTACATGTTTGTACATCAGCTTATCAAATACTGTCTGCTGTCTTCATTTATTACTCTTCACCTGCTTCACTGTCACTGTGTGGGCGGGGCAGCCTGAGCCCCGCCCACACAGACACAGCTCCTCTCTGGAGCAAAACTTCTGCTTCATCTCCGCCTCTTTTCTTCATCCTCCACCTCTCTTTTCTCTTCTTCGGTGTTCTGCAGCCACAGAGCCTCACAGCCATTAGTACGCCCATACCTGAGCAGCTAGCATTACCCAGCATGCCGTGCAGCAGTGTCAGTTTGTAAATGTGCAAGAATTCCTGCTCCAAACTGTTTCACAGAGTGCTGTGTGCCGTGACCTTTGACCTGCTAAAGACAGTCAGCTGTGGATTATTCATTGTTGTGTCTGATACTTAGAACTGTGAGGAAGAAGCTACACAGTTAATCAGGGTCCCCTCTCTCTGAATCAGGAAAGGTGGGCAGGCCGCGTGTGGGCCGCGGGCCATACGTTGAGTATCACTGTTTGAAATGTGAACATTGTTCTGCTGCAGTCAATGGACTAAACCAGAGAAGAAGAAAACAGACTTTACCATGAAGATCCTCAGTGTGGATCAGTATAATATCAGCCTGATGTCTGCAGTTTAGTGTCAGCACAACTTTCACATCATATTCATCTCAGCACAACTAAAACATGCTGACTGACCTCAGAGTTTCAAGTTTACATCCTGGACTCTCCAGGAAACCATACAGCTTCTTCACTCCTGAACCCTTCAGGTTGCTGTAGGTTCCACTCAGGTCCACCTCTGTGGGATACGAGGGGTTGGACTTCAGTGCTGCTGCCAGATAATCAAGGCCAATATCTGACAAACCACAGACACTGTATAAAGAATGAAAGATGTAAGTTTATTAGACAAAGTGCTTGAAATCATTCAGTGTTTCATCATCTGTTCAGAGCTGAAGAAGGTTCAGAATGTAGAAGTTTAGAAAATGGAAACTCCAAACAGCTGAAGCCAACAGGAAGCAGCTTCAAACAAACACAACAAGAGAAAAAACTCTGAATGTTTCACATTAAAGTCGAACATTTCTAACAAGAGTGTTTTAAAGACAGAGTCACTGATGATCATCTTCTGCCCAGTAAAACTTTGGTTTTCCTCATGTGAGTGTTAATGATGCACAAAGACTGTGAGTGCAAAGAGGGAGCGAGGAGGATGACACAGAGATGGTACAGGAGCATCAAGAACATTAAAGTCTGGCGATTAAATGCCTCACTCCTAAATGACAGCCAGTTTTGTGAGTTCATACATACTGAACTAAATACTTACTTGGAGTTGAACACAACTCCGAAAATATCGCCTTTAACCCTCTGGGATTGCACCAAGACATACATTAGAGGTCGCATAATATCATTTGCAAGTGCCAGGAAGAAAAGAAAAGAGGCTAGGCGGTGTGAATTGGAGGCCAAAATAAAACACCTAGATCAACAACACAAAAAAGCACAGACAGCCAATTTGCTTTCCGATCTTAAAATGTTACGTAGTGAGCTTAATAGTTTAATAAACGAGAAAATTGAGGGCAATTTAAGATTCATTAAACAAAAGTACTATGAACAGGGTAGTAGGGCTAGTAGATTGCTGGCAATAAGACTCAGGAAACAGCAAACTTGTAATATGGTCCAAAAGTTGAAGTCAGATCAAACCCTGATTACTAAACCAGTTGTTTTGCCAATTTTTCAAGCCATTATATAAAAATTCAGATACATGTAAAGATAACAATACACTGTCTGATTTCTTAGAAAAGATCAATTTAAAAACACTGTCAGAGTCTGTAGCAAAGGAGTTAGATGAACCAATTTGAGAACAAGAAATTTTACAGGTGATTTCAAACCTTAAAACTAAAAACAGTCCTGGCCCTGATGGTTTTATTAACAAATTCTATAAAAAACTTAAGGACAAAGTCGCACCCTTATTACTGAAAGCTTACCACTGCGCTCTGGAGACTGGGACTATGGCGCCGTCCTGGAACGATGCTACAATTGTCGTAATCCATAAAGAGGGCAAGGACCCCACAAACTGTCAATCATACAGGCCAATCTCATTACTTAATACTGATTCACACATTCTCACCACGATTTTAGCCAAAAGAGTTAGTAAAATTATTACACAGGTTATAAATCCAGATCAAACGGGGTTCATTGCAGGAAGGCACTATGGGGACAATTTTCGTAGATTGTTGAACTTAATGTCCTTGTACAAGACCAAACAAGAAGAAACAATGATTCTGTCTCTTGATGCGCAAAAAGCATTCGACAGGGTTTCCTGGCAGTACTTGGGCCATACACTTGAAAGATTCAAATTTGGGCCAAACTTAATTAAGTGGATACAGATTCTTTATTCCAACCCAATGGCGGCTGTATGGGTAAATGGAACAATATCAGCCAGATTTCCACTGGAACGTGGGCGTAGACAAGGATGCCCATTGTCGCCCCTACTGTTCGATATAAGTATTGAGCCTCTGGCGCAGTTGATTAGAGAAGAACATGAAATTCAGGGCCTTTCAATTAATGGAGAACAGCATAAATTGTCCATCTATGCAGACGATGTACTTTTATACATTTCAAATCCTGCAGTCAGTTTACCTCATTTAAGAGAAATTATTACGGTTCCCTCTCTGGTTACAAAGTTAATATTGACAAAACATTGGCAATGGATATAGGAGGAAACATTTCACTAACATTCAAGGAGCGATGTGGCTTTAAACGGCCAAACGAAGGTATCAAGTATTTAGGAATTCAAATTCCTCACTCATTATCAGACTTGTTTAAAGTAAATTATGAAGTTATAGTTGCAAAAATAAAAAAAGATTTAGAGCGATGGACAGTCCTGCCTCTGTCTTTCTTGGGTCAGATCGAGAGTATACGTATGAATGTATTGCCAAGACTTCTAGACCTTTTTCAAATGCTGCCTATAAACATTCCCAACTCTACATTTGATAATTTAGATAAACTTTTTTCCAAATTTATATGGCAAGGCAAACGCCCAAGGATCAAGTTCCAAACATTAAAACTGTCAAAGCTGCAGGGGGGATTGACTGTTCCAAATCTGAAATATTATTTCTGGGCAGCTCAGATGAGACCCCTGACTGTATGGGTGCGGGATTTGTCTGAAACTCAGTGGCTAAACATTGAGAAGACAATGTGCGAAAGATCATTGGAATCCCTGCTTTGTTCTAACATTTCAATTAAAAATGTGCATATGGGGGAACGGACGAGGGTCACACTAAAGATTTGGCGTAGAATCAAACAATCATTTGGTCTTCCAAAAGAAATTTCAATGTTATCAAGCCTCTCCTCCCTGCAGGGTTTTTCTCCTATTGTGGAAGACTCTGGCTTCAGAGCATGGTCACATAGTAGGTTTCATAAACTTTGTCATGTTGTGAGGAATGGGCACCTGAGCTCATTTGAACAGTTGAGGTCAGTTTCGGCTTCCTTCTTCTGACTTTTTTAGATTTCTGCAGCTAAGAAGCTTTTTGACAAAACATAAAGAATGGAGGCAAGTTTTGGAGCCCTCACCCATTGAGGAAATATTTCTAAAAACATTTCAAAGTAATTCCTCCCCAAAATTAATCAGTCATTTTTATAACGCATTTATGAGTTTCAATACAAATGCAACTTTGGATATTAAGGCAAGGTGGGAAGCTGAGACTGGCACTCAAATCTCAGAGGACACCTGGGAAGAGGTGTTCGGTGAAGCCCATCTGGTGACTGATTCTGGGCTGTGGGGAGAATTTAAATGGAAGGTGGTCATGAGATATTTTAGAACCCCAGAGATAATTGCCAAAATGAAGCCTACAAATCCTGACACCTGCTGGCGAAATTGTGGTACTTCTTTAGGAACCCACTCACATATATTCTGGTCATGCCCAAAAATCTGCCCACTTTGGAATGACATATTTAAAGTTCTCAGTACAGTTTTCCAACAACCATTAACAAAAGACCAACAGTTAGTCATTTTAGGAGTCTTACCAAATGGTTTTTCGGGAAACAATAAAAAGTATCTCTTAAGAATCTTACAGCAGCACTAAAGTGTATCACTATTAAATGGCTGAATCTTGACCCACCTTCATATAATATGTGGATTGATAAAGCAAGAGAAATTTACCAGATGGAGGAAACAACATCTGATCTGCAGATTCAGAGAGAATTGTTTACTGAGCGTTGGCGACCCATACATGCTTTACTGTTTCAATAATTTAGCATAGGTCTGTTTCGTTTTGTTCATTTATGGCTAAGTTTGTCACATGTTATTTAATATTACATAAAGTTTTTGTTTTGTTTTGTTTTTGTTGTTGTTGTCTGTTTGTTTGTTTGTTTGCTTGGGTTTTGTTTTGCTTCCCAGTTTTGTTTTGTGCTTCCTAATTGCAGTTCTTATTTTAACCTACATTTCTGCATTGCAGTTCCTGTAACTGTCCTACTTGTGAACATTGACAAGTACAAGTTGTAATGTTGTAAATTATAATAAAAATTGAGTTAAAAAAAAAAAGATGAACATTAAAGTTGTACATTTCTCATAAAAACAGGACAAAGACTTGAAAAAGTCGTGTTTTTCCTTCCAGGAACCACATGGCTTCACTTTTAAAGGTGAAGTGTGACAGAAATGGACATATTTGAAGTCCAACACCTTTTTCCAGTCACATTATTAAAGCAGACAAACTACAAGCTCATTTTCATTCCAACAAGTCATCTTCTGACCTGGACTAACAACACTGGTCTCTATGTGCAGCTGGCTGTGAGACCAGTGCTCAGGGAGCGTCTACAAAGTGCAACACTGAAAGAACATCACACACTCATTTGCTTCCAGCACTTTCACACAAACATCTACTGTCATTATTGTCACCAAACTCTGTGGATCCTTTATTGCAAATTCAAATGGGATCAAATGGTCAGACAAAAGAGGGTTATGAGGAAATATGATGAAATGTTGTGTATTAGCAGCAAGTTATTGAATCTTTTTCCTCAGAAACCAAACAAAATGATTGACAAACATGTTTTTACAAACTCAGTGTTGGACTTGGATCAGCAGGATAAGCTGATGTTTAAAGGCATTTGAGTCTCGCTGTATGAGAGTCCAGTTCTTACTCAATATTTATGGATGATGTTCTTTCAGTGTTGCACTTTGTAGACGCTCCCTGAGCCTCACAGCCAGCTGCACATGGACCAGCTGACATTACCCAGCATTAGAGGCGGCTGTAAAAAATTCATGTTCCCATTTAAATGGTTTTAATTTGAATAAAACGATGTTGATTCATTCAATCCTGAATCGATGTTTAATATAAATGTATTTTGCCAGAATCTCAGGTTAAAGCTCACAAACTATTTCAACAAGCAGCAAACAGATAAAACAGTAAATGAGAGCAGCTAAACACACAAAGATGGAAACAAAGAGCGTGGACTAAGTGTACTTTTGTGTGAACTGTGGTCCATAGCAGATAATGAGCAGTTTAGGTCTCCCTCAAAGATGATATTGTGTGATGACATATTGGGGAGCCGCGCAAAGACATTAGTGAAAAATCTGTGATCGTCCCAATTAGAGGCGTAGATATTTGCTAAGATCAAAGGAAAACCATAAACTATATTTTCTGCACTTAAAATCCTGTAATTTTCTCATAAATCGACAGTGCGCCTTATGGATGAATTCTGGTTGTGCTTACTGACCTCGAACCGATTTTATGTGCTACACGGCGCTCAGAAACCTTTCAAAAGATGTTTTGGTACGACTTTGCTCAGCTACGAGGCTGCACCGCTTGATGGATTGTTGGAGCATTACAGCTACGAGGAGCCTCGCGGAGTGATACGTACTCTGCTTCAACGTAATATTACTGTATTGAGTGTGTATAAGGACCATAAATGGCACCTGTAAGAGACACGGTTACAAAGAGGGTTTCAAACTCCAGGCTGTCAGTCACGCAGTAGAACCTGGGAACAGAGCAGCTGCTTGTTATTATGCTCAGCGTCTGTTTACATTTTGACTGCACGATTGTGAGCTTTTTGTTATGCACAAAAACAACATTGTTTTCTTTTATTTATGGAGCATTATTATTTAATAAATGCTGATCATTTATTCCTGAGTAATTGTTTCATGTACATCTACGCTGTATGTTAATAAATGTGCCTGTGTGAGATTTGGGACACAGCTTTGACTAAGAACTCTCTTTTTGTTCGAACTCTGGCTTTAAAAATATCGAGATATATATCGTATATCGCCATCCAGCTAAAGAATATCGAGATATGAACTTTGGGTCATATCGCCCAGTCGTAATATTGCAATAGGTTGTCCGTTAAACTCAAGCGGGGCTTGGGCCCTGGCACGGCGTAGCCACACAATCCTGGTAGTAGTGACGCTCGGCTATGACGGCGTGCGGGTTACCAGCTGGCTTTCTCAGGATAGGGCTCCTGTGTGAGCGGTCGACAATAACGTCTTTATCCATACCCAGCACTTCACGTAGTAGCACGGATACGGCCGTGGAGGAGCTCGAGTCCAGGCCCTCTGGGATCCCTATGATGTGGATGTTAGCTCTCCGCTTCCTGCCTTCATCACATTTATCCTTCAGGTCAGACAGCTCCTCCTTCATACTCTCTACTGTAGACTGCAGGGTGGTCACCTCATCGCTCCACATTGACAGCCCATCCTCAGCTTCTTTCACTGTAACCTTTACTCCATCAACTTTGCCGCACGAGATCGCACCGGGGCTAAAATATTCACCTGCTCAGCTGTTTTTGATCAGTTTGTGTCATGGTCCTGAGTCTGAGGACTCGGTGTATTGTGTTTCTTTATATTATTTAGTGATGTGACGTTCTGTATCGAGGCTTCGAAGCTTGTGTCGAGTAATGGAGGGGGCGTTTCCGCGAAGCGCGTATCGAGGCTTGCTTCATATATGGGAGGAGCTGAAAATGATGACGTCCGAAGCCTCGCTGCCCGGCTGTACCACGTGACTGGTTCATGAAGTGGTTCGAACTTTGCTGCGAGATATGACAGCGATACAAACCCCTCAGACTTCATTCAAAATGTGGGTGTTTGATGGAGAGCTGCGGTTAGTGAGAGTTTGGAGACAGTTTGGAGGTTTATGAGAGTGAGGAGAGAAAGTCAGGAGAGAATGGAGCCAGCTAAGAAGAGGAGGATGTCCTCCCCTGTGTGGGAACATTTTGATCTTATTCCTCCCAACAAGGTATGTAAATTTCTACAGAAGATGTATTTTCATAATACTGATGGTGCAATACAATTTATGTTAAGCTGTCTTGACTTTTGTACAAGGTGAAGTGTTTGCTATGTGCCAGGGAGCTGGGATATAACAACAACACCTCATCCATGCTTAGGCACTACAGAGCTTTGCATGAGAATAAGGGGGAACACTGATTGTGGAGCAAGACCAGGTGAGCCATCAAATGCAATGATAATATAGGATGCAGTAATGTTACTAAATGATATAACAATATTATACAACTGTTATAAGTTACGTGTGTGATATTTATATTTGTGCTTTGTCTTTATTGTCTTTCCTCAGGAGAACAATCTCAAATAGATGAAGACCTGGTTACCATGGTGATTGAGGACTCCCAGCCATTTAGCATTGTGGAGGACAAAGGATTCAAAAGATTTGTTAAATCATTAAATCCTAGCTATGTTCTCCCCACTAAAAAGGTCATAAAAGCAGTGAAAATTTAGTTTTTACAGAATAAAATGTGAACAGGCAGGACTGAGGCTCAAAGCCTCAGTGTGTAGCTGTCCATACCTCAACGTTACAAAAGCACAACCACTGTCCACACCCCAACCACACCTCACCTCACAGTAAATGATCATTTCCATTTTAAGCATTTCCAAATAATAATTTTCCATACTGCCAGTATAAATATACACAGTATACTGCATCACTACAATATAGATGCTTTACACACTCCTTTTGTTGTTGACATTTACAGACTGTGTGCAAAAGGCCACACTCTTCAAATTCATGCCAACTAATATTTTTACGTCCAGTAGGTGTCCTACTAGAGCAAATGAAGCTTCAAGAAGCTTTGCGCTGGGGTGAAGCAATTGGATGAAAAGCTTCAGTGCTTCATGAAGCTTCATCTGCCCATCACTAATATTATTCTTTGTTCTCGGTTATTCTGTTTTGTCTTTTGTTTAGGTTTGCTATGTGTTAGTGGTTTTGTTTCATGCCTGCTTGTGTTCTCTCTGTCTGTCCATGGTGTTATTGTGTCTGCTCACGAGTCTGCCTGTCAAGTTCAGTGTCCTGTCTGGTTCTCTGTGTCTGTTAGTTTCCTGTTTTATTCTGAAAGTTCATGTCTCATGTCAGTGTGTTCAGTTTTACCTCTCCCCTGTCTCGTTAGCCTAATTGCTCCCAGCTGTGTCTCTCTCCTGTGGCCCATTCCCTGATTACTCCCCGTGTATTTAAGCCCTGTGTTTTCCTGTGCTCTCTGTCGCGTTGTCTTTTTAATTCCATGTCAGTCTGCATTATTCTGTTACCCGGTATTCATTCTGCGTCTCTCTGCCATCTGTCTTTGTGCATTTTGCTCCTCCTCCCGTGCGTGTTTGGTTTAAGTTTTGTTCGTTAGTTTTCCCAGTTTAGGTTTGTTTACTCCCTGCTCTGCTCTTCCTGTTTTGTCACCTTCTCACTGCTGTAAATAAACACTCACTCGCACCTCATCCAGTACCTGCATTTTGGATCCTTTTTTCATACACCACACGACTGCTCCCAGCCGTGACAGTTTGAGCCTGTGTGGTTTGATCAGGTGGAGGAACGATGTGATGCTATAAAGACATCATCTTCTCCAAATGATGATGTTCCAACACGTGTTTAAAAAGATGTTAAAGGTTGTTGGTTCCGACATCTTAGCGATTTTTAACAGCAGTCTTAGTTCAGGTGTTGTACAGCCTGTACTAAAAAACCTGATCCGTGCTACTACGTGAAGTGCTGGGTATGGATAAAGACGTTATTGTCGACCGCTCACACAGGAGCCCTATCCTGAGAAAGCCAGCTGGTAACCCGCACGCCGTCATAGCCGAGCGTCACTACTACCAGACTCAGACTCAGCTGTGCTTTTGGATCTGACCGCTGCCTTTGACACTGTTGACCACAGCATCTTGATCTCACCATTGGAGCATGGCGGCATCAAGGGCGCTCTATTAGACTGGTTCAGCTCTTTTATTAAATCGCATTATTACATTTGGGGCTTATATTTGACGGCAATTTGAAAAACAGCTGAGCTCAGTTGTACAGCGGTCTTTCTTCAAACTGAGGCTTTTATCTAAGGTGAGATCATTTATATCTTTTAAAAACCTTGAACGGGCGATCCACGTTTTCATGACGTCCCAGCTGGATTATTGTAACTCCTTATATGTTGGAGTTAGTGGGACCTGCCTGGCAAGACTGCAGCTGGTCCAGAAAGCTGCAGCTCGTCTTCTGACACAAGCTCAAAGACATTTATCGTCCCAACAACCACATATACGCTGGTCCCTCGCTGTAACACAGTTCACCTTTGGCGGCCTCGCTGTTTCGCTGATCTTTTTTGTGCAATTTTGCATGTTTTTGTTTTTTACAGCGCATTGTGTTCTGCGTCCTGATTGGCTGTAGACCATTGTCAGCCAATCTCGTGCCGTGTCTCCTGTACAGTACAGAATGTGTTCAAATTTACAGCAGTGTGACTCTGCAGTGCTGCACTGTATGTTTGTACGTTTTGTCCCAACAAACAACAATGATGATGAGACGTTTTGCACCTGTGGTAGCAGCCAAAGGCAGAGGAAGATGCTGACCATCATAGTTTCAACAAGGAGGCAAAAAGGTTGTAACTGTCCACAACAAGAACATCGTAAGGATGGAGTCAGCTTTGGCTTTGTGGCTCAGTGACTGCAGGAAAAAGAACATCGTGCTGGACACCAACATTATCTGCAGAAAAACTCAAAAGCTTTATGCAACTTTACCTGACAGCGAGGAGCCCAGGCCATGGACGAGTGCTCCTCACACAGAAGCTCATTTAATGCCAGCAAAGGCTGATTTGACACGTTTCAGAAACACTTTGCTTTCACTCTTTAATAATGAACTTATTTTTCTATGAAGGTTTGAACTTTGTTTAAACAAGAGAGAAAAGTGTGAAAATGTTCATGCCTGTCTGAGAAAAGTGTAGAAAGTGTGCAGTGAGGGTTTAACTGCCTTAAAACTTCTATAATACTTGTAAAACATAAAGCTGCTACTTCATTCTGAGACTTATTTTTAGAACGTAACTCGATAAACGAGCGACCGCAGTACTGTATTGTGTTTATTTTGAAAACTCTCAACAGGATCTTCAGATTTATTTTGAAAGCTTTATCTGGAAAACACAAACACATAAGCAGGAAACAAAGAGCGTGATATGAAACAATAGACGTTTTCATATGGTCATCATATATACATCGTTCTATCGAACAGCCCCAGCTCCTGCTGTCAGTCTCTGTAAATCTGCTCTTAAAACACATTTGTATTCACTGGCTTTTAATACAGCATGAGAGTTATTTGATATTTGATGTGTGATATTAATATTAGGAGTTATTTTAATAGTTATTTTGGATTCTTGTACAGCACTGTGGTCAACGCTGCTGCTGTAATTAATGTGCTATAAACACATAAACAATCTGCAGTTAAACATCCAAAACTAAAGATGTGATCGCTGCCTTTAGAAAATGTGCTGATGCACAAGATATCAGCTCCATTAAGGTGGAATGTGGCCGTGTTAGAAACATGTTGGAAGAAGTTTGAAGCTGAAACTGTGAAGCTGAGAGTGAAAGAGCTCCAGCGTCTGTCACAGGAAACTTTCTTATTTCCACACTGATGAAAGCATCAACCTTTGATTTCCTGCTGCTTTTATTGAGTCACACTGTGAAACTGAGCCACAGCTGAACCAGCATCCCTGTACAGCAGACACTTACAGCGCTTGGCTGCTTCCATTGGACCCTCTGCACAGTTTCCTCTTCTGGTCCCAAAGTGCAGAACAACAAGGTTTCAAACAGCTTCGTTCCAGCAGCATCAGCCACAGACATGCATAGAGAATCCTTTGGTTGTGTTGTGTGTTTGCATATCTGCTGTGTTGCTTTGTGAGGATGGATCATCTCCTGCAGCTCCAGATAAACAAGCTGGACCTGAACCTGGTAGCTTCACTTAGAAGACACTTGTGACGGGAACGTGTGAGAAGTTTTGTGCAGACAAGTTTGGATTTAGAGTGTGGGACGAGCTCTCCACAGTCTTTGTGGAGATCCACATTCTGCATACTGCCTGTGAGAAGCTGCAGACATTTGTCCTCCAAATCCACTGAGCAGCTGCTCGTGGTGGTATTAGCTTCATGTGTGCGTGTTAGCATGAAGCCTCGGTCACACTCTGCTGTGGACACGGTCACGGACAGCTGGACGCCTGATGGACGAGTCGTCCTTCCTGTTAAACTTCTTTGAGCATGAGAATAGCATAAGAAGCTCAGTGGACACTGTTCAGTGTTTTAACTCTCGCTTTCTGATGGGTTTAGATTTTATTATTGTCATTTGTATTAGGAAATATTTAACCATATATTCTTAGAGGTGTATAATCAATTGTGTAGTGATAGGATGTGTGATCTTTAGCAGGCTGCAGGGGCTTGGTGTGTATTCCACACTAGAATGCACACCCACATCCTGGGAGCACGAGAGAGGTCGTACCTTCTCTTATTGTTTTATGGTAGGATTAACGTAGCTACGTCTGTTCTAGTCTAAGTGCTTTTTGTTTAGATGAACTGCTGGACTTCCTCACCATGTTATCTAGGGTGAACCATCTAGGGTGAAGGGGGGTCTACCCTCTTCCTGACCAAGGATGTTATATGACCCTTTGATCAGCAGTACCACACACACACACACACACACACACACACACGCACACACACACACGCACACACACACACACAGTATTCTTTGTTCACATGTATACCTATGTGAGATGCTATATGTTAATGACCCTATGCATATTCATGTAACCACAATAAAAGGAGTGCTATGGGGAGCCTGGCTGAGAGTCTGATGGTGGTCAAGTGGTGGAACGACGCTTGGCTCCAGCCAGGTCTCCCTCATGCATGAGTAAACCAGAGAACTTTGGTGCCTTGTGTCTTGCTTTTTGCTGCGTAGCAGATTGTCCTTAACGTTCCAGTGGATAGGTTCAAACTACAAACCTATCATTAATTGGTCCTTCGAGAGCCGGATCCCTGGAGTCGACATTCACCGAGGGGAAAAGAGACACGCCGACAGACTGACGTCAGCCAGGACTTATAGAGGTCCTGCAGCAAAGTCCCGAGGCGTGAGAATTCGTCATCGAGCCGGTGGATTAGCCGTCTGTTTTTTCTCCTCGATGGATGACGATTGACGGGATTCGGGACTGATGCTACTCGCAATAAGCAACACCAAGTAGGTATGTGAAAAATCTAAGCCACTGTGTGAGGCTGAGTTGTAAAGTCTTTATCACTGTGTGCGATAAAGCGTGTAGTCACTGTGTGCGACTATTCTTTGCCGCTGTGTGCAGCAAAGCGCGCATCCACTGTGTGAGGTTGCGTTGAAAGTCTTTATCACTGTGTGCGATAAAGCGCGTGATCACTGCTATGTAAGTCTTTGCCACTGTGTGCGACAAAGCACGCAGTCACTGTGTGAGACTGCGTTGAGACAATAGGCCTAATTTTTGTTGTTTGTGTGTGAGGATATTTTTTGTTGTTGTTGTTGTTGTGTGAGTGTGTGCGGAGCAGAACACGTGGTCTGTGACGTCGGCAGCTGTTGTTGTTATTATGGGTTCCCAAGCAACCAAGAGTGTGTCAGAGGGTGACGAGAAGTTTATGGTGAAATTCGCTCCCGGTAGCGCAAAGTATTTAGGACATTGGCGCAAGAAATATGATTTTGAAGGTAAATTGGTTGTAGGACAATGTCAAATGTTAGTAGACCAGTTGACAGTGAAAGCAGCTTGTGCGACAGGGAAATTGAAACAGGAGAGAGAGTTACAAGTGGCGTCCGCTAAATTGTGGTTAGAACAGGCGCAGAAGAGACAGGAGGCAGTGACTATATATACTGACAGTCAGTATGCATATGCTACACTTCATTTCTTTGCCGCTCAGTGGTCAAGACGAGGCATGACAACATCAACAGGTAAACCTGTGGAGCATGCGACATTGTTGCAGGCCCTGTTGAAAGCAGTCTTACTGCCTAGTAAAGTTGCGGTTTGTAAATGTGCAGCACACACACGTGGCACTGACCCCATTGTACTAGGCAACGCCTTTGCAGATAAAATTGCAAAGGAAGCGGCCCTTGGAACACATGGGGTTCATGTTCTGGCGTCACAGGAGCAAACTACGCCCATCACACATGATGTGTTAGCAGACATGCAGTCACACTCACCTCCAGCTGAGAAGCAGCTGTGGCTCACTAAAGGAGCAAGCCTGCGAGGTGATGTCTACTATCTTTGTGATAAACCTATATTGCCTAAGAACCTATATAGGACTGCTGCAAGTTTGAGCCACGGGCTCTGCCATGTCTCGACAGCTGGGATGGTGGCAGCAGTCGAACGGCAGTTTTTCACACTGGGATTCAATGCTTATTCAAAACATTTTTGTAAAGCATGTTTAATATGTTGTAAACATAATGCTCAGGGAAACCTCAGACCTAGGAGAGGAAAGTTTCCCAGACCCAGCTACCCATTTGAAGTAATCCATATGGATTTCATTGAGTTGTCTAACTGTAACACCTACAGGTACTGCCTGGTGATTGTGTGCCCGTTCTCAAAGTGGGTAGAAGTTGTCCCCACTAAGAAAGCAGATGCTATTTCAGTGGCTAAAGTGATATGCAAAAATGTGATCCCAGAGCATGGGATCCCCCAGACTATTTACAGTGACAATGGTCCTCATTTTGTGAATGAAGTAATTGAGAAAATGTCACAACATCTGGGGATAACGCTGAAAAACCATTGCTCATATCACCCACAAAGTGCAGGGCTGGTTGAAAGGACTAATGGCACAGTAAAGCTGAGACTCAGGAAAACAATGGAGGAAACAGGCAGAACATGGGTAGGACTGCATTGAGCTAGTGAAAATGTATATGAGAATCACGCCAACTGATAATGGCCTAACGCCTTTTGAAATAATATATGGCAGGCCATTTAGAGTTCCAGTGTTTTGTAATGATAATGATAAAGCAGAAGAAGAAAACACACTAGCAGACTGGATGATTAAAATGCTGAAAAGCAAAGAAGTCATGAGTGCAAATAATCTGCCAGATGATTCTGTTTCTGTACAGGAAGAACGTCTGAAGCCAGGGGACTGGGTACTGATAAAGGTCATAAAGAGGAAGTGCTGGTCGAAGCCACGGTGGGACGGACCATACCAGGCTCTGCTGACAACACCAACTGCTGTGAAGATTGCAGAACGACCCACCTGGATACACCAAAGCCACTGCAAAAAGGTGACACACATCCAGGCCAGCTCGGAGTAAGTGGCAGGAAGACCGGGTACAAAGGGGGGGAAAGCCTCTAGGGCCCTTCGTCTCAATCCGGTGAAGAAACCAACTGAGCCACAGGTACTCATCAGAATGGCTGGTAAAGTGTTGTCTACCCTGCTGGGTGTAATGGCTTTGATGTCATCATGGTCAGCTGTGGAGACCCTGTATGTCCAAGGAAACCACACCCAATACCCTCATGGCTATTCTACAAACTTTTGGTGGCAGTTTATGAATACAACTGCTCACTTGAACAATAGGACGGACTGCTATGTGTGTGCTCATATGCCGTTATCCGCATATACATCTGGACTGTGGCCGTACAGCATACCAGAGGACAGGAGTTGGTGTCTGTTGGGCTTAGCAACTCATCCTGGCAACAGAGTCCTCTGGTCCCAGGCCAACTATAGTACACCTCTGAACATCACCTGGAGTAAGTCGCCACTTATAGATGTGAATTGTTCTGAGCAAACTGACTTATTGGCCTGGCCTCAAGTGTCAGACCCACTGCCAGACATAATATTGCTGAACAAGCTGAATACAGCTCAACTGCCGTTGTGTGTGATGAACAATGGATCACTGTCAGTGGGGGAGCTGCCGCTTCGTTTATGTGGATACATATACACCTACTGCCCTCCAGAGAATGAGAGCAGGTGTATGAAATGCTTGACCAGTGCAAAGTGAGCTGAGAACTTGACATTAAGGAGGACTGAATGCAAGTCCAACCGGGCTTACAGGATACCAGTAAAAGCAAAGAGTCAGAAGTGGACAGGATGTGCAAGGATGGTGCCGAGCAGTAAAGGAACAAGAGTTTTGGCTGATTGGTATTTCTTGTGTGGACATAAAGCCTATCTATCACTCCCTGAGGGATGGGGAGGATTGTGTGCCGTGGTGAAGTTATCGGATCATGTCTTCTTCATGGACAGAGTTGAACATCACCCTAGCAACCGACGGAAGCGTGAGGTGAATATAGCCTCACCTAACTCTTTTGGAGTGACAGTAGACACTGGAGTGCCACGAGAATTCCGCATTTGGAGTGGAGGAGCTAAATTCTTCCAAAGTTTGATCCCAAACATCGGAGTTGCAGAGGTGCGGGATCATGTGGAGATCAACCGATATGCCTTACTGCGACACATTAATCTCACTAAGACTCTGGGAACAGCCTTAGCGGAGGAGCAAAAGGCCATCAGAACGATGGTACTGCAGAACAGGCTGACCCTAGACTTGATAACAGCATCACAAGGAGGAGTGTGTAAGCTGATCGGAGAGACATGTTGTCCGTTTATTCCGGATGGATATACGACTGGAGGAGACATCTATGAGGCACTGCAGAACTTAACTGCTCTGCAGAAATATGTGGCGGACCACACATCAGGAGGAGACACGTCACAAGGCTGGATAGCCTGGTTGACATCTGGACCATGGTGGAAAATGTTTCTAAAGTTTTTGACTCCCATTCTTACATTATTGGCTTTGCTTTGCTTGTTTACAGGTTGCATTTTGCCATGTGTAAGATCGATGGTGAATAAAATGATTGCTAACACCTTTACCAATTTCATACTGTTGCAGCAGAGTGACATGGATGCTAAGGCTAATATGTGTGTATGAAATGAAGCCTGCACTGAAAATGTTGACAAGTGGTGTAGAGCTGAAGATATATATATGCCGTATAGCCTTAAAAAATGACAATACAGGGTGGTGATGATGGGTTTAGATTTTATTATTGTCATTTGTATTAGGAAATATTTAACCATATATTCTTAGAGGTGTATAATCAATTGTGTAGTGATAGGATGTGTGATCTTTAGCAGGCTGCAGGGGCTTGGTGTGTATTCCACACTGGAATGCACACCCACATCCTGGGAGCACGAGAGAGGTCGTACCTTCTCTTATTGTTTTATGGCAGGATTAACGTAGCTACGTCTGTTCTAGTCTAAGTGCTTTTTGTTTAGATGAACTGCTGGACTTCCTCACCATGTTATCTAGGGTGAACCATCTAGGGTGAAGGGGGGTCTACCCTCTTCCTGACCAAGGATGTTATATGACCCTTTGATCAGCAGTACCACACACACACACACACACACACACACACACACACACACACAGTATTCTTTGTTCACATGTATACCTATGTGAGATGCTATATGTTAATGACCCTATGCATATTCATGTAACCACAATAAAAGGAGTGCTATGGGGAGCCTGGCTGAGAGTCTGATGGTGGTCAAGTGGTGGAACGACGCTTGGCTCCAGCCAGGTCTCCCTCATGCATGAGTAAACCAGAGAACTTTGGTGCCTTGTGTCTTGCTTTTTGCTGCGTAGCAGATTGTCCTTAACGTTCCAGTGGATAGGTTCAAACTACAAACCTATCACTTTCACTTCAGCTTCACCAACAACAGCACAAGCAGAGCAGCCCACTGCCTGCATGGCTGGGACAGCGCCCCCTGGTGACTGTAAACCACTACAACATGTAGACGGCCGTCTGCAGGCTGGATGTAGCACCACCGCAGAGACGTGCTGCAGCTCTGTTTAGTTACCCAGCTGACAGCAGAGGCTGTAGTTTACTGTTACCAACATGGAAAACTTAAGCTTCACCAGCTGGAGCTACAGAGCTGGAGAACAAAGGAGACTGAGAGGCCAGAATGATGTGGGAGGAAACATCAAGAGCCTGTTTGAAAGGAGACACATGTGGATGCTGTGCCAGTCTGTGGTCTGTCAGAAGTCAGCTGAGTCACACTGCAAGAAGCTGCAGAATCTCAGAGGAGGAGATTTGGAAGTGTTTGTGGGACAAACTGGACTCAAAGAAAGAAGATGTTTGTGAAGTCTTTGGTGGAGGTGAGCAGTGTGAAGCAGAACACATGCAGATGAATCAGGAGGTCAGCATCAGTGTCTCCTTGTGGTGGACGGTAAAAGAATCAGAGCCAACGCTCCCGTCCACCCTCGGCATGAAGCAGTGCTGTTTCTGAAACAGGAGGACAAGTCCAGAGAAGACAGAGGAAGCAAAGATGAGGGTGGGACAGGACAGCAGGACTTCCTTCACACCTGCAGCTCCATCACACTGCTGTAGCTCCTCTTCATCACACATGTACCTGCAGCCTGTCTTCAAGTCCAGGAGTCACCTCCACACAGTGTAGAAGCCTCCTGTGCAGACCATGGAGTCCAGCCTCTGTCAGGGAAGTCGGCACTAAAGCCTGAAAGACTTCAATCTGTCTCTGCTCCACCCGAGAAAGACCAGCACCGTACTTGTTGTGCATTCAAGGAGGGAACATCAGCGCTGCATCGTGGGAACAACACCGCAGGAACAAAGACACAGCACGGCCGATGAAGGACGAGGACAAAGGAAAGGTGAGTGAGAAGACCCTGGTGGTGTGGACGGACCTGCAGGGGCTCCAAGACTGAGGAGCAGAGACGTCCATGTACCAGCTGAGGATGCTGCAGTGATCCAGGGAGCTCGGTCCAATCTGAGGCCGTGTGAACTACGTGGACCACAGTTTCTTCACAGACTTCAGCCACGTGAACATCTGGAGATCCAACAGTGCACGAGCTGTGAGCCATCAGCTGTTTCTCTCATCAGCTGCTGTAATGAGAGCTGCTGGAATCATCTCGAGCAGCAGGAAATCACTGATGTTGTTTCTAACCAAAGATATGGGACTGAGCTCCGCTGAGCTCCTTCTACTTTCATCCAGATAGAAACTGCTACAGTCTGCTGATTATTGCTTTGCCTCCATCACACGAGCTCTTTATCCTGTTCTTCACTCTCATTGGTTCTTTGTCTGCTTGTTTTTACAACAGTAGTCTTCTGATTGGTCAAAGGAGACAATCAGCTGTGACTAAATGTAGCTCCTACAGCAGTGATGGGAATAACTACTGAAGCTAATCCAGTATCAAAGCTCAGGAATCAGCAGCTCCCACCTCGTTTTCTTTCAACAACTATTTTTAGCTGCTGTGTTTTTGTGTTTCTGCAGACCTCAGACATCCTGCTGCTCTGGACAACTTTTTCATTCTTTTGTATCATTATTTTGCTTTTCTTTTATTATTATGTTATATGTATTAATATGTGAAACACTTATTCTTTGTGTTTTTGCTTTGCTCCTGTCAAACTGCTTTAATAAAATCTGCTGCAGTCTAAACTGTGGACGTTCCCTTTTTAACCCTTTGTGAAACAATAAAGGTTTAAATCTGAGTATTCATCTATGTTAGTGTTTAATGGGTCTAATAGGTTGCTTTTAGGGGTGGGTTTTTATAATGGATTTATCGATAAAAATCGATTCTGGCTTGGATAACGTAAAATCGATTAATTAAAATCCTGAATCTATTTTTTAATATAAATTTATTTTGCTTGAAATTCCAGAATTTCTGGTGAAATCTCACAAAATTTCAACAACAGCTAAGACAGTAAATGAGAGCAGGAACACGGATTCTGCACAAAGACTTAAACACACAGCGCGACCCGCGAATCAGAATCAGTGAGATGTCGCTTTTCTCACCTGATGGCACGGACACGGTCGGGGTTGAAAGCCGACAGCTCGCTGATTCTGATGTTTCGGCGGCTCCGAGCTTTGTGTTTAACCTGTTTGAACCTGCTTAGCTATACCATACCGTCACTGCCATTATATTATGTTGCTATTCATACTGTCATTATAGTAATGCTGCTATCCTGCATATATCTTACTTACTATTCTTTGAATACTTGCGATTGTTTTATTGTACTTTTTATATTTTACATTTATATTTATTATTGAATCTTGCACCAAGGGAGTGGCACTCCAATTTCGTTGTACTCTGTACAATGACAATAAAGGCTATTCTATTCTATTCTATTACATCCTTTTTACGCTGATTCTAAAGCTGTTAGTTTTATCTCTCTCCAAACAATATTGACTGAACCAGCAGCAAAAGAAGATCCAAACTACGCTTCACATAAACATCGTCATGAACTCACTCTGACTTTTGCTGTTTGTTTCCACCAGGATAAAATCACACTTCATGCACAGCTCTCTCTCTCTCTCTCTCTCTCTCTCTCTCTGTACTTCAAGAACAGTTTCCCGTCTAAAAATCTGTTTTCTGCATTATTCGCTTGCTTGTTACGCACAAGTCTACCGTTGTTTACAGGCTGTCGGCCGCTGTTTTTTTTCCTTTTACTTACTTTCAAAAAGAAAGCCTCATTTCTGCCGTTCAATACTGAACAAATTTAAACTTTTTAAAATTATGCAAAACTGCAAAACGCTGTGTTTGTAATAAAAACGGTGTAACTTTGCTCTGCTTCACTTCAGCAGCATCAGGTAATGTTTATGTGTTTTTGATCTACTGCAGAATATTTTTATAAAATCCCAGGAAAATCAGCTTCATGTTTTTCTGTGTTTTATCTTCAGCTACTTTGACACAAAGGCCTCTGCTGTGATGCTCACACCTTTGATAAAGTCGCGAAAGTGCCAGCTTCCCTTTTATAGATACAAAAATATGTAAATATACTGATCTGAATTATAATATTTCTGACTGTCTGAGGCAACATTTCCCAGATTCCAGTCGAATTGAATCGAATCGATTCTAGAAATCAGTGACGATACCCAGCCCTACTTTGAATTGTGTTACACAAAAATAAGCAAAGTTTTCTCGTTGTTCAGGCAGAATCGAGCGTTGAAGAATGAATTCACACGTCAATAAACATTTTCATCAGCACAAGCAGGACAATGAAAGCAGGAAATACCCCAAACTGCCATTTCTCATTCTACAACTTCAACAACTGCACATGAATTATACTTCATACACAGACCCACAGTCTCTGATTGCTCTGAAATCTCACTGACAGCCAATAGCAATAAAGAAAAGTCCAGACTGACAGTCTCTGTGGGGTTAGGCAGTGAACTGCTCACGCTGCGTTCAAGTGCATCACAAACTATTGGAATTGGATCCAACTTTGTGAAGCAGATTTCTTCTCAGCTGCTGCTTTGAACATTTCCTCATGAACTGTATTAAACTCTGTAAATGAACTGAGAACTATTTCTACATTTGAAACTATGGATTCATTTTCCCGTTCACTTCTGTACGTTAGTGTATAAATGAATGTTAGACTGGGCTCCATGGAAACACTTGGACTGGTCTCAGCTGCCTTCTTTCTGTAGTCCTTTCTCTTCTCCAGCTTCTGTTTGAAATCCTCTCACAGAGCCTGAAACCTGCTTTGCTGTCATGTTTGGGCCTGTGTTCCTCTGCTTTAACACAAACCTCACCACAGCAGCTGTGTGGGTCGTCTCTGTAGCAGCCCGATCAGCTTCTGATACATGAACATCATCACAGCTCCTAACTTCACCTTTATTAGCTTTGACATTCATGTCTTTCTTTTCTCTCTGTCTGTTTCCACACAAGCTCAAAGTCTCTGCAGCCTGTTTTTATCTGCTATCATCAGATCTCCAACAGCCTCATTCACATCCCTCACACACTCTACAGCCTCACCAGTACTGACTTCATCTTCACTGACTGATGGAGCACAACATGAACCTGTGGAGGCTAAAAAGCTGTCCTGACAAACATCTCCCCGTCACCACTCCACTTCTGTCAGCCTTTAAATGAACCCTGCTCAAGTCTGTCACTTCTATTTGGAGCCAAGAGGAAAAACTGTTGTTCAGTCGTTTGGAAAGACACAACATTTCTGAAAGCACTCAAACTTCTTCACATTTGTCTTCAGACACATCCTGAACATTTAGGAACTAAAGAACGTTTCAAATATCAAAGATCAGAAATATAGAAAAACAACAACAGCTGCAGTCAGTGAACTCACCTCAGAGTCTCCAGTCGACAGTTTGGACTCTCCAGTCCAGCACACAGAAGCTTCACTGCTGAATCCTGCAGCTTGTTCTCACTCATCTCCAGCTCTGTCAGATGGGAGGGGATGGACTTCAGAGCCGAGGCCACAACTTCACAATGAGTCCCTGAGAGTCGACACCGAGTCAGTCTGAGATTACAGAAAATATAAAATGTGTTACTATAAAAGCAAAAAGTCTGCATTATAAACACAGACTGAATGTATATGAAGACAAAACAGAGTGAGGTCATAATCTGATGAACATCTGCTCTTCACATCTGTGCTTCAGCTCTTCTTACTGTGTTTGACATGACACAACGATTGAGTCTCTCTCAGACCTGCAGACTTTTAATGAGAATCTTTGTTTGGCTTTAATCTGCAGATGAAGGAGGAAGATGGTGTCACATTTAGGCTTCCATAACGTCCACAGTCTGTCAGTGAGATCTGATCCAGAGTCAGAGTGAAGACACACATGTGGACTGTTTCCTGTCTTGAATCCAGAACATTTTGAATGAGCTCAGCTCAGTGAAGAGTTCCAGCTGGAAAGACGATCTCTGTTTGCTACCTGCTGCTGTCAGGTACGACTGTTCACGTCCACACTCAGGAAAAATCTGCTGACTGTCACCAAACGGAGCAGAAATGTCATCACTGGACAATAATGATGAATGAACTCAGAGCTGCTGATATCACATCTGATTTCAGGGGAACTAAACACAGAAATGATTGGCTCATTTTAGCTTTCTGAGCCATTAGTCTGCAGGTTTATCACTAGTTGGCAGAAACACACTTGTATTAATGTTCAGCGCTTCAGTGTTTATGACTCCAGATCCAGGTGACAGCAAGTCAAAATGATGTTACCTGTCTGTGTCCAGCAGCAGCCTTTGAATATTGTTATAAACTCACATGGATCAGTTTGTCTTTGATTGGTTTGTAAAGTTCAAATTCATTTATATTCATCAACTCTAAATGAAAAATGTTTTTCTTCTTCTATGTTTATTATTAGAGTAACAAATTCTTATAGTTTCCTGTTGTTGAGAATTTCAGTGTAAAACCACTCGACCTGTGCATCACTGCACACTGTGAAAGTATTACTGCAGTTTAATCTATAATCCTAATCAGTGTGTTTACTGGACTGTAGTCAGACCTCCGTTATACCAAAGGAAACACTGAACGTCTTCAAAGTCACAATAAATTTATAATAAATGCTAATAAATACTGGAGTGTTAGAAAAGATGCTTCCAGCGTGTTTGTCTTTGATAGGGTTTATTCTGTTCGTCTATTGTCTGACCACTTGGGGGCGCTTTTGTCTCTTTTGCTCTGAGCCTTGGGTTTATTCAAACTGATTTTAATAAACTATTTTCTGCAAGTTGAAGCTTCATCTCCATCTCCAGTGGTTGTTGCATATTTTATGACTATATTAGTAACAGTCAGAGAGTTTAGAGTAAATTAGATCTTCACGTTTGATTTTTGACACAACATAAATGGTGAGCCAGTGTCAGAGGAAGTGACAGCATCCACCGAGGACCGGGGGGAGTGGGAGGACTGGGGGACCAGGCCAACAAAAAGGTGATCACTGATACAGGTCAGCAAACATTTGCTCATTTGGTGTCTTAGAGCAGACTCCGCCCAGCTTTGTCGTCCATGGTTGCTCTTTCAAAGGAATCTAGTTACATATTATTTTACTTAATGATTTACTGACACCACTGACTATGCAGGACAGCCCCACGTCTGGAGCCAGTGCACATGTGCACAGTCTGTAAATTTATCCAAGTCACACAAGCATTTTGAAATAAGTCCTAATCAGTCCAAGAAAAACAGTCTTGAAGGGTCTGGATGGACTCGCTGACCACACCAGAACCAGCACTGAGGTTTAGTTCTCTTTAAGACAGATTTCATGACGGGAACCAAATAAAACACATTTCAGTCAAACATGCCACAGAGAGCTCCACAGAAAGATTTATTAGGTTCCTTGATGGAGCCATAACAAACGTCAGCGAGCGACCTCCCAACTGTACATTGATTAAAATGACAAAATAAACTGGGAGCGTCTGGTGTGACGTTACTGTGGTCTGAGTGGCGACTTCCACATTCGCCCTCAGTTGAACGTACACATCAGTAACAAGGATCTGTGGAAACTCTCTTGGTAAGTAAAAAGGATGCAGGGAGGCGGATCGAAGTTCAGTCTCAGCCGTGATTCCCTCACCACCACTTTATCACCAGCTCTCATTATTTTAAAGACAGAGACCCTCACACTGGGCTTCACTAGTTACTGCTGGGTCTCTGTTATACAGAAGGCCCATGCCACATTAAGGAAAAAATAATGTCCTTAATTTCAACATTAAAGGTGAAAATGACTTTGAGAATAAAGAAGAAATGTGGAGATTTGCTGTTTCAGGACAAAGTGCCACAGCTGCTGTACTCTCTGAGTCAGTGAAACTTCAGCAGTGGTGTTAGCTAAAGAAGGGAAATGATTCCTGTTACACATCCATGTGTTATATAAACACAGTGTGGTGAAAAGTATAAAGATGCTGAAAGGATGGTGCAGAAAGCTGAAAAACACAAATCTGGAAGATATTAAAAAAATCAAATGTCTTGTAATGGACGGATGCGAGGTTATCGATGGTTCCACCTTCGTACAATAAAGAGGATGGATGCTGCAAAACTGGATGATGAAATATTGGTTCAGCACTTTGTTTGAAAGCGCTTTAGAAATAAAGTTATTATCATAAGACGGTGGATCACTTTGTTTCACTAACTCATCTAAACAAAGCGTTTTGTAGAGGGGACAGCAAACCTGGCAGTTTGTCTTGAAACATCAAATCTAACATCAAATGTAAAGGGGCGGAGTCACGAGTGGTGACAGTATAAAAATAATGACCTGCAGTGACCTTTGACTCTAATTTTGGATGTATGCTGGCACACTGCTGTCCATCTCAGCTCTTTAGTACAGAGGAAAGAAAAACTAAAGAACTGAAGCACATATGCTGATGGTGATGATGTCACAGATAATGTGATTGTTCACACGTTCAATAATTAGTTGGAAAAATTAAGAAAGTGCAATCAGAGCCCAGATAAAGACAATAACATCAGACAGAAAGAGCAGTGATCAGAAGCACAAACAGAGGCTGCTTTGGACCATCTTCACTGTTTCACACAGTTTCACTTTACTACAAACACGTTCTTTGTAAAGTCTCACTTCAGTCTTCTCTCCTAAGGAGCAATGCTAACAGACCAACAGCAGCACAGACATGAGCAACAGTCTCATTACTGTCTGCTGCACCGTGTTAACACGACCAAGTGGAAACAGCACACAGATAAAACATGTCAGACTGCAAACTCAGCGTAAGACTAAAAACCGACGACGTGGTGAAAAGCTCACAGTTACACACCCACATACATGTGAAGGTGCACTCTCCTACCAAGGTCTCTGCCAGAATAATACAAATGTAGTGTTCTGATAAAAAACAAAACATTTTTAAAAGCATGAAAACAACTCTTCACTGTGAACACAAAATAAAGCAGAATTTATTACTGTGTGACTGAGTAACTAAACTATCACTAATTGATAATATTAATGATCACATCTGGACTCACCGAGCCTTTCTGAAGTTCCTCACAGCTGCAATCAGTCGACGTCGTCCCTCTGCTGATGTGTTGTACTTCTGCAGGTCAAACTCATCCAGAACCTCCTCTGACATCTGCAGCATGAAGGCCAGAGCTGAGCAGTGGATCTCAGAGAGTTCCTTTGATTTGTTCTCTGACTTCAGGAACTCTTGGATCTCCTGAGATAATAAGATGTCGTTCATCTCCATCAGACAGTGGAAGATGTTGATGCTTCTGTCAGGAGAGGATTTTGTCTTCCTTCCTTTTAGATTCTTGATGACTCTCTGGATGGTTTCTGGACTGTTCTCTGTCTGACCCAGCAGACCTCCTAAGAGTCTCTGGTTGGACTCCAGACAGAGGCCATGAAGGAAGCGAACAAACAGGTCCAGACGACCATTTTTACTCCTGAAGGATTTTGTTAGTGTTTCCATCAAAAAATCATCCAGAGATGACTCTTTGTATTTTTTTCCCAAGAAGTCCTTCAGCACCTCTGACTTCCTGTTGGTGAAACAGTGGAACATGTAGACTGCAGCCAGAAACTCCTGGATGCTCAGATGAACAAAGCAGTAGACTGGTTTCTGGAAGATCACACACTCTCTTTTGAAGATCTCTGTACAAACTCCTGAGTACACCGAGGCCTCTGTCACATCCAGACCACACTGCTCCAGGTCTTCTTGGTAGAACATGATGTTTCCTTTCTCCAGATGTTCAAACGCCAGCCTCCCCAGCTTCAGAAGAACTTCCCTGTCAGCCTCCGTCAGCTCCTGTGGACTCGTCTCATGTCCCTCGTGGTACTTGTTCTTCTTCCTCTTTGTCTGAACCAGCAGGAAGTGTGAGTACATGTCAGTCAGGGTCTTGGGCAGCTCTCCTCTCTGCTCTGTAGTCAACATGTGCTCCAGAACTGTAGCAGTGATCCAGCAGAAGACTGGGATTCTACACATGATGTGGAGGCTCCTGGATGTCTTCATGTGGGAGATGATTCTGCTGGACAGCTCTTCATCACTGAATCTCCTCCTGAAGTACTCCTCCTTCTGGGCGTCAGTGAAGCCTCGTACTTCTGTTAGCCTGTCAACACATGTAGGAGGGATCTGATTGGCCGCTGCAGGTCGGGAAGTTATCCAGACGAGAGCCGAGGGAAGCAGATTCCCCTGGATGAGGTTTGTCAGCAGCTGGCTGACTGATGACTTCTGTGTGACATCAGACAGCAGCTTCCTGTTGGTGAAATCCAATGAAAGTCTGCTTTCATCCAGGCCGTCAAAGATGAACAAAAGCTGAGAGACAGCCAGCTTCTCTGCTGTGACCTTCTGTAGTGTTGGATGGAAAACATGGAGCAGCTCCAGAAGACTGTACTGCTCATCTCTGATCAGGTTCAGCTCCCTGAATGAAAGCACAACCACCACACTGACATGTTGGTTCTCCAAGCCCTCTGCCCAGTCCAGAGTGAACTTCTGCACTGAGAAGGTTTTTCCAACACCAGCCACGCCGTTGGTCAGAACCACTCTGATGGGTCTCTGTTGGTCAGGTAAGGCTTTAAAGATGTCCTGGCACCTGATTGGAGTGTCATGGAGGGCGTCCATCTTGGAAGCTGTCTCCAGCTGCCTCACCTCATGTTGGCTATGAACCTCTTCACTCTGTCCCTCTGTGATGTAGAGCTCAGTGTAGATCCTGTTGAGGAGGGTTCTACTTCCTGTTTCATCACTTCCTTCAGTCACACGTTCACATCTCCTCCTCAGACTGATCTTATGTTCATCTAAAACCTCCTGCAGACCAACATCTGCTGAAAGAAAGAAAAACAGAAAGAAAACTCTTCAATGTCTGAACAACAACAAGAAGTCCAGTTTTCAGAAATGAGTCCATCAGCAGACAGATGTTCAGTCTTACTTTGTACACAGCTGCTCTGACTGGCTGTCTGCAGTCCAGCTCTGCTTCTGGATCTTTCTCCACACTGGGGACAGGACCAGTCTCCTGATGAAGCAGACTGGTCCCAGTATGAGGAGATGCACTGTCTGCAGAACCAGTGTCCACAGCTGGTAGAGACTGGATCCTTCAGGACGTCCTGACACAAAGCACAGCAGGACAGCTGCTCCTCCTCACAGACACCACTCCTCTTCCTCTTCCTCCCTCTGTGAACACATTTCTTTATCACTAAAATCATTGACTGTCAGTGACAAACATCCAGATTTGATGACACTGTGCAGAAGCTCTGATGGTCACAGAGAAAAGTCAAAGTGGAGAAACTTGTGTTTGAGTTCAGAATCCAAGTTTCCTTTGCTGTTCCTGCCTGTCTTATTAAACACAGAGTGATCAGCCTACAAACTCCACAGTAAAAGCCTTCATCACAGAGCTGATTATGTCCTTCACTGGATGTACTGGAAGTTTGGGATCCATCACTCTGAACTGACCTTTGACCTCCTCTAAAAACTGTGGTGGAGCAGCGGTGTCACATTCAGAGCTTTCAGCTTTATTTTGAAAGAGTTCAGTCATCAGGAAGTGAACTTCTGGGTTCAGATTTCCTTTCTATTCTTTTACAGAAGTGAAGAAGAAGAACTAAAAGCTTTGAAATGATCTGAGTGATATTTTTGAACATTGCCACCAAATTGAGTTCAGCCTCCAGCAGTAACTTTGTTTCATGATGCCTCCCTGATGATGTGATGTTTGATTACAAACCTGTTTATGTGTTAGACATTAATCACATGAACACAGGCAGAAAAAAGAAGCCAATGAAACAAATGACAGAAACGTGTTCATTCACTGCCATGATCCATATTTTCTATGTACAGATGTTTGTAAAGAACACGTGTGCAGCGCTTTGTTCTGAGTATCTGCTGTCAGCACACAGTGCAGCAATAACTACAACCACACGTTTCTGTAGATCCTGAACATCAGCCTGGAGGAATCTGACCTCAGGTCTGCACACAGAGGAGCTTCACCTCTGGGATGATGCTGGCTTCAGCTCCTTCTACAATCAGGCAGAAGCTTCTGCACCATCAGGACACAAACAGAGAGGAGCTTCTATCCTCAGACCATCCAAGTCCTAAATCAGAACATGCTCCCCTCATAGCATCACCATCAGGGTTTAAACAGGACCTTACATCATGTTCTTGTCTCACTGTCATATTTCAGATCATACCTGATTCATTATGACGTCACACGCTGCTACACTGATCCTGCTGCTTCATTACTGCTGATATTACTCTGCTCACTCTGTTCAGTTACTCTGTTTACATCACTTTGCTCATTTGCTTTGTTCTGCTTGCACTGCTCTGTCAGTACATGCTGTGCTAATGTGGCACAAAGCACTTTAACATTACATCTGCACAATGTTTCATTATTTCATTTAATGATTGTTTCTAATGTTTTGTCCAGTCACAGGAGCAGCTCAGCACATTTCACTGTGTTGTACGTGTATGACGATGCCTGTGACAAATAAACAGCCTCGGACTCTTCAATCTTCTGCATTTCTTTGGAGATCAGCTCAGTGGCCTGTTGAGACCATCTTTCTATTTCTGATGACTCAGTTCAGATTATTATCCTGATACTTTCTTTTAAAATGTGATGAAATCATTTATCTGATGTTCTGACACAAATACACCAAAACAATCCCAAACAGCACAAACCACCACGTTACACACAGTGTAATAAAAATACAGGCAACTACAAATAAAAACACTTTAAAATATAAACTAAAATTACAAAGTGGTCACAGAATTTCAAACACCCGTAAATGAGTCAGCAGCTCTCTTACATGGTCAGCTGAGCTCCATGATTGAAGAACATTGTTGCTGCAGGTTCATGACTGAAGTTTGGAGGATCTATTTCTTTGGACCGGTCACTCCTCACAGACACACAGCTGGATGCTGGAGACTGTGACCTCTGACCTCTGCAAACACAAACACATCACATGAATTACTGATTAATCTCTGTTTAAAATCTTTTAAGCAGCTGCAAACACACAAACTGGATGATGTGATGGTTTCTGTCAGTAATAGTTGTCTCAGATTAGAGTACAGACGGCTGCAGAGACGTTCACAGCAACAGAGAAGAAATCATTACCTTGGATTACATTACTACTACGATTGATACTAGCATTATCGTACCCGGACCACCATTAGGAATCATTTATGATGTCACTGGTAGAACACATTTATAGAAACAACCTTTGAACTCTGAGTCAGCAGCTCTCTTACATGGTCAGCTGAGCTCCATGATTGAAGTTCATTGTTGCTGCAGGTTCATGACTGAATTGTGGAGGTGTGTTTCTGGACCAGTCACTCCTCACAGACACACAGCTGGATGCTGGAGACTGTGACCTCTGACCTCTGCAAATACAACCACATTGCATTCATTTCACATCAATTAGTACACCACAAAAGGCATGCAAGGAACACAGTATGAAGGCAAACTTCTGGCTTCAATAACATTCAACAGGTCAGGTGGAAACTTTTCTCAGATTTGATTCATGTTTTTATAGAACGATCCAGCTAAAAAAAATATACCATTAGGTCAGAGGTCAGCAACCTTCAGGACCCAAAGAGCCATTTGGAGCCAGTTTCCACGCAAAAGAAAACACTGGGAGCCACAAATACTTTTTGACATCTAGAATGAAGATAACACTGTATATACTGTTTTTACCTTTATGCTTTGTGTGAACAACTAAGGTGTGTTGCTTATGAAATCCATGAAGTGCTACAGAGAAAATTACATGTTATTTATGTAATGAACACATTTGAACTCTTAAAGAAATATAACAAAAGGAAAGACACCCAGCTGAACTAAAATGATGTAGCAAACAAAAACTGCTGTGAGCCGCCACCCTTATATCTCCTTTGGGCTTTTGGAGCCTTGAGCTGACTTTTAAAAATAATTGGAAAAAAAGCTCTATGCTGCTGAAAGATGAAAAATAGATATTTGCAAAATTCTGCCTAAATATGTATTTTACCTGGTTAATGTGTGTGGCGGGGCGTGGTCTGCAGCGGCGAGGCGGACGCACCTGAGCGGCAATCACGCCTCGCCGCCTTAACGTCTGTGCTGTTGTGTTGGTGTGTGTCGGGCTGTGAGCTGCAAAGCTACAGCCGGCTGTGTGCGTACAGCAACCGTGTGTGAAAAGCGGTCAATAAAGAGAAGCTGAAAAGCGTGTTCATGCAAACATCGTCGGGTCTGCCGTGATATGTTTACAACGGGACTTCTGCTCCTGAACCTCTGCGCACAGCGTCTGCAGGTCGGGGCTGTACGAAGTCACTTTCATCTTTACAGGACTGTAAGCTGTCGTCTGTGAGGCGTGAGCGGTGTTTGTTTTTAACTTAGTTCACGGTGGAGAACAGCCGCTGACATAATGTGGATCCGAAGATCCATAATTGGCCTACCTGGGGCTGAAAGTCTCGATAAATGCACGGCGTTTCGGCGGGTACACCGGCTTCCACGAGTGTGACGCTTATTTGAACGATGAAAAAATAAAAAAATATAATTTTCTTTTTATATTTCAATATCACAATAATCTTCCAATTTAGAACTACAAGTTAAAAAAGAACATAAATAAAATACACTTCAGCTAAATACTTTTAATTTATTTTCCCAAACCACGAGGAGCCGCACTGTAAGGACTAAAGAGCCGCAGGTTGCCGACCCCTGCATTAGTGTTAGTCAATGTTGCAACTGAACTGAAAAACAAAAGATTTTGGTCAGGTCCAAAGAAACAAAGTCACTATTAATACAACACAACCCCCCCAAAAAGAGCCATGTAGACCCCGGGCTCTATGGGTCTTGTGCTCGGAGCTTGTTCCTGTGCTGCCATGATTAGTGCCTCTGTGCTGTCTTTCAGTCCAGCTTTGTTCAGCCACTGGTAGGATTTCTGGATGTCAGCCACTTCCTCTGCCTGCTGGTGGTGCAAACTGTGTTGTTCTGAGTTTCATTGGACGTCTTTGTCCAAAGCACCAGACAAAGGGCAAAGTAGATGCATTTGCATCAGCAGGAAAATACACCCCAAACTAGCATCATCATTATACAACTTTAACAACTGCCACTAAATGATACTTCATACACAGACCAGTGTTAGGTTAAGTTATGATGTCACTGGCAGAACATTTATAGAAACAACCTTTGAACTCTGAGTCAGCAGCTCTCTTACATGGTCAGCTGAGCTCCATGATTGAAGAACATTGTTGCTGCAGGTTCATGACTGAAGTCTGGAGGAAATATTTCTTTGGACGAGTCACTCCTCACAGACACACAGCTGGATACTGGAGACTGTGACCTCTGACCTCTGCAAACACAAACATCAATAACTGATCAGTTCTCTCTGACAGCCATATGATCAGCTGATCCCTCTGTGATATTGTGTCTGCCTCATAACGCTGACAGGTCAGCCAATCATCAGCCAGTTTTTTCTGTCTCTGAATGAACTCAGTTTGTTCTCAGCTCTTCTCTCTGATTCTGCTGCACTGACTTCACTTAAACTTACAGAGTTCAGATCTTAGCAAGAAAACAAGTCAATAAAAATCAAACTCAGATCAAACAGTTTGAACCAATCACAGATCAATGATTCTGTCATGGTTATGTTGAAATGACTAATAAAGTTAGTAGTGTTCTTACATTGTTGCTGCAGGTCCATGACTGTAAGGTGGAGGTGTTTGTGTAACTCTGTCACTCCTCACAGACACACAGCTGGACGCTGCTCCGTCCTCTTCCTCCATCTTCTTGATGTCAGGGTGGAGTTAGTCTGAGAGGTAAACACACACACTCAGAGGTGCTGTTGTACTGGAAGCATCACACTGACGGCTTTCTAATGTTGGAGCTTTGGCCCTAAAGTCCAAACCAGTTATTTTAAAGGCTCAAAGTCTTTAAAAAACACCAAAACCATCACATTATTTAATAAGTACATGATCAGGTGGATGAAGGAACTCAGTGTGTTTGGGATCATCATCATGGTGAGGAGCCCACATGTTACGGCTCCTTTGGAGAGAAGCTGAGGATCACTGCAGGAAGTGAGCTCATGAAACCAAACTGCTGTTTGTGAGCAGCATGACTCTGTTATTGGACCTGCTCTGTGTTCTACATATGATCAATACTTCAAATATCTGTAAACATCTCATCTTATATTTGTTGCACTTGGTCACATCTGTCTTTAAAAATAGATTTTAATGTCACTGAGAGTTCTTTTCTACCTTTATTGATTTATTTTGGAATAAATTAAATATAAAGGTGCCAAAAACTGCCTGCAGCTTCTGCTCTGTGACAGGAAACTACTGTCAGGCTCAAAATGACTTCAGATTATTCATCACAGAGTGTTTATGGATCACAGGACACGTTACAGTTTTACAGCCTCACGGACATAAAACTCTTAAAGTTTGTTTCTGAAGGGATTTTCAGATCAGACCTGATGTTTCTGCCTACAGCCTGTTTACCGATATAATCAATATCAGACATCAGAGCAACAGAAACCTCGGTGATCTGGACGCCGCCACTGAGAACAGGAAGTGGCTCAAACGTCGCACTTTCATAAAGTCAGCCTGAACTCCACTCACAGAGTTTCTGTCGCCATTTTAGTTTTAAAACCCGTCGTGATAAGGGCGGGTCTTACTGTGAACTTGCGCGCTCATTGGCTAATAACTTGAGATTGACAAGTCGTTATCCAATGAGCGCGCGGCTTCTCCCAACATAAAGTAGTTTCCTTTGAAAAACCAAAGTCTGATTATTTTTGCCTCCACTGACGGAGCCTGTTGTTCCCGCCACAGAGACACAGTAATGTCAGAGCGGTGTTAACACTCACCTGCCTCAGCACAGCTCTCACTCTCCTCCTGCTCTCTCAGCTAAACTCACTTCCTCTCTACTTACAGGAAACCAGCGCTCAGAGGAGCCGACCGGTCTGACGTTTCACCCACAGACACGAACAGCGTGGAATTATTTTATGTCATAAGAAGAAACATATTCATGTTAACACTCACCTGCCTCAGCTCCACCTTCCTCCTCCTGCTGCTCTGAACGGAGGATCAACACTTTCACTTTCAAGGTTCAAGGTTCAAGGTTCTTTATTTGCCACATACATAGTTATATAAGTATAACACACAGTGAAATGTAGCCTGACACGCTCCTCGACATGTGCAAAAATTGGGGGGGTAGAGGAAGACTTGTAGTTTTTACCTTGTGTGATATTTATGGCTGTGACACTAAATCACAGCACGAAGACTTCCTGCAAACATGTCACAGGCGATAAAAGTTTCACATTAAAGGTGAAGTTATTTTTCTGTCTCATGTTCAATAAACAGTGAGCTGGGAAAACTGAAGAACAGACTTCAGACGTTCCCTGCAGAGTTTCTGCTGCTCGGTCGTCTGCATGTTGCTGAGACTGAGCTGATGATGAAGCTGTGATGGGTTTATGGCACGTTTGGTTGTGGAGAAGAGTTTTACTGCCGGTGCAGGTGAAATGATCAGAGGTTACAGCCTCTGGTTAAAGTGGAGGCAGCGATCAGGACGGCTGAGCAGCAGAGGTCTCGAGGGTCCTAAAGTGTAAAAGCATCAGTGTTAGTAACACAAAGATCACAGAATGGGATCATCCACACAACACTAACATCTAAATCCACGGCAGGAACTCTTCCAGTGTCCTGAAAAATCTGAGATTAAAATCTGTCTGCTCATCTTAATGCAATATTGTGAAGTTACAATTCTTTTCTGTAAAAAGAATTTTCATTTTTGTATATAAATAAATGTTGATGTTGTGCTTTGGGATCGTGTGCTTCAATTTGACTTGTAATGTGCCAAATGACTGCAACAGGCAGCTTAAGGCGATGCCATCCAGAGTAAGGATCGTGTTAGCCAGTGTTTCTAAGATTTTTACGCCCCGTTACAATAACCTCAGTTTTATCTGAACTTAGAAGCAGAAAATTAAAGCTCATTATGTGTCTAAGACATCCCGGCAGTTTAACCAATAAAAGCGGGTATCATATGCATAGCAGTGAAAATGTATGCTATGTCTTCTAAAGCACGTATAATGTAAACAGAACTGGTCTTTGCACAGAAGCCTGTGGAGCTTCATAATTAACCTCAGTGTGTGAAGAGGACTCTCCATTTAATAATAGCTGTAATAAAATGTTCTGGCCAACGGTGTTAAACGCTGCACTTGGGTCTAGCAGGGAAGATTTCAACTTTTCAATATGAATGAAGGCTGAAAACTGATTAGATTAATGTCTGATGATCTTTTCTGTGCTTCTTCAAGTTTGTAACACCGAACATATTAAAGGATGATATAAGGTTCACAGGAAGAGTTTAATTAGACACACATTTACTATTTTTCTTTATACTCTTTCTTTCTTGACATGTTTAATATGCTTACTATCAGAGGAGAAAATGAACCTTGTGTAGTTTAAAAACTTTTTATTTAATCAAACTGTAATGTTGTTGAACTCTGACGGACGTGTCTTTTAATCTTGTCAACAAATCCTTAATCACCTAAATGTGCCATTTATCATCTTGTAAAATGTTCCCTCTGCTTCTGTTGCACATCTCCCCCGACACTCTCTGCTTCACCAGCCCTGTGCAGCTGGTCCAATCGCTGCGTCCTTAAACTGGTGTGTTTAAATCTCTTTACCTCTGTTGTGAACTTCACACAAAGTTTGTGGTAACAAAATCAAACTGAGGAGGATCTGGTTTGAAAAACACACACTCACGAGACAAAATAAAAACAGACTGCTCAAAGCAAAAGCAGAGCTCACAGCTGGTAGCACAAAACACAGTGACAACGTGCGTATCAGATACCCTCAGTGCCAAAAGCATAAATATGAAAACATGGGATCACCTAAAAATGGCATTGAGGGGGTGTTACAGTGAAATAAAATGAAACATTTTCATCTGAAAATGTTTCATTTTAGTAAAAACAATTCTCTGTAGTCAAGAACAACACCAACACAGAGAAGAAGAAGAGGGGGTCGTTTTACTACACATCATAAAAACGCAATCATTCATCTTCCAACTGTATCTTTCTGTTCTGGATTTAGAATCATTGGTTGTTTACTGATCTGTACTTTGGGAGTCACACTGTTGTGATACTGGGGAGAAAAGGGTAAGGTTTGATAGACTAAACCATTACACACAAAACTTGAAAAACCTAAAGAGTGTGTGAGACTGCCAGCTGTGTCGTTCAGCAATAAACTCATCTATAAATGTGTTAGTAAAGAGTGACGTGTACTTCGGTCCCATTAAGCAACGGTTTAACAAATTTCACTGCAAACTATAAAAGTAATCTGGATTTAAATAGAACATAGTAGTGCAGGAAACACTAGTATAAGGTGTCTATGGAACAAATCTCCTTCAGCGTTCAAAATGACCAAAGTGAGGCCTACAGGCGTTTCTCTTAGTTGGTTGTGTTCAGGGAAAAAGCAGCTAAATACACTGAGACTGCTCCACATTGTTAGTGAGTTAACTCTGGATATCTGTAGGTTTGTCAAACTTGGAGTGAACAAAAGCAGAAAACAGTAAAAGATGCAGACAGTGAAAGTCTGGTTTATTTCATGAACACAATGAAACATTTTCGGCAAAGTAGCATACATGATAAATAGATACACATAACACGGACAGTGAGAAGTAAAACTCGTCGTCTTACCACATGTTATATTCTGTAAACTTAAAATAAACCACAGAAATTAGTGTTTTAAAGTCATTATTAAAAACATGAGTCAGCATTACTGAAGTGACACTTTAACGATGCTTCACATCACCGTGTTTATGATGATAAAACATGTTCTCTCGTTAGTAGATGTCTGCGCTGACACTTGTCATGAAAATGTCCCGAGCCAGGGTTCCTCTTCAATTATCACTGATCATTAATAGGGTAACAAAAGATTTGTCACATTATCCCCATAAACAAAATGCTTTTATAGAAATCATTGTGACACAAATATTTAGATTCTTGTTTCACAATGTGCATGAACTCAAAATCTTTAGAGTTTCATATTTATAAAGTATCGCAAAGAATACATTTATACCGTTGTATGAGCCACACTTCTTGTAAAAAACTGATTGGAAATGCGTTCGAGAAAAGCTCCTGCTGTGACCTTCCTTCTGTGAGGGCACACACACACACACACACACACACACACACACACACACACACACACACACACACACACACACACACACACACACACACACACACACACACACGTGTCTATATACACACATACACAAAGCTGTGTAAAGCAACTATTGGCGACTGTCAAGCCTTTGAGTCGCCGAGCAGCTGAATAGGGGAATAATGTTGACGCGCCCGCTGTTTAAAACGTAAGTCAAAGTTCCAGGTTAAAACTCCTTTATTTGTTATCAAATCCTTAAAATCGGTAGAAAAACAGTGATCAAAACATTCCAAGCTTGAGCGGTCAGCAAAAGTCGACTTCCCCCATCACCCACTCATTCACAAAAATTTCCTCAGGACGTGAACAGATGATATAGCAATCACTATTACCGACACCACGTGACCCAAAGCTACGCCTTATCCACAACAGCAACTATAAATAACGAATCTAAACGTATATACATAAAATACAGAAATGAATGAGGTGGAATGAATACTACAAAATGTACATAAGGTGCAGCTGCAGTCTGGCAGTGGGAGCAGTGTGACAGGTCAACTGTTAAGAAGGGAGATGGCGAGGGGAAAGAAACTGTTCCTGTGTCGGGTGGTCCTGGTCTGCAGGCTTCTGTACCGTCTGCCAGAGGGCAGCAGATCACAAAGTCTGTGTCCAGGGTGTGAGGGGTCTGTGATGATTTTCCCTGCCCGTTTCCTGGTTCTTGAGCGGCACCCCCCTGCCCTCCATCCTGGATGGAGGGCAGGGGGGTGCCGATGATCCTATCTGCTGCCCGTACAGTCCGCTGCAGTCTGCTCTTGAACTTGAAGCTTTTGTTACCATACCTCAAACACATGTACCCATACCTTAAACAAAAGCACTGCTTTGCACCCTAGTTGCAATTATGCAACACACATGGTCCTGCATACTACACTCTATTTCACACATAAGACACTTCGTTCACAAAATGAAATTTCAGGGTGCCACCCTGGAAAACATCCAAAATACAAAGCACATCGGGTAATTGCAACCACTCAATACACACCTGAAGGCACGTACTTGAAAAACTGAACACCAATTAGCCAACTACAAAAAGCCCTCAGTTTAGCCAATTAAAGAACTTTGCAAGCATGGATGGAGGGAGAGCAAGAGGAGGAGGTCGTCGAAGAGGCCACGCACAGACCCATATTTCTGATGATATAAGAGCAACTTTGGTGGACCATGTCATCAACCATGGCCTGACTATGAGAATTCTCTAGAATGACTCGAAGACCTTCTGGGGCAGGACGCCAACGCCTGTTCACACAACAGCAGGAACTTGCCGTTGTGGACCTAGTGAGGGCAGACAATGCCATCCGTCTCCACCAGCTACGAAAGCAAATACAGGGAGTGCAGAATTATTAGGCAAGTTGTATTTTTGAGGAATAATGTTATTATTGAACAACAACCATGTTCTCAATGAACCCAAAAAACTCATTAATATCAAAGCTGAATGTTTTTGGAAGTAGTTTCTAGTTTGTTTTTAGTTTTAGCTATTTTAGGGGGATATCTGTGTGTGCAGGTGACTATTACTGTGCAGAATTATTAGGCAACTTAACAAAAAACAAATATATACCCATTTCAATTATTGATTTTTACCAGTGAAACCAATATAACATCTCCACATTCACAAATATACATTTCTGACATTCAAAAACAAAACAAAAACAAATCAGCGACCAATATAGCCACCTTTCTTTGCAAGGACACTCAAAAGCCTGCCATCCATGGATCCTGTCAGTGTTCTGATCTGTTCACCATCAACATTGCGTGCAGCAGCAACCACAGCCTCCCAGACACTGTTCAGAGAGGTGTACTGTTTTCCCTCCTTGTAAATCTCACATTTGATGATGGACCACAGGTTCTCAATGGGGTTCAGATCAGGTGAACAAGGAGGCCATGTCATTAGTTTTTCTTCTTTTATACCCTTTCTTGCCAGCCACGCTGTGGAGTACTTGGACGCGTGTGATGGAGCATTGTCCTGCATGAAAATCATGTTTTTCTTGAAGGATGCAGACTTCTTCCTGTACCACTGCTTGAAGAAGGTGTCTTCCAGAAACTGGCAGTAGGACTGGGAGTTGAGCTTGACTCCATCCTCAACCCGAAAAGGCCCCACAAGCTCATCTTTGATGATACCAGCCCAAACCAGTACTCCACCTCCACCTTGCTGGCGTCTGAGTCGGATTGGAGCTCTCTGCCCTTTACCAATCCAGCCACGGGCCCATCCATCTGGCCCATCAAGACTCACTCTCATGTCATCAGTCCATAAAACCTTAGAAAAACCAGTCTTGAGATATTTCTTGGCCCAGTCTTGACGTTTCAGCTTGTGTGTCTTGTTCAGTGGTGGTCGTCTTTCAGCCTTTCTTACCTTGGCCATGTCTCTGAGTATTGCACACCTTGTGCTTTTGGGCACTCCAGTGATGTTGCAGCTCTGAAATATGGCCAAACTGGTGGCAAGTGGCATCTTGGCAGCTGCACGCTTGACTTTTCTCAGTTCATGGGCAGTTATTTGGCGCCTTGGTTTTTCCACACGCTTCTTGCGACCCTGTTGACTATTTTGAATGAAACGCTTGATTGTTCGATGATCACGCTTCAGAAGCTTTGTAATTTTGAGACTGCTGCATCCCTCTGCAAGATATCTCACTATTTTTGACTTTTCTGAGCCTGTCAAGTCCTTCTTTTGACCCATTTTGCCAAAGGAAAGGATGTTGCCTAATAATTATGCACACCTGATATAGGGTGTTGATGTCATTAGACCACACCCCTTCTCATTTGCCTAATAATTCTGCACTCCCTGTATGTGTGTGCGTGTCCAGGGTTCAGCTGAGACAGTGTCCTTCGCCCTGCCAGGCTAAGTAAACAGTCTTCCAGCCAACCCAGGTGGCCTTGCATGGAATGGGAAGGAACAGACTCAACACAGTCGTTATCAGGGTGTTGTTCAGCTCCGACCTTGAGCCCACGTCTGGGGCTGAAGGGGTATCCGCATAAGTGATGGTGCTTTTTACTTTAGTGCGAACAGCTCATATGAATTTCAAAGCAGTTCTACAGTCCAACACTGGTCTCTCAATCTCCCGTTGGACAGCCGCGAGCTTCGCCATACTTGCGTTCTGTGATGTTGTCATTCTTGTGCTCAAGGAGCCGATTCTGAGAACTCACGGCAGTGTGCCTCCCCGAGATGTCATCCAATTTGTGCCCAGAGATGTTATTCTGAGCGAGCCCTTCCGAGATGTATCCAGTCTGCAGTCAGAGATCTTATTCTGAGTATTCACAGCAGCCGTAGTCTCTCCAAGATCTTATCCGTGCTGACTCAATGAGCCCATTTTGAGAAACTCACGCCTCTCCCATCGTTCCAATCCCAGCGGGCAGCCTTGTGGGGGTTTGAACAGCCGGTTCCGCTTTCTCAAGCCAGCTCCGATCAGCCAGAACCCTGTTACCATGGTTCCGAATAGGTAGATATCTTCAGCACGCAGACTCACCCGAGCCCAAACTTCTCGTTGAGAAATTGCATTTAGGGACCAGTTTTCAACAGGACAATGACACCAAACACACCTCCAGGCTGTGCACTAGAAGAAGTATACTAGATGGCGGCGCGCACAGACGCAGCGGCTCTATGCTCTCCACTTGGGTGCCTTTCTTTTTTGTTTCTCCACTTTTTCTTCTTCTTTTGTTTTCCTTATTGTGAAGCCAAATTTTCCTACAACCATCTGGAATTATGCAAGATTGGATATAACAGCCAGATCCCCATTACCAGTGATTATCAGAGGGTGCACAACATCCCCCCGGAGATAGCGAGAACATCGGGTGCTCCGTGGATTGTTATCGGCTCTGCCAAGAAACGCAGGCGGCGGAAGGAACGCAAACAAAAGCGGGGATGCCTGTCGGGCCTGCTGGCCAGGCTAAAGAAGCAGCCTTTCAAACCACCGCTCCCGAGCATCTTTCTGACCAGCGCACGGTCGGTCGTCAACAAAATAGACGAACTGAACCTACTTCTCGCCGCACAGCCAATCGTCCGTGACTGCTGTGTCCTGGTCGTCACGGAGACATGGCTCACTCCGCGAGGCTCCTGCCTACGACAGCCGTAACGCTCCGACAATCCATCAAGCGGTGGTAGCTTAGCAAAGTCGTACTGAAACATCTGACAGATTTTCGAGCGCCGTGCACATAAAATCGTTTCGAGGTCAGTAAACACAACCAGAGTTCATACATAAGGCACACGGGGTTATAAGGGGCTCTGTCGACTTTCAGAAAAATCAAAGGATTGATTTTAAGTGCGCCGTATTTTCCAAACAACACGGTAATAACGACGGCCCGCTAGCATGCTCTACCAAAAATAGTGCTTTGTTGTGTATTTGACGGACGAAAGCTAAACCAGTTCCACACCACTGAAGCTGCAGCATTTTTACAAACCAGTTCTGGTTCATCCGTTTCATTTAGCGATCCACTTTCGCTCTTCTCATTCTGCGTCATCATCCAATTCCACCTGTGATCTTGTGTCACCATTGCTCTCTGAGCTTTGTGTTGCTTCTTCTGTCACCTGACAAATAGGACATACATGACAATAAGAATAAAATGTGGAGCTGCTTCAGTGTGTCTGTCACTTTGTGCAGATCTTGACTGATCAGTAATGTTTGTAGGCTGAGTGCATTTTTAAAACAAGTTGTGCAAACTGCACTACAAGGTGGAATATTTGCAAAATCATGACTATGACCTATGAATACGTCAGTGCCATTAAGATGAAATTCTTGTGTCACCAACATTTTAACGTTAGGCATATAATTCTAACAGCCTCTGTAAACTAATATCCTGGCTGCTCGAGGCTGCTGTTTTCTCTGACAGCTTCACTTAGATTAGAATTAGAAACGCTGCTCTGAGACTGAGAGAACTAACAGTGCTGCATGTTGTGCTGTTAGTTTCCAAAACACGTTATTCATGGTTACATACAGTTTTAGACTGATGTGGGCCAAAGCCTAGCATAGCCTGCAACGTTATTGTGACGGACACATTTTATGTGTCAGACCCAGGACCCTGAGCAGTTATGGACTAATATTATAATGTATGTATTTTGTATTGCTGTCCCTCGTTCTCCCTGCTTGTAGACGTGTGTGTGTGTGTGTGTGTGTGTGTGTGTGTGTGTGTGTGTGTGTGTGTGTGTGTGTGTGTGTGTGTGTGTGTGTGGCCCTGGCAGGTGATTGGCCACACCTGCAGCTGATCAGGCCTGTCGGAGGAGCTATTTGAGAGTGTGGTGGAGCTCTCTCCGACGCTGGATCATTGCGTGGCTTCACGTCAGTCTCTCGACCAGTTCCTAGTTTGAGTCTGCTGCATTATTGTGTGTCTGACGGCTTCCTCTCTCTTATGTCCCCAGGAGTTACGGGGAGACGAGAGGACAGCGAGCACGGGGTGCTCATCACGGAGAAGCGGAGACAGGAGCACTAGCACTGGGAAGAGGACACGTCACGGGAGTCGGGAGAGCACGGGATTTATTGTCATGTCTGTCCATCGCTGTAAATAAACGCACTGCTTGTACATAGAGCACCGCGCCTGTGTCCTCCTTCCCTACACCCCCACGGTCTGCCAGCCAGACCGTGACATTATGAGTGAATTTGGCTTTAAGTGACTTACAGGTTTCTCTGAAAAATACTTTCTTATATCCAGGTTCTTCCTCTTTGCTGCCGTCCTCCTCTCCTCCTGGGAGCGCAGGCTTGCCGCTGCTAAAACTCAACAGAGCTCCCTGAAAGGTTCAGCCAATCACATTGGCCATATTTGTCACATGAGGTAGGACTCCAGTACAGGACGTAATTTAACTCTTTCGGCACCGCTGGGTGAATGAGACGTTGACAGATTTTTCTTTCTTCTTTCTATCAGGTTTGCTTTTCTTTACTCGAAGAGATCAAATTATTGGTGAGGACAATTCAATAATCGCTGGATATTGGTGGGGACATGTCCCCTCCGTCCATGCCAAATCGACGCCCTTGCCCGAATCGATTCAATCCATGATTCGATTCGATTTGGGGAAATTTTGCCTCAGACAGTCAGCAATATTATAATTTAGATCATACCCCCCCCACACACACACACACACAGCCTTATGGGTACAGTAGTCTCCCGCTACACCTCCTTTTAGCTAAAGACATACTTCACAATGACTCACTCAGCTCACAAGAACAGGAATGCAGAGCATTATCAAACGTTAAAATGATACACATCTCTCACTTGTTCACTTACATTTAAACGAAACACATAATTGTAAACATCTCTAACAGCCTAAGCCAGCTTTGAATAGGGCCTGAATGGATAACTTCAGAGAATTACACATCCAATCTTACACGAGGTCTCACCGCTCGACCAGATCTGGTAACAGTCCCTGTTGGTGTGAGGTGGCTCCTATTTCTCCTTAGAAAACCTGTCTGTCTCTACCACATAAGATCTGGGAGCACTGGCAGGTCCAACTACTGCTCCAGTGGTTCCTTCAGTAGTAATCCACACCTTCTGTCCTGACTCTATGTCTGCAGTTGTAGTGTTTTGCCTGCTCACACCTCCCCTCCTCATCCTTCTCGCGAAAAGCCTGTAGGTCGGGCCACTTTGGCACCAGCTTCGCAGCAGCTTGTGGCAGAGAGGTACGCAGGTGTCTCCCCATGAGCAACTGTGCTGGTGAGAGCCCATGTTCCAGTGGGGTGGCCCTGCACGCTAGCAGTGCTCTGCTGTAGTCACAGTCCTCTCAAGTCTTTAATGGTACGATCAGCGCGTTCTGCCTCCCCGTTGGCTTGGGGGTACCTGGGGCTGCTCGTTTCATGTGTGAACTGGTACTCTTTAGCAAAGTGCTTGAACTGTTCTGATGAAACTTGCGGCCTGTTGTCCGATACCACAGTCTCGGCAACTGCATGTCTTGCAAAGGCCTCTTTTATAGCATTAATAGTGACCTCTGCTGTTGTGTCTCTCAGTTCACCAAGTACCAATGACCAGATTTGGTGTGTGGTAGTAACAGGCAAATGAACTTTTTTTTTTTAATGATTTGAATATATATGAATGCTTGTGCATAAATACACAAACAATACACATATGCTTTCATGCTTTCAATTGTGTAATTTACGTGATCTAGGTCAGCGGTCTCCAACCTTTTTTGCACCACCGACCGGTTTATGCCCGACAATATTTTCACGGACCGGCCTTTAAGGTGTCGCGGATAAATACAACAAAATAAAACTAGTACCAAAAAAAGAAGATTTATTCATAACACACGTGAAAAGACCCAGGAAAACCGAGTTAATGATAAAAACGATAACAAAATAACGCTGAAACGCGATAAAAACCCTGAAAACCAGACATTTCACACCTGAGCCTCAACTCTCGCGGCCCGGTACCAAACGACTCACGGACCGGTACCAGTCCGAGGCCCGGGGGTTGGGGACCGCTGTTCTAGGTAGCTCTGTTTTGGAAGTTCAGTTCAAGCTAGAAATGTGCTTTGGAGTTTGTACGTGTTTTGTCTCTAGGGGCCACCACATATATTTCTATTTACATTCAGGTGACAGCAATCCATGGATGGTTTCGACATGCAAGAGGATATTTTCCCCGGTGCCCAGCGGGAGAAGACACTGCTTGCGATGTCGATGAGGTCCTGTGGCCAGACCCCAACAGACGGCGGGATCCATGAGCCCACGTATGCACAATTGTCATGATTTTTTGTGTGTACAGTATAGTGTTTTTTCTATTACTGTATTATGTTTGTGTTTTGCTTTATCTGAATTCATGGTGCTGCAGTGGACAATATTGAGTAGGCCTATTTGCTTTTTTTGGTTGTTTGTGTCTCCTGAAAATGTGCCTTCAGAATAAACAATGACAATGAAAGACTGCAGTGTTTTATATGAAGTAGACTAGTGTGTCCCCCTGATCTGATCTGCATGTGATGCAAGTATGTGTCATTTTGTCAACAGAGTTACATTTTGACAGAGGAATGTTAGGTTTTGACAGCAGAGTTTCAGTTTGGCACAGATGTGAATGGTATATTTTGATGTGTCATGTTTACTTGTGTTTAGAGTTTTGGCACAATGAGCGACGTTTTGCAAAATGTGTTCAAGCAACGGGCAAAAACTGTAACATGTTTTTCACCAAAGATTTCAGCAATTATAAAAATTCAACTCAAGCTATTCAGCTATTAGCATTCACACTGCATTTTCTACAGGAAGTACATTTTATATACCAGTTTCAGTTCAAAGTGCATTAAAAATAATAAATAATTATTAAAAATAATACCATCAATATGTTACTGCACTACACTTACTGGACTTGTGGAAGTATTTTGAGAACCATAAGAGATTCTTACAAATGTTTGAAAGAAAAAAAATCTTTAACATAGCTGGAGACTCGTGTAGAAATATGAATGAGTTTATAAAGTTTCTGTCATGGTGTGCTGTGACAGGCAGGTAGTAGGACCCAAACACAGGACTCTTACGTGGAATGAAACTTGAATCGGCAGCTTTTATTGCTGGAAACTCAGGTGGACTCAAGAAACTACAAACTAAGAAACAAGAACTAGGAAAACAAATCAGGAACTATGAACAAGAATCAAGTAAAGAACACGGAGGAGAAAAAACACCCAGCCCACTGAAAACTAAAGAAACCCCCAAAAACATGAAGAACAATCATTGAGGAACATATTTACATATTTAGAGTTACTGCAACACCAACACTGGGTCACAGCTTCAGTGTCAGTCGGTGACTTTTGGTCTGCAACAGCAGCAGAACAGACTTCTCAGTCTTTTGAAGAAGCCCTTTTTCTTCTTCTTGCTCTGACGGTCTTCGGACTTCATGCTGGCTTCAGGTTCTGGAAAAGGTTCCTCAAAGGGAACATCAGGAACCGGCCCAATTTCAGAACAAGATCCGTTGATCATATGATCTTCACCTTCAACACAGGATTTGGACTCGCCATAGGGTTCCTCACAGGGAGCGTCGGGCTCTGCAACACTTTCTGACAGAGCTCCTTCGATCGTAAGGTCTCGAGTACTCAGACTGGATGCCCTTTCAGAAAGAAGTTCCTCACAGGGAACGTCGGGCTCTGCAACACTTTCTGACAGAGCTCCTTCGATCGTAAGGTCTCGAGTACTCAGACTGGATGCCCTTTCAGAAAGAAGTTCCTCACAGGGAACGTCGGGCTCTGCAACACTTTCTGACAGAGCTTCTTCGGCTGGTGGAACATTTGCCACTGAAAGGCCGTCAGAGGAGCGCTCACCATTTGTGCTCTTCACATCAGGACTTGAAGGGGGCTCAAAGATTTCACATATCCGGATCCTTGCTACATCAGCAATGGTCTTCAGCAACAGGGGTGCAAAGTTTGCAACTTGGATAGACAGAATTTCTTCAGGAAATTTCTGTCTAATCTCCGTCAGGATGCTGTCGACCAGATCGTCTCGGATAGAGCGGGTGAAGACGGCCTGTGTTTCCATCGCCGTGAGGCTCTTGGAGACACGATCTAAAGTGGCCTTGGTGACACTGGTGGAGAGGATACTTAGACTCTGGGAGGCCATGTTTAGGAGGGGACGAGGAGGAAGCTCCCAGAAGCCCTGGAGAACGCGGGGAACTACCTCGACCACTACCTCCTGCGCGGTGAGCAGTTTGCTGTTAGGCTGTTCCTGCTGCTTCTTTTTCAGGATTTCAACGTAATCCTTCACCGCGCTGAGGAGTTTAGGTGCTCTGTAGAAAAACATGATAAGAGTTATCTGTTAAACATATTCAAAGCATCATTTAAATATTGAAACACTGTAGCTGGACTGTTAACCCTGTAACCACCTTTGTAGCATACATGAGTTTCTGAGACCTCGATCTCATCAACATGATCAATACTTGCTATAATTTCTAAATGTTGTGGACAAAACTCTTTTTTTAGTCTAAAGTTAACATTGTCGTTAACAAAAAGTTGCCAAAAACACCCAGTGTATCAAATGTGATACAAAAAATAAATACACAATAAAAGTAAATCATACACAACATGACATAGCAAAGAACTCATGTGTGGCTTTTGTTTAAAGGGTTGATAAACATCTCAGTTCCAAAGAATCTGAATTTTCTGGCTGTTTTTTGATGGGTTGGGTCTTACAGGGTTAATAACTGTATGTTACATGTGACTCACTGAAATTTAGGAGGTACGGCCTCTGGGAACTGAAGAAGCAACCTGGCTTCAAATTCAACGTCCCTCATTTTATTGCTGACGTTCACCGCCCACACCTGAAACAGAAAACACATTTACAGTGCGCTTATGTGTAAAGGTTATGTGCACGTAATGAAAAAAAAGTCTTGTGGGTTTTCTCGTCTTACCAGCCTTAGAAGAGGTTTGGCTTCCTCTTCGTCAAAATCCTCTAACTCAAACTCCCACAGCCTTCAAAAGAAAGCAAAGCAGAGGTTTTCTCTCAGCACTTACACGTCATCACAAACAGACTTTCAGGTGTGACAGTAACTCACTGCTCTCTGAGCGTCTCCCTGCTCTTCTCCACCAAAAGATCTCTCAGATCTTCAGCAGTGAGGTTCGGTGGAATTAGATCTTCCTGCTGAAGTCTGAGAAACTCCGTCATTATCGCAACCTAAAAGTAAAGGAGACATTTAATCACCACCACTCTCAGGTCCTCAGAAATGACCTGATATTTTCTGTCAGCTTTGGTTTGCATGAATCTGGGTCTAACCTGAGCCTTGTAGCCCGGAAGATACCAGCAGATCTTTACAGCTGTTTCATAAATCGGTGTGTTGAACAACACCTGTCAAAGAAATAGCAATTTAGTCATTGTTACTTAAAATGATTCTCAGTTTGTCAACTTTTAAAACGACATCAAATTCTTCAAATTACTGAAATGCAGTAAAAGCAAAAGCGTCACATACCCTGATAGGCTTATAGATTCCTTGACTCTTTTCCATTTAAACGTGTTCAAATCAAAGTCAGGAAGAAAAACGTCAACTGCTCTCCAACGATGGCGTACGGGGGATCTGGACCTGAAAATGCTCTCAGCTCGGTGGTCTCGCACAGATGAGCTCTTTTGACAGTCTGATGTTTATTTATGAATGCAGAATTTCTTGAGCAGTCACCATGGAAACTTGATGCAGCTTCATGTTGTTAAATTAAAAGTAAACACTGTGTATTTTGCACTACACTCCACTAAACTTATCATATAAGTAAATAAAGTGTGGGTTAGGTCCCTCCTGTGGAAAGAGCCACACAAACCGATGGATCAGAAAAGACAAAGTCAGCTACAGCATGCCTTTTCATATTATGTGCCTGCTTATCTCCATTTCTTTACAGTAGATGGGAACTTTTGCAGTAAAGCAATGGCTTACAAACAGTGGACTGTGGACTAATGCAGACATCTGAAGCCTGACAGCAGCTGGTATATACACAGCTTTGGACAAACTGGCCCTTTAAACAGCCCAGAGGAAGAAGAGACCTCTGCGTTATCAGTGCAGCCTAAAGCACAATAATAATAATACTATTAATATGATTTTTAGAGCAATAATGCCCCAAATACTGAAGTCATTAATTACACATTCGTCATGCTTCACAGGAGGTCAGGAGTGACCGATGAACGTGATGCTACATTAGAGTCTGTCCTATGAGTTCAGCAGGAGGAGGTGAACCCACAGCTGGGACCAGTTCTCTAGTGGGTCCAGTATCATACTTGTGTTCATCCTGGTCTGAACCTGGTCAGAAGAACTGACTTCACTTTTGAAAATTCAATACTTATAAAAGGTAACCCCAAACAGTCTACAACGGCTGTTTTCTGTCCACCGAAGCAAATTTGATTGACGAGGTTTTTGTACCTTCACTTCTCCAAAAAGCAAATAAAGAGATTAAACAAAGATTTACTGAACGACCGTCAGAATTCCCAGAGCTAACGTAGATCGCTTTATGCTCTTGAGTCAGGAGGGATAAGAAAAGTGACTGCAAACATTGTGGAACGATTCATAGCGTTTGATTGCTTGTGTGAATGTATTAAACAGGAAACCAGGAGCTGCAGAAACCCAGTAATGCTGAAGACGCATGCGTGTGCGTTTATTACAGGTTTTTCTGAATGCTTAAACCCTAACTGTGATTCTTACAGCACAATTCCTAAAACTATTGATACTTATAGCAAAACCACTCACTGAGTGTGCAAAACTAAAAGCACAAACACTGCTTTGCACTCAGTTTGCCATTTTGTAACACACACTTTGCAAACCTGTAGCTACAATCCACTGCACAGCACTCTTTTTGCAGAACTGTAAACACAACTCACTGCTTTGCACTCAATTTCCAAATGATCAACGCACTCCTAGCAAAACTATACACATTTATGGCCATTATTTACACTATTTTGTCAACTGTCTGGCACACTGCCACATGTGAAAGCTTTTTTAGATAATTAGTTCACTTTGCAATCAGCCTAAGCACTATGATACAGGTAAGCTCTGTGTGTGGAGTACAATGGAGGGAGCAGGAAGAGTGAGAGGAGGCCGAGGAAGAGGACGTGGAGGTGAAGAAGTAGGATGAAGAGGACGACAAGGACAAGGAGGAGCAAGAGGAGGACGAGGAGGGGGGAGAGGACGGGTAAGAAGAGTAAGAAATAGAATTGCTGATGACATCAGAGCTACAATAGTGGACCATGTCATCAACCGTGGAGTGACCCTGAGGGAAGCTGGCCAACGTTTTTTTTGTTTTTTCTCAAACTTAAGTAACTGAAACCTTTCATTGAACTACAGCAGAAACAGATTGGAAATGCCAAGTTATTCTAACACTAGTGGACTTGTTAAACAAAACATTTGTTTCACTTCTTTCTCAACATGCAGCACCATTAAGAACAGTGGACCAGCATAGTTGGTCTGCATGAGCACACTTACTGCAACAGTTGTACATGCTGAAACTGGTTGCTGGCAGCTGATGTGAAGAAATGTCTGGACACATCAAAAGTTTTCTTTTTCATTTTCTTCCTCCCTTGGATAACATACACATGGCAAATAAAAACATGTAACTAGGGTGACGTGAAGTGTGTATCATCAGATTTAACTAAAATATAATGAGGCTGTCCATCTGTGAAGTAATCGTTCCTTCAAAAACCACTGTGACAACAGATTTTATTTCATTCATTTGATGGTTTTCTATTCTGTATACTGGAACTTTTTAATAGCCCCCCTGTCCACACATCCTTGACATGAGACTTTCTGCAGAGTTGCACATGATGAATGCACACAAAACTTAAAGTGTTGCTGTCATATTTTTTTGGATGTGGTTTGTTGTCATAATCAAGAACGTGTCTTATTTTTTTATTTGTTTTGTTGCTGATCGGCCATTGGACTGCTGAGCCTGCAGTGAACAGCCAGTCACTGACTCTTGATGCTAGAGCAAGGACAACTGAGCTCTCTCTCTCTCTCTCTCTCTCTCTCTCTCTCTCTCTCTCTCTCTCTCTCTCTCTCTCTCTCTCTCTCTCTCTCTTTTAAATAAATAATACGTTCGAGCTGTTTATGTTTTTGACTTGTTATGGACTCTGACTGGCAATGGGAGGGCTGGCGGACTCATATTATGGAGGTGGAGGGTAGACACATTTTGTGTGCAAGAGACCACATACTACAGTGGTGATTGACACAGACTTCAATGGACATTTAGGTGAAGGGAACAGAGGTTATGAGGTGTTGGGTAGGTGTGGTGTTTAGGAGAGAAATCTAGAAAGACAGATGTGGGGCAGATTTTCCAAGTGGAAATGGCCGTGGTGCACACATACTTCAAGAACAGGGAGGAACTTGTAGAAATATATGAAAGTGGAGGAAGCTGCACACAGGGCAACTAAATATTATGCAGAAGGTGAAATCAAAAAGACAGGAGACAAGGATGTGTCAGGGAGAATGCAGCTATGCAGCATCAAATGGTAGTTTGAAGGATGAGTTTGGACATCAAGAAGAGGAAGTGAGTGAAGGCAGAGACATACAGGAGTATAAACAGGCTCTGGGTAGTAGGGAAGACTTACCAGATGGCTGGGATAGTACAGCTTTATTGAGATAAACTGCCAAGAAGGGGTTTGACGTCTTCTCTGCACAGAAGAAAGGGAAAAAAGAAAAGTGATTTTGAAAGTATTTGAAGGAAGAGATTTACAAAGAAAAAGAAGTGTAGTTAGCGAAATGAAGAAAATAGACCAAGAAACAGGGAGGCTAGGCATGTAGCAGAAAGAGGTGACAAAGGAAAAGGCTCAGTGCCACGTATGTGAAGCTGGACCCCAAGGAAATGAGGGAATGAGACTTGCTAGGCAGAGAGTGAGTTTGAATGGATGTTCAAACCCAAAAAAAAAAGATATATTCACATAACATAGATTGAAAGAAGCTGCAGGTGGCACAGCAGCTTTAATGTCTTCCAGACAGGAAGTTTTGGAAAGAAATATCATCATTTCCCAGATTTTACTATCTTAGTGTTCTGTAACAAAATCACTGTTGTGCGCATGGTGTTAGAGATGATGATGATTACAAACAAACTTAATGTGCTAGTCGTGCTTTTCTTGAGGGATTTGTCCTTCCACCAGTTTTCATGTCATTGGAATCATTTGTATTCACTGATTCTGGCACTTATTTCATCAAACCAAACTCCAAGTAAATACTTTCGGCTTTTTGGTTTTGTCAAACGAACTAATGTAAAGAATGCCTGGCTGTGCACTACACCACGCAGTGGGAATTTGTCTTCTCCAGTTAAATTCAGGATTAACTTGCTTTATAACACAGACCTCAAAAGTAACCGTTATAACCCCAAACACAAGAAAATGTGATCTACAGCACAGTGAGAACTGGCAACGCTTATCTGGAGGGGTCAGAGTGAATGAACTGGACACCTGTAGAAGCAGGATTTGATTTCCACTGATTTCCTTTCCGATCTGATACCAAGTAAAATTCAGGGTGGTATCGACGATACTGATCTGATACCGATACTCTGAACAAAAACGTATTTTTTTTACTCTATCTTTTATTTTATCTCAAATTATAGCGTCGTAATGATCACAGGACATCAGATTACTTGTTCTTATCACTTAATGATGCAGAATTATCATATAGAAATGAAAAACCTGAAGTTGTGGCTATTTGTTGCCTGCCTGCAGCATTAAAGGACTCCGTGAGAGACGTCTGTCTTGCCCTGGCAGCACCTCTCCCTCTCCTCCTCTTCAGTTCCCCTCAACATACGCTCGTCATATTCTGTGATGTGATTCACTCTGAGGTGTTTGACCAGGTCAGCGGTGTTACCACAACACCTCACATTCTTGCCACATGTATGGCAAACCACGTCTCAGCTGTTCGTGGAGGTAAAATACGTCTGCACATGACTCTGTTTACGCTCAGCCATTGTTGTGAGTGTGCACGCCAAGGGGCCGGACACAATGACGGGTATCGGAGGAATCGATATTTCAGTATCGATCCGCACATCACTAGTTGAGATACGTTTTAAACTGGTCCAAAAAACAAATGCATATTTTCCCGAACCACTGTTCCTTGACTAAGGTGGATAACGTGATGAGGTCAAGGAAGGGTGTGACGGAGATTTGATTGAAAAACTTTGTCGTCCGTTAAAGTTTCACGTTGGCTTTTTCATCTTGAAAGCCCTCTCTGCTCGTGTCCAACCCGTGTGAACAATCACAGATGTGAGAAATGTAAACAAACCGTCCGCAGAACGCTGATCAGGTTATTTTAAGCGCAAGAAAACAAAAACGTTGCGCTCACCGTCGGCGTCACGGACGAGGCCTGGGGGTCCGGGCCCGTCCACAAAGGTCATTGTAACACAAATCATACGATTGCTAATGAAAATGCTATAAAGCTACATCGCAGATAAGTCTCTGGAGTAACAATCAAGGCCATGTTAGTTATTTGATGAATAGTATCTGTGCCACTCATGGCGCATGACTGAGGAGGACGTTGACCTCTGCAAGTCAGGAAAGTCTGCTACTCATTGTATAAATATGAGATTTTTCTCAAAAACCAGCCAGCCATCATCTCGGGAGGCTGACTCCAAAGTACCATCTCACTTCAAACTTGCAAAACAAGTCGAGTCGATGCGAGCGCACTGCTTGTTTCTAGTTAGTCTTTAAGGATGACAGCATTAGTCTGCTCCTTTGTATGAAATAAAGTGAGTCGAGTCCATGTGGTCTGGCACCCACCCACATTTCTCTGCTAGTGATCCATGAGGACTCCACCTTGTTGCCAGTTCTCTTGTGTGGAAGCTTCAGGAAATGACAGCTTCACTCTGACGTGTGTGAGCTGTGTGAGGTCTGTGGTTAGAAGTTTACAGTGTTTGCTCTTTGTGTCGTCTGTAATATGCTCTATAGCTTTAAAAAAATGGCCACATGTTTCTGTAGCTGAATTTGTCCATCTCTGACCTTCTGAGACTGTATTTTCAAATAGGGATGTTCTGACTTTTCTTCACCTTGTACTTCATTCTGCAAATGTTTTATACTCTATTAGAGTTATTACATTATTCTGTTATGCTATAAAATCAACCCCCATATAAGATCGTACTTAAGAAATACATTTAAAAAACCTTCCTGTGCAAATAACCCAAGTTATCTAGAAGAAATAAAAACTGCACCACAAACCAAACTCAGGTGTTCGACCTGTTGAGCTCGGGAAACTAACTGGTGTTTCATTTTAGTGAGTGCTTTGTTAGATTCCTTCATTTGAACCAAATGAAGTTGATTAAAGTTGATGCATTGATGTGTTTGAAGTGTTTTGTTAGTTGCGATGGATCTCCTGCTGTCTTTTTTCCTCATTATTAAAAGAGGATTTCTTTGAATTTCAAACATCCATTTCCTGTTTATCTGGTCCCGGGTCACAGGTGCAGCAGTCTAAGCAGAGAATCCCAGACCTCCCTAAACAACCACTTCCTCCAGCATATCCAGGACAATACTGAGGCATTCCCAGGCCTGCTGAGAGATATAACCTCTCTAGTGTGTCCTGGGTCTGCCCTGGAGACTCCTCCTCATGGGACAGGCCCCAAACACCTCACCCAGGATATTTTTAATGAAAACATCACAAATAAGTCGTCAGGTCTGATGGTCACATTTGTGAGATTCAACCACCATAAAGCAGAGATCACACAGGACACACTGTGTAACCCTCAGCTCAGGTGTGTTCAGGACATTTGCTTGGAAGAAGCCGTCTGTGGATAAATCCTGCTCTCCACCTCAGCTGTCAGGTTTATCCAGAGAACGGCCGTCCTGACTTCCAGCAGCCCCACAGTCCTCGTTTCTAATAAACTGGCATCACTGAAATGAACTGTCTGCCTCGCTGTTCAATAATCTGCTCTTTGCCAATTTCCCAGCAGAAGCTTCCACTCATATCAGCATTTTTCTGTGATTCTCACATGAACTAAACATAAAAAGCTGAAGCCAACCTCAGAGTTCCCCGTAGTGAGGAAGAGTTTCCTCTGAGCCACAGCTGAGTTTGATGCGTCCACAAAGGAAGACTGACGGGAGGACAGACTCTGGGAGAAAGGCAGATATTAAAAGATATGAATACAAAGTACGGTGCAACAAACAGGACAGCAGATTATGAAGAGCGGTTAGACCTTCATGTGTCAGTCATTGAAATGTGATCAAAGTTACCTGTTTGACATCCTGATAGAAGAAAATCAGCTTCTTGGATCCGTTTGCAGCAAAGAATTCATGGATCAGACTGAACTGGAAGAATCAGACATTAATGACTCAAAGGTTCAACTCTGAGGAAGGATCACGTCTCTGAACTTACTCTGTCATCAGAGACGATGGCGTCTTCCACCGCCGCCTCCTCCAGGCTGCCGGCGTCTGCCAGCCTGCTCATCAGGTATTTATGTCGGGCATCCAGAGCTGCCCGCCGTTCCTCCTTCACGGCTCTCGCCTGTTTGGCTACTTCTCTCCTCGCCTCATTGGACAGCAGCATTCGTCCTTTTACCAGACACCTGGAGAAACATCAGCTCAGTCTACAGACGCAGAGACCAGTGAGAGCTTGGCCCAAACATCTGCAGGTTTCTGAGGACCACGTTTGACCCTGACTGGAGGCATCGATTCTGAGTGTGACTGCCTAAACTGAGCTACTGTCCCCCCTCCACTGAGACGTTGTCCTGTGATGTGTCATGGGGGGAAGTGTTCCTCACGGTTGGACTCGTGACAAGTTCAGTCAGTTTATTCAAACTTTAAAAAGACGCATTTTCAGTCGCTGGATTTCAGCAGAAACAAATGTGAACACAGCACTTTTTGATTGAGTATAAAAGGATGAAAGAGTCAGTGATCAGTAACATTGTTGCTGACTGATGCTGTTGTAGAGCTGTCTTTGGATCCTCACCTTCCTGGAAGCCTTCCCTGGATTGCTCATATATCATTAACTTGTTTGTGTTCAGTAGAATCAGGTGTTGTGGATGCAGGTCGTAGCTGTGTGAGGCCTGTACAGTCAGCGCTGTGTGAGCGCTGTGTAACGTTAGCTTAGACTTCTTTCTGTTGTTATCATCCTTCAGGTTAATGTTGTTTTCATTATGCATCACAGGAAGTGTGGGTGGCTGTTAGCCTCACAGCTCATGGAGAGTTGCTGCTGCTCTGCCTCCTTTTTGATGTTTCTGCTCTTTGTGGCTTTGTGTTACTTTGTGTCGTGTCTGAAACAAAGTGAGTCCATGTTACTAACTGTAGTCGGCTCTCTGTCTCGTGCACAGCTGACTGTTGTCTGAATGAAAGTGTTTTTGTACTTTGTGTAATCTGTTGGGTCTTTGAGCCCTTTTTAAACAGCATATGAGCCATATGTATGTGTGTATATGAAAGGTTGTTTGTAATACATCAAATTGTTGCTTATTCTAGAGCTGCTGCTGTGCCTGATTGGTCTACTCGCTCGAAACTGAAGGTTGACTTGATTCTTTTGGTTTTTTACATTTTGTCAATAAACCAACTTCTTTATGATTTGAACGGCGTCTCTGACGTGTCACAGGCCTGTCAGCTTTCTTGGTGATTGGTATAGATTTGAGCTTCATGCTCTGGCTGTTGTTGGGTTTTCCTCTTTCATATTAAAGCTTTTGTCCTACATTTGGCTCTAAAGTCTAATTCTAATCCCAGCACTGTGTCTGGGTGTGTGATGCTTGTTTTCCTGCTCTTTCTCATGAAACAGTCACAACATTCTCAGTCCAACTTTCACTCTTTGCTGCGTTTGCTGCAGCTGCAGTGAACATGGTGCCGTTTGCCTTTAAGAAAGTTGTGCACAAAGGCTTTTTCTCTAGGAGACAGCTGTGTGGCTAAAAGTCAGATCATTTTTTACCACCTCAGTCACACTGGACTGAAACAAGAGTGAAACTAGGAAGAATCAGAGTTTGTCCAGTGACTGCACTGATTTTCTTCATATTCACAAACTGATTCTAAGTAGTTGCATCAGCTAATCACCCGGACACTGAGCGTCCAACACGCTCCCTGAAGGGAAACGATTACATCCTCCAAACAATCACAATCTGTCTCTGAACGACTGGAATTATTCTCTGATTTGTCAATAACTGGAGTTTATCAATGCAGACACGTTGCCAACATGATGAAGTCAGTCTGAGTCGCATCTCTTTGGCTAACTTAACTCAAGTGGTTGCCGACTATTCTGGTTCTATTCCCATATAACAGCAGGGTTGCTGAGCACCTCTGTCACTCTGCACTTATGTTCCCAGTTCTCTTTTGTGGAGGAATTTTCCAGGAATTCCTGGGACCAGCTTTCCATGAGAGACCCGATCAGGAGCGACTGTCCTGGACACTCCCAGCATCACAGGGACTCACAAACCCGTCTACCACAGTGAGAAGACTGATGGTCACAGGCCCACATGTAGCTTTAGATCACACGTGTGCACTTCCTGTGGTCACTGCTGTAACTCTAGACTCACCGAGGGGCCAGTGGTTGGTGAGGCAGCAGCAGCTGAAGTCATGTGACTAATGGCTCTCAGCTTCTGTCCTCCTATTCGCCGGTGTCCTTCACCTGTCACACCTGGTCAAGAAAGAGTGAGAATGTTCAGAGCTTTAATGGAAAAGAATATTATTACATATAAAAGGCCTCTAACAAGTATTGTAGTGTTAATCAGGATGAAGTCCATCATGAACACTTCAGAGTGCTTCAGACAGTCGGTGTTTCATCCACAGAGCCTCCAGTCTGCATATCAAAGGATCCTGAGGAATGACAGTGAACCCCGAGTTCCCCTCATTACATTCATGTGTGTGACTGTGAGGAAAAGGTGATTGTATGAACGTGTGTGAGCGAGTGAATGAGGCTTGTATCAGAGTGGAGATAATGTCAGCGGCACAAGCTGGACGCTGCAGGTGTCACATGTGAATCTGTGCATCAGTGTCTGCACCTTTGTGGAGGTGAAGCTCAGGAGGTTTGGATTTGTTCAAAGCTCTGTCTGCTCCATCTTTCTTTCCCTCAGGCCTCTCCAGATCAGGAAGGAGGTCCTGTTCTCCTTCTCCCTCCTGGATTTCTGGATCCAGGGAAGGATCAAAGTCTCTCAGCCCAGCATCAGAGCTTCTGGCTGGGGGAGGACTGGAAGTTTCAGCTGGAGGCTGAGAGCCTGCATCTGCCATCTGAGTCACAATTCAAATATTCTCAGTAATCTCAAAAAGCAACAGAAAGGTACCATTTTCATGAGCAGTGGGTTATCCAGCAGTTTGATTCATGTCAGCAGCATTTAGTTTGTAACTGCTGACTCACCTCTGGCTGTGTCCTGCTCTCAGGGTCACAGTGGACACTGTACCTTTGACCGAAGCTGCAAAGACAGTCAGCAGGGGTCTGGATGCATTCAGCACCACGTCCTTGTTGGGCAGACACCTTCAGTGACAGGACAGACAGTCCAAAGTAAGGAGACGTGGGACACAGTGAAGACACAGAAACAGAAACCAGAACTATAATCACAAAACAAACTCAGAAACATAAAGAGTGAATCAGCTGATTCAGTGTTTGTGACAAAAACATGGATCCTGGTTAATAACTTTTATTTGTTTGTTTCTGTATTATTTTGTGTATCGTTCTTATGAGCTGTTGTTTTGTCAGTGAAATATTATTTCATTGTTTTAAGCTTTTTGTTGACTTTGAAGTGCTTAAGTTGATATTTTTGAACATTTAATTTGTTCGATTATTGTCGAGTCGATAAAACTGTCAAACGCACAGCTGCTTCCAGCACGGCCGGAGGAGAGGTGGCCGAGCAGACGCACAACACACACAGCTCACAGGTTTGCATTTCTAGATATTGCAGATGTTGCAGAAATTGAGAGTAAAGAACTCAGAGATCCAGCGCTGTCTCCTGCCCCTTATTTATACACCACAACACAACGACAGGCGTAACTCACACAAACGGGTAACATGAGGCTCAGATGCTTTGGACGTGTTCACATATACTGGACACAGAATGATGAAGATGGAGCTGCAGGAAGGAGGAAAAGAGGAAAAACACAGAAAAGATTCACAGATGTGGTGAAAAAGGACACGACAGCTTCTGTTTGTTAGTTTGGTTTTTCTTTATTTGGTAAAGATTCAGAAATAAAGAGAAGATCACATGTTTGAATATTATATTAACGTTCTGTAATTACAACAAGTTGTAAAATCTTTCCAGAGTGAGACAGAGACTGTGCAGAGACTGTAGAAGGACAGAGCAGCAGCAGAGCAGTCCAGATACACTGATGATCCTCTGTCAGATCCAGAGGGACACACAGGGCTGATGCTGGACTCTACATTGTGTCTGACAGTGGAGCTGTTCTCAGAGCAGTTCACTCTGCAGCACTGACAGTCATCTGCACTTCATTCCTCTGTCAGTCACTGCTGGATGAAGCTCTCCTCTCCACCTCCCAGTAACATGGCCCAGTCAGAGCGTCTCTACACACAAGCTGCTGCTGCTTCAACCTCTCTGGATCATCAGGACACAGCTGCTCCTCTCTCAGCACACACACCGTCCTGTTTACCATCATCGCCTCCACCTGCAGAGAGAAGGAGGAAGAGCAGAGGAGATAAACGAGTGTTTCCAGAGACTCTTCATCAGCTGTCAGTCAGTGATGCAGCACATCCAGTATAAAGAGCAGCAGGGACGTCAGTGCTGGGACTGTACTAGGACTCATTGTTGCTTCACTTTTTCTAATCTTTGGATTTTTATTGAAGTTGCTGAAAATGTTTTTCCCTCCTAGTTTGAGTTTGGACTTTCATTCATTAGAAGAACCTTGGTGTGTCCACTCTGAGCTCTGTAGGAACCCCAACAACAAGCCCAACAATCCAGATGGACGGTTCCAGCTGTTAACTGGAGGAATTCCATCCAAACATCTGCTCTCACTAAATTCTTCCTCACCTACAGACTGTGTTCTTCACTGCTTTAAACTTGGAAATCAATGCAGTCATTGGTCTGCGTGCTGCTTTGTTCAGAGAGCTGATTGGCTGTTGACAGTGTTTGATCAGAGCGTGTCAGCCGTTACTATGGTGACCATAAAGGTGAGAAACAGGAAGTGTTTGTGTCCAATCCTGAAGCCTGTCACCGTTCTCCTCTCACAGCTTCACTGAGAAGCTGCAGCTTTACAGGAAACACTGGATCTTTGTTTCATACTGACTGTGTTTAGTACAATACTGCTGACAGCACCACCCACTCACTCCATCACTCTACTTACTCCAGAGTCTCCAGTCTGTAGTCTGGACTCTGCTGAAGATCAGACAGCTGCTTCACATCTGGATCCTTCAGGTTGTTTCCCCACAGGTCCAGCTGTCTCAGATGGGAGGGGTTGGACTTCAGTGCTGCTGCCAGATAATCACAGCTGATCTTTGACAAACCACAGCTCCACAATCTGTATAAAGAATGAAAGATGTAAGTTTATTAGACAAAGTGCTTGAAATCATTCAGTGTTTCATCATCTGTTCAGAGCTGAAGAAGGTTCAGAATGTAGAAGTTTAGAAAATGGAAACTCCAAACAGCTGAAGCCAACAGGAAGCAGCTTCAAACAGGAAACTGTGCAGAGTTTCAGACTATATGTCCTGATGCAGCCAGTTGGATTTTGGAGATTTGAATCTCTGTTCTGTGACTAAGTCCTTGAATCATTTCTTCCAGTTGGTCCAACAAGACAGACTAAGTATTGGACATGTGTTGTGGCTCCATCAGGGGAGCTTCTAAATGTGATGTGATGGCCCCTCTGGGTCTGTCAGGTCACAGCACTGAAGAGAGCTCAAACTGGGCACACAGCTGTTCCAGTCTGGACCAAAGACTCTATACTGGGACTGAGGGACTGCTTTGACTGCACCCACTGGGACTTTTTAAAGGCTCATGTTCTCACTTAGATCATCGATTTCTACTGACATTTCTTTCTGGGAAAAATGGGGATTACTTTGGAAACAGGAAGTATTTTCCCCAATAAGCAGCCCTGGATTAGTAAATCACTCCAACATGTTCTCAGGCAGAAGAAGCTGTCTTGTTATGAGGGAGAGAAGAAAAAGATTGAGGCACAGAAACCTGTTGAAAGAGAGATAAAGCAGCTAAAATCAGGTGTAAAAGTAAAGCAGAGGATGAGCTGAATAAAGGACACTCAAGGCTGGCTTGGAAAGGAATGAAGTCCATGGTGGGGATGCAGAACAAGGAGCAAAGATGAATGTGATGCTGAATCAGCAGAAGACTTGGACTCATTTGATTCCAGCTTTGATATCATTGATTTCAATGAAGAGCTTTGTGATTGTAGCAAAGGGCTGGTAGCTCTGAGAGTCCCACTGATGAGGTGTTTGTGTGGAAATCTCTTAGTGGGACCAAAGAGAGAAAAAGCCCTGGTCCTGATGCTGTGGGAGGGAAATGATTGAAGTGTGCTGTGAGGAACTGACTGGGAGATTTTCACACATTTTCCAGTCCTCCTTGGAACAACAGGAAGTTCCCAGCATATGGAAACAAAGGTTAAGTGTCCTATGGCACTCAGTGATGATGGTGCTGTGGCCCCACCACCTCCACCTCTTTGTAAAGGAACTAACTGTAATCTGAAGCTTCAAATGGAACTAAGACTTCCTCCACTAGGTGGCAGTGTCTGATGAGAAAGTGTTAGTGGAGCTGGCCTGGAGTCAGAAACAGGAAGATGCAGGATTTGGGCTGAAATGGGCAAAAGTGGTTAGCACTAGTGCCTTAGAGCAAGAAGGTTGTAGGTTGAAGCTTGTTGGTCAGCTGGGCCTTTCTGTGGAGGTTGGATGTTCTCCCACAGTCCAATGAAATGCTGCTTAGGTTCATTGGTGCTTCTACATTGGCTGTAGGTGTGGATGTGAGGGAGTGCTTCTCTGTCTCTCTGTTGGCCCTGTGATGGACTGCTCACCTGTGCAGGTGGACCACGCCTCTTGCCCTATGACAGCTAGGGCACAGGCTGCAGCCCTGTGAGCCTAAGCTGAATAAACAGTTAGCAAAAATGATCCATAGATGGCCTGAAATCCCCCAGTTAGCAGTTTGGTAGATAGCTATGACATGCTAATCCCATCCAGCAGCTGTATTCTACCTGTAAGCTGATCCCTGCTGAGCCAAAGCACTTTTTCATATACAAATTACAACCTTTAATAGAAACCTATTGGTCAGCATCTTATTAGCCTGCTGTTAGCTTCATTCCACAGAAAACTGAGAGAAACTAACAGAGTTGATAAAGAATAAAGAGAAATGTGCTGATTTAAAGCCTTTGAAGTGCTTCAGATGATCTCTGTCCACTTCTGTCCACTCATTCATTCATGTAAGCTTTCTAATGCAGCTTTGATCTTCACAGTCTGCTTGATGAAACTCATTCTAACCCTGAATGTCAGAGTGTTCCTCCTTCTCTTTCCCATCATTCATGCTGGCAGTGGAGGAGATTTGGATGTTGGACTGTGTTTTGGATGATGTGTGTATGTTTGTGTTGGACTGCTGTCTGTAAAGCAAACGCACATTTTGCTTTGGATTTCAGTGTCACACAGACTTTAAGGTGCAATGAAGAGTTTGAGAGTTTCACAGTGAATTTTCCAGTGGAGGATTTTTCTTCTTCTGTGAAGGTTTGAAATGTGAACATTGTTCTGCTGCAGTCAATGGACTAAACCAGAGAAGAAGAAAACAGACTTTACCATGAAGATCCTCAGTGTGGATCAGTATAATATCAGCCTGATGTCTGCAGTTTAGTGTCAGCACAACTTTCACATCATATTCATCTCAGCACAACTAAAACATGCTGACTGACCTCAGAGTTTCAAGTTTACATCCTGGACTCTCCAGGAAACCACACAGATGCTTCACTCCTGGATCCTGCAGGTTGTAGTTGTTGAACAGGTTCAGCTGTCTCAGATGGGAGGGGTTGGACTTCAGTGCTGCTGCCAGATAATCACAGCTGATCTCTGACAAATCACAGAGAGTCAATCTGTATAAAGAATGAAAGATGTAAGTTTATTAGACAAAGTGCTTGAAATCATTCAGTGTTTCATCATCTGTTCAGAGCTGAAGAAGGTTCAGAATGTAGAAGTTTAGAAAATGGAAACTCCAAACAGCTGAAGCCAACAGGAAGCAGCTTCAAACAAACACAACAAGAGAAAAAACTCTGAATGTTTCACATTAAAGTCGTACATTTCTCATGAAAACAGGACAAAGACTTGAAAAAGTCGTGTTTTTCCTTCCAGGAACCACATGGCTTCACTTTTAAAGGTGAAGTGTGACAGAAATGGACATATTTGAAGTCCAACACCTTTTTCCAGTCACATTATTAAAGCAGACAAACTACAAGCTCATTTTCATTCCAACAAGTCATCTTCTGACCTGGACTAACAACACTGGTCTCTATGTGCAGCTGGCTGTGAGACCAGTGCTCAGGGAGCGTCTACAAAGTGCAACACTGAAAGAACATCACACACTCATTTGCTTCCAGCACTTTCACACAAACATCTACTGTCATTATTGTCACCAAACTCTGTGGATCCTTTATTGCAAATTCAAATGGGATCAAATGGTCAGACAAAAGAGGGTTATGAGGAAATATGATGAAATGTTGTGTATTAGCAGCAACTTATTGAATCATTTTCCTCAGAAACCAAACAAAATGATTGACAAACATCTTTTTACAAACTCAGTGTTGGACTTGGATCAGCAGGATAAGCTGATGTTTAAAGGCATTTGAGTCTCGCTGTATGAGAGTCCAGTTCTTACTCAATATTTATGGATGATGTTCTTTCAGTGTTGCACTTTGTAGACGCTCCCTGAGCCTCACAGCCAGCTGCACATGGACCAGCTGACATTACCCAGCATTAGAGGCGGCTGTAAAAAATTCATGTTCCCATTTAAATGGTTTTAATTTGAATAAAACGATGTTGATTCATTCAATCCTGAATCGATGTTTAATATAAATGTATTTTGCCAGAATCTCAGGTTAAAGCTCACAAACTATTTCAACAAGCAGCAAACAGATAAAACAGTAAATGAGAGCAGCTAAACACACAAAGATGGAAACACAGAGCGTGGATCGTTCACTCGACGGCACGTACACGGACACGCCGTCGGGGCTGAAAGTGGACAGCTCACAGATCCTGAAGCTGCAGGTTTCATCTGTCTCCAACCAAAACTGAGTGAAGCAGCAGCAAAAGAAGATCCAAACTCTGCTTCACGTTTGATCAATATGCTCATGAATTCTCTCTGACTTTGGCTGTTCCTGCCTGCACAGCTCTCTCTCTCTCAGTGTACTCCAAGAACAGCTTCAAACATCTGTTTCTGCATCATTCACTGTTTATTAGCCACCAGTCTGCTGTTGTGTTCAGTGCTGTCGGCCTCTGACAGTAAAGCCTCATTTCTGCTGTTCCATGGAAACTTTTTAAAATGATGACAGATTACAAACTCTCAGCTGTGTCTGTAATCAAACCTCTGTAACTTTGCTTCACTTCAGCAGCATCAGCTCATGTTCACATGTTGCTTCATGGTTTGCTTCAGTTTTTGATCGACTGCAGAATATTTTGAAGGTTATCTGCTATAAAAAGCCAGAAGAGGAAAATCTGCTTCATGTGTTTCTGTTTGATCCTCAGTGACTTTGACACAAAGGCCTCTGCTGTGATGATCACACCTCTGATCAAGTCTCACAGTGTCACAACTGATAAATGATCAGAGTTAGAATATTTCTGACTGTCTGCTGTGTGCCGTGACCTTTGACCTGCTAAAGACAGTCAGCTGTGGATTATTCATTGTTGTGTCTGATACTTAGAACTGTGAGGAAGAAGCTACACAGTTAATCAGGGTCCCCTCTCTCTGAATCAGGAAAGGTGGGCAGGCCGCGTGTGGGCCGCGGGCCATACGTTGAGTATCACTGTTTGAAATGTGAACATTGTTCTGCTGCAGTCAATGGACTAAACCAGAGAAGAAGAAAACAGACTTTACCATGAAGATCCTCAGTGTGGATCAGTATAATATCAGCCTGATGTCTGCAGTTTAGTGTCAGCACAACTTTCACATCATATTCATCTCAGCACAACTAAAACATGCTGACTGACCTCAGAGTTTCAAGTTTACATCCTGGACTCTCCAGGAAACCACACAGATGCTTCACTCCTGGATCCTGCAGCTTGTAGTTGGAGCTCAGGTCCAGCTGTCTCAGATGGGAGGGGTTGGACTTCAGTGCTGCTGCCAGATAATCACAGCTGATCTCTGACAAACCACAGCTCCACAATCTGTATAAAGAATGAAAGATGTAAGTTTATTAGACAAAGTGCTTGAAATCATTCAGTGTTTCATCATCTGTTCAGAGCTGAAGAAGGTTCAGAATGTAGAAGTTTAGAAAATGGAAACTCCAAACAGCTGAAGCCAACAGGAAGCAGCTTCAAACAAACACAACAAGAGAAAAAACTCTGAATGTTTCACATTAAAGTCGTACATTTCTCATAAAAACAGGACAAAGACTTGAAAAAGTCGTGTTTTTCCTTCCAGGAACCACATGGCTTCACTTTTAAAGGTGAAGTGTGACAGAAATGGACATATTTGAAGTCCAACACCTTTTTCCAGTCACATTATTAAAGCAGACAAACTACAAGCTCATTTTCATTCCAACAAGTCATCTTCTGACCTGGACTAACAACACTGGTCTCTATGTGCAGCTGGCTGTGAGACCAGTGCTCAGGGAGCGTCTACAAAGTGCAACACTGAAAGAACATCACACACTCATTTGCTTCCAGCACTTTCACACAAACATCTACTGTCATTATTGTCACCAAACTCTGTGGATCCTTTATTGCAAATTCAAATGGGATCAAATGGTCAGACAAAAGAGGGTTATGAGGAAATATGATGAAATGTTGTGTATTAGCAGCAAGTTATTGAATCTTTTTCCTCAGAAACCAAACAAAATGATTGACAAACATCTTTTTACAAACTCAGTGTTGGACTTGGATCAGCAGGATAAGCTGATGTTTAAAGGCATTTGAGTCTCGCTGTATGAGAGTCCAGTTCTTACTCAATATTTATGGATGATGTTCTTTCAGTGTTGCACTTTGTTTGGCACAAAATGAAATTATTTGGCCTCTCAGATGCTTTTAGAGATTCCCAAATGACTGATGATGACATCTCTGGGGTCTGATTGATAGAAAAAAAATCTCTTTGAGACCTTTTGTAACTGACAAACTCTTCATCTGCTAACAACACTGAGTTGAATCTCCATGGCTGATAGTTGGAGCAGGCATCAGGAATACACATTGAAAAAACAAGAGGAGAAATCACCAGAGTCTTATAATCACATTCTGTAACTAAAGGGAGACGTTTTTCTATACAAATATATGTTTTATGGACATTAGAAAAAAAGAGAGTATTGACGTGAAGCAGGATTATGAAATCTCCATACATCAGCCAGCCCATAATTATCAAGAAAGCTCTGAATGACGCATGCTGAGTTTGGACTAAGTGTACTTTTGTGTGAACTGTGGTCCATAGCAGATAATGAGCAGTTTAGGTCTCCCTCAAAGATGATATTGTGTGATGACATATTGGGGAGCCGCGCAAAGACATTAGTGAAAAATCTGTGATCGTCCCAATTAGAGGCGTAGATATTTGCTAAGATCAAATGAAAACCATAAACTATATTTTCTGCACTTAAAATCCTGTAATTTTCTCATAAATCGACAGTGTGCCTTATGGATGAATTCTGGTTGTGCTTACTGACCTCGAACCAATTTTATGTGCTACACGGCGCTCAGAAACCTTTCAAAAGATGTTTTGGTACGACTTTGCTCAGCTACGAGGCCGCACCGCTTGATGGATTGTTGGAGCATTACAGCTACGAGGAGCCTCGCGGAGTGATACGTACTCTGCTTCAACGTAATATTACTGTATTGAGTGTGTATAAGGACCATAAATGGCACCTGTAAGAGACACGGTTACAAAGAGGGTTTCAAACTCCAGGCTGTCAGTCACGCAGTAGAACCTGGGAACAGAGCAGCTGCTTGTTATTATGCTCAGCGTCTGTTTACATTTTGACTGCACGATTGTGAGCTTTTTGTTATGCACAAACACAACATTGTTTTCTTTTATTTATGGAGCATTATTATTTAATAAATGCTGATCATTTATTTCTGAGTAATTGTTTCATGTACATCTACGCTGTATGTTAATAAATGTGCCTGTGTGAGATTTGGGACACAGCTTTGACTAAGAACTCTCTTTTTGTTCGAACTTTCTGGCTTTAAAAATATCGAGATATATATCGTATATCGCCATCCAGCTAAAGAATATCGAGATATGAACTTTGGGTCATATCGCCCAGTCGTAATATTGCAATAGGTTGTCCGTTAAACTCAAGCGGGGCTTGGGCCCTGGCACGGCGTAGCCACACAATCCTGGTAGTAGTGACGCTCGGCTATGACGGCGTGCGGGTCACCAGCTGGCTTTCTCAGGATAGGGCTCCTGTGTGAGCGGTCGACAATAACGTCTTTATCCATACCCAGCACTTCACGTAGTAGCACGGATACGGCCGTGGAGGAGCTCGAGTCCAGGCCCTCTGGGATCCCTATGATGTGGATGTTAGCTCTCCGCTTCCTGCCTTCATCACATTTATCCTTCAGGTCAGACAGCTCCTCCTTCATACTCTCTACTGTAGACTGCAGGGTGGTCACCTCATCGCTCCACATTGACAGCCCATCCTCAGCTTCTTTCACTGTAACCTTTACTCCATCAACTTCGCCGCACGTCGCCGCCATGCTGTTAGCGATCTCATTTCTCAGTCCTTGCACGTCAGCCCTTATATTGTCAAAATCTTCTTTCAATGCATTTCTGACTTCTTCTTTTAACAGCGTACTAATGTCCTCTTTAATGGATTGAAGAAGCTCCAGTTTTAGAGCAGTAGGATCCACATCACGCGCGTCTGTTGAGTCTGCTCTTCAGCGGCCGTAGAGCTGGACGCTGCCCTTTGGCCATCATCGATACTCTCGCCCGAGATCGCACCGGGGCTAAAATATTCACCTGCTCAGCTGTTTTTGATCAGTTTGAGCCTGTGTGGTTTGATCAGGTGGAGGAACGATGTGATGCTATAAAGACATCATCTTGTCCAAATGAAGTTGTTCCAACACGTGTTTAAAAAGATTTTAAAGGTTGTTGGTTCCGACATCTTAGCGATTTTTAACAGCAGTCTTAGTTCAGGTGTTGTACAGCCTGTTTTAAACATGCTGTTGTACAGCCTGTACTAAAAACCTGATCTGGATCCTCTGTCCGCTCAAATTTCAGGCCTATTTCAAAGCTTCCCTTCCTGTCGAAGATTTTGTAAAAGATTATATTTGTTCAGCTGCAATCTGTTGTAAAGGTTTCAGTCTGGTTTTAAAGCTCTTCACAGCACTGAAACTGCACTTTGAAAAGTTCTTAATGATCTTTTATCAGCCATTGATAAGGAGAGTCCGCTGTGCTTTTGGATCTGACCGCTGCCTTTGACACTGTTGACCACAGCATCTTGACCTCACCATTGGAGCATGGCGGCATCAAGGGCGCTCTATTAGACTGGTTCAGCTCTTTTATTAAATCGCATTATTACATTTGGGGCTTATATTTGACGGCAATTTGAAAAACAGCTGAGCTCAGTTGTACAGCGGTCTTTCTTCAAACTGAGGCTTTTATCTAAGGTGAGATCATTTCTATCTTTTAAAAACCTTGAACGGGCGATCCACGTTTTCATGACGTCCCAGCTGGATTATTGTAACTCCTTATATGTTGGAGTTAGTGGGACCTGCCTGGCAAGACTGCAGCTGGTCCAGAAAGCTGCAGCTCGTCTTCTGACACAAGCTCAAAGACATTTATCGTCCCAACAACCACATATACGCTGGTCCCTCGCTGTAACACAGTTCACCTTTGGCGGCCTCGCTGTTTCGCTGATCTTTTTTGTTCAATTTTGCATGTTTTTGTTTTTTACAGCGCATTGTGTTCTGCGTCCTGATTGGCTGTAGACCATTGTCAGCCAATCTCGTGCCGTGTCTCCTGTACAGTACAGAATGTGTTCAAATTTACAGCAGTGTGACTCTGCAGTGCTGCACTGTATGTTTGTACGTTTTGTCCCAACAAACAACAATGATGACGAGACGTTTTGCACCTGTGGTAGCAGCCAAAGGCAGAGGAAGATGCTGACCATCATAGTTTCAACAAGGAGGCAAAAAGGTTGTAACTGTCCACAACAAGAACATCGTAAGGATGGAGTCAGCTTTGGCTTTGTGGCTCAGTGACCGCAGGAAAAAGAACATCGTGCTGGACACCAACATTATCTGCAGAAAAACTCAAAAGCTTTATGAAACTTTACCTGACAGCGAGGAGCCCAGGCCATGGACGAGTGCTCCTCACACAGAAGCTCATTTAATGCCAGCAAAGGCTGATTTGACACGTTTCAGAAACACTTTGCTTTCACTCTTTAATAATGAACTTATTTTTCTATGAAGGTTTGAACTTTGTTTAAACAAGAGAGAAAAGTGTGAAAATGTTCATGCCTGTCTGAGAAAAGTGTAGAAAGTGTGCAGTGAGGGTTTAACTGCCTTAAAACTTCTATAATACTTGTAAAACATAAAGCTGCTACTTCATTCTGAGACTTATTTTTAGAACGTAACTCGATAAACGAGCGACCGCAGTACTGTATTGTGTTTATTTTGAAAACTCTCAACAGGATCTTCAGATTTATTTTGAAAGCTTTATCTGGAAAACACAAACACATAAGCAGGAAACAAAGAGCGTGATATGAAACGATAGACGTTTTCATATGGTCATCATATATACATCGTTCTATCGAACAGCCCCAGCTCCTGCTGTCAGTCTCTGTAAATCTGCTCTTAAAACACATTTGTATTCACTGGCTTTTAATACAGCATGAGAGTTATTTGATATTTGATGTGTGATATTAATATTAGGAGTTATTTTAATAGTTATCTTGGATTCTTGTACAGCACTGTGGTCAACGCTGCTGCTGTAATTAATGTGCTATAAACACATAAACAATCTGCAGTTAAACATCCAAAACTAAAGATGTGATCGCTGCCTTTAGAAAATGTGCTGATGCACAAGATATCAGCTCCATTAAGGTGGAATGTGGCCGTGTTAGAAACATGTTGGAAGAAGTTTGAAGCTGAAACTGTGAAGCTGAGAGTGAAAGAGCTCCAGCGTCTGTCACAGGAAACTTTCTTATTTCCACACTGATGAAAGCATCAAGCTTTGATTTCCTGCTGCTTTTATTGAGTCACACTGTGAAACTGAGCCACAGCTGAACCAGCATCCCTGTACAGCAGACACTTACAGCGCTTGGCTGCTTCCATTGGACCCTCTGCACAGAGCTTCAGTTTCCTCTTCTGGTCCCAAAGTGCAGAACAACAAGGTTTCAAACAGCTTCGTTCCAGCAGCATCAGCCACAGACATGCAGAGAGAATCCTTTGGTTGTGTTGTGTGTTTGCATATCTGCTGTGTTGCTTTGTGAGGATGGATCATCTCCTGCAGCTCCAGATAAACAAGCTGGACCTGAACCTGGTAGCTTCACTTAGAAGACACTTGTGACGGGAACGTGTGAGAAGTTTTGTGCAGACAAGTTTGGATTTAGAGTGTGGGACGAGCTCTCCACAGTCTTTGTGGAGATCCACATTCTGCATACTGCCTGTGAGAAGCTGCAGACATTTGTCCTCCAAATCCACTGAGCAGCTGCTCGTGGTGGTATTAGCTTCATGTGTGCGTGTTAGCATGAAGCCTCGGTCACACTCTGCTGTGGACACGGTCACGGACAGCTGGACGCCTGATGGACGAGTCGTCCTTCCTGTTAAGCTTCTTTGAGCATGAGAATAGCATGAGAAGCTCAGTGGACACTGTTCAGGGTTTTAACTCTCGCTTTCACTTCAGCTTCACCAACAACAGCACAAGCAGAGCAGCCCACTGCCTGCATGGCTGGGACAGCGCCCCCTGGTGACTGTAAACCACTACAACATGTAGACGGCCGTCTGCAGGCTGGATGTAGCACCACCGCAGAGACGTGCTGCAGCTCTGTTTAGTTACCCAGCTGACAGCAGAGGCTGTAGTTTACTGTTACCAACATGGAAAACTGAAGCTTCACCAGCTGGAGCTACAGAGCTGGAGAACAAAGGAGACTGAGAGGCCAGAATGATGTGGGAGGAAACATCAAGAGCCTGTTTGAAAGGAGACACATGTGGATGCTGTGCCGGTCTGTGGTCTGTCAGAAGTCAGCTGAGTCACACTGCAAGAAGCTGCAGAATCTCAGAGGAGGAGATTTGGAAGTGTTTGTGGGACAAACTGGACTCAAAGAAAGAAGATGTTTGTGAAGTCTTTGGTGGAGGTGAGCAGTGTGAAGCAGAACACATGCAGATGAATCAGGAGGGAACAAACTGAGTGGGCGGAGCTGCCTGAGCCCCACCCACACAGACACAGTTCCTCTCTGGAGCTAAACTTCTGCTTCATCTCCGCCTCTTTTCTTCATCCTCCACCTCTCTTTTCTCTTCTTCAGTGTTCTGCAGCCACGGAGCCTCACAGCCGTTAGCACGCCCATACCTGAGCAGCTAGCATTACCCAGCATGCCGTGCAGCAGTGTCAGTTTGTAAATGTGCAAGAATTCCTGCTCCAAACTGTTTCACAGAGTGCTGTGTGCCGTGACCTTTGACCTGCTAAAGACAGTCAGCTGTGGATTATTCATTGTTGTGTCTGATACTTAGAACTGTGAGGAAGAAGCTACACAGTTAATCAGGGTCCCCTCTCTCTGAATCAGGAAAGGTGGGCAGGCCGCGTGTGGGCCGCGGGCCATACGTTGAGTATCACTGTTTGAAATGTGAACATTGTTCTGCTGCAGTCAATGGACTAAACCAGAGAAGAAGAAAACAGACTTTACCATGAAGATCCTCAGTGTGGATCAGTATAATATCAGCCTGATGTCTGCAGTTTAGTGTCAGCACAACTTTCACATCATATTCATCTCAGCACAACTAAAACATGCTGACTGACCTCAGAGTTTCAAGTTTACATCCTGGACTCTCCAGGAAACCACACAGATGCTTCACTCCTGGATCCTGCAGCTTGTTGTTGGAGCTCAGGTACAGCTGTCTCAGATGGGAGGGGTTGGACTTCAGTGCTGCTGCCAGATAATCACAGCTGATCTCTGACAAACCACAGCTCTTCAATCTGTATAAAGAATGAAAGATGTAAGTTTATTAGACAAAGTGCTTGAAATCATTCAGTGTTTCATCATCTGTTCAGAGCTGAAGAAGGTTCAGAATGTAGAAGTTTAGAAAATGGAAACTCCAAACAGCTGAAGCCAACAGGAAGCAGCTTCAAACAAACACAACAAGAGAAAAAACTCTGAATGTTTCACATTAAAGTCGAACATTTCTAACAAGAGTGTTTTAAAGACAGCGTCACTGATGATCATCTTCTGCCCAGTAAAACTTTGGTTTTCCACATGTGAGTGTTAATGATGCACAAAGACTGTGAGTGCAAAGAGGGAGCGAGGAGGATGACAGAGAGATGGTACAGGAGCATCAAGAACCCGGCGAGGAAATGAGCAGAAGGACTTTGGAGCCTGTTGGATTGAAGCTTTCACAGAGACGTGTTTGACTGGACACCACCAGGACAGACTTTTAATCCCAGGATTTGGATGAGCTTTCTGTCTTTATGGTCACAAATGATGCTGTAACTCTGTGACTGTCCTGGAACTGTCAGCAGTGTGGTTACGTCCTTTTGACCTGAGTTTCCACAGCTCTTATAACAGCAGTGTACATTCAGACTGAGACACGCTTCAGTCTGTATGGACCTGTTTCTGTAGCTGCCACCATCATACTACATGTTTGTACATCAGCTTATCAAATCCTGTCTGCTGTCTTCATTTATTACTCTTCACCTGCTTCACTGTCACTGTGTGGGCGGAGCTGCCTGAGCCCCACCCACACAGACACAGCTCCTCTCTAGAGTTAAACTTCTGCTTCATCTCCGCCTCTTTTCTTCATCCTCCACCTCTCTTTTCTCTTCTTCAGTGTTCTGCAGCCACAGAGTCTCACAGCCGTTACCACACCCATACCTGAGCAGCTAGCATTACCCAGCATGCCGTGCAGCAGTGTCAGTTTGTAAATGTGCAAGAATTCCTGCTCCAAACTGTTTCCCAGAGTGCTGTGTGCCGTGACCTTTGACCTGCTAAAGACAGTCAGCTGTGGATTATTCATTGTTGTGTCTGATACTTAGAACTGTGAGGAAGAAGCTACACAGTTAATCAGGGTCCCCTCTCTCTGAATCAGGAAAGGTGGGCAGGCCGCGTGTGGGCCGCGGGCCATACGTTGAGTATCACTGTTTGAAATGTGAACATTGTTCTGCTGCAGTCAATGGACTAAACCAGAGAAGAAGAAAACAGACTTTACCATGAAGATCCTCAGTGTGGATCAGTATAATATCAGCCTGATGTCTGCAGTTTAGTGTCAGCACAACTTTCACATCATATTCATCTCAGCACAACTAAAACATGCTGACTGACCCCAGAGTTTCAAATCGACATCGTGGATTCTCCAGGAAACCACACAGATGCTTCACTCCTGAACCCTTCAGGTTGCTGTAGGTTCCACTCAGGTCCACCTCTGTGGGATACGAGGGGTTGGACTTCAGTGCTGCTGCCAGATAATCAAGGCCAATATCTGACAAATCACAGCTCTTCAATCTGTATAAAGAATGAAAGATGTAAGTTTATTAGACAAAGTGCTTGAAATCATTCAGTGTTTCATCATCTGTTCAGAGCTGAAGAAGGTTCAGAATGTAGAAGTTTAGAAAATGGAAACTCCAAACAGCTGAAGCCAACAGGAAGCAGCTTCAAACAAACACAACAAGAGAAAAAACTCTGAATGTTTCACATTAAAGTCGTACATGTCTCATAAAAACAGGACAAAGACTTGAAAAAGTCGTGTTTTTCCTTCCAGGAACCACATGGCTTCACTTTTAAAGGTGAAGTGTGACAGAAATGGACATATTTGAAGTCCAACACCTTTTTCCAGTCACATTATTAAAGCAGACAAACTACAAGCTCATTTTCATTCCAACAAGTCATCTTCTGACCTGGACTAACAACACTGGTCTCTATGTGCAGCTGGCTGTGAGACCAGTGCTCAGGGAGCGTCTACAAAGTGCAACACTGAAAGAACATCACACACTCATTTGCTTCCAGCACTTTCACACAAACATCTACTGTCATTATTGTCACCAAACTCTGTGGATCCTTTATTGCAAATTCAAATGGGATCAAATGGTCAGACAAAAGAGGGTTATGAGGAAATATGATGAAATGTTGTGTATTAGCAGCAAGTTATTGAATCTTTTTCCTCAGAAACCAAACAAAATGATTGACAAACATGTTTTTACAAACTCAGTGTTGGACTTGGATCAGCAGGATAAGCTGATGTTTAAAGGCATTTGAGTCTCGCTGTATGAGAGTCCAGTTCTTACTCAATATTTATGGATGATGTTCTTTCAGTGTTGCACTTTGTAGACGCTCCCTGAGCCTCACAGCCAGCTGCACATGGACCAGCTGACATTACCCAGCATTAGAGGCGGCTGTAAAAAATTCATGTTCCCATTTAAATGGTTTTAATTTGAATAAAACGATGTTGATTCATTCAATCCTGAATCGATGTTTAATATAAATGTATTTTGCCAGAATCTCAGGTTAAAGCTCACAAACTATTTCAACAAGCAGCAAACAGCTAAAACAGTAAATGAGAGCAGCTAAACACACAAAGATGGAAACACAGAGCGTGGATCGTTCACTCGACGGCACGTACACGGACACGCCGTCGGGCTGAAAGTGGACAGCTCACAGATCCTGAAGCTGCAGGTTTCATCTGTCTCCAACCAAAACTGAGTGAAGCAGCAGCAAAAGAAGATCCAAACTCTGCTTCACGTTTGATCAATATGCTCATGAATTCTCTCTGACTTTGGCTGTTCCTGCCTGCACAGCTCTCTCTCTCTCAGTGTACTCCAAGAACAGCTTCAAACATCTGTTTCTGCATCATTCACTGTTTATTAGCCACCAGTCTGCTGTTGTGTTCAGTGCTGTCGGCCTCTGACAGTAAAGCCTCATTTCTGCTGTTCCATGGAAACTTTTTAAAATGATGACAGATTACAAACTCTCAGCTGTGTCTGTAATCAAACCTCTGTAACTTTGCTTCACTTCAGCAGCATCAGCTCATGTTCACATGTTGCTTCATGGTTTGCTTCAGTTTTTGATCGACTGCAGAATATTTTGAAGGTTATCTGCTATAAAAAGCCAGAAGAGGAAAATCTGCTTCATGTGTTTCTGTTTGATCCTCAGTGACTTTGACACAAAGGCCTCTGCTGTGATGATCACACCTCTGATCAAGTCTCACAGTGTCACAACTGATAAATGATCAGAGTTAGAATATTTCTGACTGTCTGCTGTGTGCCGTGACCTTTGACCTGCTAAAGACAGTCAGCTGTGGATTATTCATTGTTGTGTCTGATACTTAGAACTGTGAGGAAGAAGCTACACAGTTAATCAGGGTCCCCTCTCTCTGAATCAGGAAAGGTGGGCAGGCCGCGTGTGGGCCGCGGGCCATACGTTGAGTATCACTGTTTGAAATGTGAACATTGTTCTGCTGCAGTCAATGGACTAAACCAGAGAAGAAGAAAACAGACTTTACCATGAAGATCCTCAGTGTGGATCAGTATAATATCAGCCTGATGTCTGCAGTTTAGTGTCAGCACAACTTTCACATCATATTCATCTCAGCACAACTAAAACATGCTGACTGACCTCAGAGTTTCAAGTTTACATCCTGGACTCTCCAGGAAACCACACAGATGCTTCACTCCTGGATCCTGCAGGTTGTTGTTGGAGCTCAGGTCCAGCTCTCTCAGATGGGAGGGGTTGGACTTCAGTGCTGCTGCCAGATAATCACAGCTGATCTCTGACAAATCACAGCTCTCCAATCTGTATAAAGAATGAAAGATGTAAGTTTATTAGACAAAGTGCTTGAAATCATTCAGTGTTTCATCATCTGTTCAGAGCTGAAGAAGGTTCAGAATGTAGAAGTTTAGAAAATGGAAACTCCAAACAGCTGAAGCCAACAGGAAGCAGCTTCAAACAAACACAACAAGAGAAAAAACTCTGAATGTTTCACATTAAAGTCGTACATTTCTCATAAAAGCAGGACAAAGACTTGAAAAAGTCGTGTTTTTCCTTCCAGGAACCACATGGCTTCACTTTTAAAGGTGAAGTGTGACAGAAATGGACATATTTGAAGTCCAACACCTTTTTCCAGTCACATTATTAAAGCAGACAAACTACAAGCTCATTTTCATTCCAACAAGTCATCTTCTGACCTGGACTAACAAAACTGGTCTCTATGTGCAGCTGGCTGTGAGACCAGTGCTCAGGGAGCGTCTACAAAGTGCAACACTGAAAGAACATCACACACTCATTTGCTTCCAGCACTTTCACACAAACATCTACTGTCATTATTGTCACCAAACTCTGTGGATCCTTTATTGCAAATTCAAATGGGATCAAATGGTCAGACAAAAGAGGCTTATGAGGAAATATGATGAAATGTTGTGTATTAGCAGCAAGTTATTGAATCTTTTTCCTCAGAAACCAAACAAAATGATTGACAAACATGTTTTTACAAACTCAGTGTTGGACTTGGATCAGCAGGATAAGCTGATGTTTAAAGGCATTTGAGTCTCGCTGTATGAGAGTCCAGTTCTTACTCAATATTTATGGATGATGTTCTTTCAGTGTTGCACTTTGTAGACGCTCCCTGAGCCTCACAGCCAGCTGCACATGGACCAGCTGACATTACCCAGCATTAGAGGCGGCTGTAAAAAATTCATGTTCCCATTTAAATGGTTTTAATTTGAATAAAACGATGTTGATTCATTCAATCCTGAATCGATGTTTAATATAAATGTATTTTGCCAGAATCTCAGGTTAAAGCTCACAAACTATTTCAACAAGCAGCAAACAGCTAAAACAGTAAATGAGAGCAGCTAAACACACAAAGATGGAAACACAGAGCGTGGATCGTTCACTCGACGGCGCGTACACGGACACGCCGTCGGGGCTGAAAGTGGACAGCTCACAGATCCTGAAGCTGCAGGTTTCATCTGTCTCCAACCAAAACTGAGTGAAGCAGCAGCAAAAGAAGATCCAAACTCTGCTTCACGTTTGATCAATATGCTCATGAATTCTCTCTGACTTTGGCTGTTCCTGCCTGCACAGCTCTCTCTCTCTCAGTGTACTCCAAGAACAGCTTCAAACATCTGTTTCTGCATCATTCACTGTTTATTAGCCACCAGTCTGCTGTTGTGTTCAGTGCTGTCGGCCTCTGACAGTAAAGCCTCATTTCTGCTGTTCCATGGAAACTTTTTAAAATGATGACAGATTACAAACTCTCAGCTGTGTCTGTAATCAAACCTCTGTAACTTTGCTTCACTTCAGCAGCATCAGCTCATGTTCACATGTTGCTTCATGGTTTGCTTCAGTTTTTGATCGACTGCAGAATATTTTGAAGGTTATCTGCTATAAAAAGCCAGAAGAGGAAAATCTGCTTCATGTGTTTCTGTTTGATCCTCAGTGACTTTGACACAAAGGCCTCTGCTGTGATGATCACACCTCTGATCAAGTCTCACAGTGTCACAACTGATAAATGATCAGAGTTAGAATATTTCTGACTGTCTGCTGTGTGCCGTGACCTTTGACCTGCTAAAGACAGTCAGCTGTGGATTATTCATTGTTGTGTCTGATACTTAGAACTGTGAGGAAGAAGCTACACAGTTAATCAGGGTCCCCTCTCTCTGAATCAGGAAAGGTGGGCAGGCCGCGTGTGGGCCGCGGGCCATACGTTGAATATCACTGTTTGAAATGTGAACATTGTTCTGCTGCAGTCAATGGACTAAACCAGAGAAGAAGAAAACAGACTTTACCATGAAGATCCTCAGTGTGGATCAGTATAATATCAGCCTGATGTCTGCAGTTTAGTGTCAGCACAACTTTCACATCATATTCATCTCAGCACAACTAAAACATGCTGACTGACCCCAGAGTTTCAAGTTTACATCCTGGACTCTCCAGGAAACCACACAGATGCTTCACTCCTGGATCCTGCAGGTTGTAGTTGGAGCTCAGGTCCAGCTGTCTCAGATGGGAGGGGTTGGACTTCAGTGCTGCTGCCAGATAATCACAGCTGATCTCTGACAAACCACAGAAACGCAATCTGTATAAAGAATGAAAGATGTAAGTTTATTAGACAAAGAGCTTGAAATCATTCAGTGTTTCATCATCTGTTCAGAGCTGAAGAAGGTTCAGAATGTAGAAGTTTAGAAAATGGAAACTCCAAACAGCTGAAGCCAACAGGAAGCAGCTTCAAACAAACACAACAAGAGAAAAAACTCTGAATGTTTCACATTAAAGTCGTACATTTCTCATAAAAACAGGACAAAGACTTGAAAAAGTCGTGTTTTTCCTTCCAGGAACCACATGGCTTCACTTTTAAAGGTGAAGTGTGACAGAAATGGACATATTTGAAGTCCAACACCTTTTTCCAGTCACATTATTAAAGCAGACAAACTACAAGCTCATTTTCATTCCAACAAGTCATCTTCTGACCTGGACTAACAACACTGGTCTCTATGTGCAGCTGGCTGTGAGACCAGTGCTCAGGGAGCGTCTACAAAGTGCAACACTGAAAGAACATCACACACTCATTTGCTTCCAGCACTTTCACACAAACATCTACTGTCATTATTGTCACCAAACTCTGTGGATCCTTTATTGCAAATTCAAATGGGATCAAATGGTCAGACAAAAGAGGGTTATGAGGAAATATGATGAAATGTTGTGTATTAGCAGCAACTTATTGAATCATTTTCCTCAGAAACCAAACAAAATGATTGACAAACATGTTTTTACAAACTCAGTGTTGGACTTGGATCAGCAGGATAAGCTGATGTTTAAAGGCATTTGAGTCTCGCTGTATGAGAGTCCAGTTCTTACTCAATATTTATGGATGATGTTCTTTCAGTGTTGCACTTTGTAGACGCTCCCTGAGCCTCACAGCCAGCTGCACATGGACCAGCTGACATTACCCAGCATTAGAGGCGGCTGTAAAAAATTCATGTTCCCATTTAAATGGTTTTAATTTGAATAAAACGATGTTGATTCATTCAATCCTGAATCGATGTTTAATATAAATGTATTTTGCCAGAATCTCAGGTTAAAGCTCACAAACTATTTCAACAAGCAGCAAACAGATAAAACAGTAAATGAGAGCAGCTAAACACACAAAGATGGAAACACAGAGCGTGGATCGTTCACTCGACGGCACGTACACGGACACGCCGTCGGGCTGAAAGTGGACAGCTCACAGATCCTGAAGCTGCAGGTTTCATCTGTCTCCAACCAAAACTGAGTGAAGCAGCAGCAAAAGAAGATCCAAACTCTGCTTCACGTTTGATCAATATGCTCATGAATTCTCTCTGACTTTGGCTGTTCCTGCCTGCACAGCTCTCTCTCTATCTCAGTGTACTCCAAGAACAGCTTCAAACATCTGTTTCTGCATCATTCACTGTTTATTAGCCACCAGTCTGCTGTTGTGTTCAGTGCTGTCGGCCTCTGACAGTAAAGCCTCATTTCTGCTGTTCCATGGAAACTTTTTAAAATGATGACAGATTACAAACTCTCAGCTGTGTCTGTAATCAAACCTCTGTAACTTTGCTTCACTTCAGCAGCATCAGCTCATGTTCACATGTTGCTTCATGGTTTTCATGGTTGATTCACCTCATTTTTTTAAAAATGACCTCTGACAGGAAAGCCTCATTTCTGCTGTTCAACACTGAAGAAATTTAAACTTTCAAAATGACAAATTGGAAAACACAGAGCTGTGTCTCTAATCAAAGCAGAGATGGAACGATGCCACTTTTTATGTCCGATATCGATATGAATCCAATATAGTCGATTTTATAATCAAACGTTTTTTAATATCTTGCTGCATTTTGTATAAGTTCATACTCAAGTTTAAAAAATCTAAACACTAAAGCTGTTCAGTTATACCTGTCTGCAAAAACACACTGCAGCCAAAACATTAGACAATACTGATCTTTGTATTTTGATGCGGACGTCAAAAACTCTTTGGTTGTGAATAAAAGAAGTGCAACATCAGCACAAAATAATGTTTCTATTGAACAACTAACACAAACAGGTTGTAGAATGGAGCCTTTTATACTCACAGCTGAACAGAAACAACATCCAGAGTGGAAAACAGTGCAAACAACTGCAAACAGGCTTCATGACACTCATGTTTGATCAGGATGGATGTCAGTGTGAGCTGTTTCTATCACATTTAACCTCACAATCAATTTGGTCTCATTTCTATACAAAACTTAACACAAGTATGAAAAAAGTGTTTTTGATTGTTTTGTTTTTTGAACCATGAAACTGTTTAACAACACAGTTTGTTTCAAAGTCAAACTTGAGTCTGTCCATCGTTCGGTCAGACTGAGCAATGACAGCACACAGACGTAGACAACAGCTCTCTCAAACACCAAACTCAGGTCCTGTTGATGCTGATATACAGTGACACAGTTACATGGGTGATTCATCCTTTTAACTTTATCTTTAAACAGCTGCAGCTTTCACTGACAGCGCATGTGGTACTTTAACCTTTGGACTGTTTTCATCAGTTAATTATGGAGTTACTACAAAGAGTGAAACTATAGGATGATCTGTCTGCTGTCACTGGGTGGTGCTGAGGTCTGAATCTGAGGACGGCTCCTGTAGTCACAACAAGAACACAATCATCACAAACTGAAATATAAATATGATGGAGTAGAGCTTGAATTAGCTCCAGAATTTAAATATCTTGGGGTCCTTCTAGACCCAACATTATCCTTCAAGAGTCACATAAATAAAGTGTCCCAGGTACTTAAATTTAATAATCGAAATTTTAATCATATACGTAATAATTTAAATATGAATGTTGCAAAAACTTATTTTTACTCAATGATCATCTCTCATATGGACTATTGTTTGACGTCCTGGTCACTTGCTTGTCCAACAACACTTAAAACTATTGAAAACATTTATAAAAGACGTTTAAAACTACTTGACAAAAAACCGACTTCCCACCACCACTGTCATGTGTTAAACAAACATAAATTACTGAACTTCAATAACTAGGTGAAACTTAAAAGAGTGAGTTTAATATATAAAGTCTTACACTCCCTTGCTCCACCACCATTAAAGCAGTTCATTAGGCATAAAGAAAGCTCAGACAGGACCACTCGAGCTACAATCCGAGGAGACTTGTTTATACCCCACAGACGGACAGCATTTGGGCAGAACGTCCTCTCTGTCCAGGGAGGCCATCTGTGGAACAGTCTTCCTCAACCCATTAGAGAATGCTCTACACTCAGTTTGTTTAAGGCAAAGGTGAAAAACTGGTTATGGACAAATCAAGTGTGCGATCATGTATGAATTGTACAGTTTTAATGTTTTATTTGGGAACAGAATGGTGTGTATGTGTAAGTTTGGTGACGGAGTTTTTATTATGAATGAATGATGAATTTTTATGAATTATTATGTCTATTTTTTATGCTTAAGGACAACAGATGGAAATTAGTCCTTGGCTATAATCTGGTATGTTTACATTCATGTAATTTTTTTTTTTACATTTATGTTCATTAACATGCACTGTCCTAAATAAATTAATAAATAAATAAATAAATAAATAAAGTTTATCTCTCAAATCTGAAATAAAGCTGATCCTTCTGTCCTCACACACTCGGGAGTGTTCTTCTCTTCTCTTACATTTTTTCAGTCCTACAGTTCTGCTGACAGCTGACATATGAGCTGTTTATTTAAAAAAAGCCTTATATACGAACAGATGTTCCTATATCATGTTCACCTTTGAGTTGTTGGAGCTTTATAAATGGACATCTGCAAAGATGTGATGATGGAGCAGGTTTCAGTGCTGCTGCATCCTGGTCACAACATACGGAGGTGGTATCAGCACTGGTATCAGCACTGGTATCAGCACTGGTATCAGCACTGGTATTGAAGAAGAAATATTAATGCTTCAAACTATTTGTCTTAAAGGATGGAAGCTGTACAGAGTTCTGCACATGTGTCTTTGTGAACATACCTCATTAACAATATTTCAGACAGTTTTTAACCTGAATATTTGCAACAAACTCAGTATAAAAAATACAGTCAGCGCTAAAAAATTAATCAGTCGAAAAATTAAAATTTTAACTTAAGCTGCCAAGAGGAAGTCGTTGGTTTCAGTAAATATCGGGCTTTGCTATTTGATCGGTTTTTACAGATTAATGAGGAGTTACTGAAGTGCCAGGTTTTTAAAGTAGGTGTTACTGTCTCTACACATGTGGAGACTGAAAACATGGTGCTGTTTAATAAGATATTTGATATTCAGCTCTGCACAGGAGCTGCAGCAGGGTGCAGCCTGTTGCCTTTACAGTATAATACTTGTAATAAAAGTACAGTAACGGTAATTAGTGACTGAGCAGCCCGGGGCGTTTCTCTTGATTTCTTTAGTCAGGGTAAATTCATTCACCTGCACGGGTTAGCTAAACAAACCCTGACGGCCGAGTGCTCATCTTAGCTAGCTAGGTCTCAGGACCGAGCTAAGGACGGTAGTTACGGAGTAGCTTACAAACACGTTTAACTTACCGAAAAAGTGCAGCGGGGCCTCGGGTCCTTCTGTCGGGTAGTCCAGTTTACTGAAGAACACCTCAGGCTGTCAGGTTAAAACACTCGGCCGTGTCTTCGTAGCGTAAACGCTGGCCGTCCTCTCAGAGCCTACCTCTATCTGCTATTCCCGAACAGAGATACGCAAGTTTCTCCGTGACTGCAGCTGCCAGTCAATTCAATTCAATTCAATTTTATTTATATAGCGCCAAATCACAACAAAAGTCGTCTCAAGGCGCTTCATAGATTCAGAGAAAAACCCAACAATCATATGACCCCCCCTATGAGCAAGCACTTTGGCGACAGTGGGAAGGAAAAACTCCCTTTTAACAGGATGAAACCTCCGGCAGAACCAGGCTCAGGGAGGGGCGGCCATCTGCTGGTTGGGGTGAGAGAACGAAGACAGGATAAAAGACATGCTGTGGAAGAGAGACAGAGGTTAATAACAGATATGATTCAATGCAGAGAGGTCTGTTAACACATAGTGAGTGAGAAAGGTGACTGGAAAGGAAAAACTCAATGCATCATGGGAATCCCCCGGCAGCCTACATCTATTGCAGCATAACTAAGGGAGTATTCAGGGTCACCTGGTCCAGCCCTAACTATATGCTTTAGCAAAAAGGAAAGTTTGAAGCCTAATCTTGAAAGTAGAGATAGTGTCTGTCTCCCGAATCCAAACTGGAAGCTGGTTCCACAGAAGAGGGGCCTGAAAACTGAAGGCTCTCCCTCCCATTCTACTTTTAAATACTCTAGGAACAACAAGTAGGCCTGCAGAGCGAGAGCGAAGTGCTCTAATAGGGTGATATGGTACTACAAGGTCATTAAGATAAGATGGGGCCTGATTATTTAAGACCTTGTATGTGAGGAGCAGGATTTTGAATTCAATTCTGGATTTAACAGGAAGCCAATGAAGGGAAGCCAAAACAGGAGAAATCTGCTCTCTCTTTCTAGTCCCTGTCAGGACTCTTGCTGCAGCATTTTGGATTAGCTGAAGGCTTTTCAGCGAGTTTTTTGGACATCCTGATAATAATGAATTACAGTCGTCCAGCCTGGAAGTAATAAATGCATGAACTAGTTTTTCAGCATCACTCTGAGTCAAAGCTGCTATGATGACGTTACACCCCATTTTAACATCACCGCTGTCGGAATTAGAATCAAACTTGGACATAAATCAGCGTGATGAGAACTATACCTCCAAAGGTCGGGTAGGCCAGAAGTAAACGGCTATGAAATGGGACGGTCTAGCCTTCAGATTAGCATCACCGCTGTCTCGATGGAGTTTAATAAACTAAGCTGTCTGCTCCTTGCTATCTAAAATATAACAGGACACTGGAGTAAACTCTCGACCATCTCACACTTCTGCTTAATCAGTTTTCTGTTTGACGTTTATTCAGCTGTGTGAAAACCACCCGGGGGATTAATAAAGTGGCTTGCAAAAGTATTCGGTCCCCTTGAACTTTTCCCCATTTTGTCACATTACAGCCACAAACACGAATCATTTTTTATTGGACTTCCAGGTGAAAGACCAACACAAAGTGGTGCACACGTGAGAAGTGGAACGAAAATCATACATGATTCCAAACATTTTGTACAAATAAATAACTGCAAAGTGGGGTGTGTGTAATTATTCAGCCCCTGAGTCAATACTTTGTAGAACCAGCTTTTGCTGCAGTTACAGCTGCCAGTCTTTTAGGGTCTGTCTCTACCAGCTTTGCACATCTACAGACTGAAATCTTTGCCCATTCTTCTTTGCAAAACAGCTCCAGCTCAGTCAGATTAGATGGGCAGCGTTTGTGAACAGCAGTTTTCAGATCTTGCCACAGACTCCTGATTGGATTTAGATCTGGACTTTGACTGGGCCGTTCTAACACATGGATATGTTTTGTTTTAAACCACTCCATTGTTGCCCTGGCTTTATGTTCAGGGTCGTTGTCCTGCTGGAAGGTGAACCTCCGCCCCAGTCTCAAGTCTTTTGCAGACTCCAAGAGGGTTTCTTCCAAGATTGCCCTGTATTTGGCTCCATCCATCTTCCCATCAACTCTGACCAGCTTCCCTGTCCCTGCTGAAGAGAAGCACCCCCAGAGCATGATGCTGCCACCACCATATTTGACAGTGGGGATGGTGTGTTCAGAGTGATGTGCAGTGTTAGTTTTCCACACAGAGCATTTTGAACAAAAAGTTCCATTTTGGTCTCATCTGACCAGAGCAGCTTCTTCCACATGTTTGCTGTGTCCCCCACATGGCTTGTGGCAAACTGCAAACGGCACTTCTTATGGTTTTCTGTTAACAATGGCTTTCTTCTTGCCACTCTTCCATAAAGGCCAACTTTGTGCAGTGCACGACTAATAGTTGTCCTATGGACAGATTCCCCCACCTGAGCTGTAGATCTCTGCAGCTCATCCAGAGTCACCATGGGCCTCTTGGCTGCATTTCTGATCAGCGCTCTCCTTGTTCGGCCTGTGAGTTTAGGTGGACAGCCTTGTCTTGGTAGGTTTACAGTTGTTCCATACTTCTTCCATTTCTGAATGATGGCTTGAACAGTAGTGATGTGACGTTCTGTATCGAGGCTTCGAAGCGTGTGTCGAGTAATGGAGGGGGCGTTTCCGCGAAGCGCGTATCGAGGCTTGCTTCATTTATGGGAGGAGCTGAAAATGATGACGTCCGAAGCCTCGCTGTCCGGCTGTACCACGTGACTGGTTCAGGAAGCGGTTCAAACTTTGCCGCGAGCTATGACAGCGATATAAACCCCTCAGACCCCATTCAAAATGTGGGCGTTTGATGGAGAGTTGCGGTTAGTGAGAGTTAGAGACAGTTTGGAAAAAAAAGAAATCGCCTACGACCTGCCACAGTGGAGAAACTGTTGTTTTTAAATAAAAACCAATGATGTGTCCCCTAAACACTAATCACTAGGGGTGCAACGATATTCGTATCGATATTGAACCGTTCGATACAGTGCTTTCGGTTCGGTACGCATATGTATCGAACAATACAAAATTTGTAATTTATTTTATCAACTTTCCTTCTGACGATGCTGTCTGTGTTGAGCGCTCAGTGAATCTGCGTTCGACTACTCCGCCTAGGCTGTACTGTCCAGCGCAGATCCACTGAGCGCTCAACACAGACAGCATCATCAGAAGGAAGAGCGCAGGGCAAGCTAGCGAGACAGAAGTTAAGCACTCCTTGCAACTTGGACCTCGCCCACCCTCATTCAGATCTGGCATTTGGAATTATTTTGGTTTTCATGTGACGTATGACCCTGAAGGTAAGCGAGTCATGGACTAAAGTAAAACAGTATGTTGGATGTGCCATGCAATGCTCAATTACATGGGTGGGAGCTAGTGTGTTAGCGCAGTTAGCTCGTTAACGTGTTGGCCGTCTAGCCCCACGCACGGGGCGATCGGCGGTAGCTCGTTAACGGAGATTTGCCGTGTTGTGGCGTTAAGGTCATTTCAACAAGATTAACCTGAAAGCACTAGTGGGAACACAACGAATATGACTGCACATTTACACCGACATTATCCTAGTGCAAAGACAAAGATGAGTGATTCCTCAATCAGATACAGGGCTCGCAATATCGCTAGCCCGACGTCCCGGGGCTAGCGATTTTTTCAGTCGGGGTACCAAAATCTATCTCTGCCCTGCCCGTCGGGCTATTGTAAGAAGGAAAAATATATGTCAATGCTTTTGCATTCTTTCAGAAATGTAGCTGGGTAATTATGTCATTGGCATCGGTGAGCCACTGTCAATATGTGACATATTGAAATGCGTTTGAATTTGCGCTTGTTTTTTTGCTTTCACTTTGCAATCGTGCGAACTGTGTATAGAGAGCGACAGCACTGATCTGTGAGTGATGATAATTTGTGCACCAATTCCTCTGACATTGTCTTATTAATCGTTAGCTTACTATGCAAACATGACAAGTGAAATCTCCCGCAGCTTAAACATGTGAGAGGTTGATCGTGCAGAGAATCGCTGAGCTTATGTGAGTGCGCGTGTAAAAGCAGCAGAATATATATTTTAGTTCTGCTGAGCCAAATAAGACAGGTCAGGGTGAAGAAGTGACAGCCAAAGAAAAGCTTACCACAAAACGGAGAAGTTATGACAAATCAGACTATAAGGTAAAAAGAAAGTGCAGCTTTATGGTTTCATGGACAAAAGAATTTCTGTGGCTGCAATATGACGAGCTAAATAACCAGGGGTGCACATAAGTGGTGCGCATTCTCTGTCAAAATAAAAAACACGCACAAGGGTTAGGGTTAAATTTAAAAACTGTACTTTTGAGTTAAAATATATATTTATAATTTTAATAAATGACAAATTAAAAAGGCATGAACATTTTTTTTGTATCGAAAAAATATCGAACCGTGACACCAAAGTATCGAACCGAACCATGAATTTTGTGTATCGTTGCACCCCTACTAATCACTGTCCTTGCCTCAATGTTACAAAAGCACAACCACTGTCCACACCTCACCTCACAGTATATGATCATTTCCATTTTAGGCATTTCCAAATAATCATTTTCCATACTGCCAGCATAAATATACACAGTATACTGCCATCACTACAATATAGATGTTTTACACACTCCTTTTGTTGTTGACATTCACAGGCTGTGTGCAAAATGCCACACTCTTCAAATTCATGCCAACTAATATTTTTACGTCCAGTAGGTGTCCTGCTAGAGCAAATGAAGCTTCAAGAAGCTTCGCGTTGGGGTGAACCAATTGGATGAAAAGCTTCAGTGCTTCATGAGGCTTCATCTGCCCATCACTATTGAACAGTGCTCCGTGGGATGTTCAAGGCTTGGGAAATCTTTTTGTAGCCTAAGCCTGCTTTAAATTTCTCAATAACTTTATCCCTGACCTGTCTGCTGTGTTCTTTGGACTTCATAGTGTTGTTGCTCTCAATATTCTCTTAGACAACCTCTGAGGCCGTCGCAGAGCAGCTGTATTTGTACTGACATTAGATTACACACAGGTGCACTCTATTTAGTCATTAGCACTCATCAGGCAACGTCTATGGGCAACTGACTGCACTCAGACCAAAGGGGGCTGAATAATTACACACACCCCACTTTGCAGTTATTTATTTGTAAAAAATGTTTGGAGTCATGTATGATTTTCATTCCACTTCTCATGTGTACACCAGTTTGTGTTGGTCTTTCACGTGGAATTCCAATAAAATTGATTCATGTTTGTGGCTGTAACGTGACAAAATGTGGGAAAGTTCAAGGGGACCGAATACTTTTGCCACTGTAAAGGTTTATTTTGTCTAATCTAATCTAATAACTTTAATCTCAGCCAAACTGATTTACTCAGGAACAAATAAAACACTGAAAAAAGTCAAACAATAACATTTTTAGGTTGTCTAAGTCACTTATATATTACGTTTAACCTGAGTAGCGAAAGACCGCGGTGATCTGAACATGATGTGCCGGGAGTTTGCTGTTCTCGGCGGCTCTACTGACCCTCGAGCTCTCGGCTAGCTATCGAGCTGGTGGGTAACAGACGTCTCAGAAACGTCGGAGCACTTTTGCAAATATGCGATATCTTGATAAACTGAGCAGATATTTAAAGTTTACACAGCTACATTCTCACCTGAAAATATGTTAAAAGTTTATTTTGTGACCCAGAAAGAGTAATAAGAGTAATATTGAAAACTTAGTAGCGACCGCCATTGCCGGAAAGTGGAATTGGATGGGCCACGCTATGAATTCTGGGATATGGTGGGCCATGAAGGACACACCCGACCCATCCTTTAATTTTGGGGAAAAAGAGGACGCATTGGTCGGCTGCATTCAGAGGAGTCTATGAATTTGGACAGCCTTCATCGTGTCGCTGTGACGTAATCGGTCTACAAATGCGTCCTCAGGAGGATGCAGCCCATGAATTTGGACACCCCCTATGTTTACTACTGCATAGACACATTGAATTTCCAACACAAGGAAACGACTTTTTGGATAATGTTTTCACCACCAAGAGAGGAGATTACAAAGCCCCCCACCCACTTTGGTGCCTCTGATCACATCACTGTTATGCTAATGCCAGCATACAGGCCCCTGGTCAAAGTCACTAAACCAGTTCGTAAGCAGGTACGTGTGTGGCCAGAAGGACCTGCAATACTGCTTTTCCACCACAGACTGGGAGATCCTTAAACAGGCCGCCACACATGACAACACCACAGACCTGCAGGAATATACAGAAACTGTCATTGGCTACATCTCAAAAGGCATCGATGAGGTCATAGAGACCACTGTCCAGGCCAATCAGAAACCATGGCTCACAGGTGAGGTCTACAGGCTCCTGAGGGTGAGAAATGCAGCCTTGAAAGCTGGGGATGAGGTGAGCCTAACAACAGCAAGGGCAAACCTGTCACATGCATCAGAGAGGTGGAAATGCAGTGCTCCAGGAGGATTTTGCAAAGCTTCAGTGACAGCAGAGATACTCAGAGGCTGTGGCAAGGGATACAGACCATCACAGACTACAAGCCCACTCCTCAGACCGCTGTCGGGTCCACCATATTACCGTAAGAGCTAAGTGAAATTTTCTCTTGCTTTGAGACACAGAACGACACCCCAGCACAGAAGACTCCACCCCCCAACGATCGGGTGGTGACACTATCAACATGCTTGTCAGGACCTGCTGCCATCAGGGAGGAGACTGAAGAGCCTCCGGGCCAGAACCAGGAGACTGAGAGACAGCTTCATCCAGGTTGTCAGGATGCTGAATTCACTCCCTGCTCTCACACACCAACTCCAGACCTGCATTCATCTTTTCCCTCTGAACCCCCCAAACATACAAACCCTGAGCCACCACCATTGCCCTTTCACTGACTGCCCTACTCCACCATTTGACCCTCTCATAAGAGGTGAAACATCTTCAAGGAAACTTAAAGAAGACGCTTTTCTTTCCAAGCTCCTTAGACTACGGTGACCTGGATGTCTGAGAACCTCCACAGACTGATTTTACAAGAACAACTTGTGTCAAAAAATCCCTAGCAGTGCCTCTCTGTCACACACACAAATCACTAGAGTTACAAATTTAATAACTTAAAAAACCTCAGAAAAACAGAACTGAGCAAAACAAACAAACAAACAAACCAGAGACCTGGGGCCCGTTCTTCGTACCTCGCTTACTACATCCAAGATCAAATGACACATCCAAGACCAAATCATCGCGCTAACGGTGAGCTCGCTAATCCGGTTCTCCGAACACACCTGCTGTTGACGATTAGTACAGCTGGATGAAGTAATGTGAGATCACTGGGTGTCGTAAAAGGGGCTACACATCGATAGCAGAAACATTGATCGGCAACCCTCTGATTGGTCGGCGGAAATGTCGAAGGAGCGCGCTCGGTATTTTTCGGCAGCAGAGCAAGAACTCTTGAGTGAGGGATTTCAGGAGTTTCAGAGTTTAATCAGTTGTAGCCACAGCTGCCCTGGGGCAGACTGACAGAAGCCAGGCTGCCATATCGCGCCATCGGCCCCTCTGGCCAACACCAGTAGGCGGTAGGGTAGATTTATTATATTACACTATATTATCCAATATTATATTACATTATATTATATTATATTACATTATATTATATTGTTATATTATATCCCCTTTCACATTAGAGCCACAACAGGACCCACTAGAACATGGGAACAAGTAAAAGTGAAATATAAGAATATTCTACAGAATGGTAATATTTATCACTTATATTGCTTTTCGTCTCTTGGAAAGAGACCCTGGAATAATCTGTTTGTTCATAACAGCAACCAAGAAAAGGGCAGAGCAAAAAAGACAGGTGGTGGTCCTGCACCCCCTCGTCAACAAGTTGGTTAAGTAAATAATACCCTCACGGGAATATCGATATCTCTCTATGAGCACACTGTCGCGCTGAGCTAAAGGATCCTGTCTGTCCCGCAATATACGCTGGATTCTGAGGACTCTCCTTAACGGTCTTGCACCTTCCGCAATGGGTGGCTCGCGTATACGGACAGGACATGGCTGCGACAGACTTCCCAAATCCACCTTCGCTTTTATAGCCGTGGTCTCTCATCTTGATTACACAAAGTAATTTGCAATTACTACTCTGAAATATGAATTACATCTGTAATAATCACATACATGTAATAGAATGTTAATAGTACATTTCCCTTTTTTAGGAAATGACCTGTATGTATCTGTGTGAAATCAATAAACAAACAAAGGGTTGCCGATCAATGTTTCTACTATCGATGCGTAGCCCCTGTTAAGCCACTCAGTGATCTCACATTACTTCATCCAGCTATACTAATCGTCAACAACAGGTGTGTTCGGAGTACCGGAATAGCAAGCTCAAAGTTGGCGCGATGATTTGATCTTGGATGTAGTAAGCGAGGTACGAAGAACGGACCCCAGGTAAGAACATTGTTGAGGTTTAAATTTATAATCTTAAATACTTATATGCTGATTATATTGCTTTATAAGAAAGGCCCAAATCTGAGTACACTCTGTGCCGACAGGACTGACAGGAAATTACATGCTTTTGCAGGCGAAAAGTGAAACTAAGCAGAGTGTTTGGTCGAAACTTAAAGTGTGTGTGATGTCTATATAAATGACTAGGCTTGCTGTTTTGTGCTTCAGACCTGGGGTTGTGTGTTCAGGTCTCCATATCCGGATATGTAAAATAAAGATAATCTTTTAAAGTAAAAAGACCACTTTTGAGCCGTGTCTTTTTGGCCATAACAAATACCAAAAGAACCGGAATTTAATAACATTAAAACCAAACAATAAATGAGCAAAGTAGTGCATGATAAATATAGATGACAAATACAAAGTGCAATATAGAAACACTGGGTAAAAAGAAATGAACAATTAAAAAGGAGGATAAAAGATGTGAGCAGTAGTTAAACAGTAGAAATAAATATATAATAAACAAATAAAAATAGATAATAAATGAAAGCCAGGTCTGAAAGGTGAGTTTGGCTTTAAAAGCATGAAAACACACTGCTGTCTTCAGGAAGGCTGCTCCAGTAACTTTCTATGCTCGCTTTGAGGCTGCAGCTAAGGACTCCAACAATGCTAGTGCTAGCGGCGCTAACGGCTGCAGACAGGAAGATACTGCCAGCACCGGAAACGTGCTCGTCATCTCCGAGCATGAAGTAAGGAGAGCCTTCAAGAGAGTGAACACCAGGAAAGCAGCAGGACCAGACGGCATCCCAGGTCGTATCCTAAGAGACTGCGCATACCAGCTAGCTCCTGTGTTCACTGAGATATTCAACATCTCTTTATCTCAGTCGGTGATCCCCACATGCTTCAAAGAGTCCATCATTGTTCCTGTCCCGAAGAAACCCCACCCTGCTTCTCTCAATGACTATCGCCCTGTAGCCCTCACCTCAGTAGTGATGAAGTGTTTTGAACGCCTGGTCAGAGACTTCATCATTTCTTCACCACCAGACACACTGGACCCACTACAGTTCGCTTACCGTCCAAATCGTTCCACAGACGATGCCATCTCTCATCTCCTCCACACATCACTTACTCACTTGGACACTAGAAGGGGGAATTATGTTAAAATGCTCTTCATAGGGGGCAGGGATAGCTCAGTAGGTAAAGTGGGCACCCCATGATCGGAAGGTCGGCGGTTCGAATCCACTTAACGGCTACCCTGAGGTACCCCTGAGCAAGGTACCGTCCCTACACACTGCTCCCCGGGCGCCTGCTTAGTGGGCTGCCCACTGCTTCACTGAGTGAATGGGTCAAATGCAGAGAAAAACAAGTAATTTCCCCATGGGGATCAATAAAGTATCCATTATTATTATTATAGACTACAGCTCTGCATTTAACACCATAATTCCCTCCACACTCACCACCAAGCTGGAGCATCTGGGACTCAGCTCAACTATGTGTCAGTGGATCTCCAACTTCCTAACTGGCAGACCACAGGCAGTAAGGATGGGCCGACATGTCTCAGCCTCCACCACTCTCAGCACTGGAGCCCCCCAGGGGTGTGTTCTGAGCCCCCTGCTGTACTCTCTGTACACATATGACTGTGTGGCCACTACCAGCTCCACCACCATCATCAAGTTTGCTGACGACACCGTCGTGGTGGGCCTGATCTCTGATAACAACGAGACGGCCTACCTGAAGGAGATTAGGAATCTGGAGAACTGGTGCCAGAGGAACAACCTCCTTCTAAACATCAGTAAGACAAAGGAGCTGATAGTGGACTTCAGCACTAAGCAGGAGAGGAACTACCAGACCCCCGTCATCAACGAGTGCCCAGTGGAGAGAGTGGACAACTTCAAATACCTCGGAGTTCACATCACGCAGGACCTGTCATGGTCCTGTCACATCAACACCGTGGTGAAAAAGGCCCGACAGCGTCTCTACCACCTCAGACGCTCGAGAGACTTCCTTTTTTTTTTTTTTGTCCCGTTTGGATCTTTAGCCATCAGAATTGTTGTCTTAAGGCCAAGAAAGATGCCAAGCGGATTTATTTTACCAAGTGGATCATCATGGCCTTGCCATATTGGTCCATTTGATTGACCTTTATTATAATTATGAATTTATTTTATTTTCAGTTGCTACAAACGGGACAGACATGACTGTGGGATAGGACAGGGGGAAAGAATGAAAGAAAGAGAGGGAGAGAAAAAAAGAAAACCAAAGGGGAGAAGAGACGGTGAGAAGGGGGGGAAGAGAGAAAAAAACAAACAAACAAAAAAAACAAAACTCCTGGGTCACCTGTATGGAGAAAAAAAAACAGAGGAGAAAGCAAACAACAAAGAGCAACATAATAAGAAAAAAAAAGCACCATCACAATAAACTAGCTAGCAGTAGATATCGATAGTTACTAAATAATAAACGATATTGTGCAGCACGCAAGATAGCCAGCGCACAGTGTGCTTTGAGGCAGCAGCCAAGAAAGCTGTAGTCTGCGTCTGTGAACACCCGTGTGTACACCTGTGTGCATACCTGTGTGGATCAGCATGCTTGCATTCCAAAGGTTTCTCCATGTAATGATCTGCTAGGGAGTGTGGGGAGCCACAGCCCTGTCCTCTATGGTATCAAGCAGGTATGGAGGAGATCAAAACTCCAGACATCCAGAGGCCCCCAGAACACAAGAGACCAAGGAAGACCCACAGAGGGGCAGCCGCGCCACTGTCCCAGTAAGAGCTAAGGAGAGTCCCAGATGAGGGCTCATTCAGCAGCCGCGGAGCAGAAGCCAGGGGGAGTTGCAGTGACGCGCCCGTGAGCTCCGCCGGCAGCCAGCTGTGCCTGAGTGACCGAGCCCCAGGCCGAGAGGCCGGGGGCACCCCACCTCCGAAGTGGCCCGAGCGAGCCGCCAAGGAGTGAGCCGGTGTGTACCCGGACGCCGCTTGAGAGACTTCCAACTGCCCCCCAAGGTGCTCAGGAACTTTTACTCGTGCACCATAGAGAGCATCCTGACGGGAAACATCTTAACCTGGTTCGGGAACAGCACCATGCAGGACAGACGAGCTCTACAGAGGGTTGTGCGATCAGCTGAGCGCACCATCCGCTCCGAGCTCCCTGACCTGCACTCAATCTACAGCAGGCGGTGCTGGACCAAGGCCAGGAAGATCGTGAAGGACCTCAGCCATCCCAACAACAGACTGTTCTCTCTGTTGAGGTCAGGAAAGCGATTCCGCTCCCTGAAGACCAACACAGAGAGACTGAGGAGGAGCTTCTTCCCGCAGGCGATACGGTCTCTCAATCACAATCACACCACCACACAGTACTGACCCACACATACAGTTCTTACACACACACTGGACATTCTGGACATTGTTTTCACTTCATCACTTAAATCACTTTAAGCATATTTGCACTGCACAAGACATAATGTGGATTGCACAACACTGGACACTATATTCTTCATTTCAAGCTAATACTTGTACAGCTGCTGTTATTGTGTATATATTTATTTATATTTCTTCATACATTCTTATATAGTTCTATATTGTGTATTTTGTTGTACACTTATTTTATTTTCAACTTTAATTTATGTATTTTATCTTATTCTTTCCCAGTTAAATTTACCCTTCATTCTAATTTGTGTTGTACAGTTATTTCATTTTTAACCTTAATTTATATTTTATTCCTTCCTAGTTAAATTTACCCTTTTTAATTTTTCATATTTATTTCCTATCTTATTCATAGCCTTTTCCTTTTTTGTTTTCTTTAGGTCACGAGCAGTTGTCCAAGCATTTCACTACATATCGTACTGTGTATGACTGTGTACGTGACAAATAAAATTTGAATTTGAATTTGAATTTGAATTTGAAAGTCATCTACATGTGGGTTTAGTTCTGACTTTAGGGACAAGTAAAAAAATAAAATAAAATAAAAACATCTGTCCAGACAACCTGACAGTCAAAAATATAAACTCAGGAACTTAAAAGGAAAATTGTGCTGACTTTGAACGTCCGCATCAAGATAAACTTACAGATTTAAGAGTCAAAAAGTGTCAAAAAGTCTGTATCCTTACCCGAGAGTTTCAAGTTTACAGTCAGGACTCTTTAGTCCAACACACAGCAAATCCAATCCTGAATCCTGCAGGTAGTTCGAGCTCAGGTCCAGCTCTCTCAGATGATTGGATGGGGAGCTGAGAATTTCAGACAAAGCTTCAAAGCTTCTTTTTGAGAGTTTACAATCTCTCAGCCTGAGGAAGAATAACAATGGAGACATATTCTTTTATTCATCTAGCATTATTAAACATATTTGTTCATAGATTCACTTACAGCACTTTCTTGGATGCTTTGACCACTGGCAGCAGTTTCAAAAATGCCTTCTCTGAACGGGAGTATTTCTCCAGGTCGAACTCATCCAGATCTGATGACAGTAAGATGAAGACCAGAGCCGACCACTGAGCAGGAGACAGTTGATCTGTGGAGAGACGTCCTGATCTCAGGGACTGTTGGATCTCCTCCACTAGAGAACGATCATCCAGTTCATTCAGACAGTGGAACAGGTTGATGCTTTTCTCTGCAGACAGTTTCCCACTGAGCTTCTTCTTGATGTACTGGACTGTTTCCTGATTGGTCTGTGAGCTACTTCCTGTCTGTGTCAGCATGCATAGAAGATCCTGATTGGTCTGCAGTGAAAGACCCAGGAGGAAGCGGAGGAACAAGTCCAGGTGTCCATTTGGACTCTTTAAGGCTTTGTCCACAGCACTCTGGTAGAAGTCTTTTACAGTAAGTGTTTTCTGGAAGATTTTAAAGCGAGGAGATTGTTTCTTAAGCAGGTTGACTCCAGAGTTGATGAAGGTCAGATAGACATGAAGAGCAGCAAAGAACTCCTGAATGCTCAGATGGACGAAACAGTAAACAACGTTGTTGAACATGTGGCACTCATCAGCTTTAAAGATCTGTGTGAACACTCCTGAGTACACTGAGGCTGCTCTGATATCGATGCCACACTCTGTCAGGTCTGATTGATAGAAGATCAGGTTTCCTTTCTGCAGCTGATCAAAGGCCAGTTTTCCCAGAGACTCAATGATCTTCCTGCATGAATCTGTGTCATCATACTTGATGTCCTTCGTTGTTAGGTGAAATAGCACAAGGCGTAGGTAGAGCTCTGTGAGAGTCTTAGGCAGATCTTGACTCTCTTTGTTCTTCATGACAAACTCCAGAACTGTAGCAGTGATCCAGCAGAAGACTGGGATGTGGCACATGATGTGGAGGCTTCGTGATGTCTTGATGTGGGAGATGATGCTGCTGGCCTGCTCCGAATCTCCGAATCTCTTCCTGAAGTACTCCTCCTTCTGTGGGTCAGTGAACCCTCTGACTTCTGTCACCATGTCAACAATGTCACAAAGGATCTTATTGGCTGCTGCAGGTCGTGTGGTTATCCAGAGGCGAGCAGAGGGAAGCAGTTTCCCCCTGATGAGGTTTATCAGCAGCACATCCACTGAGGTGGACTTTCTAGGGTCAGTCAGGATTGCAGTTTTGTGGAAGTCCAGAGGAGGTCGACACTCATCCAGACCATCAAAGATGAACACAACCTGGAAGTCTTCAAAGATGTAGATTCCTGCTTTTTTGGTTTCAGTAAAGATGTGATGAACAAGTTCCACCAAGCTGAACTTTTCCTCTTTCAGCAGATTCAGCTCTCTGAAAGTGAATGGAAACATGAACTGGATGTCCTGGTTGGCTTTGTCTTCAGCCCAGTCCAGAGTGAACTTCTGTGTTAGGACTGTTTTCCCAATGCCAGCCACTCCCATTGTCAGCACTGTTCTGATTGGTTTATCTCTTCCAGGTGGGAGTTTAAAGATGTCTTCTTGTCTGATGGTTGTTTCTGGTCTGTCCGGTTTCCTGGATGCTGTTTCAATCTGTCTGACCTCATGTTCATCATTGACCTCTGCAGTCCCTCCCCCTGTGATATAGAGCTCTGTGTAGATCTGACTCAGGAGGGTCGGGTTTTCTGTTGTAGAAATCCCCTCGAGCACACACTGGAACTTCTGCTTCAGGTCTGACTTGAGTTTGAGCTGACACTCAGTGAGAATCTCTGCATGAATAAACAGCAAATGACACAAATGAGAAAACTGCATTCTGGTTACTGTGGTTATGTGTTCAGTTCACTGGACTCTTGGTGTCATGATCCGAGTGAGTCTGAGTAACTTTCCACAGCATCAGCTCTCCTCGCCTGGGTGGAGCCCTCCTCACTCCTCCCTGCTCCTCACCTGTTGCCAATTACTCCGGCAGTATCTATGAGCAGCACTCACAATGAACCTTCTCCAGATTGTGTGCTTACCACAGTCAGTTCTCTGCCTCACATTTTGTCTTGTGCTCCTCAGCTTGTTTCGCGTAACCCTCTTTTCCTGTTCCCTAGTCGGCACCTGGATACATCTTCCAACTCTCGCCATAAGTCACGCCTCAGGATTCTGGCCTGCCACTGCTGGGAAAACTCACTCTTGCAAACTGCCATCCTCAGCTGCCTGCCTCCCTGTGCACCCACATCTCACTCTGTACCCAGATTTAATTCATCTCCTCCTCCAGCTGATCTCCACCTGCAGCCACGTAACACCTCTTAGTTTTTAAATCTTGGACTCATTCACTACACTGTGGACCACTCTGATTATTATCTCCTTTGTTCCAGTGATCCTGGATAGTTTCTATTCGCCCGATTCTGCCCCTGTTGTTCCTTTGACCTGCCTCAGCTTATGTTCTGGCCTCAGCTCTGCACTTCTCATAATACCTCGCTTGCTGTTGAATTTAGCCGTGATTCAGCTTTCTCCGTCAAGAAATCTAGTAAAATACATTTCTGTTAAAAGTCACTCAGCCTCCGTTTTTTGGTTCTGTGCTTGACTCCATTCCTTTTCATGAGCCATTGAGCCCTGACACTTGGGTTATAACTGAGGGCAGGTTTTATAGAGACACATTTGATTTAATTATGTTTATTTATACAGCACCAAATCAATACTAGCAACATTTCACATATTACATAAACAACACTATGGAGCCAGTGATGAATAAATATGTAGAATAAATGAAAGAATTTCAAGTATAAAAGTTTTTTTTTAATTCCTCCAAATAACAACAACAGTCACCCCAATGTGCTTTATATTGTAAGATAAAGAACCTACAATAATACAACAGAAAAAACCCCAACTATCTTTTTGGGTCCTGAAAACTGAAGGCTCTGCCTCCCATTCTACTTTTAAATACTCTGTGAACAACAAGTAGGCCTGCAGAGCGAGAGCGAAGTGCTCTAATAGGGGGATATGGTACTACAAGGTCATTAAGATAAGATGGGGCCTGATTATTTAAGACCTTGTATGTGAGGAGCAGGATTTTGAATTCAATTCTGGATTTAACAAGAAGTCGATACAGGAGAAATCTGCTCTCTCTTTCTAGTCCCTGTCAGGACTCTTGCTGCAGCATTTTGGATTAACTGAAGCCTTTTCAGCGAGTTTTTAGGACTTGCTGATAATAATGAATTACAGTCATCCAGCCTTGACGTAATAAATGCATAAACTTGTCACGGCTGGGGCAGCAGTCGTGCGGTGGAGTTAAATGAGGACCCAAGTTGCAGACAGTGGTGGAGATGCGAGTGAGGTTTTATTTACAGTGAACAAACCAAGGTGAGGGCAGAACTAAACATAAACCTAAACTGGAAAAACTACAGTGGCTTGCAAAAGTATTCGGCCCCCTTGAACTTTTCCACATTTTGTCACATTACAGCCACAAACATGAATCAATGTTAGTGGAATTCCAGGTGAAAGACCAACACAAAGTGGTGCACACGTGAGAAGTGGAACGAAAATCATACATCATTCCAAACATTTTGTACAAATAAATAACTGCAAAGTGGGGTGTGCGTAATTATTCAGCCCCCTGAGTCAATACTTTGTAGAACCAGCTTTTGCTGCAGTTCCAGCTGCCAGTCTTTTAGGGTCTGTCTCTACCAGCTTTGCACATCTACAGACTGAAATTCTTGCCCATTCTTCTTTGCAAAACAGCTCCAGCTCAGGCAGATTAGATGGGCAGCGTTTGTGAACAGCAGTTTTCAGATCTTGCCACAGATTCTGGATTGGATTTAGATCTGGACTTTGACTGGGCCGTTCTAACACATGGACATGTTTTGTTTTAAACCATTCCATTGTTGCCCTGGCTTTATGTTCAGGGTCGTTGTCCTGCTGGAAGGGGAACCTCCGCCCCAGTCTCAAGTCTTTTGCAGACTCCAAGAGGTTTTCTTCCAAGATTGCCCTGTATTTGGCTCCATCCATCTTCCCATCAACTCTGACCAGCTTCCCTGTCCCTGCTGAAGAGAAGCACCCCCAGAGCATGATGCTGCCACCACCATATTTGACAGTGGGGATGGTGTGTTCAGAGTCATGTGCAGTGTTAGTTTTCCACCACACATAGCGTTTTGCATTTTGAACAATAAGTTCCATTTTGGTCTCATCTGACCTGAGCACCTTCTTCCACATGTTTGCTGTGTCCCCCACATGGCTTGTGGCAAACTGCAAACGGGACTTCTTATGGTTTTCTGTTAACAATGGCTTTCTTCTTGCCGCTCTTCCATAAAGGCCAACTTTGTGCAGTGCACGACTAATAATTCCCCCACCTGAGCTGTAGATCTCTGCAGCTCGTCCAGAGTCACCATGGGCCTCTTGGCTGCATTTCGGATCAGCACTCTCCTTGTTCGGCCTTGTTCGATTACACACAGGTGCACTCTATTTAGTCATTAGCACTCATCAGGCAACGTCTATGTGCAACTGACTGCACTCAAACCAAAGGGGGCTGAATAATTACGCACACCCCACTTTGCAGTTATTTATTTGTAAAAAATGTTTGGAGTCATGTATGATTGTCATTCCACTTCTCACGTGTACACCGCTTTGTGTTGGTCTTTCACCTGGAATTCAAATAAAACTGATTCATGTTTGTGGCTGTAATGTGACAAAATGTGGAAAAGTTCAAGGGGGCCGAATACTTTTGCAAGCCACTGTAACAGACAAACCTGAAAACATAAGGACAGCGGGGAATACACAGAGATGACACAAAGAAGGCTGGATAGAGAGACGAGTAGTAACACTGATTAACACAGTAATGCAGACGACACAACGAGGAACACAGGCAGACACATACTATAAATACACACAAGGTAATGAGGGAATGACACACAGGAGGGGAGCACAGCTGATCCTAATTCACAAGACGAGACACAAACCTTCAAAGTAAAACAGGAAACAGACTGTTTTACAACACAAACTCGGGGACACGAACAGAACACAGAGGAAAGACACAGGTAGAGATCAACCTAAGAACTAATACAAAATCAGAATTAACACAAAGTACACAAGGTGATACCAAAAATGAAACAAAACGCTGAACGACCCAGGACCATGACAGAACTAGTTTTTCAGCGTCACTCTGAGACAGGATATTTCTAACTTTAGAGATGTTGCACAAATGGAAGAAAGCAGTCTTACATGTTTGTTTAATATGTGCGTTGAAGGACATGTCCTGGTCAAAAATGACTCCAAGGTTCCTCACAGTGTTACTGGAGGCCAAGGTAATGCCATCCAGAGTAAGAATCTGCTTAGATACCATATTTCTAAGATTTTCAGGGCCGAGTACAATAACCTCAGTTTGATCTGAATTAAGAAGCAGAAAGTTAGCGGCCATCCAGGTCTTTATGTCTTTAAGACATTCCTGCAGTTTAACTAATTGGTGTGTGTTATCTGACTTCATGGACAGATGGAGCTGGGTATCATCTGCATAGCAGTGTAAATGTATGCTATGTCTTCTAATGATGCTGCCTAAGGGAAGCTTGGTAACGGGAGCGTTGCCAGCAGAAGGCTGAAGTGGAATCTCCCAGAAAGCTGCAGAAGAAAAAACATGAGCTGAAATGGTGGATTTCAGTCAAATAAGGAGAACTGTGGCTTTCCTCCAACCTTTGACCAATCACCTTAGTGTCCTGTTTATCAACCATAATAAAAAGCATTTACTGTGTGGGCATTTTTTTGTTTGGGTCTCCAAACAGCAGAAAGAAATGGCAGCCATTTTTTTTAACTTTACCTTCAACTGGTAAATAGATTTAAGAAAAAGCACTTTGATCATATTTGTGACGTGTCCCAAACTGTTGTTGTCGCCTCATTTATGTTGATAAAACAGCTCTAAAACCAATCTGACAATATAAATCTGTAAAATGGGCAGAAAACCTGCTGCTGGTCCCATTTTAATCAAACCAACCCAAAGAGCAGATATTCATGTGTACACAGGAGGTTATTTGTGCAGATGCATAAAACATAAACTGTTGGCTTTCTGCAGTCTCTCACTCCTGAAAGTGTTGGCAAGTGTTTTGGATTTATTATTTATATAGATTTTAATGGCACCTGTGTAATGTTAACTAATGTTTTTATTGTTTATGTATTTTTTGTTTAGTCATTCCCTGACTTACCTGTGGGTTCTGGGATGGTTTTATTTAAATTCTCCAACAGATCATTCTTGTTTATCCTCCCCAAAAGATTTTTAGCAACTTCAAAAGTGTTGATAGAGTAGGTATCAAACATCAGATCCACTATGTCCGTCCTCTCTGCATTCTCCAGTTTACTCACTGGGATTGCTGGTAAACCTTCTACAGACCCGTTCTTCAGATGCCACTTAAATTTTTCAAAGTCATCACGTTCCAAATCCTCCAAAGTCCCCAGAAGGATTTCTTTAGGTGTCGTCATCTTTTACCCTGTAAGGACCCGATAAACAAAGACTGTAACAACAGCTGGAGAGGTAATTGTCTGATTTATCAGAATTTAACTTGATTCTAACAGCAGTTCATCACAATAAATTTCTTAGGCTCAGAATGCAACAAAATTGCACATGAAGAAGCACATAGAGAAGTATCCAAGTAACACTTTGCTACAATATAAAACAAACTATTATAAATAAAGAAAATATATAAACTAAATATATACACTACCCGTCAAACGTTTTAGAACAGCCCAATTTTTCCAGTGTTTTTGTCACGGTTTGCGAGCCGTGTGTAAATTATTAAAGGACCCTTTATGCAGGCAGCTCAGATGCAAGTGAGTTTATTCATCACATGGTGATACAAACAGAAATGGCGAAGGTGAGCATGGAAACTAAGCAAAAACCTAAACTGGGAAAACTAACAGTACACGAATATGAAGAATTACACGAAGGGAAGACGAAAACACGGAACACAAGGGGTGGGAGCAAAGCACCACAACACATCACTATAGGGCTTCGGAGCGTGATGTCACGGGGGTGGGCGTGGAAAGGATTTTGGCCCGATTCACCATTTTGGGGGTCTAAGCTAGGAGCGATAGCATAGCCATGGTTCGTACTTGCTGTGTGCTCGGCTGCAATCTTACGACCGGCACGGGAATAAGGTTGGATTGTCTTTTTATGCTTTCCCAACCTGGAAGCGACATGAGGCAGCTCGTGTATCGATGTTACCAAACGAAGGCGTCTAGCCTGGATAGCAGCTGTGAGATGAGCTGACGTGCAGCTCTCTTCCATCTCCAAATATCTGTTGGTGCTCCAGACATTTTCATTCCGGTAAGTTCTAAATATGTTCATATCTTTATAGCCTATTAGTTTCATTTTCGATGCGCTCTGAGCTCATAGCAAATTAGAACAAACATCCTACTGAGTGATTTTGCAGAACTACCGTCTATTTATAGAGTTGCTAATTATTTGGCATTATTGCAGCAAACCAGCCGATGAAATGGATGAAACATCATGACAGGTTTCCAGCGCTACACGAGGGACCTGCTTCAAACAAACCACCATGCCAATCAGATTACTTCTTCCATGTGAGGGTGAAGAGGTGACCCTTCTGGATAAGATGGTGAAGGTTTGCTGCGTTTGGTGAACAGTGTGATAATAAAACCAGAGAAGAATGAAACCTGCTCCTGTTAAATGTTCTTAAGTCTTGTGCTGTTATTTTTTCAAAAGATACAGTAAATAAAGTAATGTTAGTAGTGGGTGATATCATGTAAACACTCATGATTTGGTGTAAACATTGTCATTTGTAAACTGTAAATGACATGGATTCTACACTGTTACTGATGTGATGTTCTATAAAGTGGTTTTAATAAAAAAAAAAAAAGGCAAAATAATTTAGTTTCTTTATTCAACTTTTGAACAGTGGGACTCAGTCAGTACATATTCAGTAAATGCAAATTATTTACACAGCAGTGCACTACAGGCATACATCTAGACCCCTAGATAAAACATGATGGCATTATAGCAGTGACAACTCCTCCACAGTAGCAGGTGGGGTTTTTCTTTTTTGAGGACGGCTCCTTTTACCTGTCACTACAGATGGTCTGTGTATGTTTTGATCAAGAGCCTTTTTTTGGGCAGCTGAAGAGAAGTCGTCTATCTTATGGCCAACCTCTGGGTGTATCTTGGTATTATTACCAGGCAAAACCCAGTATGCAGGTTCATCTGTAACAGTCCTTGTGCCACGGATCAACACTGTTCCGTCTACTTTAGACAGAAGAGCAGCGACGTGGCTGCAGGTCTCTGCGACTCCGGCCATACAGGTGCAGCGGGCGGCTTCAACCTTCCCTGTGATGCTCACAGTGACCCATGGCTGCAATGCTGGTTCATTCAGTCTTAGAGTGCAGCACCTGAAACACACACAGACAAAGTTCATTTAAAGACAAGAACTATGAGCCAAGGCCGACACAAATGTGTTTAATCTACTTTATCATAAATGTAACAAAGTGTCAAGAAAGTTAGCACATACATGTAATTTTTCATTTCTTTATGTGTCCATCTATAGAACGCTGCATGTTATAGTGTAAATCTGCCTGTTCTGTCAGAAACCTGCCTGCAGAAAATGAACCTAAAGTATGTAATGCAAGGATGTCATCACTTTAGAGATGGAGAAAGCATAAAGTGACAATTATGAATCACTTAATATGTTAAGGAGATTCTGCAGGTCATTAAAGTATAAAACTAAAATAAAATGTATTTTTAGTGACACAAGATACAAATATGGAAGCAAGATGTATAATTAGAATTATTTATAATAAACATTAATAAATCATTGCAATTTCTTTAACCATAGAGAATAACTAAATCCTTCAGGACAGTGTCTCATCAATGCACTGAACTCACTATGTTATCCACCTAACAGTCTCCACATGTTCTCACTGTAATTTCCCCTCATGAATGAATTTATGCTGCACTAATGTGAATGTTTGCAGGGAAATCAAACGCATTTCACTCGCTGTACTCGAGCTGACTTACCTTTGATTGAATGACGACTTGTACGCGCTGACTCCACAGATAAGGTATGAAATATATCAGGCTACGTCAATAGCGGTTGGTCTTCAGGGTTTCTACTCCACGGCCGTATTTCATACGGGTCCACATTTCCAATGCACGCTATTTTCTAGTGATGGGACGTTCTGTATCGAGGCTTCGGAGCGTGTGTCGAGTAATGGAGGGGGCGTTTCCGCGAAGCGCGTATCGAGGCTTGCTTCATTTATGGGAGGAGCTGAAAATGATGACGTCCGAAGCCTCGCTGCCCGGCTGTACCACGTGACTGGTTCATGAAGTGGTTCGAACTTTGCCGCGAGATATGACAGCGATATAAAGCCCTCAGACTTCAATCAAAATGTGGGTGTTTGATGGAGAGTTGCGGTTAGTGAGAGTTTGGAGACAGTTTGGAGGTTTATGAGAGTGAGGAGAGAAAGTCAGGAGAGAATGGGGCCAGCTAAGAAGAGGAGGATGTCCTCCCCTGTGTGGGAACATTTTGATCTTATTCCTCCCAACAAGGTATGTAAATTTCTACAGAAGATGTATTTTCATAATACTGATGGTGCAATACAATTTATGTTGAGCTGTCTGTACTTTTGTACAAGGTGAAGTGTTTGCTATGTGCCAGGGAGCTGGGATATAACAACACCTCATCCATGCTTAGGCACTACAGAGCTTTGCATGAGAATAAGGGGAACACCGATTGTGGAGCAAGACCAGGTGAGCCATCAAATGCAATGATAATATAGCATGCTGTAATGTTACTAAATTATATAACAATATTATACAGCTGTTATAAGTTACGTGTGTGATATTTATATTTGTGCTTTGTCTTTATTGTCTTTCCTCAGGAGAACAATCTCAAATAGATGAAGACCTGGTTAGCATGGTGATTGAGGACTCACAGCTATTTAGCATTGTGGAGGACAAAGGATTTAAAAGATTTGTTAAATCATTAAATCCCAGCTATGTTCTCCCCACTAAAAAGGTCATAAAAGCAGTGAAAATTTAGTTTTTACAGAATAAAATGTGAACAGGCAGGACTGAGGCTCAAAGCCTCAGTGTGTAGCTGTCCATACCTCAACGTTACAAAAGCACAACTACTGTCCACACCCCAACCACACCTCACCTCACAGTAAATGATCATTTCCATTTCAAGCATTTCCAAATAATCATTTTCCATACTGCCACTATAAATATACACAGTATACTGCATCACTACAATATACATGTTTTACACACTCCTTTTGTTGTTGACATTTACAGGCTGTGTGCAAAATGCCACACTCTTCAAATTCATGCCAGCTATTATTTTTACGTCCAGTAGGTGTCCTGCTAGAGCAAATGAAGCTTCATGAAGCTTCGCATTGGGGTGAACCAATTGGATGAAAAGCTTCAGTGCTTCATGGGGCTTCATCTGCCCATCACTACTATTTTCTGCAAGTACCGCCGCTTCGCCTCTGGACGCAATCGGTCTCTATACAGTCCATTCTCTTTTAAGCTGCTTTTAAGCATCTTGTAATCGTCGTTCCAACACAGTGTGTTTGATTTGATTCGTAGACCCCGAAAATGCCGCCGCGCTCCCACAATGCATTGCGGCGTGACGTCAACTCCGAAATAGTAGTGATGGGTCCAGCAACACTGATGCACCGACGCTTGTATCAAGCTCACAGAGCGAAACCTGTATCGGTGCGTGTGTCGCTTTAAGAAAAAGTCACGTGATCGATACAGCTGCTGTATCGCTCATTACCAACGCGCTAAACTGTGTTTAAAAGGTACCGCATCTGCATCTGTGAATGGGATGAGTCGCCACCAAAAAACCCCCCAAAAAACCAAAATTACTCTCGCAAAGATAAAAAAAAAAACAAAAAAAAAAAACATCTCTCCATAACAAAATTGAGCTTGAAAGAAAAAAAAATGTTTCTGCTGTGTGGGATCATTTTGATCTTTTAACTGCAAATAAGGGAATAGTTTGTCTGTCTTTGTTTCAGTGTAATCTATCAGAATAGGAAAAACAGCAATGTGACTTGCAGTGTAAATTATTTATTTTCTATTCTGCTGAGCTTTGTTACACAATCAAAAGCACCTCCTCAGTGTTCAGGCATTACAGAACCAAACATGAAAATGAGGAGACAAACACACCGAGAATGAACACAGGTCGGCCTATATTGACACTGAACTGCTTTATCATCATTTTTTAATTAACATGCGTTTTATTATTTTGAAATCAAGCACCTAGGAAGTCTGTTCTGGACCATGCAGTCCTGAGTTTTATTATAACAGACTGCCAACCCCTTAGTATTGTGGAGAGTGTCGGAGAGAAACATTCCAAGATCAGAGGATCCTTTAACGTACTGGGGGAACAGGAAGACATCTTATCTGAACCTTTTCCACCTGGCTTTACAGTTTTTGTGTACCCCAGCTTCATCTGTGCCTCTGAATTTTCCAAAGCTGGGGAAATGCACCTTAGAACACACATGCATCAACACTACAATGAGCGGGCGGAGGGAGGTTTTGGAGTCTTCTCACACCCCCGTTCTCTGCGACAGGCACGTGCAGAGGGGGGGGGGGGGGGGGCTAGAGGGGCTTGAGCACCCGCCCCTTTCCTGATGGGTGCCCAAGGTGCCCTTTTGTTGAGGCAACTTTTTAAAAAAAAAAAGTATTATTTTTTTTAATGTGTGCGTGCGTGCGGAGTCCTGTCTGTGCCCTTCAACAATAATATTTAACTATTAATCATAGTTTTGCTAAATAAAAGGATCTGGCTTGCATCAGTCACATGATCACATTTAACCAATGATCGCCCTCGACGGCAGAACGCGCTGGTTACGAGCCGGGAACGAGCTCACAAAGAGCACGCGCATTTTTTGCGGTCCGGAGCTGTAGGAGAAACACAAGTTAACTCAGAGACACAGACTGATGCGACAAACCCAGTAAGTAGGTGTACAGCGTACACTGTAGTGTGTAGCACACAGGAGTATTAGCTTATTTCGTACACGTTGGTAAGTTGTCTTGTGGCAATTTGACGAACTGAAACAAACGAGCGTGCTGTGTGTGCAACAGCGCGACAAACATTACCTGTCCTTTTATTAACTGCACAAGTAGTGCTGGTCATAGCTGCTGGCTACCTGTGTAAGGCTGTCATGGGTCTGTAGCTCTGTCACCGTTTTAGTGAACATATTTAGTTTTAAAGTAAGTTACAGAGCATTTCCTGCCCTTCTGGGGGGATTATATTTCACTAAAAAACGATCTAATATACATGTCCACATAATTATGCATTATTATAATTATAATATATTAAAAAACACACTGTATTTTAAAGAACATACATTAAGATGCAGATTATATTAGATTTATATTTTAAATAAGACAAAATTTGGATTTTACAGCAGTAAAATGATTGTATCTCTATACATGTAATAAGCTTTGCCCTGCACAGAGTGGATAGTGAAACAAATGGAATCATCATAAATACATTATTTCATATTTATTACTTCCTCCTCCTCATTGCTTTATTATTGTAGCTCTAGTAATAAATAATAATGTAAGGATTCTGGATCAGCACCATGATGCCCATAGTATATACAGTATTCTGAAGAAGGTCTAAAATGTCAGTGTGTTGCACCAAAATATTTAAGTAATTATCAGTTTTAGTTCTTAGAGTGTACCTCAAAGCACACTGTGTTCTGTTGATCTTATGTGCTGCACAATAATGTTTAATATTTAGTATTTACTGTTATATTACTATATATCATTGTGATGTTGTTTATTGTATTGCTCTCGTTTTCTTCTGCTTGTTTTCTTTTTTCTTTCTCAACAGGTGATCCAGGTGATTGATGTATGTGTGTGTGTGTATATATATATATATATATATATATTATTTTTTTTTTGTCTGCTTATTTAGTTGGTTTTTGTTTTTTTGCCCTTTATCCCTGTCCCAGGACACAGCTGGGAGTGATTGACAAGATGAGACAGAGGAAACGCAAACTAAACACACTGACATGAGACACGGACCTTCACCACAAAGCAGTAAATACATAGACTGAGGCTACGTCCACACGTACACGGGTATTTTTGAGAACGGAGATTTTCCGTTTTTGTTTTCAAAAATAATCCCGTCCACACGTAAAGGCAGAAATGAAGGAAAACACTGCTAGGAACATGCCAAAGCAACAGGTGGAGATTTATTCCTAACCGTGCAGAAATGCTGGCCAATCAGAAGTCTAGAAGCCTCGGTGGGAAAAAGTAAACAAAGCTGGGGCATAGAAGGAGAACCAAGTCGTATGTGTGGAGGGACAGTAACTGTGTGTATATGTAATCATTTAAACACTGCAGAAAGTACAATTAACACTAATAGTATAATAATAGTACCTGAATTGTACGGAGCCCCTCTGATGACATGGTCCAAAAATAAATAAATTGTGGCCACAAAATACCCTCGAAATACTATTTTCGAGAGCACGAAATGGGTATAACGTGGCAACGAATTACGCATTTGTGGCAACATCATATTGATACAATTCCTGGACAGCTGCGTAGAGACACAAGCATGAGAGTAGGCTAAACCTATACACCGTGGACAGAGACGGTATGAGTGAGTTTTATTTTAGGCTGGGAATGAGCTACAATGCATTTTGAAAAGCCTGCAATGCAAGGAACCATTATTACGGAGAGACATTTAAACAGGATACTGAGAGCCCAGTTGCTTTACAGGGCCTGGACGCCGGGATAGATTTTATTGTCAACCAACTGCAAGGGCCTGGGAAGGATCACGGTTATTGGTCAAGTGTTTCGTGCCCACAAATTAGCATTTCGTGCGCACGAAGTAGTATTTTGTGGCCACAATTGATTTATTTTTTGGACCATGTCATCAGAGGGGCTCCGAAGAATTGGGATACAGCCTCTGTGATAGAAAGTGTGCGACCGTGAACTCGACTCTCTTTATGACACATACACACACAGACACACACACAGACACTTGTTTTCAGATTTTAGTGAGGACACCAAAAAGCCTCAAAAATATCCTCAAACTCGTGAGGACGGCCATTTTGTGGGACTCTATTAGCCCACATAGTAGCATACCAACTCTTTGTCCTCACAAACATGTCTAAACAGGTACACACACACACACAGACACACACACAAACAGGTTTGTCAGGTTCCTCGGCTCGTTCTCTGCGTTCAGTCCATTGAAGGTGATTATTGAGCCAATCACAGCTACAGAGCTCACTGTGACTCTTCTTCTCTCTACAGTCACACAAACAAACACACTCAGAGACTCTGACAGCAAAACTACAACAATGTGGTGTTAACACTCACCCTGCCTCAGCTCCACCGTCCTCCTGCTGCTCTGACGGAGGCTCAGCTGTTTCTCTTCCTGTTCCCACCTGCTCGGGTGGCTCCTCCCCTCTGCAGTTACAGGAAATCAGGTGTGTGTGTCTCTTGTTGAGACTGGTTCTTCCTGCTCTCTATCATCACATTGGGTGTTTCCAAATTCAGGGAGAGGATGCTTCGAATGCCACATTTGTAGGAAATTGTATCACATGGACGCGACGAAGGCTGTTCAAATTTGAAGTCTTCCAAATGCGTCCTTCATTTCCCTGAATTTGAAGGATGGGTCAGGTGTGTCCTTTGTGGCCCAACATATCCCAGGATTCATTGCGGGCCATACAGGAGATATTTTTCTGATAATGATAGTGATCGAAGTGGGAGTTAATGCAGGAGACGAACACTTTCAAATGTAAGTATATGAAAATCTGGTGGTGCAAAAGTTTTTATAGCGGGTGTGTTGTTAGGCTCTGGGCATCTGCATAGACATGTTCTTTTTTTGAGAATGTGAGGACAAACTTGAAAGAGAGACACTGTGAGAGTGGACACATCCACACTGCTGCTGCATCTGTGCTCACCACGATGGCCTCCTTCAGAGAGATGGAGGACTCACTCTGTCTTCTGGCTGATGTAAGTGTTCAGCTTTGAACAGCTGTCGTTCCAGCTGCTTTTAACTTTGTAGTTTCACATTTGTACAGACTTTATATTTTTTATAGACGTGTCATAAACCAGTCCTTAAATCATTTTCATTATCACAGATACAGTCTACACTCTGCATCATGAGCTGGTCAATATCGCAAAAGTTGTAATTCGTTTCATGTTTCATGTAAACTGCTCTGAGGTCACAGTGACACCAGCAGATGTAGTTACAGCCTCTCTGTCCCCACCATCCCGGCCCACGTAGACCGCAAAGGCCGGGTCCTCCGAAGGATGCAGCCGACGAATTGGGACACAGCTCATGTCTGACAGCAGTTTGAAGAGGAAATGGATTCTGTTCTGTTCTTCACTCATCACCTACCTGACAGCTGACACCTCACACCTGTTTCTCAGCTGCAGGTCAGACAGAAGGACACACAGAGGATGGAGGGAAGGAGGATGGATCTGCTAGTCTGAAAGTTGGTATGTCAGTTTCTGGTCAAGTTTTTGTTCAACAGGAAACATAAACAGAAGCAGGATTCATACCAGCCTCCACTTGAACAGCAGCCTGCTTAAACTGTCTGCGTGTCTCTAGCTGATCTCTGTCTCCTGCTGATGTCACAACGTCTCCGTTTTATTTGAACACTGGAGGTGAAGATGGCAGATTGTTGGCTAAAATGGATGTCTGTGGCATCCTGCATTTAATGTTCAGCATCTTTGTGAAAAACCCTTTAAAAGTTGTTTAACATGTCCAAAAATCCAAAACTGTTACAGATTACAAAGATGTTGTTTCTATGAGCTCAGGCTGTACTTGCTAGTTCACATTTCGGTAGTAATGTTGATGATGAGGATCATTATTTGTCATTGCTTTAGTTTTTATTCCACTGTTTCAAGGACATGCACTTAGTAGGGACAGCGGACTGGACAGGTCTTCAGTCTGTCTCGCTCTAAGACAGCTGGGTTAGGCTCCAGCGCCCCCGCGACCCTGAAAAGGATCAGCAGAAGTGGATGGATGGAGGGTCAGTTTGTCAACATTAGAAAAACAAACATACTACCTGCCTTAAATGTGAAATGGACGGGCTTTATGTTTGCTCGTTGTTTGCTAAAGAGACTTTTCTGCAGCATTTCTCTCCCGACTTCTTTGTAGCACCTTTCACTGTCACACATTTGATCTTTACAGCAGGGCTGTGCCATATCATATACCATACTATAGAATTTTGACATAGTAGCTATATAATGTTACTCCTACTTTATAGATCTCCATCACCCGATCCTCCGAAAACCTCTTGGAGTTGGCAGCACTCGACTGAGCCATTTTGTGCAGAAGAAGATTAAAATGATGCTTTAAACTCCAGATGTTATCTGAGCTCAGATCCTAAAGCCAGACCTCTGCATCTTCATTCTTGTGGAAAAGCAGAGCAGATGTTGTTTTCAGGAGGATGCTGCTATAATGGCTTTAGTTCCTTGCAGGTAATTATGACGACAGCGGAAGCAGCAGGAACAACAAACAGCCCAAACTAACAGACAAACTATTAATGAAAGTCCAACCCAATCTCCTCCATCCCCGTATCCTCCACTATTTGCATCTTCATCTGTGAAACCTGCAGAGCAGAAACAGTGTGTGGACAAAGTTAGCCGGTATGCAGACATGTTTGCTTTTGTTACAGGAGTTTGAAACACATCTGCAGCTCATTCAGAGGCTTCGGGGCCGTACACACTTCATTTTAAATCAGTACAGCCGATCTCACAGCTGCTGGATGTTTCTTTGAATCATAAGAACATTGAGACAAACAAGATGATCATGAAAATCATATTAATGATTGATTTGGCCTACGTTTGATGCTGAACTGCAGTAGCTCCTGACATTGTGCTTTTATTTCGTCTGGATTAGTTTGCAGCACTGCTGCACAGTTTACATTAAAGTGCACTTTTGCAGAGCAGACGACCCCCTGCACGACTGATGGGGTGAACCAAGGCCCTGCATCAGACAAAGAAGCATTATTTCAACTGTGAGTCATGCAAAGCAGCTCTAGTAGAGTCCTGTAAATGAACAGACTGGATCCCTGTAACGTACCACCTCAGTGACCAGTGGAAACATTCAAATGTTCAGGTAGTCATCCTAACTGACTTGGGGTTTCTGCCAGTGTGTTACAAGTGAAGCAGCTTGCCTGGTCTACACACTGGGACTCGTTTCTTTAAATCACCATTAATACAGTTTCAGCTGCTGACACATTCACTAGTGGGTAGTAATTAAAGCATGCTGCACCACTCATGAGTGCTATCATTCAGCACTCTCATTCATTTGTCTTAAAGCTGGTAATTAAACTCCCTGATGCCTCACTCTGTCTCACTCTTTTCTGTGTGTGAGAGAAAGAAGATGCAGCTGTGTTTCTAACAGCTGCTCTGGAGGAAGCCCTGCAACTCTAGAATCTCACCTGAGTCTGTGACTGTGAGCTTGATGGAGTGCCTGAACTCCTTGATGACTCTCTCACCACAGATGCTGTGGTTGGCTGTAATCTTACATTCATATCTTCCTGTATCGCTGATGCTGATGTTCCTCACAATCACAGAAACGTCTCGCTCCTTCATGGATGAGCGTCTCAGCTCCACTCGGCATTTGAAGGACTCGTGCTGATAGTTCTCATCTGAGTGATGGCTTTGGAAGAACACAGAGCCGTCTGACTCGAGCTCGGGTCTGCTCCACTCTAATGCTGTGATATCTGCATCTGTGGGTCCCCGACACTGAAGAGTGACGTCTTGTTCAGACCTCACTTTGACATCTGTGTGGTCTAAAGTGAGACTTCACTCAAATGTGTGCTCAGATGAAATGATCAGAAGAGTTTCGTGATGAGAACTTAGAGTCAGATCAATATTGCTGCAGTTTATTACTCAAGACTATAAATTTCTATAATTCCATAACTATGAGTGTAAGATTATTATATTATCTTATGCCACGTTGTACCCCTAATTAAAGATTGTGAAATTATTATGTAGTTTTAGTTTGCATTATTCTCCAGACTTAGAAGAAGGTGATAACTATTTGATTTATCAGACTGATTTGTATTACATCAGACTGCTGATTTATGGTGAATGAATGATATTGTTTTATGATGCATGATACTGCTGAGTTATAAGAAATACTGTTTTCAGAGAATCAAGGCCTTATTTGTCTGATTAGAAAAGAACAGAACATGCTGCACAGGAAGCCGAGGTCATAACTCGGGCTCACTGAGAGAGAAAGAATGTGGATGTTTAGCTTGGAGGGGCTGAAGCTATAAGAATGTGAGAAACGCTCAGACACTTGGAGATCAGGCGGACACCCTCCCGCGCTCATCTCCCCATCCGGATGGTTTATGGTCAAAGTGTTTGTCTGGAATAAAGAGATTGTTGATTGAGCATTTATACACCGAGTGCTGTTCTTCCTTCAGCCCAAAGATCAAAGAACTGGAATATTTAACATGAGAAAATCAAGAGGATTTTTTGCATTTTCTGTATATTTTGCAGTAACAGCAGTAGTAGGATGATCCAAACTCACCCGAGGCCTCACTGTGAGCTTGATGAAGCACTGAACGATCTCTCGTGCTCTTTTTGTTCCTGAACACAATCCGACACTTGTTTGTGCCGTTATCGCTGATGATGACGTTCTTCAGAATCAAAGTGAGGTCTCCATCCTTCAACTCCACTCGGTCTCCAAAGGACTCAGGCTGCTGTCTTTGAAACAAGTTACGATAGAACAGAGGATCCAGGCCACGTCTGCTCCACTGCAGCAGGGTGATGGCTGCAGCTCTGGGACACGGACAGCGAAAGGTGGCCTCTTGTCTGGGCGTCGCTTTGATTTCTGTGTGAGTCATGGACACACACACACCATCAGTGGCTCTGATGCCAATAGACCTGTGTCTGTTTCTGATTGGTCAGAATCGTAAACATGGGAACACTGCCTCTTTCATGTGAACACACTCTTACCTATTGATTGAAAAAGTCTGGGGTAATTTATCAAGTTGAAAAGCACCTTCATGTGACCTCTCATCAGTAGGAGTAACGCAGCTCAGACAGGTAGGTGGGGTGAGAAAATAGAAGGATTTAAAAATAAATAAAAGAATTTGGAAATGTTTTCACTGCCCACATGTTTCTATATCAGCACTGCCAGTGAATTTTGTCCCCCCTTTCCTTTAGTCTGTGTGTTGTGGCGTCTCCCCGTGCTTTCTTTTCCTTTTCTCCCTCCTTTTACCACCAATACACCAGCAGATGGCCGCGCCTCCCTGAGCTTGGACCTGCTGGAGGTTTCCTCCTGTTACAAGGGAGTTTTTCCTTCGCACTGTTGCTAAGTGCTTGTTCACAGGGAGCCGTGATTGTTAGCATTTCCTCTGTATTAATGTAAACTATTTCAGTCGAGTACAAAATGCTTTGAGGTCACTGTTCTTGTGATTTGGTGCTAAAAAGATGGAGCAGAACTGAAAGTTTGGGGGACTTTGGTGTGTTAGCCTCGTATGTTGACAAAGGGATAAAATTGCATTTTTTGAAACACACTGTTCTTTACAATCACTGCTCATATTTTTTATAATTTCCTTGTTTGCACATGTTATTAATAATCTGGTATCACAGATGTTTGATGTAGACTAAAGCTCGTCTGCGTCATCATCACCTGACTGCCAGCAGGTGTCAGGCTGACTGTGAACTGCCCGTCTCAAATATACAGTGTGTCATGTTTCGGCTGTGTACAGGCAAGAGAAGGACCCAAACGCAAAACTCACCACGCAGGAATAAAACTCAAAAAGCTGCTTTATTGCAGAATGGCACAAAAATATAACAAAACTAAACTGGGGCATGGATAAACTGACACACAGGGAAACACGCCATGAGGGAGACTACGACACTGACAAAGAGAAACACAGGGCTTAAATACACTGAGGGATAACGAGGGAATGAGACACAGAAGGAGAGCACAGCTGGGAGTAATCAGGCTGGACGAGACAAGGGAAGCAAAACTAGAAACACTCACATGAGACATGGACCTTCAAAATAAAACAGGAAACACACTGAACTCTAAACATGCAAACTTAACAGCAACTGAGAAGACAGAACATAGGGACCAGAAACATGGTATAAAGAGGTCACAGTAGACACAACATTGAACACAGGGAAGCCATATTACAAAGCCAAAGAACTAAACCTATGATAACCATAACTGAAATCTAGGGAAACAGGAAACAGTACAATAAAGGACTCAAAACATAATCCATAATATAAAAACACGAGATCTCTTCAAAATAAAACAGGAAACACGAGAGGCAGACATGACAACATAAGACAACAGACATGAAACACACGAAGGGCAAGGGAGACTTCACAGGGGTTGAAAACACAAGGGGGAGCTAATAAGCAAATGAACATAGGAAACCTAATAAGCTTAAACATACACTATGAACATCAAAAGAACTAAAACTCAAAACACTGGGTCATAAGACCCAGGATCGTGACACAGTGGCTTGCAAAAATATTCGGCCCCCTTGAACTTTTCCACATTTTGTCACATTACAGCCACAAACATGAATCAATGTTAGTGGAATTCCAGGTGAAAGACCAACACAAAGTGGTGCACACGTGAGAAGTGGAACGAAAATCATACATGATTCCAAACATTTTTTACAAATAAATAACTGCAAAGTGGGGTGTGTGTAATTATTCAGCCCCTGAGTCAATACTTTGTAGAACCAGCTTTTGCTGCAGTTCCAGCTGCCAGTCTTTTAGGGTCTGTCTGTACCAGCTTTGCACATCTACAGACTGAAATCTTTGCACATTCTTCTTTGCAAAACAGCTCCAGCTCAGTCAGATTAGATCAGGGGCGTCAAACTCAATCGCACAGGGGGCCAAAACTCAAGGCACACTTTAGGTCGTGGGCCAAACAAGATAAACATTTATTGAACACACTAAAACAATGTTTTTTTAAACATAAATATGAATAAAAACAGACAGGAATAATATTCCAGATTAAATAAACTTTAAATATTTTGCTCTTCATAAAAATATATCCTGTCAAAATTATGCAAGTTAGAAATATGAACATGCTGCCAAAACCCCCAGAAAAAGCAAAAAAAGCACACACAAGGGCAGTTTCATGTCGGTTACACTTTAACATACGTTTTCAAAAATGTCTTTCCCTGTCGTTGTCCCGTGCATCGATTTAATGTTCAGTATTTCCTCTCCACGGATGAAGATGGCCAGCTGTGCAATGTCCATCATGTCTGTACTTTCATCCACAGCAAGCAATAAAGTTTTTGCTTCTTTCACACAACTGTGTTCTTAAATCAGTGGCCATCTCACAAACCCGATCAGCAATCGTATTTCTGCTCAGGCCCACATTTGCAAAAATCTGCGTTTTGTTTGGACACAAGACGTCGCACAGCTTCATCATGCAGCTCTTCAGAGTGGTATCGGGCTGATTTGGCTCCTCTGCTACAATAAAACTTGCTCTCACAACAGCTTCACTTTGTGATTTTGCTCTGGTGATGTTACACCCTGAAAAGGGGCTGAAAAGGGGATAAGTCAATGACGACGCTCAGACACGATGCTTCTCCTTCAGCAGCTTCATTGCTTCGTGGCCAGAGCTCCCCCTTCCGGCAACGGCAGGCATAACTAATCAATCGTGATCACTAAATCACATGGATTATTCCCCAGGCTCAACAAGTAGATCACAGATTGAATGTTACACAGGTTGTAGTCGCATTAAGGATTATTATCCGGTTGAACATAGTCATGAACTCTTTTAACTATTTTAGCCTGTGTTACATTACATCTCTTTGATGGGACTTCGTTTACCCTTGTTTATACATTTACATATTTGAAATAAATTGAATAATATATTGGGTAACTTTTAACCACAACTTTTTACTCCATTATGAACTTCAACAAATAATCAATCTATCACAGTGACAAACGTCTGCTGAAATGTCAGATTCTTCTTTAGCTCTTCTACTTTCTGTAGTTTCTGCTCTGCATTTAGGTTTTTCAGGTTATCCTGACGTTTTGTCTCGAAGTGCCGTCTTAAATTAAATTCCTTAATTACAGCCACATTAGCTCCACTAATAAGATACATGGGTTTACCAGCATGTCTGTAAACATATATTCAGTCTCCCACTGGCGCTGAAAGGCTCTGCTTTCAGAATCAACTTTTCTCTCCACCATTGTGGGCAGCTAGCTTCAATAACAGAAGTTTGACTTGATTGATGCGGGAATGTTCCCAGTTAGCCTGGGTGCTTCAGCACCCCCCAAAATGAATCAAAGCACCCCCAAAGATTTCTTACTTTTTTGACAATATTTGCTGTTTGTGTGACACACTACTAAAAATATAAAAAGCATACAGACTTGGTTGAGACGTAACACTTTAACAACAAAAGTATAGATAACCTCCCCCCCTCCTAAAGTGGTTTGTTCCAGCTCTCCCCTGCTCTGGCTTTAGCGCCCTTTCTGCCAGAGGATGGTGGCTGAGACGCAGCAGAGCGGAGGTGTAAGTGCCTGGCTTAAAACAGGACATATTGGCTGCATTTAACCTTCAGTTACTCTTTATATAGTTAGGTAGGAGTCAGGCCATGTTTCTTTTAGCTGAAAAACATTACACCAGGTAACCTGCAGTGTTGAAAGCGTGTTTTCCCACGATGTTTGCTACCCTACAATCCGTCCTGCTCTGTAGTAAAATCAGCGACATTTGACCGTCCTGTTGCTCCCATTGAAATGTATACAGACTATTTAAAATCTAAAACTTATAATTGTCCGTAGCCTGCTGTTGTTACCACTGTCCTGTTTTAAATGGATGCTAACTAGCTAACTGACTGAATGCCCATTAACCTTATAACTCCTGTTGTGTGTGTGTGTGTGTGTGTGTGTGTGTGTGTGTGTGTGTGTGTGTGTGTGTGTGTGTGTGTGTGTTTGTGTACAGAGAGACAGCCAGGTTCATAATGGATATAAGGAAGTTTTTTCAAAAAAAGGAGCCACATTCAGGAAAAAGTGTAAGATCAAATGATCCGTGAATCAAGAATAATGTTGGATCAGTGTTTCAATGTTTATATCTTTTATTAGATGTTCGTGTGGTTTGGTTATTTGCCTTTTGGTTGAAAGTAGACTGAGAGAGGACTTTTTGTTAGTGATCTTAATAGTATTTTTTCATATTAATTTAATTTTTCATCTGATTGAATACAATCTATTTGTGTATGATTGTCAGTCGAAAGAGGGAGAGAGGAAAGAGGGGAACGTGAGGAGAAAGTACAAGGTCAGGAAGAACCAGGTAAGAAAACAGACAGGGAACAGTGACAGGCACAACAGAAACTGTTAAACTGACAAAGAGAAAAAACCTGATTTTACTCACAATATCTGGAAGTTGTGTTCTCCCTATATTAAAGCTGCTAAACAGAATCTGCAAAACAAACTGGGTTGAAACATTTTGACCCTCTTTAACAACATTCCAACATAACATTATCATTGATTGGGGAGATTAAAATTAATGATATATTTTTATGTGGTTCAGCCACAACTCTACTAAAACCTCAGCCAGTAATAGGTCGGCCAACTTTTGGACCGTCCAGTTGTCTGTACGACTGCCGCAGTACGTGCATCACATTTGCACACTATCAGAGCCAAACAGCCCTGGTGGAGTGAGGAGCTGTAAAGAGAAGCAGATGCTCTGTTTATATTCTACAAATGTTTTAAGCTTGTTTCAAAGATTCTGTACTGCAGCTTTAAATGTTTTCCAGAAGCACACACTTATCAGTGTTTTTCACACTTTTTACAGTGTGGACCACCTGATAAAAATGTCAAGCTCTCCCAAGCACCACTATGAAAGCATGAAACTCATAAATCTAAAAACACAAAATTAGTATCTGCAGTAAAGATTTTTTCATGCATTGTATACATTCTACCACAGGCAAAGTTGCCTCCATTTTTATATTCGTTTTTTAAATATTTTGTAATAATTTATTTGTAATAATTTATTTATTTATTAATGTAATTATATTTTTTATGTATCTGTATTATATTATACAAACACATTAAAAGTGAATCTCTGTCCAAAATATGCACTCAGTTTACTTCTTACTCACTATGAGCATCATTCATTATTCTCCTCCAGTAATTAAGGTTAGGAGATGTATTTTTTTTATTCCAATCCATTCTTCTTTGGCAGCATTTAAATAACCTTGATCAGAATTGATGGTTTTGTTACAGACTTTTCAAAAAAGTGTTTTGCTTTTCTTTCACAAATGTGGGATTAAATTGTTAAAAAGTACAAAACAGTGATGTCATGTTTTGTGACGAGGACCCAGGCACAGAGAGACTTGATGGATTTAAGAATCTTTTGATTTAATAAAGAAATTTGCAGACTTGCACAGAGATGGTAAAATTATGATGACTGATAAAGGAGACGAAGACAACAGACGATGAGGACAGGGAGGATGCAGGGACCGACAGAGACGGGGAAGAAGTCTCATTGTGACGAGTAAAGTGTATCTTGGCTGGCTGGGCAGCTCTCTGGGTGCTCAGCCCCCCAAAGCTCTGATCCTAGAATCGCTCCTGCAAAAATTTTACATTTTCTGTAAATTCTGTGAATCTCGGGCAGCTCGACTTGCGTGAAGTTTTTCCAGATGGGCGTCGTGTACCTGGAGTCGAGTGTTTTAATTGAAACGATACATTTTTAGACATAAGTTGTAACGGCCGCCGTTTTCTTTGTGAGTATTTATTACACGGCGTGCTGCGGGGACAAGCCTGTTCTAACGTTTGAGTCTAAGCTTTAGTTTTTGCTTCTCATCCGTAAACACTCTGCATCTTTCACGTGATTCAGTTTATTTTGAAAAGTCTCAACAGGCTTTATGGCTTTATTGTGAAAGGTTTATGTGGAAAATAAACAAGCGGACAGTCGATGGTTTTACCATCGTTGCTAACGACAACGCATAAAAACAGGCGCTTGTCCGTCCGTAGTGTGGTTATATTAAATATAAGAGAAAGAGAGAACTTTAAGAAATGAATATAGCCGCTACAGTGACCATCAAAACATGAGAAAATATTGCTGTAAACAGTTTATTTTGCGACACCACGAAACAAACAATGGCGTAAAATGAAACGATAGATGTTTTTATATCGTCATCCGACACATATCGTTATATCGAACAGCCCTAATCAATACAGTTTTCAAAAAATGCTTCTCTGTGCAGAATCGGTTTAAAAACATAAACAGCTGTGGGATGCTGCTTGTCCGTGATTTGAACATCATATTTTCTTGTTTGGCTTGGAAGGAAGTTGGTTTGGAAACATATTTGGCGACGCTTCATCTTCTGCTTTGCAACTGTGTGGGATTTAAAAACCCGTCCATGATGCTGGCAGTGTCCAAGCATGTTGTTTTTAAGTTCATATCCCCCCTGCAACGGCTCTGAAAACATGTGTTCTAACAGCAGCAGTACTGAGCTCAGTCTCAGAGAGATGCAGATGCAGTTTGCATGTAACTACACGCAGCCTTCCTCTTTCTCTCGCTCCTCTCTCCCTCCTTCTTGTGGAGCAGGTCTCTCTCTCTCTGGTACACAACTGCACGCACACACGCGCACACACACAACAGAAGAAAGGAGAACTGGAAAGCCGAAGACTTGTTGACTAGATTCCCAAGCAGTGACGCGGTGGATATTCATCATCATTTGCCCTCCTGTCCACCTTTGATAGTTTACACTCATTCTCTTGTGCCCTTATTTCCCTTTACACCACATAAAGGGGGGGGGGGGGGGGGGGGGATTAATTTGATGCTACAAGTGCCTAAAGCAGGTGCCCGAGAGGATCACATATGGAGAATGATGTATGGCCACATCTGCGCATCTCGTTTAGTAGCAGCCTTGGATGAATAGACTGTTGTGTTGCTTTAAGAGGCCCCATGGGCAGATTAGCTCTTGTAGTCCAAGACAAAGCTCAGATTATAGAGGCAGTGCCATTTCACATCCTCTGAACACCCACAGTCCCGCACAACTCCTACAGATTAAGCGGTGATGAAGCTCCACTGTGATGATGATGATGCTCCCGTGCGCACATTTTATTACTAACAGTCATGGAGGTCATGCTGAGCAGGGAGGGGATGATACGGATCAATAGCACTGTAGTGTAACATGGGTAAAAAAAGCCATCAGGGGAGATCAGGTAGAGAACATGAAGGTCCAGTCACACTGAATGGATTCATTTTTACCAACAAGTGCTTTAAAGAGAGCTCCTGCTTGGCACAAACACCTGTGTGCCTTCAGAGACTCAACTTCCATCAAATATTTGTTTTTTAATTAAGGCACAAGTGCACAGGCAGCAGTCTGTGTTCAGAAAAACCCAAAACATTTGATTCAAATTTAGAACAAAAACACCACAGTGGGAGGGAAACAGAGAAACTGGCTTCTTTTTTCCACTATAACTGTGCTTACAGGCCGTTCCAGTCTTTATCTGTCTCACACACTCGACCAAATAACAAACACAAAATAAAAAAATAACATCTCACATAAATAAATACAGAAATAATCCAAAAGTAGCTATATTAGTAGTGAAACAAACAAGAAAAGCATTTAAAAACCAAACGTGTAAAATCAGTCAGTGCATGATTACATTGCTCCGCCCATCAAAAAGTGACCTGTGTGAATATCACCATCTCATTTATAGGACTGATGAACGTTGGTTGGAACATTTGTAGTCCAATCATACTTCACAGACATCTTTAATCCTTCACTGAGTCAGGCTGTTGTTCTCACAAGCCTCAAACTCTCCACCATCATTCCTGTGCTGAAGTAGTCGTGTCCCTCCTGCATGAAGGACGACTGTCCGGTCCCACTCACCTCCATCATTATGAAGAGCTTTGAACAGTTAGTCATGCATCAAATCAAAACTTCCCTCCAACCTGGATCCATGTCAGTCACATACCGCTCAAACCGCTCGACCGATGATGCGATTTCAACTGCCCTCTTATTCAGCCCTCACACATCTGGACACTCATACGTTAGAATGATGTTCACAGACTTCAGCGTTCAACACCATCTTTCCCCAGCAACTCATTCACAAACTGGATCTGCTGGGCATCAGCACCTCGCTGTGTCACTGGCTGCTGGATGTCCTGAGAGGAAGACAGCAGACAGGTCGGCAGCAACACCTCCAGCACAAGAACACTGAACACAGGCTCCCCAAGGATGTGTGTCGAGCCCCTTCTCTTCACTCTGCCTCTCATTTCTTATCATTTTCAGTCTTTTAAAAGGTGAAGTGTTCAAAAGAACAACAGCACCTGATCTCTGCTGAGGTGTTAAAGAGCTCTTATTTTAGGATGTGATGATGAGACAGCATACAAACTTACAATTACATGATAATAACACATTTGTAATACACAACATTTGGCTTGTAATTGGTGACATCTGTAACACCACATTTGTGATTGAGACCTTTTGAGGTCAACATGGTGACTGAGGACAACGGGTCCTGCAGAGTCAGTAGTTTCTATTCAGCTGTTTTGTTTTCATGTCTTCTCCTCCATCATCAGTTATCAGGAGAGCCGACAGTCAAAGTGCAAGAAGTCAAAGAAACACAGAGATTCTCCTTACAGAGCAGACACAGCACAGATGTTTCCTTCATCGTCCTTCTCACTCGTTTCAGCTTCTTTTCATTTCTGTCACTGACACCAAGTAAAGCCGCCCTCTTCCTCTGAGCACCAGCTTTTCTATTATTACAAAGAAGAAGAAACCATTAAAACACCAAAGCACAAACACACTGTGGAGCCTTTTTGGTTTTCTTAACACACTTTTACAGACACTGAAAGCACAAAGCTGCTCCACAAACACAGGATTAAGAACAGAAGAAGATTTCTGTCAGGAAGCATATCTGGAAGAATATTCAGGCCCAATCTGACACACAGACCATAATAATAAAAGTGGAGAATGATCAGAATCATTTCAGAATTTTCAAATAAATCCAGATTCAGTTTTGGCAGCAGAGCACAGGGATGCACATGAGACTGAGTATCAAGCCTTCTGTATCTTTGTAAGTCCTGTGACTGTCTGGCAGTCGGTGACCTTCACCTCTGATGAAAAACTGAAATGAGATCTTTTCTCAGTTGATTTTAAAAAAGAAATGTGAGTAATGATCCAATCAATCATTGTTATTGTTGGCCAATACTGTGAAGTCCGAACTAGGATTCACGTAAACGCTGAGATTCAAAGTATAATTCAATGATTATTGTCATAAATGACAGATATAGTATTTTTCTATTTTGTCTCGTATGTTATTCTGTTTATCTGATTCTATTGTTTCCCCTTGAAATCTCCTCCAGTTTGCGCTGATCCAGGACGTCACAGGTCTTGGATTCAGTTGTGGAGACGATGGTCTGGTAGCGAACACAGATCTTCTCCACACCCTCCACCTGAAACACACCTGAGCTCAGTTTGAATCCGTCTCATTTCTGGAAAATAGACTTTTGACACGATTAATAAATAATAAAAGGAGGAAATACATTTATACAAAATCATTACAAATGTCCATTCATCACTGTAGCTTTGCATCGACTTTAATTCGACCATTTTTATATTATAAATGTCTTATTATAATTATTATTGTGCATTGATGAATATCTGATGGAGTCACTTGTTTCTAATCTGACAATCATCCACCTTCATGCTCTGCAGAGCAGCCAGGCTCTCCAGAGTGGACGCCATGTCAGCCATCTTCTCCAGACGGCGGCAGAAAGAGTCAAACTTCCCGAAGATGTAGTTCTCACTGAAAACACGCACACACGTGTGTAAAGGTTAGCGTGACGCTGCTGACACGCTCTGACTCAGAGTCAGTTACTGATCACCTGAAGTCAAACTGTCTGTTCTCAGGTTTCCTCTCAGTTTGTCTCTGACGCTGTGGAAGCTTCGCTGATACGCCGCATTCAGATTACAGCAGTCAGAGACTCACTGCAGCACACACACACACACACACACACACACACACACACACACACACACACACACACACACACACACAGAGTTCAAAGGCTGTTTGCTTGTATTCGTGTCAGTGTTGATGTTGTACTTGCACATAAACTCTACATTGGACTCTGATGTGTCGCGCCATACCTGCCACCTACTGGTCAGCCAGTGTAAGTGCACAAAACATTTCTTCAAACCAAGATGGAAAAATGCATGTTTAAAAAAATGAAGTTCAAAAATCTGTTTTCATCCCTAAAGATGAATAAAAATACTAAAGAATAAATCCTGATTGATGTCGTCATAATTCATGCATGAAAGGGTTAAAAACTATTCTACAAACAAACAAACATGAATATTTTGGAACATTTCAACTTTAAAGAGCAGAAAGAGAAAGAACAGAAAGTTATATTGTGTAAAAGTGGTTTTGTCCTGAAGTCTCAGAGTGGAGACTAAACTGTTGCAGGTCTGAGGAGCTTCTGTCCACAGACGTCAGATCATGTTTGATAAACTGAGTTTAAAGTGAAACCTGTAAATGCTGACGCTACAGGAGATCCAGCTGAGAGGACGCGTCTACCTGTTGAAGGTCACCGTGCGGCTCTTCCAGTGCTCCAGCTCGGCCGACGGCCCGACGTCGTCGGCCTCTTTCCTCATCTGCTCGCTCTCCGTCAGCACCTGCTTGATTTGATTGGTCCACAGGGTCGACACCTCCTCCAGACGCTCCACCAGCTCACTGTTATTGGCTGAGAGCGAAACACACGAGTTCCTCTAAACACGCGTGAACACGGACTCATTATTTCAAAGAAGCCATCGTCTCAGGTCAGATGCTTCCTTCAGCTTCCACAGATAAACTGGTTTGATTTACCTGAGAGTTGATTTTTAAAGCTTTAAATGATGTTTCCTGTATTTCCAACAGTCTTATTGTTTGTGTGAGATGTGAACAGCTTGAGCTTCATACCTGCTGCTCTGTAGTCTGCAGGGCTGCTCAGCTGGCTGATGGCGTCAGGAAGCTCCACGTGCTGCAGCTGCAACTTTCTCTCCATGTTCAGTTGGGCTGAGCTCAGATTACTGACAAACTGATCCACCGAGGACAGGAAGGACTGGACGTGTGGACACGAGGCGCCGTCCTGCACAGAGCCCCACGACTGGGCACAGGGTCAAAGGTCAGCAATAACAACAAAGGTTAATGTGTTTTCCTGTTTCACTTTTTACCTCATTCACAGCCAAAAGCATCAGGAGGAGCACTGCACACAAATAAGACTTTTCATGGATCATTATGTAACAGCTGCTCTACAGTCAAAGCCCACAAAGAGAAACCAGCAGGTACAGATGAGCCCAAGGTGTGGCCTCCAGTAACACTGTGAGGAACCTTGGAGTCATGTTTGACCAGCACATGTCCTTCAACGCACATATTAAACAAACATGTAAGACTGCGTTCTTCCATTTGTGCAACATCTCTAAAGTTAGAAATATCCTGTCTCAGAGTGACGCTGAAAAACTAGTTCATGCATTTATTACTTCCAGGCTGGACGACTGTAATTCATTATTATCAGGATGTCCAAAAAACTCCCTGAAAAGCCTTCAGTTGATCCAAAATGCTGCAGCAAGAGTCCTGACAGGGACTAGAAAGAGAGAGCAGATTTCTCCTACACTGGCTTCTCTTCACAGGATTGACCCCTCATGGCTGCCCCTCCCTGCCCCTTTCTTTGCTTTCAGTCTCTTCCTGTTTAAAGAGAGTTCTTCCTTCCCACCATCAACAAAGTCTTCATATATGGCGTCATGTGATCACTGGAAGCTTAAAACATCTCCCTTTTTGTGCTCAGTGAAAGCCTGAATGGATGGAGGTGTTTTACCTGCTGCGACCTGAGAGCAGGTAACATGATGTGAGTCAGCAGAGTTTCCAGACTGTTCAGGACGCCGCCGCCGCAGTCCAACACGCCAAAGTTCACTTCCTGGAAACATCAGGTTGCACGAGAAGATCAGAATGATTGGCTGCATCCACGTCACAGTCAACCAATGAGGTCTGTGCGGTTTGTTAAATGTGCAGGTGAGGAGGTGACCCAGACCAGTTACTGACCTGCTGCACGTTAGCGGTGGTTATGGCCTTCTCAGTGGTTCTCAGGAAGAACAGACATTTCCCCAGTAAAGGCTGGAAATACAGAACGTGATGGAGTTCAGATTCCTTTAACGTGACGCAGACAGAGCACTTCCTCTGCACTCTGTCACCAAAGTTCACCATGCAAAGGAAAACCTTTCATGGGCTTTAAAGACGGGGTGGTTGGAGAGCTCTGCAGGCTGCTCATTACCAGTAATGGGAGTAACGGCACTACTTTTTCAGTAAAGAGTAATCTAATTACTATTCCTATCGTTACAACGCCGTTACAATTACTAACAAGAAAATGTGGGGCGGTCCGTTACTATTTTTCAACAAACAGACGGTTGAAGCTGTGTTCAGCTTACAGCAGCTTATATCAGCTGCAGGAAGTAGCTGTAAGTAATCTGGGCGCTGCAGCTTTAAGCAGCTGTGCGCTCCCGCAGACAGACCATCACTTTTTGGCACAACAGCTGGAGCTCAGGGGGCAAAACAATCGCATGAGTGCTGCTGTTTGCCTGAGGAAGAATAAAGGAGTCGTGGTAAGACAATCACATGACCACTTACAGACAAAGCAACAAGGTGACATATACCAGTTTATAAACTGTGTTGATAGGCCAGTAAAACCAGAGTCATGATAAACAATATATATGCGTGTTTGTTCCTCAATAGTTTCATGTTTAGTGTCTAAGGACAGCAGCGAGCACTCTCTGCTTATGAGCTGCTGTCAGACCTGCAGGTATCAGGCTGTGATCTTCTCCTTTGAGTTATACGTGGAAGCAAGATGGCGCCGGTGTGCATGGCTGACCGTCTCCGACCACGTCTTCACCTCGGCGTTGTACTTCTCGTTGTTTTATCTTTGGTTTTATGTTCTCTAGGTGATTGTACACTAATAACTTATGACAGAGACACGCTCCTGAATCTTCGGTTTTCCTGTTCTCAACGACCTGACTGCCTTGGGACCGCCGGTGCCGCTATCCCCCTGATGCCTGTCTCCCCTACCTATGTGACCTATCCTCCTCTTCCCATGCTCCGTAGGAAACGCTTCAGGAAACGGGGTAGGAGGAGCGGCGTCTGTGTCCGCGTTAAGGCTTATATCAGAGCCATGGCTATGGACTTCCCTTCTACAAGCCGTGAGCTATCCTGTTTCTTCCACTATCTCAGCAGCCACTCTGCGGCTAGATTGCTAACCCACCGTTGGATTTGCTCCGTCGGCCTTCAAACCTACCCTGCTCGCCCAGTGGCTTACCACTCTGCCCGATCTTGGATAACACCGCCTGGCCGCGGTGTTCAACATAACAACCTTTGCTCCTTGCGACGGGCTACTACAAAGGTCCTGGCCCCCCGGATTCGGATGGCCTTATTTAATGTCAGGTCTCTTTCAAATAAGGCCTTCCTCCTAAATGACTTTTTTCTCACCTCGGGACTGGATGTCCTATTTCTAACGGAGACCTGGACTTCTCCGGGTGAGTTCATCCCCTTCTCTGAGCTTCTACCTCCTGACTGTGCCTTCTTTAGCTCACCTAGGCTAACTGGTAGAGGTGGTGGCTTAGCCTCGGTTTTCAAAAATAAACATGATGCACGGCTGCTATCCTCTCCAACCTATTCCAGTTTTGAAGTTCAGCTATTGGAACTGACGGGCTCTCGGACCACTTTGTGTGTCGTGGTCTATCGTCCGCCTAAATATCATAAGATGTTTATCTCTGAATTTGCTGATTTTTTGGGATCCGTTCTTTTTAAATATGATTCTGTTATTGTTTCTGGAGATTTTAACATTCATGTTTGCTGTATGAATGACCAATTGGCTAAAGACTTTCTTGTGCTGACTGATTCTTTTAATCTTATTCAGTGGGTGAATGAGCCTACCCATGTTCAAGGCCACACCCTTGATTTGGTTTTTTCATTCAATGTGGACATTTGCATTAAGGAAATCAGGAATACTGGTCTCTCTGATCATTCCCCGGTCATCTTCGATGTAGACCTGGGTGATACTGGTCAATACCTAAACTCTCCTCTTTATCCTACGCGCACTATTAATGCCAATACTGTGGTCAACTTTATTACGTCTTTTGTTAACTCCCCATTTAGTATGCTGGATTGTTCTTCCCCACACACACTTGAGAACTCTACTAATACTCTTTTTACCACCTGTTCCTCGATTCTTAACATTGTTGCACCCATCAAAATGAAACGCCCTAGAACTTTCTCACAATGCTGGTTAAATGATTCTGTTCGTGCCCTACGACGTATATGTCAGCGTGATGAGAGGAAGTGGAGGAGTGATAGACTTCAGTCTTCTTATGATATTTTACGTATTAGCCGCTCGAAGTTCCAAACTGCTGCCAGAACGGCTAAAGCGGCTTTTCTCTCTAAAATTATTACCACTAATGGTGATAATCCACGAATTCTATTTAAATTTTTTAACTCTGTGGTGAACCCCCGTCCCTCTATGCCACTGCTGTCTTCCCCGGGTCTTTGTGGAAAATTCTCAAACTATTTTTTAGATAAAGTTTTATCCCTTAGATCTACTCTTCCTCTGGTGACTGATTGTATGTCTACTCCTGATTGTTCGGCCACCTTTTATCAATTTGAACCCGTTTCTCTCTCCACTCTGAAGCGTCTAATTGATAAATTGAACAATACTAACTGTGTACATGATGCTCTCCCATCCCATATTGTTAAGGATTGTTTCAGTGTAATTGGACCTTGTTTATTGTCCATATTGAACTTCTCCTTGCTTTCTGGCTATGTACCTTCAGCTCTCAAGCATGCCATAATCCAACCTGTTCTAAAAAAAAGGAACCTTGAGCTTAGTGATTTTGCCAATTTTAGGCCAATTTCTAAGCTTCCCTTTCTGGCTAAAATACTTGAGAAGGTGGTTCTGCTCCAACTGCAGACCTACCTTGATGAGAATAATATAAATGATAAATTTCAATCGGCCTTCAAACAACATCACAGTACAGAATCAGCATTGCTTCGTGTTTTCAATGATCTCCTACTAATGGCTGACAACGGACGCCCCTCAGTCTTAGTGCTTTTGGATCTATCATCGGCATTTGACATGGTTGACCATAATATCTTATTAGCGAGACTTGAGCACACTGTAGGCATCAAGGGCGCTGCCCTGGATTGGTTTAAATCCTATCTCTCCAATCGGCTCTCTACGGTACATCTGGCTACATCCTCTTCCTCGGCTGTACCTGTTTGCTGTGGTGTCCCCCAGGGATCTGTGCTGGGCCCTACCCTTTTCTCATTATACTTGCTTCCTTTAAGTGCCATCTTTGAGAAATACCATATTGCTTATCACTATTATGCAGATGATATCCAGCTCTATTTTGAGCTAAACGACGATCTTGCTCTGTCTCTGAATAGCCTCCGAGAATGCATGTCCGAGGCCAAGAAGTGGTTGTTGTCGAATTCTCTTATCCTTAATGAGAAGAAAACCGAGATTATGATTTTTGGTAGTAATGCCCTTCGTGCCAAACTCCGGGATGCCTTTGGTTTTCTTAGTTGTTCTCTCTCTGATACTGTCAGGAATCTGGGTGTCTTATTTGACAGCTCCTTTTCATTTGACAAACAAGTGTCTGCTGTTGTCAGATCTAGTTTTTACCAGCTTCGTCTTATCTCTAAGGCTAGGCGCTATATCCCGCATAAAGATCTCGAAAAGCTCATCCACGCCTTTGTAACGTCGAGGCTAGACTATTGTAATTCACTTTATTGTGGTCTCCACTCTTCCCTTTTACAGAGATTACAGACAGTTCAGAATGCTGCAGCTCGCATTCTAACTAAAACCAGCAAGTTTGCCCACATTACTCCTGTCCTTGTCGATCTGCACTGGTTGCCTGTCAAATATCGTATTCAATTTAAAATTTTGTTGTTTACTTTTAAAATTACTAACAACACTGCACCCAGCTACCTTAAGGACCTTTTAAACCCTTATGCTCCTGCCAGGGCTTTAAGGTCATCGTCACAGTTACTGCTGGCTCAGCCCAGATCTCGACTTAAGACTAGAGGTGATCGATCGTTTGCTCTTGTTGCACCTGTGCTGTGGAACAATCTCCCGATTGGCATCCGGGCATCTGATTCTATTCATTCTTTTAAATCACAGCTTAAAACATATCTTTTTAAACTTGCCTTCTCCACCTTTTAATTGCTGGTTTGTTTGTTTGTTTGTTTGGTTGCTGTGACCTATTGACCTCTTGTATTAATTCCCTCCTATCTTTCTATTGGTGTCTTTTATTATGGTGGTACAGCTTTTATCTTGCTATTACCCATGTGCTGTAGTCATTCTTATTGGTAGCTTTTATCTATGAACATAACTCGTTATTTTTATTTATCCGTTATCAATGTTTGAACCTTTTATTGTTTTATGTAAAGCACTTTGGTATGCCCAAGGCTTTTAAATGTGCTCTATAAATAAAGATTGTTGTTGTTGTTGTCCTTTATACTGGACACTAATTATTATTTTGGAGTCGCACAAATAATTCGTGTGGCGTCTTATTGAATGCAGAACAGCTGATTGTTCTGGAAATAGTTTAATGGTTATTAAAAAAAAAGGGTAAAAGGTAAATGGCTGCAAATAACTTTGTTGTTTGCAAAACTTGTGTGTATAATTTTCAAATTTATATTTACATTTAAAGTTATAAAAATGATTCGTTAAACATGTTCGTGGTTGTTACAGTAAAAAATATAACTTTTTTGTTTTCTGTCTGATTTTAGATCAATTGTGTTGATACAGTTTGTCAAAATGAAAACATAACTGCAGATTCAGACACGTGAGGTTGTGCTGAAAAGAATGAGACCAAACACGGCAAAGTAAATAATTTTTAAAGGTAAATGTAGAGGAAACATAAAAAGCTGTCACGGCTGGGGCAGCAGTCGTGTGGTGGAGTGAATGAGGACCAAGATGCAGACGGCGGTGGAGATTTATTTACAATGAAAATAACAAAGGTGAGGGAAGAAGCGAACATCAACCTAAACTGGGACAAACTAACAGACAAAGCAGAAAACATGAGGGCAGCAGGGAAACACAGAGATGACACGAAGAAGGCAGAGAGACGTGGAGACACACCGATGGACACGGAGACACACAGAGTAATGCAGACGACGCCACAAGCAACACAGGCAGACACACACTATAAATACACACGAGGTAATGAGGGGATGACACACAGGAGGGGAGCACAGCTGAACCACAAGACGAGACACAAACCTTCAAAGTAAAACAGGAAACACACAGACTGTTTTACAACACAAGGACACGAACAGAGCACAGAGGACAGACACAGGCAGGGCTGATAAAACACGGAAGCACTAAACATAAGAACCAAACCCTAAGAACTAAAACAAAATCAGAATAAACACCAAACACAAGATGAAACCAAAAGGAAACACAAAACGCTGCGACCCAGGACCCTGACAAAAGGAGTCACAATGGCCGATTATACCCTGGAGCCCAGAGGGTATTTTTAAAGTTACACAATAGTTACTTTTCCTAGTAATTAATTACATCTAGAACCTTGTCACTCAGTTACTAACTAAGTTACTTTTTGAAGAAGTAATTAGTAACTATAATTAATGACTTAATTAATTTTGAATGACTATTTGAAGGTAACTTGCCCAACACTGGATATGAGCGAGTTTCCCAGCTGATGCAAACTGGAAAGCTTCTCCTGTTTGAAGTGGATCTATTCAGCTTTTATTTCCTGATCATTTTAAGCATCAACAAAGTTTCTAAAAACAAGCAACAGTTTGTCATCATTCATAAACTCTGACGTCACAGGAGTGTTTTTATTCCTGTCCCATGTTTGAACGTTTCTGCATATCAGAGCTGCCAACACGGCACCAACTCAGGCTGGAACTGATTTTAAATACTTCATCATTCATGATCCTGTTAAAACCACATCCAGGGGAAATGTTATTAGCATGTAGCCTTTAGCTCGTGTTCTGATTGCTGCTCCTCCATGTTTGTAGTCCTTTTTTCTGTGAATAAGTGTTTGTGGAGCTTTGAGCTCCTCAGACTTTGGCCTCTCGACCTCCTGATGTTCAGCCTGCAGCTGTCAGTCATCCAGTGTTTGCTCAAAGACTTTAATCACCTCGTTAACCAAACAAAGCAGCACAGTTTGATCCATGGAAACACAAACACGCTCAGGCTCATCATCTCTGAGCAGGACGATGATGAATCGTAGGCTCGGTATTGTTTGGAGCTTAAAGAGAAACCAGATACATCAGAACACAAAAACCCCGAGAGGTGGATCAATGTGACGTCACACACCTGAGCTCTGAGTCCTGGAGTCTGATCCAGGCTCGTGCTTTAAGACAGTTTCTGTGTAACCCTCAGCTCAGGTGTGTTCAGGACATTTGCTTGGAAGAAGCCGTCTGTGGATAAATCCTGCTCTCCACCTCAGCTGTCAGGTTTATCCAGAGAACGGCCATCCTGACTTCCAGCAGCCCCACAGTCCTCGTTTCTAATAAACTGGCATCACTGAAATGAACTGTCTGCCTCGCTGTTCAATAATCTGCTCTTTGCCAATTTCCCAGCAGAACCTTCCACTCATATCAGCATTTTTCTGTGATTCTCACATTAACTAAACACAAAAAGCTGAAGCCAACCTCAGAGTTCCCCGTAGTGAGGAAGAGTTTCCTCTGAGCCACAGCTGAGTTTGATGCGTCCACAAAGGAAGACTGACGGGAGGACAGACTCTGGGAGAAAGGCAGATATTAAAAGATATGAATACAAAGTACGGTGCAACAAACAGGACAGCAGATTATGAAGAGCGGTTAGACCTTCATGTGTCAGTCATTGAAATGTGATCAAACTGGGACAGTGGCGCGGCGGCCCCTCTGTTGGTCTTCCTTGGTCTCTTGTGTTCTGGGGGCCTCTGGATGTCTGGAGTTTTGATCTCCTCCATACCTGCTTGATACCATAGAGGACAGGGCTGTGGCTCCCCACACTCCCTAGCAGATCGTTACATGGAGAAACCTTTGGAATGCAAGCATGCTGATCCACACAGGTATGCACACAGGTGTACACACGGGTATTCACAGACGCGGACTACAGCTTTCTTGGCTGCTGCCTCAAAGCACATTGTGCGCTGTCTATCTTGCGTGCTGCACAATATCGTTTATTATTTAGTATCTACTGATATCTACTGCTAGCTAGTTTATTGTGATGGTGCTGTTTTTTTTATTATGTTGTTCTTTGTTGTTTGCTTTCTCTTCTGTTTTTTTTCTCCATACAGGTGACCCAGGTGTTTGTTTGTTTTTTTTGTTGGTGTTTTTTTTTTTTGTTTTTTTTTTCTCTCTTCCCCCCTTCTCACCGTCTCTTCTCCCCTTTGGTTTTCTTTCTCTCCCTCTCTTTCTTTCATTCTTTCCCCCTGTCCTATCCCCCAGTCATGTCTGTCCCGTTTGTAGCAACTGAAAATAAAATAAATTCATAATTATAATAAAGGTCAATCAAATGGACCAATATGGCAAGGCCATGATGACCCACTTGGTAAAATAAATCCGCTTGGCATCTTTCTTGGCCTTAAGACAACAATTCTGATGGCTAAAGATCCAAACGGGACACAAAAAAAAAAAAAAAAAAAGTGAAATGTTACAATTAACCCCATAGTCTGGGTTAGTTGTAACACATCCTGGGGTAAAATGTAACACAATGAAATAAGGGTACTAACAAAATATTAACATGTAATCTTTGTTTATTCAACACATGAATGCACTTAGAGCCATTTATGTAGCTGTGTGTGTGTGTGACAGAATGCAGAAATCTAACTTTTGAACATATTCCAACCCCCCAAAAAAGACAAATTATGGAATTTTCTGCAACTGAATATTTCATTAATTTTGGTTGGTCTTCCTTGAGTTTGGCCTCATTGGCTCAGTGGGCATTATAACCTACAACTCTTGCACCAATTTTGAACATAACAATGAAGCTGAAAAAATGTAGTTGTTCACCAGCATCGCAGGTCCATTACTTTTTATCATGGCTTACCTTGGTGTGGTTTGCAAAGTGCTTCAGAAAGATGAGGAAATCTGTTTCTTGCACCCATCCTGATTTATTTCCACTACCAGTACTTCCTACTGGTCCATCTCTGATGCAGAGGTCTGCATAATGTATGTGTGGGAACACAAACAGTGAAGTAATTGTGTTGCCAATGGCATTAACCGCATATACAAAAGCGACCAGTGAACCTCTCTGTTGATGTCGTTGCCCCAACTTGTTTAATATAAGTTAAAGTAATAGTGTGTTAAGTTGTAACATCTGCATTATTGTTACAACTAACCCAGACTGTTGCTGTTACAACTGACCCAGACTCCTATAGCCATGAACTAGCTAACATTACAGCCAACGGCTAAAACATTAGCACTAAAGACTTACACAGAATATATCCCCATAGACATACAAATAACATAATTTAAGTTTGATGAGTTTAACTGCAAAGCAGATAATGCTATTAGAAAATGAAATAAAGTAGAAAAACTTACTTTTTGGCATACAAATTACTTTTTTTCGTGTTAAATTGTCTGTGTTTGACAAAATGTGCTGATTTTTCACATGTGATAGCAGAACTGAGTTGGGCATGCACAGGATGAGTCACATCATTTGAAACTTAGCCCTGATTGGAGAAATTGGAAGTGTTACAACTGACCCACGTTACAACTATCCCCGGTCTCCCCTACAATATCCTTCTCTTAACTTTTACTCAACTTTTAGCATTTTTGTGCATATGGTACGGTGTTTGTTTGAAATGCTTTGTAACCATATGGTATGGTGTTTGTTTGAAATGCTTTGTAAAGCCTCTGGCGCAAATTTATTCAAATAGCACTGGGTGAACCTTGGAGTGGTTATATGTTAATTGCTGACTGGCAAGCTATTCTATACTTTTCTCTTGGCAAAACCGAGTAACCCACATTCCTGCAGGACTCTGTCTCTCTTTGTTGGCCCTGTGGCAGACTGGCAACCTGTTCAGGGTGTGTCTCCTGCATCTCGTCCTGTGAAACTGGGACAGGCTCCAGCTCCACCACAACCCTGAATTGAATAAAGCAGTAGAAAGTGACTGAACAGATGGATCTGAGTCTGATCTGAACTGTAGTTTCATTTTGAAAGAAACCTGCCTGCTGATGAAAACCATCCCACGTTTGCTTCCAAGAACTGCATCAAAGAGTTTTTCTGTTTTATTGAGTTCTTTGAACTGAACGTCAGATATGTCTGAGCTTGTTTTTATCCTCCTGCCTCCTGAATTTCCCAACCTCCCCACCACTTCTGATGTTATGTCTCTGATCTGATTCCAGTAAGATCCAAATTTTTCTTCAGCTTGCTGACTCCGGCAAACATGCAATAATTATGTCAGTTTAAGCAAGTTACTTGTCTTCCTTGGAACCCTTAAAATCCCCCGAGAGGTCACTTATGTTAAAAATAAATCTGACAAAATTTAAATCTTAACTGGAAATGTAGAAGATAATATAATAAAGGTATTACAAATTGTTACTTACAGATTTACATTTCAACATTTCAACTTCTAAACGTGTATTTTACTATGATCCTTCCTTCTTAGTTTAAATAATTTCAAAGCGCTATGACAGTAATCCCTGCCTTGACTCTTACACTGTCAGTTTTTTTAAATTTTAAAATACACAAGATAGTAAAATAATCAAGGACAGTCATATAAAAAAATTAAATAACTGCAAAAAACAAAACAAAACATATAAGTAGGTTAGGATCTCAAAAACCCATGTATCAAATATGACACCCTTGTCAATAGGGAAACCTGGTCATTTCTATTATGAAATATTCACTAATAACTTGGGGGGAATTATCTCTGACACAACATTAAATGACATCCTCCAGATTTCCAAATGTTGTGGTTTTAAACCTTTGAACTTTTCCATTCAGCTGTCTGCTGTTGCTGGTGAATGAAATCATCTCCAGCTTCACATTTTACAGTGAATCCAAAGCTGAATGTGTGACCCTTCAGTCACTGAGTTTATGGTGCTCTACATGTCTGATCGTCTCTCTGAGTCACTGCCAACATTCCTCTGAGTGATGCTTTTTCAGAGGAGCAAAGTTCTTGAAACTTCACAAATAGTTTACCAGGAAGGATAGAAATCTTCATTGTGTTTACAGAAAGTCGTTTGAGCACATGACAGTTACAGCATGTCTAAAAATAGTTCATTGACGAGAGCCATGATGGTGGCAAAACATACACATAGGACTCTCAGTTGTAAAATTAATAATTTATTTGGCTTAATTTATAAATCAAATCAATACAATGGCAAATTTATAATGACAGGTAAAGAATACATTTGTAATAGAGGTTTATACTGCTACTACTACTAATAATAAGAATTTGTTCTGAAATTGCAATGAACCCAAATGATGTCTGATACAAATACACATTTACTGGTTTTATTGGATAGTCATATTTTGGATTCAAATCCAAATTCTACTATCATCAGAAGTTTGGAGAAAATATTATGATAGTTCAAAACATAAATAAACAGAAACAAATAAATGAAATAATACAGTGATTCACAAATAGACACTTGTTCAAAAGATTTTATTTTATTCCTGTTTTCATTTGTGCTTTTCTTTGTTCGCTAAAGGTGCGCTGGAGGTCCAGAAAAAGAGAAGGAAAAGTTGCAGCCGTCTTTATTTCAAAATGTCCTTCCATTACAGAGGGAAGCTCCTCTCTTTCCTTGCAAGATTAGAGACTGCAGTGTGGAACCACCCATTGCAATGAATACCTTAAATAGTATAAACATATTTTACATAACAATGAACTGAATAATGTTATCATAGCCATAGCAAGATCAGCGAGTCACATTTCAGCATTTTTCTCCTTACAATAGGTGCTGCCATACGACAGAAACACTGTAGTGCTCCCCACTGCTCTGAGAAAATGTTGACGTCATTGTTGGCATTTTCACCACTGCTTTTTTGGAGTTGCCAATGACCATATTTAGATAAAAAGCTTGACGGCTAAGCTAGCTGCTAATACTAGCAAACTTGATTGGCAAGACACATATCTGCTAATTAGTGCTAAGAAACAAACTAAGTGCGCACAGTTTGTTCCTCCTGTGCAGAGAGGGTTAGTCTCCGAGCACTAAAAAGAAGAGAAAAGAGGAAGAGAGTAAAAAAAAGAAAAGAAAAGAAAAAAAAGAAAAGAAAAAAAAAAGAAATGTGATCAAAGTTACCTGTTTGACATCCTGATAGAAGAAAATCAGCTTCTTGGATCCGTTTGCAGCAAAGAATTCATGGATCAGACTGAACTGGAAGAATCAGACATTAATGACTCAAAGGTTCAACTCTGAGGAAGGATCACGTCTCTGAACTTACTCTGTCATCAGAGACGACGGCGTCTTCCACCGCCGCCTCCTCCAGGCTGCCGGCGTCGGCCAGCCTGCTCATCAGGTATTTATGTCGGGCATCCAGAGCTGCCCGCCGTTCCTCCTTCACGGCTCTCGCCTGTTTGGCTACTTCTCTCCTCGCCTCATTGGACAGCAGCATCGTCCTTTTACCAGACACCTGGAGAAACATCAGCTCAGTCTACAGACGCAGAGACCAGTGAGAGCTTGGCCCAAACATCTGCAGGTTTCTGAGGACCACGTTTGACCCTGACTGGAGGCATCGATTCTGAGTGTGACTGCCTAAACTGAGCTACTGTCCCCCCTCCACTGAGACGTTCTCCTGTGATGTGTCATGGGGGGAAGTGTTCCTCACGGTTGGACTCGTGACAAGTTCAGTCAGTTTATTCAAACTTTAAAAAGACGCATTTTCAGTCTCTGGATTTCAGCAGAAACAAATGTGAACACAGCACTTTTTGATTGAGTATAAAAGGATGAAAGAGTCAGTGATTAGTAACATTGTTGCTGACTGATGCTGTTGTAGAGCTGTCTTTGGATCCTCACCTTCCTGGAAGCCTTCCCTGGATTGCTCATATATCATTAACTTGTTTGTGTTCAGTAGAATCAGGTGTTGTGGATGCAGGTCGTAGCTGTGTGAGGCCTGTACAGTCAGCGCTGTGTGAGCGCTGTGTAACGTTAGCTTAGACTTCTTTCTGTTGTTATCATCCTTCAGGTTAATGTTGTTGTCATTATGCATCACAGGAAGTGTGGGTGGCTGTTAGCCTCACAGCTCATGGAGAGTTGCTGCTGCTCTGCCTCCTTTTTGATGTTTCTGCTCTTTGTGGCTTTGTGTTACTTTGTGTCGTGTCTGAAACAAAGTGAGTCCATGTTACTAACTGTAGTCGGCTCTCTGTCTCGTGCACAGCTGACTGTTGTCTGAATGAAAGTATTTTTGTACTTTGTGTAATCTGTTGGGTCTTTGAGCCCTTTTTAAACAGCATATGAGCCATATGTATGTGTGTATATGAAAGGTTGTTTGTAAGACATCAAATTGTTGCTTATTCTAGAGCTGCTGCTGTGCCTGATTGGTCTACTCGCTCGAAACTGAAGGTTGACTTGATTCTTTTGGTTTTTTACATTTTGTCAATAAACCAACTTCTTTATGATTTGAACGGCGTCTCTGACGTGTCACAGGCCTGTCAGCTTTCTTGGTGATTGGTATAGATTTGAGCTTCATGCTCTGGCTGTTGTTGGGTTTTCCTCTTTCATATTAAAGCTTTTGTCCTACATTTGGCTCTAAAGTCTAATTCTAATCCCAGCACTGTGTCTGGGTGTGTGATGCTTGTTTTCCTGCTCTTTCTCATGAAACAGTCACAACATTCTCAGTCCAACTTTCACTCTTTGCTGCGTTTGCTGCAGCTGCAGTGAACATGGTGCCGTTTGCCTTTAAGAAAGTTGTGCACAAAGGCTTTTTCTCTAGCAGACAGCTGTGTGGCTAAAAGTCAGATCATTTTTTACCACCTCAGTCACACTGGACTGAAACAAGAGTGAAACTAGGAAGAATCAGAGTTTGTCCAGTGACTGCACTGATTTTCTTCATATTCACAAACTGATTCTAAGTAGTTGCATCAGCTAATCACCCGGACACTGAGCGTCCAACACGCTCCCTGAAGGGAAACGATTACATCCTCCAAACAATCACAATCTGTCTCTGAATGACTGGAATTATTCTCTGATTTGTCAATAACTGGAGTTTATCAATGCAGACACGTTGCCAACATGATGAAGTCAGTCTGAGTCGCATCTCTTTGGCTAACTTAACTCAAGTGGTTGCCGACTATTCTGGTTCTATTCCCATATAACAGCAGGGTTGCTGAGCACCTCTGTCACTCTGCACTTATGTTCCCAGTTCTCTTTTGTGGAGGAATTTTCCAGGAATTCCTGGGACCAGCTTTCCATGAGAGACCCGATCAGGAGCGACTGTCCTGGACACTCCCAGCATCACAGGGACTCACAAACCCGTCTACCACAGTGAGAAGACTGATGGTCACAGGCCCACATGTAGCTTTAGATCACACGTGTGCACTTCCTGTGGTCACTGCTGTAACTCTAGACTCACCGAGGGGCCAGTGGTTGGTGAGGCAGCAGCAGCTGAAGTCATGTGACTAATGGCTCTCAGCTTCTGTCCTCCTATTCGCCGGTGTCCTTCACCTGTCACACCTGGTCAAGAAAGAGTGAGAATGTTCAGAGCTTTAATGGAAAAGAATATTATTACATATAAAAGGCCTCTAACAAGTATTGTAGTGTTAATCAGGATGAAGTCCATCATGAACACTTCAGAGTGGTTCAGACAGTCAGTGTTTCATCCACAGAGCCTCCAGTCTGCATATCAAAGGATCCTGAGGAATGACAGTGAACCCCGAGTTCCCCTCATTACATTCATGTGTGTGACTGTGAGGAAAAGGTGATTGTATGAACGTGTGTGAGCGAGTGAATGAGGCTTGTATCAGAGTGGAGATAATGTCAGCGGCACAAGCTGGACGCTGCAGGTGTCACATGTGAATCTGTGCATCAGTGTCTGCACCTTTGTGGAGGTGAAGCTCAGGAGGTTTGGATTTGTTCAAAGCTCTGTCTGCTCCATCTTTCTTTCCCTCAGGCCTCTCCAGATCAGGAAGGAGGTCCTGTTCTCCTTCTCCCTCCTGGATTTCTGGATCCAGGGAAGGATCAAAGTCTCTCAGCCCAGCATCAGAGCTTCTGGCTGGGGGAGGACTGGAAGTTTCAGCTGGAGGCTGAGAGCCTGGATCTGCCATCTGAGTCACAATTCAAATATTCTCAGTAATCTCAAAAAGCAACAGAAAGGTACCATTTTCATGAGCAGTGGGTTATCCAGCAGTTTGATTCATGTCAGCAGCATTTAGTTTGTAACTGCTGACTCACCTCTGGCTGTGTCCTGCTCTCAGGGTCACAGTGGACACTGTACCTTTGACCGAAGCTGCAAAGACAGTCAGCAGGGGTCTGGATGCATTCAGCACCACGTCCTTGTTGGGCAGACACCTTCAGTGACAGGACAGTTTATTATGCTGGTAACGTTAATAAGTCTGATCACCTGTAGAGCTCATTTAAACACATCAGCTGTAGAACATCATGTGTCATGGCGTGTCCAAACTCACAGGCTGCATCCTCCTGAGGACCCGGCCTTCAAGGTCTACGTGGGCCGGGTCCTCCAAAGGTCGGGTAGGCGGGTAGTGAGCGGCTGTGACGGTCTGGCCTTCAGATCCGCGTCACCGCTGTCTCGGTGGAGTTTAATAAACTCAGCCGTCTGCTCCTTGCTGTCTAAAATCTAACAGGACACTGGAGTAAACTCTCGACCGTCTCACACTTCTGTTTAATCACTTTTCTGTTTGACGTTTATTCAGCTGTGTGAAAACTGTAACTTCAGCCAAACCAAACAAACAACACTGAAAAAAGCCAAACGATAACATTTTTACGTGATCTAAGTGACTTATATATCATGTTTAAACCTGAACAGCCAAAGGCCGTGGGGGTCCAAAAACGATGTGCCGGGAGTCCGCTGTTCTCGCCGGCTCTAATGACCCTCGACCTCCCGGTTAGCTATCCAGATGGTGGGTAACAGACGTCTCCAAAAACGTCAGAGCACTTTTGCAAATATGTGATATCTTGACAAACCGAGCAGATATTTGAAGTTTACACTCCTACATTCTCAAACAGGAGCCCCAGCAGAGATGGATGGCTGGCGCGGCTCTCCGGAGCCCCCAGTCAGAGCAGATGCAGGGCCAGCAGGTGTGGAGACCCCTGGCTGAGGCAGCTGAAGCTGTGGGTGGCAGTCAGCCAGCTCAGGATGCCTTTTGGGCTGCAGCAGCATAAAATCCTCAGCAGGCTGGGTAAGCTTGCGTGAGCTCTCTGTGGAGGCTGTTGCAGCTGAGATGGCTCACCCGAGCGGTGCAAACTTAGTTACCTTCAAGGCTCCAGAGTCAGCTGAGGTCAGCAGCTCAGCCTCTGGGGAGGTTACAATCCCTGGAACAGCCAGGTCTCTACAACCAGAAACAGTCTTTGCATGTGCAGCTTCAGAACAAGACTTGAAGTTCCAGTTAGTGTCCGATGTCCCAGAAACACTCAGGTGCTCACTGAGCAATCTCTTGAGGCCAACACTCACAAAATCAAACCGTCTTTGAGCCTTTGTGGGAACATTTATCGTCAGTGCTGGAAAGGTGGAAACATCTGGGAGATGCAGCCTTAACACACTGGGCTTCACAAGTCCTTGGAGGCAGCTCACTAAACTCAGGGATGCAGACAAAATCAGCACTTGCAGGAACACAATGTGCCCTCTCACAATGAGCTTGGAAGCATAAACTGAGTTTTCCTCACTGACTGTTTCAGACAGGATTGTGGGAGCAACACAAAAAGCAGCTTCAGCTGGAAACACACAGTTTAGTGTCTTTGCTGCTCGCTTTAAGTCACAATAAACAGGAAACTCATTGTGTCTCATGTCAGAATCACTCATATACAGGAAAGGAAGAGGCGGAGCTTATTTCCTGCAGGGAGCGGTTAGCAGTCTGTGTCTTTCTCATTTCTGACTCCTAAAGAGCTGAAAAACACAGGCTGTTATTGGCTGGCTGACACTGGGATTAATGTCCTTGAAGCCAGCAGTCTTTAATGTCCAGGTTCAGAACGGGCAGGTGAAAAACAGTCCTTTATGTCCTCTGATGTTCAATAAACTGTCCTGATTACTGAGGGAGCAGAGAAAGTGTCTCCATCACTCACCACAGCTGGATGCTCTGAAATCCTGGAATCCAGCTGTGGAGAGGAGCGCCGGCGGCGTGGACGCAGTTTAGTAATCAGGGAACGGGAGACAGGAGGGAAACACAGCTGGGACCAATTACACACACGAGACAGGAAACAGTAACACAGGACTGTCAAAGTAAAACAGGAAATATAACACAGAGTCCAAAGTAAGGAGACGTGGGACACAGTGAAGACACAGAAACAGAAACCAGAACTATAATCACAAAACAAACTCAGAAACATAAAGAGTGAATCAGCTGATTCAGTGTTTGTGACAAAAACATGGATCCTGGTTAATAACTTTTATTTGTTTGTTTCTGTATTATTTTGTGTATCGTTCTTATGAGCTGTTGTTTTGTCAGTGAAATATTATTTCATTGTTTTAAGCTTTTTGTTGACTTTGAAGTGCTTAAGTTGATATTTTTGAACATTTAATTTGTTCGATTATTGTCGAGTCGATAAAACTGTCAAACGCACAGCTGCTTCCAGCACGGCCGGAGGAGAGGTGGCCGAGCAGACGCACAACACACACAGCTCACAGGTTTGCATTTCTATATATTGCAGATGTTGCAGAAATTGAGAGTAAAGAACTCAGAGATCCAGCGCTGTCTCCTGCCCCTTATTTATACACCACAACACAACGACAGGCGTAACTCACACAAACGGGTAACATGAGGCTCAGATGCTTTGGACGTGTTCACATATACTGGACACAGAATGATGAAGATGGAGCTGCAGGAAGGAGGAAAAGAGGAAAAACACAGAAAAGATTCACAGATGTGGTGAAAAAGGACACGACAGCTTCTGTTTGTTAGTTTGGTTTTTCTTTATTTGGTAAAGATTCAGAAATAAAGAGAAGATCACATGTTTGAATATCATATTAACGTTCTGTAATTACAACAAGTTGTAAAATCTTTCCAGAGTGAGACAGAGACTGTGCAGAGACTGTAGAAGGACAGAGCAGCAGCAGAGCAGTCCAGATACACTGATGATCCTCTGTCAGATCCAGAGGGACACACAGGGCAGATGCTGGACTCTACATTGTGTCTGACAGTGGAGCTGTTCTCAGAGCAGTTCACTCTGCAGCACTGACAGTCATCTGCACTTCATTCCTCTGTCAGTCACTGCTGGATGAAGCTCTCCTCTCCACCTCCCAGTAACATGGCCCAGTCAGAGCGTCTCTACTAGAGATGGCACGATACCACTTTTTTATGTCCGATACCGATATTATAAATTTGGATATCTGCCGATACCGATATGAATCCAATATAGTGTTTTTTAATCAACAAAACTGTTTTTTAAATATCTTGCCGCATTTTGTTTAAGTTCATACTCAAGTTTAAAACAACAACTACACTAAAGCTATTCTGTTATACCTGTATACATAAAAAATATTTCATAGTTCAGCAATACTGATCAATCTAATAAACATAAACCTACACCATCCTCCCTATTCTGGTATTTTAAAGAGTACTTAGCATAAATATTAAGCAGCCTAAATAATAGGGTTCCAACTCCCAGCAACAACAAAAATAAATAAATAAAAAATAGGGAACCACCCCTCACGCTCCACCTCATGATGCTTAATCGACGTAATCAACCTTAATTTGATGCAGTGTGAAAAAAAATGCACAGAAATCAATTATTTTTCAAGAAATATTAAATAGATTCAACATCTTTCTTCAACAAAATTGCAGACTGCACAGATGGTACCTTCCCAAAGGAAAAAGTACTATAGCTTACTAGGGTATATATATTAGACTTAATAGTCACTATATACAGTAATGGACTTCTATTCATTTTACATCAAATTAAAACTTTGGGTGTCAGATAATTATTTATTAAAAGCTAGACATTTTAAATGAGAATAAGAAAGAAAAGTATGTCTTTGTGCCCCCCTTTTCCCTGTTAATGCCCTATTGGCCCCCCTGGCTAAACTTTGCTAGATCCGCCCCTGCACAGTTACCAGCCGTCAGCTGTAGAAAAAGATCCTGGTGTAGAAAGTAATATTAAATAAATTGTAACAACAGCTTATCAAGCTTAAACGTGCTGCTGTTGTTCAGCCGCTGGTTTGCTCTTTCTGGCGCAAAGTGGACCAAAAACAAACAAGTGAGGCGGACTCGCGACAGAAAAGCCGATCAGCTGATCATTTAAGCAGTTTCATGATTGAAGTAGCAGCGAGAGCGAGAGGCAGTCGCTCGTTAAGCTTAACGTGGGAATGCTTTACAAACATTCAGAGATGGACTTACACACTTGCTTTACTTCTCTCGGGGATAACTTTGTCGGAGATGAAATGCCGGGTTGCTAGCGAAGCTCCAAATGCTATCCAGACCACCGACAGGTCCCGCATGCCACAGCTGCTCTATCACGTGATGCATACTGCTCCGACTGCTAACGTTCTGAGGTGAGTTACGGCGTGTTGCAAGTTTTGTGAGGTGCTTTCGTGATATTTAATGGATCGGATTACATTTTTTATTTTTCTCCGATATCCGATCCAGTAATTTAGGTCAGTATCGGACCGATACCGATACGTAATATCGGATCAGTCCATCTCTAGTCTCTACACACAAGCTGCTGCTGCTTCAACCTCTCTGGATCATCAGGACACAGCTGCTCCTCTCTCAGCACACACACCGTCCTGTTTACCATCATCACCTCCTGCAGAGAGAAGGAGGAAGAGCAGAGGAGATAAACGAGTGTTTCCAGAGACTCTTCATCAGCTGTCAGTCAGTGATGCAGCACATCCAGTATAAAGAGCAGCAGGGACGTCAGTGCTGGGACTGTACTAGGACTCATTGTTGCTTCACTTTTTCTAATCTTTGGATTTTTATTGAAGTTGCTGAAAATGTTTTTCCCTCCTAGTTTGAGTTTGGACTTTCATTCATTAGAAGAACCTTGGTGTGTCCACTCTGAGCTCTGTAGGAACCCCAACAACAAGCCCAACAATCCAGATGGACGGTTCCAGCTGTTAACTGGAGGAATTCCATCCAAACATCTGCTCTCACTAAATTCTTCCTCACCTACAGACTGTGTTCTTCACTGCTTTAAACTTGGAAATCAATGCAGTCATTGGTCTGCGTGCTGCTTTGTTCAGAGAGCTGATTGGCTGTTGACAGTGTTTGATCAGAGCGTGTCAGCGGTTACTATGGTGACCATAAAGGTGAGAAACAGGAAGTGTTTGTGTCCAATCCTGAAGCCTGTCACCGTTCTCCTCTCACAGCTTCACTGAGAAGCTGCAGCTTTACAGGAAACACTGGATCTTTGTTTCATACTGACTGTGTTTAGTACAATACTGCTGACAGCACCACCCACTCACTCCATCACTCTACTGACCTCAGAGTCTCCAGTCTGTAGTCTGGACTCTGCTGAAGATCAGACAGCTGCTTCACATCTGGATCCTTCAGGTTGTTCCAGCTCAACTCCAGCACTCTCAGATGGGAGGGGTTGGACTTCAGTGCTGCTGCCAGATAATCACAGCTGATCTTTGACAAACCACAGTATTTCAATCTGTATAAAGAATGAAAGATGTAAGTTTATTAGACAAAGTGCTTGAAATCATTCAGTGTTTCATCATCTGTTCAGAGCTGAAGAAGGTTCAGAATGTAGAAGTTTAGAAAATGGAAACTCCAAACAGCTGAAGCCAACAGGAAGCAGCTTCAAACAAACACAACAAGAGAAAAAACTCTGAATGTTTCACATTAAAGTCGTACATTTCTCATAAAAACAGGACAAAGACTTGAAAAAGTCGTGTTTTTCCTTCCAGGAACCACATGGCTTCACTTTTAAAGGTGAAGTGTGACAGAAATGGACATATTTGAAGTCCAACACCTTTTTCCAGTCACATTATTAAAGCAGACAAACTACAAGCTCATTTTCATTCCAACAAGTCATCTTCTGACCTGGACTAACAACACTGGTCTCTATGTGCAGCTGGCTGTGAGACCAGTGCTCAGGGAGCGTCTACAAAGTGCAACACTGAAAGAACATCACACACTCATTTGCTTCCAGCACTTTCACACAAACATCTACTGTCATCATTGTCACCAAACTCTGTGGATCCTTTATTGCAAATTCAAATGGGATCAAATGGTCAGACAAAAGAGGGTTATGAGGAAATATGATGAAATGTTGTGTATTAGCAGCAAGTTATTGAATCATTTTCCTCAGAAACCAAACAAAATGATTGACAAACATGTTTTTACAAACTCAGTGTTGGACTTGGATCAGCAGGATAAGCTGATGTTTAAAGGCATTTGAGTCTCGCTGTATGAGAGTCCAGTTCTTACTCAATATTTATGGATGAATGAAACAGAGACTGCAGCGTGTTGTGCGCTCTGCTGAGAAGGTGATTGGCTGCAGACTCCCATCTTTGCAGGACCTGTACACCTCCAGGACATTGCGGCGTGCAGCTCGGATCTCAGCTGACCCTTCTCACCCTGGACACAGTCTGTTTGACCTGCTCCCCTCAGGCAGGAGGCTCCGGTCCATTCGCACCAGAACCTCTCGCCATAAGAACAGTTTCTTCCCCTCTGCTGTTGGACTCATGAACAATAACCATATGACTGTTCCCATCACTAACACATGACCCTACGCTGTGTTCACTGCATCATTCCATGTTTGGCACTGATCACCACCTGCACTCATGTATATATCATTCAACGTAGCACTCTTAATTCTTATTCTCATGTATATATCTCATGTATATCTCATGCACATATCTTCCCACGTAGCACTTTTAATTCTTATCCCTACTTTTATTTTTTTCCATGTCTATTTAAGTGCTATTTATGACACTATGTTTGCACTGAAGCACCGCAGCAATTTCCTAATGTTGTAAACCTGCTCAACATTTGGCAATAAACCCCTTTCTGATTCTGATTCTGATGATGTTCTTTCAGTGTTGCACTTTGTAGACGCTCCCTGAGCCTCACAGCCAGCTGCACATGGACCAGCTGACATTACCCAGCATTAGAGGCGGCTGTAAAAAATTCATGTTCCCATTTAAATGGTTTTAATTTGAATAAAACGATGTTGATTCATTCAATCCTGAATCGATGTTTCATATAAATGTATTTTGCCAGAATCTCAGGTTAAAGCTCACAAACTATTTCAACAAGCAGCAAACAGCTAAAACAGTAAATGAGAGCAGCTAAACACACAAAGATGGAAACAGAGCGTGGATCGTTCACTCCACGGCACGTACACGGACACGCCGTCGGGGCTGAAAGTGGACAGCTCACAGATCCTGAAGCTGCAGGTTTCATCTGTCTCCAACCAAAACTGAGTGAAGCAGCAGCAAAAGAAGATCCAAACTCTGCTTCACGTTTGATCAATATGCTCATGAATTCTCTCTGACTTTGGCTGTTCCTGCCTGCACAGCTCTCTCTCTCAGTGTACTCCAAGAACAGCTTCAAACATCTGTTTCTGCATCATTCACTGTTTATTAGCCACCAGTCTGCTGTTGTGTTCAGTGCTGTCGGCCTCTGACAGTAAAGCCTCATTTCTGCTGTTCCATGGAAACTTTTTAAAATGATGACAGATTACAAACTCTCAGCTGTGTCTGTAATCAAACCTCTGTAACTTTGCTTCACTTCAGCAGCATCAGCTCATGTTCACATGTTGCTTCATGGTTTGCTTCAGTTTTTGATCGACTGCAGAACATTTTGAAGGTTATCTGCTATAAAAAGCCAGAAGAGGAAAATCTGCTTCATGTGTTTCTGTTTGATCCTCAGTGACTTTGACACAAAGGCCTCTGCTGTGATGATCACACCTCTGATCAAGTCTCACAGTGTCACAACTGATAAATGATCAGAGTTAGAATATTTCTGACTGTCTGCTGTGTGCCGTGACCTTTGACCTGCTAAAGACAGTCAGCTGTGGATTATTCATTGTTGTGTCTGATACTTAGAACTGTGAGGAAGAAGCTACACAGTTAATCAGGGTCCCCTCTCTCTGAATCAGGAAAGGTGGGCAGGCCGCGTGTGGGCCGCGGGCCATACGTTGAGTATCACTGTTTGAAATGTGAACATTGTTCTGCTGCAGTCAATGGACTAAACCAGAGAAGAAGAAAACAGACTTTACCATGAAGATCCTCAGTGTGGATCAGTATAATATCAGCCTGATGTCTGCAGTTTAGTGTCAGCACAACTTTCACATCATATTCATCTCAGCACAACTAAAACATGCTGACTGACCTCAGAGTTTCAAGTTTACATCCTGGACTCTCCAGGAAACCACACAGATGCTTCACTCCTGGATCCTGCAGGTTGTTGTTCTTAGTCAAAGACAAGAAGTCATTACTCAGGTCCAGCTCTCTCAGATGGGAGGGGTTGGACTTCAGTGCTGCTGCCAGATAATCACAGCTGATCTCTGACAAACCACAGCTCTGCAATCTGTATAAAGAATGAAAGATGTAAGTTTATTAGACAAAGTGCTTGAAATCATTCAGTGTTTCATCATCTGTTCAGAGCTGAAGAAGGTTCAGAATGTAGAAGTTTAGAAAATGGAAACTCCAAACAGCTGAAGCCAACAGGAAGCAGCTTCAAACAAACACAACAAGAGAAAAAACTCTGAATGTTTCACATTAAAGTCGAACATTTCTCATAAAAACAGGACACAGACTTGAAAAAGTCGTGTTTTTCCTTCCAGGAACCACATGGCTTCACTTTTAAAGGTGAAGTGTGACAGAAATGGACATATTTGAAGTCCAACACCTTTTCCCAGTCACATTATTAAAGCAGACAAACTACAAGCTCATTTTCATTCCAACAAGTCATCTTCTGACCTGGACTAACAACACTGGTCTCTATGTGCAGCTGGCTGTGAGACCAGTGCTCAGGGAGCGTCTACAAAGTGCAACACTGAAAGAACATCACACACTCATTTGCTTCCAGCACTTTCACACAAACATCTACTGTCATTATTGTCACCAAACTCTGTGGATCCTTTATTGCAAATTCAAATGGGATCAAATGGTCAGACAAAAGAGGGTTATGAGGAAATATGATGAAATGTTGTGTATTAGCAGCAACTTATTGAATCATTTTCCTCAGAAACCAAACAAAATGATTGACAAACATGTTTTTACAAACTCAGTGTTGGACTTGGATCAGCAGGATAAGCTGATGTTTAAAGGCATTTGAGTCTCGCTGTATGAGAGTCCAGTTCTTACTCAATATTTATGGATGATGTTCTTTCAGTGTTGCACTTTGTAGACGCTCCCTGAGCCTCACAGCCAGCTACACATGGACCAGCTGACATTACCCAGCATTAGAGGCGGCTGTAAAAAATTCATGTTCCCATTTAAATGGTTTTAATTTGAATAAAACGATGTTGATTCATTCAATCCTGAATCGATGTTTAATATAAATGTATTTTGCCAGAATCTCAGGTTAAAGCTCACAAACTATTTCAACAAGCAGCAAACAGCTAAAACAGTAAATGAGAGCAGCTAAACACACAAAGATGGAAACACAGAGCGTGGATCGTTCACTCGACGGCACGTACACGGACACGCCGTCGGGGCTGAAAGTGGACAGCTCACAGATCCTGAAGCTGCAGGTTTCATCTGTCTCCAACCAAAACTGAGTGAAGCAGCAGCAAAAGAAGATCCAAACTCTGCTTCACGTTTGATCAATATGCTCATGAATTCTCTCTGACTTTGGCTGTTCCTGCCTGCACAGCTCTCTCTCTCTCAGTGTACTCCAAGAACAGCTTCAAACATCTGTTTCTGCATCATTCACTGTTTATTAGCCACCAGTCTGCTGTTGTGTTCAGTGCTGTCGGCCTCTGACAGTAAAGCCTCATTTCTGCTGTTCCATGGAAACTTTTTAAAATGATGACAGATTACAAACTCTCAGCTGTGTCTGTAATCAAACCTCTGTAACTTTGCTTCACTTCAGCAGCATCAGCTCATGTTCACATGTTGCTTCATGGTTTGCTTCAGTTTTTGATCGACTGCAGAATATTTTGAAGGTTATCTGCTATAAAAAGCCAGAAGAGGAAAATCTGCTTCATGTGTTTCTGTTTGATCCTCAGTGACTTTGACACAAAGGCCTCTGCTGTGATGATCACACCTCTGATCAAGTCTCACAGTGTCACAACTGATAAATGATCAGAGTTAGAATATTTCTGACTGTCTGCTGTGTGCCGTGACCTTTGACCTGCTAAAGACAGTCAGCTGTGGATTATTCATTGTTGTGTCTGATACTTAGAACTGTGAGGAAGAAGCTACACAGTTAATCAGGGTCCCCTCTCTCTGAATCAGGAAAGGTGGGCAGGCCGCGTGTGGGCCGCGGGCCATACGTTGAGTATCACTGTTTGAAATGTGAACATTGTTCTGCTGCAGTCAATGGACTAAACCAGAGAAGAAGAAAACAGACTTTACCATGAAGATCCTCAGTGTGGATCAGTATAATATCAGCCTGATGTCTGCAGTTTAGTGTCAGCACAACTTTCACATCATATTCATCTCAGCTGTCAAGGGTAGTGTCGTGGATGAGAGAAGGAGGACCCAAACGCTGGACTCACAGGCAGGTAGATGAAGGTGGATGTTTATTGCCGAAGGAGTGAGCAAACAGTACAGAGGGAGGAAATGGCTGGCTGACTGAATGAACAAAGGACTGACTGACTGACTGACTGACTGACTGGCTGGACATACAGACGACATTGACATACATCATTAATGACCCGACATTGAATGGGTAGAACAGAGGGCTTAAATACACAGACTGGTGATAATGATGATAATGAGAGACCGGTGAGTACACAGCTGAACATAATGCACACAGACCAAGGCTAACACAATAAAACAGGAAGTGGAACAGGCAGTAGATAAACAGTGAACATGAACTAAGAATACTGGGTCAAAGACCCAGAAACCCTGACATCAGCACAACTAAAACATGCTGACTGACCTCAGAGTTTCAAGTTTACATCCTGGACTCTCCAGGAAACCACACAGATGCTTCACTCCTGGATCCTGCAGGTTGTTGTTGTCGCTCAGCTCCAGCTCTCTCAGACGTGAGGGGTTGGACTTCAGTGCTGCTGCCAGATAATCACAGCTGATCTTTGACAAACCACAGTTCCTCAATCTGTATAAAGAATGAAAGATGTAAGTTTATTAGACAAAGTGCTTGAAATCATTCAGTGTTTCATCATCTGTTCAGAGCTGAAGAAGGTTCAGAATGTAGAAGTTTAGAAAATGGAAACTCCAAACAGCTGAAGCCAACAGGAAGCAGCTTCAAACAAACACAACAAGAGAAAAAACTCTGAATGTTTCACATTAAAGTCATACATTTCTCATAAAAACAGGACAAAGACTTGAAAAAGTCGTGTTTTTCCTTCCAGGAACCACATGGCTTCACTTTTAAAGGTGAAGTGTGACAGAAATGGACATATTTGAAGTCCAACACCTTTTTCCAGTCACATTATTAAAGCAGACAAACTACAAGCTCATTTTCATTCCAACAAGTCATCTTCTGACCTGGACTAACAACACTGGTCTCTATGTGCAGCTGGCTGTGAGACCAATGCTCAGGGAGCGTCTACAAAGTGCAACACTGAAAGAACATCACACACTCATTTGCTTCCAGCACTTTCACACAAACATCTACTGTCATTATTGTCACCAAACTCTGTGGATCCTTTATTGCAAATTCAAATGGGATCAAATGGTCAGACAAAAGAGGGTTATGAGGAAATATGATGAAATGTTGTGTATTAGCAGCAACTTATTGAATCATTTTCCTCAGAAACCAAACAAAATGATTGACAAACATGTTTTTACAAACTCAGTGTTGGACTTGGATCAGCAGGATAAGCTGATGTTTAAAGGCATTCGAGTCACAACTGATGAGGTGTTTGTGTGGAAATCTCTTAGTGGGACCAAAGAGAGAAAAAGCCCTGGTCCTGATGCTGTGGGAGGGAAATGATTGAAGTGTGCTGTGAGGAACTGACTGGGAGATTTTCACACATTTTCCAGTCCTCCTGGGAACAACAGGAAGTTCCCAGCATATGGAAACAAAGGTTAAGTGTCCTATGGCACTCAGTGATGATGGTGCTGTGGCCCCACCACCTCCACCTCTTTGTAAAGGAACTAACTGTAATCTGAAGCTTCAAATGGAACTAAGACTTCCTCCACTAGGTGGCAGTGTCTGATGAGAAAGTGTTAGTGGAGCTGGCCTGGAGTCAGAAACAGGAAGATGCAGGATTTGGGCTGAAATGGGCAAAAGTGGTTAGCACTAGTGCCTTAGAGCAAGAAGGTTGTAGGTTGAAGCTTGTTGGTCAGCTGGGCCTTTCTGTGGAGGTTGGATGTTCTCCCACAGTCCAATGAAATGCTGCTTAGGTTCATTGGTGCTTCTACATTGGCTGTAGGTGTGGATGTGAGGGAGTGCTTCTCTGTCGCTCTCTGTTGGCCCTGTGATGGACTGCTCACCTGTGCAGGTGGACCACGCCTCTTGCCCTATGACAGCTAGGGCACAGGCTGCAGCCCTGTGAGCCTAAGCTGAATAAACAGTTAGCAAAAATGATCCATAGATGGCCTGAAATCCCCCAGTTAGCAGTTTGGTAGATAGCTATGACATGCTAATCCCATCCAGCAGCTGTATTCTACCTGTAAGCTGATCCCTGCTGAGCCAAAGCACTTTTTCATATACAAATTACAACCTTTAATAGAAACCTATTGGTCAGCATCTTATTAGCCTGCTGTTAGCTTCATTCCACAGAAAACTGAGAGAAACTAACAGAGTTGATAAAGAATAAAGAGAAATGTGCTGATTTAAAGCCTTTGAAGTGCTTCAGATGATCTCTGTCCACTTCTGTCCACTCATTCATTCATGTAAGCTTTCTAATGCAGCTTTGATCTTCACAGTCTGCTTGATGAAACTCATTCTAACCCTGAATGTCAGAGTGTTCCTCCTTCTCTTTCCCATCATTCATGCTGGCAGTGGAGGAGATTTGGATGTTGGACTGTGTTTTGGATGATGTGTGTATGTTTGTGTGGGACTGCTGTCTGTAAAGCAAACACACATTTTGCTTTGGATTTCAGTGTCACACAGACTTTAAGGTGCAACGAAGAGTTTGAGAGTTTCACAGTGAATTTTCCAGTGGAGGATTTTTCTTCTTCTTTGAAGGTTTGAAATGTGAACATTGTTCTGCTGCAGTCAATGGACTAAACCAGAGAAGAAGAAAACAGACTTTACCATGAAGATCCTCAGTGTGGATCAGTATAATATCAGCCTGATGTCTGCAGTTTAGTGTCAGCACAACTTTCACATCATATTCATCTCAGCACAACTAAAACATGCTGACTGACCCCAGAGTTTCAAGTTTACATCCTGGACTCTCCAGGAAACCACACAGATGCTTCACTCCTGGATCCTGCAGCTTGTCGTTGGAGCTCAGGTACAGCTCTCTCAGATGGGAGGGGTTGGACTTCAGTGCTGCTGCCAGATAATCACAGCTGATCTTTGACAAACCACAGTTCTTCAATCTGTATAAAGAATGAAAGATGTAAGTTTATTAGACAAAGTGCTTGAAATCATTCAGTGTTTCATCATCTGTTCAGAGCTGAAGAAGGTTCAGAATGTAGAAGTTTAGAAAATGGAAACTCCAAACAGCTGAAGCCAACAGGAAGCAGCTTCAAACAAACACAACAAGAGAAAAAACTCTGAATGTTTCACATTAAAGTCGTACATTTCTCATAAAAACAGGACAAAGACTTGAAAAAGTCGTGTTTTTCCTTCCAGGAACCACATGGCTTCACTTTTAAAGGTGAAGTGTGACAGAAATGGACATATTTGAAGTCCAACACCTTTTTCCAGTCACATTATTAAAGCAGACAAACTACAAGCTCATTTTCATTCCAACAAGTCATCTTCTGACCTGGACTAACAACACTGGTCTCTATGTGCAGCTGGCTGTGAGACCAGTGCTCAGGGAGCGTCTACAAAGTGCAACACTGAAAGAACATCACACACTCATTTGCTTCCAGCACTTTCACACAAACATCTACTGTCATTATTGTCACCAAACTCTGTGGATCCTTTATTGCAAATTCAAATGGGATCAAATGGTCAGACAAAAGAGGGTTATGAGGAAATATGATGAAATGTTGTGTATTAGCAGCAAGTTATTGAATCATTTTCCTCAGAAACCAAACAAAATGATTGACAAACATGTTTTTACAAACTCAGTGTTGGACTTGGATCAGCAGGATAAGCTGATGTTTAAAGGCATTTGAGTCTCGCTGTATGAGAGTCCAGTTCTTACTCAATATTTATGGATGATGTTCTTTCAGTGTTGCACTTTGTAGACGCTCCCTGAGCCTCACAGCCAGCTGCACATGGACCAGCTGACATTACCCAGCATTAGAGGCGGCTGTAAAAAAATTCATGTTCCCATTTGAATGGTTTTAATTTGAATAAAACGATGTTGATTCATTCAATCCTGAATCGATGTTTAATATAAATGTATTTTGCCAGAATCTCAGGTTAAAGCTCACAAACTATTTCAACAAGCAGCAAACAGCTAAAACAGTAAATGAGAGCAGCTAAACACACAAAGATGGAAACACAGAGCGTGGATCGTTCACTCGACGGCACGTACACGGACACGCCGTCGGGGGTGAAAGTGGACAGCTCACAGATCCTGAAGCTGCAGGTTTCATCTGTCTCCAACCAAAACTGAGTGAAGCAGCAGCAAAAGAAGATCCAAACTCTGCTTCACGTTTGATCAATATGCTCATGAATTCTCTCTGACTTTGGCTGTTCCTGCCTGCACAGCTCTCTCTCTCTCAGTGTACTCCAAGAACAGCTTCAAACATCTGTTTCTGCATCATTCACTGTTTATTAGCCACCAGTCTGCTGTTGTGTTCAGTGCTGTCGGCCTCTGACAGTAAAGCCTCATTTCTGCTGTTCCATGGAAACTTTTTAAAATGATGACAGATTACAAACTCTCAGCTGTGTCTGTAATCAAACCTCTGTAACTTTGCTTCACTTCAGCAGCATCAGCTCATGTTCACATGTTGCTTCATGGTTTGCTTCAGTTTTTGATCGACTGCAGAATATTTTGAAGGTTATCTGCTATAAAAAGCCAGAAGAGGAAAATCTGCTTCATGTGTTTCTGTTTGATCCTCAGTGACTTTGACACAAAGGCCTCTGCTGTGATGATCACACCTCTGATCAAGTCTCACAGTGTCACAACTGATAAATGATCAGAGTTAGAATATTTCTGACTGTCTGCTGTGTGCCGTGACCTTTGACCTGCTAAAGACAGTCAGCTGTGGATTATTCATTGTTGTGTCTGATACTTAGAACTGTGAGGAAGAAGCTACACAGTTAATCAGGGTCCCCTCTCTCTGAATCAGGAAAGGTGGGCAGGCCGCATGTGGGCCGCGGGCCATACGTTGAGTATCACTGTTTGAAATGTGAACATTGTTCTGCTGCAGTCAATGGACTAAACCAGAGAAGAAGAAAACAGACTTTACCATGAAGATCCTCAGTGTGGATCAGTATAATATCAGCCTGATGTCTGCAGTTTAGTGTCAGCACAACTTTCACATCATATTCATCTCAGCACAACTAAAACATGCTGACTGACCTCAGAGTTTCAAGTTTACATCCTGGACTCTCCAGGAAACCACACAGATGCTTCACTCCTGGATCCTGCAGGTTGTTGTTGTAACTCAGGTTCAGCTCTCTCAGATGGGAGGGGTTGGACTTCAGTGCTGCTGCCAGATAATCACAGCTGATCTCTGACAAACCACAGCGCTCCAATCTGTATAAAGAATGAAAGATGTAAGTTTATTAGACAAAGTGCTTGAAATCATTCAGTGTTTCATCATCTGTTCAGAGCTGAAGAAGGTTCAGAATGTAGAAGTTTAGAAAATGGAAACTCCAAACAGCTGAAGCCAACAGGAAGCAGCTTCAAACAAACACAACAAGAGAAAAAACTCTGAATGTTTCACATTGAAGTCGTACATTTCTCATAAAAACAGGACAAAGACTTGAAAAAGTCGTGTTTTTCCTTCCAGGAACCACATGGCTTCACTTTTAAAGGTGAAGTGTGACAGAAATGGACATATTTGAAGTCCAACACCTTTTTCCAGTCACATTATTAAAGCAGACAAACTACAAGCTCATTTTCATTCCAACAAGTCATCTTCTGACCTGGACTAACAACACTGGTCTCTATGTGCAGCTGGCTGTGAGACCAGTGCTCAGGGAGCGTCTACAAAGTGCAACACTGAAAGAACATCACACACTCATTTGCTTCCAGCACTTTCACACAAACATCTACTGTCATTATTGTCACCAAACTCTGTGGATCCTTTATTGCAAATTCAAATGGGATCAAATGGTCAGACAAAAGAGGGTTATGAGGAAATATGATGAAATGTTGTGTATTAGCAGCAACTTATTGAATCTTTTTCCTCAGAAACCAAACAAAATGATTGACAAACATGTTTTTACAACCTCAGTGTTGGACTTGGATCAGCAGGATAAGCTGATGTTTAAAGGCATTTGAGTCTCGCTGTATGAGAGTCCAGTTCTTACTCAATATTTATGGATGATGTTCTTTCAGTGTTGCACTTTGTAGACGCTCCCTGAGCCTCACAGCCAGCTGCACATGGACCAGCTGACATTACCCAGCATTAGAGGCGGCTGTAAAAAATTCATGTTCCCATTTAAATGGTTTTAATTTGAATAAAACGATGTTGATTCATTCAATCCTGAATCGATGTTTAATATAAATGTATTTTGCCAGAATCTCAGGTTAAAGCTCACAAACTATTTCAACAAGCAGCAAACAGCTAAAACAGTAAATGAGAGCAGCTAAACACACAAAGATGGAAACACAGAGCGTGGATCGTTCACTCGACGGCACGTACACGGACACGCCGTCGGGGCTGAAAGTGGACAGCTCACAGATCCTGAAGCTGCAGGTTTCATCTGTCTCCAACCAAAACTGAGTGAAGCAGCAGCAAAAGAAGATCCAAACTCTGCTTCACGTTTGATCAATATGCTCATGAATTCTCTCTGACTTTGGCTGTTCCTGCCTGCACAGCTCTCTCTCTCTCAGTGTACTCCAAGAACAGCTTCAAACATCTGTTTCTGCATCATTCACTGTTTATTAGCCACCAGTCTGCTGTTGTGTTCAGTGCTGTCGGCCTCTGACAGTAAAGCCTCATTTCTGCTGTTCCATGGAAACTTTTTAAAATGATGACAGATTACAAACTCTCAGCTGAGTCTGTAATCAAACCTCTGTAACTTTGCTTCACTTCAGCAGCATCAGCTCATGTTCACATGTTGGTTCATGGTTTGCTTCAGTTTTTGATCGACTGCAGAACATTTTGAAGGTTATCTGCTATAAAAAGCCAGAAGAGGAAAATCTGCTTCATGTGTTTCTGTTTGATCCTCAGTGACTTTGACACAAAGGCCTCTGCTGTGATGATCACACCTCTGATCAAGTCTCACAGTGTCACAACTGATAAATGATCAGAGTTAGAATATTTCTGACTGTCTGCTGTGTGCCGTGACCTTTGACCTGCTAAAGACAGTCAGCTGTGGATTATTCATTGTTGTGTCTGATACTTAGAACTGTGAGGAAGAAGCTACACAGTTAATCAGGGTCCCCTCTCTCTGAATCAGGAAAGGTGGGCAGGCCGCGTGTGGGCCGCGGGCCATACGTTGAGTATCACTGTTTGAAATGTGAACATTGTTCTGCTGCAGTCAATGGACTAAACCAGAGAAGAAGAAAACAGACTTTACCATGAAGATCCTCAGTGTGGATCAGTATAATATCAGCCTGATGTCTGCAGTTTAGTGTCAGCACAACTTTCACATCATATTCATCTCAGCACAACTAAAACATGCTGACTGACCTCAGAGTTTCAAGTTTACATCCTGGACTCTCCAGGAAACCACACAGATGCTTCACTCCTGGATCCTGCAGCTTGTTCTTAGTTGAAGAAGAGGAGTCATTACCCAGGTTCAGCTCTCTCAGATGGGAGGGGTTGGACTTCAGTGCTGCTGCCAGATAATCACAGCTGATCTCTGACAAACCACAGTTCCACAATCTGTATAAAGAATGAAAGATGTAAGTTTATTAGACAAAGTGCTTGAAATCATTCAGTGTTTCATCATCTGTTCAGAGCTGAAGAAGGTTCAGAATGTAGAAGTTTAGAAAATGGAAACTCCAAACAGCTGAAGCCAACAGGAAGCAGCTTCAAACAAACACAACAAGAGAAAAAACTCTGAATGTTTCACATTAAAGTCGTACATTTCTCATAAAAACAGGACAAAGACTTGAAAAAGTCGTGTTTTTCCTTCCAGGAACCACATGGCTTCACTTTTAAAGGTGAAGTGTGACAGAAATGGACATATTTGAAGTCCAACACCTTTTTCCAGTCACATTATTAAAGCAGACAAACTGATGATGACATCTCTGGGGTCTGATTAATAGAAAAAAAATGTCTTTGAGACCTTTTGTAACTGACAAACTCTTCATCTGCTAACAACACTGAGTTGAATCTCCATGGCTGATAGTTGGAGCAGGCATCAGGAATACACATTGAAAAAACAAGAGGAGAAATCACCAGAGTCTTATAATCACATTCTGTAACTAAAGGGAGACGTTTTTCTATACAAATATATGTTTTATGGACATTAGAAAAAAAGAGTATTGACGTGAAGCAGGATTATGAAATCTCCATACATCAGCCAGCCCATAATTATCAAGAAAGCTCTGAATGACGCATGCTGACTTTGGACTAAGTGTACTTTTGTGTGAACTGTGGTCCATAGCAGATAATGAGCAGTTTAGGTCTCCCTCAAAGATGATATTGTGTGATGACATATTGGGGAGCCGCGCAAAGACATTAGTGAAAAATCTGTGATCGTCCCAATTAGAGGCGTAGATATTTGCTAAGATCAAATGAAAACCATAAACTATATTTTCTGCACTTAAAATCGACAGTGCGCCTTATGGATGAATTCTGGTTGTGCTTACTGACCTCGAACCGATTTTATGTGCTACACGGCGCTCAGAAACCTTTCAAAAGATGTTTTGGTACGACTTTGCTCAGCTACGAGGCCGCACCGCTTGATGGATTGTTGGAGCATTACAGCTACGAGGAGCCTCGCGGAGTGATACGTACTCTGCTTCAACGTAATATTACTGTATTGAGTGTGTATAAGGACCATAAATGGCACCTGTAAGAGACACGGTTACAAAGAGGGTTTCAAACTCCAGGCTGTCAGTCACGCAGTAGAACCTGGGAACAGAGCAGCTGCTTGTTATTATGCTCAGCGTCTGTTTACATTTTGACTGCACGATTGTGAGCTTTTTGTTATGCACAAACACAACATTGTTTTCTTTTATTTATGGAGCATTATTATTTAATAAATGCTGATCATTTATTCCTGAGTAATTGTTTCATGTACATCTACGCTGTATGTTAATAAATGTGCCTGTGTGAGATTTGGGACACAGCTTTGACTAAGAACTCTCTTTTTGTTCGAACTTTCTGGCTTTAAAAATATCGAGATATATATCGTATATCGCCATCCAGCTAAAGAATATCGAGATATGAACTTTGGGTCATATCGCCCAGTCGTAATATTGCAATAGGTTGTCCGTTAAACTCAAGCGGGGCTTGGGCCCTGGCACGGCGTAGCCACACAATCCTGGTAGTAGTGACGCTCGGCTATGACGGCGTGCGGGTTACCGGCTGGCTTTCTCAGGATAGGGCTCCTGTGTGAGCGGTCGACAATAACGTCTTTATCCATACCCAGCACTTCACGTAGTAGCACGGATACGGCCGTGGAGGAGCTCGAGTCCAGGCCCTCTGGGATCCCTATGATGTGGATGTTAGCTCTCCGCTTCCTGCCTTCATCACATTTATCCTTCAGGTCAGACAGCTCCTCCTTCATACTCTCTACTGTAGACTGCAGGGTGGTCACCTCATCGCTCCACATTGACAGCCCATCCTCAGCTTCTTTCACTCTAACCTTTACTCCATCAACTTCGCCGCACGTCGCCGCCATGCTGTTAGTGATCTCATTTCTCAGTCCTTGCACGTCAGCCCTTATATTGTCAAAATCTTCTTTCAATGCATTTCTGACTTCTTCTTTTAACAGCGTACTAATGTCCTCTTTAATGGATTGAAGAAGCTCCAGTTTTAGAGCAGTAGGATCCACATCACGCGCGTCTGTTGAGTCTGCTCTTCAGCGGCCGTAGAGCTGGACGCTGCCCTTTGGCCATCATCGATACTCTCGCCCGAGATCGCACCGGGGCTAAAATATTCACCTGCTCAGCTGTTTTTGATCAGTTTGAGCCTGTGTGGTTTGATCAGGTGGAGGAACGATGTGATGCTATAAAGACATCATCTTGTCCAAATGATGTTGTTCCAACACGTGTTTAAAAAGATTTTAAAGGTTGTTGGTTCCGACATCTTAGCGATTTTTAACAGCAGTCTTAGTTCAGGTGTTGTACAGCCTGTTTTAAACATGCTGTTGTACAGCCTGTACTAAAAACCTGATCTGGATCCTCTGTCCGCTCAAATTTCAGGCCTATTTCAAAGCTTCCCTTCCTGTCGAAGATTTTGTAAAAGATTATATTTGTTCAGCTGCAATCTGTTGTAAAGGTTTCAGTCTGGTTTTAAAGCTCTTCACAGCACTGAAACTGCACTTTGAAAAGTTCTTAATGATCTTTTATCAGCCACTGATCAGGAGACTCAGCTGTGCTTTTGGATCTGACTGCTGCCTTGACCACAGCATCTTGACCTCACCATTGGAGCATGGCGGCATCAAGGGCGCTCTATTAGACTGGTTCAGCTCTTTTATTAAATCGCATTATTACATTTGGGGCTTATATTTGACGGCAATTTGAAAAACAGCTGAGCTCAGTTGTACAGCGGTCTTTCTTCAAACTGAGGCTTTTATCTAAGGTGAGATCATTTATATCTTTTAAAAACCTTGAACGGGCGATCCACGTTTTCATGACGTCCCAGCTGGATTATTGTAACTCCTTATATGTTGGAGTTAGTGGGACCTGCCTGGCAAGACTGCAGCTGGTCCAGAAAGCTGCAGCTCGTCTTCTGACACAAGCTCAAAGACATTTATCGTCCCAACAACCACATATACGCTGGTCCCTCGCTGTAACACAGTTCACCTTTGGCGGCCTCGCTGTTTCGCTGATCTTTTTTGTGCAATTTTGCATGTTTTTGTTTTTTACAGCGCATTGTGTTCTGCGTCCTGATTGGCTGTAGACCATTGTCAGCCAATCTCGTGCCGTGTCTCCTGTACAGTACAGAATGTGTTCAAATTTACAGCAGTGTGACTCTGCAGTGCTGCACTGTATGTTTGTACGTTTTGTCCCAACAAACAACAATGATGACGAGACGTTTTGCACCTGTGGTAGCAGCCAAAGGCAGAGGAAGATGCTGACCATCATAGTTTCAACAAGGAGGCAAAAAGGTTGTAACTGTCCACAACAAGAACATCGTAAGGATGGAGTCAGCTTTGGCTTTGTGGCTCAGTGACCGCAGGAAAAAGAACATCGTGCTGGACACCAACATTATCTGCAGAAAAACTCAAAAGCTTTATGAAACTTTACCTGACAGCGAGGAGCCCAGGCCATGGACGAGTGCTCCTCACACAGAAGCTCATTTAATGCCAGCAAAGGCTGATTTGACACATTTCAGAAACACTTTGCTTTCACTCTTTAATAATGAACTTATTTTTCTATGAAGGTTTGAACTTTGTTTAAACAAGAGAGAAAAGTGTGAAAATGTTCATGCCTGTCTGAGAAAAGTGTAGAAAGTGTGCAGTGAGGGTTTAACTGCCTTAAAACTTCTATAATACTTGTAAAACATAAAGCTGCTACTTCATTCTGAGACTTATTTTTAGAACGTAACTCGATAAACGAGCGACCGCAGTACTGTATTGTGTTTATTTTGAAAACTCTCAACAGGATCTTCAGATTTATTTTGAAAGCTTTATCTGGAAAACACAAACACATAAGCAGGAAACAAAGAGCGTGATATGAAACGATAGACGTTTTCATATGGTCATCATATATACATCGTTCTATCGAACAGCCCCAGCTCCTGCTGTCAGTCTCTGTAAATCTGCTCTGAAAACACATTTGTATTCACTGGCTTTTAATACAGCATGAGAGTTATTTGATATTTGATGTGTGATATTAATATTAGGAGTTATTTTAATAGTTATCTTGGATTCTTGTACAGCACTGTGGTCAACGCTGCTGCTGTAATTAATGTGCTATAAACACATAAACAATCTGCAGTTAAACATCCAAAACTAAAGATGTGATCGCTGCCTTTAGAAAATGTGCTGATGCACAAGATATCAGCTCCATTAAGGTGGAATGTGGCCGTGTTAGAAACATGTTGGAAGAAGTTTGAAGCTGAAACTGTGAAGCTGAGAGTGAAAGAGCTCCAGTGTCTGTCACAGGAAACTTTCTTATTTCCACACTGATGAAAGCATCAAGCTTTGATTTCCTGCTGCTTTTATTGAGTCACACTGTGAAACTGAGCCACAGCTGAACCAGCATCCCTGTACAGCAGACACTTACAGCGCTTGGCTGCTTCCATTGGACCCTCTGCACAGAGCTTCAGTTTCCTCTTCTGGTCCCAAAGTGCAGAACAACAAGGTTTCAAACAGCTTCGTTCCAGCAGCATCAGCCACAGACATGCATAGAGAATCCTTTGGTTGTGTTGTGTGTTTGCATATCTGCTGTGTTGCTTTGTGAGGATGGATCATCTCCTGCAGCTCCAGATAAACAAGCTGGACCTGAACCTGGTAGCTTCACTTAGAAGACACTTGTGACGGGAACGTGTGAGAAGTTTTGTGCAGACAAGTGTGGATTTAGAGTGTGGGACGAGCTCTCCACAGTCTTTGTGGAGATCCACATTCTGCATACTGCCTGTGAGAAGCTGCAGACATTTGTCCTCCAAATCCACTGAGCAGCTGCTCGTGGTGGTATTAGCTTCATGTGTGCGTGTTAGCATGAAGCCTCGGTCACACTCTGCTGTGGACACGGTCACGGACAGCTGGACGCCTGATGGACGAGTCGTCCTTCCTGTTAAACTTCTTTGAGCATGAGAATAGCATAAGAAGCTCAGTGGACACTGTTCAGGGTTTTAACTCTCGCTTTCTGATGGGTTTAGATTTTATTATTGTCATTTGTATTAGGAAATATTTAACCATATATTCTTAGAGGTGTATAATCAATTGTGTAGTGATAGGATGTGTGATCTTTAGCAGGCTGCAGGGGCTTGGTGTGTATTCCACACTAGAATGCACACCCACATCCTGGGAGCACGAGAGAGGTCGTACCTTCTCTTATTGTTTTATGGCAGGATTAACGTAGCTACGTCTGTTCTAGTCTAAGTGCTTTTTGTTTAGATGAACTGCTGGACTTCCTCACCATGTTATCTAGGGTGAACCATCTAGGGTGAAGGGGGGTCTACCCTCTTCCTGACCAAGGATGTTATATGACCCTTTGATCAGCAGTACCACACACACACACACACACACACACACACACACACACACACACACACACACACACAGTATTCTTTGTTCACATGTATACCTATGTGAGATGCTATATGTTAATGACCCTATGCATATTCATGTAACCACAATAAAAGGAGTGCTATGGGGAGCCTGGCTGAGAGTCTGATGGTGGTCAAGTGGTGGAACGACGCTTGGCTCCAGCCAGGTCTCCCTCATGCATGAGTAAACCAGAGAACTTTGGTGCCTTGTGTCTTGCTTTTTGCTGCGTAGCAGATTGTCCTTAACGTTCCAGTGGATAGGTTCAAACTACAAACCTATCATTAATTGGTCCTTCGAGAGCCGGATCCCTGGAGTCGACATTCACCGAGGGGAAAAGAGACACGCCGACAGACTGACGTCAGCCAGGACTTATAGAGGTCCTGCAGCAAAGTCCCGAGGCGTGAGAATTCGTCATCGAGCCGGTGGATTAGCCGTCTGTTTTTTCTCCTCGATGGATGACGATTGACGGGATTCGGGACTGATGCTACTCGCAATAAGCAACACCAAGTAGGTATGTGAAAAATCTAAGCCACTGTGTGAGGCTGAGTTGTAAAGTCTTTATCACTGTGTGCGATAAAGCGTGTAGTCACTGTGTGCGACTATTCTTTGCCGCTGTGTGCAGCAAAGCGCGCATCCACTGTGTGAGGTTGCGTTGAAAGTCTTTATCACTGTGTGCGATAAAGCGCGTGATCACTGCTATGTAAGTCTTTGCCACTGTGTGCGACAAAGCACGCAGTCACTGTGTGAGACTGCGTTGAGACAATAGGCCTAATTTTTGTTGTTTGTGTATGAGGATATTTTTTGTTGTTGTTGTTGTTGTGTGAGTGTGTGCGGAGCAGAACACGTGGTCTGTGACGTCGGCAGCTGTTGTTGTTATTATGGGTTCCCAAGCAACCAAGAGTGTGTCAGAGGGTGACGAGAAGTTTATGGTGAAATTCGCTCCCGGTAGCGCAAAGTATTTAGGACATTGGCGCAAGAAATATGATTTTGAAGGTAAATTGGTTGTAGGACAATGTCAAATGTTAGTAGACCAGTTGACAGTGAAAGCAGCTTGTGCGACAGGGAAATTGAAACAGGAGAGAGAGTTACAAGTGGCGTCCGCTAAATTGTGGTTAGAACAGGCGCAGAAGAGACAGGAGGCAGTGACTATATATACTGACAGTCAGTATGCATATGCTACACTTCATTTCTTTGCCGCTCAGTGGTCAAGACGAGGCATGACAACATCAACAGGTAAACCTGTGGAGCATGCGACATTGTTGCAGGCCCTGTTGAAAGCAGTCTTACTGCCTAGTAAAGTTGCGGTTTGTAAATGTGCAGCACACACACGTGGCACTGACCCCATTGTACTAGGCAACGCCTTTGCAGATAAAATTGCAAAGGAAGCGGCCCTTGGAACACATGGGGTTCATGTTCTGGCGTCACAGGAGCAAACTACGCCCATCACACATGATGTGTTAGCAGACATGCAGTCACACTCACCTCCAGCTGAGAAGCAGCTGTGGCTCACTAAAGGAGCAAGCCTGCGAGGTGATGTCTACTATCTTTGTGATAAACCTATATTGCCTAAGAACCTATATAGGACTGCTGCAAGTTTGAGCCACGGGCTCTGCCATGTCTCGACAGCTGGGATGGTGGCAGCAGTCGAACGGCAGTTTTTCACACTGGGATTCAATGCTTATTCAAAACATTTTTGTAAAGCATGTTTAATATGTTGTAAACATAATGCTCAGGGAAACCTCAGACCTAGGAGAGGAAAGTTTCCCAGACCCAGCTACCCATTTGAAGTAATCCATATGGATTTCATTGAGTTGTCTAACTGTAACACCTACAGGTACTGCCTGGTGATTGTGTGCCCGTTCTCAAAGTGGGTAGAAGTTGTCCCCACTAAGAAAGCAGATGCTATTTCAGTGGCTAAAGTGATATGCAAAAATGTGATCCCAGAGCATGGGATCCCCCAGACTATTTACAGTGACAATGGTCCTCATTTTGTGAATGAAGTAATTGAGAAAATGTCACAACATCTGGGGATAACGCTGAAAAACCATTGCTCATATCACCCACAAAGTGCAGGGCTGGTTGAAAGGACTAATGGCACAGTAAAGCTGAGACTCAGGAAAACAATGGAGGAAACAGGCAGAACATGGGTAGACTGCATTGAGCTAGTGAAAATGTATATGAGAATCACGCCAACTGATAATGGCCTAACGCCTTTTGAAATAATATATGGCAGGCCATTTAGAGTTCCAGTGTTTTGTAATGATAATGATAAAGCAGAAGAAGAAAACACACTAGCAGACTGGATGATTAAAATGCTGAAAAGCAAAGAAGTCATGAGTGCAAATAATCTGCCAGATGATTCTGTTTCTGTACAGGAAGAACGTCTGAAGCCAGGGGACTGGGTACTGATAAAGGTCATAAAGAGGAAGTGCTGGTCGAAGCCACGGTGGGACGGACCATACCAGGCTCTGCTGACAACACCAACTGCTGTGAAGATTGCAGAACGACCCACCTGGATACACCAAAGCCACTGCAAAAAGGTGACACACATCCAGGCCAGCTCGGAGTAAGTGGCAGGAAGACCGGGTACAAAGGGGGGGAAAGCCTCTAGGGCCCTTCGTCTCAATCCGGTGAAGAAACCAACTGAGCCACAGGTACTCATCAGAATGGCTGGTAAAGTGTTGTCTACCCTGCTGGGTGTAATGGCTTTGATGTCATCATGGTCAGCTGTGGAGACCCTGTATGTCCAAGGAAACCACACCCAATACCCTCATGGCTATTCTACAAACTTTTGGTGGCAGTTTATGAATACAACTGCTCACTTGAACAATAGGACGGACTGCTATGTGTGTGCTCATATGCCGTTATCCGCATATACATCTGGACTGTGGCCGTACAGCATACCAGAGGACAGGAGTTGGTGTCTGTTGGGCTTAGCAACTCATCCTGGCAACAGAGTCCTCTGGTCCCAGGCCAACTATAGTACACCTCTGAACATCACCTGGAGTAAGTCGCCACTTATAGATGTGAATTGTTCTGAGCAAACTGACTTATTGGCCTGGCCTCAAGTGTCAGACCCACTGCCAGACATAATATTGCTGAACAAGCTGAATACAGCTCAACTGCCGTTGTGTGTGATGAACAATGGATCACTGTCAGTGGGGGAGCTGCCGCTTCGTTTATGTGGATACATATACACCTACTGCCCTCCAGAGAATGAGAGCAGGTGTATGAAATGCTTGACCAGTGCAAAGTGAGCTGAGAACTTGACATTAAGGAGGACTGAATGCAAGTCCAACCGGGCTTACAGGATACCAGTAAAAGCAAAGAGTCAGAAGTGGACAGGATGTGCAAGGATGGTGCCGAGCAGTAAAGGAACAAGAGTTTTGGCTGATTGGTATTTCTTGTGTGGACATAAAGCCTATCTATCACTCCCTGAGGGATGGGGAGGATTGTGTGCCGTGGTGAAGTTATCGGATCATGTCTTCTTCATGGACAGAGTTGAACATCACCCTAGCAACCGACGGAAGCGTGAGGTGAATATAGCCTCACCTAACTCTTTTGGAGTGACAGTAGACACTGGAGTGCCACGAGAATTCCGCATTTGGAGTGGAGGAGCTAAATTCTTCCAAAGTTTGATCCCAAACATCGGAGTTGCAGAGGTGCGGGATCATGTGGAGATCAACCAATATGCCTTACTGCGACACATTAATCTCACTAAGACTCTGGGAACAGCCTTAGCGGAGGAGCAAAAGGCCATCAGAACGATGGTACTGCAGAACAGGCTGACCCTAGACTTGATAACAGCATCACAAGGAGGAGTGTGTAAGCTGATTGGAGAGACATGTTGTACGTTTATTCCGGATGGATATACGACTGGAGGAGACATCTATGAGGCACTGCAGAACTTAACTGCTCTGCAGAAATATGTGGCGGACCACACATCAGGAGGAGACACATCACAAGGCTGGATAGCCTGGTTGACATCTGGACCATGGTGGAATATGTTTCTAAAGTTTTTGACTCCCATTCTTACATTATTGGCTTTGCTTTGCTTGTTTACAGGTTGCATTTTGCCATGTGTAAGATCGATGGTGAATAAAATGATTGCTAACACCTTTACCAATTCCATACTGTTGCAGCAGAGTGACATGGATGCTAAGGCTAATATGTGTGTATGAAATGAAGCCTGCACTGAAAATGTTGACAAGTGGTGTAGAGCTGAAGATATATATATGCCGTATAGCCTTAAAAAATGACAATACAGGGTGGTGATGATGGGTTTAGATTTTATTATTGTCATTTGTATTAGGAAATATTTAACCATATATTCTTAGAGGTGTATAATCAATTGTGTAGTGATAGGATGTGTGATCTTTAGCAGGCTGCAGGGGCTTGGTGTGTATTCCACACTGGAATGCACACCCACATCCTGGGAGCACGAGAGAGGTCGTACCTTCTCTTATTGTTTTATGGTAGGATTAACGTAGCTACGTCTGTTCTAGTCTAAGTGCTTTTTGTTTAGATGAACTGCTGGACTTCCTCACCATGTTATCTAGGGTGAACCATCTAGGGTGAAGGGGGGTCTACCCTCTTCCTGACCAAGGATGTTATATGACCCTTTGATCAGCAGTACCACACACACACACACACACACACACACACACACACACACACAGTATTCTTTGTTCACATGTATACCTATGTGAGATGCTATATGTTAATGACCCTATGCATATTCATGTAACCACAATAAAAGGAGTGCTATGGGGAGCCTGGCTGAGAGTCTGATGGTGGTCAAGTGGTGGAACGACGCTTGGCTCCAGCCAGGTCTCCCTCATGCATGAGTAAACCAGAGAACTTTGGTGCCTTGTGTCTTGCTTTTTGCTGCGTAGCAGATTGTCCTTAACGTTCCAGTGGATAGGTTCAAACTACAAACCTATCACTTTCACTTCAGCTTCACCAACAACAGCACAAGCAGAGCAGCCCACTGCCTGCATGGCTGGGACAGCGCCCCCTGGTGACTGTAAACCACTACAACACGTAGACGGCCATCTGCAGGCTGGATGTAGCACCACCGCAGAGACGTGCTGCAGCTCTGTTTAGTTACCCAGCTGACAGCAGAGGCTGTAGTTTACTGTTACCAACATGGAAAACTGAAGCTTCACCAGCTGGAGCTACAGAGCTGGAGAACAAAGGAGACTGAGAGGCCAGAATGATGTGGGAGGAAATAGGGCTGAACGATTATGGAAAATAATCTAATTGCGATTTTTTTGCCCCAATATTGCGATTGCGATGCGATATGCGATTATTTTTTAAGGTCTTTGTCTTCTGTATTATTAAACAAAGACAAGCAATACATCATATAGTATGGCCAATACTATATTACATTAATTTTAAACTGTTCTTTCCTGGAAGACAGACCTCTGTTATGATGACATGAGGTGATGCATGAATTGATGACTGACATTTTTATTTAACTTCTTCAATCACAACAGTATATTTGAACATACACAATAGTTTATTTTTAGCTTACAAACATCTGAGCATAAAGTGCTGACAAGGAACCCTGGTGTAAACATTAAAATGAAAGTCAGTACAATGTGCAGATTGCAGAAATATACATAAAAAAAATCAGTGGCTTTACCACACTCAGTTTTTCGACATCTGTGAACTACTAGACAGTCATTCAATTAAAAAACTAATATTAAATAAATAAAACTAATAAATAAAAAATACACACATCTTACTGATCTCTGCAGTCAGTAACATTACACATAAAGTGCAAACATAATAGCAATTGTATAAACACACACAGACCGTCCAATTTCACGCCTTTAAAGTTTAAAGGCGTGAAATTGGACGGTCTAGTTCTGATTAGCGTCACCGCTGTCTCGGTGGAGTTTAATAAACTCGGCCGTCTGCTTCTTGCTATCTAAAATATAACCAGACACTGGTGTAAATTCTCGACTGTCTCATACTTCTGTTTAATAAGTTTTCTGTTTGACGTTTAGTCAGCTGTGTGAAAACCAAGGAGGAACCCACCTGGGGGATTAATAAAGTTTTATTTTATCTAATCTAATCTAATAACTTTAATCTCAGCCAAACCGATTTACTCACGAACAAACAAAACACTGAAAAAAGCCCAACAATAAAATTTTTAGGTTGTCTAAGTGACTTATATATTACGTTTAACCCGAGCAGCGAAACTCCGCGGTGATCTGAAAATGATGTGCCGGGAGTTGTGCCGTTCTCGGCCGCATCAGTAACCCTCGAGCTCCCGGTGAGCTATCGAGCTGGTGGGTAGCAGACGCCTCTGAAAACGTCGAAGCACTTTTGCAAATATGGGATATCTTGATAAACCGAGCAGATATTTGATGTTTACACAACTACTTTCTCGCCTGAAAATATGTTAAAAGTTTATTTTGTGACCCAGAAAGATTAGTATGAGTAATTTTAAAACTTAGTAGCGGCCGCCATTGCTGGAAACTGGAGTTTGGCTGGGCCGCGCTATGAATTCTGGGATATGGTAGTAATTTGGACAGCCTTATAATCGCAGTATAATCGCAGCCTTTGCGGTTAGAAAATTGCACTTGATCATGTCGCGATATTATCGCAAATGCGATATATCGTTCAGCCCTAGGAGGAAACATCAAGAGCCTGTTTGAAAGGAGACACATGTGGATGCTGTGCCAGTCTGTGGTCTGTCAGAAGTCAGCTGAGTCACACTGCAAGAAGCTGCAGAATCTCAGAGGAGGAGATTTGGAAGTGTTTGTGGGACAAACTGGACTCAAAGAAAGAAGATGTTTGTGAAGTCTTTGGTGGAGGTGAGCAGTGTGAAGCAGAACACATGCAGATGAATCAGGAGGTCAGCATCAGTGTCTCCTTGTGGTGGACGGTAAAAGAATCAGAGCCAACGCTCCCGTCCACCCTCGGCATGAAGCAGTGCTGTTTCTGAAACAGGAGGACAAGTCCAGAGAAGACAGAGGAAGCAAAGATGAGGGTGGGACAGGACAGCAGGACTTCCTTCACACCTGCAGCTCCATCACACTGCTGTAGCTCCTCTTCATCACACATGTACCTGCAGCCTGTCTTCGAGTCCAGGAGTCACCTCCACACAGTGTAGAAGCCTCCTGTGCAGACCATGGAGTCCAGCCTCTGTCAGGGAAGTCGGCACTAAAGCCTGAAAGACTTCAATCTGTCTCTGCTCCACCCGAGAAAGACCAGCACCGTACTTGTTGTGCATTCAAGGAGGGAACATCAGCGCTGCATCGTGGGAACAACACCGCAGGAACAAAGACACAGCACGGCCGATGAAGGACGAGGACAAAGGAAAGGTGAGTGAGAAGACCCTGGTGGTGTGGACAGACCTGCAGGGGCTCCAAGACTGAGGAGCAGAGACGTCCATGTACCAGCTGAGGATGCTGCAGTGATCCAGGGAGCTCGGTCCAATCTGAGGCCGTGTGAACTACGTGGACCACAGTTTCTTCACAGACTTCAGCCACGTGAACATCTGGAGATCCAACAGTGTACGAGCTGTGAGCCATCAGCTGTTTCTCTCATCAGCTGCTGTAATGAGAGCTGCTGGAATCATCTCGAGCAGCAGGAAATCACTGATGTTGTTTCTAAACAAAGATATGGGACTGAGCTCCGCTGAGCTCCTTCTACTTTCATCCAGATAGAAACTGCTACAGTCTGCTGATTATTGCTTTGCCTCCATCACACGAGCTCTTTATCCTGTTCTTCACTCTCATTGGTTCTTTGTCTGCTTGTTTTTACAACAGTAGTCTTCTGATTGGTCAAAGGAGACAATCAGCTGTGACTAAATGTAGCTCCTACAGCAGTGATGGGAATAACTACTGAAGCTAATCCAGTATCAAAGCTCAGGAATCAGCAGCTCCCACCTCGTTTTCTTTCAACAACTATTTTTAGCTGCTGTGTTTTTGTGTTTCTGCAGACCTCAGACATCCTGCTGCTCTGGACAACTTTTTCATTCTTTTGAATCATTATTTTGCTTTTCTTTTATTATTATGTTATATGTATTAATATGTGAAACACTTATTCTTTGTGTTTTTGCTTTGCTCCTGTCAAACTGCTTTAATAAAATCTGCTGCAGTCTAAACTGTGGACGTTCCCTTTTTAACCCTTTGTGAAACAATAAAGGTTTAAATCTGAGTATTCATCTATGTTAGTGTTTAATGGGTCTAATAGGACGCTTTTAGGGGTGGGTTTTTATAATCGATTTATCGATTAAAATCGATTCTGGCTTGGATAACGTAAAATCGATTAATTAAAATCCTGAATCTATTTTTTAATATAAATTTATTTTGCTTGAAATTCCAGAATTTCTGGTGAAATCTCACAAAATTTCAACAACAGCTAAGACAGTAAATGAGAGCAGGAACACGGATTCTGCACAAAGACTTAAACACACAGCGCGACCCGCGAATCAGAATCAGTGAGATGTCGCTTTTCTCACCCGATGACACGGACACGGTCGGGGCTGAAAGCCGACAGCTCGCTGATTCTGATGTTTCAGCGGCTCCGAGCTTTGTGTTTAACCTGTTTGAACCTGCTTAGCTATACCATACCGTCACTGCCATTATATTATGCTGCTATTCATACTGTCATTATATTAATGCTGCTATCCTGTATATATCTTACTTACTATTGTTTGAATACTTGCGATTGTTTTATTGTACTTTTTATATTTTACATTTATATTTATTTTTGAATCTTGCACCAAGGGAGTGGCACTCCAATTTCGTTGTACTCTGTACAATGACAATAAAGGCTATTCTATTCTATTCTATTACGTCCTTTTTACGCTGATTCTAAAGCTGTTAGTTTTATCTCTCTCCAAACAATATTGACTGAACCAGCAGCAAAAGAAGATCCAAACTACGCTTCACATAAACATCGTCATGAACTCACTCTGACTTTTGCTGTTTTGCTTCCACCAGGATAAAATCACACTTCATGCACAGCTCTCTCTCTCTCTCTCTGTACTTCAAGAACAGTTTCCCGTCTAAAAATCTGTTTTCTGCATTATTCGCTTGCTTGTTACGCACAAGTCTACCGTTGTTTACAGCGCTGTCGGCCGCTGTTTTTTTTCCTTTTACTTACTTTCGAAAAGAAAGCCTCATTTCTGCCGTTCAATACTGAACAAATTTAAACTTTTTAAAATTATGCAAAACTGCAAAACGCTGTGTTTGTAATAAAAACGGTGTAACTTTGCTCTGCTTCACTTCAGCAGCATCAGGTAATGTTTATGTGTTTTTGATCTACTGCAGAATATTTTTATAAAATCCCAGAAAAATCAGCTTCATGTTTTTCTGTGTTTTATCTTCAGCTACTTTGACACAAAGGCCTCTGCTGTGATGCTCACACCTTTGATAAAGTCGCGAAAGTGCCAGCTTCCCTTTTATAGATACAAAAATATGTAAATATACTGATCTGAATTATAATATTTCTGACTGTCTGAGGCAACATTTCCCACATTCCAATCGAATTGAATCGAATCGATTCTAGAAATCAGTGACGATACCCAGCCCTACTTTGAATTGTGTTACACAAAAATAAGCAAAGTTTCTCGTTGTTCAGGCAGAATCGAGCGTTGAAGAATGAATTCACACGTCAATAAACATTTTCATCAGCACAAGCAGGACAATGAAAGCAGGAAATACCCCAAACTGCTATTTCTCATTCTACAACTTCAACAACTGCACATGAATTATACTTCATACACAGACCCACAGTCTCTGATTGCTCTGAAATCTCACTGACAGCCAATAGCAATAAAGAAAAGTCCAGACTGACAGTCTCTGTGGGGTTAGGCAGTGAACTGCTCACGCTGCGTTAAAGTGCATCACAAACTATTGGAATTGGATCCAACTTTGTGAAGCAGATTTCTTCTCAGCTGCTGTTTTGAACATTTCCTCATGAACGGTATTAAACTCTGTAAATGAACTGAGAACTATTTCTACATTTGAAACTATGGATTCATTTTCCCGTTCACTTCTGTACGTTAGTGTATAAATGAATGTTAGACTGGGCTCCATGGAAACACTTGGACTGGTCTCAGCTGCCTTCTTTCTGTAGTCCTTTCTCTTCTCCAGCTTCTGTTTGAAATCCTCTCACAGAGCCTGAAACCTGCTTTGCTGTCATGTTTGGGCCTGTGTTCCTCTGCTTTAACACAAACCTCACCACAGCAGCTGTGTGGGTCGTCTCTGTAGCAGCCCGACAGCTTCTGATACATGAACATCATCACAGCTCCTAACTTCACCTTTATTAGCTTTGACATTCATGTCTTTCTTTTCTCTGTCTGTTTCCACACAAGCTCAAAGTCTCTGCAGCCTGTTTTTATCTGCTATCATCAGATCTCCAACAGCCTCATTCACATCCCTCACACACTCTACAGCCTCACCAGTACTGACTTCATCTTCACTGACTGATGGAGCACAACATGAACCTGTGGAGGCTGAAAAGCTGTCCTGACAAACATCTCCCCGTCACCACTCCACTTCTGTCAGCCTTTAAATGAACCCTGCTCAAGTCTGTAACTTCTATTTGGAGCCAAGAGGAAAAACTGTTGTTCAGTCGTTTGAAAGACACAACATTTCTGAAAGCACTCAAAGACACATTTCTCTTCAGACACATCCTGAACATTTAGGAACTAAAGAACGTTTCAAATATCAAAGATCTGAAATATAGAAAAACAACAACAGCTGCAGTCAGTGAACTCACCTCAGAGTCTCCAGTCGACAGTTTGGACTCTCCAGTCCAGCACACAGAAGCTTCACGCCTGAATCCTGCAGCTTGTTCTTACTCATGTCCAGTTCTGTCAGATGGGAGGGGATGGACTTCAGAGCCGAGGCCACAACTTCACAATGAGTCCCTGAGAGTCCACAGTCAGCCAGTCTGTGATCATAGAAAATACAAAATGTGTTATTATAAAAGCAGAAAGTCTGCATTATAAACACAGACTGAATGTATATGAAGACAAAACAGAGTGAGGTCATAATCTGATGAACATCTGCTCTTCACATCTGTGCTTCAGCTCCTCTTACTGTGTTTGACATGACACAACGATTGAGTCTCTCTCAGACCTGCAGACTTTTAATGAGAATCTTTGTTTGGCTTTAATCTGCAGATGAAGGAGGAAGATGGTGTCACATTTAGGCTTCCATAACGTCCACAGTCTGTCAGTGAGATCTGATCCAGAGTCAGAGTGAAGACACACATGTGGACTGTTTCCTGTCTTGAATCCAGAACATTTTGAATGAGCTCAGCTCAGTGAAGAGTTCCAGCTGGAAAGACGATCTCTGTTTGCTACCTGCTGCTGTCAGGTACGACTGTTCACGTCCACACTCAGGAAAAATCTGCTGACTGTCACCAAACGGAGCAGAAATCTCATCACTGGACAGTAATGATGAATGAACTCAGAGCTGCTGATATCACATCTGATTTCAGGGGAACTAAACACAGAGATGATTGGCTCGTTTTAGCTTTCTGAGCCATTAGTCTGCAGGTTTATCGCTAGTTGGCAGAAACAGACTTGTATTAATGTTCAGCGCTTCAGTGTTTATGACTCCAGATCCAGGTGACAGCAAGTCAAAATGATGTTACCTGTCTGTGTCCAGCAGCAGCCTTTGAATATTGTTATAAACTCACATGGATCAGTTTGTCTTTGATTGGTTTGTAAAGTTCAAATTCATTTATATTCATCAACTCTAAATGAAAAATGTTTTTCTTCTTCTTTGTTTATTATTAGAGTAACAAATTCTTATAGTTTCCTGTTGTTGAGAATTTCAGTGTAAAACCACTCGGACCTGTGCATCACTGCACACTGTGAAAGTATTACTGCAGTCTGACCACTTGGGGGCGCTTTTGTCTCTTTTGCTCTGAGCCTTGGGTTTATTCAAACTGATTTTAATAAACTATTTTCTGCAAGTTGAAGCTTCATCTCCATCTCCAGTGGTTGTTGCATATTTTATGACTATATTAGTAACAGTCAGAGAGTTTAGAGTAAATTAGATCTTCACGTTTGATTTTTGACACAACATAAATGGTGAGCCAGTGTCAGAGGAAGTGACAGCATCCACCGAGGACCGGGGGGAGTGGGAGGACTGGGGGACCAGGCCAACAAAAAGGTGATCACTGATACAGGTCAGCAAACATTTGCTCATTTGGTGTCTTAGAGCAGACTCCGCCCAGCTTTGTCGTCCATGGTTGCTCTTTCAAAGGAATCTAGTAACATATTATTTTACTTAATGATCTACTGACACCACTGACTATGCAGGACAACCCCACGTCTGGAGCCAGTGCACATGTGCAGTTCAATTCCTGGGCAGGTTCTGAAGATGGCCGAGCTGTCGAGGACAAAGTTACTAATGTGAAGCTAATGTGGTTAATCAAGATCTTCATAACTATGTGGAGCAGAGTGTGCTTTCACCGTGGAGAAATCACACTGAAGAACTCGGCACACATTTTGGGGGCCTTTCTGTTTGTTGCTACAATCTGCAAATTTCATTAAAAGTTTAATAAACTATCATCTGGTCTTTATTTTTAGTTAGCACATACCTTAAAAACTCTAAGCTGTAAGCTAATGATAGTTACATAACAGCAGATGCATGCTGGTGCAATAAGCTGTATGTTTTATTTTTGATCTGATTAGTCAAATAATCACAAAAATAATCGTTTGTGGCAGCCCTAGTGTGACCTCAAATAAGAAATGATTGCAGTTTATGACTGAGTAACTAAACTATCACCAACTGATAATATTAATGATCACATCTGGACTCACCGAGCCTTTCTGAAGTTCCTCACAGCTGGAATCAGTCTCTGTCGTCCCTCCTTTGTTGTGTTGTACTTCTTCAGGTCCAACTCATCCAGAACCTCCTCTGACATCTGCAGCATGAAGGCCAGAGCTGAGCAGTGGATCTCAGAGAGTTCCTTTGATTTGTTCTCTGACTTCAGGAACTCTTGGATCTCCTGAGATAATAAGATGTCGTTCATCTCCATCAGACAGTGGAAGATGTTGATGCTTCTGTCAGGAGAGGATTTTGTCTTCCTTTCTTTTAGATTCTTGATGACTCTCTGGATGGTTTCTGGACTGTTCTCTGTCTGACCCAGCAGACCTCCTAAGAGTCTCTGGTTGGACTCCAGACAGAGGCCATGAAGGAAGCGAACAAACAGGTCCAGACGACCATTTTTACTCCTGAAGGATTTTGTTAGTGTTTCCATCAAAAAATTGTCCAGAGATGACTCTTTGTTTTTTTTTCCCAAGAAGTCCTTCAGCACCTCTGACTTCCTGTTGGTGAAACAGTGGAACATGTAGACTGCAGCCAGAAACTCCTGGATGCTCAGATGAACAAAGCAGTAGACTGGTTTCTGGAAGATCACACACTCTCTTTTGAAGATCTCTGTACAAACTCCTGAGTACACCGAGGCCTCTGTCACATCCAGACCACACTGCTCCAGGTCTTCTTGGTAGAACATGATGTTTCCTTTCTCCAGATGTTCAAACGCCAGCCTCCCCAGCTTCAGAAGAACTTCCCTGTCAGCCTCCGTCAGCTCCTGTGGACTCGTCTCATGTCCCTCGTGGTACTTGTTCTTCTTCCTCTTTGTCTGAACCAGCAGGAAGTGTGAGTACATGTCAGTCAGGGTCTTGGGCAGCTCTCCTCTCTGCTCTGTAGTCAACATGTGCTCCAGAACTGTAGCAGTGATCCAGCAGAAGACTGGGATTCTACACATGATGTGGAGGCTCCTGGATGTCTTCATGTGGGAGATGATTCTGCTGGAAAGCTCTTCATCACTGAATCTCCTCCTGAAGTACTCCTCCTTCTGGGCGTCAGTGAAGCCTCGTACTTCTGTTAGCCTGTCAACACATGTAGGAGGGATCTGATTGGCTGCTGCAGGTCGGGAAGTTATCCAGACGAGAGCCGAGGGAAGCAGATTCCCCTGGATGAGGTTTGTCAGCAGCTGGCTGACTGATGACTTCTGTGTGACATCAGACAGCAGCTTCCTGTTGGTGAAATCCAATGAAAGTCTGCTTTCATCCAGGCCATCAAAGATGAACAAAAGCTGAGAGACAGCCAGCTTCTCTGCTGTGACCTTCTGTAATGTTGGATGGAAAACATGGAGCAGCTCCAGAAGACTGTACTGCTCATCTCTGATCAGGTTCAGCTCCCTGAATGAAAGCAGAACCACCACACTGACATGTTGGTTCTCCAAGCCCTCTGCCCAGTCCAGAGTGAACTTCTGCACTGAGAAGGTTTTTCCAACACCAGCCACGCCGTTGGTCAGAACCACTCTGATGGGTCTCTGTTGGTCAGGTAAGGCTTTAAAGATGTCCTGGCACCTGATTGGAGTGTCATGGAGGGCGTCCATCTTGGAAGCTGTCTCCAGCTGCCTCACCTCATGTTGGCTATGAACCTCTTCACTCTGTCCCTCTGTGATGTAGAGCTCAGTGTAGATCCTGTTGAGGAGGGTTCTACTTCCTGTTTCATCACTTCCTTCAGTCACACGTTCACATCTCCTCCTCAGACTGATCTTATGTTCATCTAAAACTTCCTGCAGACCAACATCTGCTGAAAGAAAAACAGAAAGAAAACTCTTCAATGTCTGAACAACAACAAGAAGTCCAGTTTTCAGAAATGAGTCCATCAGCAGACAGATGTTCAGTCTTACTTTGTACACAGCTGCTCTGACTGGCTGTCTGCAGTCCAGCTCTGCTTCTGGATCTTTCTCCACACTGGGGACAGGACCAGTCTCCTGATGAAGCAGACTGGTCCCAGTATGAGGAGATGCACTGTCTGCAGAACCAGTGTCCACAGCTGGTAGAGACTGGATCCTTCAGGACGTCCTGACACAAAGCACAGCAGGACAGCTGCTCCTCCTCACAGACACCACTCCTCTTCCTCTTCCTCCCTCTGTGAACACATTTCTTTATCACTAAAATCATTGACTGTCAGTGACAAACATCCAGATTTGATGACACTGTGCAGAAGCTCTGATGGTCACAGAGAAAAGTCAAAGTGGAGAAACTTGTGTTTGAGTTCAGAATCCAAGTTTCCTTTGCTGTTCCTGCCTGTCTTATTAAACACAGAGTGATCAGCCTACAAACTCCACAGTAAAAGCCTTCATCACAGAGCCAATCAGGCAGAAGCTTCTGCACCATCAGGACACAAACAGAGAGGAGCTTCTATCCTCAGACCATCCAAGTCCTAAATCAGAACATGCTCCCCTCATAGCATCACCATCAGGGTTTAAACAGGACCTTACATCATGTTCTTGTCTCACTGTCATATTTCAGATCATACCTGATTCATTATGACGTCACACGCTGCTACACTGATCCTGCTGCTTCATTACTGCTGATATTACTCTGCTCACTCTGTTCAGTTACTCTGTTTACATCACTTTGCTCATTTGCTTTGTTCTGCTTGCACTGCTCTGTCAGTACATGCTGTGCTAATGTGGCACAAAGCACTTTAACATTACATCTGCACAATGTTTCATTATTTCATTTAATGATTGTTTATAATGTTTTGTCCAGTCACAGGAGCAGCTCAGCACATTTCACTGTGTTGTACGTGTATGACGATGCCTGTGACAAATAAACAGCCTCGGACTCTTCAATCTTCTGCATTTCTTTGGAGATCAGCTCAGTGGCCTGTTGAGACCATCTTTCTATTTCTGATGACTCAGTTCAGATTATTATCCTGATACTTTCTTTTAAAATGTGATGAAATCATTTATCTGATGTTCTGACACAAATACACCAAAACGATCCCAAACAGCACAAACCACCACGTTACACACAGTGTAATAAAAATACAGGCAACTGCAAATAAACACTTTAAAAATATAAACTAAAATTACAAAGTGGTCACAGAATTTCAAACACCTGTAAATGAGTCAGCAGCTCTCTTACATGGTCAGCTGAGCTCCATGATTGAAGAACATTGTTGCTGCAGGTTCATCACTGAAGACTGGAGGAAGTCTTCCTTTGGACCAGTCACTCCTCACAGACACACAGCTGGATACTGGAGACTGTGACCTCTGACCTCTGCAAACACAACCACATTGCATTCATTTCACATCAATTAGTACACCACAAAAGGCATGCAAGAAACACAGTATGAAGGCAAACTTCTGGCTTCAATAACATTCAACAGGTCAGGTGGAAACTTTTCTCAGATTTGATTCATGTTTTTATAGAACGATCCAGCTAAAAAAAATATACCATTAGGTCAGGGGTCAGCAACCTTCAGGACCCAAAGAGCCATTTGGAGCCAGTTTCCACGCAAAAGAAAACACTGGGAGCCACAAATACTTTTTGACATCTAGAATGAAGATAACACTGTATATACTGTTTTTTACCGTTATGCTTTGTGTGAACAACTAAGGTGTGTTGCTTATGAAATCCATGAAGTGCTACAGAGAAAATTACATGTTATTTATGTAATGAACACATTTGAACTCTTAAAGAAATATAACAAAAGGAAAGACACCCAGCTGAACTAAAATGATGTAGCAAACAAAAGCTGCTGTGAGCCGCCACCCTTATATCTCCTTTGGGCTTTTGGAGCCTTGACCTGACTTTTAAAAAATAATTGGAAAAAAAGCTCTATGCTGCTGAAAGATGAAAAATAGATATTTGCAAAATTCTGCAGATCGGGGCTGTACGAAGTCACTTTCATCTTTACAGGACTGTAAGCTGTCGTCTGTGAGGCGTGAGCGGTGTTTGTTTTTAACATAGTTCACGGTGGAGAACAGCTGCTGACATAATGTGGATCCGAAGAGCCATAATTGGCCTACCTGGGGCTGAAAGTCTCGATAAATGCACGGCGTTTCGGCGGGTACACCGGCTTCCACGAGTGTGACGCTTATTTGAACGATCAAAAAATAATAAAATATAATTTTCTTTTTATATTTCAATATCACAATAATCTTCCAATTTAGAACTACAAGTTAAAAAAGAACATAAATAAAATACACTTCAGCTAAATACTTCTAATTTATTTTCCCAAACCACGAGGAGCCGCACTGTAAGGACTAAAGAGCCGCAGGTTGCCGACCCCTGCATTAGTGTTAGTCAATGTTGCAACTGAACTGAAAAACAAAAGATTTTGGTCAGGTCCAAAGAAACAAAGTCACTATTAATACAACACAACCCCCCCAAAAAGAGCCATGTAAACCCCGGGCTCTATGGGTCTTGTGCTCGGAGCTTGTTCCTGTGCTGCCATGATTAGTGCCTCTGTGCTGTCTTTTAGTCCAGCTTTGTTCAGCCACTGGTAGGATTTCTGGATGTCAGCCACTTCCTCTGCCTGCTGGTGGTGCAAACTGTGTTGTTCTGAGTTTCATTGGACGTCTTTGTCCAAAGCACCAGACAAAGGGCAAAGTAGATGCATTTGCATCAGCAGGAAAATACACCCCAAACTAGCATCATCATTATACAACTTTAACAACTGCCACTAAATGATACTTCATACACAGACCAGTGTTAGGTTAAGTTATGATGTCACTGGCAGAACATTTATAGAAACAACCTTTGAACTCTGAGTCAGCAGCTCTCTTACATGGTCAGCTGAGCTCCATGATTGAAGTTCACTGTTGCTGCAGGTTCATCACTGAAGTCTGGAGGTCTGTTTTTGGACGAGTCACTCCTCACAGACACACAGCTGGATACTGGAGACTGTGACCTCTGACCTCTGCAAACACAAACATCAATAACTGATCAGTTCTCTCTGACAGCCATATGATCAGCTGATCCCTCTGTGATATTGTGTCTGCCTCATAACGCTGACAGGTCAGCCAATCATCAGCGGTTTTTTCTGTCTCTGAATGAACTCAGTTTGTTCTCAGCTCTTCTCTCTGATTCTGCTGCACTGACTTCACTTAAACTTACAGAGTTCAGATCTTAGCAAGAAAACAAGTCAATAAAAATCAAACTCAGATCAAACAGTTTGAACCAATCACAGATCAATGATTCTGTCATGGTTATGTTGAAATGACTAATAAAGTTAGTAGTGTTCTTACATTGTTGCTGCAGGTCCATGACTGTAAGGTGGAGGTGTTTGTGTAACTCCGTCACTCCTCACAGACACACAGCTGGATGCTGCTCCGTCCTCTTCCTCCATCTTCTTGATGTCAGGGTGGAGTTAGTCTGAGAGGTAAACACACACACTCAGAGGTGCTGTTGTACTGGAAGCATCACACTGACGGCTTTCTAATGTTGGAGCTTTGGCCCTAAAGTCCAAACCAGTTATTTTAGAGGCTCAAAGTCTTTAAAAAACACCAAAACCATCACATTATTTAATAAGTACATGATCAGGTGGATGAAGGAACTCCGTGTGTTTGGGATCATCATCATGGTGAGGAGCCCACATGTTACGGCTCCTTTGGAGAGAAGCTGAGGATCACTGCAGGAAGTGAGCTCATGAAACCAAACTGCTGTTTGTGAGCAGGATGACTCTGTTATTGGACCTGCTCTGTGTTCTACATATGATCAATACTTCAAATATCTGTAAACATCTCATCTTATATTTGTTGCACTTGGTCACATCTGTCTTTAAAAATAGATTTTTAATGTCACTGAGAGTTCTTTTCTACCTTTATTGATTTATTTTGGAATAAATTAAATATAAAGGTGCCAAAAACTGCCTGCAGCTTCTGCTCTGTGACAGGAAACTACTGTCAGGCTCAAAATGACTTCAGATTATTCATCACAGAGTGTTTATGGATCACAGGACACGTTACAGTTTTACAGCCTCACGGACATAAAACTCTTAAAGTTTGTTTCTGAAGGGATTTTCAGATCAGACCTGATGTTTCTGCCTACAGCCTGTTTACCGATATAATCGATATCAGACATCAGAGCAACAGAAACCTCGGTGATCAGGACGCCGGGACTGAGAACAGGAAGTGGCTCAAACGTCGCACTTTCATAAAGTCAGCCTGAACTCCACTCACAGAGTTTCTGTCGCCATTTTAGTTTTAAAACCCGTCGTGATAAGGGCGGGTCTTACTGTGAACCTGCGCGCTCATTGGCTAATAACTTGAGATAGACAAGTCGTTATCCAATGAGCGCGCGGCTTCTCCCAACATAAAGTAGTTTCCTTTGAAAAACCAAAGTCTGATTATTTTTGCCTCCACTGACGGAGCCTGTTGTTCCCGCCACAGAGACACAGTAATGTCAGAGCGGTGTTAACACTCACCTGCCTCAGCACAGCTCTCACTCTCCTCCTGCTCTCTCAGCTAAACTCACTTCCTCTCTACTTACAGGAAACCAGCGCTCAGAGGAGCCGACCGGCCTCACGTTTCACCCACAGACACGAACAGTGTGGAATTATTTTATGTCATAAGAAGAAACATATTCATGTTAACACTCACCTGCCTCAGCTCCACCTTCCTCCTCCTGCTGCTCTGAACGGAGGAGCAACACTTTCACTTTCACTGCTCCTCCCTAAACACAGAGGATGCTGGGACTTGTAGTTTTTACCTTGTGTGATATTTATGGCTGTGACACTAAATCACAGCATGAAAACTTCCTGCAAACATGTCACAGGCGATAAAAGTTTCACATTAAAGGTGAAGTTATTTTTCTGTCTCATGTTCAATAAACAGTGAGCTGGGAAAACTGAAGAACAGACTTCAGACGTTCCCTGCAGAGTTTCTGCTGCTCGGTCGTCTGCATGTTGCTGAGACTGAGCTGATGATGAAGCTGTGACGGGTTTATGGCACGTTTGGTTGTGGAGAAGAGTTTTACTGCCGGTGCAGGTGAAATGATCAGAGGTTACAGCCTCTGGTTAAAGTGGAGGCAGCGATCAGGACGGCTGAGCAGCAGAGGTCTCGAGGGTCCTAAAGTGTAAAAGCATCAGAATCAGAATCAGAAAGGGTTTTATTGCCAAATGTTGAGCAGGTTTACAACATTAGGAAATTGCTGCGGTGCTTCAGTGCAAACATACTGCCATAAATTACGCTTAAATAGACATGAAAATAAAAATAAGAATAAGAATTAAAAGTGCTAAGTAGATAGATATATACATGATATATACATGAGTGCAGGTGGTGATCAGTGCCAAACATGGAATGATGCAGTGAACACAGCATAGGGTGTTAGTGGTGGGAACAGTCATACGGTTATTGTTCATGTGTCCGACAGCAGAGGGGAAGAAACTGTTCTTATGGCGAGAGGTTCTGGTGCGAATGGACCGGAGCCTCCTGCCTGAGGGGAGCAGGTCAAACAGACTGTGTCCAGGGTGAGAAGGGTCAGCTGAGATCCGAGCTGCACGCCCCAGTGTCCTGGAGGTGTACAGGTCCTGCAGAGATGGGAGTCTGCAGCCAATCACCTTCTCAGCAGAGCGCACAACACGCTGCAGTCTCTGTTTGTCCCTGATAGTGGCTCCAGCGTACCACACAGTGATGGAGGAGGTGAGGATGGACTCGATGATTGCAGTGTAGAATTGCATCATCGTCCGTGTTGGCAGGTTGAATTTCTTCAGCTGCCTCAGGAAGTACATCCTCTGCTGGGCTTTCTTAATGACGGAGGTGATGGTGGGCTCCCACTTCAGGTCCTGGGTGATGGTGGTACCCAGGAAGCGGAATGAGTCCACAGAGGTGATGGGGGTGTCAGTCAGGATGATGGGGGGGAGTGGAGCTGTGTGCGTCCTGAAGTCCACAATAATCTCCACTGTCTTCTGGGCATTCAGCACCAGGTTGTTGTGGCTGCACCAGGACACCAGACGTTCAACCTCCCTCCTGTAGGCAGACTCATCCCCGTCCGAGATGAGTCCAATAACGGTGGTGTCATCAGTGTTAGTAACACAAAGATCACAGAATGGGATCATCCACACAACACTAACATCTAAATCCACGGCAGGAACTCTTCCAGTGTCCTGAAAAATCTGTGTGCACGATGCTGAGATTAAAATCTGTCTGCTCATCTTAATGCAATATTTACTAAAGTCTGGTAGAAGTTTTACTGATTTCCAGTCCACTTAGAAGACGTGTGGATAGGTGGTGGGTTGTAGAGCAGACTGAAAGCTTTAAGTTCATCCTCTGATTAAAAACTCAGACCCACAGATACAGGAAGTATAACCCTGGTGTAAGACAGGAAACAGCAACACGGCAGCCATCTTTTTCCTCCCATGATGACCAGTGTCCCAGCAGAAGCTGGGGTTTGTTAGATCCTGTTCGATCCAGAGGAAACAGGCTAAAAGAGTCGATCAGGGGGATCATGGTTTTATTATGTGCTCGTTATGATTGAAGCTCTGGTTGTGTGTTAGAGACAGAACCTGCAGATTCCTCCACTCTGCCTCCTCCTCTGCAGGAATCAGCCTCTTGGCTGGTTTTATTCACCAACGTGAATAAAATCATCAAACTAATCCAAGTTCATTGTGAAATGCCTGAAAATGGAGGAATAAATCTGTCAGTTACCGTATAAAGTTTGAGTTTGTCAGTGTTTTACACGGAGACGGTCGTCAGATGTTGAATGTTTAGCATGAATGTTCCACATCTGGAGAAACCTTCAAGATTAAAGCCAGTGAAAAGTGAAGAGTTTCTGCAGCAGCCGCACTTCCTGCAAATCTGTTCTTTCAAAATAAAGTGAAAAGTCTAAATTTATATTCACGACAGGTTTAAAGGTGAAGGTGGTCACATGGTTTTAGTGGAATGCCTACGTGGGCGCGTCTGAGTGATTTTGATTCAGATTCGTGCAGCGTGGAGCAGTAAACACTTGTTTTTATTCATCTGGACTCGTGAATGATTCCAGTTAGCACATTTCCAGCCAATGAAACGTAACTACAGATGAAGACAAACACATTTAAGCTGCCTGACTCTCGAGTGTGGGTGCGTGTTCCCATTTTCAGGCTGTTTTAGTTTTCAGTTTAGAGGAACGCTGCAAACTCACAAAAACTTCTTTCTTGTGAGGTTTTGTTGTCAGACTGATAAAAGCAGCAGCAGCTGGTGTTTGATGAGCAGACGTGTGTTTCCTGTTCTGTAATAATCAGCTTGTTACCATCACATAATGAACTCAGCCGTGACCAATGAGGCCGTCCTTGTGCGGTTCTCTGGCGCTGATTCTGACTGTGACCTTCACCTCTGCAGGGTCGCCTCTGCTCGTGGCTGAGCTCGTGTTTGTCAGGCTGACAAAATAAAAGCTTCTTCATTTCTGTGGCTGAAGAGGAGTCTGCTCTTCTTCACCAACAGGAAGTGAAACATTTCTCACTGATTCTCAAATCTTCACTTGTCTCACAAACTCACAGTAACACACACACGGTTGTGTTTTCATATCCCTGTGGGGACATCTATTTGACATCATGCTCTCCTCAGCCTTTTACTCTAACCATTAAGACTGAATGCCTAACCCTGACCTGACTGTCCCTGACACTAAAACCACATTCTGAGTCTCACAAATGTCTTCAAACTTGTGGGGACGGGCATTTTGGTCCCCACAAAGACATGTAAACATGCACACTGTAACAGCCACTATGGTGTGGTGTCCCTTTAAGACACCCAAGTCGAGGGTTGATGGTGTCATCAGTTTGTGCCACTGCTCTCTGCTCTCTCTCTCTGTGATGGTGTGGACATGTGCTTGCACGCTAGTACGTGAGGAGGGACGGATTTTATGTTTTACCTCTCCAGACACCTTTGTTTGCAACGTTATGGGTTGTACGAACACTGTGCGCTATGTTTGTTAAGCTGCAGCCGTTCAACCGGGCTTATATGGTTGATGAAGAGAAGGTATATTAAAGAACACACTGTGGAATCCCCAACGCCAGCGTGAGTGTGTATTCTTTTGGCTACCCTGCTAGGTGTTTTGCCGCCTCCTCTCAACCACTAAACGCAACCCGACGTTACAAAATGGCGCCCGAACATCTTCTCTTGGACCTCAGTATGCAGTATCTTCGAGCAGTTGATGATTGGTACATAAAAAGGTACGACGCGGCAAAGTGGCTGTCCGCCATGTTTCGCGGGAACGGACCAGGCTGGCCTGGACGAGGACGTCGGGAGGATCAAAGGGTCGCGGCGGTGCATTTCCATGGCAGCGGCTGGAGCTGCCCCAGCGTGGTTTGTGGACTGTGGCGCCGTTCTCTGTTTGGCCTCTTCGTCGTGGCTCCATTGGATGCGCGTGGACCTGCGTTTCCTGGGCGTGGGTTCGATGCAGCTTTGCCATAGTTCCTGAATTTGAATTTTTTTTCTTATGTATTTCGTATTGGTTACTGTTGTAACATGACTGTTGTTTGGGTTTTCTACAGTACTTTCTGGTACTGTTTTCACATATGCTGTCTGTTGCAAGTTTGTGAAGTAGAAGAAACGCAATGAAAGAAAAAGGGAATTTCATTCTGGAATTGTCCTGGCTATCCTAAGTTTATTTTCTTTCTTTAACATTTGTTTAAATGGACATTCACCATGTGGGACACTGTCATGTATGCCAGTTTGTCAATATTGCACTGTACATTTCCCTGTTTTGGTTTTAACTTCTTATCCTGCTGACCATGTATGGAGGCTGGTTAAGTCTGGACTGTACCAATGCTGTACAGGTGTGTAACAATTCCTCCACGACCTGCTTACTACCTAAAGTAGCTATGTGTGGTGAAAGGGGGTAGCGGGAGGAGGGTCACCTGGGTCCGGCTGAGGGCAGCCTTTGTTTAACCCGGGGGGAATATGTAACAGCCACTATGGTGTGGTGTCCCTTTAAGACACCCAAGTCGAGGGTTGATGGTGTCATCAGTTTGTGCCACTGCTCTCTGCTCTCTCTCTCTGTGATGGTGTGGACATGTGCTTGCACGCTAGTACATGAGGAGGGACGGATTTTATGTTTTACCTCTCCAGACACCTTTGTTTGCAACGTTATGGGTTGTACGAACACTGTGCGCTATGTTTGTTAAGCTGCAGCCGTTCAACCGGGCTTATATGGTTGATGAAGAGAAGGTATATTAAAGAACACACTGTGGAATCCCCAACGCCAGCGTGAGTGTGTATTCTTTTGGCTACCCTGCTAGGTGTTTTGCCGCCTCCTCTCAACCACTAAACGCAACCCGACGTTACAACACACACAGGTATTAATGACCTCACAGGTTCATGTTTGGGGCTTTTAGCATCTTTGTGTGTCGCTCAGATTTAATTCACTCTTGTTTTGAGGTTTTGTGCCTTTTTGTTTCATTCTTTGTGCGTTTATTTTCTCTTTAAGCCTTTCAGGACTCGTGCTGTTGCCTTTTTCCTGGTGTGTTATTAGTATTTTTCATTTCTAAACTTATTGTAAAAGAAGGACCGATGGAACATTTATGTGAAAATAAACATGATCATTTAATGTTTTTGTCAGTCATTAAAAATAAATCCTGGTCTTTCATTTTGCTGCTGCATTGTTCACAGAAACACATATTTTCCTGTTTCTTTCCGTTTGTGTTTTTCTGCTTTTGCCTGTTTAGAGCTGCTGAGCAGGAAAACCCAGACGAACAAAAACTTCTTTTAAGTAAATGTTTGAGTCACTTTGGATCTGAACTGTAAAAAACTGCAGACTGAAACAGATTTGAAGGCATCACAGGAACAGCCTCACATTCAAAACATGAAAGAGAGGACTTTTATTTTGAAACACTCAGGAAATGACAGAGGGAAAGTTTTTTAATTAAAACAAATTATTATTTTATGCATTCTAAGTTCATACAACCACCAAAACTGTGATGATCCTCACATCAGCTTTACTGTGTGAGGTCACATACACGATCATTAATGTTACTATTATTATTATTATTATTATTATTATTATTAGAGACTTGCAGAGAGAAGAGGTGGAAACATTTTGATTTTCATAAATTTAACAGACTAAAAACCTACAAACATGTTTGGTGCTGAAGAAAAATGGAAAATATCAGAACATCAGAGCTTAGACGACCTCCCTCATCATCTTGGTGACATCGTTGCTAAGGGTGACCATGTCCAAGGCCCAGCCCCTGGACAGGTTGGAGCGTGTCGTCTCCTGGCGCATGGCGGTCAGGAAACCCTAAAGCAGTGGTTCCCAAACTTTTTTTTGCTGGGCCCCTCTTGTTTTACAAGATAAATGTTCGCGCCCCCCTCTCGCGCGCGCACGCACAAACACAACCTCCAACCACACACGCCCATATTTTGCTCCATTGCGGTTTATTTCACACCTCAAACATTTAGTAAACAATTAAGCAAATACAAATAATCTGCAATAAATTACAGGTAGTAAGAAAATAAACTACTAACTCTTTTACTCTACGTCCACATCTACACGGGGATTTTTGAAAACGCAGCTGTTTCTATGCGTTTGGACCTTTCATCCACATGTAAACGGCGTTTCGAATCACCGAAAACTGAGATTTTTTAAAACTCCTTTTTTGCGTTTACATGTGGACGAGGAATACAGAGTTGGTCACGCAACGTCAAAGATATGTGCCTTTTTTTCACGTCACGCTGTGCGCACATTATTGTTTACATGAGATGAATTGCAGAATGGCAGATAGAGACAAAATACTGTTAATCTGACTATCTGCAGGTTTTACACACTTACATACACACATGCAGTTACTGTCCCTCCATTTACAAAGGAAGAGGCGTCACAGTGTGATTATCTTCCCTTTGGTTTCACCTGCACAAGTGCCGAGGTAGGTATTGATAGCAATGTTGAATATTATTACACAGGAAAAAACAACTACATGTAAAATATGCTTCACCATATTTTCTAGTCTTTGGCTTAGAATGAAGTTGGTTTGGACATATATTCAGCGATGCTTCATCTCCTGCTTTGCGTTTCTGTGGGTGCGCCCAATTTCTGTGGGCACAAAGTGTTAAGTGTGAAACAGGTCAGATCTGTCATGGTCCTGAGTCATTGACCCAGTGTTTTGAGTTTGTTGGTATTATTTTCCAGTTTCTGCTGTTTTGTATTTGTTCTTAGGGTTTGAGTTGTGTGTTTAGTGTTTCTATTGTCCCTACCTGTGTCTTTCCTCTGTGTTCTGTTCGTGTCCCCAAGTTGGTATTGTGAAACAGCCTGTGAGTTTCCTGTTTTACTTTGTAGGTTTGTGTCTCGTTATGCCCATTAGTTCCAGCTGTGTCCCCTCCTGTCTGCCTGTGCTCCTCGTCGCATCGTCTGTGTTACACTCACCTCTTCCAGGCTCGCACGCTCACTCCTCTTCAGCCACTCACCCTCACACCGTTACACTCTCATGCCAATCCAGCAACAGGCAATCCACACAGGGTCAGGGACGCGTCCAGGAAATCTAGGTACAGGAAAGAACAGGTCAGGAACTCTAATGAACAGTACTGAGAATCAACTCAATGATTTAGCACAAACTGAGAAGACTCAACAAATCACCAACCTGTGGCCTAGAGTGTCCTGGTGCCACGTGCACTTATGGACACTCTTATGTTCGAACATGGTGTTCGTTATGGCCAAGCTGTGGTTTGCACAGAAGTTCAATAACAAAACACCACTCGGGTTCAGGTCCTGGGGTCCATTCCTCCCAATCACGCCCCTCCAGCTTTCACTGTTGTTGCCCACATGAGCATTTAAGTCTCCCAGTAGGACCCTCCAGTGTCCCACCCAGGGACTCCAAGAAGGCTGGGTACTCTGAACCCCAACCCGGAGGCACAGATAACAAACCCTCTCATCCACTGGGAGAAACCCCAACATACAGGCAGCAAGCTGAAGGGACACCAGGATACCCACCCCAGGCCGCCGCCTCTCACCAGGGGCAACTCCAGACTGAGACAGAGTCCAGCCCCTCTCCAGGAGGCTGGTTCCAGAGCCCAAGCCGTGTGTTGAGGTGAGCCTGACTATATCTAGCCGGTTCCTCTCAACCTCACGCACTAACTCAGCCTCCTTCCCCACCAGAGAGGTGACATTCAATGTCCCAATTGCCAGTCTTGGGGTTTGGTTCGCTCCTGGACGGCGCTCACAATGCACCCAACACACATTAGTTGGTATCAAATGAGCACAACTGATCATTAATCCCACTCCATGGTCCTTAGGGTGGCACAGTTGCTTCACTCTCTCCTCTTATTCCATTAGAAAGCATTCTGTATGTCCCTAATATAACTGAGAACTTCAATAAAATCTCTGAATCTAACAATATAAAAATGGCACTGAGTCTGTGTCTGCATTTGTGTGACATTAATGTTCCACTTTAAGTTGGAGGTTTTGACTCCCACTTTTAACTCCTTCTCTTAATGTGGACGATCATACAGCTGGCTTCTTGAAAGGGGGGTGGGTGGGGGGCACACTACAGCCAAACTACACAACAGGACAAATGAAAAGAACAATCACAACTTCTCCTGTATCAGTGTGTTGCAGTGATTGTTTAGTTTTACTATCACTCAGTGTTTCTCATCAAAGGCAGTGCAACTGTCTGTGACACTGTGGCACTCTGTCAAGATTTTTGCACATTTGTGTCTCCTTTATAAAGTCAAACAGGATTTTGAATTGTCTGACATTTGCACGGGAATCTGGAGGAGGGAGACGGGCCTTCTTCAGTTTCCTAAGAAACTGTAGTAACTCTAACTCTACTCTAAGAGAGAGATCCACTAATGCCTCGCACCAACACAAACTGGGTTCTGGAGTCAAAGAGCTGTTAGTGTTTACAAATCGAGCGCAGCGACAGGATTGTGTGTCAGAGACAGAATCTCAAAGATTTTTGTGACCCTGATGAAGACCCAATTCTGGACATTCAAACTGTGTTATTAATGTTTTTAACATCTACAGATCATTATCCAGATATTTAATACAAATAAGCATGTCTTATTTTTGTGTTTTATAGATTTGAACTCACATCTCCTGTGTTTAGAAAACAGCAGAACTTTTGTAATTGGCCCAAAAAACGAACCATGTCTGTAAGCGCTGTTTTGAGCCTTTTAGCAAATCTTGCCCTAAACAGCCTGTTGCTGTTACAAAACAGAGGAAACATAGTGGAGTCTAATTGTTGCACCGTGGAGCTCAGCTGAACTCAGTTCTGGGAGTTGAAATCAACAGAAAGTGTTTCATTTGACACTGAAACAGTTTCTTTTCCATCCATGAAGGAAGCTTTTGTATTTCACTCAGCAAAATATACAGTCTGGACTGCACAACATTTCAGACTGCATGTGATCTGTGCAGAAAAACATCGAGCTTCATGGACACACGCAGGTCCTGCTCCACTTCCTGCTGTTGCCATGGCTTTACTCTCGTCTTGCATTCAGTCTAATTACAGCTTCTTATTCAAACTCTGCACGTCACTAATTCCTGGTCTCTTCTTGTTGAATACTTTTTATCTTCAGCTGTCCTTGAAATCATTGAAAATCATACAGTTATGTCTATAAGACTTTGGACAGAAACAACTTTCTCTAACTTTGGTTCTGTAAATTACAACAATGAATTTGAAATGATACAACTCAGATGTAGTTTCAGCTTTAATTCAGTGGGTCTCTCTCAGCTCCCTCCAAGGCCATCCACCATCACAGGTCAATAATAATGACACTGACCAGTGTACCATTCTGCTGCCTCCTGAAATCCCAGTGCCTCCACCCACTGCAGAGGTAGGTCTCTGCAGAAAGCGCAGATATTCTACTGCTTTTTCTGTTAATGATGAAGAGGAACATTTGATGCCCAAACGCATGAGACTGATGAGTTCTGATGTTCCAGTTTCTTCAGTTCCTCCACCTGCTGATGCCAGCTTTCATGCAAAGGACACTGACAAGATCATTAATCCAGATTTGAAAAATGATCGTTCATCCCTGGATGATGACGTGACGTTTTTCATGTGTCCTAGCGATGTTCCTCTGCCTCCGAGACCTCCACCCACTGCAGAGGTAGGTCTCTGCAGAAAGCGCAGATATTCTACTGCTTTTTCTGTTAATGATGAAGAGGAACATTTGATGCCCAAACGCATGAGGCTGATGAGTTGGGATGTCTCTAAGTCTCCAGCTGCTGAGAAGGAGTATGTTTGCTTTACGTGTCCTGAAGACAAGAGGTCTGAGTTACCTCTCAGCTCCCTCCAAGGCCATCCACCATCACAGGTCAATAATAATGACACTGACCAGTGTACCATTCTGCTGCCTCCTGAAATCCCAGTACCTTCAAGTCCTGCCCCTGTTGGAGTTCTAGAAACTGTTGATTTTCCTTTTGTTGATAATTAAATACATGTTTGTGGTAATAAATACATTTTTGAGCAAATACATGTTGAGATGATTCGGTTGCTTATGATGGTTATAATTATCCAAACAGTATTATTCCTAATAAGATCTTTACTTTTTATACTTATTTTCTCCATGACCTATTTTGATGTCTATTTTGAAGATCCACTCATATCGTGACAGTATGCTTATTCTCAGTAGAGTGTATAGCCACATGTGAACAAATAATAAATTAAAGTCACTCATTAACAACTTACCACATACGCCGGAGCTGAATTCAAGATGTAAGCAGACGTTTCACAGATATCTTGGTTGTCTTTCCATTTCCTACACTAACAGTATCCTGAGAATTGGCTTATAGAGCTGATATAAAGGTGAAATTTGATGACTTAATCGAAGCATCATCAGCTTAAATGCAAATGAATCCACTGTACTTGAGGTAACCTAACACTGACCATGAACGCCACAGTCACTGTGCGCCAGTCCAACACAGTGCTTTACTGTGAACTCACCACAGTACTGCAAACTACACTCAAAAAAATGAATGAGGTGGATTGTTCAGTGTATATTAATTATTTATTTTCATTTTACTTAAAATATATGTTTTTGTTAAGTTAACATATGTTTTTCTAATCAAGTCTACGTAATTGTGTCTATTATTCAACGTACATAATACTAATGTGTTACTTGATCGCATAACATTTAAGTTAAGTCAATTAGGATCGATATACCTTGTATATCCACAAGGTGGCAGTAATGCAAAAACAGTTGTAATGAAACCGCGCAGAACAAGAAGGTTTCACGGCTTGTGCCTGCTCATGCACAAGACTTCAAATTTAACTGAAAAAGGCTGTTTTGGCGCCAAGCTGCTGTTTCTTTGAGAGGTAAGACCACTTTTTTCTTTGACTATGTTGTGTAGTATCTATATGTCCAGCATGGTTATATTTTGCGTTTGTCTTACAAGACATGTTATATCGTTTGCGTGCGCTTGTTTTACATTAGTTTTACTGGGTCCTGGACATGCTTATTTTGTGGACTGTGTAAGAAACATTTTTATTGTTTTTTGTTTTATTAAGGGATTAGCTACAGGGGTTCATGGGGTTATTCTTTCAAGGGGTTATTTTTCCATTTGCTTTCTTGGGATTCCTTTTCTGTAATCCGAGAGTCGGAAATATCGAATAGGATAGCAAGGATAGCATAAAGTGACATTTAAAATCCAAAAAGTCAAGGGCGAAAGCCACTGTGACACCATTGTTCTGCTCTATCAGTAATCTGTATTATGTAAAAATGGTCTGTAAATACAGCATGTTTCCTAGCGGAGTTATACATATCAATGTAGTTATAAATTACAGTTTGTGAAAGTACACACTTAATTTTTTTAATAAAATTATTCAAGACATATGAGTGGACAGACAATGGAGGTCGACAGACCTGGTGATAATTGCTTCTATAGAAAGTTAGCACATGGCAGTGTCAATCTCTTGCTTTTCTTCTGAGTAGTATTTTTATTTAGTTGTAATTCAAACAATAATTTGCTTCTTGAAATTAAGGAATTAATTATTTTTTTACTTTATAAATTTCAGATCCTGCCTTTACCTGCTCCCTCCTATACTGATGTGGTGTATGTGGTATTGCTGAGCTTGTATGTGGTATGTGAACTGTTATACTTTTAAAAACAAAACTGTTTTATAAGTTAAGTTTTCTTTTGTGACCCATCCCATGCCCCTGTTATTTCTTCTCCACATCTGAACCATGGTAAAGGTTGCAGTTCAAGGGCCTGAGGCATGAAATTCTTTTCAGATCAGCTGTGATCAATATTTTTTGGAACTTGATAAATAACAATAAAAGCTGTAATGGCTCCATTAGCATTTTGTGTAAATGTTTGTGTTAAAATTATAGCTTTAATGAGGTCTTACTACATTAGTTTTAGTTTGTATATGTGTACATATAGTATGTATATTTACAGTACAGTATGTTGTGTTTGTTGACATATTTTCAGGTGGAAGCAGAATATGTGAGGATTACTACTGCTGCACATGTTCCAAGGCTTTTTACACAACTTGACCAATACACTGACCAGCTCATAAAAGTCTTCAAGAAAAAAGGAGGCGTTGCAGGGAAGAAAATTAGACAAACTTTGGCCCCAGCCACACAGGTGCGTTATTCTGTTGGTAGCAAAATATTATGGCTAATAAGATCATTTTCAAATTTAAACAGCTAGTGTATGGTAGCTGCACAGTGCACTTACATTTATATTAAGCAAGACAAAGTTTGGTACTCAAAACGTTGGAAAATTTAAATTACCTAAACATATGTAAAATCTGATCCCTTGATTTAGGTTAAACCAGAAGTGAATGTTTTTATGTTATGTTTTGAATGCAAAAAAGATGATGTATTAGTTTGTCTTTACCTCCATTATTGACATATATAATGTGGTGGAAACCCTGCCCAACAGGTTAACTATTCATGTCCATGTGATGATTAGTTGGTCTTGTGTACATGTCTATCTGTGCAGTGGCTATGTCATTCATTTTGCGTATAATGTGAGTTTCTGTCATCCTAAAGTATATCTGTTTTCTCTTCCTGTATCTCTGCCACTCTCTACAGAAGGAAACCATTGAAAAGGGGAGGGAGTGTGTCCTCAGGGCACTACCTTTTTACCTGAATGAAGACCCAAGCATCTTCTTCAAAGAATAATTGGTTGGTAATTTTAGTTTAGTTTTTTATCTGTATTAAACCAAATTTTGAATAACTAATGTTGTTGCATGTTGTAATGTTGTTGTTGTTGTAATTTGCATGGAACCTGTTTAAATGTTTTGGGAAATCTTCTTGTATACCCAAACTATTTATATTTATCGTTGAATCTGTAGTCTAAAATAGTGGCGCACTGGGGTGCATGTTCCTAATATTGTGTTTACGTCATTAAAGGGTAGCTTTGGCCCTTTTTCTTTCTTTTTTTAAAACTGGATGCCATTTTTCTATGTTTTTGTGTCTAAGCTACAGCTGTTCAGAGGGAGCTGGAACAAATTACCCTTGCTATCTTTACCATCGAAAGAGCTGATGCCAGCACTCCTCCAGCCGATGTGGGTGTAAGCGCCAGACGTCTGCTTTATATTTTTATTTACGATTGAGTTCATGTTTGTTTTATAATTCATAGATTCATTACATAAGTCATCTTTTCAGGATTAATAAATGTGAAAATATATGTGTTTACATAAAGTAATTTTAAGTCACTGTTTTGGGATTGGAACCTAAAAGGGGGTACCTCTCACTTTAATTATGTAAGTGCAATAGTAGCATGAAACCCTGTGTGAGAGGGAAGGGGAGGAGCATGGACAGAGAGGTTAGGAGTCTCACGGTTTTCTGACCGTGTGCACAGCTAGTTCTGGATAACTGCTATTTTTTGGAACTTTCATGCTTTTTAGGAAGGAGTTCATTGTTACATCTTCCGTTTGTAATAAATAAACAGTCTTCAAATCATAATGCAACTGGAAGCATTTCTTTTGGAAACCAGGAACACGCGTCAGCCATAGACTCTTCTAGACTTTTACACAAATGCTCACTGAATGTGTTGGCAATAAAATAAATTTTAAAAAATAAGTTGGATGTACTTAATTCATTTGTGTGGAACCTGTTGACAAAATAGATTTATGTAAAACTAATTAATAAAGCACAAGGTGGCTGAAAATATAATATTTGAATTAATCTAACTTAAATTTAACATTTTACTGCCACAAATAAGAAATGTGTTGAAGTAACTAATCTAAACTATCTAACCTGAAAATATATCATCTATGTTCATACAACATAACTTGATTTAGTTAGTCTTAAATATGTCTTGTTAATCTTAAGTAGTTTTTTTTAAATTAGATGAACTAAAGATTTTTGCTTTAAACTAACATAATTCAATTTCGTGGAACCTGTTGACAAAATAATTTTAATTAAAGTCAACGTTTCATTTTTTTGAGTGTAAAGTGTTTATCTTCCAGTCCAATCCAATCCATCTTTATTGAGAAAGCACTTTAAAAAACCCAGGACAAAACCAAAGTGCTGTACAGTAAATGAGTTAAGAACAATAGAATAAAACATAACAGTAAAAAAATAAAACACATAATACATAAAAAATGTAAACAGCCCTATATTTCAAAACAAGATAAAACAGCAAAAATAAACTAAAAAACTCAAACTAAAAACCAACATCTTACAAGGTGTCAAAGGTCAGGGTGAAGAGATGAGTTTTCAGGAGTGATTTAAGAACAGGCAGAGAAGAAGCCTGTCTAATCTCTAAAGGCAGATCGTGTCACAGTTTCAGAGATGCTGCAGCAAAAGCACGATGTCCTCTAAGTTTACGCTCAGTCCTGGGAACATTCAGGAACAGCTGATCAGCTGACCTGAGACAGCGGGTGGGTTTATAAGACTGTGGCAGCTCAGAGAGTTAAGATGCAGCTAGGTCATGGAGAGCTTTAAGAGACATTAATACCAATAAGCTGCTAACATGATGTTGTATTTTATTTACATGTCTGTTTTAGCTCTTTAACATTTGCATCTGTCTAACTGGCTAACCATGCAAGACTATTGCAAGCATTGCTCTGTAATAGTGCGACATTTTGGACCCCAGGAGGTCCTTCTGTATCTGCACGATGTTTGACCTGCAGTCTTTATAGCCGCCTATGTATATTCTTTTAAACCTTTTTATTGTTTTTAAATGATAGTTACGGACCAAATGTTAAACTATATAGTTGAATATATAGTTAAAGTGTTTCTCTAGATACAGAGAAAGGTTTTACATCAAAAGGTCATCTGTCTGCATATAAAACAGAAGCTTTCATGCAGATGCACTTCCTGTTTAGAGACTTTGAGGTTTAGGTAGTGACGGGGGTGATTTACTGAGCGTGTAAGTTTTCCTCCTGTCAACACACTCTACAATGCCGCCCACATGCCACTCCTGTCCAGTCTTGAAAGCAAAACATGTATGTATAGTATAAAATGGTGAAATGCTGATTTCCATGTTTCAATTGAATCACTTGATTGTAATCAATTGATTGCAGAGACTTTTGTCAAGACCCTATAGAATCAGAAGTCCCGTGAACATGCACTAATAAAAGCTGCAGTTGTAATAGGGGATAAAGTGGTGTGCACAATGTGTGTTTGGATAAGATGTCAGTAATGCATTCACATTAAAATCACAGGGTTTCTTTCTTTTTCTTATTTTTCTTACATATCATGTAAAAAAACACTCCTGCAGCATTTTTTCTCTGCCACAGATTTAGGAGAGGAAGAGTCCAGCATTTCAATACTTATGCAAATGTTAGTTTATTTGATAGGTGCATCAGTAGTAATTATTTAAATTAGAGTTTTCAGCAGTGTTGTTGTATTTACAGCAAAGTGCCTGCAAAGTGTAAAAACTAATTAACTGATGATACTAGACCCTTAAAAGAGATAAACACCACTAGTCAAGTCATAATGGCTACTTACAAATACATAAGCACTCAACACAACCCACACAGTGATCTAATGCACAAAAACAAAGGAGACTTAAACTGGCTGAATCAATTACTGTAAAGAAAACATGGAGGAAGGCTTCCTGTGGTGTCTGGCTGCAGTATAGGTCATAAACCTGCCTCCTGCATTACAGCAGACAGGTCAGGGGTCAAATGAAAAGCAAAATGTTTACCTCAGATTAGGGATGCACCGATACCACTTTTTTGGAAACGAGTACGAGTGCTTGCATTTCAGTACTCGCCGATACCGAGTACTTAATAAAAACACGATTTAAATTTACAGGTAACAGCTTTAGTCCTATAATTTAACAACAAAAAAACAAGGGACTGGTTTGGAATTAAGAACATTTATTTAAAATAAAAGCATGTTGTATGCAACATATTACAGAATAAATAATTATAAAAAAAATTTAAACAGTGACAGTGCAACTCAAGTATTTTTCAGTTTATTTTAAACTCTGCCGCTTTGGACAACACAAGGGGCATTAATAAACATCTTTGCCATTTAGTGCACAATATGTGAATAAACTAACAACATCCACTGACATAGAACTGTGGCAGTCAGTGCAACTGAGGTAGGTATTAACATCAAGTCTAAGATGACTCACTAAATGGAGAGAAACAGTGAGTGGCAGGGTTTTTTAAGAAAAGTAGCTTTTCTGCATCATCAGCAGTCAGACTGTTTCTGTTTTCATCTATAATGTGTGACACTGAGCTAAAAAGCCTTTCACTGTCCACACTGCTACATGGGGCTGAGAGCTATTTACGGGCTATTTTAGCCAAAGTGGGGAACCTGATTTTGTTGACACCCCAGTACTTCAGAGGACTGTCTTCACGAGGGCTTGGGGCCTCTCCGAGGTATGTGTCGAGCTCAATGGCAGCACCTGCTGCCAGCGGCAGCCTGGGCCTTGAGGAACAGTTTAGCAGGAGGTTCTGCAGCTTCTGCCCGACTCCCCTCTGCCTCACCTCTAGAAGCTCCTGCTTCAGGTGCAGCTTGGCCTCTGGAGCAGTGTTGGAGAAGAAGCGCTCTTTATACCTGCACAAAATTCATAAATGTATTAATATGTGGAAAAATAGGACTGATGTCATGTAATACGTGCTCTTCCAGCGTGTCTGTACGTCCTGCTGCAGTCTCTTTATTGGCTGGTTGAGCTGTCCCTGAATGTCCTCGAAGTGGGAGTAGGCGTTTAAAATGTTTAAAATGCCCAACTATTTTCCGTCCCACTGCTTTAGCATCAGCTATGCTCCTCTGTGCTAATAAGCGTGGGTAAATAAGCGTGGGCAAACTCTTTGTACTCGTTGTCGTGTTGGGATTTTAGGTGCTTGATTAAATTACTTGTGTTAAATGCGCTACCTTTAGAGCCTCCTCTGGACAATTTCGATGAGCATAATTTGCAGTCCGCCTTTGTTTTCGTGTCTTCGTTCACTTTGAAATAGTTCCACACGGCTGACTTGTCTCGCCTCGCCTTCTCCCAGCTCTGAGATGCAGCCGGGGCCTGGGGGCAGGCACTCGGCGCCTGTGATTAACCCCTTACATGCCGCTCAAACATAGACAGGTCTCAGACCGTGGTATCGGTCCTCGGTATCGGGGAACTTTTAACGAGTACTTTAGAAAATGCGGTATCGAGGCCGATACCAGATACCGGTATTGGTGCATCCCTACCTCAGATTAAATATTTCCCAAAGTAAATTGGACTGAACTGGCCAGTTAAATACACGAGAGGATACGAATAGAAAAAAAAAATCTAAAAACAAAGAATGAAAACCAACTATTAATTTAATACTTAAGTCTGTGAAGGTTCTCAGTCATCCAGGTCATCGTAGTCTAAGGAGCTTGGAAGGAAAAGCGTCTGGACTTCTTGAGTTGCTTGAAGACGTTTCACCTCTCATCCGAGAAGCTTCTTCAGTTCTAAGGGTCAATGGTGGGGAGTCCCAGACTTAAAACCAGTGGGAGTTTCCCCCCAAAGAGGGACAAAGGACCCCCTGATGATCCTCTACCTAATCACATGAGCCAAGGTGTGAAAGCGGATGTGGGTCCTAATCAGCCAGGGTTTCGGGTGAGCTCATTGTGAAACCTGGCCCCACCTTATCATGTGATTTCCTGAGGTCAGATGGCCCAGGATGTAAATGGTCTGAGATCCCTTCCCAGACGCCTTAACGTCCAGTGAAAACAACACATCATTTTCTCTCCAGTTACCCTCAGCAGTCCAACAGACCTCCAGCACCAGTAAAACATTAACCAGAAATTGTTTATGGGACATGTGTCGTTATTTATGTTTGTGGAAATGTGCATTAAAATTAAAATAAAGATGCTGGTGTCTGACGTTACTGACTTCCCAATTGTGTGGCTTCTGGTGTGGCCTTCACAATTCAATTTTCAATTCAATTTTATTTGCACAGCGACAAATCACAACAATATAAAGTCGCCTCAAGGCGCTTTATATTGTAAGGCAGACCCTACAATAATACATACAGAGAAAAAGCCCAACAATCATATGACTCCCTATGAGTGAGCAGTCTGGAGACAGTGGGAAGGAAAAACTCCCTTTTAACAGGAAGAAACCTCCAGCAGAACCAGGCTCAGGGAGGGGCGGGGCCATCTGCTGCGACTGGTTGGGATGAGAGAAGGAAGACAGGATAAAGACACGCTGTGGAAGAGAGACAGAGGTTAATAACAGGTATGATTCAATGCAGAGAGCTGCATTAACACACAGTGAGCGAGAAAGGTGACTGAAGGAGAAATACGCATTGCATCATGGGAATCCCTCAGCCACATACACCTGTTGCACTACACAACAAATGCAAGCATGTCAGTTTTATTCATTTTATGCTCATCTTCGTACAAATTTTAAAGGTAATGCAGTCAAAACTTTGTAAGTATCTGAGTGATTGGATGAAGCGGTTTGATGACGTAACACGCTATTTTAGTTTAAAATGCTTATAATGTTATGATAAATGGTAGTTTTGTTGTTACTTTTACAATATTATCCATCCTTCAGTTTCAGCGAACATGACAGTTAGCAGTGTAATAATTCCTCTGTGATAAAGAAAAATTAGCTTGTTTTCTTTTTGTGTGGGAGCTCGCACAGTGTTTCAACTTTACAGCCTTTTAATATGAAAGTCCTGTCAGTACACTTCCTTTTTACATCATTTCACACTTGCCCCGTGAAGGGCAACAGTCTGACGTCTGCTTAGCCAGGAAAGCTTCAGCTTGTTTCTTTCCGCACATCTTCCTCTTCACTGTCGGTGGCTTACAGACATGTTAACAAGCATGGACGTATCAAAACTTTGCTTGATTTTGCTGTTACCACTAGCTGTGTCCCATGATGCTGAAGGTAATACAAGGAAACTATTTTCATTATGCATTATTAATATTTTTAAATTTATAACCTCCTTGCTTTTAGTTTAAACTAAACACATTATTATGGGATTAAAAAGATGGTTTAACATTCACAAAATATAGAAACTAAAGTCCTCTCTGACACAGGCTGAATCTTGTATTTACCGTATTTTGCTGTCCCTGTTTACAGAGACTGTTGTGAAGACAGTCAGGAGAGAACACGATGTCACTCGGATTTGCAACAAGGAAAGTCAGACTACTATTGTTTTGATTATCTGTAAGATCAAAAGACAGAGGGACACAGGAGGAGAGTGTCATCTGCTGTATCGACACGGAGAGAACGTTACTCAGGAATGTGACCCCAGGTTCTCAATAACAAAAGAAAATCAGACTGCCTTTCTGGAGCTGACCAGTTTAACACCAGCTGATAGTGGGAACTTCACCTGTGAGTGTACAAACACTGAAGGGACATATATTGTCCATATCAGTGTCACTGTGGAAGGTAAATGCATTTTGGTTTCTTTATCTGACACAGTTATTCAGCACTGTGTCAGCATTGTATTGACCTGCTTATGTGTTTTTTATTCTTGTAATTTGTTCATTTCTTTTCTTCTTATTTTCACTGACAGCAGTTTAAATACTCTCACTGACTCATTTATCAGGTACATCTTTGAACCGAGTTGGACCACCTTCAGCCATCAAACATGTCTTCATTTTTTGTGGCACAACAAGGCGCTAAAAACATTCCTCAAAGATTCTCAAGACATATTGAAATTACATCATCACACAGTTGCTGCAGATTCGTCAGCTGCTCTTACTTGAAGCAAACTTTCCGTTCCACCACATCCCAAAGGTGCTCTGCTGGATTGAGATCTGGTGACTGCGCAGGCCGTACATGATTTGAGCGCCGTGACATGGTGTGGTATCCTGCTGGAAGCAGCCATCAGACGATGGGTATTTTTTGGGCATAAAGACATGAATGTGGTCAGCAACAACCTTCAGGCAGGCTGTGGTGTTTAAATGATGCTCAGTGGTTACTACAGGGTCCAAAGTTTGCAAAGAAAATCCTTCACAGAGCATTACACCACCAGCAGTCTGAACTGTTAGAAATCAACTCATCGGGCAAGGCATCGGTTTTTTAGTCTTCTGTTGTCCAGACTTGCAAACTGTAGCCTCAGCTTGCTGTTGTTAGAGGACAGCAGTGATATCCAGTGTGGTCCGCTCTGCCTCAAGGTTTGATGTGTAAACAGCATTTTTACCCAGAGAATCACAGCTCACTGGATATTTTCTATTTTTCAGACCATTGTCTGTGAACAGAGATGATTGTGTGGGAAAATCCCAGCAGATCAGCAGTTTGTGAAGCACTGGGACCAGTAACATGTGCCATGTTGCTCTGTTTGAGCATTGATCTGCTGACATTTTATTATTTTATTAACCTTTATTTAACCAGGAAGATGAAGCTGACATGTGATTGACAAATGAAATGAACACTGAAATATTTGTGTTACACCCTGAACAAGTATACCTCATAAAGTGGCCAGTGAATGTATATAAGCAGTTGGACCAATTTCAGTTCATAGTAATATTCAGAAAAGATGCAAAAGAAGAAGAAGAAGACAAAAGAAAAGAGCACAGTGACAATATTTAAAGCTCTGTGGTTATAAAACTGGGGTTTCATTACTTCACTCAGAGTTTCAGTAGACGTAAACTGTGTTTGATTTGTGTTTTGATTTCCAGGAAATGAAAGTAAATGATTTTACTGACAAATGCATCTTTTCAATGATTTAGACACAAACGAGGCCCACACTTCAGCAGACAAATCTTTTTCCGTTTATCTGCCCGGTGTTGTGATCATCTTTATAACTGGAGTTATCGTGGGATTTATCTACTGGAGGAAAAGTAATGGGTGAGACTATTTTTGCTGTAGTAATTCAAAGATGATATAGATGTAGAGAAAGTAAAAGGAAACATCACATTTCAATAAATGAGAATTCGCTGTATGTTAAACATCATGTCTAGAATGAACACTTTTTATCCTTCCAAAAATAATTATCATTATTAAGAGAGAAGATAATATAAATGTAGATGTTCTTACTTGATTTTTCTCTGTTTGAATGTGAATAGTGTTACACTAATGCTGACATCCTTTCTTATCAACGTGGCTGCTTAAGGTCAGGAACATCTGGAGTGTCTGTACCTGAAAATCCCAACGGTTTGGTGAGCAATTTATTGCTACGATCTACAGCAGCTAGTTAAAAGTTTGCCAGTAAACATAAAACATGTACATTTATGTTTTAGGATGTTACTTACATAGATAATTACAGATTAGTGTTATAATACTATTAGTGCCAACTTCAGTGTCCTTTATTTTGTGAAGAAGCTCTTACAGAAATGAGCAGAAACATTAAATAATCCAGGCAACAGATGGAGAGATTTAAAGATCAATAGAGTGTGTGGGTAGACCGGGTTGAACTTGATTAATACCTAAAATATTTCACTTTTCTAAAGGATGACGATGAGCCAGATCAGCCCTATACAAACCTTCAGCAGCCATCGAGTGATTCCTACCAGACTATCATCTCAGTGAACCATCAACACGACAACAAGACACGCTCAGCAAGAAGCACAGGAACTGTGGGAGTGGATAATAAAGCTCTATGAAACATTTTAAAGTATATAAAACTTTAGGTGACATACTAATATAATAATATTCATATATTATAATAAACGTCCATCTTTTCACACTGGATAGTTGTTTCCCAGTAATGGAGACCATTCAGTCATAATACTCCAACTCAGGCTCTCAGATTTAATACAATACAAACACAATAAACTGTGGCAAACATGACTCTTTGTATCAGACTAGTTTTGTTTTTGAACAAACATCTCATCATAATTTGAACACAATGTCCATCCAGATAAACAGAGAGATCAGTCTGGCTTAAACAATGTTGGTGGTTCACCTTCTACTGTCCTTCCACTTTTATGCACTTCTATTTTAGACATAGTAAAAGTTTCAGTGTAGACACAAGAGGTGAAATAAGGAGGGTGCAAGTCTTCCTGCTTTCACTATAGTCTACCTCACACTGTCAGCCACAGTTACTTCCTCACCAGCATGACTGCACGGAAACTCTGCTTTCTCCTGCTTCTGCTTGTGGTTTTTAGCAGTGAAGGTAAATATATATAATTAAAAAAGAAAAGCTGTAAAGCCAGGTGTTTAAGAAGAAAGCTTTAGTTAGGTTAGTGAAATAATATATGTGATTGATTTTCCCACAAAACAAATATATAGAAACTATAATCCTGATTTTGTTTCATTTTAACTGGAACAATTTATAGAGACTCTTGTGAAGACAATTGGAAAGAAACCCGATTCCACTCAAATATGCAGCAAAACAACTCTGAATATTACTGTGATGATACTGTGTGAGATCAGCACAGAGAGGAGCCGAGGAGAACAGCGTCGTCTGCTCTATCGTTACGACCGAGGCTTTATTCATGGCTGTGACTCCAGGTTCACACTGATCAAAGAAAATGAGACTGTGTTTCTCCACCTGCTCAACTTAACATCTGAAGACAGTGGGAACTACACCTGTGAGTGTGGATTTCGTGGTGGATTGTATGTTCTCCATCTCAGTGTGACTGTGAGAGGTAACAACATTTTCTATTTATACCCACACCGCAGATTCAAGGTGGATGTTTGGAACTGCGTTAACACTTTCTTTTCTGTCATACATGGTTTGAGGTCGTCATTCCCGCCTGCAGCGGATTAATGAAAGGTTTCAGTCAGGAGATGAACATCTGGAATGTTTTTAAGCTCTTCTTCTGGCTAATTTGTTTAAAATTTCATTATAAAACTGCTCCAATCACAACTTTGGTATTATTTCATCAGTGAAATGTTTGAATGATGCAATTGTAACTCTAATGTAATGAAAAGATAAACATGTTTTCCACTTTAATATAACAGGCTAATGCAAATTTCGTGACTTTTCATGTTTTCAAAATGAAGTTTTTTTGTGTGTGTGGCAACATTCAACAGACGATGGAGATTCTTCTGGCATGAAGTTCATGGCTACAGTTCCCATCATTTCTGCTGCTGCTTCACTCATCAGTGTGGCTGTGATAACCTGTGGTTACAGCCTGAGGAGAAATCCTCGCAGGTGAAAACTTTTACTGACGCACTTAAACTCATGAAATGACCCTTTGAAATCACTTGAGCACATTACTGCATACAGCAGCCACTGTGGTGTTCAAAGTATCTCATAGGTTCTTTTCAAACACCACACATTAGTTGTAGACATAGCTAGTCTTGTTTTTGAGGTATTTTTCACCCCATGACCTCTGATGTTTTTATCCTAACAGAGAAAACAGATCAGGTCTAACTAACTTAACAGGATCTGAAACTCGCCAGATGTTTGTGAGTTTTCCATAGTTCTGTTTTACACTTAATTGTGCCGAGGCTGCAGTGCATTATGTCTGTGTTTTAAGCTGCACTTTAATTAAATGTAAATGACAGTGTAAATTGTTGTTTAGGACAAAGAGGACCGCTACATGAGCCTTCATCGGCAAAACATCGATGTCTACCAAACTATCTCCTCCGGTCGCCTTCATCATGATGCTGAGGCCACTGCATGTCACAGTCATGTACAATAATAATCAGAGATGGAGTTTTTACCCTGACTACGTGATCTATAAAACTATGATGCTAGACATGCTATCTATAAAAGACACTGACATTGTAACTTGCCAGCATCATGTGTACTGTTAGTTTGTTTTGCACTGAAAAAAGAGAAAAATATTAACGTCCAGTAAAACTTGTAATGATGTTGTGAATGAATTGCCTTAATTCATGGCTTTTAACACCATTTAATTTCTGTTTTTTATCTGGTTTTAACGTTGAAAATCCTGCCACTTGGCTCTGTGGCCTCTGCCACCATTATGGTTTTTGCTATACTGGTCCACTTGATAGTCATATTTGATGATGATTTTACTTTATTTTGAGTCATTAGAATCAGAACGGGGGTCAGGAAAGAAGAAAAAAGATAAGCTGGGGAGAAAGTTAACAGAAGAAGAGGGAAAAATAGAGAAGAAGAGAAATAGATGGAGAGGAAGAGAGAAAAAATACTGAAAATCTATTTCATCATCTGCTGAAAAACACAAGGAAAAACCAACACAGTGGGGAACCCACAGCAACAACCAATAATATGCAGTAAGTAGGCTAGTAAGTAGTAGTAAATAATAGATATTAAATGTTACTGAGCAGTAAATGGGCCCAGAGGGCCGAGACCTGAGGGCACCCCACCCGCAGCACAGGCCCAACAGAGCCAGGGGGCCGGGCCCCACCGAGCAGCCGCCCAGAGTGAGCCACTAAACACAGAGAACCACTAATGCACTGTGGGTGGGGGCACCAGCTACTGGCAGGAAGTGTGGTGGGGGGAAATAATACGTGACTATTTTTATGTGGAGTGGAATTAAACTGCCATAGAATATGCTTGTGGTGGATTTGACTCAACACAAGCGTATTGTCAAAGTGTTCTTTGGCATGCATCGAGGCAGTTTCTCAGATACTGAAGTGACTTGAGCAGAGCCAGTTAAAGCCTACTGTGCTTGAGTGGGCAGCTCAAGTTTCCACGTGGAAGGTTTAGTGAGACAAAGACAGGAAGTTAAAGCTGCTGACTAATAATCTGCAGGTTCCTGATTTGAGTCTCTGTTAAGAGGATGGTGTCTCTGAGATAATTGCTTTTGTGCATCGATAAATAAACAGGGAAATAAATGAATAGAAAAAAGCATCCGAGCGGATGTGCACCGATGGTGTGCCCACTGGTCTTAAAGTGCCTTTGCGCCCCTTACCATTTATGGAGGTCCCATTTGGGCACATTGGCATGGACCTATAGTGTACATGGATATTGCTTTGTATTAGTTCTGGTATATTATACAACACAATAACATGATGCAGTGCTGCTGTGCACCATTTCTGCAAAGAGTGTGGTGCAAGCAAGGAAGATAAGATAACTCTTGCACAGTCATACCTAGTGCAATAATACAACAAAACTGGAAACTGTCCCACGATAACACAATCATTTAGATACAATATTGGACTTTGTTTACATGTAACTGCACAAATAGAATTTAGAAATGTAATTATTGACAAGAGTGAACAACCACTTATAATGTAATCTACAGCTGTGAGCAAACAGCTAGATAGAGAATCAGAAGTGTTGTGTTTTCTACAAAGTTTGCTGTTTCAGTGAGAGTCATATGTCATATCATTTCAAACAGTGGCGATCCAGAAATGTTGTACAAACGAGTAAGACTAACTATAGACTTTAGCCAAAGTTGTTAAGTTAGCTAAAGAGTTGGGATTGTGTGTAAGGCATAAATAAACCTAAAATGCAATGTTTTGGACGTTCTTTGGCACATTTCCCTACTGTAGGGGTCTCTGCAAGCATACGGGGCTCTGAGAGGGAACAAGATGACAACGAGGAATTCTACTGGAAACAGTCGATCATGTCTGTCAAAGTTGAATTCAGGGCAAACTAGGCTAAATTAGTGTTTTTAGCTAACAGCTACAGTAAGCATAAAAGTGACTGTTGGGCTATTATTTGTTAACAAGGGCGATTTTAGCCCATTTTTGGGGTGCTTTGGTTCATTTTTGGGGTGCTTTGGTTCATTTTTGGGGTGCTTTGGTTCATTTTTGGGGGTGCTTCAGCACTTACTTACTTTTTTTTGACAATATTTCCTGTTTGTGTGACACACTACTAAAAATATAAAAGGCAGAACTTGGTTGAGAGGTAACATTTTAACAACAAAAGTATCCATAATATTTTTTAATATTTTGTAATAATTTATTTGTAATAATTTATTCTGTTTCAGGAGTGTTTTTATGCATCTGTATTATATTATACAAACACATTAAAAGTGAATCTCTGTCCAAAATATGCACTCAGTTTACTTCTTACTCACTATGAGCATCATTCATTATTCTCCTCCAGTAATTAAGGTTAGGATATGTATTTTTTTTATTCCAATCCATTCTTCTTTGGCAGCATTTAAATAACCTTGATCAGAATTGATGGTTTTGTTACAGACTTTTCAAAAAAGTGTTTTGCTTTTCTTTCACAAATGTGGGATTAAATTGTTAAAAAGTACAAAACAGTGATGTCATGTTTTGTGACGAGGACCCAGACACAGAGAGACTTGATGGATTTAATAATCTTTTGATTTAATAAAGAAATTTGCAGACTTGCACAGAGATGGTAAAATTATGATGACTGATAAAGGAGACGAAGACAACATGAGGACAGGGAGGATGCAGGGACAGAGACGGGGAAGAAGTCTCATTGTGACGAGTAAAGTGTATCTTGGCTGGCTGGGCAGCTCTCTGGGTGCTCAGCCCCCCGAAGCTCTGATCCTAGAATCCTCCCTGAATTGTGTTAATACAGTATGTCAACATGAAAGCATAACTGTACAGGGTGGGCCAGTTATATGGATACACCGTAATAACATGGGAATGGTTGGTGATGTTAAAGTCCTGTTTGTGGCACATTAGTATATGTGAGGGGGCAAACTCCTCAAGTTCGGTGGTGACCATGGTGACCATTTAGAAGTCGGCCATCTGATACCAAATGATACCAAACAAGGCAAAGTAAATAATTTTTAAAGGTGAATGTAGAGGAAACATCAAAAGTTGTCACGGCTGGGGCAGCAGTCGTGTGGTGGAGTGAATGAGGACCAAGATGCAGACGGCGGTGGAGATGCGAGTGGAGATTTATTTACAGTGAAAATAACAAAGGTGAGGGAAGAAGCGAACATCAACCTAAACTGGGAAGAACTAACAGACAAAGCAGAAAACATGAGGGCAGCAGGGAAACACAGAGATGACACGAAGAAGACAGAGAGACGTGGAGACACACCGATGGACACGGAGACTTTTCACCTGTTCCTTTTGTTTGAAGTGGCCGAACTTGGCCACAGTAGGACGTGGTCTCCCGGTCGCAGCCCGCATGGGGCCGATGCGATGCACTCTATCAAAGGCGATGATCTTCACCGTGTCCTCCAGCAGCTTCAGGTGGGTTTTGATGAAGTTTTTGCACTCTGAGCCTTCTTCATCACAAGATCCTGGAAGAACTGATCAATGTAATCTTGGAGAGCCTCTAAACTCTCCCCGTTGTTCTCCAGGGTGTTGGAGATGATTTAGACAAATATTGTTAGTTAGAAGACTATTGATAAGTGTATTTGGTAATACCGAAGCTTAAAGGAATTTGTTCAATTCTAAACTACCATTCACTTTAATTTTCCGCCAAAATCTCCGCGTCTGACGTCAGTTACAACATGAGTCGCTTACCTCTGTCACTCTGAAGTCACATTGAGTTTTCCTCACTGACTGTTTCAGACAGGATTGTGGGAGCAACACAAAAAGCAGCTTCAGCTGGAAACACACAGTTTAGTGTCTTTGCTGCTCGCTTTAAGTCACAATAAACACACTGTAAACCCCAACAGTCTACCTGACTTATAAAGTTTGTGGATATAACAATTAAAATTCCTCACAAAGTTGAAACAACTTAAAACTTTTCTGTTCGGTTAACGATTCAAACAGTTATAATTGTACATGGCTTAGAAGTTAAGAGTAAATACTGCTTTCTTAATTATGATTTTTGAGTAAATGTTTTTTTCCGAGCTCCGCGTGTGGACGTCATGACGTCATGACGTCTTCTCTCTAACCTGAACGACGTTGACAGAAAATTCTGTTCAATATGGCTGCCCTTCTCGAGCGACTGGAGAACACATTTGGAGAAACTTGTAAGTAAAACTGAACCTTCGTTATGTTTATTTTTTCCGTAAAAAAGCAAGAATATTAATATGTTGCAGCCAATAACTTGTTTTCGAATGCGCTGTTGTGTTAAAAAGCACAGACCCAGGTGGTGAATAGTTGTTCGCGGTTGTTCGCGCTCTTTTTCAAACATAGATTATGTCGTCAGTTTTACAGTTTTAACCGATTAAAACACAGTTTTACGAAGAATCACACATAAAGAAAGGGTCTTAGTGATATTTTAACGACCCCTTGCCAACGCAAGAAAGTTGGCGTTTTTACAACAGCAGCCTCATTGTTCGGCAGGTTTTTTTTTTTTTCTTCTCATTAGCGTCATTCAAAAGTGACTTAGCTAGCAGTGGCAACTTCTATCTAAAACAATTGAAATATAGCAAGGTGTTGTATATTTAGTGTGCTGATAAGGTTTTCAATATTTTTATTTTTTCTTCCAAGGCTGAAGGCCAAAGACAAAAAGACAGAAGAAAAAAAAATTCAGACTGCAATTAATTTCAGGTGGAGACAGTAAACACAGGTGAGTTGAAAGATCTATTGAAGAAACCATTCATTAAGTCCCTTAAGGTGAAGATTTCATATATTGATAATGATAAAATTAACACAAATTAAAAGTTTCACTGATAAACACACAATTTTTCCTTGCTTTGAACCCCATGTTCTATATAGATCACAGCTCTGATCTGGAGAACACTATTTTAAAATACTGTGTAGGGTTTTTGTCAAATGATTAAGAAACATACTCTCTGTCACAAGAGACAGAAAGGTTGTATCTTAAAAGAAAAGTCTCCAAAATTTAGTAGAGTCTGATGTCATGCAGTTTCATAAACATGTATTCTCCCCAAAGAATGACACCTGAAAACTTTGCGTTAAATGAACTTTTCTTTTCCCTTTTTAGGAGGCGCCTGATATCAACGTGAAACGCACTGCAGTACTTCGTGCCCTTCCTGTATACCTGCGGGAGGAGGACCCAGAATTCTTTTAGACATGTAATGTAAGTTTATTTTTGCATTACTTAAATTCTGCCAGTAAGATAAAATGCTATGGATTTTTTTAAATACAATTTAATACCCTAGCAGCTACCAAATTGTACAAACAAAATACCCTCTCTGTAGAAAACCCACACACACACAGGTCAGGAGCAGGGCACAGGCGTATCACAGCACTATGGCTATGCTGCAGGTGGCCCAAAAACCAGGCTGAAGTCAAGATTTAGTTTCTTTTTGAGATAAAGTCATGAAATAAAAAATTACTTTTTTTTTTAGAAAAATAATAAAAATACAAATTATGTAATGCAAGAAGCTAACACGTTAATGTACATTTTTCAAAAAAAGTAGAGTACCCTAACTCGTTACAAAGTAACCCACTACACTGCTGAATGTTTTGCTAGATTACAGGTCATGCTTGTCACATTCTCTCAAACCAACCTTACTTATTTAATTGGGGCGATCGTGGCTCAAGAGTTGGGAGTTCGCCTTGTAATCAGAAGGTTGCCGGTTCGAGCCCTGGCTCCGACAGTCTCGGTCGTTGTGTCCTTGGGCAAGACACTTCACCCGTTGCCTACTGGTGGTGGTCAGAGGGCCCGCTGGTGCCAGTGTCCGGCAGCCTCGCCTCTGTCAGTGCGCCCCAGGGTGGCTGTGGCTACAATGTAGCTGCCATCACCAGTGTGTGAATGGGTGTGAATGTCTGGATGACTGAATGTGTAAAGCGCTATACAAATACAGGCCATTTACCATTGATACTGTGTCTATTCCAGGCGGACGCATTGGATGAGTCGACCCTCATTGACACTCCAGTTGCCCTTCTCACAGTGGTTACCGACGGCGCTTCCCAGTCCAGTCCATTTTACTTCCTCAAGCATGGCTGTTTTGGTGAAAGGTGACTAGGTGATGCGTGATATTCCCAGATTTGCAAATGCATTTGCTTTATTGTTTGGCTTGATCTATGCTCTGCATTTAGACTACCCCAGGAAGCTGGTTCACACATTTGCCTTAGTCCAAAATATCTTCATGGGGCTTGATGACGGCAAACCCCTGAAACCCCTGCCTACATGCTCTTAAGGAATATAAGGCAATGTTTGTTAGGACACGCACTCTGTTACTGAGCACTTTGTTTGAAGCACTTTAAGCACTTTAAGTTTACTACAGGCTTTGGGTGGATTTAACTCCATCAGTTTACCTAATTTTCCTATACTTGACTGCCTTATCTGGTTATTTGGAAGCTGATCATCTTTGTACCCATTTTAAAAAATTGTTTTTCATTTCTATTTAAAAAAAAGTGATTAATATTTGACTTTTTGTTTTGCATTTTTGTGTATTTTGAGAAAGATGCAATTAGGACTGATGTCGTCCTTTGTGAGTTTATAAAAAGATAAATGTTCTACACAGAATTTATAATGCTCACTTTATGGTGCCAATGTCCATGTTAGTTGTTTTATAAAAACATTTGTGATGTTTTTAAATTTTCATGAAAAAATGTTAAATAAACAAAATGTAAAGTAACTGAATTTCCGTACTTTTTTTTTTTTAGTAGTCTACACTCACAACATATCTTTTAATTAATAATCAGATAATTTGAGTTTAGGTTGTAATATAATTGCATTGTGTTGCATCAAAATAATAAACTACAAGAAACACAAAAATATTGAAATTAAAGTATACAGTCTTTGAGTAAAGCTCAATTAATAAAATATAAAATATAATTTAAAATTTTTAGGTTAACAATAAATACAAATTTTGAGTACCCCATACTTAGAAGATATGAGTTTTTGTACTTAAATCTTTTGAGGTAATCAGTTTCCACAAAAGTTTTAAGTTCAGTCAACTTGTTCGGGTTTACAGTGCAGGAAACTCGTTGTGTCTCATGTCAGAATCACTCATATACAGGACAGGAAGAGGCGGAGCTTATTTCCTGCAGGGAGCGGTTAGCAGTCTGTGTCTTTCTCATTTCTGACTCCTAAAGAGCTGAAAAACACAGGCTGTTATTGGCTGGCTGACACTGGGATTAATGTCCTTGAAGCCAGCAGTCTTTAATGTCCAGGTTCAGAACGGGCAGGTGAAAAACAGTCCTTTATGTCCTCTGATGTTCAATAAACTGTCCTGATTACTGAGGGAGCAGAGAAAGTGTCTCCATCACTCACCACAGCTGGATGCTCTGAAATCCTGGAATCCAGCTGTGGAGAGGAGCGCCGGCGGCGTGGACGCAGTTTAGTAATCAGGGAACGGGAGACAGGAGGGAAACACAGCTGGGACCAATTACACACACGAGACAGGAAACAGTAACACAGGACTGTCAAAGTAAAACAGGAAATATAACACAGAGTCCAAAGTAAGGAGACGTGGGACACAGTGAAGACACAGAAACAGAAACCAGAACTATAATCACAAAACAAACTCAGAAACATAAAGAGTGAATCAGCTGATTCAGTGTTTGTGACAAAAACATGGATCCTGGTTAATAACTTTTATTTGTTTGTTTCTGTATTATTTTGTGTATCGTTCTTATGAGCTGTTGTTTTGTCAGTGAAATATTATTTCATTGTTTTAAGCTTTTTGTTGACTTTGAAGTGCTTAAGTTGATATTTTTGAACATTTAATTTGTTCGATTATTGTCGAGTCGATAAAACTGTCAAACGCACAGCTGCTTCCAGCACGGCCGGAGGAGAGGTGGCCGAGCAGACGCACAACACACACAGCTCACAGGTTTGCATTTCTAGATATTGCAGATGTTGCAGAAATTGAGAGTAAAGAACTCAGAGATCCAGCGCTGTCTCCTGCCCCTTATTTATACACCACAACACAACGACAGGCGTAACTCACACAAACGGGTAACATGAGGCTCAGATGCTTTGGACGTGTTCACATATACTGGACACAGAATGATGAAGATGGAGCTGCAGGAAGGAGGAAAAGAGGAAAAACACAGAAAAGATTCACAGATGTGGTGAAAAAGGACACGACAGCTTCTGTTTGTTAGTTTGGTTTTTCTTTATTTGGTAAAGATTCAGAAATAAAGAGAAGATCACATGTTTGAATATTATATTAACGTTCTGTAATTACAACAAGTTGTAAAATCTTTCCAGAGTGAGACAGAGACTGTGCAGAGACTGTAGAAGGACAGAGCAGCAGCAGAGCAGTCCAGATACACTGATGATCCTCTGTCAGATCCAGAGGGACACACAGGGCTGATGCTGGACTCTACATTGTGTCTGACAGTGGAGCTGTTCTCAGAGCAGTTCACTCTGCAGCACTGACAGTCATCTGCACTTCATTCCTCTGTCAGTCACTGCTGGATGAAGCTCTCCTCTCCACCTCCCAGTAACATGGCCCAGTCAGAGCGTCTCTACACACAAGCTGCTGCTGCTTCAACCTCTCTGGATCATCAGGACACAGCTGCTCCTCTCTCAGCACACACACCGTCCTGTTTAATGCCATGGTTGCCACCTGCAGAGAGAAGGAGGAAGAGCAGAGGAGATAAACGAGTGTTTCCAGAGACTCTTCATCAGCTGTCAGTCAGTGATGCAGCACATCCAGTATAAAGAGCAGCAGGGACGTCAGTGCTGGGACTGTACTAGGACTCATTGTTGCTTCACTTTTTCTAATCTTTGGATTTTTATTGAAGTTGCTGAAAATGTTTTTCCCTCCTAGTTTGAGTTTGGACTTTCATTCATTAGAAGAACCTTGGTGTGTCCACTCTGAGCTCTGTAGGAACCCCAACAACAAGCCCAACAATCCAGATGGACGGTTCCAGCTGTTAACTGGAGGAATTCCATCCAAACATCTGCTCTCACTAAATTCTTCCTCACCTACAGACTGTGTTCTTCACTGCTTTAAACTTGGAAATCAATGCAGTCATTGGTCTGCGTGCTGCTTTGTTCAGAGAGCTGATTGGCTGTTGACAGTGTTTGATCAGAGCGTGTCAGCCGTTACTATGGTGACCATAAAGGTGAGAAACAGGAAGTGTTTGTGTCCAATCCTGAAGCCTGTCACCGTTCTCCTCTCACAGCTTCACTGAGAAGCTGCAGCTTTACAGGAAACACTGGATCTTTGTTTCATACTGACTGTGTTTAGTACAATACTGCTGACAGCACCACCCACTCACTCCATCACTCTACTGACCTCAGAGTCTCCAGTCTGTAGTCTGGACTCTGCTGAAGATCAGACAGCTGCTTCACATCTGGATCCTGCAGCTTGTCGTTGTATCTCAGGTCCAGCTGTCTCAGATGGGAGGGGTTGGACTTCAGTGCTGCTGCCAGATAATCACAGCTGATCTCTGACAAACCACAGTTCACCAATCTGTATAAAGAATGAAAGATGTAAGTTTATTAGACAAAGTGCTTGAAATCATTCAGTGTTTCATCATCTGTTCAGAGCTGAAGAAGGTTCAGAATGTAGAAGTTTAGAAAATGGAAACTCCAAACAGCTGAAGCCAACAGGAAGCAGCTTCAAACAGGAAACTGTGCAGAGTTTCAGACTATATGTCCTGATGCAGCCAGTTGGATTTTGGAGATTTGAATCTCTGTTCTGTGACTAAGTCCTTGAATCATTTCTTCCAGTTGGTCCAACAAGACAGACTAAGTATTGGACATGTGTTGTGGCTCCATCAGGGGAGCTTCTAAATGTGATGTGATGGCCCCTTTGGGTCTGTCAGGTCACAGCACTGAAGAGAGCTCAAACTGGGCACACAGCTGTTCCAGTCTGGACCAAAGACTCTATACTGGGACTGAGGGACTGCTTTGACTGCACCCACTGGGACTTTTTAAAGGCTCATGTTCTCACTTAGATCATCGATTTCTACTGACATTTCTTTCTGGGAAAAATGGGGATTACTTTGGAAACAGGAAGTATTTTCCCCAATAAGCAGCCCTGGATTAGTAAATCACTCCAACATGTTCTCAGGCAGAAGAAGCTGTCTTGTTATGAGGGAGAGAAGAAAAAGATTGAGGCACAGAAACCTGTTGAAAGAGAGATAAAGCAGCTAAAATCAGGTGTAAAAGTAAAGCAGAGGATGAGCTGAATAAAGGACACTCAAGGCTGGCTTGGAAAGGAATGAAGTCCATGGTGGGGATGCAGAACAAGGAGCAAAGATGAATGTGATGCTGAATCAGCAGAAGACTTGGACTCATTTGATTCCAGCTTTGATATCATTGATTTCAATGAAGAGCTTTGTGATTGTAGCAAAGGGCTGGTAGCTCTGAGAGTCCCACTGATGAGGTGTTTGTGTGGAAATCTCTTAGTGGGACCAAAGAGAGAAAAAGCCCTGGTCCTGATGCTGTGGGAGGGAAATGATTGAAGTGTGCTGTGAGGAACTGACTGGGAGATTTTCACACATTTTCCAGTCCTCCTTGGAACAACAGGAAGTTCCCAGCATATGGAAACAAAGGTTAAGTGTCCTATGGCACTCAGTGATGATGGTGCTGTGGCCCCACCACCTCCACCTCTTTGTAAAGGAACTAACTGTAATCTGAAGCTTCAAATGGAACTAAGACTTCCTCCACTAGGTGGCAGTGTCTGATGAGAAAGTGTTAGTGGAGCTGGCCTGGAGTCAGAAGCAGGAAGATGCAGGATTTGGGCTGAAATGGGCAAAAGTGGTTAGCACTAGTGCCTTAGAGCAAGAAGGTTGTAGGTTGAAGCTTGTTGGTCAGCTGGGCCTTTCTGTGGAGGTTGGATGTTCTCCCACAGTCCAATGAAATGCTGCTTAGGTTCATTGGTGCTTCTACATTGGCTGTAGGTGTGGATGTGAGGGAGTGCTTCTCTGTCGCTCTCTGTTGGCCCTGTGATGGACTGCTCACCTGTGCAGGTGGACCACGCCTCTTGCCCTATGACAGCTAGGGCACAGGCTGCAGCCCTGTGAGCCTAAGCTGAATAAACAGTTAGCAAAAATGATCCATAGATGGCCTGAAATCCCCCAGTTAGCAGTTTGGTAGATAGCTATGACATGCTAATCCCATCCAGCAGCTGTATTCTACCTGTAAGCTGATCCCTGCTGAGCCAAAGCACTTTTTCATATACAAATTACAACCTTTAATAGAAACCTATTGGTCAGCATCTTATTAGCCTGCTGTTAGCTTCATTCCACAGAAAACTGAGAGAAACTAACAGAGTTGATAAAGAATAAAGAGAAATGTGCTGATTTAAAGCCTTTGAAGTGCTTCAGATGATCTCTGTCCACTTCTGTCCACTCATTCATTCATGTAAGCTTTCTAATGCAGCTTTGATCTTCACAGTCTGCTTGATGAAACTCATTCTAACCCTGAATGTCAGAGTGTTCCTCCTTCTCTTTCCCATCATTCATGCTGGCAGTGGAGGAGATTTGGATGTTGGACTGTGTTTTGGATGATGTGTGTATGTTTGTGTTGGACTGCTGTCTGTAAAGCAAACGCACATTTTGCTTTGGATTTCAGTGTCACACAGACTTTAAGGTGGAATGAAGAGTTTGAGAGTTTCACAGTGAATTTTCCAGTGGAGGATTTTTCTTCTTCTTTGAAGGTTTGAAATGTGAACATTGTTCTGCTGCAGTCAATGGACTAAACCAGAGAAGAAGAAAACAGACTTTACCATGAAGATCCTCAGTGTGGATCAGTATAATATCAGCCTGATGTCTGCAGTTTAGTGTCAGCACAACTTTCACATCATATTCATCTCAGCACAACTAAAACATGCTGACTGACCTCAGAGTTTCAAGTTTACATCCTGGACTCTCCAGGAAACCACACAGATGCTTCACTCCTGGATCCTGCAGCTTGTTGTTGAAGCTCAGGTCCAGCTGTCTCAGATGGGAGGGGTTGGACTTCAGTGCTGCTGCCAGATAATCACAGCTGATCTCTGACAAAGCACAGACACTCAATCTGTATAAAGAATGAAAGATGTAAGTTTATTAGACAAAGTGCTTGAAATCATTCAGTGTTTCATCATCTGTTCAGAGCTGAAGAAGGTTCAGAATGTAGAAGTTTAGAAAATGGAAACTCCAAACAGCTGAAGCCAACAGGAAGCAGCTTCAAACAAACACAACAAGAGAAAAAACTCTGAATGTTTCACATTAAAGTCGTACATTTCTCATAAAAACAGGACAAAGACTTGAAAAAGTCGTGTTTTCCCTTCCAGGAACCACATGGCTTCACTTTTAAAGGTGAAGTGTGAAAGAAATGGACATATTTGAAGTCCAACACCTTTTTCCAGTCACATTATTAAAGCAGACAAACTACAAGCTCATTTTCATTCCTTTTTTTTTTTTTTTTTTTTTTTTTGGCCTGTCCCGTTTGGCTCTTTTGCCATCAGAATTATTGTCTAAAGGCAAAGAAAGATGCCCAACGGATTTACTTTACCAAATTGACCATCCCAGCCTTGCCATAATGGTCCATTTGATTCACCTTTTATTGTTTATTTTATTTTCACTTGCTGTATACGGGACAGACTTGACTGGAGAAAGAAGGAGAGAAAGAAAGAGGGAAAGAGAAACAGCTGAGAAGAGGGACGGGGGAGAAGGGCAAAAAACAAAAACCAACAGAATGGGCAGGAAAAAAAAGAAAAAATGCATATATCGATCACCTGGATCACCTGTTGAGAAAGAAAAAAGAAAACAAGCCGAAGCGAACAAGAGTAATAGAATAAACAACATCACAATGATATATGGGAATATGACAGTAAATACTAAATATTAAACATTATTGTGCAGCACATAAGATCAACAGAACACAGTGTGCTTTGAGGTAGGAGCCAAAAAGGGTGTAGTTTGTGGGTGTGATCACCCGTGTGTACACCTGTGAGCATGGACGCGCTTGTTTTTTTAAAAGGTTCCTTCATGTAATGATCTGCTAGAGGGTGTGGGGGGGCCACAACCCCGTCCTCCAGGGCATGAAGCAGGTATGGAGGAGATCAAAACTCCAGACATCCAGAGGCCCCCAGAACACAAGACCGCCCCGACTCCGCAGCAGCAGGGAGGCCCCACACTCCAGACCGCAGTCGGACGGCCAACTCCTCCTCCTAGCCCCCCCGCTCCAGCAGGTCGCAGAGAACGGAGGTGAGAGAAGACTCCAAACCTCCCTCCACCCGCTCATTGTAGTGTTGATGCATGTGTGTTCTAAGGTGCATTTAAAACCCAGGAGGGCATGGAGCTACCTGCCAGAGAGCAGCAGGTAAGCGCATAGTCCCTCCTGATAGCCCTCAATGTCTAAGTGTATTTAAAATTGAGAGGTGGGCAACGACGCCAGGGGTGAGGTGTACACCCTGATGGTAACCTGGATTCCATGTATCGTGCCCACCCCCAAGATCCTATATGTATGTGTAATGAGAGTGTGAGTAATGTGAATGTCTAAGTTGTGGGATAAAATTGAGGCAGAGGCAGCCAGAAGAAGACAGAAGGGGGGGTAGCCTCCTCTGCACCCTGGTGACATACCCCTACTCCAAGGCCCTGCATGTGTGGGTGGTTGTGGTGGAGCGGGAAGAGGGAGGCAGCTGGAGATGGGGAGGGAAGGAAGGGAGGGGCAAGTGACCCCTCCCTGGGGCCAGCTCCCCCGCTGACCCCAGTAGGCACCCCCATACTCCGCGACCCGCCAGGGAAAGGGGGCCCAGGCCCATCCAGACCGGGGACCAGTGCAGCAGCGCCTCCCGGCCCCACAGAGCCTGGGACAGTCCACCCAACCCCACCACAGAGAAAACTGCACCCACCCCACCATCCACTCATCTTCCAGACTACATAAGACAATAGACGCCCAGGCTGAGATCTTCCTCCACCTCTCCTGTATCTCCCCTTCCTGCAGAGAGAGTTCCTGAAGAGAGGAAAGCTCCTGCAAGATGTGACAATCTCCCCCACCAGTTGAAGAGCCCCCCAGGTGGCTCGATGCACCGGCGGCACCCCGCGCCAGGGCTGGGCCCCCATGCACCCGCCCGCCCACAACCCCGGCAACACACCAACCAGGACCCAAGCCCCCGAGGACCGGCCAGGGCCCCAGCCCAGAGATGGAGCGCCCCCAGAACCTCAAGTCGTGTTTTTCCTTCCAGGAACCACATGGCTTCACTTTTAAAGGTGAAGTGTGACAGAAATGGACATATTTGAAGTCCAACACCTTTTTCCAGTCACATTATTAAAGCAGACAAACTACAAGCTCATTTTCATTCCAACAAGTCATCTTCTGACCTGGACTAACAACACTGGTCTCTATGTGCAGCTGGCTGTGAGACCAGTGCTCAGGGAGCGTCTACAAAGTGCAACACTGAAAGAACATCACACACTCATTTGCTTCCAGCACTTTCACACAAACATCTACTGTCATTATTGTCACCAAACTCTGTGGATCCTTTATTGCAAATTCAAATGGGATCAAATGGTCAGACAAAAGAGGGTTATGAGGAAATATGATGAAATGTTGTGTATTAGCAGCAAGTTATTGAATCATTTTCCTCAGAAACCAAACAAAATGATTGACAAACATGTTTTTACAAACTCAGTGTTGGACTTGGATCAGCAGGATAAGCTGATGTTTAAAGGCATTTGAGTCTCGCTGTATGAGAGTCCAGTTCTTACTCAATATTTATGGATGATGTTCTTTCAGTGTTGCACTTTGTAGACGCTCCCTGAGCCTCACAGCCAGCTGCACATGGACCAGCTGACATTACCCAGCATTAGAGGCGGCTGTAAAAAATTCATGTTCCCATTTAAATGGTTTTAATTTGAATAAAACGATGTTGATTCATTCGATCCTGAATCGATGTTTAATATAAATGTATTTTGCCAGAATCTCAGGTTAAAGCTCACAAACTATTTCAACAAGCAGCAAACAGCTAAAACAGTAAATGAGAGCAGCTAAACACACAAAGATGGAAACACAGAGCGTGGATCGTTCACTCGACGGCGCGTACACGGACACGCCGTCGGGGCTGAAAGTGGACAGCTCACAGATCCTGAAGCTGCAGGTTTCATCTGTCTCCAACCAAAACTGAGTGATGCAGCAAAAGAAGATCCAAACTCTGCTTCACGTTTGATAAATATGCTCATGAATTCTCTCTGACTTTGGCTGTTCCTGCCTGCACAGCTCTCTCTCTCTCAGTGTACTCCAAGAACAGCTTCAAACATCTGTTTCTGCATCATTCACTGTTTATTAGCCACCAGTCTGCTGTTGTGTTCAGTGCTGTCGGCCTCTGACAGTAAAGCCTCATTTCTGCTGTTCCATGGAAACTTTTTAAAATGATGACAGATTACAAACTCTCAGCTGTGTCTGTAATCAAACCTCTGTAACTTTGCTTCACTTCAGCAGCATCAGCTCATGTTCACATGTTGCTTCATGGTTTGCTTCAGTTTTTGATCGACTGCAGAATATTTTGAAGGTTATCTGCTATAAAAAGCCAGAAGAGGAAAATCTGCTTCATGTGTTTCTGTTTGATCCTCAGTGACTTTGACACAAAGGCCTCTGCTGTGATGATCACACCTCTGATCAAGTCTCACAGTGTCACAACTGATAAATGATCAGAGTTAGAATATTTCTGACTGTCTGCTGTGTGCCGTGACCTTTGACCTGCTAAAGACAGTCAGCTGTGGATTATTCATTGTTGTGTCTGATACTTAGAACTGTGAGGAAGAAGCTACACAGTTAATCAGGGTCCCCTCTCTCTGAATCAGGAAAGGTGGGCAGGCTGCGTGTGGGCCGCGGGCCATACGTTGAGTATCACTGTTTGAAATGTGAACATTGTTCTGCTGCAGTCAATGGACTAAACCAGAGAAGAAGAAAACAGACTTTACCATGAAGATCCTCAGTGTGGATCAGTATAATATCAGCCTGATGTCTGCAGTTTAGTGTCAGCACAACTTTCACATCATATTCATCTCAGCACAACTAAAACATGCTGACTGACCTCAGAGTTTCAAGTTTACATCCTGGACTCTCCAGGAAACCACACAGATGCTTCACTCCTGGACCCTGCAGCTTGTAGTTGTTGTACAGGTCCAGCTCTCTCAGATTGGAGGGGTTGGACTTCAGTGCTGCTGCCAGATAATCACAGCTGATCTCTGACAAACCACAGCCCATCAATCTGTATAAAGAATGAAAGATGTAAGTTTATTAGACAAAGAGCTTGAAATCATTCAGTGTTTCATCATCTGTTCAGAGCTGAAGAAGGTTCAGAATGTAGAAGTTTAGAAAATGGAAACTCCAAACAGCTGAAGCCAACAGGAAGCAGCTTCAAACAAACACAACAAGAGAAAAAACTCTGAATGTTTCACATTAAAGTCGTACATTTCTCATAAAAACAGGACAAAGACTTGAAAAAGTCGTGTGTTTCCTTCCAGGAACCACATGGCTTCACTTTTAAAGGTGAAGTGTGACAGAAATGGACATATTGAAATCAATGATATCAAAGCTGGAATCAAATGAGTCCAAGTCTTCTGCTGATTCAGCATCACATTCATCTTTGCTCCTTGTTCTGCATCCCCACCATAAATATAAAGAGGCAAAACTCACATTTTCCAAAATCCTCTTTAAGCTTCGACAATAAAGGAAGATAGTTTTATACAAGTCTTTGTGGTTTTCTTGTCACCCAGATGCCCGAGTACTTAAACTTGTTATAGCTGGGTTTAAAAGGGGCTAAAATACACAAAACTCCCCAGTTGTCGTACAGATAGACTTTGCCTCGCTCTTCCCAAAATTCACTTTATATCCAGAAATTGTCCCAAATTCCTTAAGTATGCATTAAGGTGACCTTGAGGCTCTTAAAGGCGCCTATAAATAAAACGTATTATTATTATTATTATTTTAAGTCTATCCAAAAGTTTGCGGAGGCTGTTCGATGGGTTGGAAATAAATAAAATCATGTTGTCGGCATAAAGAGAGACTTCATGTTCGATACCCCCTCCATGTTTTCCCTCAACACCAACACATTGTCTCAGAGCAACAGCTAGCGGTTCAATGGCAAAAAGGAGACAGAGGGCATCCCTGTCCTGGGGGGCAGATTATTGTTAGTCCGGACGGCTGTTAGAGGGGAGCAATACAATACTTTTATCCAAGATACAAAATTAAAGCCACATTTTTTAAGCGTATAAAAAAAAAATCCCATCTCGCCCGATCCAACGCCTTTTCTGCGTCAAGCCAAATTACGGTTTCCAATGTATCACCTTTAACATGGGTATAAATGATATTTAATAGAGCTCTAATGTTCAAAAAAGAGTGCCTAATAAAGCCCGTCTGGTGAAATAATGGAGGACAAATACTTGTGTAAGCGACGGGCCAACACTTGAGCCAGGATCTTGGTGTCTGTGTTGAACAAAGATATTAAACGACATGAACGACAATCTAAATGGTCTTTTTCCTGTTTTACAATTAAACACATCACTGCTTGATGCATTGTTGGAGGCAACGACTGTGAGAGGAAGGATTCTTCAAAAGTTGATTTTAACAGTGAATTCAGTCGGTCAGAAAACTTTATGAAAAAATCAGATGGATACCCGTCGGGGCAGCAGATTTTCCAGACTGCATGCTCCGTACGGCCGTTTCAATTCCAACATTAGAGACAGGTTCCTCCAGACTAGCGATCGCATCTTCTCCCAAGGAGGGAATATCAAACACCTTATTGAAATCATTGTGGATCTCAAGGATAGTTTGGTTGTCTGTAGACCTTATTCCCTGGTCATTGTAGATCTCAAGGATAGTTGGTTAGCTGTTCTTAGTCGCAGCTGGTGAGCTGATAACTCGCCTGTTTTTTCTCCATGTTCATAAGCGTAGCTGCAACTTTGACTAATCTTGTTTTGTAGATATGAGATTGTATTCAGTTTGTCATTGTAACCGCTGTGTATATAATACAGGCTCAGGAGAGTGGCTGTACACAGCATGTAGTTTAGTGTCACGGTCGCAGTAGCTGACCGTATGGAGAGTGTGTGGAGGACTCAGGTGCAGACACTGGCGCAGACACTATGGACCCAGCAGCTTACAACCCTTCTGCGGAGCTAAAGGACGACATCATTTTCACTGTGGAGAATCTTCTCAGCCTATGGCTGGAACACCCCCCGGAAGAGCTTCGCCGCGCAGCGGAAGACCGGCTGCAACGGCTCTTTTCCGGCCTGCCATGGCTATTGGAATCGCTTCCCCCGACCATGCAGGCCTTTCTCCACCTCACACCACACCTTCTCTCCGCCACTACTACCTCGCAGCCTCACCTACCGGATGTAGTTTTGCCCGGCCCGTTGGAGCCGTCTGCGGGGAGGAAACGTCGATCGCGCCGTCGGCGCGCCACCCCACAGCCGGACGTTCGGACTTCTAAATCGCCGGCTGTGGTGAGTGAGGATTCCTTTCCGTTTTCAGACTGTTTGACTGTTCATTCAGGGGCGGTGTTCTGTGCGGCAGATGATATCGGGAACAGCATATCACCTGCTCAGCAGCCCCTCTCAGCTCAGTCTCCAGTGCCTGTTTCAGCTCAGTCTCCAGTGCCTGTTTCAGCTCAGTCTCCAGTGCCTGTTTCAGCTCACGCTCCAGTGCCTGTTTCAGCTCACACTCCAGTGCCTGTTTCAGTTCACGCTCCAGTGCCTCCAGGGTCACCTGTAGCTCAGGCCCCCGTAGCTCTAGTGCAACCTGTAGCTCAGGCCCCTGTAGCTCCAGTGTCACCGGTTTCGCACACTCACATAATGCAGGGAGACAGCCTAAGTTCCAGTCTGGGGCCTGTCCAGCCCTCGTCTCGTGTCTCCGCTGGAGGGTCCGAGGGACTGCTCCGGCCTTCGTCTCAAGTCTCCGCTGGAGGGTCCGAGGGACCGCTCCGGCCTTCGTCTCCTGTTTCCGCTGGAGGGTCCGAGGGACCGCTCCGGCCTTCGTCTTCTGTTTCCGCTGGAGGGTCCGAGGGACCGCTCTGGCCTTCGCTTCCTGCCTCGTCCGCTGGAGGGCCCGAGGAGCCCGTTCAGCCTCCTGTCTCCGCTGGAGGGCCCGAGGAGCCCGTTCAGCCACCTGTCTCCGCTGGAGGGCCCGAGGAGCCCGTTCAGCCTCCTGTCTCCGCTGGAGGGCCCGAGGAGCCCGTTCAACCACCTGTCTCCGCTGGAGGGCCCGAGGAGCCCGTCCGGCCTCAAGCCACGTCAGCTGGAGGGCCCGAGGAGCCCGTCCGGCCTCAAGCCACGTCAGCTGGAGGGCCTGAGGAGCCCGTCCGGCCGCCTTCTGCTCCTGCTTCGCCTGGTCCAGCTTCGGCTTCTGCTTCTGCTTCGCCGTCGCCTGGTCCAGCCTCAGCCTTAGCTCCTGTTTCGCCGTCGCCTGGTCCAGTCTCTGCCTCAGCTGCTGCTTCGTCGTCGCCTGGTCCAGCTTCATCCGAGTCTTCGTCCTCGTCTGGTCCGGCCTCCGCCTCTGCCACGCCTGGTCCAGCTTCTGTCTGTGCTTCGCCCGGTCCGGCTTCAGCCTGTGCTTCGCCCGGTCCGGCTCCAGCCTGTGCTTCGCCTGGTCCAGCCTCTTCCGGGTCTTCGTCTTCGCCTGGTCCGGCTCCGTCGTCTGTGGCTGCCACGCCACCGTCTGGTCCAGCCTCGTCTGGTCCTGCCTCGTCTGGTCCGTCTGGTCCTGCCCCGTCTGGTCCGTCTGGTCCTGCCTCGTCTGGTCCTGTGCCCACTGGGCCTCGGCCAGTGCGCTTGACACTGGAGCGCCGCCGCTGCCTTCCGCGCGGCCGGCCTCCTGAACTGCTCCATCGTCTCCTTCGCCGCCGCCGCCGTTGCCTTCCGCGCGGCCGGCCTCCTGAACTGCTCCGTCGTGTCCTTCGTCGCCGCCGCTGCCTTCCGCGCGGCCGGCCTCCTGAACTGCTCCGTCGTCTCCTTTGTCGCCGCCGTTGCCTTCCGCGCCGTCGGCCCCCTGAACTGCTCCGTCGTCTCCTTCGTCGCCGCCGTTGCCTTCCGCACGGCCGGCGTCCCGGACTGTTTCCACGTCGTCGCCGTTGCCGTCCGCACGGTCGGCCCCCTGGCCGGCCCCCTGAACTCTTCTGTTTTGGACTCCTGTGCTGTCGGCCCCCTGGCCGGCCCCCTGAACTCTTCTGTTTTGGCCTCCTGTGCTGTCGGCCCCCTGAATTGTTCTTTTTTGGGGCTCGTGTTTTGTTTTGGGGCTTTCTTGTGCTTCGGTGTTTTTGTTTCGTGCCCTCCTTCCTGGGCCCCCGCCGCCCGCCCTGGTCGGGTTGTTTTCTGTTTTTTGGGCTGTCGGGGGCCAGCCCTTGCGGGGGGGGGGGGGGGGGGGGGTACTGTCATGATCCTGGGTCCTTTTGACCCAGCGTTTTGTGTTTTCTCTTCGCGATTTTGGTTCTGTTCTCCTCTGATTAGTGTTTACCCTGTTCCCCCCGTGTGTTCCTGTATCTAGTCCGCGTTTCTTAGTTTGTGTCCTTTCATGTGTAAGTTCCTGTTTTATTGTGAAGGTATGCGTCTTATGTGAGTGTTTTCAGTTTGCCTCCCTAGTCTCGTCATGTTAATCACTCCCAGCTGTGTTTCCCACCTGTGTGTAATCTCCCTGTGTTCTCTGAGTGTATTTAAGTTGTATTTTCTGTCTTAGTAATTGCTGGTTTGTCTGTGTTGTTTCCCCTCGGTCTCCCTGCGTCTCTCCGTGTATATTTCTCCGGATCTCCCCGCATCTTCGTTCTGGTTTGTCTTGTTAGTTCTACCCAGTTTAGGTTTTCCTGTTTCACGGTACCCACGCCATTGCTGTTTGTATTTTCGGTTGTTAAATAAACACTCATCTGCACCAGAGCTGCCGCATTTTGGGTCCTATCTCGTATTCCACACGGCTTGCCCCGGCAAACCGTGACAGAAGAGGTGTTCGGTGAAGCCCATCTGGTGACTAATTCTGGGCTGTGGAGAGGATTTAAATGGAAGGTGGTCATGAGATATTTTAGAACCCCAGAGATAATTGCCAAAATGAAGCCTACAAATCCTGACACCTGCTGGCGAAATTGTGGTACTTCTTTAGGAACCCACTCACATATATTCTGGTCATGCCCAAAAATCTGCTCACTTTGGAATGACATATTTAAAGTTCTCAGTACAGTTTTCCAACAACCATTAACAAAAGACCAACAGTTAGCCATTTTAGGAGTCTTACCAAAGGGTTTTGCGGGAAACAATAAAAAGTATCTCTTAAGAATCTTGCTTACAGCAGCACTAAAGTGTATCACTATTAAATGGCTGAATCTTGACCCACCTTCATATAATATGTGGATTGATAAAGCAAGAGAAATTTACCAGATGGAGGAAACAACATCTGCGCTGCAGATTCAGAGAGAATTGTTTACTGAGCGTTGGCGACCCATACATGCTTTACTGTTTCAATAATTTAGCATAGGTCTGTTTCGTTTTGTACATTTACGGCTAAGTTTGTCACATGTTATTTAATATTACATAAAGTTTTTGTTTTGTTTTGTTTTTGTTATGTTGTTGTCTGTTTGTTTGCTTGCTTGGGTTTTGTTTTGTGCTTCCTAATTGCAGTTCTTATTTTAATCTACATTTCTGCATTGCAGTTCCTGTAACTCAAGGCCAATATCTGACAACCTACAGACCTTCAATCTGTATAAAGAATGAAAGATGTAAGTTTATTAGACAAAGTGCTTGAAATCATTCAGTGTTTCATCATCTGTTCAGAGCTGAAGAAGGTTCAGAATGTAGAAGTTTAGAAAATGGAAACTCCAAACAGCTGAAGCCAACAGGAAGCAGCTTCAAACAAACACAACAAGAGAAAAAACACTGAATGTTTCACATTAAAGTCGTACATTTCTCATAAAAACAGGACAAAGACTTGAAAAAGTCGTGTTTTTCCTTCCAGGAACCACATGGCTTCACTTTTAAAGGTGAAGTGTGACAGAAATGGACATATTTGAAGTCCAACACCTTTTTCCAGTCACATTATTAAAGCCGACAAACTACAAGCTCATTTTCATTCCAACAAGTCATCTTCTGACCTGGACTAACAACACTGGTCTCTATGTGCAGCTGGCTGTGAGACCAGTGCTCAGGGAGCGTCTACAAAGTGCAACACTGAAAGAACATCACACACTCATTTGCTTCCAGCACTTTCACACAAACATCTACTGTCATTATTGTCACCAAACTCTGTGGATCCTTTATTGCAAATTCAAATGGGATCAAATGGTCAGACAAAAGAGGGTTATGAGGAAATATGATGAAATGTTGCGTATTAGCAGCAAGTTATTGAATCATTTTCCTCAGAAACCAAACAAAATGATTGACAAACATGTTTTTACAAACTCAGTGTTGGACTTGGATCAGCAGGATAAGCTGATGTTTAAAGGCATTTGAGTCTCGCTGTATGAGAGTCCAGTTCTTACTCAATATTTATGGATGATGTTCTTTCAGTGTTGCACTTTGTAGACGCTCCCTGAGCCTCACAGCCAGCTGCACATGGACCAGCTGACATTACCCAGCATTAGAGGCGGCTGTAAAAAATTCATGTTCCCATTTAAATGGTTTTAATTTGAATAAAACGATGTTGATTCATTCAATCCTGAATCGATGTTTAATATAAATGTATTTTGCCAGAATCTCAGGTTAAAGCTCACAAACTATTTCAACAAGCAGCAAACAGATAAAACAGTAAATGAGAGCAGCTAAACACACAAAGATGGAAACACAGAGCGTGGATCGTTCACTCGACGGCGCGTACACGGACACGCCGTCGGGGCTGAAAGTGGACAGCTCACAGATCCTGAAGCTGCAGGTTTCATCTGTCTCCAACCAAAACTGAGTGAAGCAGCAGCAAAAGAAGATCCAAACTCTGCTTCACGTTTGATCAATATGCTCATGAATTCTCTCTGACTTTGGCTGTTCCTGCCTGCACAGCTCTCTCTCTCTCAGTGTACTCCAAGAACAGCTTCAAACATCTGTTTCTGCATCATTCACTGTTTATTAGCCACCAGTCTGCTGTTGTGTTCAGTGCTGTCGGCCTCTGACAGTAAAGCCTCATTTCTGCTGTTCCATGGAAACTTTTTAAAATGATGACAGATTACAAACTCTCAGCTGTGTCTGTAATCAAACCTCTGTAACTTTGCTTCACTTCAGCAGCATCAGCTCATGTTCACATGTTGATTCATGGTTTTCATGGTTGATTCTCCTCATTTTTTCAAAAATGACCTCTGACAGGAAAGTCTCATTTCTGCTGCTCAACACTGAAGAAATGTAAACTTTTCAAAATGATGACAAATTGGAAAACACCTAAACCCAGGAGATGTAACCCTTCTCTCTGGGGCGGAGGCAAGCGGACCACCTCTTTGATTAGAGCTGTGTCTCTAATCAAAGCAGAGATGGAACGATGCCACTTTTTATGTCCGATATCGATATGAATCCAATATAGTCAATTTTATAATCAAACGTTTTTTTTAATATCTTGCTGCATTTTGTATAAGTTCATACTCAAGTTTAAAAAATCTAAACACTAAAGCTGTTCTGTTATACCTGTCTGCAAAAACACACTGCAGCCAAAACATTAGACAATACTGATCTTTGTATTTAAACTTTTTTCAGAACTTTAAATCTAAGTATCTAAAGTAATATTCAAAAGTCATTTAAATCAGTCTGATGCAGACTTCAAAAACTCTTTGGTTGTGACTAAAAGAAGTGCAACATCAGCACCAAATAATGTTTCTATTGAACAACTAACACAAACAGGTTGTAGAATGGAGCCTTTTCTACTCACAGCTGAACAGAAACAACATCCAGAGTGGAAAACAGTGCAAATAACTGCAAACAGGCTTCATGACACTCATGTTTGATCAGATTCACTCCCTGCTCTCACACAGCAACTCCAGACCTACATTCATCTTTTCCCTCTGAACCCCCCAAACATACAAACCCTGAGCCACCACCATTGCCCTTTCACTGACTGCCCCACTCCACCATTTGACTCTTAGAACTGAAGACGCTTCTCTCATAAGAGGTGAAACATCTTCAAGGAAGTCCAGACGCTTTTCTTTCCAAGCTTCTTAGACTACGATGACCTGGATGTCTGAGAACCTTCACAGACTGATTTTACAAGAACAACTTGTGTCAAAAATCCCTGGCAGTGCCTCTCTGTCACACACACAAATCACTACAGTTACAAATTTAATAACTTAAAAAGTAAAAAGACCACTTTTGAGCCGTGTCTTTTTGGCCATAACGAATACCAAAAGAACCGAAATTTAATAACATTAAAACCAAACAATAAATGAGCAAAGTAGTGCATGATAAATATAGATGACAAATACAAAGTGCAATATAGAAACACAGGGTAAAAAGAAATGAACAATTAAAAAGGAGGATAAAAGATGTGAGCAGTAGTTAAACAGTAGAAATAAATATATAATAAACAAACAAAAATAGATAATAAATGAAAGCCAGGTCAGAAAGGTGAGTTTGGCTTTAAAAGCATGAAAACACACTGCTGTCTTCAGGAAGGCTGCTCCAGTAACAGAAAGTCATCTACATGTGGGTTTAGTTCTGACTTTAGGGACAAGTAAAAAAATAAAATAAAATAAAAACATCTGTCCAGACAACCTGACAGTCAAAAATATAAACTCAGGAACTTAAAAGGAAAATTGTGATAACTTTGAACGTCCGCATCAAGATAAACTTACAGATTTAAGAGTCAAAAAGTGTCAAAAAGTCTGTATCCTTACCCGAGAGTTTCAAGTTTACAGTCAGGACTCTTTAGTCCAACACACAGCAAATCCAATCCTGAATCCTGCAGCTTGTTCGAGCTCAGGTCCAGCTCTCTCAGATGATTGGATGGGGAGCTGAGAATTTCAGACAAAGCTTCAAAGCTTCTTTTTGAGAGTTTACAATCTCTCAGCCTGAGGAAGAATAACAATGGAGACATATTCTTTTATTCATCTAGCATTATTAAACATATTTGTTCATAGATTCACTTACAGCACTTTCTTGGATGCTTTGACCACTGGCAGCAGCTTCAAAAATGCCTTCTCTGAACGGGAGTATTTCTCCAGGTCGAACTCATCCAGATCTGATGACAGTAAGATGAAGACCAGAGCCGACCACTGAGCAGGAGACAGTTGATCTGTGGAGAGACGTCCTGATCTCAGGGACTGTTGGATCTCCTCCACTAGAGAACGATCATCCAGTTCATTCAGACAGTGGAACAGGTTGATGCTTTTCTCTGCAGACAGTTTCCCACTGAGCTTCTTCTTGATGTAGTGAACTGTTTCCTGATTGGTCTGTGAGCTACTTCCTGTCTGTGTCAGCATGCATAGGAGATCCTGATTGGTCTGCAGTGAAAGACCCAGGAGGAAGCGGAGGAACAAGTCCAGGTGTCCATTTGGACTCTCTAAGGCTTTGTCCACAGCACTCTGGTAGAAGTCTTTTACAGTAAGTGTTTTCTGGAAGATTTTAAAGCGAGGAGATTGTTTCTTAAGCAGGTTGACTCCAGAGTTGATGAAGGTCAGATAGACATGAAGAGCAGCAAAGAACTCCTGAATGCTCAGATGGACGAAACAGTAAACGACATCGGTGAACATGTGACACTCATCAGCTTTAAAGATCTGTGTGAACACTCCTGAGTACACTGAGGCTGCTCTGATATCGATGCCACACTCTTTCAGGTCTGATTCATAGAAGATCAGGTTTCCTTTCTGCAGCTGATCAAAGGCCAGTTTTCCCAGAGACTCAATGATCTTCCTGCATGACTCTGTCTCAGCTCCTCCATCATACTTGATGTCCTTCGTTTTTAGGTGAAATAGCACAAGGCGTAGGTAGAGCTCTGTGAGAGTCTTAGGCAGATCTTTGCTCTCTTTGTTCTTCATGACAAACTCCAGAACTGTAGCAGTGATCCAGCAGAAGACTGGGATGTAGCACATGATGTGGAGGCTTCGTGATGTCTTGATGTGGGAGATGATGCTGCTGGCCTGCTCCTCATCTCCTCATCTCTTCCTGAAGTACTCCTCCTTCTGTGGGTCAGTGAACCCTCTGACTTCTGTCACCATGTCAACAATGTCACGAAGGATCTTATTGGCTGCTGCAGGTCGTGTGGTTATCCAGAGGCGAGCAGAGGGAAGCAGTTCCCCCCTGATGAGGTTTATCAGCAGCACATCCACTGAGGTGGACTTTCTAGGGTCAGTCAGGATTGTAGTTTTGTGGAAGTCCAGAGGAGGTCGACACTCATCCAGACCATCAAAGATGAACACAACCTGGAAGTCTTCAAAGCTGCAGATTCCTGCTTCTTTGGTTTCAGTAAAGAAGTGATGAACAAGTTCCACCAAGCTGAACTTTTCCTCTTTCAGCAGATTCAGCTTTCTGAAAGTGAATGGAAACATGAACTGGATGTCCTGGTTGGCTTTGCCTTCAGCCCAGTCCAGAGTGAACTTCTGTGTTAGGACTGTTTTCCCAATGCCAGCCACTCCCATTGTCAGCACTGTTCTGATTGGTTTATCTCTTCCAGGTGGGAGTTTAAAGATGTCTTCTTGTCTGATGGTTGTTTCTGGTCTGTCTGGTTTCCTGGATGCTGTTTCAATCTGTCTGACCTCATGTTCATCATTGACCTCTGCAGTCCCTCCCCCTGTGATGTAGAGCTCTGTGTAGATCTGACTCAGGAGGGTCGGGTTTTCTGTTGTAGAAATCCCCTCGAGCACACACTGGAACTTCTGCTTCAGGTCTGACTTGAGTTTGAGCTGACACTCAGTGAGAATCTCTGCATGAATAAACAGCAAATGACACAAATGAGAAAACTGCATTCTGGTTACTGTGGTTATGTGTTCAGTTCACTGGACTCTTGGTGTCATGATCCGGGTGAGTCTGAGTAACTTTCCACAGCATCAGCTCTCCTCCCCTGGGTGGAGCCCTCCTCACTCCTCCATGCTCCTCACCTGTTGCCAATTACTCCGGCAGTATTTATGAGCAGCACTCACAATGAACCTTCTCCAGATTGTGTGCTTACCACAGTCAGTTCTCTGCCTCACATTTTGTCTTGTGCTCCTCAGCTTGTTTCGCGTAACCCTCTTTTCCTGTTCCCTAGTCGGCACCTGGATACATCTTCCAACTCTCGCCATAAGTCACGCCTCAGGATTCTGGCCTGCCACTGCTGGGAAAACTCACTCTTGCAAACTGCCATCCTCACCTGCCTGCCTCCCTGTGCACCCACATCTCACTCTGTACCCAGATTTAATTCATCTCCTCCTCCAGCTGATCTCCACCTGCAGCCACGTAACACCTCTTAGTTTTTAAATCTTGGACTCATTCACTACACTGTGGACCACTCAGATTATTATCTCATTTGTTCCAGTGATCGTGGATAGTTTCTATTCGCCCGATTCTGCCCCTGTTGTTCCTTTGACCTGCCTCAGCTTATGTTCTGGCCTCAGCTCTGCACTTCTCATAATACCTCGCTTGCTGTTGAATTTAGCCGTGATTCAGCTTTCTCCGTCGAGAAATCTAGTAAAATACATTTATTTTAAATGTCACTTTTTTGGTTCTGTGCTTGACTCCATTCCTTTTCATGAGCCATTGAGCCCTGATACTTGGGTTATAACTGAGGGCAGGTTTTATAGAGACACATTTGATTTAATTGTGTTTATTTATACAGCACCAAATCAATACTAGCAACATTTCACATATTACATAAACAACACTATGGAGCCAGTAATGAATAAATATGTAGAATAAATGAAAGAATTTCAAGTAAAAAAGTTTTTTTTAAATTCCTCCAAATAACAACAACAGTCACCCCAATGTGCTTTATATTGTAAGGTAAAGAACTTACAATAATACAACAGAAAAAAACCCCAACTATCTTTTTGGGGCCTGAAAACTGAAGGCTCTGCCTCCCATTCTACTTTTAAATACTCTGTGAACAACAAGTAGGCCTGCAGAGCGAGAGCGAAGTGCTCTAATAGGGGGATATGGTACTACAAGGTCATTAAGATAAGATGGGGCCTGATTATTTAAGACCTTGTATGTGAGGAGCAGGATTTTGAATTCAATTCTGGATTTAACAGGAAGCCAATGAAGGGAAGCCAAAACAGGAGAAATATGCTCTCTCTTTCTAGTCCCTGTCAGGACTCTTGCTGCAGCATTTTGGATTAGCTGAAGGCTTTTCAGTGAGTTTTTTGGACTTCCTGATAATAATGAATTACAGTAGTCCAGCCTGGAAGTAATAAATGCATGAACTAGTTTTTCAGCGTCACTCTGAGACAGGATATTTCTAACTTTAGAGATGTTGCACAAATGGAAGAAAGCAGTCTTACATATTTGTTTAATATGTGCGTTGAAGGACATGTCCTGGTCAAAAATGACTCCAAGGTTCCTCACAGCGTTACTGGAGGCCAAGGTAATGCCATCCAGAGTAAGAATCTGCTTAGATACCATATTTCTAAGATTTTCAGGGCCGAGTACAATAACCTCAGTTTGATGTGAATTAAGAAGCAGAAAGTTAGCGGCCATCCAGGTCTTTATGTCTTTAAGACATTCCTGCAGTTTAACTAATTGGTGTGTGTTATCTGGCTTCATGGACAGATAGAGCTGGGTGTCATCTGCATAGCAGTGTAAATGTATGTTATGTTTGCTAATGATGCTGCCTAAGGGAAGCATGGTAATGGGAGCGTTGCCAGCAGAAGGCTGAAGTGGAATCTCCCAGAAAGCTGCAGAAGAAAAAACGTGAGCTGAAATGGTGGATTTCAGTCAAACAAGGAGAACTGTGGCTTTCCTCAAACTTTTGACCAATCACCTTAGTGTCCTGTTTATCAACCATAATAAAAAGCATTTACTGTCTGGGCATTTTTTTGTTTGGGTCTCCAAACAGCAGAAAGAAATGGCAGCCATTTTTTTTAACTTTACCTTCAACTAGTAAATAGATTTAAGAAAAAGCACTTTGTGTCATGGTCCCTGTGCCCCGCTGGTCGATCCTCTATTGTGCAATATGTTTGTGGTTTGTTTGCTCTCTCTCACTCTCTCTCTCGCCGCGGCGACGCTCATTGCGGGCTCCCGCTGCTGGCCCACACACCTGCTCATCACCGCACCGGCCGCTGATCCCAGCTGATTACTGCACTACTTAGATGGCGAGTCTGCACTAGTCTTCGCTGGATCGTTGAGCTATCAGTATCGTTTTTTTGGAACCCGATTCTGAGAGGAGTGATTGAGGAGGAACATTTGTACAGAAAGTGTGGAGCACCCTTCTCCCAACCCTGTTTCCCACGGACCCTGGCGACCCGGACCCGTTTCCCCTGCACGTTGTATGTAGCCACTTGGTGAATGTGTTCACTGTAAATAAACGCACTGTTCTTCGCTTAAAGGAATACCCTGGCCTGCGCCTGAGTCTCTTTCGGAAACCCTATCACTTTGATCATATTTGTGACGTGTCCCAAACTGTTGTTGTCGCCTCATTTATGTTGATAAAACAGCTCTAAAACCAATCTGACAATATAAATCTGTAAAATGGGCTGAAAACCTGCTGCTGCTCCCATTTTAATCAAACCAACCCAGAGAGCAGATATTCATGTGTACACAGGAGGTTATTTGTGCAGATACATAAAACACATATAAACTGTAGGCTTTCTGCAGTCTCTCACTCCTGAAAGTGTTGGCAAGTGTTTTGGATTTATTATTTATATGGATGCTTATGGCACCTGTGTAATGTTAACTAATGTTTTTATTGTTTAAGTGTTTTTTGTTTAGTCATTCCCTGACTTACCTTTGGGTTCTGGGATGGTTTTATTTAAATTCTCCAACAGATCATTCCTGTTTAACCTCCCCAAAAGATTTTTAGTGACTTCAAAAGTGTTGATAGCGTAGGTATCAAACATCAGATCCACTATGTCCGTCCTCTCTGCATTCTCCAGTTCACTCTCTGGAATTGCTGGTAAACCTTCTACAGACCCATTCTTCAGATGCCACGTGATTTTTTCAAAGTCATCACGTCCCAAATTCTCCAAAGTCCCCAGAAGGATTTCTTTAGGTGTCGTCATCTTTTACCCTGTAAGGACCCGATAAACAAAGACTGTAACAACAGCTGGAGAGGTAATTGTCTGATTTATCGGAATTTAACTTGATTCTAACAGCAGTTCATCACTACCACCAATAAATTTCTAAGACTCAGAATGCAACAAAATTGCACATGAAGAAGCACATAGAGAAGTATCCAAGTAACACTTTGCTACAATATAAAACAAACTATTATAAATAAAGAAAATATATAAACTAAATATATACACTACCCGTCAAACGTTTTAGAACAGCCCAATTTTTCCAGTGTTTTTGTCACGGTTTGCGAGCCGTGTGTAAATTATCAAAGGACCCTTTATGCAGGCAGCTCAGATGCAAGTGAGTTTATTCATCACATGGTGATACAAACAGAAATGGAGAAGGTGAGCATGGAAACTAAGCAAAAACCTAAAAACTAATAGTACACGAATATGAAGAAGTACACGAAGGGAAGACGAAAACACGGAACACAAGGGGTGGGAGCAAAGCACCACAACACATCACTATATAGACAGTTACACAGAGGGAGACACAGAAGGCAACAACACAGGGTGGAACAAATGGACAGAGAAGACTAAACACAGAACAGAGTGCACAGAGAAACAAGGGGGGCAGGGAATCAAAACCTAGGAAGCATAGAATAACTCACAAACTAAACTGGCATAACACAAAAATCACAAAGAACTGAAACCACTAGATCAGGAGACCCAGGACCCTGACAGATACGCAGACAAACCAGCAACTAACAGAGGCAAACACAAGGCTTAAATACACAGAGGGATAACGAGGGAATAAGACACAGAAGGAAGACACATCTGGGAGTGATTGACAAGACGAGACAGAGGAAACGCAAACTAAACACACTGACATGAGACACGGACCTTCACAACAAAGCAGGAAATACATAGACTGAACTTAGAGGTACAACAAAACACAGAACCAAAACGTAAGAATAAACAAAGATACATCATGAAATCAAAGATTAACAATACAAAACAGAAAACACTGAGTCACAGACCAAGGATCGTGACAGTTTTATTGAAAATATCCTTTTTATTTCTCATTGCACTCTGAAATGAAAGCATAGTACAAATAAGCAGTTGGAGTTAAAAATAAATCATGAAACACATTTATAGACCAAAGTTTATTCTAAACGTTTGACTGAACACACCCGTGGCTTCTGTCTACAATAGAAATCAAATATTCTCCCATATCTGTAGCAGATGTTCCCGTAAACGTGGACCTTGTAATAATAATAATAATAATAATAATAACAACTTTATTTATAAAGCGCTTTCAAACAAAGTGCTGTACAACTAAAGAGATAAATAAAATAAAAGCGATACATAGCAATACAGGTAAAAGACACAATACAAGTTAAAAACAATAAAAATGTAAAAACTAAAAGCCGTAGAATTAAGACATGTAGGATCGGGTGAACAAATGTGTCTTCAACTTGGTTTTAAAAACCTCCACAGAGCAGCCTGCCGAATATCTTGTGGGAGGTTGTTCCGCAGAAACGGGGCATGAAAAGAAAAAGCTCTCCAATTGTCTTTTTTCTGGCTCGAAGAACTTTTAGAAGACCAGAGTCCTGAGATCGGAGAGCACGAGATGGAACATAAAGGTGTAAAAGGTCGGAGAGGTATGAAGGTGCCAATCCGTTTAAAGCCTTGTAGGTGAGCAGCAGGACCTTAAAATCTGCTCGAACCTGACAAGGTAGCCAGTGAAGACATCTCAGAACAGGGGTAATGTGCTCAAATTTCCCAGTTCTTGTTAAAATGCGAGCAGCTGCATTTTGCACCAACGCCAGAATCTCAGGTTAAACCTCACAAAACTTTAACAACCACCAAACAGCTAAAACAGTAAATGAGAGCAGGAACACGGATTCTGCACAAAGACGTAAACACAAAGCTCGGAGCCACCGACGCATCAGAATCAGTGAGATGTCGCCTTTCTCACCCGATGGCACGGACTGTCGGGCTGAAAGCCGACAGCTCGCTGATTCTGATGTTTCGGCGGCTCCGAGCTTTGTGTTTACGTCCTTTTTACGCTGATTCTAAAGCTGTTAGTTTTATCTCTCCATCCATCCATCCATCTTCATCCGCTTTATCCGAGGCCGGGTCGCGGGGGCAGCAGCCTAAGCAAAGAGGCCCAGACCTCCCTCTCCCCAGCCACCTCCTCCAGCTTATCCGGGGGAACACCAAGGCGTTCCCAGGCCAGCCGAGAGATATAATCTCTCCAGCGTGTCCTGGGTCTGCCCCGGGGCCTCCTCCCGGTGGGACATGCCTGGAACACCTCACCCAGGAGGCGCCCAGGGGGCATCCTTGTCAGATGCCCGAACCACCTCAGCTGGCTCCTTTCGATGTGAAGCAGCAGCGGCTCTACTCTGAGCCCCTCCCGGATGGCCGAACTTCTCACCCTATCTCTAAGGGAGAGGCCAGCCACCCTTCGGAGGAAGCTCATTTCTGCCGCTTGTATCCGCGATCTCGTTCTTTCGGTCACTACCCACAGCTCGTGGCCATAGGTGAGGGTAGGGACGTAGATTGACCGGTAAATTGAGAGCTTCGCTTTTACACTCAGCTCCCTCTTCACCACGACGGACCGGTGCAGCGTCTGCATTACTGCAGCCGCAGCCCCAATCTGTCTGTCGATCTCCGGCTCCCTTCTCCCATCACTCGCGAACAAGACCCCGAGATACTTGAACTCCTCCACTTGGGGCAGGAACTCATCCCCGACCCGGAGTGGGCACTCCACCCTTTTCCGGCTGAGAACCATGGCCTCAGATTTGGAGGTGCTGATCCTCATTCCCGCTGCTTCACACTCGGCTGCGAACCGTTCCAGTGCGAGCTGGAGGCCCTCACCCGATGAAGCCAACAGAACCACATCATCCGCAAAAAGCAGAGATGAGATTCTGAGGCCACCAAAGCGAAAGCCCTCCGCCACTTGGCTGCGCCTAGAAATCCTGTCCATAAAAATTATGAACAGAACCGGAGACAAAGGGCAGCCCTGGCGGAGCCCATCACCCACCGGGAACGAGTCCGACTTATTGCCGGCAATGCGAACCAAGCTCTTACAACGGTTGTATAGGGATCGAATGGCCCGTAGCAATGGGCCAGACACCCCATACTCCCGCAACACCTCCCACAGGACACCCCGAGGGACACGGTCGAATGCCTTCTCCAAGTCCACAAAACACATGTAGACTGGTTGGGCAAACTCCCATGCACCCTCAAGTATCCTGGAGAGGATAAAGAGCTGGTCCAGTGTTCCGCGACCAGGACGAAAACCGCATTGTTCCTCCTGTATCCGAGGTTCGACTAGCGGACGAACTCTCCTTTCCAGCACCCTGGCATAGACTTTCCCAGGGAGGCTGAGGAGTGTGATCCCCCTGAAGTTGGAACACACCCTCCGGTCCCCCTTCTTAAAGATGGGGACCACCACCCCGGTCTGCCAGTCCACAGGTACTGCCCCTGATCTCCACGCAACATTGCAGAGACGTGTCAACCAGGACAGCCCTACAACGTCCAGAGCCTTCAGGAACTCGGGGCGGACCTCATCAACACCAGGGGCTCTGCCACCAAGGAGTTGTTTAACTGCCTCAGTGACCTCGCCCCCGGAAATTGGCGGGTCATTCCCCTCATCCCCAGACTCTGCTTCCTCCTCGGAAGACGTGTCAGTGGGATTAAGGAGGTCCTCGAAGTATTCCTTCCACCGCCTGACAATTTTCTCAGTCGACGTCAGCAGCGCTCCGCCAGTAGTAGCTGCGTAGTTATGGAAGCTATCCATTAGCACGTTGCTGGGCGTATCACTCTCCTCGTTAGCATTCTCAGGCGCTATCTTAGACTTGGAACTTTCCAGTCCCCTTTTCGCTCCTTTCTGATTCGGCATTCTGCTGCTTCTTGCCCTACGATTGCTGTATCTTCTCTTATTTAGTGAATTGTTAGTGTTAGCAGCATAAAGTTGAGGTTTTACCGTTGTTCACGAACTTTCTGTGCAGAACTCGGTAGAGAGCGTCTACTCACTCCGCCATCTTGGCACCCCCCCGATCGGGTAGTGACAGTGTCCAAATTCATCGGCTGCATCCTCCTGAGGACCCGGCCTTCGCGGCGTACGTAAGCTGGGTCCTCAGAAGGTTGGATATGCTGGAAGTAAACGGCTGGGGAAATTGGACGGTCTAGCCTTCTGATTAGCGTCACCGCTGTCTCGGTGGAGTTTAATAAACTCGGCTGTCTGCTCCTTGCTATCTGCAATATAACAGGACACTGGAGTAAATTCTCGACCGTCTCATACTTCTGTTTAATCAGTTTTCTGTTTGATGTTTATTCAGCTGTGTAAAAACCAAGGAGGAACCCACCCGGGGGATTAATAAAGTTTTATTTTATCTAATCTAATAACTTTAATCTCAGCCAAACCGATTTACTCACGAACAAACAAAACACTGAAAAAAGCCAAACAATAACATTTTTAGGTTGTCTAAGTGACTTATATATCACGTTTAACCTGAGTAGCGAAAGTCCGCGGTGATCTGAAAATGATGTGCCGGGAGTTGTGCCGTTCTCGGTGGCTTCAGTGACCCTCGAGCTCCCGGCTGGCTATAGTGCTGGTGGGTAGCAGACGTCTCAAAAAAATGTCGAAGCACTTTTGCAAATATGCGGTATCTTGATAAACCGAGCAGATATTTGATGTTTACATAGCTACTTTCTCGCCTGAAAATATGTTAAAAGTTTATTTTGTGACCCAGAAAGATTAGTATGAGTAATTTTAAAACTTAGTAGCGGCCGCCAAATTGAGGAACTGGATTTGGTGGTCATGAAAATGGCATTAAACAAGTCCCCAGGGACAGATGGACTCACTACTAATTTTTATCAATTCTTCTGGAAGGACCTAAGAACTTTATTGTTTGATGCATTAAAGGAATCGATAGAGAAAAAAGAACTGATGCCAAGCATGAAACAAGGGTTGATAACCCTGATTCCTAAATCAGGTAAGGATAAAAGAATTTTAGACAATTTAAGACCCATCACCTTACTAAACACTGACTATAAGATCCTGTCTGGAGCTGTAGCTGAGAGGCTAAAGAAAGGCATCTCAAACATTATCAGTGAAACACAATCAGGTTTTTTGAAAGGAAGACTAATTCATAACAATATTAGGCTGGTTTTGGACCTCCTTGAGTACAGTGAATTAATCCAAGAGAGAGGATACATCCTGTTCTTGGATTTTTACAAAGCATTTGACTCAGTTGAACATACGTTCATATTAAAAACTCTGCAGTCTTTTGGTTTTGGAGAGGAATTTATCAATGTTATAGAGATGCTATATAATGACATTAACAGCTCTGTTTTGCTAGAACATGGTACATGTTCAAGGTTTGAGGTTAATAGAGGGATAAGGCAGGGATGTAGCAGCTCACCACTTCTGTTCATCATGGTTGCTGAGCTGTTGTCTATTTTGATTATAAACAGTCACATTGAGGGGTTAACTGTGATGGGTGAACAGATAATAATCAGTCAGCTCGCAGATGATACCACCCTGTTTCTAAAAAATGAGGACCAGATTCCTTTAGCCTTACAGGCGATCAACCACTTCTCCAAAGCTTCTGGCCTACAGCTGAATATTAATAAATGCGAAATTCTAGCTCTGCATGAGTGTCCCCTGCAAGCAATAGATAATATACAGATCAAAAAAGAGGTGAAGTATCTGGGCATTGTAATTTGCAAGGATAAGACATCAACTGAAAATAAGAATATCTGTACCAATATAGAAAAGTGTAAGTCAATTTTAAACAGGTGGCTGCAAAGGGACATAACTCTGTTTGGGAGAATCTTGCTAACCAAAATGGACAGTCTGTCCAGACTAATCTATCCAGCCTTTTCTCTGCCCACATCTCCAAAACTAATTAAATCTATAAATAATCTTAATTTTAGGTTCATATGGAGGAACAAATGTCATTCTATAAAGAAAAATGATATGATTAAGAATTATGAAGAGGGTGGGGCTAATGCCATTGACTTTGATGTTATGAATGGTGTACTAAAACTGAAATGGTTAAGATCTTTCATTAGGAACAAAAATTCCTTTTGGAACATTATTCCCAGTGTGATTTTTGGCAAAATGGGTGGAATAGACTTTTTGTTACGTTGTGACTTTGATTGCAGTTCGTTACCTGTTAAACTCTCAGCTTTCCATCAGCAGGTCCTTCTCTACTGGAAATTAATCTACAAACATAACTTTACTCCTCACAATACCCCTATATGGAACAACAGGTATATCCGTTTGTGTAGGAAATCTGTGTACATGGATGAATGGAGATCTAAAGGGATTTGGGCTGTAGCTCATTTTATGGATGATAATGGGGTCTTATTAAAACATGATACGTTTTGTGAGAAATTTGATGTAAGATGTACTGTTAAGAGATATCAATCCCTAGTGAAAGCCATCCTTTCACTAGGGATCAATGATAAAAGAAGATATTGTGCACTCTAAAATTTCTCCTGGACTGAGGCAGCTCTGCATAGCTGGAGCTGAATTTGGTGACAGCAGGTTTACAAACAAAGTGATCAGGAATATTTTAATAAACTAAATTTGCCCTAATCCGGTTAAAAGAAATTATATTCTTAAAGAATTTGAGACCATGGAGGTTAAGGCGATAAGAAAAAAGTATACAGTGGGGCAAAAAAGTATTTAGTCAGCCACCGATTGTGCAAGTTCCCCAACTTAAAATGATGACAGAGGTCAGTAATTTGCACCAGAGGTACACGTCAACTGTGAGAGACAGAATGTGAAAAAAAAATCCATGAATTCACATGGAAGGATTTGTAAAGAATTTATCCGTAAATCAGGGTGGCAAATAAGTATTTGGTCACCTCAAACATGGAAAATCTCTGGCTCTCACAGACCTGTAACGTCTTCTGTAAGACGCTTTTCTGTCCCCCACTCGTTACCTGTATGAATGGCACCTGTTTGAACTCATCATCTGTATAAAAGACACCTGTCCACAGCCTCAAACAGTCAGACTCCAAACTCCGCCATGGCCAAGACCAAAGAGCTCTCGAAGGACACCAGGAAAAGTATTGTAGACCTGCACCAGACTGGGAAGAGTGAATCTACAATAGGCAAGCAGCTTGGTGTGAAGAAATCAACTGTGGGAGCAATCATCAGAAAATGGAAGACATACAAGACCACTGATAATCTCCCACGATCTGGGGCTCCACGCAAGATCTCATCCCGTGGGGTCAAAATGATCATGAGAACGGTGAGCAAAGATCCCAGAACCACACGGGGGGACCTGGTGAATGACCTGCAGAGAGCTGGGACCAAAGTAACAAAGGTCACCATCAGTAACACACTACAACGGCAGGGAATCAAATCCCGCAGTGCCAGACGTGTTCCGCTGCTGAAGCCAGTGCATGTCCAGGCCTGTCTGAAGTTTGCCAGAGAGCACATGGATGATACAGCAGAGGATTGGGAGAATGTCATGTGGTCAGATGAAACCAAAGTAGAACTTTTTGGTATAAACTCAACTCGTCGTGTTTGGAGGACGAAGAATACTGAGTTGCATCCCAAGAACACCATACCTACTGTGAAGCATGGGGGTGGAAACATCATGCTATGGGGCTGTTTTTCTGCCAAGGGGACAGGACGACTGATCCGTGTTAAGGACAGAATGAATGGGGCCATGTATCGTGAGATTTTGAGCCAAAACCTCCTTCCATCAGTGAGAACTTTGAAGATGAAACGCGGCTGGGTCTTCCAACATGACAATGATCCAAAACACACCGCCCGGGCAACAAAGGAGTGGCTCCGTAAGAAGCATTTGAAAGTCCTGGAGTGGCCTAGCCAGTCTCCAGACCTCAACCCCATAGAAAATCTGTGGCGGGAGTTGAAAGTCCGTGTTGCTCGGCGACAGCCCCAAAACATCACTGCTCTCGAGAAGATCTGCATGGAGGAATGGGCCAAAATACCAGCTACTGTGTGTGCAAACCTGGTAAAGACCTATAGTAAACGTTTGACCTCTGTTATTGCCAACAAAGGTTATGTTACAAAGTATTGAGTTGTATTTTTGTTATTGACCAAATACTTATTTGCCACCCTGATTTACGAATAAATTCTTTACAAATCCTACCATGTGAATTCATGGATTTTTTTTTCACATTCTGTCTCTCACAGTTGACGTGTACCTCTGGTGCAAATTACTGACCTCTGTCATCATTTTAAGTTGGGGAACTTGCACAATCGGTGTCTGACTAAATACTTTTTTGCCCCACTGTATTTCACTTCCTCTTTCCCCTAAAGTAAAAGAGGTTCACTTTAAAATCATTAATGAGGTTTATCCAACCAATGAATTCTTAAGACGGAAATTTAACTTAGATGTGAACGCCTGCACATTTTGTGAAAATGATATTGAAAGTCTGGATCACTTGTTTTTCTACTGTGAATCAGTGCACTCCTTCTGGACTGACATGTGGAGCTGGCTACAGTCCAGGAGAATTCAGTTACCACATTTGACGGTGACAGTAATAAAATTTGGAATACTTGCTGAGAATGCAGATTTTGACCTGTTGATTAGGACGATTTTGTTAATGGGAAATTTTTTTATTCACAAATGCAGATACTTTAAAGCTAAACCATGTATAAACAGATGGCTGAATGACTTTAAACTCTGGGCTAAATCGCTGAAACTTGTGAATAACAAGAAAGTCCTTAAACTTGTTGTTTTATTTAAAGAGTTTAACCTATGTTAAAAAAAAAAAAACTCCCTATTTTATAATCACGACTGCCCTTTTTTTGCACGTTATTTTTTGCCTTTGGTTCAAATCCTTCAATGACTGTTCTTTCTTTTTGTGCTAACTCTTTTAGCTTTGTGCTTATTGTTGTTGTTTTTTTTTTGTTCGTTTTGTTTGTTTGTTTGTTTGTTTTGCTATAATGCTCAACCGAGGATGTAACGTAATCGGATTAATGATGGTGCCTTGTATGTTATACTGTTGTTTGTAAATAAAGTTTAATTTAAAAAAAAAAGTTTCTGTCGCCATTTTAGGTTTTAAAAATGTCGTGATAAGGGCGGGTCTTACTGTGAACCTGCGCGCTCATTGGCTAATAACTTGAGATTGACAAGCCGTTATCCAATGAGCGCGCGGCTTCTCCCAACATAAAGTAGTTTCCTTTGAAAAACCAAAGTCTGATTACTTTTGCCTCCACTGACGGAGCCTGTTGTTCCCGCCACAGAGACACAGTAATGTCAGAGCGGTGTTAACACTCACCTGCCTCAGCACAGCTCTCACTCTCTTCCTGCTCTCTCAGCTAAACTCACTTCCTCTCTACTTACAAGAAACCAGCGCTCAGAGGAGCCGACCGGCCTCACGTTTCATCCACAGACACGAACAGTGTGGAATTATTTTATGTCATAAGAAGAAACATATTCATGTTAACACTCACCTGCCTCAGCTCCACCTTCCTCCTCCTGCTGCTCTGAACTAGTGATGGGTCGTTCGCGAACGAAATGGCTCTTAGAGCCGGATCTTAGACGTGAACAACGCAGCCGCCTCCTTATCACGAGCCGTCACATTTTTTTTTTTCTTTCTCTCAGCCTCTCTCTCTCTCTCTCTCTCCCTCTCTCTCTCTCTTGCACTTTTTTCCTGCTTCACTCAGCATGCGAGCCTTGTGCTTTACGCTGGGCAGAGGGGGGAGGGGCGGTAGTTACACTCAGTAGCACAGGAACAGAGGCAGAGAGAGAGAAAGAGGCAGGGCCAACAACGTCACATTAGAAAGGTATAGTAATCATCCACAACTATTTTCAGTTGGAGATGATAAAGGATTCAGAAAGTTTATTCATGCAGGTCCATATGACAGAGAATATGCATGTTCTTTTTGTTTTCATATTTTAATTTATATTTAATTGTGTTGTGGTTTGCAGTGTTTTGTGTTGTTTCACTTTAAATTTGTAAAAGGAAAAAGCTGAAAATTTAAACAGTTAAAAGTTGAAATGTGAATAGTTGATTTTTGTATTATATAATTATTATTATTATTTCATTTTTATTATAATGTGATATATTATATTATTTATTACATTTTATGTGGAGTGAATAAATAAAAGTATATTTACGGTGGCCCCTAGAGACAAAGCACATACAAACTTCAAATCACGTACAAACTCCAAATCACGTACAAACTCCAAAACATGTACAAACTCCAAAGCACATAAAAACTCCAAAGCACATAAAAACTCAAAACACATACAAAAGACAACAGAAGTGCTCCAGGATGCTGGGCGCAGTGTTGAGCTTTTGTTACCTAGTGGCTACACAAGCCAGCAAGTACCAACGACCGGATTTGGTGTGTGGTAGTAACAGGTAGATGAAATTTTTTTTTTAAATTATTTGAATATATATGAGTGCCTGTGTATAAATACACAAACAATACACACATGCTTTCAATTGTGTAATTTAAGTGATCTAGTAGCTCTGCTTTGGAAGTTCAGTTCATGCTAGAAATGTGTTTTGGAGTTTGTACGTGTTTTGTCTCAAGGGGCCACCGCATATATCTACCATAACCACTTTTTTTTTACGTCAGTAATTCCTTTTGTGCATAATTTTATATTATTGTTAATAATAAATTAATTAAAGCAACAAAACAACCTGAAGAGCCGGTTTGGAGCCGAAAGAGCCGGTTCTCTAAAAAGAGCCGGAAATCCCATCACTACTCTGAACGGAGGATCAACACTTTCACTTTCACTGCTCCTCCCTAAACACAGATGTCACGGCTCGGCATGGCAAACCGTGGGAGGTGTGGGGAAGCAGGACCCAGGCGCGGTGCTCTATGTACAAACAGTGCGTTTATTTACAGTGTAACAATAAATCCCCGTGCTTTCCCTGACTCCCGTGTCGTGTCTCTCCGTGACCAGTCCGTGTCTCAGTGCTCTCCGCTCGCGTGTCTCAGCACCCCTCGTGCTGGCTGCCGTCTGGCGCTCCACACTTCTCCTGGGGACACAATAGACGCAGCCGTCAGGACACATATAACCGCGGGCATACACACACTAACTCAGTTCAACAGGATGACTAACATGGAGTCTCACGGAATGATCCCGCGTCGGTGGGAGCTCCAAGACTCTCCTAAGTAGCTCCCCCGACGTGGCCTGATCAGCAGCAGGTGTGTGGCTTCGGGTGTGGCCAGACCGTCAGCAGGGCCACACCCACCAGGCCTGAAGGCGCCCGCCGAAACACATATACACACACGCAAACAGGGAGAAAGACAGCAACACCAAATATACATACAATAATAATAATATAATTCATAACTGCTCAGGGATCCTGGGTCGCTCAGACCCAGGATCCCTGACAACAGAGGATGCTGGGACTTGTAGCTTTTACCTTGTGTGATATTTATGGCTGTGACACTAAATCACAGCATGAAAACTTCCTGCAAACATGTCACAGGCGATAAAAGTTTCACATTAAAGGTGAAGTTATTTTTCTGTCTCATGTTCAATAAACAGTGAGCTGGGAAAACTGAAGAACAGACTTCAGACGTTCCCTGCAGAGTTTCTGCTGCTCGGTCGTCTGCATGTTGCTGAGACTGAGCTGATGATGAAGCTGTGATGGGTTTATGGCACGTTTGGTTCTGGAGAAGAGTTTTACTGCCGGTGCAGGTGAAATGATCAGAGGTTACAGCCTCTGGTTAAAGTGGAGGCAGCGATCAGGACGGCTGAGCAGCAGAGGTCTCGAGGGTCCTAAAGTGTAAAAGCATCAGTGTTAGTAACACAAAGATCACAGAATGGGATCATCCACACAACACTAACATCTAAATCCACGGCAGGAACTCTTCCAGTGTCCTGAAAAATCTGTGTGCACGATGCTGAGATTAAAATCTGTCTGCTCATCTTAATGCAATATTTACTAAAGTCTGGTAGAAGTTTTACTGATTCTGTAATAATCAGCTTGTTACCATCACATAATGAACTCAGCCATGACCAATGAGGCCGTCCTTGTGCGGTTCTCTGGCGCTGATTCTGACTGTGACCTTCACCTCTGCAGGGTCGCCTCTGCTCGTGGCTGAGCTCGTGTTTGTCAGGCTGACAAAATAAAAGCTTCTTCATTTCTGTGGCTGAAGAGGAGTCTGCTCTTCTTCACCAACAGGAAGTGAAACATTTCTCACTGATTCTGAAATCTTCACTTGTTTCACAAATTCACAGTAACACACACACACGGTTGTGTTTTCATATCCTTGTGGGGACATCTATTTGACATCATGCTCTTCTCAGCCTTTTACTCTAACCATTAAGACTGAATGCCTAACCCTGACCTGACTGTCCCTGACACTAAAACCACATTCTGAGTCTCACAAATGTCTTCAAACTTGTGGGGACGGGCATTTTGGTCCCCACAAAGACATGTAAACATGCACACACACAGGTATTAATGACCTCACAGGTTCATGTTTGGGGCTTTTAGCATCTTTGTGTGTCGCTCAGATTTAATTCACTCTTGTTTTGAGGTTTTGTGCCTTTTTGTTTCATTCTTTGTGCGTTTATTTTATCTTTAAGCCTTTCAGGACTCGTGCTGTTGGCTTTTTCCTGGTGTGTTATTAGTATTTTTAATTTCTAAACTTATTGTAAAAGAAGGACCGATGGAACATTGATGTGAAAATAAACATGATCATTTAATGTTTTTGTCAGTCATTAAAAAATAAATCCTGGTCTTTCATTTTGCTGCTGCATTGTTCACAGAAACACATATTTTCCTGTTTCTTTCTGTTTGTGTGTTTCTGCTTTTGCCTGTTTAGCGCTGCTGAGCAGGAAAACCCAGACGAACAAAAACCTCTGTTAAGTAAATGTTTGAGTCACTTTGGGTCTGAACTGTAAAAAACTGCAAACTGAAACAGATTTGAAGGCATCACAGGAACAGCCTCACATTCAAAACATGAAAGAGAGGACTTTTATTTTGAAACACTCAGGAAATGACAGAGGGAAAGTTTTTTAATTAAAACAAATTATTAGTTTATGCATTCTAAGTTCATACAACCACCAAAACTGTGATGATCCTCACATCAGCTTTACTGTGTGAGGTCACATACACGATCATTAATGTTACTATTATTATTATTATTAATATTATTATTATTATTATTAGAGACTTGCAGAGAGAAGAGGTGGAAACATTTTGATTTTCATAAATTTAACAGACTAAAAACCTACAAACATGTTTGGTGCTGAAGAAAAATGGAAATTATCAGAACATCAGAATAAAAAAAGAAAAGCTCAAAGTGAAACCTGTGGGGAGGTCTGAGTGAGACACGGCAGAGCCCCACGGTGAGTGTCTGTCCGTGTCTGTGGAACAGCAACGTTTGGATCACTTGCAGTCGCAGAGCAGCGCGGCGCCTCGCAGCGTCCAGTGCTCGGGCGGCTGCACGCTCCTCAGCTGCAGGGAGAAGATGAAGTTCAGGTCGGTGCGTCGAGGCTTCTTGTAGACGGGACACGAGTACAGGCTGACCGCCCCCCCACCGCCCCCCCCCCCCCGCCGCCAGGGGGACGCTTACTGTCGGCCATGTTGGCTGAGCTGACGGCGAAGACGTGGACCACAGGGAGGGGGGTGAAGAGGACCTGAGGGGCCGAGACAAACTTATTATTACTGAGCAAAAACAAAAATACTTTGATTTCATTTAGTTCCTAAATTGCTGACAAATTAATTATTATTTCATAATTTTTCATTAAATTAATCTTTAAGATGTTTTTTAAAAATGTTTTTATGTTAATTTACAAAAAAATACAGAAACAGTAAAACGTTGGACTTTTGAACACTGAAGTTTTTTTTAAAGCTTCAGTTTATTATTTTAATCTAAGTTAAAAAACACTGATTTTAAAAAGACAAACTTTGGGCGGAGCCTCAGCGAGTTTGGCGCCATGTCTGTCCCATCCCGCTCCATCCAGAAAAAGACCATAGATATAGACTCCACCCACATCTCCAGGGGGCGGAGCTTAGACGACCTCCCTCATCATCTTGGTGACATCGTTGCTAAGGGTGACCATGTCCAAGGCCCAGCCCCTGGACAGGTTGGAGCGTGTCGTCTCCTGGCGCATGGCGGTCAGGAAACCCTAAAGCAGTGGTTCCCAAACTTTTTTTGCTGGGCCCCTCTTGTTTTACAAGAAAAATGTTCGCACCTCCCTCCCCTTCTCGCGCGCGCACACACAAACACAACCTCCAACCACACACGCCCATATTTTGCTCCATTGCGGTTTATTTCACACCTCAAACATTTAGTAAACAATTAAGCAAATACAAGTATTGTCCTGCATGACAAACCTCAGGATGCAGGTTATTATTACTCTTTCCTGCTGGCACACCTGTCACACCTGAGAGTCAGCTAGAAACTTACAGTGACGTGGACATCATGCAAAGACTGCCAGACTCTGTAATACTGCAAATGATCAGTGACTCAGGTTAACACTAAACTTTAAACGGCACCTCTGTGTCTCTGTGTGCTGAACATCTAGGATTGAGTCAGGCTGCATCAGCTGAAGCTGTTATTTTTTATTCAGGTGTGGGGAAAATACGTAAGACTGCAGTGAAGCGATGCACCAGATGAATCCCTGGCCAAAGGTATCGTACTTAAATCAGACTACTGATCCAGCCACATCAGCCTTTTGTGAGGTCTGTTTAAAGTTGACTAAAAGTGAACTGCAGGTTCCTGAGAGGTGGACTGTGAGCACAGAAACACATGTTCATACATACAGCTGCAGCAAACTTACATTAATTTTAAATAGATTTGTTACTCTGATGTCTGTCTCTGTGTTAGTCCTCTGACAGACTGGTGACCTGTCCAGGTGTGCTCTACCTATGACTACTGGGACAGGCTCTAGCCTCTGTAATAGAAATTTTCTGTTATTCTCATTTAAAGTATTTAAGTGCTTATGCATATGCTTAGTTGTGACACTGTTACTGTTCAGTGAAAGTTTCTAAAACTAGATGAACTTACTTCAGCGTCAGCAGTTTGAGAAAACAACTCCCTTTACAGGTGCTGATAAGGCCAAGGGCACAAAACAGCATAACCATTGATCCGTTGAAGTGTGGTAGGATCAGTTTGTAACTTCCTCTTCCTTGGAATGCATAAAGGAGGAGGAGCACCACTTCTGTGGCAGCGCTGACATGACTGAACTGTGATGTTTGATGTGTGTTGGCGCAGTAATAAATAGCTTGATCACAGCTCTTTCTGTGTTGAAGACTTTATTTTAAAAATTCCACGACACCTCCCCCCCTCCCACTGTGAACATGAATTAAATATTCAGAAGACATTTGTTTAAATAGTTCTACAAATCTGAGCTGTTGGTGTGTCCTTGGATTGTGTGGTAATAATATTAGAGCCTGCAATCTTTCTTACTGAATCTCTACTCTGAGTCATGTTACCTGAGATTAATTCTATGTTTACCTGTCAGCCTGGACGAATGTGCTGTGTGAAGGAAATTAAATTAAATCAGATCTGAACTGCGTACAGTTAAGGAACCTGTTCATATTTGATTGAAATATGAACCAGTGATTTTTTTGATTGCTGATTCCAAGAGAGTCTTTGTGGAAATCCTGTTTGGCTTTTTGTTATTTTAATTCTCTTCTCTGTTTTCCAGAACAGTTCTCCACAGTCGCTGTCCACATGGGTCAGTGGGACCAAGAAGCACTCTGCTAATGTGTGGACTCTGCCCAGCAACATCCAGCAAGACCCAGACAGCGTTTTCTATCTCCCAGCTGGAGTTTTTTGTTTGTTTGTGACTGGAGAGTCAGATTTTTGTTGAGCTTCACACTTGCAGAGGTAAGTCAGTTTGCAGAGATCCCTCCCACCCTGGCTTTTATGTCCTAGATTTCTTATCTGAAACAGTAATATTTCAGTGACTGCTGCTTATACCACAGGTTAATACACTCTACTGATCCCTGATAGGAGAATCATCAATTTTGGCAACAAAGAGCCTGGTGGATGTTTGTTTACAGTCTGATGATGGGACATCATGCTCTGCATCTTCAAAGTTTGCCTCCTCATTATTATTCATACCCAGTAATGTGAAGTATGCTCATATCTACTATAACTGAACAAACGCGGTGGTCTTCATTTATGGAGGCTGTTGAGTCTGAATGTTGGATGTTGTGTATCTCGTGTTCTCTGGGCTTTGTTGTCCTCAGTCTTTTCGCAGGATCAGAAAACAAAACCAGGAGGCGCGTAAATGTTTCTTCTCCATGATGTTTCTTCAAATGTTTCTTCTGGATGATGATAAGACTGTGACACGGGATGCCACCTTTGGTCTTGTGATGAAGCAAAGCTCAGGAAGAAGTGGGATTAACTGGTACCCACATCTGAGAAGGATGTACAGGGGCACCTGCAGCCAAATCCAAGCTTCAGGTTAGTTGTAGTTGCAGAACGCTATAGACTGAGACAGCTGAGGCATCAAATGTTTGATTAAACGGATGAAAAAGAGAAGTTTCTTCCCCATAATTATCACTTCTTAAAATCTGTAGCAACTTCAAGTCTGTCAGCGTGCTGAGCATGCTCAGAATGTGACAATATATTTTTGTTCAATATTTAATTTCTTTCAGTTGCAATTGTTAAATGAAAAAAATATATATATTCTTATAATTTAGCAAACTAATTTAGCAAAAAAAATATACATATATCTGTATTAGTTTTAATAAATTAATTTGACACCTGTATTGAAAATACCATATTGTATTCATACAGAATCAGTTTGGTATCATTGTTTGTCTGATTGCTGAAACTAAGAGCTGCTTTGATCTGTTAAGATCTAAAGTATCCAAAGTTGAGCTCTGATGTTTCTTCACCCCTGTGTGTGTGATATGTGATTCCTACATGCTGGCAGAGCAGAGCGGCAGTTTGTGCTCACAGATGGTGACGGTGTGGAGAGACGGTGGTGTTTCCTCAGAAGAACCAGCAGAGTCACTTGCTGACTGATGTTCGTCTGCACTGCACAGAGGAAATCAACTGACCGAGGTTTGTCCAGTGACGTGTTATGAAATGTATATTTGTTTTATGCTTACAGTTATGTTTTTCTTGACAGAGGCTCTGCAGAGGTTAGACAAAGCAGAGAAAACATGTGCTTTACATTTTACTGTGATTTATTGAGATATTTGTTGCCTGATGTTCAGCAGGAATGGAGAAATAGAATCAAAGGGAGATGTTTTTGCTGTTTTTGTAATGATGTAAATCTTCAATATTATTTATTTGCTTGGTTATATTAGGAGTGTTTCTGAGTGAGGGGGGAGGAGTCATCATCCAGGTAAAGTGACATAGATCAGTGGATACACTTGTCTCCCCTTTAAAGGAGACGATCCAAGTCATCCTTAAATGTTAGTGCTTTCAAATACACAAACATTTTTAAAGGACAAAAATGAACATCCAACTTTGACTGTAACACAAAATAAATCTTTGCATGTGTGTTTTCAAACTCTCAGATGGGCAGCATATCAGTCTTGGACTGTGTAACCTGCCGGAGCAGCACTGAATGACCACCACACATGAGCATGTTCCTGCAACATTCAGCATCTGATCCTTCATCTGTGTGCTTCTGCTTTTGGTAAGTAGAGTTACCCAACTCCAGTATTTCTAAACACATGCCATCCATTTCTGACGGCCTGGTTACTTCCTGTCAGTTACTTTAGAAACCATGTGGTCACCTGACCTAACACTGTTTCTTCTTCTTCCCCTTAATGTTCAAGTGTCACGTGTCAAACAGCTGGAGAGGAAACTACACCAGTGTACTGGGATGTTTCACCAACACGTGCCAGATGCTGTTCCTTCACGGTGACATCACCAGAGACAGCCCCACCCACCTCAGGACCTCGCCATTGATCATGATGATTATAATGATGACAGCGAGCGGAACTAAGACTGTAAAAATCCACGACCAGAATGTTTCTTTCTAATTATGAATGAATACTGAGAGCCTCTTTCTGTGTTTTGTCTGTTTTGGGGTTGTTTTTTTTACCTCATTTGTTTCTAACAAAGTTCACAAACTCACACAGTTTACATTCTGTATGTTTCCATCTTTACCAGCCACACTCTAACTGCATTTAAGAAAATAATCCTTAGAAATCGTCGTTTTTCTCTTTTGTAATTGATGATAATTCAGTGAATATACTGCGCTGCTTCCTTCTATTGCGTCACACATTGCTTTAAGTTTTTCAGTGTCCAGTTATTTTTTACTGCTGTTTGAATTCTCTGTATGTTTGACCCTGTAGACTGTTTGATGGACTGCTTGTCTTCCTGTTTGTTACCGCCGCCTGTTTTTTAATAAAGATTTGGATTTCTGACTTCAACACAGCCTCTGCGTGTCCTCCCTTTGTGTCCTCTTCCTCACTGAATGTGTTGCATGTGTCACAGATTCCTTTTATTAACAGCTTTCCCACAGTGAGTTGCATCAGCATTCATTCACAGCACATTTCAGAAGGATTCAGATTAATACAGTGATCTTACAGTCAGAATGATCCTGACAGAGTGCCACTGTAAATGATCTTTCATCAGGTACATTTTAAAGTTCAGGAGCAGGAGTTATGAAGACTCATGCTGGCATTAGGACTAATAATATGTACTTACAAAGTCAAAGTTTTTTAATTATGCTAGAATACTGGAAGACAATCAACTTTTAGTGTTTTCCGCATATTAATTATTCTGAAATAGAGACGGTGACCCTAACTGTACAGAAGCACTAAACAACTGACAATCTAACAGACATCATTGGCCTGAGCCGTCATGCACAGTGAGTCTGATCCTTTGCTGTGAGAGTCTGACAAGCATGTTTCTGGTCAGTTTGGAAGAAATAATATCACAATGTTGATCTTTTTTTTCAATATTCCTTCTCTTTTACAATATAAACTGTGATCAAAGGTACTTATGTTCACAGCATGTAATAATACTGACAGTCCAGGGCATTGTGGTCTGTTGAGCTAGGGTTAGGGTTAGCAATTCAGACATATGTAATCAATATTAAACGTCTCTGACGTGGGCCACTGTCCGCAGTGTTGGGAAATCCATACCAGGCTGGAACGAGTCAAGGTAGGTGAGCATCCACGAGAAGACACAGCAGATGCATCCTACTAATACTGACAGGACCAGGAGACTCCAGAAACCGAGCATCTTCTCTTCAGTGCCATCCTCTCCTGTCACCCTCTCTGCCCGCAGCTCTTTGAGTATGGGGTAGATAAGGGCGCAGAGAAACCCTTATTACTAATTTGTATTATAATTCAATTTTCATGAAATATTCATATTCAGTATCGGTCCTTTTATATTAATAACCACGTATCCACCCAGGCTCATGGTGGGGCAGGGCTCTGTCCTGGGATGCTTGAGTACAAGGTAATGTACACCCTGACCAGGTATCCAGTCTGTCAGAATTGTTTTCAATATTTGGTTCAAAAACATGAGTGACAACAAAAATCCAACTAGGATTCTTGCATATGATGAATGAAGTCTGTCTTTGACTGTATTGTCCAGCTGATCCATCAAACCCCCAGCAGGTGAACCTTATTCATGACATAACACGGCAACAATGTAAAAAATGAAACAGCAACAGTCTAAATGTAAAGTGCATTCTAAACTCCTCTTCAATAAATCATATGCAAAGAGTCATTCGGGACTGTAAAACGTGAACTACAGAACCCAGAGTCTTCATCATTAAATCTCTGGTTGCTTCATTTTTCTATCCTATATCAGATACTTTAAGGTTAGGTTAGGTAAACTTGCATTCTCATGGTGAGGCAAAGTGCTTTATGTGTGTGTGTGCGTGTCATGAACGGCTATAAAAGGCCTATAATTAAAGAACAAAGCGGGGTTTGAGTTCGAGTTGCGTCAGACTGTCACTACTTGTAAATGGAACGCAGCCTTCCTGCGGCGGACAGCTAATAACAGGAATCGGACGCGGTCCACCCAAGTCCACAGCAACCACCATAGCAACCGCCTAGCATGACCTTAAAAACACATTCTGTCTTCATAACTATCAAAAATGTGAAATGATTTGCAAAGTGTGAAAGTGTTACAGCTGCAGAGAGCTATGGCGGCATCTTTGGAAGCTGTTTACATAGCTAATAATATACAATGTAACCATGGAGACAGTCAGTCACGTGAGCTAGCGGTGCATGTTTACTACAGTGAATAAGGTGATTGCGTGCACAGCGTCCACACTCTGCAGAGGGTAAAGACATTACTTCAATATTGTTTTATATTGATATATATTAGCCTTCTGTTGACCATCACCTCAGGTTCATCATCACAGTTTCAGCATACAGATGCACACTGTCTAAATATGAACACATTCAAAAACTCATGTCTCAGAAATAAGCACAGCTGTTCATGTTTGTCATTAGAGTTTTATTTGTAAGAAAATTATGAACTTCATATTGTGCATCAAATAAAAGAACATTTCACAACTCTGAGTCAACAGAAACAGGAAACAGAAATGTCTCTAATGCAGACATGTACAGTGTAGTGTAAGCATTAAAAGATCATAAAGGAAACACTAACATTTATGTGAAACTAATTGTAATAAAAAAATGAGCAGGTGCTTTATAGATGTAAAAGAAAGAATCTGAAAACAACACTTTTTTGGTCTAAGTGATCAAAGTAGAAAACAGAACTGATGTTCAAGAACAAACCGTAGCTGCACTAATATTACACATCTCCATTGTTGTGGTGAACAGACATGTTGCTTTTAAAACCACATGCAGTGTGTGACCGTGACTGTTCACTGAGACCATGAACGCCACTTCGCTGAAGCCTTCGCCTTCTTCTTCTTCTTCTAAATTGGAAGCAGAAGGAGCACGAGCTGCTTTGATCTACTGAAAGGAAAAAGCAGAACATCTGAGCTGAAACCATTAAGACAGGAACAATCATTCAATGCAGTGTCTCACGTATCTTAGCCTGTTACAACTGTTGATACAAGCTAAATACGGTTAACACACAGTGTCAGGGAGCTCCAGTGTGGGAACTAGTGGCTTTAGGTTTGTAGTCATTTAACTTTCATCCATTCATTCATTTAATTCAGGAGGAAGAAATGTCAGGTTGATGCAGGCTGGTTACATGCATTTGGTCCCATGCTGTCTTTAACTAAATGACTTGGTTCACTTTATGGCTGGGCTGTATGTGGGGTTATATCATGTTATTTGGGCAGGAGTACCTGTCCCCTGTTAGACTTAGAAAGTTTCTCCATAAGTAGAGTTTCTAACTCTTCTAGCACATCTGTGGCTGACAGCTTTTTGGTGGCTCTTTTCTCTTTGTGCTGACAGCTTTTTGGTGGCTCTTTTCTCTTTGTGCTGAATATCAACACTGAGATTTCTTAGACTGTAAGCTTTACTTCAGCACAACCACTTGTAGAAGCTGCCACTCCAAATGTCTTTTGATAACAAGAAAAAAATACCTTTTCAGTCCACGGCCTGAAGTTCTTCTCTGACATCTTCTGCCATCAGCTTTGTCTGCTGGTTTGAAGACAATAAACCAGAAAAAAGATGATTTAGTCACTTTGTCTGCATCATGCAGCTCGAATGTGTCGTGTAACGATGTTGAATAGCCGTCGTTATCCTTCTGCTGTGTCAGTAGGATTGTACTGTACAGCATCTCATTGATATGTGAGGAATGCTAATGTAACACGATAACAGACTTACATCATTAAAACATAAAGGACAGGAGATATTTAGATATTTTTATATTTATATTACATTTTATAGCTGACGGATATTACTAAATAGATAGAATTTACTAAATAGCTGGATGAACATGAAAAATATGTCTATAATAACAAATGACCATGAGAGCCAGTAGAATTAATTCAACTGGACACTCAAAAGACGTGCTTAAATGCTCTTTAAGTGGCAGAACAGATGAACAAACAGTTAATCGCTTACCTCAAGTAAGAAATCTGCTCAGCTACTTTGAAAACAGCTTCTAACTGGTTCCTCCTTTAACAGGATGACGGCTCAGGGGTAAGGCCATCATGCAGTCCAGCAATCTTTATGGTTCTGCTTTGATTCACCAGGAACTATTAGGGAAACCTTCCAGCGCCTCCTGTGAAAGACACAGGGACAAACACACAAACATTTATTAACATGTTCCAGTCTTCCAGTTTGATTTCTCATCCTGTGGACAACAACGTACATGGATGCAGGTTTATTGTTAACTTTTGTAAGGTTTATTTACTGAACATATCCAGCTGCAGCTCCACTGTGATCCTGAACTGGATAAGCACTTAAGAAAATGTGTCAATAAATGCACATACATCAGGTTATTATATTTATCCAAACAGACGGGACCAATAATGCTTCACTGAGTCAGAGACTTTAACGTCTCTTCTATGTAAGAATGTCTCGTGCTGATAGACCTGCAAACTTGACAACAAAGGTTTTTCAGACTACATGTAGCTGTCCTCTATGTCAGCTCACACATTTACATTTATGTCACACTTATTTCTGCTTTCCCATTTTATAATTATTACTTACATTTTGATTAGATACCTTGAGTTTGTAAATGATCAGATTACATAATTGGAATACAATGTATCCAATTCAGGGTTGCGGGAGGATGAAGCCTATCCCAGCTGATACAGGACAAAGACAGGCTGCCAGTTTATTGCAGGGCTAACACGATATGTGTAACAGAAAATCCACTTAAATGTTTGATATTTCTTATAATAATCATAATTATGACTATTATTTAAAGGTTTCTCAGGTTTATATTTTGGAGGTTATAAAAAATCAAAATGTATTTATAACCTCTAAAATATAAACCTGAGCTGTTTCAGATTCTGACCTCTGACCTCACTGCAGCTCCCTCTTGGAAGTACGTCTGCTTCTTGTCTACCCCCAGTGTTGACCGCCTGCCCTTGATATCACGTACTGTACCTGAGGAACAAAAAAGGACAAACACTTGCCTTCATTTAAGAAGTACATTCATATAGAGGTAATCTATGGAAACACACTAGTTCGACCTTTGGGAGGAATCAGTTCCTGTGAAACATTTCTGTAAATGAACATCATGTGGAGAATGAATGAAATGAGTTCTTCAGGTGACTCAGCAGTCCCACACTGACAAATGAAATCTAGTTAAACTATTAAGCATCTTTGCTCTTCTGAAATCTGTGTTACACAACAACAAACATAAATTAGTAACAAAAATACAGCTGAGTAGAGGCTTTACAAACCACCAGCAGCCATAATGCTAAATTTTAATCTTCAAATGTTTCTGAGCCGTTTCAACCTGCTTTTAACACATTAAAGTCCCACAGTCAATGCAGCCTGACTCAATCCTAAATGTTCAGCACACAGAGACACAGAGGTGCCGTTTAAAGTTTAGTGTTAACCTGAGTCACTGATCATTTGCAGTATTACAGAGTCTGGCAGTCTTTGCATGATGTCCACGTCACTGTAAGTTTCTAGCTGACTCTCAGGTGTGACAGGTGTGCCAGCAGGAAAGAGTAATAATAACCTGCATCCTGAGGTTTGTCATGCAGGATTAAAGGAGCCAGGCTTTGTTCACACAGCTAGGATTGTATTTTACACTGACCCTGGGTCAGTATAAGTATCATACAGTTTAAACGAAGCACTGAAACTTGCACATATTTATTACAGATGCACTGAAGCTAATCGAGATATTTGCTGTCAATCTGTGGCTGCGATTAAACACTTTACTGGAAACTTTATTAACTAGTAACTTCATCAGTCATGACAGAAGCTAATATTTCTGTGCTAACATCGTTTAAACAGTAACAGCTTTACTCCAATATAAGCTAACGTTTACACTGTAACTTTAAGCTAGCACCATAAAGACGGTAAAACACGTAATAATATCTACAAATGCATCTTAAAGCTGTTATATTAGCACTCTGTGTATTACTAACATAACCACATTAACATTACTGACACTCGCTGACTTTTAATAGTCATTCTATAAATGCTGTCCGTTTAAATGGTCTTACCTGTACACACTGCATATCCACCGGATTCCAGCCAGAGTGGATTCTGGAGTCTTCCACGCTCCTGTTAGTGATCCTCCATCTGGATGGATGAGAACAACCTTCTGAACAATCTAGCAGGAGATGGCCCATATCTATGGGACTGATTTGTGCTAATAACGCCCATTGTATGGACTGATAACAGCCGAAGCGGGTGAATAAAGTCACCCAGTAGCTAGCTGTGCCATTACCCAGCATACATCACTCCCTCCGTAAATGCAATAAACGATACAAAAGTATCGTTCTACCTGTTTTCCAGGTAGTTGTTTACATTATATAATTTATTGTGTTCTGTATACGTCACTACAATGTGATTTGGAAAATGTCTAAATATACCGACAACAGGCACTTCCGCAGCAATCTCTTCAATCGGAGGGCCCTTCACGTCAATTCCCGACGCGAGAGGGGTACCCTGCGCGTCCATAAGTGAAGCACAGGGAGCCTGACCATGCGTCACACGTTTGACGAGTTGGGAGTGAGAACCTGTTGTTCATCCACATGTAAACGGCGTTTCGAATCACCGAAAACTGAGATTTTTTAAAACTCCTTTTTTGCGTTTACATGTGGACGAGGAATACAGAGTTGGTCACGCAACGTCAAAGATATGTGCCTTTTTTTCACGTCACGTGCGCGCATTATTTTTTACATGAGATGAATTGCAGAATGGCAGATAGAGACAAAATACTGTTAATCTGACTATCTGCAGGTTTTACACGCTTACATACACACATGCAGTTACTGTCCCTCCATTTACAAAGGCAGAGGCGTCACGGTGTGATTATCTTCCCTTTGGTTTCACCTGCACAAGTGCCGAGGTAGGTATTGATAGCAATGTTGAATATTATTACACAGGAAAAAACAACTACATGTAAAATATGCTTCACCATATTTTCTAGTCTTTGGCTTAGAATGAAGTTGGTTTGGACATATATTCAGCGATGCTTCATCTCCTGCTTTGCGTTTCTGTGGGTGCGCCCAATTTCTGTGGGCACAAAGTGTTAAGTGTGAAACAGGGCAGATCTGTCGTGGTCCTGAGTCATTGACCCAGTGTTTTGAGTTTGTTGGTATTATTTTCCAGTTTCTGCTGTTTTGTATTTGTTCTTAGGGTTTGAGTTGTGTGTTTAGTGTTTCTATTGTCCCTACCTGTGTCTTTCCTCTGTGTTCTGTTCGTGTCCCCAAGTTGGTATTGTGAAACAGCCTGTGAGTTTCCTGTTTTACTTTGTAGGTTTGTGTCTCGTTATGCCCATTAGTTCCAGCTGTGTCCCCTCCTGTCTGCCTGTGCTCCTCGTCGCATCGTCTGTGTTACACTCACCTCTTCCAGGCTCACACGCTCACTCCTCTTCAGCCACTCACCCTCACACCGTTACACTCTCATGCCAATCCAGCAACAGGCAATCCACACAGGGTCAGGGACGCGTCCAGGAAATCTAGGTACAGGAAAGAACAGGTCAGGAACTCTAATGAACAGTACTGAGAATCAACTCAATGATTTAGCACAAACTGAGAAGACTCAACAAATCACCAACCTGTGGCCTAGAGTGTCCTGGTGCCACGTGCACTTATGGACACTCTTATGTTCGAACATGGTGTTCGTTATGGCCAAGCTGTGGTTTGCACAGAAGTTCAATAACAAAACACCACTCGGGTTCAGGTCCTGGGGTCCATTCCTCCCAATCACGCCCCTCCAGCTTTCACTGTTGTTGCCCACATGAGCATTTAAGTCTCCCAGTAGGACCCTCCAGTGTCCCACCCAGGGACTCCAAGAAGGCTGGGTACTCTGAACCCCAACCCGGAGGCACAGATAACAAACCCTCTCATCCACTGGGAGAAACCCCAACATACAGGCAGCAAGCTGAAGGGACACCAGGATACCCACCCCAGGCCGCCGCCTCTCACCAGGGGCAACTCCAGACTGAGACAGAGTCCAGCCCCTCTCCAGGAGGCTGGTTCCAGAGCCCAAGCCGTGTGTTGAGGTGAGCCTGACTATATCTAGCCGGTTCCTCTCAACCTCACGCACTAACTCAGCCTCCTTCCCCACCAGAGAGGTGACATTCAATGTCCCAATTGCCAGTCTTGGGGTTTGGTTCGCTCCTGGACGGCGCTCACAATGCACCCAACACACATTAGTTGGTATCAAATGAGCACAACTGATCATTAATCCCACTCCATGGTCCTTAGGGTGGCACAGTTGCTTCACTCTCTCCTCTTATTCCATTAGAAAGCATTCTGTATGTCCCTAATATAACTGAGAACTTCAATAAAATCTCTGAATCTAACAATATAAAAATGGCACTGAGTCTGTGTCTGCATTTGTGTGACATTAATGTTCCACTTTAACTTGGAGGTTTTGACTCCCACTTTTAACTCCTTCTCTTAATGTGGACGATCATACAGCTGGCTTCTTGAAAGGGGGGTGGGTGGGGGGCACACTACAGCCAAACTACACAACAGGACAAATGAAAAGAACAATCACAACTTCTCCTGTATCAGTGTGTTGCAGTGATTGTTTAGTTTTACTATCACTCAGTGTTTCTCATCAAAGGCAGTGCAACTGTCTGTGACACTGTGGCACTCTGTCAAGATTGTTGCACATTTGTGTCTCCTTTATAAAGTCAAACAGGATTTTGAATTGTCTGACATTTGCACGGGAACCTGGAGGAGGGAGACGGGCCTTCTTCAGTTTCCTAAGAAACTGTAGTAACTCTAACTCTACTCTAAGAGAGAGATCCACTAATGCCTCGCACCAACACAAACTGGGTTCTGGAGTCAAAGAGCTGTTAGTGTTTACAAATCGAGCGCAGCGACAGGATTGTGTGTCAGAGACAGAATCTCAAAGATTTTTGTGACCCTGATGAAGACCCAATTCTGGACATTCAAACTGTGTTATGAATGTTTTTAACATCTACAGATCATTATCCAGATATTTAATACAAATAAGCATGTCTTATTTTTGTGTTTTATACATTTGAACTCACATCTCCTGTGTTTAGAAAACAGCAGAACTTTTGTAATTGGCCCAAAAAACGAACCATGTCTGTAAGCGCTGTTTTGAGCCTTTTAGCAAATCTTGCCCTAAACAGCCTGTTGCTGTTACAAAGCAGAGAAAACATAGTGGAGTCTAATTGTTGCACCGTGGAGCTCAGCTGAACTCAGTTCTGGGAGTTGAAATCAACAGAAAGTGTTTCATTTGACACTGAAACAGTTTCTTTTCCATCCATGAAGGAAGCTTTTGTATTTCACTCAGCAAAATATACAGTCTGGACTGCACAACATTTCAGACTGCATGTGATCTGTGCAGAAAAACATCGAGCTTCATGGACACACGCAGGTCCTGCTCCACTTCCTGCTGTTGCCATGGCTTTGCTCTCGTCTTGCATTCAGTCTAATTACAGCTTCTTATTCAAACTCTGCACGTCACTAATTCCTGGTCTCTCCTTGTTGAATACTTTTTATCTTCAGCTGTCCTTGAAATCATTGAAAATCATACAGTTATGTCTATAAGACTTTGGACAGAAACAACTTTCTCTAACTTTGGTTCTGTAAATTACAACAATGAATTTGAAATGATACAACTCAGATGTAGTTTCAGCTTTAATTCAGTGGGTCTCTCTCAGCTCCCTCCAAGGCCATCCACCATCACAGGTCAATAATAATGACACTGACCAGTGTACCATTCTGCTGCCTCCTGAAATCCCAGTGCCTCCACCCACTGCAGAGGTAGGTCTCTGCAGAAAGCGCAGATATTCTACTGCTTTTTCTGTTAATGATGAAGAGGAACATTTGATGCCCAAACGCATGAGGCTGATGAGTTGGGATGTCTCTAAGTCTCCAGCTGCTGAGAAGGAGTATGTTTGCTTTACGTGTCCTGAAGACAAGAGGTCTGAGTTACCTCTCAGCTCCCTCCAAGGCCATCCACCATCACAGGTCAATAATAATGACACTGACCAGTGTACCATTCTGCTGCCTCCTGAAATCCCAGTACCTTCAAGTCCTGCCCCTGTTGGAGTTCTAGAAACTGTTGATTTTCCTTTTGTTGATAATTAAATACATGTTTGTGGTAATAAATACATTTTTGAGCAAATACGTGTTGAGATGATTCGGTTGCTTATGATGGTTATAATTATCCAAACAGTATTATTCCTAATAAGATCTTTACTTTTTCTACTTATTTTCTCCATGAACTATTTTGATGTCTATTTTGAAGATCCACTCATATCATGACAGTATGCTTATTCTCAGTAGAGTGTATAGCCACATGTGAACAAATAATAAATTAAAGTCACTCATTAACAACTTACCACATACGCCGGAGCTGAATTCAAGATGTAAGCAGACGTTTCACAGATATCTTGGTTGTCTTTCCATTTCCTACACTAACAGTATCCTGAGAATTGGCTTATAGAGCTGATATAAAGGTGAAATTTGATGACTTAATCGAAGCATCATCAGCTTAAATGCAAATGAATCCACTGTACTTGAGGTAACCTAACACTGACCATGAACGCCACAATCACTGTGCGCCAGTCCAACACAGTGCTTTACTGTGAACTCACCACAGTACTGCAAACTAAAGTGTTTATCTTCCAGTCCAATCCAATCCATCTTTATTGAGAAAGCACTTTAAAAAACCCAGGACAAAACCAAAGTGCTGTACAGTAAATGAGTTAAGAACAATAGAATAAAACATAACAGTAAAAAAATAAAACACATAATACATAAAAAATGTAAACAGCCCTATATTTCAAAACAAGATAAAACAGCAAAAATAAACTAAAAAACTCAAACTAAAAACCAACATCTTACAAGGTGTCAAAGGTCAGGGTGAAGAGATGAGTTTTCAGGAGTGATTTAAGAACAGGCAGAGAAGAAGCCTGTCTAATCTCTAAAGGCAGATCGTGTCACAGTTTCAGAGATGCTGCAGCAAAAGCACGATGTCCTCTAAGTTTACGCTCAGTCCTGGGAACATTCAGGAACAGCTGATCAGCTGACCTGAGACAGCGGGTGGGTTTATAAGACTGTGGCAGCTCAGAGAGTTAAGATGCAGCTAGGTCATGGAGAGCTTTAAGAGACATTAATACCAATAAGCTGCTAACATGATGTTGTATTTTATTTACATGTCTGTTTTAGCACTTTAACATTTGCATCTGTCTAACTGGCTAACCATGCAAGACTATTGTAAGCATTGCTCTGTAATAGTGCGACATTTTGGACCCCAGGAGGTCCTTCTGTATCTGCACGATGTTTGACCTGCAGTCTTTATAGCCGCCTATGTATATTCTTTTAAACCTTTTTATTGTTTTTAAATGATAGTTACGGACCAAATGTTAAACTATATAGTTGAATATATAGTTAAAGTGTTTCTCTAGATACAGAGAAAGGTTTTACATCAAAAGGTCATCTGTCTGCATATAAAACAGAAGCTTTCATGCAGATGCACTTCCTGTTTAGAGACTTTGAGGTTTAGGTAGTGACGGGGGTGATTTACTGAGCGTGTAAGTTTTCCTCCTGTCAACACACTCTACAATGCCGCCCACATGCCACTCCTGTCCAGTCTTGAAAGCAAAACATGTATGTATAGTATAAAATGGTGAAATGCTGATTTCCATGTTTCAATTGAATCACTTGATTGTAATCAATTGATTGCAGAGACTTTTGTCAAGACCCTATAGAATCAGAAGTCCCGTGAACATGCACTAATAAAAGCTGCAGTTGTAATAGGGGATAAAGTGGTGTGCACAATGTGTGTTTGGATAAGATGTCAGTAATGCATTCACATTAAAATCACAGGGTTTCTTTCTTTTTCTTATTTTTCTTACATATCATGTAAAAAAACACTCCTGCAGCATTTTTTCTCTGCCACAGATTTAGGAGAGGAAGAGTCCAGCATTTCAACACTTATGCAAATGTTAGTTTATTTGATAGGTGCATCAGTAGTAATTATTTAAATTAGAGTTTTCAGCAGTGTTGTTGTATTTACAGCAAAGTGCCTGCAAAGTGTAAAAACTAATTAACTGATGATACTAGACCCTTAAAAGAGATAAACACCACTAGTCAAGTCATAATGGCTACTTACAAATACATAAGCACTCAACACAACCCACACAGTGATCTAATGCACAAAAACAAAGGAGACTTAAACTGGCTGAATCAATTACTGTTAAAAAACATGGAGGAAGGCTTCCTGTGGTGTCTGGCTGCAGTATAGGTCATAAACCTGCCTCCTGCATTACAGCAGACAGGTCAGGGGTCAAATGAAAAGCAAAATGTTTACCTCAGATAAGGGATGCACCGATACCACTTTTTTGGAAACGAGTACGAGTACGAGTACTTGCATTTCAGTACTCGCCGATACCGAGTACTTAATAAAAACATGATTTAAATTTACAGGTAACAGCTTTAGTCCTATAATTTAACAACAAACAAACAAGGGACTGGTTTGGAATTAAGAACATTTATTTAAAATGAAAAGCATGTTGTATGCAACATATTACAGAATAAATAATTATAAAAAAAATGTAAACAGTGACAGTGCAACTCAAGTATTTTTCAGTTTATTGTAAACTCTGCCGCTTTGGACAACACAAGGGGCATTAATAAACATCTTTGCCATTTAGTGCACAATATGTGAATAAACTAACAACATCCACTGACATAGAACTGTGGCAGTCAGTGCAACTGAGGTAGGTATTAACATCAAGTCTAAGATGACTCACTAAATGGAGAGAAACAGTGAGTGGCAGGGTTTTTTAAGAAAAGTAGCTTTTCTGCATCATCAGCAGTCAGACTGTTTCTGTTTTCATCTATAATGTGTGACACTGAGCTAAAAAGCCTTTCACTGTCCACACTGCTACATGGGGCTGAGAGCTATTTACAGGCTATTTTAGCCAAAGTGGGGAACCTGATTTTGTTGACACCCCAGTACTTCAGAGGACTGTCTTCACGAGGGCTTGGGGCCTCTCCGAGGTATGTGTCGAGCTCAATGGCAGCACCTGCTGCCAGCGGCAGCCTGGGCCTTGAGGAACAGTTTAGTAGGAGGTTCTGCAGCTTCTGCCCGACTCCCCTCTGCCTCAGCTCTAGAAGCTCCTGCTTCAGGTGCAGCTTGGCCTCTGGAGCAGTGTTGTTGGAGAAGAAGCGATCTTTATACCTGCACAAAATTCATAAATGTATTAATATGTGGAAAAATAGGACTGATGTCATGTAATATGTGCTGTTCCAGCGTGTCTGTACGTCCTGCTGCAGTCTCTTTATTGGCTGGTTGAGCTGTCCCTGAATGTCCTCGAGGCGGGAGTAGGCTAAGGCGGAATGTTTAAAATGCCCAACTATTTTCCGTCCCACTGCTTTAGCATCAGCTATGCTCCTCTGTGCTAATAAGCGTGGGTAAATAAGCGTGGGCAAACTCTTTGTACTCGTTGTCGTGTTGGGATTTTAGGTGCTTGATTAAATTACTTGTGTTAAATGCGCTACCTTTTGAGCCTCCTCTGGACAATTTCGATGAGCATAATTTGCAGTCCGCCTTTGTTTTCGTGTCTTCGTTCACTTTGAAATAGTTCCACACGGCTGACTTGTCTCGCCTCGCTTTCTCCCAGCTCTGAGATGCAGCCGGGGCCTGTGGGGCGGGCACTCGGCGCCTGTGATTAACCCCTTACATGCCGCTCAAACATAGACAGGTCTCAGACCGTGGTATCAGTCCTCGGTATCGGGGAACTTTTAACGAGTACTTTAGAAAATGTGGTATCGAGGCCGATACCAGATACCGGTATCGGTGCATCCCTACCTCAGATTAAATATTTCCCAAAGTAAATTGGACTGAACTGGCCAGTTAAATACACGAGAGGATACGAATAGAAAAAAAATATCTAAAAACAAAGAATGAAAACCAACTATTAATTTAATACTTAAGTCTGTGAAGGTTCTCAGTCATCCAGGTCATCGTAGTCTAAGGAGCTTGGAAAGAAAAGCGTCTGGACTTCTTGAGTTGCTTGAAGACGTTTCACCTCTCATCCGAGAAGCTTCTTCAGTTCTAAGGGTCAATGGTGGGGAGTCCCAGACTTAAAACCAGTGGGAGTTTCCCCCCAAAGAGGGACAAAGGACCCCTGATGATCCTCTACCTAATCACATGAGCCAAGGTGTGAAAGCGGGTGTGGGTCCTAATCAGCCAGGGTTTCGGGTGAGCTCATTGTGAAACCTGGCCCCACCTTATCATGTGATTTCCTGAGGTCAGATGGCCCAGGATGTAAATGGTCTGAGATCCCTTCCCAGACGCCTTAACGTCCAGTGAAAACAACACATCATTTTCTCTCCAGTTACCCTCAGCAGTCCAACAGACCTCCAGCACCAGTAAAACATTAACCAGAAATTGTTTATGGGACATGTGTCGTTATTTATGTTTGTGGAAATGTGCATTAAAATTAAAATAAAGATGCTGGTGTCTGACGTTACTGACTTCCCAATTGTGTGGCTTCTGGTGTGGCCTTCACAATTCAATTTTCAATTCAATTTTATTTTCTCAGCGACAAATCACAACAATATTATAAGGCAGACCCTACAATAATACATACAGAGAAAAAGCCCAACAATCATATGACTCCCTATGAGTGAGCAGTCTGGAGACAGTGGGAAGGAAAATCCCCCTTTTAACAGGAAGAAACCTCCAGCAGAACCAGACTCAGGGAGGGGCGGGGCCATCTGCTGCGACTGGTTGGGATGAGAGAAGGAAGACAGGATAAAGACACGCTGTGGAAGAGAGACAGAGGTTAATAACAGGTATGATTCAATGCAGAGAGCTGCATTAACACACAGTGAGTAGGAAAGGTGACTGAAGAAGAAATACGCATTGCATCATGGGAATCCCTCAGCCACATACACCTGTTGCACTACACAACAAATGCAAGCATGTCAGTTTTATTCATTTTATGCTCATCTTCGTACAAATTTTAAAGGTAATGCAGTCAAAACTTTGTAAGTATCTGAGTGATTGGATGAAGCGGTTTGATGACGTAACACGTATTAGATTATAATATTATTTTATGCCATGTTAGACCCCTAATTAAAGATGGTGAATTATTATTTAGTTTTAGTTTGCATTATTCTCCTGAATTAGAAGAAGCTGATAACTATTGCATTAGTTAAACTGATTTGCATTACATTAAACTGCTGACTTGTTGTGAATGAATGATATTGTTTTATGATGCATTATACTGCTGAGTTATAAGAAATACTGTTCGCAGAAAGTTATTGTCTTATTTGTCTGATTAGAAGAGAACAGAATATACTGGAGTTTTCTGCCCCATCTCAGCAGGAGCAGATAGACGGGGAGCCAAGGTCGTAGCTTAGGCGCTGTGTGAGAGAAAGCATGTGAATGTTTAGGCTTTTTATGATAAGGTGGAGGCACCAGAGGCTATAAGAGTTTGAGCAATGCTCCACCATTTTGAGATCTGAGGCTGTCTGCATCAGTGTCCATCTCCCACGCGTGTGATCATTAAAATCATCGTTTGACTCAACCCGACCGGACCAGTGTTGTTATTGTGGTTTTTTCTCTTGTCTCCATCCCCAATATTTTGAACCATAACATTTTGGGGGCTCGTCCTGTGGTATTGGGGTGGAATTTAAAAGTTTGGACGGTCCGAGGTTGTCGAACGGACAGGCACGAGCCAGTGGTCTTATGTGAGTGGGCATAAGCCGGCTTATCTAAAGGTAAGGCACTACCTGTTGAATTATTTCCAAAGTGTGCCAAATTGGATATGACTAAATTAAAGTCTACTCACTGAAATTACTGGTAGAGGGTCTGTTTTGATTTTGATGAGGATCCGTGTGTGTTATGCAGTTAAAGTCGGCTAAGAGTCTTTAATGAAGTTGAAAAAGGAATTGAAAGAAATGCTGGGTTCGAGTCCCAAGGAATTGAGTTAGAGTCTCAAGTAGTTTGATAGGGAATTGGTCATTTTGTTGGTTAGAGTCCAAATTGGTTATAGAGTGGACCTGAGTGGTCAGTTTGTGGGTTCGAGTCCCCATTGACCTCTAGGTGGCACTTGCCTTAGTCATACTCTTGTTTTAGGGCGTTGACTGGTGTTTCAAATTGTTATAAATTATTATAGAATGGCGGTTAGAGTCCGCTAAGAAGCGCATAGCCCGGAGGTTACGCTCCCTCCTGGCCGTGGACGCGCGGTCTTGACCTGTCGGCGAACAGGGTTAGTTCAGTTTGGCTTATCTGTGGGGTACAGGGCATCCTGAAATAAGCTAGGAGTTAGAGTCTCCTCACCGTTTGGAACGGTGTGATGTGCTTTTTTGAATACTGTTAAATTGAGTTAGGGACCTTAGGGATTAGGCCAGTGGCAGAGAAAAGGACATTAAAGAAACTGATGGACATTATGGACAATGCCAGGCATCCTCTGCACACAGCCATTAACAACCAGAAGAGTCTGTTCAGTGACAGGTTGCTTCTCCCAAAGACAAGAACTAACAGACTTAAAAACTCCTTTGTCCCACACGCCATCAGACTGTTTAACTCCTCTCTGGAGGGGAGAGGGAGGGGAAACAGGAGGACAAAGGAGGGAACAACTAAGCTGTAGTGCCTCTTCACCTCACTGTGCAATACCTTTTGTGCAATACTTTTGTAAATAGTCAACGGTGCAATAGACTCAATACTTGAAATGTGCAATTCACTTGTATTTTTATTTTTATTCCTATTTATTCTATTTATCCCCTTCGTATATTTTATTTATATTGTCTCTGTATTTATATATATGTGTGTGTGTATAACTCTGTAACTTCTGTCGGTGCTGTGCTTTTTTGGAAATCGAATTTCCCAGAGGAACCCACCCGAGGGATTAATAAAGTTCTATCTTATCTTATCTTATCTTATCTTAGATAAAGTTAGAGTCTGATACTGGTTAATTGATTACAAAAAAGTTGGACTTTCTTCGGTTGGACCCGTTATGGTTAAATTTGTCGAAATTGTGTAGGTGCTCTTTAGAAATTAGGTCAGAAACTGTTCCAGAAGTAACAGATACTGTTTGATTGATTACAAAAAAGTTGGACTTTCTTCGGTTGGACCCGTTAACTTAAATTTGTCGAAATTGTTAGGCGCTGAATCTGTCAGGCCTGTCAGTGATTGTAAATATAAGACGTCTTTGTAATATAAAATAAAAGAGTTTTGCCTGAGCTTTGTGTGACCCTGTGTGTGACGACAGCGCACTGCAGCGCTGCGAGCTATTTTTAGACTGTGTGTGAACATGCAAATGAGCTGTGGAGCGCACAGAGGACTTTTGTTGCTGTTTAGCGTGTTTTTGAGTTTTATAATTATGATTTGCAAATAATGATACATGCCTGTAATTAAAACGCTGATTTTGCTGATTATAATACTACAGATAAGGTTTTGAATGACTACGCTGAATGTTTGATGTTCGGCTGGGTTTTGATATAGAAGAGACAAATCGAGCATGATTAAGACCGGCACGTCAGCCGGCAGAGTAAGATTGTGAGGAAAATGATATTAAATAAATCTCTCAGTGTGTTGATACAGGTGGCTACGGGCCTGGACCAACTGCCCCCACAAGCACAGCGGCCGAAGCAAATTATAGTAATGGAAACCAAACTCAGCAAGAATCAGCAGCTGTGGAAAAGACAGCAGCTAGCAGAGAATTAAAGGAGAAATTAAGAGAAGCTTTAACACATAAAATTGGGGCCAACAGACTTGTGGAGGTTGGGAAGGCTTCCGGAGCATCACAACAAAAGGTGAAACAAAAACACACACAAGCAGAGTAATGTGAGAGAGAGGCACATGTTAGAGAAATGCCTTGTTTGAGGAAAAAACGTTAAATTAGCCCACCTACAAACGCACATACACGCAATGAAGAAACAGCTTACACTCATGAACACGTGAAGATTTTCCAGCAAGTTTAAAGCAGTGAAACTTAACATACACCCGCCGTTAAATAATAAAGTTTATCCACTACTAACAAATAAACTCTCTGGGTTGCAGGACAACAACTTAACTTCAAAAAAAAAAAAAAGGCACTGGTCTGACCAACCAGTGATAACACGACAAATTTAGTGGTTAGAAAAGTCAAATTGTGACATGTTTTCTGCTGATTGATTAATACAAGTGATTACCAGATGAAAGAAAATTCCAATTTTTGTGCTTTTAAACACGATCTTAAGAATTTTAACATGTACCTGTGATGTCCTGTCAGCTTGGTGGGTCATGAGTGGATTATATGGTGAGAAAAAACAAAAAAAGGGGGAGAGAAGGCTGACACAGGGCCTGGTCCCGTTGTTTCTCCCCTCTCTGAATAACGCAGCCAAAATAACATCATTTTCCTGTTCATCTGTTTTTGTTTTGTTTTTGTTTTGTTTTTTCTCTTTATGCTTGATTACAGGCTGCTTTGTCGGCCCTGAAAGCCGAAGCTGACCCTGGACTCCTGCTCTCCCCCCTACCATCTTTGCTCTCTCCTCTACCATCTTTGATGTGACCCTGACCAAATGCTAAAGCAGCTGGACCCACAACAACAACTTGAAAATGTCAACAGTGCTGCAGGAAAACGATCTCATGCAGCGGAGACGGAGAGCGTTAAATCCAAGGCCCGTTTCACTACACGGGGAGATTTCCGTCAGCGTCTCTTCTTTCTGAGAAGACTGAGAAAGGCCTGGCTCCCACCACCGATTCTGACCACCTTCTATAGAGGAACTATCGAGAGCATCCTGAGCAGCTGTATCACTGTCTGGTTCGGGAACAGCACCATGCCGGACAGACAAGCTCTACAGAGGGTTGTGCAATCAGCTGAGCGCACCATCCGCTCTGAGCACCCTGACCTGCACTCAATCTACAGCAGGCGGTGCTGGACCAAGACCAGGAAGATCGTGAAGGACCTCAGCCATCCCAACAACAGACTGTTCTCTCTGTTGCTGTGTACGTGACAAATAAACATCTGGATTTGGAAAACGAGGCATTCGCAAAGCCAACAGCATTGTGCCTGATCGGACACACCCCTCTCACACACTCTTCACACTCTTGCCATATGGAAAAAGACAGCTTCAGCTGACAGAGCTGTGATGAGACGCCCATTAAGCCCAGATGAAAACTGAGGCTGAGCAAAACAATGCTGACCTTAACCACTCTGCATTAAAACTGTGCAGGACAGTGACGGACCAACAATGATCGTCGGGCAGCAAAAAGGGCGTGCCAGAGACAGGAGGAGTAACTGAGGTCAGGAGGCACCTCAGAATGGACAAAACACCAGGAGAAAATAAGCTGAAGGCACAGGTGTCGGGGCTCGGCCAGGAGCTGACCTCTGAGAAGAGCCGAACAGCAGAGCCGCAAAAGGCCGTGGAGCAAAGCAAGGAAAACATCGATGGACTTCAATCTGAAGTGGACGGAAAAGATTCTGAGGTTTCTGCCCTCAGTAAGAGCTCAAGGCATCAGAGCAGAAACTGACCATGGCTCAGGAGGAGCTGGCTGATAATCGAACCCATCAGGCTTGGAGTCCCAGACACAGGACTTGGAATCAGGCCGGAGCTTGCTGGAGCAGGAGGTCGCCAAACCTGACGAAGAAGCTCCAACAGCAGGAGCAAGCCCTGAAGGAGCTACAGAAGAAAAAGGGTCAAGTTAAGGAGGAGTGGAACAGGGAGAAGTTGCAGGACACTGGAGAAAAGCACTGCCTCAATTGGGGCCAGAACCAGTATGGACAGAACTTTGAGCAGCAGCACCAACGGATGCAAACAGACTGAAAAGGAGGAGGGCAGGACCCCAGGGCATGCTTCAGGCCGTGGTTTACCCAGAACACCAGAACAGGAAAGTGATGAACACAAACACCCACACAAACACACACATCTACATGCATTGACTCAGAATGAAGAGAAACACACATATGAACATATGCACTCGTTGATTGAGTGAGAAATGACACACACACGTGCAAAAAAAAAAAAATCGAAATGCTGATTCAACTCACTGAGGAGTGATCCACACACACACATTTACAAGCTTGTGCAATAAAGAGTGATACACACACGCTGTTGCAATGAAGAATGCTTTACTAACAAATGCTGCACACAAACATCCAAATATGGAGTCGGTTACAACAACAAGAAGCCATTGATTGTTTATTGGTTAAATGCATTTCATGCCACACAGAGGGCATCTGTGTAGATTTAGGGGACAAGGTCTAAAGTAGTTTGGTTGTGAAAACAATGTCTGTGCGTGATGTCTGTTTATGGCTCAAGGCCTCCACTGAATTGTTTACTGTGCTTCACACAGCCTGATAAGGAGCAGTGGTACAGAGTGAAAATGATGAATTAACGGTGTGAGTTTTATTTTGGAGAGAATATGAAAAGGTTGTGTTGATTTGACTCAGTTGTTTAAGTTTCTGCCAAAGCAAAACATTTGTGTGCAACCAGTGTCCACTATTGAATTAAGTCAATCCAACATGTATTTGTCAGTGCAAAAAGGAGTTACGGTGCCTGTATGCCTACACAATATAGTGTGTGAAGTTTTGGTTGATTTTTGGGTTTTGTTTGACACTAGGTTGATTCTATCAGTGAGGTTTGGATTGTTCTCTTTCTCTAACATAGAGAAAGAGGGTTTGATCTTTGGACATGTTTGTAATGGGCCCCAGTATTTGTTATTATATGAGTGTTTTATTGGTTACGTTTGTTTTTGCTTTTGTTACAGTGCACTGAGATAAGAACATCAGAGAGGTGTGATCCACCGGTGGTGATATTTTGGTATCTTGTGAGTTCCTGATTTAACAAATCAGCTCTTTAATCCAGGCCTGAGAGATTGAACTTTAAAGCGCTATAAAATATTCTTACTGAAAACAGTCGCAAAGTATTTTTCTCCATGATTATAATGGGCTTGGGAGAAATTCACTTATATGGGACACTGATCACATGAGAAGTCCTGAGCCTAAAAGGATTGCAGCGAGTCGATCCAGTCCAAAAAAGAAAAAAAAACAAACAAGGAGCTGTTTCCTTTAAAATGATGACGTCATCTTGCTGGTGATGGAGGCTCGAATAGGTTGCGCGTGAGACTCCATTATCAGCAATATCTGGTATGAATGTGTGTGGATGTATGCATGTGACTGGACTGTGACGGACTGACGACTAAAAGTTTTAACTGACTTGATATTGAGACAAAAACGGTACCGACTTTAGGATTATTGAATGTCCACAGACAATTCACCCAGCCTGTAAAAGAAGGGTGGATGTTTTGTTTTTGCAAGAACAGAAGGATGACAGAGACTAAAGAGCTGTAGCTTCACAGGAGTGTGAACTGCAGGCTGAACCCTTTGGTTGCTAATTTTGAGTTACTGATGTTTGCATTAAGAAAATTGTGTTTTAGTAGCTGTGTTTCGATTAATGTATCATATTATATGGTGGGGAATGTTAAATGCTAAAGTGAAGAAAAGGTTTGATTCCACTCATGACTGAACATGTTATTATTAACCATAGTGGGTCACTGTAAAGAGTCAATTAATTTTTATAGAGGTAAAAAAAAAAAACCTCCACCGAGGTCTATGAATAACAGGGGAATGATAGACAGCCACACTCAAAATGGAGATATGTAATGATAAACACTGGTCCCCGTCTTTTGGGCGCTTTCTTGAAGTAGTCAACAATTTAAAAGTAAGATAAAATAACAGGGGCATGTGCTGAGGGGTGGTGCTGCACAAGAACAAGAGTAAAATAAAGAGAATATTGTTTTCAGTTTTGAGAAGTGCAAATTAAAATGTACCATTACACTAAGAGGATCAATATGAAGTTTGATATTTGTTAATTTTGAATGAAGTACATGATTGGTGACTGTTTTGTCCTGAGCTTTTGTTTTTACAGCACCCGCTTGATCACACCAACAGTTTCTCGCCACCGAAGAGGGGTACTTGCAAAAAATAGAGAATGGGGAGGAATATCATCAAAACTGGAAAAGGTAATCCCCAAAGGGGGTGATAACGCCATAACTTTCACTTATGGTCAAATTCTCAAAATTTGACCCCGAACTTGAAAAATTCTTCAAACATTTAGAGACAGAGTGGAGGTTTAGATCAACACATGTCACAAACCACATAAGGCTGGAGCATTTGAATCAAAAAGGTGAATTGATACGCAGCAAAATGTTGATCATATTGATTATGTTTATTCCAGGGTGCAGAGAAGATTATTATTATTAAAGACAACAAATGAAATAACGAAAACTAGAAGTGGAAAAATTTGCGTTAACGGTAATAAAATCAAAACAAAAAGGAAAACTAACTAAAACTGTACTGAATGTTCACAAAACTAACTAAAATTAACTAGATTTATAGCAAAATGTGTTTAGTTGCATTGATGTGTGCGTGCCCTGCAATAGTAAAGTCAAGGCAGTACGTTAGTCGAGTCGTCTGTGTTGCTGCTCCGTCCACGCGCAGAATCATGTCAGGAAAAGTCGGGAGAAAGCGCCAGAGTCCAATTTAGGATTACTTTGAATATGACTGTTTTTTAGATATAGCAAGAGTCTTGTAGTGGAGAGAGACACAATGTCCTCCTGAGACCCAGGGAAAGAAAAAAGGTAAAAGTATTTTCATTTTTTTCTTTTTCTTTTTTCTTTTTAAGATAAATCAAGTGCTGGGACGGTAAAATAAACACATTACAAAAACAAAATTGTTTTTAACTAATTTTATTTAAATTTTACAACATGTGCACTACAGTGCACAAGGGGAGTTCATTGATCACGAATGTGAAACTAACAACATTCAAGAGCTATTTAAGAAGATTACATGTTCCACTGAAATTTTTGTAAGCAGGATATTAAAACTTATTTATATAACAATATCATAAAAATGTAGATCAGGGATCAACTTAGAAGTCACTGACACTTCACTAGCTGTAAGCCATTGGTTCAGGAATAAGTGATTGCACTGGGCTTTCTATTTCACAAAAGTCAATTCATTTATGATATCTGAGGAAGTACTGTGATTTTTATTTTTATTTGGAGACACAAAGGAACATTTGGCACTTCCCACATCTCACATATGTTTTACTGTTGCACCCATTCTACAACTGAAATGCCTTGGACTGTTAACCATTTCAGGCAAGTGGAGTGAACCATATTTTGTCATGTTCTCCGTGAAACTAAATGAGCCTAATTCTTAAAGACCCCTCAAATCATTTACTAGATGTTTATTCTTTGAAAATTAATAAAAATCTGAGTTTAACAAAACATTTTAAATGTAAATATCAAGCTTACCTTTCTTTCTTCCATAAAATGTGCTTGTGGGCACGTCAGCCATTTTGAAAAGGTGGGAAAAACAATTGGCAAGGCCACACCCCCACACATGTGATATAATTTTAAAGGTACTGTTGTCCTCGCTAAGAAACATCAGGACTTAGAGGAGTGGCAAGTAGAGTATGAGAGCTACAAGCAAAAACTAAATGTGTACTACAGTGCGCAAAAATGAATTACTGGGCCATCAGGGGGTTATGAGGGACATTTATGACACGAAAAATCCCACAAACCTTAAAGTGCACTTGAAAAGCTCACACAAGAAGGTTAACCTAGCTTACCTAGAAGAGCTCCCCCACTCAACCCGCATCCCCCGAAAACAGCTAACCCCAGATAAGGCAGCGTGATGTATCCCGAGATAACAGGACTGGGACATCTAAATAAATGTGTGAAACAATCGCCTTCAAAAAGGTTATCAATTCACTTCAACCAAAATTAGGAACACTCGGTGCGGCAAGAGTTAATAGTTATTAGTCTCAACACCCAAGGATAACCAGAAGAGCATGATTGATATGATGGAACTGAGATTTTGTTACACTTAATTTTTGCAAAACACAACTAAAACTAAACTGAAACTAAGGATTTTCAGGAAAATAAAAACTAGACTAAACTAGCAAAGAATTGGTAAAAACTGATTCCAACTGGTAAAAAAAAATTGAAAATCTGGAGGCAAAACTAGAAAAAACATAGAAACTAATGAAAATTGCAAAATAGTTAAAACCCTGGGGCGGAGATTGGCAGATCTGACCAGGAAATGTTATAAGATGGATTGTCAGGACAGTCAGCGTTAAAGCCACTTTCAGTCCATACTAGGATGGCATTGGACATCTTCGGGGCGGAAGAGAGTTGGTGTGACCAAGGTGTGGTTTGGCTTGTTTTATGTATATTTGAGATCATATGGCTCTGGATGGACCAGTTACCAGGGCATGGAAGGAGGACAGACTCATTGACTGAGGAGAAGGAATTTCCTGGGATTGGAGATCCTCTGGGTGAGTGGTTGATTAAAAGCATGCATAAAATAGAAGTTATTTGTTGTTATTGATTGGTAATAGATTGATAATTGGCCACATTTACAGCTGTATTGACTTGTTGTGGACGTAGTCGACTTCAGGTTTAAGCACTCTAATTAACAGGTTGAAAATAGTGACATTAAAGTAAGAATAAGCAGCGCCACCCTGTCAGACGCCAGTGACGGTGGAGCTCACTGATGAATCAGGTGAGCTGGATTCATGGCTGATTCAAAACTAAGATCCCCCTGCTGTGGTCAGGAAGGGGAGAACAGGGGGAAATAACATTTAAAAGAGGCATTTATAAACGTTTATGGGTCAAGCGAAACGGGATAAAAGGGGGTGTTTTACTGTTATTTTAATATCAGCATTATTATTGTATGAGAATCATGCAACAAGCATTGCATCGATGATCATTTATTGAAGCTTTTGACCTTATACTAACATCTGTGTTCCTGTGATGGTTATAACCTCTGATGAATCTTCTATTTACAGGTGTTAGGATAATGATATAATTTTTATTGCAGGTGTAACCATGATCATTTTTATACATATTGCAACTTGTTGCTCATTGTAGAGTTGTGCTCAAGTTAATAAGGGTTAAAAGCTACAGTCAGCGCGAATGTCTGACTGATCTATTGAGGGAAAAGGCTTCGAGCACAGAAGGCCGCACGCGCTTACAAAACACTGATATCATGATATTCTTTGTGATCTTTTCTTCAATTATGTCTTTAAGTTTAGTTTAAATAGTGGCAGTTAATTAAACGACATTTATTAAAATATTAAATACCTGAGTCAGAACATTACACGCAGATCACCTTAACGATCTGGGAAACCTTGTAGCTGCCTAACCTTTTCTTTTAATGTTCTAGCTCCGTTGATTTGACACATGGGGATGTGTCAAAAAAAAAAAGGGGGGGGAAGTTGAGCTTTAACATCAAACAAGGATTATTTGAACATTTTATAACTTCATTTGTGTCTTTAATAATTTAGGAATGGTAAAACTTAAGCTAATAGCGGCCCGAGAAGTTTCCGGTCTTTTGTAGAGAATCAGTAAGAAGCATAGATCATTATTTCCATGTGTAAGCATCAATCATTGAAATGAACTGAATAGCGTTTAGAAGATTTGTTAATTTCTTTGTCTTTTGTTAAAAAGAGGGGTTTCAATAATTTTCAGACACACCTTGCAAATGTGCTTATAACGAGTTGGCACTTGGTCTTTTGAAGGTCATAAGCTTCGTTCGGCGTGATGGTCCGGACTGATATATTGCAGGTATTGACTTTGAGTGCAGAGGGCTAAATGCAAACACGCTTACACACACATAGGATATGATTAGAATAAGTCCCTGGGACATTCTGAATGTTTTTAAACCAATTCTGAATCACTAGAAGGTCAGTAGATAACAACATTAGATTATTAGGGTTAGGAAGAGAGGTGTTTTGGTTTTCTGTCTCTTACAGAGAAAGGAACAGACACCAGACGAGGTCACAGATATACGAGGATCCTCCGCAGCAGAGACAGACACAGTGACTGCCAAGACACCAACTGGGTCCAAGGGTCATGGCGTTTGGGCTCCAGCTAGTCACCACAAAAGGATGGATCCCATAAACACAGCAATAACCATGAAGGGGTTGGCGGAAATCCGGGAACACCAGACCAACGAAGTTCGAGAGGCTCTTGGGCAAAAAGGGGGACACCTTCCTGTTCCTTTTTCTGGAGGATACACAGATCGTTGTTTGAAATCGGGGCAGAATAATCCCCTGATCTGTGCCACGACTGAAGGGTTGTCTAACCCCTGAGGTTGAAGAGTGAAGAGCAGAGGATCACCCAACTGGACGACACTGGTAGCTGCAGCAATAACATAAAAGGCTAAAAGCTCCTTGGACAGAGGTTCTAGTCTGAGTACGTCTGGAGGGTATAAGGTAGCACCAAATAAAGCTGTGGGAGACCTGGGGAGTGTCATCTGTACCTGCTATTGTTGGAATAATAGTTTGTCTTGCATCTGAACTGCGCAAACACAGAGGTCATCCCACATATGGTTCGCCCCTCAGGGGGACAAAGGACCTCAGGAGTGAGAAGAGATGAACCCAGCCACACTGGATTATGGGGTGTTGGTGAGCTCATTATTCTAATGAGCTCATCAGGGGGAATTATTAGATTATAATATTATTTTATGCCATGTTAGACCCCTAATTAAAGATGGTGAATTATTATGTAGTTTTAGTTGGCATTGTTCTCCTGAATTAGAAGAAGCTGATAACTATTGCATTAGTTAAACTGATTTGCATTACATTAAACTGCTGACTTGTTGTGAATGAATGATATTGTTTTATGATGCATTATACTGCTGAGTTATAAGAAATACTGTTCGCAGAAAGTTATTGTCTTATTTGTCTGATTAGAAGAGAACAGAATATACTGGAGTTTTCTGCCCCATCTCAGCAGGAGCAGATAGACGGGGAGCCAAGGTCGTAGCTTAGGCGCTGTGTGAGAGAAAGCATGTGAATGTTTAGGCTTTTTATGATAAGGTGGAGGCACCAGAGGCTATAAGAGTTTGAGCAATGCTCCACCATTTTGAGATCTGAGGCTGTCTGCATCAGTGCCCATCTCCCACGCGTGTGATCATTAAAATCATCGTTTGACTCAACCCGACCGGACCAGTGTTGTTATTGTGGTTTTTCCTCTTGTCTCCATCCCCAATATTTTGAACCATAACACACGCTATTTTAGTTTAAAATGCTTATAATGTTATGATAAATGGTAGTTTTGTTGTTACTTTTACAATATTATCCATCCTTCAGTTTCAGCGAACATGACAGTTAGCAGTGTAATAATTCCTCTGTGATAAAGAAAAATTAGCTTGTTTTCTTTTTGTGTGGGAGCTGGCACAGTGTTTCAACTTTACAGCCTTTTAATATGAAAGTCCTGTCAGTACACTTCCTTTTTACATCATTTCACACTTGCCCCGTGAAGGGCAACAGTCTGACGTCTGCTTAGCCAGGAAAGCTTCAGCTTGTTTCTTTCCGCACATCTTCCTCTTCACTGTCGGTGGCTTACAGACATGTTAACAAGCATGGACGTATCAAAACTTTGCTTGATTTTGCTGTTACCACTAGCTGTGTCCCATGATGCTGAAGGTAATACAAGGAAACTATTTTCATTATGCATTATTAATATTTTTAAATTTATAACCTCCTTGCTTTTAGTTTAAACTAAACACATTATTATGGGATTAAAAAGATGGTTTAACATTCACAAAATATAGAAACTAAAGTCCTCTCTGACACAGGCTGAATCTTGTATTTACCGTATTTTGCTGCCCCTGTTTACAGAGACTGTTGTGAAGACAGTCAGGAGAGAACACGATGTCACTCGGATTTGCAACAAGGAAAGTCAGACTACTATTGTTTTGATTATCTGTAAGATCAAAAGACAGAGGGACACAGGAGGAGAGTGTCATCTGCTGTATCGACACGGAGAGAACGTTACTCAGGAATGTGACCCCAGGTTCTCAATAACAAAAGAAAATCAGACTGCCTTTCTGGAGCTGACCAGTTTAACACCAGCTGATAGTGGGAACTTCACCTGTGAGTGTACAAACACTGAAGGGACATATATTGTCCATATCAGTGTCACTGTGGAAGGTAAATGCATTTTGGTTTCTTTATCTGACACAGTTATTCAGCACTGTGTTAGCATTGTATTGACCTGCTTATGTGTTTTTTATTCTTGTAATTTGTTCATTTCTTTTCTTCTTATTTTCACTGACAGCAGTTTAAATACTCTCACTGACTCATTTATCAGGTACATCTTTGAACCGAGTTGGACCACCTTCAGCCATCAAACATGTCTTCATTTTTTGTGGCACAACAAGGCGCTAAAAACATTCCTCAAAGATTCTCAAGACATATTGAAATTACATCATCACACAGTTGCTGCAGATTTGTCATTTGTCAATTAAATGATGCTCAGTGGTCACTACAGGGTCCAAAGTTTGCAAAGAAAATCCCCCACAGAGCATTACACCACCAGCAGTCTGAACTGTTAGAAATCAACTCATCGGGCAAGGCATCGTTGTTTTAGTCTTCTGTTGTCCAGACTTGCAAACTGTAGCCTCAGCTTGCTGTTGTTAGAGGACAGCAGTGATATCCAGTGTGGTCCGCTCTGCCTCAAGGTTTGATGTGTAAACAGCATTTTTACCCAGAGAATCACAGCTCACTGGATATTTTCTATTTTTCAGACCATTGTCTGTGAACAGAGATGATTGTGTGTGAAAATCCCAGCAGATCAGCAGTTTGTGAAGCACTGGGACCAGTAACATGTGCCATGTTGCTCTGTTTGAGCATTGATTTGCTGACATTTTATTATTTTATTAACCTTTATTTAACCAGGAAGATGAAGCTGACATGTGATTGACAAATGAAATGAACACTGAAATATTTGTGTTACACCCTGAACAAGTATACCTCATAAAGTGGCCAGTGAATGTATATAAGCAGCTGGACCAATTTCAGTTCATAGTAATATTCAGAAAAGATGCAAAAGAAGAAGAAGAAGACAAAAGAAAAGAGCACAGTGACAATATTTAAAGCTCTGTGGTTATAAAACTGGGGTTTCATTACTTCACTCAGAGTTTCAGTAGACGTAAACTGTGTTTGATTTGTGTTTTGATTTCCAGGAAATGAAAGTAAATGATTTTACTGACAAATGCATCTTTTCAATGATTTAGACACAAACGAGGCCCACACTTCAGCAGACAAATCTTTTTCCGTTTATCTGCCCGGTGTTGTGATCATCTTTATAACTGGAGTTATCGTGGGATTTATCTACTGGAGGAAAAGTAATGGGTGAGACTATTTTTGCTGTAGTAACTCAAAGATGATATAGATGTAGAGAAAGTAAAAGGAAACATCACATTTCAATAAGTGAGAATTCGGTGTATGTTAAACATCATGTCTAGAATGAACACTTTTTATCCTTCCAAAAATAATTATCATTATTAAGAGAGAAGATAATATAAATGTAGATGTTCTTACTTGATTTTTCTCTGTTTGAATGTGAATAGTGTTACACTAATGCTGACATCCTTTCTTATCAACGTGGCTGCTTAAGGTCAGGAACATCTGGAGTGTCTGTACCTGAAAATCCCAACGGTTTGGTGAGCAATTTATTGCTACGATCTACAGCAGCTAGTTAAAAGTTTGCCAGTAAACATAAAACATGTACATTTATGTTTTAGGATGTTAACTACTTATATAGATAATTACAGATTAGTGTTATAATACTATTAGTGCCAACTTCAGTGTCCTTTATTTTGTGAAGAAGCTCTTACTGAAATGAGCAGAAACATTAAATAATCCAGGCAACAGATGGAGAGATTTAAAGATCAATAGAGTGTGTGGGTAGACCGGGTTGAACTTGATTAATACCTAAAATATTTCACTTTTCTAAAGGATGACGATGAGCCAGATCAGCCCTATACAAACCTTCAGCAGCCATCGAGTGATTCCTACCAGACTATCATCTCAGTGAACCATCAACACGACAACAAGACACGCTCAGCAAGAAGCGCAGGAACTGTGGGAGTGGATAATAAAGCTCTATGAAACATTTTAAAGTATATAAAACTTTAGGTGACATACTAATATAATAATATTCATATATTATAATAAACGTCCATCTTTTCACACTGGATAGTTGTTTCCCAGTAATGGAGACCATTCAGTCATAATACTCCAACTCAGGCTCTCAGATTTAATACAATACAAACACAATAAACTGTGGCAAACATGACTCTTTGTATCAGACTAGTTTTGTTTTTGAACAAACATCTCATCATAATTTGAACACAATGTCCATCCAGATAAACAGAGAGATCAGTCTGGCTTAAACAATGTTGGTGGTTTACCTTCTACTGTCCTTCCACTTTTATGCACTTCTATTTTAGACATAGTAAAAGTTTCAGTGTAGACACAAGAGGTGAAATAAGGAGGGTGCAAGTCTTCCTGCTTTCACTATAGTCTACCTCACACTGTCAGCCACAGTTACTTCCTCACCAGCATGACTGCACGGAAACTCTGCTTTCTCCTGCTTCTGCTTGTGGTTTTTAGCAGTGAAGGTAAATATATATAATTAAAAAAGAAAAGCTGTAAAGCCAGGTGTTTAAGAAGAAAGCTTTAGTTAGGTTAGTGAAATAATATATGTGATTGATTTTCCCACAACAACAAATATATAGAAACTATAATCCCGATTTTGTTTCATTTTAACTGGAACAATTTATAGAGACTCTTGTGAAGACAATTGGAAAGAAACCCGATTCCACTCAAATATGCAGCAAAACAACTCTGAATATTACTGTGATGATACTGTGTGAGATCAGCACAGAGAGGAGCCGAGGAGAACAGTGTCGTCTGCTCTATCGTTACGACCGAGGCTTTATTCATGGCTGTGACTCCAGGTTCACACTGATCAAAGAAAATGAGACTGTGTTTCTCCACCTGCTCAACTTAACATCTGAAGACAGTGGGAACTACACCTGTGAGTGTGGATTTCGTGGTGGATTGTATGTTCTCCATCTCAGTGTGACTGTGAGAGGTAAAAACATTTTCTATTTATACCCACACCGCAGATTCAAGGTGGATGTTTGGAACTGCGTTAACACTTTCTTTTCTGTCATACATGGTTTGAGGTCGTCATTCCCGCCTGCAGCGGATTAATGAAAGGTTTCAGTCAGGAGATGAACATCTGGAATGTTTTTAAGCTCTTCTTCTGGCTAATTTGTTTAAAATTTCATTATAAAACTGCTCCAATCACAACTTTGGTGTTATTTCATCAGTGAAATGTTTGAATGATGCAATTGTAACTCTAATGTAATGAAAAGATAAACATGTTTTCCACTTTAATATAACAGGTTAATGCAAATTTCGTGACTTTTCATGTTTTCAAAATGAAGTTTTTTTGTGTGTGTGTGGCAACATTCAACAGACGATGGAGATTCTTCTGGCATGAAGTTCATGGCTACAGTTCCCATCATTTCTGCTGCTGCTTCACTCATCAGTGTGGCTGTGATAACCTGTGGTTACAGCCTGAGGAGAAATCCTCGCAGGTGAAAACTTTTACTGACGCACTTAAACTCATGAAATGACCCTTTGAAATCACTTGAGCACATTACTGCATACAGCAGCCACTGTGGTGTTCAAAGTATCTCATAGGTTCTTTTCAAACACCACACATTAGTTGTAGACATAGCTAGTCTTGTTTTTGAGGTATTTTTCACCCCATGACCTCTGATGTTTTTATCCTAACAGAGAAAACAGATCAGGTCTAACTAACTTAACAGGATCTGAAACTCGCCAGATGTTTGTGAGTTTTCCATAGTTCTGTTTTACACTTAATTGTGCCGAGGCTGCAGTGCATTATGTCTGTTTTTAAGCTGCCCTTTAATTAAATGTAAATGACAGTGTAAATTGTTGTTTAGGACAAAGAGGACCGCTACATGAGCCTTCATCGGCAAAACATCGATGTCTACCAAACTATCTCCTCCGGTCGCCTTCATCATGATGCTGAGGCCACTGCATGTCACAGTCATGTACAATAATAATCAGAGATGGAGTTTTTACCCTGACTACGTAATCTATAAAACTATGATGCTAGACATGCTATCTATAAAAGACACTGACATTTTAACTTGCCAGCATCATGTGTACTGTTAGTTTGTTTTGCACTGAAAAAAGAGAAAAATATTAACGTCCAGTAAAACTTGTAATTATGTTGTGAATGAATTGCCTGAATTCATGGCTTTTAACACCATTTAATTTCTGTTTTTTATCTGGTTTGAACGTTGAAAATCCTGCCACTTGGCTCTGTGGCCTCTGCCACCATTATGGTTTTTGCTATACTGGTCCACTTGATAGTCATATTTTATTAGAATTTGATTCTAATTTTACTTTATTTTGAGTCATTAGAATCAGAACGGGGGTCAGGAAAGAAGAAAAAAGATAAGCTGGGGAGAAAGTTAACAGAAGAAGAGGGAAAAATAGAGAAGAAGAGAAATAGATGGAGAGGAAGAGAGAAAAAATACTGAAAATCTATTTCATCATCTGCTGAAAAACACAAGGAAAAACCAACACAGTGGGGAACCCACAGCAACAACCAATAATATGCAGTAAGTAGGCTAGTAAGTAGTAGTAAATAATAGATATTAAATGTTACTGAGCAGTAAATGGGCCCAGAGGGCCGAGACCTGAGGGCACCCCACCCGCAGCACAGGCCCAACAGAGCCAGGGGGCCGGGCCCCACCGAGCAGCCGCCCAGAGTGAGCCACTAAACACAGAGAACCACTAATGCACTGTGGGTGGGGGCACCAGCTACTGGCAGGAAGTGTGGTGGGGGGAAATAATACGTGACTATTTTTATGTGGAGTGGAATTAAACTGCCATAGAATATGCTTGTGGTGGATTTGACTCAACACAAGCGTATTGTCAAAGTGTTCTTTGGCATGCATCGAGACAGTTTCTCAGATACTGAAGTGACTTGAGCAGAGCCAGTTAAAGCCTACTGTGCTTGAGTGGGCAGCTCAAGTTTCCACGTGGAAGGTTTAGTGAGACAAAGACAGGAAGTTAAAGCTGCTGACTAATAATCTGCAGGTTCCTGATTTGAGTCTCTGTTAAGAGGATGGTGTCTCTGAGATAATTGCTTTTGTGCATCGATAAATAAACAGGGAAATAAATGAATAGAAAAAAGCATCCGAGCGGATGTGCACCGATGGTGTGCCCACTGGTCTTAAAGTGCCTTTGCGCCCCTTACCATTTATGGAGGTCCCATTTGGGCACATTGGCATGGACCTATAGTGTACATGGATGTTGCTTTGTATTAGTTCTGGTATATTATACAACACAATAACATGATGCAGTGCTGCTGTGCACCATTTCTGCAAAGAGTGTGGTGCAAGCAAGGAAGATAAGATAACTCTTGCACAGTCATACCTAGTACAATAATACAACAAAACTGGAAACTGTCCCACCATAACACAATCATTTAGATACAATATTGGACTTTGTTTACATGTAACTGCACAAATAGAATTTAGAAATGTAATTATTGACAAGAGTGAACAACCACTTATAATGTAATCTACAGCTGTGACCAAACAGCTAGATAGAGAATCAGAAGTGTTGTGTTTTCTACAAAGTTTGCTGTTTCAGTGAGAGTCATATGTCATATCATTTCAAACAGTGGCGATCCAGAAATGTTGTACAAACGAGTAAGACTAACTACAGACTTTAGCCAAAGTTGTTAAGTTAGCTAAAGAGTTGGGATTGTGTGTAAGGCATAAATAAACCTAAAATGCAATGTTTTGGACGTTCTTTGGCACATTTCCCTACTGTAGGGGTCTCTGCAAGCATACGGGGCTCTGAGAGGGAACAAGATGACAACGAGGAATTCTACTGGAAACAGTCGATCATGTCTGTCAAAGCTTAATTCAGGGCAAACTAGGCTAAATTAGTGTTTTTAGCTAACAGCTACAATAAGCATAAAAGTGACTGTTGGGCTATTATTTGTTAACAGGGGCGATTTTAGCCCATTTTTGGGGTGCTTTGGTTCATTTTTGGGGGTGCTTTGGTTCATTTTTGGGGTGCTTTGGTTCATTTTTGGGGTGCTTCAGCACTTACTTACTTTTTTTTGACAATATTTCCTGTTTGTGTGACACACTACTAAAAATATAAAAGGCAGAACTTGGTTGAGAGGTAACATTTTAACAACAAAAGTATCCATAATATTTTTTAATATTTTGTAATAATTTATTTGTAATAATTTATTCTGTTTCAGGAGTGTTTTTATGCATCTGTATTATATTATACAAACTCATTAAAAGTGAATCTCTGTCCAAAATATGCACTCAGTTTACTTCTTACTCACTATGAGCATCATTCATTATTCTCCTCCAGTAATTAAGGTTAGGATATGTATTTTTTTTATTCCAATCCATTCTTCTTTGGCAGCATTTAAATAACCTTGATCAGAATTGATGGTTTTGTTACAGACTTTTCAAAAAAGTGTTTTGCTTTTCTTTCACAAATGTGGGATTAAATTGTTAAAAAGTACAAAACAGTGATGTCATGTTTTGTGACGAGGACCCAGGCACAGAGAGACTTGATGGATTTAATAATCTTTTGATTTAATAAAGAAATTTGCAGACTTGCACAGAGATGGTAAAATTATGACTGATAAAGGAGACGAAGACAACAGACGATGAGGACAGGGAGGATGCAGGGACAGAGACGGGGAAGAAGTCTCATTGTGACGAGTAAAGTGTATCTTGGTTGGCTGGGCAGCTCTCTGGGTGCTCAGCCCCCCAAAGCTCTGATCCTAGAATCCTCCCTGAATTGTGTTAATACAGTATGTCAACATGAAAGCATAACTGTACAGGGTGGGCCAGTTATATGGATACGCCGTAATAATGTGGGAATGGTTGGTGATGTTAAAGTCCTGTTTGTGGCACATTAGTATATGTGAGGGGGCAAACTCCTCAAGTTCGGTGGTGACCATGGTGACCATTTAGAAGTCGGCCATCTGATGCCAAAAGATACCAAACAAGGCAAAGTAAATAATTTTTAAAAGTAAATGTAGAGGAAACATCAAAAGTTGTCACGGCTGGGGCAGCAGTCGTGTGGTGGAGTGAATGAGGACCAAGATGCAGACGGCGGTGGAGATGCGAGTGGAGATTTATTTACAGTGAAAATAACAAAGGTGAGGGAAGAAGCGAACATCAACCTAAACTGGGAAGAACTAACAGACAAAGCAGAAAACATGAGGGCAGCAGGGAAACACAGAGATGACACGAAGAAGGAAGAGAGACGTGGAGAAACACCGATGGACACGGAGACTTTTCACCTGTTCCTTTTGTTTGAAGTGGCCGAACTTGGCCACAGTAGGACGTGGTCTCCCGGTCGCAGCCCGCATGGGGCCGATGCGATGCACTCTATCAAAGGCGATGTTCTTCACCGTGTCCTCCAGCAGCTTCAGGTGGGTTTTGATGAAGGTTTTGCACTCTGAGCCTTCTTCATCACAAGATCCTGGAAGCACTGATCAATGTAATCTTGGAGAGCCTCTAAACTCTCCCCGTTGTTCTCCAGGGTGTTGGAGATGATTTAGACAAATATTGTTAGTTAGAAGACTATTGATAAGTGTATTTGGTAATACCGAAGCTTAAAGGAATTTGTTCAATTCTAAACTACCATTCACTTTAATTTTACGCCAAAATCTCCGGCGTCTGACGTCAGTTACAACATGAGTCGCTTACCTCTGTCACTCTGAAGTCACATTGAGTTTTCCTCACTGACTGTTTTAGACAGGATTGTGGGAGCAACACAAAAAGCAGCTTCAGCTGGAAACACACAGTTTAGTGTCTTTACTGCTTGCTTTAAGTCACAATAAACAGGAAACTCATTGTGTCTCATGTCAGAATCACAGGACAGGAAGAGGCGGAGCTCTATTTCCTGCAGGGAGCGGTTAGCAGTCTGTGTCTTTCTCATTTCTGACTCCTAAAGAGCTGAAAAACACAGGCTGTTATTGGCTGGCTGACACTGGGATTAATGTCCTTGAAGCCAGCAGTCTTTAATGTCCAGGTTCAGAACGGGCAGGTGAAAAACAGTCCTTTATGTCCTCTGATGTTCAATAAACGGTCCTGATTACTGAGGGAGCAGAGAAAGTGTCTCCATCACTCACCACAGCTGGATGCTCTGAAATCCTGGAATCCAGCTGTGGAGAGGAGCGGCGGCGGCGTGTACGCAGTTTAGTAATCAGGGAACGGGAGGCAGGAGGGAAACACAGCTGGGACCAATTACACACACGAGACAGGAAACAGTAACACAGGACTGTCAAAGTAAAACAGGAAATATAACACAGAGTCCAAAGTAAGGAGACGTGGGACACAGTGAAGACACAGAAACAGAAACCAGAACTATAATCACAAAACAAACTCAGAAACATAAAGAGTGAATCAGCTGATTCAGTGTTTGTGACAAAAACATGGATCCTGGTTAATAACTTTTATTTGTTTGTTTCTGTATTATTTTGTGTATCGTTCTTATGAGCTGTTGTTTTGTCAGTGAAATATTATTTCATTGTTTTAAGCTTTTTGTTGACTTTGAAGTGCTTAAGTTGATATTTTTGAACATTTAATTTGTTCGATTATTGTCGAGTCGATAAAACTGTCAAACGCACAGCTGCTTCCAGCACGGCCGGAGGAGAGGTGGCCGAGCAGACGCACAACACACACAGCTCACAGGTTTGCATTTCTATATATTGCAGATGTTGCAGAAATTGAGAGTAAAGAACTCAGAGATCCAGCGCTGTCTCCTGCCCCTTATTTATACACCACAACACAACGACAGGCGTAACTCACACAAACGGGTAACATGAGGCTCAGATGCTTTGGACGTGTTCACATATACTGGACACAGAATGATGAAGATGGAGCTGCAGGAAGGAGGAAAAGAGGAAAAACACAGAAAAGATTCACAGATGTGGTGAAAAAGGACACGACAGCTTCTGTTTGTTAGTTTGGTTTTTCTTTATTTGGTAAAGATTCAGAAATAAAGAGAAGATCACATGTTTGAATATTATATTAACGTTCTGTAATTACAACAAGTTGTAAAATCTTTCCAGAGTGAGACAGAGACTGTGCAGAGACTGTAGAAGGACAGAGCAGCAGCAGAGCAGTCCAGATACACTGATGATCCTCTGTCAGATCCAGAGGGACACACAGGGCTGATGCTGGACTCTACATTGTGTCTGACAGTGGAGCTGTTCTCAGAGCAGTTCACTCTGCAGCACTGACAGTCATCTGCACTTCATTCCTCTGTCAGTCACTGCTGGATGAAGCTCTCCTCTCCACCTCCCAGTAACATGGCCCAGTCAGAGCGTCTCTACTAGAGATGGCACGATACCGATACGTAATATCGGATCGGTCCATCTCTAGTCTCTACACACAAGCTGCTGCTGCTTCAACCTCTCTGGATCATCAGGACACAGCTGCTCCTCTCTCAGCACACACACCGTCCTGTTTACCATCATAACCTCCACCTGCAGAGAGAAGGAGGAAGAGCAGAGGAGATAAACGAGTGTTTCCAGAGACTCTTCATCAGCTGTCAGTCAGTGATGCAGCACATCCAGTATAAAGAGCAGCAGGGACGTCAGTGCTGGGACTGTACTAGGACTCATTGTTGCTTCACTTTTTCTAATCTTTGGATTTTTATTGAAGTTGCTGAAAATGTTTTTCCCTCCTAGTTTGAGTTTGGACTTTCATTCATTAGAAGAACCTTGGTGTGTCCACTCTGAGCTCTGTAGGAACCCCAACAACAAGCCCAACAATCCAGATGGACGGTTCCAGCTGTTAACTGGAGGAATTCCATCCAAACATCTGCTCTCACTAAATTCTTCCTCACCTACAGACTGTGTTCTTCACTGCTTTAAACTTGGAAATCAATGCAGTCATTGGTCTGCGTGCTGCTTTGTTCAGAGAGCTGATTGGCTGTTGACAGTGTTTGATCAGAGCGTGTCAGCCGTTACTATGGTGACCATAAAGGTGAGAAACAGGAAGTGTTTGTGTCCAATCCTGAAGCCTGTCACCGTTCTCCTCTCACAGCTTCACTGAGAAGCTGCAGCTTTACAGGAAACACTGGATCTTTGTTTCATACTGACTGTGTTTAGTACAATACTGCTGACAGCACCACCCACTCACTCCATCACTCTACTGACCTCAGAGTCTCCAGTCTGTAGTCTGGACTCTTCTTAAGATCAGACAGCTGCTTCACATCTGGATCCTTCAGGTTGTAGTTGTACAGCTCCAGCTGTCTCAGATGGGAGGGGTTGGACTTCAGTGCTGCTGCCAGATAATCACAGCTGATCTTTGACAAACCACAGAAACTCAATCTGTATAAAGAATGAAAGATGTAAGTTTATTAGACAAAGAGCTTGAAATCATTCAGTGTTTCATCATCTGTTCAGAGCTGAAGAAGGTTCAGAATGTAGAAGTTTAGAAAATGGAAACTCCAAACAGCTGAAGCCAACAGGAAGCAGCTTCAAACAGGAAACTGTGCAGAGTTTCAGACTATATGTCCTGATGCAGCCAGTTGGATTTTGGAGATTTGAATCTCTGTTCTGTGACTAAGTCCTTGAATCATTTCTTCCAGTTGGTCCAACAAGACAGACTAAGTATTGGACATGTGTTGTGGCTCCATCAGGGGAGCTTCTAAATGTGATGTGATGGCCCCTCTGGGTCTGTCAGGTCACAGCACTGAAGAGAGCTCAAACTGGGCACACAGCTGTTCCAGTCTGGACCAAAGACTCTATACTGGGACTGAGGGACTGCTTTGACTGCACCCACTGGGACTTTTTAAAGGCTCATGTTCTCACTTAGATCATCGATTTCTACTGACATTTCTTTCTGGGAAAAATGGGGATTACTTTGGAAACAGGAAGTATTTTCCCCAATAAGCAGCCCTGGATTAGTAAATCACTCCAACATGTTCTCAGGCAGAAGAAGCTGTCTTGTTATGAGGGAGAGAAGAAAAAGATTGAGGCACAGAAACCTGTTGAAAGAGAGATAAAGCAGCTAAAATCAGGTGTAAAAGTAAAGCAGAGGATGAGCTGAATAAAGGACACTCAAGGCTGGCTTGGAAAGGAATGAAGTCCATGGTGGGGATGCAGAACAAGGAGCAAAGATGAATGTGATGCTGAATCAGCAGAAGACTTGGACTCATTTGATTCCAGCTTTGATATCATTGATTTCAATGAAGAGCTTTGTGATTGTAGCAAAGGGCTGGTAGCTCTGAGAGTCCCACTGATGAGGTGTTTGTGTGGAAATCTCTTAGTGGGACCAAAGAGAGAAAAAGCCCTGGTCCTGATGCTGTGGGAGGGAAATGATTGAAGTGTGCTGTGAGGAACTGACTGGGAGATTTTCACACATTTTCCAGTCCTCCTGGGAACAACAGGAAGTTCCCAGCATATGGAAACAAAGGTTAAGTGTCCTATGGCACTCAGTGATGATGGTGCTGTGGCCCCACCACCTCCACCTCTTTGTAAAGGAACTAACTGTAATCTGAAGCTTCAAATGGAACTAAGACTTCCTCCACTAGGTGGCAGTGTCTGATGAGAAAGTGTTAGTGGAGCTGGCCTGGAGTCAGAAACAGGAAGATGCAGGATTTGGGCTGAAATGGGCAAAAGTGGTTAGCACTAGTGCCTTAGAGCAAGAAGGTTGTAGGTTAAAGCTTGTTGGTCAGCTGGGCCTTTCTGTGGAGGTTGGATGTTCTCCCACAGTCCAATGAAATGCTGCTTAGGTTCATTGGTGCTTCTACATTGGCTGTAGGTGTGGATGTGAGGGAGTGCTTCTCTGTCGCTCTCTGTTGGCCCTGTGATGGACTGCTCACCTGTGCAGGTGGACCACGCCTCTTGCCCTATGACAGCTAGGGCACAGGCTGCAGCCCTGTGAGCCTAAGCTGAATAAACAGTTAGCAAAAATGATCCATAGATGGCCTGAAATCCCCCAGTTAGCAGTTTGGTAGATAGCTATGACATGCTAATCCCATCCAGCAGCTGTATTCTACCTGTAAGCTGATCCCTGCTGAGCCAAAGCACTTTTTCATATACAAATTACAACCTTTAATAGAAACCTATTGGTCAGCATCTTATTAGCCTGCTGTTAGCTTCATTCCACAGAAAACTGAGAGAAACTAACAGAGTTGATAAAGAATAAAGAGAAATGTGCTGATTTAAAGCCTTTGAAGTGCTTCAGATGATCTCTGTCCACTTCTGTCCACTCATTCATTCATGTAAGCTTTCTAATGCAGCTTTGATCTTCACAGTCTGCTTGATGAAACTCATTCTAACCCTGAATGTCAGAGTGTTCCTCCTTCTCTTTCCCATCATTCATGCTGGCAGTGGAGGAGATTTGGATGTTGGACTGTGTTTTGGATGATGTGTGTATGTTTGTGTTGGACTGCTGTCTGTAAAGCAAACACACATTTTGCTTTGGATTTTAGTGTCAGACAGACTTTAAGGTGCAATGAAGAGTTTGAGAGTTTCACAGTGAATTTTCCAGTGGAGGATTTTTCTTCTTCTTTGAAGGTTTGAAATGTGAACATTGTTCTGCTGCAGTCAATGGACTAAACCAGAGAAGAAGAAAACAGACTTTACCATGAAGATCCTCAGTGTGGATCAGTATAATATCAGCCTGATGTCTGCAGTTTAGTGTCAGCACAACTTTCACATCATATTCATCTCAGCACAACTAAAACATGCTGACTGACCCCAGAGTTTCAAGTTTACATCCTGGACTCTCCAGGAAACCACACAGATGCTTCACTCCTGGATCCTGCAGCTTGTTGTTGAAGCTCAGGTCCAGCTCTCTCAGATGGGAGGGGTTGGACTTCAGTGCTGCTGCCAGATAATCACAGCTGATCTCTGACAAACCACAGTTCCTCAATCTGTATAAAGAATGAAAGATGTAAGTTTATTAGACAAAGAGCTTGAAATCATTCAGTGTTTCATCATCTGTTCAGAGCTGAAGAAGGTTCAGAATGTAGAAGTTTAGAAAATGGAAACTCCAAACAGCTGAAGCCAACAGGAAGCAGCTTCAAACAAACACAACAAGAGAAAAAACTCTGAATGTTTCACATTAAAGTCGTACATTTCTCATAAAAACAGGACAAAGACTTGAAAAAGTCGTGTTTTTCCTTCCAGGAACCACATGGCTTCACTTTTAAAGGTGAAGTGTGACAGAAATGGACATATTTGAAGTCCAACACCTTTTTCCAGTCACATTATTAAAGCAGACAAACTACAAGCTCATTTTCATTCCAACAAGTCATCTTCTGACCTGGACTAACAACACTGGTCTCTATGTGCAGCTGGCTGTGAGACCAGTGCTCAGGGAGCGTCTACAAAGTGCAACACTGAAAGAACATCACACACTCATTTGCTTCCAGCACTTTCACACAAACATCTACTGTCATCATTGTCACCAAACTCTGTGGATCCTTTATTGCAAATTCAAATGGGATCAAATGGTCAGACAAAAGAGGGTTATGAGGAAATATGATGAAATGTTGTGTATTAGCAGCAACTTATTGAATCATTTTCCTCAGAAACCAAACAAAATGATTGACAAACATGTTTTTACAAACTCAGTGTTGGACTTGGATCAGCAGGATAAGCTGATGTTTAAAGGCATTTGAGTCTCGCTGTATGAGAGTCCAGTTCTTACTCAATATTTATGATGTTCTTTCAGTGTTGCACTTTGTTTGGCACAAAATGAAATTATTTGGCCTCTCAGATGCTTTTAGAGATTCCCAAATGACTGATGATGACATCTCTGGGGTCTGATTGATAGAAAAAAAATGTCTTTGAGACCTTTTGTAACTGACAAACTCTTCATCTGCTAACAACACTGAGTTGAATCTCCATGGCTGATAGTTGGAGCAGGCATCAGGAATACACATTGAAAAAACAAGAGGAGAAATCACCAGAGTCTTATAATCACATTCTGTAACTAAAGGGAGACGTTTTTCTATACAAATATATGTTTTATGGACATTAGAAAAAAAAAAGAGTATTGATGTGAAGCAGGATTATGAAATCTCCATACATCAGCCAGCCCATAATTATCAAGAAAGCTCTGAATGACGCATGCTGACTTTGGACTAAGTGTACTTTTGTGTGAACTGTGGTCCATAGCAGATAATGAGCAGTTTAGGTCTCCCTCAAAGATGATATTGTGTGATGACATATTGGGGAGCCGTGCAAAGACATTAGTGAAAAATCTGTGATCGTCCCAATTAGAGGCGTAGATATTTGCTAAGATCAAAGGAAAACCATAAACTATATTTTCTGCACTTAAAATCCTGTAATTTTCTCATAAATCGACAGTGCGGCTTATGGATGAATTCTGGTTGTGCTTACTGACCTCGAACCGATTTTATGTGCTACACGGCGCTCAGAAACCTTTCAAAAGATGTTTTGGTACGACTTTGCTCAGCTACGAGGCCGCACCGCTTGATGGATTGTTGGAGCATTACAGCTACGAGGAGCCTCGCGGAGTGATACGTACTCTGCTTCAACGTAATATTACTGTATTGAGTGTGTATAAGGACCATAAATGGCACCTGTAGAGACGACGGTACAAAGAGGGTTTCAAACTCCAGGCTGTCAGTCACGCAGTAGAACCTGGGAACAGAGCAGCTGCTTGTTATTATGCTCAGCGTCTGTTTACATTTTGACTGCACGATTGTGAGCTTTTTGTTATGCACAAACACAACATTGTTTTCTTTTATTTATGGAGCATTATTATTTAATAAATGCTGATCATTTATTCCTGAGTAATTGTTTCATGTACATCTACGCTGTATGTTAATAAATGTGCCTGTGTGAGATTTGGGACACAGCTTTGACTAAGAACTCTCTTTTTGTTCGAACTTTCTGGCTTTAAAAATATCGAGATATATATCGTATATCGCCATCCAGCTAAAGAATATCGAGATATGAACTTTGGGTCATATCGCCCAGTCGTAATATTGCAATAGGTTGTCCGTTAAACTCAAGCGGGGCTTGGGCCCTGGCACGGCGTAGCCACACAATCCTGGTAGTAGTGACGCTCGGCTATGACGGCGTGCGGGTTACCAGCTGGCTTTCTCAGGATAGGGCTCCTGTGTGAGCGGTCGACAATAACGTCTTTATCCATACCCAGCACTTCACGTAGTAGCACGGATACGGCCGTGGAGGAGCTCGAGTCCAGGCCCTCTGGGATCCCTATGATGTGGATGTTAGCTCTCCGCTTCCTGCCTTCATCACATTTATCCTTCAGGTCAGACAGCTCCTCCTTCATACTCTCTACTGTAGACTGCAGGGTGGTCACCTCATCGCTCCACATTGACAGCCCATCCTCAGCTTCTTTCACTGTAACCTTTACTCCATCAACTTCGCCGCACGTCGCCGCCATGCTGTTAGCGATCTCATTTCTCAGTCCTTGCACGTCAGCCCTTATATTGTCAAAATCTTCTTTCAATGCATTTCTGACTTCTTCTTTTAACAGCGTACTAATGTCCTCTTTAATGGATTGAAGAAGCTCCAGTTTTAGAGCAGTAGGATCCACATCACGCGCGTCTGTTGAGTCTGCTCTTCAGCGGCCGTAGAGCTGGACGCTGCCCTTTGGCCATCATCGATACTCTCGCCCGAGATCGCACCGGGGCTAAAATATTCACCTGCTCAGCTGTTTTTGATCAGTTTGAGCCTGTGTGGTTTGATCAGGTGGAGGAACGATGTGATGCTATAAAGACATCATCTTGTCCAAATGAAGTTGTTCCAACACGTGTTTAAAAAGATTTTAAAGGTTGTTGGTTCCGACATCTTAGCGATTTTTAACAGCAGTCTTAGTTCAGGTGTTGTACAGCCTGTTTGAAACATGCTGTTGTACAGCCTGTACTAAAAACCTGATCTGGATCCTCTGTCCGCTCAAACTTCAGGCCTATTTCAAAGCTTCCCTTCCTGTCGAAGATTTTGTAAAAGATTATATTTGTTCAGCTGCAATCTGTTGTAAAGGTTTCAGTCTGGTTTTAAAGCTCTTCACAGCACTGAAACTGCACTTTGGAAAGTTCTTAATGATCTTTTATCAGCCACTGATCAGGAGACTCAGCTGTGCTTTTGGATCTGACCGCTGCCTTGACCACAGCATCTTGACCTCACCATTGGAGCATGGCGGCATCAAGGGCGCTCTATTAGACTGGTTCAGCTCTTTTATTAAATCGCATTATTACATTTGGGGCTTATATTTGACGGCAATTTGAAAAACAGCTGAGCTCAGTTGTACAGCGGTCTTTCTTCAAACTGAGGCTTTTATCTAAGGTGAGATCATTTCTATCTTTTAAAAACCTTGAACGGGCGATCCACGTTTTCATGACGCCCCAGCTGGATTATTGTAACTCCTTATATGTTGGAGTTAGTGGGACCTGCCTGGCAAGACTGCAGCTGGTCCAGAAAGCTGCAGCTCGTCTTCTGACACAAGCTCAAAGACATTTATCGTCCCAACAACCACATATACGCTGGTCCCTCGCTGTAACACAGTTCACCTTTGGCGGCCTCGCTGTTTCGCTGATCTTTTTTGTGCAATTTTGCATGTTTTTGTTTTTTACAGCGCATTGTGTTCTGCGTCCTGATTGGCTGTAGACCATTGTCAGCCAATCTCGTGCCGTGTCTCCTGTACAGTACAGAATGTGTTCAAATTTACAGCAGTGTGACTCTGCAGTGCTGCACTGTATGTTTGTACGTTTTGTCCCAACAAACAACAATGATGACGAGACGTTTTGCACCTGTGGTAGCAGCCAAAGGCAGAGGAAGATGCTGACCATCATAGTTTCAACAAGGAGGCAAAAAGGTTGTAACTGTCCACAACAAGAACATCGTAAGGATGGAGTCAGCTTTGGCTTTGTGGCTCAGTGACCGCAGGAAAAAGAACATCGTGCTGGACACCAACATTATCTGCAGAAAAACTCAAAAGCTTTATGAAACTTTACCTGACAGCGAGGAGCCCAGGCCATGGACGAGTGCTCCTCACACAGAAGCTCATTTAATGCCAGCAAAGGCTGATTTGACACGTTTCAGAAACACTTTGCTTTCATTCTTTAATAATGAACTTATTTTTCTATGAAGGTTTGAACTTTGTTTAAACAAGAGAGAAAAGTGTGAAAATGTTCATGCCTGTCTGAGAAAAGTGTAGAAAGTGTACAGTGAGGGTTTAACTGCCTTAAAACTTCTATAATACTTGTAAAACATAAAGCTGCTACTTCATTCTGAGACTTATTTTTAGAACGTAACTCGATAAACGAGCGACCGCAGTACTGTATTGTGTTTATTTTGAAAACTCTCAACAGGATCTTCAGATTTATTTTGAAAGCTTTATCTGGAAAACACAAACACATAAGCAGGAAACAAAGAGCGTGATATGAAACGATAGACGTTTTCATATGGTCATCATATATACATCGTTCTATCGAACAGCCCCAGCTCCTGCTGTCAGTCTCTGTAAATCTGCTCTTAAAACACATTTGTATTCACTGGCTTTTAATACAGCATGAGAGTTATTTGATATTTGATGTGTGATATTAATATTAGGAGTTATTTTAATAGTTATTTTGGATTCTTGTACAGCACTGTGGTCAACGCTGCTGCTGTAATTAATGTGCTATAAACACATAAACAATCTGCAGTTAAACATCCAAAACTAAAGATGTGATCGCTGCCTTTAGAAAATGTGCTGATGCACAAGATATCAGCTCCATTAAGGTGGAATGTGGCCGTGTTAGAAACATGTTGGAAGAAGTTTGAAGCTGAAACTGTGAAGCTGAGAGTGAAAGAGCTCCAGCGTCTGTCACAGGAAACTTTCTTATTTCCACACTGATGAAAGCATCAAGCTTTGATTTCCTGCTGCTTTTATTGAGTCACACTGTGAAACTGAGCCACAGCTGAACCAGCATCCCTGTACAGCAGACACTTACAGCGCTTGGCTGCTTCCATTGGACCCTCTGCACAGAGCTTCAGTTTCCTCTTCTGGTCCCAAAGTGCAGAACAACAAGGTTTCAAACAGCTTCGTTCCAGCAGCATCAGCCACAGACATGCAGAGAGAATCCTTTGGTTGTGTTGTGTGTTTGCATATCTGCTGTCTGTGTTGCTTTGTGAGGATGGATCATCTCCTGCAGCTCCAGATAAACAAGCTGGACCTGAACCTGGTAGCTTCACTTAGAAGACACTTGTGACGGGAACGTGTGAGAAGTTTTGTGCAGACAAGTGTGGATTTAGAGTGTGGGACGAGCTCTCCACAGTCTTTGTGGAGATCCACATTCTGCATACTGCCTGTGAGAAGCTGCAGACATTTGTCCTCCAAATCCACTGAGCAGCTGCTCGTGGTGGTATTAGCTTCATGTGTGCGTGTTAGCATGAAGCCTCGGTCACACTCTGCTGTGGACACGGTCACGGACAGCTGGACGCCTGATGGACGAGTCGTCCTTCCTGTTAAACTTCTTTGAGCATGAGAAGAGCATGAGAAGCTCAGTGGACACTGTTCAGGGTTTTAACTCTCGCTTTCACTTCAGCTTCACCAACAACAGCACAAGCAGAGCAGCCCACTGCCTGCATGGCTGGGACAGCGCCCCCTGGTGACTGTAAACCACTACAACATGTAGACGGCCGTCTGCAGGCTGGATGTAGCACCACCGCAGAGACGTGCTGCAGCTCTGTTTAGTTACCCAGCTGACAGCAGAGGCTGTAGTTTACTGTTACCAACATGGAAAACTGAAGCTTCACCAGCTGGAGCTACAGAGCTGGAGAACAAAGGAGACTGAGAGGCCAGAATGATGTGGGAGGAAACATCAAGAGCCTGTTTGAAAGGAGACACATGTGGATGCTGTGCCGGTCTGTGGTCTGTCAGAAGTCAGCTGAGTCACACTGCAAGAAGCTGCAGAATCTCAGAGGAGGAGATTTGGAAGTGTTTGTGGGACAAACTGGACTCAAAGAAAGAAGATGTTTGTGAAGTCTTTGGTGGAGGTGAGCAGTGTGAAGCAGAACACATGCAGATGAATCAGGAGGTCAGCATCAGTGTCTCCTTGTGGTGGACGGTAAAAGAATCAGAGCCAACGCTCCCGTCCACCCTCGGCATGAAGCAGTGCTGTTTCTGAAACAGGAGGACAAGTCCAGAGAAGACAGAGGAAGCAAAGATGAGGGTGGGACAGGACAGCAGGACTTCCTTCACACCTGCAGCTCCATCACACTGCTGTAGCTCCTCTTCATCACACATGTACCTGCAGCCTGTCTTCAAGTCCAGGAGTCACCTCCACACAGTGTAGAAGCCTCCTGTGCAGACCATGGAGTCCAGCCTCTGTCAGGGAAGTCGGCACTAAAGCCTGAAAGACTTCAATCTGTCTCTGCTCCACCCGAGAAAGACCAGCACCGTACTTGTTGTGCATTCAAGGAGGGAACATCAGCGCTGCATCGTGGGAACAACACCGCAGGAACAAAGACACAGCACGGCCGATGAAGGACGAGGACAAAGGAAAGGTGAGTGAGAAGACCCCGGTGGTGTGGACGGACCTGCAGGGGCTCCAAGACTGAGGAGCAGAGCCGTCCATGTACCAGCTGAGGATGCTGCAGTGATCCAGGGAGCTCGGTCCAATCTGAGGCCGTGTGAACTACGTGGACCACAGTTTCTTCACAGACTTCAGCCACGTGAACATCTGGAGATCCAACAGTGCACGAGCTGTGAGCCATCAGCTGTTTCTCTCATCAGCTGCTGTAATGAGAGCTGCTGGAATCATCTCGAGCAGCAGGAAATCACTGATGTTGTTTCTAACCAAAGATATGGGACTGAGCTCCGCTGAGCTCCTTCTACTTTCATCCAGATAGAAACTGCTACAGTCTGCTGATTATTGCTTTGCCTCCATCACACGAGCTCTTTATCCTGTTCTTCACTCTCATTGGTTCTTTGTCTGCTTGTTTTTACAACAGTAGTCTTCTGATTGGTCAAAGGAGACAATCAGCTGTGACTAAATGTAGCTCCTACAGCAGTGATGGGAATAACTACTGAAGCTAATCCAGTATCAAAGCTCAGGAATCAGCAGCTCCCACCTCGTTTTCTTTCAACAACTATTTTTAGCTGCTGTGTTTTTGTGTTTCTGCAGACCTCAGACATCCTGCTGCTCTGGACAACTTTTTCATTCTTTTTTATCATTCTTTTGCTTTTCTTTTATTATTATGTTATATGTATTAATATGTGAAACACTTATTCTTTGTGTTTTTGCTTTGCTCCTGTCAAACTGCTTTAATAAAATCTGCTGCAGTCTAAACTGTGGACGTTCCCTTTTTAACCCTTTGTGAAACAATAAAGGTTTAAATCTGAGTATTCATCTATGTTAGTGTTTAATGGGTCTAATAGGACGCTTTTAGGGGGTGGGTTTTTATAATCGATTTATCGATAAAAATCGATTCTGGCTTGGATAACGTAAATTCGATTAATTAAAATCCTGAATCTATTTTTTAATATAAATTTATTTTGCTTGAAATTCCAGAATTTCTGGTGAAATCTCACAAAATCTCAACAACAGCTAAGACAGTAAATGAGAGCAGGAACACGGATTCTGCACAAAGACTTAAACACACAGCGCGACCCGCGAATCAGAATCAGTGAGATGTCGCTTTTCTCACCCGATGACACGGACACGGTCGGGGTTGAAAGCCGACAGCTCGCTGATTCTGATGTTTCGGCGGCTCCGCGCTTTGTGTTTAACCTGTTTGAACCTGCTTAGCTATACCATACCGTCACTGCCATTATATTATGCTGCTATTCATACTGTCATTATATTAATGCTGCTATCCTGCATATATCTTACTTACTATTGTTTGAATACTTGCGATTGTTTTATTGTACTTTTTATATTTTACATTTATATTTATTTTTGAATCTTGCACCAAGGGAGTGGCACTCCAATTTCGTTGTACTCTGTACAATGACAATAAAGGCTATTCTATTCTATTCTATTCTATTACGTCCTTTACTTTGACACAAAGGCCTCTGCTGTGATGCTCACACCTTTGATAAAGTCGCGAAAGTGCCAGCTTCCCTTTTATAGATACAAAAATATGTAAATATACTGATCTGAATTATAATATTTCTGACTGTCTGAGGCAACATTTCCCAGATTCCAATCGAATTGAATCGAATCGATTCTAGAAATCAGTGACGATACCCAGCCCTACTTTGAATTGTGTTACACAAAGAAAAGCAAAGTTTCTCGTTGTTCAGGCAGAATCGAGCGTTGAAGAATGAATTCACACGTCAATAAACATTTTCATCAGCACAAGCAGGACAGTGAAAGCAGGAAATACCCCAAACTGCCATTTCTCATTCTACAACTTCAACAACTGCACATGAATTATACTTCATACACAGACCCACAGTCTCTGATTGCTCTGAAATCTCACTGACAGCCAATAGAAATAAAGAAAAGTCCAGACTGACAGTCTCTGTGGGGTTAGGCAGTGAACTGCTCACGCTGCGTTCAAGTGCATCACAAACTATTGGAATTGGATCCAACTTTGTGAAGCAGATTTCTTCTCAGCTGCTGTTTTGAACATTTCCTCATGAAATGTATTAAACTCTGTAAATGAACTGAGAACTATTTCTACATTTGAAACTATGGATTCATTTTCCCGTTCACTTCTGTACGTTAGTGTATAAATGAATGTTAGACTGGGCTCCATGGAAACACTTGGACTGGTCTCAGCTGCCTTCTTTCTGTAGTCCTTTCTCTTCTCCAGCTTCTGTTTGAAATCCTCTCACAGAGCCTGAAACCTGCTTTGCTGTCATGTGTGGGCCTGTGTTCCTCTGCTTTAACACAAACCTCACCACAGCAGCTGTGTGGGTCGTCTCTGTAGCAGCCCGACAGCTTCTGATACATGAACATCATCACAGCTCCTAACTTCACCTTTATTAGCTTTGACATTCATGTCTTTCTTTTCTCTGTCTGTTTCCACACAAGCTCAAAGTCTCTGCAGCCTGTTTTTATCTGCTATCATCAGATCTCCAACAGCCTCATTCACATCCCTCACACACTCTACAGCCTCACCAGTACTGACTTCATCTTCACTGACTGATGGAGCACAACATGAACCTGTGGAGGCTGAAAAGCTGTCCTGTCAAACATCTCCCCGTCACCACTCCACTTCTGTCAGCCTTTAAATGAACCCTGCTCAAGTCTGTCACTTCTATTTGGAGCCAAGAGGAAAAACTGTTGTTCAGTCGTTTGGAAAGACACAACATTTCTGAAAGCACTCAAACTTCTTCACATTTGTCTTCAGACACATCCTGAACATTTAGGAACTAAAGAAAGTTTCAAACATCAATCAAAGATCTGAAATATAGAAAAACAACAACAGCTGCAGTCAGTGAACTCACCTCATAGTCTCCAGTCGACAGTTTGGACTCTCCAGTCCAGCACACAGAAGCTTCACTGCTGAATCCTGCAGCTCGTTGTTACTCATCTCCAGCTCTGTCAGATGGGAGGGGATGGACTTCAGAGCCGAGGCCACAACTTCACAGTGAGTCTCTGAGAGTCCACAGTCAGCCAGTCTGAGATTACAGAAAATATAAAATGTGTTATTATAAAAGCAGAAAGTCTGCATTATAAACACAGACTGAATGTATATGAAGACAAAACAGAGTGAGGTCATAATCTGATGAACATCTGCTCTTCACATCTGTGCTTCAGCTCCTCTTACTGTGTTTGACATGACACAACGATTGAGTCTCTCTCAGACCTGCAGACTTTTAATGAGAATCTTTGTTTGGCTTTAATCTGCAGATGAAGGAGGAAGATGGTGTCACATTTAGGCTTCCATAATGTCCACAGTCTGTCACTGAGATCTGATCCAGAGTCAGAGTGAAGACACACACTTGGACTGTTTCCTGTCTTGAATCTAGAACATTTTGAATGAGTTCAGCTCAGTGAAGAGTTCAGCTGGAAAGATGATCTCTGTTTGCTACCTGCTGCTGTCAGGTACGACTGTTCACGTCCACACTCAGGAAAAATCTGCTGACTGTCGCCAAACGGAGCAGAAATGTCATCACTGGACAATAATGATGAATGAACTCAGAGCTGCTGATATCACATCTGATTTCAGGGGAACTAAACTAAAAAGGAACAAATAGAAACAACCATCATGACTCTGTTTGACCTTCAGATCAGAAACTATGGTTCAGAACAGCAGCAGGATTTCAGGCACTGTCACATCCTCAACATCCATATTCCAAATGCTCTTCCTGACAGGACACTCTTTGTTCCCACTCAGGGAGTTTCCATGTGTAGAAATCATTTCTGAATTTCAGTAGACTGGAAGGTTTTTCCATCTCATGAATCTCTTTCCTAACATCAAACTAGATAAATCAAACAAAGGAACTGGAGTCTGTCTAATTTCTGACCCCAGTAAAGCTTGTACTGGGATACCCCGACATACTCTCTCTCCATCTGCTCCCACAGCCTCATATTCACAGCTGGCCCTTCTCTCAGCATCCACACTCAGGGTGGGGGCGGGGTCAACACCAGTCAAAACCATTGCTTTGGCCTTATGGCCATTTTATTAGTGTGCGTTTCTGAGTAACAAGCAGGACTACGCACAGGTGTTTGGACATGTGTGGACCCGACCTACACTTAAACTTCTTAAATCCTCTGTTTCTGTGTCACCAGCTACACTTTTAATATTCATATATTCACTCCGACATTTTTGGGGAGCGGTCAGAGCTCGTACACTGCAGACAAACATGTCTCCCAGCACACAGCTGACTGTCAACTCTCTGAGATTGGATATGATTCATTTAGATTATATCTGTAAGGTGAAGTTTATCTCGGTGTTTATTTGTTCCTGAGGAAGTCAGCTCGGCTCAGATTAAACTTTAATAACTGAACAATTTCAATGAACCTTAACGCCTCCCTGGAGCATATATGGAACTGAATCAGTCACTTTTCTTTATTTCCTGATGTTCATATGTGACATACATGTTTTAACCATTAATCTGGAATTAAACTGACATTTAATATATTTTAAGGAGGAAAGAGAAATTTCACCAGAGGATGTTGATGCTGTTCATGGAGACTGAAGACAGAATGATTTATCTGTCTTAATATTTCTGCTGCTCTTTCCTCTGGTGTAAAAATATTTTAACTGTTGGTTTTAATTCAAAATCAATGGTTAAAATGTTAAAATACCAACAAACTTGTGGTGTTAGTGTTGATATTCTGTGAGTTACTTAAAGAGATCACACAGGTACAGGACATATTTTATGTTCAGGTTTATGCATGTTTGCGGTGAGATGTGCATGTAGTGGGCTGTTATGTTGTAAACTGTGTGGATGTGTTTGGGAACAGAAAGATTATTTTACTGCATAAAACGGCGCTGATCAGCTGTTTCTGCCGCTGATACACTCGGCCGGTGAACCACCTGACTCACACAGGCTCTCCTCCTCCACAGTCCTCGTTTATGAAGAGCTTTACAAACACAACATCACGGCTAACAGCTGGATTCTCCCGTTTCAGTGCCAAACAGCCACTTCCTGCTACAGACAGTAAAGTGGACAGTTCGGCGCTAAACATGTTTTTAAAACTTGAAGCTCTTATTTGTTAAAGCCAGCTTCACAGACAGATCTGTGTCAGTGTTTTAGAGCAGGGCTCAGTGGTGTAAACCAGCCTTTATATGTGTTTCATCTCCATTTTTACATTAAACTGAACCAAAACACTGAAACCTTCACCTGATATGTCTGTGCAGGTTCTCATCATACAGTCATGGTAATCTAAGGAGCCTGGAAAGAAAAGTGACTTCTTTAAGTTTCTTGAAGACGTTTCATCTCTCGAAACCTCTGCTGATAATCACCCACACCCTTTTTCACAGCTTGGCTCATGTGATGAGCCACATGATCAATAGTTGGTCAGCGACCCTCTTAAGGGACACTCCCACTAGGATTAAAATCTGGGACTCTCCACTTTTTGGTTTTAGAAGTGAAGAAGCTGAATGTTCGGATTAAACATCTTCAAGAAACTTAAAGCAGTGCACTCGCTTTTCTTTCTAAGCGGCCTTTCTTAGATCACCTGATATAACCTGAGTAAATTATGTCGAGTGTCAGCGGGGTTTGAAAACTCTGCAGCATGACCCGGGTGTTGCTGGTGGCATCATGAGCTTAGACCCCTCAGTCAGCTCGGTCTAAAGTCATCGTCAGCACTAACAGGCACAAATAGGCTCTAACGTGACAAACTGACCCGACATTTAAAGAGTGCCCACTACAGTCTCAGCTAAAACATATTAAAATGTGCAACGTCAAGGACTGTACACTGGACTCCATTTCAGTGCAAAAGAATAAAACGAAGTAAATCCATCCAATCTCCTCTGCCTGTCCTTATCATCAATAAAAACAATTAATAAAACAGAAAATCATAGAAACAGTCATCTTTGTTATTGCATCATCACACATCAGTTCCCAGTAACTAGTCAGAATGAGACGTTGTTTTCATCTTTCTCACACTCATCTCACTCCCCGGTCACAACAGGTGGTGACTTTAACAGGTGTTACAACCTGGCTCAAAGCTGCAAAAGAGGGCGGAGACTGAAAACAGAGACTGGTTTCATTTTGAAGTTCTTAATAACCTCGGCTAAAGATGAAAACAGACAGCGTGACAGGGTCTGACAACGAGTGGTGGCGTCGTCCTAGCCGACCTCGGCAGTTATTCACACGCCATGACCAAAAACTCCTGCAGTGTGACAGCAGACAGAGGAGGAGTCACAGAGGAGCGTAACAGCTGTGACAGATGCAACAGGAGGACGAGCTCCAACAGTAAACACACTGTGAAGACAGGAAAGCAGTCACGAGTGATGTTGGTCCTGTTTTTATCTCCACTAAAACCTCTCTAACGTCACATGTAACAGAACACAGACACGTCTGATTATCAGGGACCACGACCCACATCTTTGCCTCACTATGTTTATAAGAAGAGACTGAAAATAATGATTCTCCCAACACATCACCAACACTTTTATGGCAAACAGATAATAGTGAGTGAAAAGAGGTGAACTGTTTCATATGCAGTTATCAGGGTAAATACATTTAAACCAAAGACACTGGAAGAGTAAAGGAAAGGAACTGAAGGTGACAATTCAAGAAGCTCAACAGAAGTCAAATGTAACATGATCAAGATTCCCTGTTAAAAACAGATATGTACAGTATAATAGTAGACTACACTAATAATAGTGTATAGTATAATAGTAGACTATACTAATAATAGTGTATAGTATAGTAGTATACTATATGAAGTCTACACCGCCATGTCCTTAAAATTCAGCGAAATTAAGGACGCATTTGAGGGCCGCATTTCGAGCAGCGACCTTCGTCCCGTCGCTGTGATGTAATCGGCCTTAAAATGCGTCCTTTAAGGCTGCAGACCCTGAATTGGGATACAGCCAGAGTCTGGTCTTTAATATTAGGTATTAGCTGACCTCTGACCTTATATTCCACTTGTGTGGTGTCACAGTCTCGTCTCTGTTTTCACAGAGGATGTGGTTCTGTTGGCTTCATCAGGTGATGGCCTCCAGCTCACAGTGGAGCTGTTCTCAGCAGAGTGTGAAGCCGTGTGAATGAGGATCAGCATCTGAGGCCATGGTCCTCAGCTGGGAAAGGGTGGAGTGCCCACTCTGGGTCAGAGACGTTCCTGCCCCAGGTGGAGGAGTCTGAGTATCTCAGGGTCGTGTAAAGAAGGGGGAGGGGAGCAGGAATCAACAGACAGACTGTTGCTGCGGTAACAGTGAGGTGGACGCTGTACCGGTCTGTCGTGGTGAAGAGAGAGAGAGCTGAGCGTGACAGCGAAGCTCTAAATTTACCGGTCGATCTATGTCCCTGCCCTCACCTATGGTCACGAGCTGTGGGCAGTGACTGGAAGAACCAGATCGTGGTTACAAGTGGGGCAAATAAATTTTCTCTGAAGGGTAGCTGGTGTCTCCCTTGGAGACGGGGTGAGGAGAATCCTCTTCACAAAAACTAATCAAGTGAACAAGACTCTCCAGGAGGTAAACATTTAAATATCCAAGTCTACCATAAAGAGAAAACTGCATGAAGGTAAACACAGATGGTGCATTACAATTCATTGCATGTGTTTTACATGAAGAATGGAGGATATACCGTCCACTTTCACTCTGTCTTTAGCAGCAAGTGGCTCTTTGTTGTTTGGCTAGCTGCACTGAAACAGGAGAATCCAGCTGTTAGCCGTAATGTTGGTGTTTGTAAAGCACTTTATAACCAAGGACTGTGTTTTTAATTTAAAGATTAAACTATTAACCGACACTGATCAATGATGTAATGATCACATCTGGACTCACCGAGCCTTTCTGCAGTTCCTCACAGCTGGAATCAGTCTCAGTCGTCCCTCCTTTGAAGCTTTGTACTTCTGCAGGTCAAACTCATCCAGAACCTCCTCTGACATCTGCAGCATGAAGGCCAGAGCTGAGCAGTGGATCTCAGAGAGTTTCTTTGATTTGTTCTCTGACTTCAGGAACTCTTGGATCTCCTGATGTACTGAGAGGTCGTTCATCTCCATCAGACAGTGGAAGATGTTGATGTTTCTGTCAGGACAGGAATTAAACTTCTTGTTATTCTTCAGGTTCTTGATGACTCTCTGGATGGTTTCTGGACTGTTCTCTGTCTGACCCAGCAGACCTCCTAAGAGTCTCTGGTTGGACTCCAGACAGAGGCCATGAAGGAAGCGGACAAACAGGTCCAGGTGGCCATTTTTACTCTGGAGGGATTTCTCCATGGCTCGTTTAAGGAAATCATCCAGAGATGACTCTTTGTATTTTTTTCCCAGGAAGTCCTTCAGCACCTCTGACTTCCTGTTGGTGAAACAGTGGAACATGTAGACTGCAGCCAGAAACTCCTGGATGCTCAGATGAACAAAGCAGTAGACTGGTTTCTGGAAGATCACACACTCTCTTTTGAAGATCTCTGTACAAACTCCTGAGTACACCGAGGCCTCTGTCACATCCAGACCACACTGCTCCAGGTCTTCTTGGTAGAACATGATGTTTCCTTTCTCCAGATGTTCAAACGCCAGCCTCCCCAGCTTCAGAAGAACTTCCCTGTCAGCCTCCGTCAGCTCCTGTGGACTCGTCTCATGTCCCTCGTGGTACTTGTTCTTCTTCCTCTTTGTCTGAACCAGCAGGAAGTGTGAGTACATGTCAGTCAGGGTCTTGGGCAGCTCTCCTCTCTGCTCTGTAGTCAACATGTGCTCCAGAACTGTAGCAGTGATCCAGCAGAAGACTGGGATTCTACACATGATGTGGAGGCTCCTGGATGTCTTCATGTGGGAGATGATTCTGCTGGACAGCTCTTCATCACTGAATCTCCTCCTGAAGTACTCCTCCTTCTGGGCGTCAGTGAAGCCTCGTACTTCTGTTAGCCTGTCAACACATGTAGGAGGGATCTGATTGGCTGCTGCAGGTCGGGAAGTTATCCAGACGAGAGCCGAGGGAAGCAGATTCCCCTGGATGAGGTTTGTCAGCAGCTGGCTGACTGATGACTTCTGTGTGACATCAGACAGCAGCTTCCTGTTGGTGAAATCCAATGAAAGTCTGCTTTCATCCAGGCCGTCAAAGATGAACAAAAGCTGAGAGACAGCCAGCTTCTCTGCTGTGACCTTCTGTAATGTTGGATGGAAAACATGGAGCAGCTCCAGAAGACTGTACTGCTCCTCTCTGATCAGGTTCAGCTCCCTGAATGAAAGCAGAACCACCACACTGACATGTTGGTTCTCCAAGCCCTCTGCCCAGTCCAGAGTGAACTTCTGCACTGAGAAGGTTTTTCCAACACCAGCCACGCCGTTGGTCAGAACCACTCTGATGGGTCTCTGTTGGTCAGGTAAGGCTTTAAAGATGTCCTGGCACCTGATTGGAGTGTCATGGAGGGCGTCCATCTTGGAAGCTGTCTCCAGCTGCCTCACCTCATGTTGGCTATGAACCTCTTCACTCTGTCCCTCTGTGATGTAGAGCTCAGTGTAGATCCTGTTGAGGAGGGTTCTACTTCCTGTTTCATCACTTCCTTCAGTCACACGTTCACATCTCCTCCTCAGACTGATCTTATGTTCATCTAAAACCTCCTGCAGACCAACATCTGCTGAAAGAAAGAAAAACAGAAAGAAAACTCTTCAATGTCTGAACAACAACAAGAAGTCCAGTTTTCAGAAATGAGTCCATCAGCAGACAGATGTTCAGTCTTACTTTGTACACAGCTGCTCTGACTGGCTGTCTGCAGTCCAGCTCTGCTTCTGGATCTTTCTCCACACTGGGGACAGGACCAGTCTCCTGATGAAGCAGACTGGTCCCAGTATGAGGAGATGCACTGTCTGCAGAACCAGTGTCCACAGCTGGTAGAGACTGGATCCTTCAGGACGTCCTGACACAAAGCACAGCAGGACAGCTGCTCCTCCTCACAGACACCACTCCTCTTCCTCTTCCTCCCTCTGTGAACACATTTCTTTATCACTAAAATCATTGACTGTCAGTGACAAACATCCAGATTTGATGACACTGTGCAGAAGCTCTGATGGTCACAGAGAAAAGTCAAAGTGGAGAAACTTGTGTTTGAGTTCAGAATCCAAGTTTCCTTTGCTGTTCCTGCCTGTCTTATTAAACACAGAGTGATCAGCCTACAAACTCCACAGTAAAAGCCTTCATCACAGAGCCAATCAGGCAGAAGCTTCTGCACCATCAGGACACAAACAGAGAGGAGCTTCTATCCTCAGACCATCCAAGTCCTAAATCAGAACATGCTCCCCTCATAGCATCACCATCAGGGTTTAAACAGGACCTTACATCATGTTCTTGTCTCACTGTCATATTTCAGATCATACCTGATTCATTATGACGTCACACGCTGCTACACTGATCCTGCTGCTTCATTACTGCTGATATTACTCTGCTCACTCTGTTCAGTTACTCTGTTAACATCACTTTGCTCATTTGCTTTGTTCTGCTTGCACTGCTCTGTCAGTACATGCTGTGCTAATGTGGCACAAAGCACTTTAACATTACATCTGCACAATGTTTCATTATTTCATTTAATGATTGTTTCTAATGTTTTGTCCAGTCACAGGAGCAGCTCAGCACATTTCACTGTGTTGTACGTGTATGACGATGCCTGTGACAAATAAACAGCCTCGGACTCTTCAATCTTCTGCATTTCTTTGGAGATCAGCTCAGTGGCCTGTTGAGACCATCTTTCTATTTCTGATGACTCAGTTCAGATTATTATCCTGATACTTTCTTTTAAAATGTGATGAAATCATTTATCTGATGTTCTGACACAAATACACCAAAACAATCCCAAACAGCACAAACCACCACGTTACACACAGTGTAATAAAAATACAGGCAACTACAAATAAAAACACTTTAAAAATATAAACTAAAATTACAAAGTGGTCACAGAATTTCAAACACCCGTAAATGAGTCAGCAGCTCTCTTACATGGTCAGCTGAGCTCCATGATTGAAGAACATTGTTGCTGCAGGTTCATGACTGAAGCCTGGAGGTTTGTTTTTGGACCAGTCACTCCTCACAGACACACAGCTGGATGCTGGAGACTGTGACCTCTGACCTCTGCAAACACAAACACATCACATGAATTACTGATTAATCTCTGTTTAAAATCTTTTAAGCAGCTGCAAACACACAAACTGGATGATGTGATGGTTTCTGTCAGTAATAGTTGTCTCAGATTAGAGTACAGACGGCTGCAGAGACGTTCACAGCAACAGAGAAGAAATCATTACCTTGGATTGCATTACTACTACGATTGATACTAGCATTATCATACCCGGACCACCATTAGGAATCATTTATGATGTCACTGGTAGAACACATTTATAGAAACAACCTTTGAACTCTGAGTCAGCAGCTCTCTTACATGGTCAGCTGAGCTCCGTGATTGAAGTTCACTGTTGGTGCAGGTTCATGACTGAAGTCTGGAGGATATTCTTTGGACCAGTCACTCCTCACAGACACACAGCTGGATACTGGAGACTGTGACCTCTGACCTCTGCAAACACAACCACATTGCATTCATTTCACATCAATTAGTACACCACAAAAGGCATGCAAGAAACACAGTATGAAGGCAAACTTCTGGCTTCAATAACATTCAACAGGTCAGGTGGAAACTTTTCTCAGATTTGATTCATGTTTTTATAGAACGATCCAGCTAAAAAAAATATACCATTAGGTCAGGGGTCAGCAACCTTCAGGACCCAAAGAGCCATTTGGAGCCAGTTTCCACGCAAAAGAAAACACTGGGAGCCACAAATACTTTTTGACATCTAGAATGAAGATAACACTGTATATACTGTTTTTTACCTTTATGCTTTGTGTGAACAACTAAGGTGTGTTGCTTATGAAATCCATGAAGTGCTACAGAGAAAATTACATGTTATTTATGTAATGAACACATTTGAACTCTTAAAGAAATATAACAAAAGGAAAGACACCCAGCTGAACTAAAATGATGTAGCAAACAAAAACTGCTGTGAGCCGCCACCCTTATATCTCCTTTGGGCTTTTGGAGCCTTGACCTGACTTTTAAAAAATAATTGGAAAAAAAGCTCTATGCTGCTGAAAGATGAAAAATAGATATTTGCAAAATTCTGCCTAAATATGTATTTTACCTGGTTAATGTGTGTGGCGGGGCGTGGTCTGCAGCGCCGCTGCAGGGGAGGCGGACGCACCTGAGCGGCACCCGCAATCACGCCTCGCCGCCTTAACGTCTGTGCTGTTGTGTTGGTGTGTGTCGGGCTGTGAGCAGCAAAGCTACAGCCGGCTGTGTGCGTACAGCAACCGTGTGTGAAAAGTGGTCAATAAAGAGAAGCTGAAAAGCGAGTTCATGCAAACATCGTCGGGTCTGCCGTGATATGTTTACAACGGGACTTCTGCTCCTGAACCTCTGCGCACAGCGTCTGCAGGTCGGGGCTGTACGAAGTCACTTTCATCTTTACAGGACTGTAAGCTGTCGTCTGTGAGGCGTGAGCGGTGTTTGTTTTTAACATAGTTCACGGTGGAGAACAGCTGCTGACATAATGTGGATCCGAAGATCCATAATTGGCCTACCTGGGGCTGAAAGTCTCGATAAATGCACGGCGTTTCGGCGGGTACACCGGCTTCCGCGAGTGTGACGCTTATTTGAACGATGAAAAAATAAAAAATATAATTTTATTTTTATATTTCAATATCACAATAATCTTCCAATTTAGAACTACAAGTTAAAAAAGAACATAAATAAAATACACTTCAGCTAAATACTTCTAATTTATTTTCCCAAACCACGAGGAGCCGCACTGTAAGGACTAAAGAGCCGCAGGTTGCCGACCCCTGCATTAGTGTTAGTCAATGTTGCAACTGAACTGAAAAACAAAAGATTTTGGTCAGGTCCAAAGAAACAAAGTCACTATTAATACAACACAACCCCCCCCAAAAAGAGCCATGTAGACCCCGGGCTCTATGGGTCTTGTGCTCGGAGCTTGTTCCTGTGCTGCCATGATTAGTGCCTCTGTGCTGACTTTCAGTCCAGCTTTGTTCAGCCACTGGTAGGATTTCTGGATGTCAGCCACTTCCTCTGCCTGCTGGTGGTGCAAACTGTGTTGTTCTGAGTTTCATTGGACGTCTTTGTCCAAAGCACCAGACAAAGGGCAAAGTAGATGCATTTGCATCAGCAGGAAAATACACCCCAAACTAGCATCATCATTATACAACTTTAACAACTGCCACTAAATGATACTTCATACACAGACCAGTGTGAGGTTAAGTTATGATGTCACTGGCAGAACATTTATAGAAACAACCTTTGAACTCTGAGTCAGCAGCTCTCTTACATGGTCAGCTGAGCTCCATGATTGAAGAACATTGTTGGTGCAGGTTCATGACTGAAGTTTGGAGGAAATATTTCTTTGGACCAGTCACTCCTCACAGACACACAGCTGGATGCTGGAGACTGTGACCTCTGACCTCTGCAAACACAAACATCAATAACTGATCAGTTCTCTCTGACAGCCATATGATCAGCTGATCCCTCTGTGATATTGTGTCTGCCTCATAATGCTGACAGGTCAGCCAATCATCAGCCAGTTTTTTCTGTCTCTGAATGAACTCAGTTTGTTCTCAGCTCTTCTCTGATTCTGCTGCACTGACTTCACTTAAACTTACAGAGTTCAGATCTTAGCAAGAAAACAAGTCAATAAAAATCAAACTCAGATCAAACAGTTTGAACCAATCACAGATCAATGATTCTGTCATGGTTATGTTGAAATGACTAATAAAGTTAGTAGTGTTCTTACATTGTTGCTGCAGGTCCATGACTGTAAGGTGGAGGTGTTTGTGTAACCCCGTCACTCCTCACAGACACACAGCTGGATGCTGCTCCGTCCTCTTCCTCCATCTTCTTGATGTCAGGGTGGAGTTAGTCTGAGAGGTAAACACACACACTCAGAGGTGCTGTTGTACTGGAAGCATCACACTGACGGCTTTCTAATGTTGGAGCTTTGGCCCTAAAGTCCAAACCAGTTATTTTAGAGGCTCAAAGTCTTTAAAAAACACCAAAACCATCACATTATTTAATAAGTACATGATCAGGTGGATGAAGGAACTCAGTGTGTTTGGGATCATCATCATGGTGAGGAGCCCACATGTTACGGCTCCTTTGGAGAGAAGCTGAGGATCACTGCAGGAAGTGAGCTCATGAAACCAAACTGCTGTTTGTGAGCAGGATGACTCTGTTATTGGACCTGCTCTGTGTTCTACATATGATCAATACTTCAAATATCTGTAAACATCTCATCTTATATTTGTTGCACTTGGTCACATCTGTCTTTAAAAATAGATTTTTAATGTCACTGAGAGTTCTTTTCTAACTTTATTGATTTATTTTGGAATAAATTAAATATAAAGGTGCCAAAAACTGCCTGCAGCTTCTGCTCTGTGACAGGAAACTACTGTCAGGCTCAAAATGACGTCAGATTATTCATCACAGAGTGTTTATAGATCACAGGACACGTTACAGTTTCACTGTTGATGTTTTAGTTTTAAAAAAAATGCTGTGTTAAGGTCTTACTGTGAATCTGCGCGCTCATTGGCTAATACCCTGAGACTGACAGGTGGTTATCCAATCAGCGTGCGGCCTCACACGGACATAAAACTCTTAAAGTTTGTTTCTGAAGGGATTTTCAGATCAGACCTGATGTTTCTGCCTACAGCCTGTTTACCGATATAATCAATATCAGACATCAGAGCAACAGAAACCTCGGTGATCAGGACGCCGGGACTGAGAACAGGAAGTGGCTCAAACAGTTTAAAGTCAGCCTGAAAGGAGTTTCTGTCGCCATTTTTTTTGTCGTGATAAGGGCGGGTCTTACTGTGAACCTGCGCGCTCATTGGCTAATAACTTGAGATTGACAAGTCGTTATCCAATGAGCGCGCGGCTTCTCCCAACATAAAGTAGTTTCCTTTGAAAAACCAAAGTCTGATTATTTTTGCCTCCACTGACGGAGCCTGTTGTTCCCGCCACAGAGACACAGTAATGTCAGAGCGGTGTTAACACTCACCTGCCTCAGCACAGCTCTCACTCTCCTCCTGCTCTCTCAGCTAAACTCACTTCCTCTCTACTTACAGGAAACCAGCGCTCAGAGGAGCCGAGCGGCCTCACGTTTCACCCACAGACACGAACAGCGTGGAATTATTTTATGTCATAAGAAGAAACATATTCATGTTAACACTCACCTGCATCAGCTCCACCTTCCTCCTCCTGCTGCTCTGAACGGAGGATCAACACTTTCACTTTCACTGCTCCGCCCTAAACACAGAGGATGCTGGGACTTGTAGTTTTTACCTTGTGTGATATTTATGGCTGTGACACTAAATCACAGCATGTAAACTTCCTGCAAACATGTCACAGGCAATAAAAGTTTCACATTAAAGGTGAAATTATTTTTCTGTCTCATGTTCAATAAACAGTGAGCTGGGAAAACTGAAGAACAGACTTCAGACGTTCCCTGCAGAGTTTCTGCTGCTCGGTCGTCTGCATGTTGCTGAGACTGAGCTGATGATGAAGCTGTGACGGGTTTATGGCACGTTTGGTTCTGGAGAAGAGTTTTACTGCCGGTGCAGGTGAAATGATCAGAGGTTACAGCCTCTGGTTAAAGTGGAGGCAGCGATCAGGACAGCTGAGCAGCAGAGGTCTCGAGGGTCCTAAAGTGTAAAAGCATCAGCATCAGAATCAGAATCAGAAAGGGTTTTATTGCCAAATGTTGAGCAGGTTTACAACATTAGGAAATTGCTGCGGTGCTTCAGTGCAAACATACTGTCATAAATTACGCTTAAATAGACATGAAAATAAAAATAAGAATAAGAATTAAAAGTGCTAAGTAGATAGATATATACATGATATATACATGAGTGCAGGTGGTGATCAGTGCCAAACATGGAATGATGCAGTGAACACAGCGTAGGGTGTTAGTGGTGGGAACAGTCATACGGTTATTGTTCATGTGTCCGACAGCAGAGGGGAAGAAACTGTTCTTATGGCGAGAGGTTCTGGTGCGAATGGACCGGAGCCTCCTGCCTGAGGGGAGCAGGTCAAACAGACTGTGTCCAGGGTGAGAAGGGTCAGCTGAGATCCGAGCTGCACGCCCCAGTGTCCTGGAGGTGTATAGGTCCTGCAGAGATGGGAGTCTGCAGCCAATCACCTTCTCAGCAGAGCGCACAACACGCTGCAGTCTCTGTTTGTCCCTGATAGTGGCTCCAGCGTACCACACAGTGATGGAGGAGGTGAGGATGGACTCGATGATTGCAGTGTAGAATTGCATCATCGTCCGTGTTGGCAGGTTGAATTTCTTCAGCTGCCTCAGGAAGTACATCCTCTGCTGGGCTTTCTTAATGACGGAGGTGATGGTGGGCTCCCACTTCAGGTCCTGGGTGATGGTGGTACCCAGGAAGCGGAATGAGTCCACAGAGGTGATGGGGGTGTCAGACAGGATGATGGGGGGGAGTGGAGCTGTGTGCGTCCTGAAGTCCACAATAATCTCCACTGTCTTCTGGGGATTCAGCACCAGGTTGTTGTGGCTGCACCAGGACACCAGACGTTCAACCTCCCTCCTGTAGGCAGACTCATCCCCGTCCGAGATGAGTCCAATAACGGTGGTGTCATCAGTGTTAGTAACACAAAGATCACAGAATGGGATCATCCACACAACACTAACATCTAAATCCACGGCAGGAACTCTTCCAGTGTCCTGAAAAATCTGTGTGCACGATGCTGAGATTAAAATCTGTCTGCTCATCTTAATGCAATATTTACTAAAGTCTGGTAGAAGTTTTACTGATTTCCAGTCCACTTAGCAGACGTGTGGATAGGTGGTGGGTTGTAGAGCAGACTGAAAGCTTTAAGTTCATCCTCTGATTAAAAACTCAGACCCACAGATACAGGAAGTATAATGCTGGTGTAAGAAAGGAAACAGCAACATGGCAGCCATCTTTTTCCTCCCATGATGACCAGTGTCCCAGCAGAAGCTGGGGTTTGTTAGATCCTGTTCGATCCAGAGGAAACAGGCTAAAAGAGTCGATCAGGGGGGATCATGGTTTTATTATGTGCTCGTTATGATTGAAGCTCTGGTTGTGTGTTAGAGACAGAACCTGCAGATTCCTCCACTCTGCCTCCTCCTCTGCAGGAATCAGCCTCTTGGCTGGTTTTATTCACCAACGTGAATAAAATCATCAAACTAATCCAAGTTCATTGTGAAATGCCTGAAAATGGAGGAATAAATCTGTCAGTTACCGTATAAAATTTGAGTTTGTCAGTGTTTTACACGGAGACGGTCGTCAGATGTTGAATGTTTAGCATGAATGTTCCACATCTGGAGAAACCTTCAAGATTAAAGCCAGTGAAAAGTGAAGAGTTTCTGCAGCAGCCGCACTTCCTGCAAATCTGTTCTTTCAAAATAAAGTGAAGAGTCTAAAATTATATTCACGACAGGTTTAAAGGTGAAGGTGGTCACATGGTTTTAGTGGAATGCCTACGTGGGCGCGTCTGAGTGATTTTGATTCAGATTCGTGCAGCGTGGAGCAGTAAACACTTGTTTTTGTTCATCTGGACTCATGAATGATTCCAGTTAGCACATTTCCAGCCAATGAAACGTAACTACAGATGAAGACAAACACATTTAAGCTGCCTGACTCTCGAGTGTGGGTGCATGTTCCCATTTTCAGGCTGTTTTAGTTTTCAGTTTAGAGGAACGCTGCAAACTCACAAAAACTTCTTTCTTGTGAGGTTTTGTTGTCAGACTGATAAAAGCAGCAGCAGCTGGTGTTTGATGAGCAGACGTGTGTTTCCTGTTCTGTAATAATCAGCTTGTTACCATCACATAATGAACTCAGCCGTGACCAATGAGGCCGTCCTTGTGCGGTTCTCTGGCGCTGATTCTGACTGTGACCTTCACCTCTGCAGGGTCGCCTCTGCTCGTGGCTGAGCTCGTGTTTGTCAGGCTGACAAAATAAAAGCTTCTTCATTTCTGTGGCTGAAGAGGAGTCTGCTCTTCTTCACCAACAGGAAGTGAAACATTTCTCACTGATTCTGAAATCTTCACTTGTCTCACAAATTCACAGTAACACACACACACGGTTGTGTTTTCATATCCTTGTGGGGACATCTATTTGACATCATGCTCTCCTCAGCCTTTTACTCTAACCATTAAGACTGAATGCCTAACCCTGACCTGACTGTCCCTGACACTAAAACCACATTCTGAGACTCACAAATGTCTTCAAACTTGTGGGGACGGGCATTTTGGTCCCCACAAAGACATGTAAACATGCACACACACAGGTATTAATGACCTCACAGGTTCATGTTTGGGGCTTTTAGCATCTTTGTGTGTCGGTCAGATTTAATTCACTCTTGTTTTGAGGTTTTGTGCCTTTTTGTTTCATTCTTTGTGCGTTTATTTTCTCTTTAAGCCTTTCAGGACTCGTGCTGTTGGCTTTTTCCTGGTGTGTTATTAGTATTTTTCATTTCTAAACTTATTGTAAAAGAAGGACCGATGGAACATTTATGTGAAAATAAACATGATCATTTAATGTTTTTGTCAATCACAGTGTTGGGACTAACGCGTTATTAAGTAACGTGTTACAGTAACTACGTTATTATTGTGGTAACGAGCACGGTAACTAGTTATTATGCTAAAATCAGGAACGCGTTAGTCATTACTGGGATTTAGATAGGCTCGTTACTCGTTACTTCGTGTGGTGACCAGAGGCGGAGCTTCCACAGATTCAGTAACATTAGCAAGTGGTGGAGGCCAGCAGGTGGAGGAGGGAAAGGGGGACTCAGAAGGAAAAGAGACCCGAGGCAGCCGCCGGTCCAAGTGTGAACTGAACTTCAGGTAAGAAGTTATGACCTGCAGTCTCTCTGGGTTAGATATAAACCAAGTTTAGGTGGAGTTTATTTTCGTTATTCTGACTTTTTCCGTACTGCATACTAGCTAGCATGACAGAGTTTCTATACAGCTGGGTGGGTGCTATGAAGTTAATGATGTTGAACTTTATTTTGTTCATAAGTTATTAGAATTGCCAACCGTCTCATCTGGTATTCAGAGAAAATATTACGCATTTCTTATTGAGGTGAAAAGGAACAGTTAGTCCCGTAATTCAGCTACAATGAAAAAGGCACAAAGCTGGATTTATTCTGTCTTTGCTGCACAGCTGCCTCTTCTTCTCTCATTCTCTCCCTCCCTCTCCCGTTTCTACTTCAATCATGAAAACTGATCAATGATCAGCTGATCGGCTCTCTTGTTTGTTTATCTCCCACTTTGCATCAGAAAGAGGAAACCAGCGGAGTTCACGTTAAACAACAGCAGCACGTTTAAGCTTGATCAGCTGTTGTTAGAATTTATTTCATATTAATTTCTAGTATCAGCTGATGTTTGCTGGAGCCACAGCTGCAAAAAAGCTGCTGGTCATGATGTCGGTTTGGTTATGTGGTGAGAGGGAAACATGAAGATGAAACCAGGAGATGTCCTTACTGAATCATCAGAGCTGTGATGGAGAAACAGGTTTACCTTTTAGGTGACATGAATGAGTTGAAGGGAAGTTATGAACTGTTTCTGAGAGACAAATAACACCAGGATCCTTTTTTAGGTAGCTGACAGCTGGTAACTGTGCAGGGGCGGGTCTAGCAAAGTTTTGCCAGGGGGGCCAGGTAGGGCATTAACAGGGAGAGGGGGGCACAAGGAAATACTTTTCTATCTTATTCTCATTTAAAGTGTCTCGCTTTTAAAAAATAATTATCTGAATCTTACAACAAACGATTGATAGATTGATGCATATACACCATCAAGACAGTGAGCATCACTGTCACAACAGCATTTGTTTTCATTCAAAGGCTTTAGGATTTTTGCTATAATGGTGGGCCGGTCTCTAGTCACAATGCCCAGGCTGATTTTTTTGTCCCAGTCCAGCCCTGTATGCAGCTCATCTGCAGTCTGGTGTTACCTACATCTTCCTATTCAGAAGGCAGAATTTCCGAGTTCTGAGTACAATCGACAGCACCACGACTGCAGTTCTTGTGTTGGATGTAAAAGGCGCACATGAGGCTGTGACGTAGGCTAGAATCATGGTGGCGGTCAACGGCGGTCCAGGCGTGGGATTTCTCTCGTGGAAATATGCACATTATCTTTTCCTTTCTATTGGTAGGTGGCACAGTGCACTTGTGGCAGGTAAGCAAGCTAGAAGACTGGCAAAGTTATGGAAGCAACACATTAACAAGAGAATTCTGAGTAAAACCAAAGTTACTTTCCCTAGTAACTAGTTACTTTGAAAGTAACGAGTAACTTGAAGTAACTGAGTTACTTTTGATAGAAGTAACTAGTAATGTAACTAAGTTACTAATTTAAAGTAACTTACCCAACACTGGTCAATCATTAAAAATAAATCCTGGTCTTTCATTTTGCTGCTGCATTGTTCACAGAAACAAATATTTTCCTGTTTCTTTCTGTTTGTGTGTTTCTGCTTTTGCCTGTTTAGAGCTGCTGAGCAGGAAAACCCAGACGAACAAAAACCTCTTTTAAGTAAATGTTTGAGTCACTTTGGGTCTGAAATGTAAAAATCTGCAGACTGAAACAGATTTGAAGGCATCACAGGAACAGCCTCACATTCAAAACATGAAAGAGAGGACTTTTATTTTGAAACACTCAGGAAATGACAGAGGGAAAGTTTTTTAATTAAAACAAATTATTAGTTTATACAACCACCAAAACTGTGATGATCCTCCTTCTCCCTAAGATGGCAAACTGAAACACAAGTTTCCTTGTGGCTCAGGAAACTAACCACTCCAAGTTGGTGACTTTTGGAGATTTAATTTCCTGGATGATTGAGAATGCATCAAGACGAACACAAAAGGAAGTTCACCGCTTTTAGCAGCTCCCCCCCAGACAAACAAAGAGGCAGTTGGCAGTTAGAAATCAGCAATCATTCACACACCCCCACTCCCCTCCAGAATTCTCAGGTAACAGCCTAATTTACATATGAATGACTAGCCAATTTAGCTTCCACTTGGCTGAAGCTAAAGCCTAGCTAAAAGCCTACCAGCCATTTGGCAACTCAGCCCATCACACATCCACGTCTCTCCTTGTTTCGTCTTTTATTATGAAAGGGTTGTGTTTCCATGTTCAGTGTGTTTCATGTTGCTTCCCCTGTGGTGTCAGGTTCATTTGTGTCAGCTGTGTTTCCACTTCCCTCCTTTCTCTTCTGTGTATTTAAGTCCGCTGTCTTCCTCTGGGCAGTGTTGGTGCGTTTTCCTCCGTTCACGTTATTCCGGGTTTCAGGTTATCTCCTGATTCTGTTTAGGTCCATGTTGATGTTCAGGTTTTTTCATCAGAGTTTCTCGCATGCACCTCCTCGGATTCATGTTCATGTTTTTCTTGTCATAGTTGTCATAGTCATACTGAGTTATTCCCAGGATAGGTTTTAGTTTTAGTTTCCGCTCCTGTTTGCTGGGCCTTGTTTTGTGTTCGTGTTTTTCAACCTAATAAATGGTTTGTTTTTTGTTAAGATTCAGGTCCATCTCTCCCTTGTCTGCTTCCGGGTTCATATTGCAATCACATCAGCCACAGTGACAATAAACTTATTTTGATTTTTAACTTTCTTTATTTTTTCAACAATATTATGTATATATAAACATTTTGCATCTTACAATATAAAGCCTGGATCCTGCACATATTGCACTTTGAACTTGAACTGTGTTGTCTGTTTATTGGAGATTGTACTACTTGAATTCATTATTCTGGTGATATAACACATTAATTTTCCATTTGGAATCAATATAGTATATAATACAGTATCTGTCTATCCATCTATATAGCTATTGAATTGAACTGGAGTGAATGGAAGAGAATTAAATAATGGATTTCATGTTCATGTTTATCTATGTTGTAACAGTGACGACTTGAGACATCTGTTTGGCACTATATGAAGAGAATTAAATAAAATTTAAATGAAAATGATATTAACTGTATTTATACATTTTATATTTTTGGATGAGACACTGTCAGTGTGCTGTTATATAACTCAGGTATTTTTAAGGCCTGACTGGTGGCATTGGTGCCCATTGCTTTACTGTGCTGTTGGATGTGTATGTGGGCTATCCCTTGTACCTGACATTTGATTGGGCATCACTGTGTTGCTATGGTATGATCCTGGTAGTTGTTGTTAATAAAACAATAACAAATTCAAATTCAAACATTGCTGCATTCTTCTGTCACTGAGGATTCCAAACCTGCACTCAGTCTCCTCATTACTTTGGTATTGAACAGACAAACTTTGGAGCTCCTGCAAACTTTATTCACAAACTGCAAATATTTTACACAAATCTGCGACTGACAACAAGCACAGAGACTTCAAACAATCACTGAAGTAAGCACTGAAAGATTTACTTTTAAACAATAATGATTAAGACCTTTTTCGTAAGGTTGTTTTCCCTTGATTGCCAGCTGTTACTGTTTTTATCTTCATATCTTTCATATTTGTCCACCTAAACAATGCTTTAATGATACAGTTTGAGAAGTTTGATATGAATTTATCCAACTGACTTGAAACTGAAACTGACAACTGTCCTGTAATCTTACACAGAGAAACCAAATCCTGAGTCTTTGCCTTGACAGACGCCTAAAATGCCTCGAGCTGTGGTAAGTTACCCTTCACTGTGTCTGTTTCTAAACATTAAATCGTGTGAATTTTTAAAGAAAAATCCAACAACAACAATAATAATATGTAACAGAGCAAAACGTCAGATGACTTAAATGTTCCTCTGCAACACAAAGTCAAAGTCTGCCTCCTCCACAGGCAAAGGAGAAGCTCCCACGCTCATCCAGTGCAGACCGTTGTGCTCTGGACAATGAAGTTCCCGCTTTCATGTTCCGACCTATCAGCGCACCTGCATGTGAGCTCCTAAGTCCAACACCTGCTGATGCCAGCTTTCAGTCGAAGGACACAGACAAGATCATGCATCCAGATTTGAAAAACGATCGTTCATCCCTGGATGATGAAGTGATGTTTTTCATGTGTCCTACTGATGTTCCTCTGCCTCCGAGACCTCCACCCACTGCAGAGGTAGGTCTCTGCAGAAAGCGCAGATATTCTACTGCTTTTTCTGTGGAGGATGAAGAGGAACATTTGATGCCCAAACGCATGAGGCTGATGAGTTCTGATGTTCCAGTTTCTTCAAATCCTCCACCTGCTGATGCCAGCTTCCATGCAAAGGACACAGACAAGATCATTCATCCAGATTTGAAAAATGATCATGCATCCCTGGATGATGACGTGACGTTTTTCATGTGTCCTAGCGATGTTCCTCTGCCTCCGAGACCTCCACCCACTGCAGAGGTAGGTCTCTGCAGAAAGCGCAGATATTCTACTGCTTTTTCTGTTAATGATGAAGAGGAACATTTGATGCCCAAACGCATGAGGCTGATGAGTTGGGATGTCTCTAAGTCTCCAGCTGCTGAGAAGGAGTATGTTTGCTTTACGTGTCCTGAAGACAAGAGGTCTGAGTTACCTCTCAGCTCCCTCCAAGGCCATCCACCATCACAGGTCAATAATAATGACACTGACCAGTGTACCATTCTGCTGCCTCCTGAAATCCCAGTACCTCCAAGTCCTGCCCCTGTTGGAGTTCTAGAAACTGTTGATTTTCCTTTTGTTGATAATTAAATACATGTTTGTGGTAATAAATACATTTTTGAGCAAATACATGTTGAGATGATTCGGTTGCTTATGATGGTTATAATTATCCGAACAGTATTATTCCTAATAAGATCTTTACTTTTTATACTTATTTTCTCCATGAACTATTTTGATGTCTGTTTTGAAGATCCACTCATATCATGACAGTATGCTTATTCTCAGTAGAGTGTATAGCCACATCTGAAGAAAGAATCAATTAAAGTCACTCATTAACAACTTACCACATACGCCGGAGCTGAATTCAAGATGTAAGCAGACGTTTCACAGATATCTTGGTTGTCTTTCCATTTCCTACACTAACAGTATCCTGAGAATTGGCTTATAGAGCTGATATAAAGGTGAAATTTGATGACTTAATCGAAGCATCATCAGCTTAAATGCAAATGAATCCACTGTACTTGAGGTAACCTAACACTGACCATGAACGCCACAATCACTGTGCGCCAGTCCAACACAGTGCTTTACTGTGAACTCACCACAGTACTGCAAACTAAAGTGTTTATCTTCCAGTCCAATCCAATCCATCTTTATTGAGAAAGCACTTTAAAAAACCCAGGACAAAACCAAAGTGCTGTACAGTAAATGAGTTCAGAACAATAGAATAAAACATAACAGTAAAAAAATAAAACACATAATACATAAAAAATGTAAACAGCCCTATATTTCAAAACAAGATAAAACAGCAAAAATAAACTAAAAAACTCAAACTAAAAACCAACATCTTACAAGGTGTCAAAGGTCAGGGTGAAGAGATGAGTTTTCAGGAGTGATTTAAGAACAGGCAGAGAAGAAGCCTGTCTAATCTCTAAAGGCAGATTGTGTCACAGTTTCAGAGATGCTGCAGCAAAAGCACGATGTCCTCTAAGTTTACGCTCAGTCCTGGGAACATTCAGGAACAGCTGATCAGCTGACCTGAGACAGCGGGTGGGTTTATAAGACTGTGGCAGCTCAGAGAGTTAAGATGCAGCTAGGTCATGGAGAGCTTTAAGAGACATTAATACCAATAAGCTGCTAACATGATGTTGTATTTTATTTACATGTCTGTTTTAGCTCTTTAACATTTGCATCTGTCTAACTGGCTAACCATGCAAGACTATTGCAAGCATTGCTCTGTAATAGTGCGACATTTTGGACCCCAGGAGGTCCTTCTGTATCTGCACGATGTTTGACCTGCAGTCTTTATAGCCGCCTATGTATATTCTTTTAAACCTTTTTATTGTTTTTAAATGATAGTTACGGACCAAATGTTAAACTATATAGTTGAATATATAGTTAAAGTGTTTCTCTAGATACAGAGAAAGGTTTTACATCAAAAGGTCATCTGTCTGCATATAAAACAGAAGCTTTCATGCAGATGCACTTCCTGTTTACAGACTTTGAGGTTTAGGTAGTGACGGGGGTGATTTACTGAGCGTGTAAGTTTTCCTCCTGTCAACACACTCTACAATGCCGCCCACATGCCACTCCTGTCCAGTCTTGAAAGCAAAACATGTATGTATAGTATAAAATGGTGAAATGCTGATTTCCATGTTTCAATTGAATCACTTGATTGTAATCAATTGATTGCAGAGACTTTTGTCAAGACCCTATAGAATCAGAAGTCCCGTGAACATGCACTAATAAAAGCTGCAGTTGTAATAGGGGATAAAGTGGTGTGCACAATGTGTGTTTGGATAAGATGTCAGTAATGCATTCACATTAAAATCACAGGGTTTCTTTCTTTTTCTTATTTTTCTTACATATCATGTAAAAAAAACCCCTCCTGCAGCATTTTTTCTCTGCCACAGATTTAGGAGAGGAAGAGTCCAGCATTTCAACACCTGTGCAAATGTTAGTTTATTTGATAGGTGCATCAGTAGTAATTATTTAAATTAGAGTTTTCAGCAGTGTTGTTGTATTTACAGCAAAGTGCCTGCAAAGTGTAAAAACTAATTAACTGATGATACTAGACCCTTAAAAGAGATAAACACCACTAGTCAAGTCATAATGGCTACTTACAAATACATAAGCACTCAACACAACCCACACAGTGATCTAATGCACAAAAACAAAGGAGACTTAAACTGGCTGAATCAATTACTGTAAAGAAAACATGGAGGAAGGCTTCCTGTGGTGTCTGGTTGCAGTATAGGTCATAAACCTGCCTCCTGCATTACAGCAGACAGGTCAGGGGTCAAATGAAAAGCAAAATGTTTACCTCAGATAAGGGATGCACCGATACCACTTTTTTGGAAACGAGTACGAGTACTTGCATTTCAGTACTCGCCGATACCGAGTACTTAATAAAAACATGATTTAAATTTACAGGTAACAGCTTTAGTCCTATAATTTAACAACAAACAAACAAGGGACTGGTTTGGAATTAAGAACATTTATTTAAAATGAAAAGCATGTTGTATGCAACATATTACAGAATAAATAATTATAAAAAAAATTTAAACAGTGACAGTGCAACTCAAGTATTTTTCAGTTTATTTTAAACTCTGCCGCTTTGGACAACACAAGGGGCATTAATAAACATCTTTGCCATTTAGTGCACAATATGTGAATAAACTAACAACATCCACTGACATAGAACTGTGGCAGTCAGTGCAACTGAGGTAGGTATTAACATCAAGTCTAAGATGACTCACTAAATGGAGAGAAACAGTGAGTGGCAGGGTTTTTTAAGAAAAGTAGCTTTTCTGCATCATCAGCAGTCAGACTGTTTCTGTTTTCATCTATAATGTGTGACACTGAGCTAAAAAGCCTTTCACTGTCCACACTGCTACATGGGGCTGAGAGCTATTTACAGGCTATTTTAGCCAAAGTGGGGAACCTGATTTTGTTGACACCCCAGTACTTCAGAGGACTGTCTTCACGAGGGCTTGGGGCCTCTCCGAGGTATGTGTCGAGCTCAATGGCAGCACCTGCTGCCAGCGGCAGCCTGGGCCTTGAGGAACAGTTTAGCAGGAGGTTCTGCAGCTTCTGCCCGACTCCCCTCTGCCTCACCTCTAGAAGCTCCTGCTTCAGGTGCAGCTTGGCCTCTGGAGCAGTGTTGTTGGAGAAGAAGCGATCTTTATACCTGCACAAAATTCATAAATGTATTAATATGTGGAAAAATAGGACTGATGTCATGTAATACGTGCTGTTCCAGCGTGTCTGTATGTCCTGCTGCAGTCTCTTTATTGGCTGGTTGAGCTGTCCCTGAATGTCCTCGAGGCGGGAGTAGGCTAAGGCGTTTAAAATGTTTAAAATGCCCAACTATTTTCCGTCCCACTGCTTTAGCATCAGCTATGCTCCTCTGTGCTAATAAGCGTGGGTAAATAAGCGTGGGCAAACTCTTTGTACTCATTGTCGTGTTGGGATTTTAGGTGCTTGATTAAATTACTTGTGTTAAATGCGCTACCTTTAGAGCCTCCTCTGGACAATTTCGATGAGCACAATTTGCAGTCCGCCTTTGTTTTCGTGTCTTCGTTCACTTTGAAATAGTTCCACACGGCTGACTTGTCTCGCCTCGCCTTCTCCCAGCTCTGAGACGCAGCCGGGGCCTGTGGGGCGGGCACTCGGCGCCTGTGATTAACCCCTTACATGCCGCTCAAACATAGACAGGTCTCAGACCGTGGTATTGGTCCTCGGTATCGGGGAACTTTTCACGAGTACTTTAGAAAATGTGGTATCGAGGCCGATACCAGATACCGGTATCGGTGCAACCCTACCTCAGATTAAATATTTCCCAAAGTAAATTGGACTGAACTGGCCAGTTAAATACACGAGAGGATACGAATAGAAAAAAAATTATCTAAAAACAAAGAATGAAAACCAACTATTAATTTAATACTTAAGTCTGTGAAGGTTCTCAGTCATCCAGGTCATCGTAGTCTAAGGAGCTTGGAAGGAAAAGCGTCTGGACTTCTTGAGTTGCTTGAAGACGTTTCACCTCTCATCCGAGAAGCTTCTTCAGTTCTAAGGGTCAATGGTGGGGAGTCCCAGATTTAAAACCAGTGGGAGTTTCCCCCCAAAGAGGGACAAAGGACCCCCTGATGATCCTCTACCTAATCACACGAGCCAAGATGTGAAAGCGGGTGTGGGTCCTAATCAGCCAGGGTTTCGGGTGAGCTCATTGTGAAACCTGGCCCCACCTTATCATGTGATTTCCTGAGGTCAGATGGCCCAGGATGTAAATGGTCTGAGATCCCTTCCCAGACGCCTTAACGTCCAGTGAAAACAACACATCATTTTCTCTCCAGTTACCCTCAGCAGTCCAACAGACCTCCAGCACCAGTAAAACATTAACCAGAAATTGTTTATGGGACATGTGTCGTTATTTATGTTTGTGGAAATGTGCATTAAAATTAAAATAAAGATGCTGGTGTCTGACGTTACTGACTTCCCAATTGTGTGGCTTCTGGTGTGGCCTTCACAATTCAATTTTCAATTCAATTTTATTTTCTCAGCGACAAATCACAACAATATAAAGTCGCCTCAAGGCGCTTTATATTGTAAGGCAGACCCTACAATAATACATACAGAGAAAAAGCCCAACAATCATATGACTCCCTATGAGTGAGCAGTCTGGAGACAGTGGGAAGGAAAATCCCCCTTTTAACAGGAAGAAACCTCCAGCAGAACCAGACTCAGGGAGGGGCGGGGCCATCTGCTGCGACTGGTTGGGATGAGAGAAGGAAGACAGGATAAAGACACGCTGTGGAAGAGAGACAGAGGTTAATAACAGGTATGATTCAATGCAGAGAGCTGCATTAACACACAGTGAGTAGGAAAGGTGACTGAAGAAGAAATACGCATTGCATCATGGGAATCCCTCAGCCACATACACCTGTTGCACTACACAACAAATGCAAGCATGTCAGTTTTATTCATTTTATGCTCATCTTCGTACAAATTTTAAAGGTAATGCAGTCAAAACTTTGTAAGTATCTGAGTGATTGGATGAAGCGGTTTGATGACGTAACACGTATTAGATTATAATATTATTTTATGCCATGTTAGAAATTGTGTAGGTGCTCTTTAGAAGTTAGGTCAGAAACTGTTCCAGAAGTAACAGATACTGTTTGATTGATTACAAAAAAGTTGGACTTTCTTCGGTTGGACCCGTTAACTTAAATTTGTCGAAATTGTTAGGCGCTGAATCTGTCAGGCCTGTCAGTGGTTGTAAATATAAGACGTCTTTGTAATATAAAATAAAGACGACCCTGTGTGTGACGACAGCGCACTGCAGCGCTGCGAGCTATTTTTAGACTGTGTGTGAACATGCAAATGAGCTGTGGAGCGCACAGAGGACTTTTGTTGCTGTTTAGCGTGTTTTTGAGTTTTATAATTATGATTTGCAAATAATGATACATGCCTGTAATTAAAACGCTGATTTTGCTGATTATAATACTACAGATAAGGTTTTGAATGACTACGCTGAATGTTTGATGTTCGGCTGGGTTTTGATATAGAAGAGACAAATCGAGCATGATTAAGACCGGCACGTCAGCCGGCAGAGTAAGATTGTGAGGAAAATGATATTAAATAAATCTCTCAGTGTGTTGATACAGGTGGCTACGGGCCTGGACCAACTGCCCCCACAAGCACAGCGGCCGAAGCAAATTATAGTAATGGAAACCACACTCAGCAAGAATCAGCAGCTGTGGAAAAGACAGCAGCTAGCAGAGAATTAAAGGAGAAATTAAGAGAAGCTTTAACACATAAAATTGGGGCCAACAGACTTGTAGAGGTTGGGAAGGCTTCCGGAGCATCACAACAAAAGGTGAAACAAAAACACACACAAGCAGAGTAATGTGAGAGAGAGGCACATGTTAGAGAAATGCCTTGTTTGAGGAAAAAACGTTAAATTGGCCCACCTACAAACGCACATACACGAAATGAAGAAACAGCTTACACTCATGAACACGTGAAGATTTTCCAGCAAGTTTAAAGCAGTGAAACTTAACATACACCCGCCGTTAAATAATAAAGTTTATCCACTACTAACAAATAAACTCTCTGGGTTGCAGGACAACAACTTAACTTCAAAAAAAAAAAAAAAGGCACTGGTCTGACCAACCAGTGATAACACGACAAATTTAGTGGTTAGAAAAGTCAAATTGTGACATGTTTTCTGCTGATTGATTAATACAAGTGATTACCAGATGAAAGAAAATTCCAATTTTTGTGCTTTTAAACATGATCTTAAGAATTTTAACATGTACCTGTGTTGTCCTGTCAGCTTGGTGGGTCATGAGTGAGAAAAAACAAAAAAAGGGGGAGAGAAGGCTGACACAGGGCCTGGTCCCGTTGTTTCTCCCCTCTCTGAATAACGCAGCCAAAATAACATCATTTTCCTGTTCATCTGTTTTTGTTTTGTTTTTGTTTTGTTTTTTCTCTTTATGCTTGATTACAGGCTGCTTTGTCGGCCCTGAAAGCCGAAGCTGACCCTGGACTCCTGCTCTCCCCCCTACCATCTTTGCTCTCTCCTCTACCATCTTTGATGTGACCCTGACCAAATGCTAAAGCAGCTGGACCCACAACAACAACTTGAAAATGTCAACAGTGCTGCAGGAAAACGATCTCATGCAGCGGAGACGGAGAGAGTTAAATCCAAGGCCCGTTTCACTACACGGGGAGATTTCCGTCAGCGTCTCTTCTTTCTGAGAAGACTGAGAAAGGCCCGGCTCCCACCACCGATTCTGACCACCTTCTATAGAGGAACTATCGAGAGCATCCTGAGCAGCTGTATCACTGTCTGGTTCGGGAACAGCACCATGCCGGACAGACAAGCTCTACAGAGGGTTGTGCAATCAGCTGAGCGCACCATCCGCTCTGAGCACCCTGACCTGCACTCAATCTACAGCAGGCGGTGCTGGACCAAGACCAGGAAGATCGTGAAGGACCTCAGCCATCCCAACAACAGACTGTTCTCTCTGTTGCTGTGTACGTGACAAATAAACATCTGGATTTGGAAAACGAGGCATTCGCAAAGCCAACAGCATTGTGCCTGATCGGACACACCCCTCTCACACACTCTTCACACTCTTGCCATATGGAAAAAGACAGCTTCAGCTGACAGAGCTGTGATGAGACGCCCATTAAGCCCAGATGAAAAGTGAGGCCGAGCAAAACAATGCTGACCTTAACCACTCTGCATTAAAACTGTGCAGGACAGTGACGGACCAACAATGATCGTCGGGCAGCAAAAAGGGCGTGCCAGAGACAGGAGGAGTAACTGAGGTCAGGAGGCACCTCAGAACGGACAAAACACCAGGAGAAAATAAGCTGAAGGCACAGGTGTCGGGGCTTGGCCAGGAGCTGACCTCTGAGAAGAGCCGAACAGCAGAGCCGCAAAAGGCCGTGGAGCAAAGCAAGGAAAACATCGATGGACTTCAATCTGAAGTGGACGGAAAAGATTGTGAGGTTTCTGCCCTCAGTAAGAGCTCAAGGCATCAGAGCAGAAACTGACCATGGCTCAGGAGGAGCTGGCTGATAATCGAACCCATCAGGCTTGGAGTCCCAGACACAGGACTTGGAATCAGGCCGGAGCTTGCTGGAGCAGGAGGTCGCCAAACCTGACGAAGAAGCTCCAACAGCAGGAGCAAGCCCTGAAGGAGCTACAGAAGAAAAAGGGTCAAGTTAAGGAGGAGTGGAACAGGGAGAAGTTGCAGGACACTGGAGAAAAGCACTGCCTCAATTGGGGCCAGAACCAGTATGGACAGAACTTTGAGCAGCAGCACCAACAGATGCAAACAGACTGAAAAGGAGGAGGGCAGGACCCCAGGGCATGCTTCAGGCCGTGGTTTACCCAGAACACCAGAACAGGAAAGTGATGAACACAAACACCCACACAAACACACACATCTACATGCATTGACTCAGAATGAAGAGAAACACACATATGAACATATGCACTCGTTGATTGAGTGAGAAATGACACACACACGTGCAAAAAAAAAAAAAATCGAAATGCTGATTCAACTCACTGAGGAGTGATCCACACACACACATTTACAAGCTTGTGCAATAAAGAGTGATACACACACGCTGTTGCAATGAAGAATGCTTTACTAACAAATGCTGCACACAAACATCCAAATATGGAGTCGGTTACAACAACAAGAAGCCATTGATTGTTTATTGGTTAAATGCATTTCATGCCACACAGAGGGCATCTGTGTAGATTTAGGGGACAAGGTCTAAAGTAGTTTGGTTGTGAAAACAATGTCTGTGCGTGATGTCTGTTTATGGCTCAAGGCCTCCACTGAATTGTTTACTGTGCTTCACACAGCCTGATAAGGAGCAGTGGTACAGAGTGAAAATGATGAATTAACGGTGTGAGTTTTATTTCGGAGAGAATATGAAAAGGTTGTGTTGATTTGACTCAGTTGTTTAAGTTTCTGCCAAAGCAAAACATTTGTGTGCAACCAGTGTCCACTATTGAATTAAGTCAATCCAACATGTATTTGTCAGTGCAAAAAGGAGTTACGGTACCTGTATGCCTACACAATATAGTGTGTGAAGTTTTGGTTGATCTTTGGGTTTTGTTTGACACTAGGTTGATTCTATCAGTGAGGTTTGGATTGTTCTCTTTCTCTAACATAGAGAAAGAGGGTTTGATCTTTGGACATGTTTGTAATGGGCCCCAGTATTTGTTATTATATGAGTGTTTTATTGGTTACGTTTGTTTTTGCTTTTGTTACAGTGCACTGAGATAAGAACATCAGAGAGGTGTGGTCCACCGGTGGTGATATTTTGGTATCTTGTGAGTTCCTGATTTAACAAATCAGCTCTTTAATCCAGGCCTGAGAGATTGAACTTTAAAGCGCTATAAAATATTCTTACTGAAAACAGTCGCAAAGTATTTTTCTCCATGATTATAATGGGCTTGGGAGAAATTCACTTATATGGGACATTGATCACATGAGAAGTCCTGAGCCTAAAAGGATTGCAGCGAGTCGATCCAGTCCAAAAAAGAAAAACAAACAAACAAGGAACTGTTTCCTTTAAAATGATGACGTCATCTTGCTGGTGATGGAGGCTCGAATAGGTTGCGCGTGAGACTCCATTATCAGCAATATCTGGTATGAATGTGTGTGGATGTATGCATGTGACTGGACTGTGACGGACTGACGACTAAAAGTTTTAACTGACTTGATATTGAGACAAAAACGGTGCCGACTTTAGGATTATTGAATGTCCACAGACAATTCACCCAGCCTGTAAAAGAAGGGTGGATGTTTTGTTTTTGCAAGAACAGAAGGATGACAGAGACTAAAGAGCTGTAGCTTCACAGGAGTGTGAACTGCAGGCTGAACCCTTTGGTTGCTAATTTTGAGTTACTGATGTTTGCATTAAGAAAATTGTGTTTTAGTAGCTGTGTTTCGATTAATGTATCATATTATATGGTGGGGAATGTTAAATGCTAAAGTGAAGAAAAGGTTTGATTCCACTCATGACTGAACATGTTATTATTAACCATAGTGGGTCACTGTAAAGAGTCAATTAATTTTTATAGAGGTAAAAAAACAAAACAAAAAAAAAACCTCCACCGAGGTCTATGAATAACAGGGGAATGATAGACAGCCACACTCAAAATGGAGATATGTAATGATAAACACTGGTCCCCGTCTTTTGGGCGCTTTCTTGAAGTAGTCAACAATTTAAAAGTAAGATAAAATAACAGGGGCATGTGCTGAGGGGTGGTGCTGCACAAGAACAAGAGTAAAATAAAGAGAATATTGTTTTCAGTTTTGAGAAGTGCAAATTAAAATGTACCATTACACTCAGAGGATCAATATGAAGTTTGATATTTGTTCATTTTGAATGAAGTACATGATTGGTGACTGTTCTGTCCTGAGCTTTTGTTTTTACAGCACCCGCTTGATCACACCAACAGTTTCTCGCCACCGAAGAGGGGTACTTGCAAAAAATAGAGAATGGGGAGGAATATCATCAAAACTGGAAAAGGTAATCCCCAAAGGGGGTGATAACGCCATAACTTTCACTTATGGTCAAATTCTCAAAATTTGACCCCGAACTTGAAAAATTCTTCAAACATTTAGAGACAGAGTGGAGGTTTAGATCAACACATGTCACAAACCACATAAGGCTGGAGCATTTGAATCAAAAAGGTGAATTGATACGCAGCAAAATGTTGATCATATTGATTATGTTTATTCCAGGGTGCAGAGAAGATTATTATTATTAAAGACAACAAATGAAATAACGAAAACTAGAAGTGGAAAAATTTGCGTTAACGGTAATAAAATCAAAACAAAGAGGAAAACTAACTAAAACTGTACTGAATGTTCACAAAACTAACTAAAATTAACTAGATTTATAGCAAAATGTGTTTAGTTGCATTGATGTGTGCGTGCCCTGCAATAGTAAAGTCAAGGCAGTACGTTAGTCGAGTCGTCTGTGTTGCTGCTCCGTCCACGCGCAGAATCATGTCAGGAAAAGTCGGGAGAAAGCGCCAGAGTCCAATTTAGGATTACTTTGAATATGACTGTTTTTTAGATATAGCAAGAGTCTTGTAGTGGAGAGAGACACAATGTCCTCCTGAGACCCAGGGAAAGAAAAAAGGTAAAAGTATTTTCATTTTTTTCTTTTCTTTTTTCTTTTTAAGATAAATCAAGTGCTGGGACGGTAAAATAAACACATTACAAAAACAAAATTGTTTTTAACTAATTTTATTTAAATTTTACAACATGTGCACTACAGTGCACAAGGGGAGTTCATTGATCACGAATGTGAAACTAACAACATTCAAGAGCTATTTAAGAAGATTACATGTTCCACTGAAATTTTTGTAAGCAGGATATTAAAACTTATTTATATAACAATATCATAAAAATGTAGATCAGGGATCAACTTAGAAGTCACTGACACTTCACTAGCTGTAAGCCATTGGTTCAGGAATAAGTGATTGCACTGGGCTTTCTATTTCACAAAAGTCAATTCATTTATGATATCTGAGGAAGTACTGTGATTTTTATTTTTATTTGGAGACACAAAGGAACATTTGGCACTTCCCACATCTCACATATGTTTTACTGTTGCACCCATTCTACAACTGAAATGCCTTGGACTGTTAACCATTTCAGGCAAGTGGAGTGAACCATATTTTGTCATGTTCTCCGTGAAACTAAATGAGCCTAATTCTTAAAGACCCCTCAAATCATTTACTAGATGTTTATTCTTTGAAAATTAATAAAAATCTGAGTTTAACAAAACATTTTAAATGTAAATATCAAGCTTACCTTTCTTTCTTCCATAAAATGTGCTTGTGGGCACGTCAGCCATTTTGAAAAGGTGGGAAAAACAATTGGCAAGGCCACACCCCCACACATGTGATATAATTTTAAAGGTACTGTTGTCCTCGCTAAGAAACATCAGGACTTAGAGGAGTGGCAAGTAGAGTATGAGAGCTACAAGCAAAAACTAAATGTGTACTACAGTGCGCAAAAATGAATTACTGGGCCATCAGGGGGTTATGAGGGACATTTATGACACGAAAAATCCCACAAACCTTAAAGTGCACTTGAAAAGCTCACACAAGAAGGTTAACCTAGCTTACCTTGAAGAGCTCCCCCACTCAACCCGCATCCCCCGAAAACAGCTAACCCCAGATAAGGCAGCGTGATGTATCCCAAGATAACAGGACTGGGACATCTAAATAAATGTGTGAAACAATCGCCTTCAAAAAGGTTATCAATTCACTTCAACCAAAATTAGGAACACTCGGTGCGGCAAGAGTTAATAGTTATTAGTCTCAACACCCAAGGATAACCAGAAGAGCATGATTGATATGATGGAACTGAGATTTTGTTACACTTAATTTTTGCAAAACACAACTAAAACTAAACTGAAACTAAGGATTTTCAGGAAAATAAAAACTAGACTAAACTAGCAAAGAATTGGTAAAAACTGATTCCAACTGGTAAAAAAAAATTGAAAATCTGGAGGCAAAACTAGAAAAAACATAGAAACTAATGAAAATTGCAAAATAGTTAAAACCCTGGGGCGGAGATTGGCAGATCTGACCAGGAAATGTTATAAGATGGATTGTCAGGACAGTCAGCGTTAAAGCCACTTTCAGTCCATACTAGGATGGCATTGGACATCTTCGGGGCGGAAGAGAGTTGGTGTGACCAAGGTGTGGTTTGGCTTGTTTTATGTATATTTGAGATCATATGGCTCTGGATGGACCAGTTACCAGGGCATGGAAGGAGGACAGACTCATTGACTGAGGAGAAGGAATTTCCTGGGATTGGAGATCCTCTGGGTGAGTGGTTGATTAAAAGCATGCATAAAATAGAAGTTATCTGTTGTTATTGATTGGTAATAGATTGATAATTGGCCACATTTACAGCTGTATTGACTTGTTGTGGACGTAGTCGACTTCAGGTTTAAGCACTCTAATTAACAGGTTGAAAATAGTGACATTAAAGGAAGAATATGCAGCGCCACCCTGTCAGACGCCAGTGACGGTGGAGCTCACTGATGAATCAGGTGAGCTGGATTCATGGCTGATTCAAAACTAAGATCCCCCTGCTGTGGTCAGGAAGGGGAGAACAGGGGGAAATAAAATTTAAAAGAGGCATTTATAAACGTTTATGGGTCAAGCGAAACGGGATAAAAGGGGGTGTTTTACTGTTATTTTAATATCAGCATTATTATTGTATGAGAATCATGCAACAAGTATTGCATCGATGATCATATATTGAAGCTTTTGACCTTATACTAACATCTGTGTTCCTGTGATGGTTATAACCTCTGATGAATCTTCTATTTACAGGTGTTAGGATAATGATATAATTTTTCATTGCAGGTGTAACCATGATCATTTTTATACATATTGCAACTTGTTGCTCATTGTAGAGTTGTGCTCAAGTTAATAAGGGTTAAAAGCTACAGTCAGCGTGAATGTCTGACTGATCTATTGAGGGAAAAGGCTTCGAGCACAGAAGGCCGCACGCGCTTACAAAACACTGATATCATGTTATTTTTTGTGATCTTTTCTTCAATTATGTCTTTAAGTTTAGTTTAAATAGTGGCAGTTAATTAAACGACATTTATTAAAATATTAAATACCTGAGTCAGAACATTACACGCAGATCACCTTAACGATCTGGGAAACCTTGTAGCTGCCTAACCTTTTCTTTTAATGTTCTAGCTCCGTTGATTTGACACATGGGGATGTGTCAAAAAAAAAAAAGGGGGGGGAAGTTGAGCTTTAACATCAAACAAGGATTATTTGAACATTTTATAACTTCATTTGTGTCTTTAATACCTTAGGAATGGTAAAGCTTAAGCTAATAGCGGCCCGAGAAGTTTCCGGTCTTTTGTAGAGAATCAGTAAGAAGCATAAATCATTATTTCCATGTGTAAGCATCAATCATTGAAATGAACTGAATAGCGTTTAGAAGATTTGTTAATTTCTTTGTCTTTTGTTAAAAAGAGTGGTTTCAATAATGTTCAGACACACCTTGCAAATGTGCTTATAATGAGTTGGCACTTGGTCTTTTGAAGGTCATAAGCTTCGTTCGGCGTGATGGTCCGGACTGATATATTGCAGGTATTGACTTTGAGTGCAGAGGGCTAAATGCAAACACGCTTACACACACATAGGATATGATTAGAATAAGTCCCTGGAACATTCTGAATGTTTTTAAACCAATTCTGAATCACTAGAAGGTCAGTAGATAACAACATTAGATTATTAGGGTTAGGAAGAGAGGTGTTTTGGTTTTCTGTCTCTTACAGAGAAAGGAACAGACACCAGACGAGGTCACAGATATACGAGGATCCTCCGCAGCAGAGACAGACACAGTGACTGCCAAGACACCAACTGGGTCCAAGGGTCATGGCGTTTGGGCTCCAGCTAGTCACCACAAAAGGATGGATCCCATAAACACAGCAATAACCATGAAGGGGTTGGCGGAAATCCGGGAACACCAGACCAACGAAGTTCGAGAGGCTCTTGGGCAAAAAGGGGGACACCTTCCTGTTCCTTTTTCTGGAGGATACACAGATCGTTGTTTGAAATCGGGGCAGAATAATCCCCTGATCTGTGCCACGACTGAAGGGTTGTCTAACCCCTGAGGTTGAAGAATGAAGAGCAGAGGATCACCCAACTGGACGACACTGGTAGCTGCAGCAATAACATAAAAGGCTAAAAGCTCCTTGGACAGAGGTTCTAGTCTGAGTACGTCTGGAGGGTATAAGGTAGCACCAAATAAAGCTGTGGGAGACCTGGGGAGTGTCATCTGTACCTGCTATTGTTGGAATCATAGTTTGTCTTGCATCTGAACTGCGCAAACACAGAGGTCATCCCACATATGGTTCGCCCCTCAGGGGGACAAAGGACCTCAGGAGTGAGAAGAGATGAACCCAGCCACACTGGATTATGGGGTGTTGGTGAGCTCATTATTCTAATGAGCTCATCAGGGGGAATTATTAGATTATAATATTATTTTATGCCATGTTAGACCCCTAATTAAAGATGGTGAATTATTATGTAGTTTTAGTTGGCATTATTCTCCTGAATTAGAAGAAGCTGATAACTATTGCATTAGTTAAACTGATTTGCATTACATTAAACTGCTGACTTGTTGTGAATGAATGATATTGTTTTATGATGCATTATACTGCTGAGTTATAAGAAATACTGTTCGCAGAAAGTAATTGTCTTATTTGTCTGATTAGAAGAGAACAGAATATACTGGAGTTTTCTGCCCCATCTCAGCAGGAGCAGATAGACGGGGAGCCAAGGTCGTAGCTTAGGCGCTGTGTGAGAGAAAGCATGTGAATGTTTAGGCTTTTTATGATAAGGTGGAGGCACCAGAGGCTATAAGAGTTTGAGCAATGCTCCACCATTTTGAGATCTGAGGCTGTCTGCATCAGTGCCCATCTCCCACGCGTGTGTTCATTAAAATCATCGTTTGACTCAACCCGACCGGACCAGTGTTGTTATTGTGGTTTTTCCTCTTGTCTCCATCCCCAATATTTTGAACCATAACACACGCTATTTTAGTTTAAAATGCTTATAATGTTATGATAAATGGTAGTTTTGTTGTTACTTTTACAATATTATCCATCCTTCAGTTTCAGCGAACATGACAGTTAGCAGTGTAATAATTCCTCTGTGATAAAGAAAAATTAGCTTGTTTTCTTTTTGTGTGGGAGCTGGCACAGTGTTTCAACTTTACAGCCTTTTAATATGAAAGTCCTGTCAGTACACTTCCTTTTTACATCATTTCACACTTGCCCCGTGAAGGGCAACAGTCTGACGTCTGCTTAGCCAGGAAAGCTTCAGCTTGTTTCTTTCCGCACATCTTCCTCTTCACTGTCGGTGGCTCATAGACATGTTAACAAGCATGGACGTATCAAAACTTTGCTTGATTTTGCTGTTACCACTAGCTGTGTCCCATGATGCTGAAGGTAATACAAGGAAACTATTTTCATTATGCATTATTAATATTTTTAAATTTATAACCTCCTTGCTTTTAGTTTAAACTAAACACATTATTATGGGATTAAAAAGATGGTTTAACATTCACAAAATATAGAAACTAAAGTCCTCTCTGACACAGGCTGAATCTTGTATTTACCGTATTTTGCTGTCCCTGTTTACAGAGACTGTTGTGAAGACAGTCAGGAGAGAACACGATGTCACTCGGATTTGCAACAAGGAAAGTCAGACTACTATTGTTTTGATTATCTGTAAGATCAAAAGACAGAGGGACACAGGAGGAGAGTGTCATCTGCTGTATCGACACGGAGAGAACGTTACTCAGGAATGTGACCCCAGGTTCTCAATAACAAAAGAAAATCAGACTGCCTTTCTCGAGCTGACCAGTTTAACACCAGCTGATAGTGGGAACTTCACCTGTGAGTGTACAAACACTGAAGGGACATATATTGTCCATATCAGTGTCACTGTGGAAGGTAAATGCATTTTAGTTTCTTTATCTGACACAGTTATTCAGCACTGTGTTAGCATTGTATTGACCTGCTTATGTGTTTTTTATTCTTGTAATTTGTTCATTTCTTTTCTTCTTATTTTCACTTACAGCAGTTTAAATACTCTCACTGACTCATTTATTAGGTACATCTTTGAACCGAGTTGGACCACCTTCAGCCATCAAACATGTCTTCATTTTTTGTGGCACAACAAGGCGCTAAAAACATTCCTCAAAGATTCTCAAGACATATTGAAATTACATCATCACACAGTTGCTGCAGATTCGTCAGCTGCTCTTACTTGAAGCAAACTTTCCGTTCCACCACATCCCAAAGGTGCTCTGCTGGATTGAGATCTGGTGACTGCGCAGGCCGTACATGATTTGAGCGCCGTGACATGGTGTGGTATCCTGCTGGAAGCAGCCATCAGACGATGGGTATTTTTTGGGCATAAAGACATGAATGTGGTCAGCAACAACCTTCAGGCAGGCTGTGGTGTTTAAATGATGCTCAGTGGTTACTACAGGGTCCAAAGTTTGCAAAGAAAATCCTTCACAGAGCATTACACCACCAGCAGTCTGAACTGTTAGAAATCAACTCATCGGGCAAGGCATCGTTTTTTTAGTCTTCTGTTGTCCAGACTTGCAAACTGTAGCCTCAGCTTGCTGTTGTTAGAGGACAGCAGTGATATCCAGTGTGGTCCGCTCTGCCTCAAGGTTTGATGTGTAAACAGCATTTTTACCCAGAGAATCACAGCTCACTGGATATTTTCTATTTTTCAGACCATTGTCTGTGAACAGAGATGATTGTGTGGGAAAATCCCAGCAGATCAGCAGTTTGTGAAGCACTGGGACCAGTAACATGTGCCATGTTGCTCTGTTTGAGCATTGATTTGCTGACATTTTATTATTTTATTAACCTTTATTTAACCAGGAAGATGAAGCTGACATGTGATTGACAAATGAAATGAACACTGAAATATTTGTGTTACACCCTGAACAAGTATACCTCATAAAGTGGCCAGTGAATGTATATAAGCAGTTGGACCAATTTCAGTTCATAGTAATATTCAGAAAAGATGCAAAAGAAGAAGAAGAAGACAAAAGAAAAGAGCACAGTGACAATATTTAAAGCTCTGTGGTTATAAAACTGGGGTTTCATTACTTCACTCAGAGTTTCAGTAGACGTAAACTGTGTTTGATTTGTGTTTTGATTTCCAGGAAATGAAAGTAAATGATTTTACTGACAAATGCATCTTTTCAATGATTTAGACACAAACGAGGCCCACACTTCAGCAGACAAATCTTTTTCCGTTTATCTGCCCGGTGTTGTGATCATCTTTATAACTGGAGTTATCGTGGGATTTATCTACTGGAGGAAAAGTAATGGGTGAGACTATTTTTGCTGCAGTAATTCAAAGATGATATAGATGTAGAGAAAGTAAACGGAAACATCACATTTCAATAAATGAGAATTCGCTGTATGTTAAACATCATGTCTAGAATGAACACTTTTTATCCTTCCAAAAATAATTATCATTATTAAGAGAGAAGATAATATAAATGTAGATGTTCTTACTTGATTTTTCTCTGTTTGAATGTGAATAGTGTTACACTAATGCTGACATCCTTTCTTATCAACGTGGCTGCTTAAGGTCAGGAACATCTGGAGTGTCTGTACCTGAAAATCCCAACGGTTTGGTGAGCAATTTATTGCTACGATCTACAGCAGCTAGTTAAAAGTTTGCAGAAATGTAATTTTTTACCATCAGGGCCTTATGAGCCTATACTGGTGTTTTTAAAAGTTATGTTTGACTTTATGACTTTCTGTGTCATTTCTGGGATGCTTAGAACTCATATTGCACTGCTGGAAATAGTTTATTTTGATGATTAATTTTGCATTATAATATTTATTTTTGTTTTTCCTGCATTATATAAAAATTGGTGTATTTCAGAAATAAAACTATGAAGACACTCAAAATAAATTTCCTGTGGTGGGAAACTATTTTGTGCAACTATTTTGTATTTACAGTTTTGAGAGATAAGCCTCTTAAATTTCTCTAACTAGAAATATATGTTCAAAAACAAAAACGATTTTCAATTTTTTGGTAGTTTATTGCATTTTTTTGCAATTTATGTAATTACTGTGCACCTAATGCAGACATATTATTAGAATTTGGGCTATAATGGTTGTATTGATGTATATCAACTTGAAATGCTCCCAAAAATGGCACTACAGCATGTAAAAATATAATATGAGCTCTGGCAGACTTGGTAAAACATGTACATTTATGTTTTAGGATGTTACTTATATAGATAATTACAGATTAGTGTTATAATACTATTAGTGCCAACTTCAGTGTCCTTTATTTTGTGAAGAAGCTCTTACAGAAATGAGCAGAAACATTAAATAATCCAGGCAACAGATGGAGAGATTTAAAGATCAATAGAGTGTGTGGGTAGACCGGGTTGAACTTGATTAATACCTAAAATATTTCACTTTTCTAAAGGATGACGATGAGCCAGATCAGCCCTATACAAACCTTCAGCAGCCATCGAGTGATTCCTACCAGACTCTCATCTCAGTGAACCATCAACACGACAACAAGACACGCTCAGCAAGAAGCACAGGAACTGTGGGAGTGGATAATAAAGCTCTATGAAACATTTTAAAGTATATAAAACTTTAGGTGACATACTAATATAATAATATTCATATATTATAATAAACGTCCATCTTTTCACACTGGATAGTTGTTTCCCAGTAATGGAGACCATTCAGTCATAATACTCCAACTCAGGCTCTCAGATTTAATACAATACAAACACAATAAACTGTGGCAAACATGACTCTTTGTATCAGACTAGTTTTGTTTTTGAACAAACATCTCATCATAATTTGAACACAATGTCCATCCAGATAAACAGAGAGATCAGTCTGTCTTAAACAATGTTGGTGGTTTACCTTCTACTGTCCTTCCACTTTTATGCACTTCTATTTTAGACATAGTAAAAGTTTCAGTGTAGACACAAGAGGTGAAATAAGGAGGGTGCAAGTCTTCCTGCTTTCACTATAGTCTACCTCACACTGTCAGCCACAGTTACTTCCTCACCAGCATGACTGCACGGAAACTCTGCTTTCTCCTGCTTCTGCTTGTGGTTTTTAGCAGTGAAGGTAAATATATATAATTAAAAAAGAAAAGCTGTAAAGCCAGGTGTTTAAGAAGAAAGCTTTAGTTAGGTTAGTGAAATAATATATGTGATTGATTTTCCCACAACAACAAATATATAGAAACTATAATCCCGATTTTGTTTCATTTTAACTGGAACAATTTATAGAGACTCTTGTGAAGACAATTGGAAAGAAACCCGATTCCACTCAAATATGCAGCAAAACAACTCTGAATATTACTGTGATGATACTGTGTGAGATCAGCACAGAAAGGAGCCGAGGAGAACAGTGTCGTCTGCTCTATCGTTACGACCGAGGCTTTATTCATGGCTGTGACTCCAGGTTCACACTGATCAAAGAAAATGAGACTGTGTTTCTCCACCTGCTCAACTTAACATCTGAAGACAGTGGGAACTACACCTGTGAGTGTGGATTTCGTGGTGGATTGTATGTTCTCCATCTCAGTGTGACTGTGAGAGGTAAAAACATTTTCTATTTATACCCACACCGCAGATTCAAGGTGGATGTTTGGAACTGCGTTAACACTTTCTTTTCTGTCATACATGGTTTGAGGTCGTCATTCCCGCCTGCAGCGGATTAATGAAAGGTTTCAGTCAGGAGATGAACATCTGGAATGTTTTTAAGCTCTTCTTCTGGCTAATTTGTTTAAAATTTCATTATAAAACTGCTCCAATCACAACTTTGGTGTTATTTCATCAGTGAAGTGTTTGAATGATGCAATTGTAACTCTAATGTAATGAAAAGATAAACATGTTTTCCACTTTAATATAACAGGCTAATGCAAATTTCGTGACTTTTCATGTTTTCAAAATGAAGTTTTTTTGTGTGTGTGGCAACATTCAACAGACGATGGAGATTCTTCTGGCATGAAGTTCATGGCTACAGTTCCCATCATTTCTGCTGCTGCTTCACTCATCAGTGTGGCTGTGATAACCTGTGGTTACAGCCTGAGGAGAAATCCTCGCAGGTGAAAACTTTTACTGACGCACTTAAACTCATGAAATGACCCTTTGAAATCACTTGAGCACATTACTGCATACAGCAGCCACTGTGGTGTTCAAAGTATCTCATAGGTTCTTTTAAAACACCACACATTAGTTGTAGACATAGCTAGTCTTGTTTTTGAGGTATTTTTCACCCCATGACCTCTGATGTTTTTATCCTAACAGAGAAAACAGATCAGGTCTAACTAACTTAACAGGATCTGAAACTCGCCAGATGTTTGTGAGTTTTCCATAGTTCTGTTTTACACTTAATTGTGCCGAGGCTGCAGTGCACTATGTCTGTGTTTTAAGCTGCCCTTTAATTAAATGTAAATGACAGTGTAAATTGTTGTTTAGGACAAAGAGGACCGCTACATGAGCCTTCATCGGCAAAACATCGATGTCTACCAAACTATCTCCTCCGGTCGCCTTCATCATGATGCTGAGGCCACTGCATGTCACAGTCATGTACAATAATAATCAGAGATGGAGTTTTTACCCTGACTACGTGATCTATAAAACTATGATGCTAGACATGCTATCTATAAAAGACACTGACATTTTAACTTGCCAGCATCATGTGTACTGTTAGTTTGTTTTGCACTGAAAAAAGAGAAAAATATTAACGTCCAGTAAAACTTGTAATTATGTTGTGAATGAATTGCCTTAATTCATGGCTTTTAACACCATTTAATTTCTGTTTTTTATCTGGTTTGAACGTTGAAAATCCTGCCACTTGGCTCTGTGGCCTCTGCCACCATTATGGTTTTTGCTATACTGGTCCACTTGATAGTCATATTTGATGATGATTTTACTTTATTTTGAGTCATTAGAATCAGAACGGGGGTCAGGAAAGAAGAAAAAAGATAAGCTGGGGAGAAAGTTAACAGAAGAAGAGGGAAAAATAGAGAAGAAGAGAAATAGATGGAGAGGAAGAGAGAAAAAATACTGAAAATCTATTTCATCATCTGCTGAAAAACACAAGGAAAAACCAACACAGTGGGGAACCCACAGCAACAACCAATAATATGCAGTAAGTAGGCTAGTAAGTAGTAGTAAATAATAGATATTAAATGTTACTGAGCAGTAAATGGGCCCAGAGGGCCGAGACCTGAGGGCACCCCACCCGCAGCACAGGCCCAACAGAGCCAGGGGGCCGGGCCCCACCGAGCAGCCGCCCAGAGTGAGCCACTAAACACAGAGAACCACTAATGCACTGTGGGTGGGGGCACCAGCTACTGGCAGGAAGTGTGGTGGGGGGAAATAATACGTGACTATTTTTATGTGGAGTGGAATTAAACTGCCATAGAATATGCTTGTGGTGGATTTGACTCAACACAAGCGTATTGTCAAAGTGTTCTTTGGCATGCATCGAGACAGTTTCTCAGATACTGAAGTGACTTGAGCAGAGCCAGTTAAAGCCTACTGTGCTTGAGTGGGCAGCTCAAGTTTCCACGTGGAAGGTTTAGTGAGACAAAGACAGGAAGTTAAAGCTGCTGACTAATAATCTGCAGGTTCCTGATTTGAGTCTCTGTTAAGAGGATGGTGTCTCTGAGATAATTGCTTTTGTGCATCGATAAATAAACAGGGAAATAAATGAATAGAAAAAAGCATCCGAGCGGATGTGCACCGACGGTGTGCCCACTGGTCTTAAAGTGCCTTTGCGCCCCTTACCATTTATGGAGGTCCCATTTGGGCACATTGGCATGGACCTATAGTGTACATGGATATTGCTTTGTATTAGTTCTGGTATATTATACAACACAATAACATGATGCAGTGCTGCTGTGCACCATTTCTGCAAAGAGTGTGGTGCAAGCAAGGAAGATAAGATAACTCTTGCACAGTCATACCTAGTACAATAATACAACAAAATTGGAAACTGTCCCACCATAACACAATCATTTAGATACAATATTGGACTTTGTTTACATGTAACTGCACAAATAGAATTTAGAAATGTAATTATTGACAAGAGTGAACAACCACTTATAATGTAATCTACAGCTGTGACCAAACAGCTAGATAGAGAATCAGAAGTGTTGTGTTTTCTACAAAGTTTGCTGTTTCAGTGAGAGTCATATGTCATATCATTTCAAACAGTGGCGATCCAGAAATGTTGTACAAACGAGTAAGACTAACTATAGACTTTAGCCAAAGTTGTTAAGTTAGCTAAAGAGTTGGGATTGTGTGTAAGGCATAAATAAACCTAAAATGCAATGTTTTGGACGTTCTTTGGCACATTTCCCTACTGTAGGGGTCTCTGCAAGCATACGGGGCTCTGAGAGGGAACAAGATGACAACGAGGAATTCTACTGGAAACAGTCGATCATGTCTGTCAAAGCTGAATTCAGGGCAAACTAGGCTAAATTAGTGTTTTTAGCTAACAGCTACAGTAAGCATAAAAGTGACTGTTGGGCTATTATTTGTTAACTGGGGCGATTTTAGCCCATTTTTGGGGTGCTTTGGTTCATTTTTGGGGGTGCTTTGGTTCATTTTTGGGGTGCTTTGGTTCATTTTTGGGGGTGCTTCAGCACTTACTTACTTTTTTTTGACAATATTTCCTGTTTGTGTGACACACTACTAAAAATATAAAAGGCAGAACTTGGTTGAGAGGTAACATTTTAACAACAAAAGTATCCATAATATTTTTTAATATTTTGTAATAATTTATTTGTAATAATTTATTCTGTTTCAGGAGTGTTTTTATGTATCTGTATTATATTATACAAACACATTAAAAGTGAATCTCTGTCCAAAATATGCACTCAGTTTACTTCTTACTCACTATGAGCATCATTCATTATTCTCCTCCAGTAATTAAGGTTAGGATATGTATTTTTTTTATTCCAATCCATTCTTCTTTGGCAGCATTTAAATAACCTTGATCAGAATTGATGGTTTTGTTACAGACTTTTCAAAAAAGTGTTTTGCTTTTCTTTCACAAATGTGAGATTAAATTGTTAAAAAGTACAAAACAGTGATGTCATGTTTTGTGACGAGGACCCAGGCACAGAGAGACTTGATGGATTTAAGAATCTTTTGATTTAATAAAGAAATTTGCAGACTTGCACAGAGATGGTAAAATTATGATGACTGATAAAGGAGGCGAAGACAACAGACGATGAGGACAGGGAGGATGCAGGGACCGACAGAGACGGGGAAGAAGTCTCATTGTGACGAGTAAAGTGTATCTTGGCTGGCTGGGCAGCTCTCTGGGTGCTCAGCCCCCCGAAGCTCTGATCCTAGAATCCTCCCTGAATTGTGTTAATACAGTATGTCAACATGAAAGCATAACTGTACAGGGTGGGCCAGTTATATGGATACACCGTAATAACATAGGAATGGTTGGTGATGTTAAAGTCCTGTTTGTGGCACATTAGTATATGTGAGGGGGCAAACTCCTCAAGTTCGGTGGTGACCATGGTGGCCATTTAGAAGTCGGCCATCTGATACCAAATGATACCAAACAAGGCAAAGTAAATAATTTTTAAAAGTAAATGTAGAGGAAACATCAAAAGTTGTCACGGCTGGGGCAGCAGTCGTGTGGTGGAGTGAATGAGGACCAAGATGCAGACGGCGGTGGAGATGCGAGTGGAGATTTATTTACAGTGAAAATAACAAAGGTGAGGGAAGAAGCGAACATCAACCTAAACTGGGAAGAACTAACAGACAAAGCAGAAAACATGAGGGCAGCAGGGAAACACAGAGATGACACGAAGAAGGCAGAGAGACGTGGAGAAACACCGATGGACACGGAGACTTTTCACCTGTTCCTTTTGTTTGAAGTGGCCGAACTTGGCCACAGTAGGACGTGGTCTCCCGGTCGCAGCCCGCATGGGGCCGATGCGATGCACTCTATCAAAGGCGATGTTCTTCACCGTGTCCTCCAGCAGCTTCAGGTGGGTTTTGATGAAGGTTTTGCACTCTGAGCCTTCTTCATCACAAGATCCTGGAAGCACTGATCAATGTAATCTTGGAGAGCCTCTAAACTCTCCCCGTTGTTCTCCAGGGTGTTGGAGATGATTTAGACAAATGTTGTTAGTTTGAAGACTATTGATAAGTGTATTTGGTAATACTGAAGCTTAAAGGAATTTGTTCAATTCTAAACTACCATTCGCTTTAATTTTCCGCCAAAATCTCCGGCGTCTGACGTCAGTTACAACATGAGTCGCTTACCTCTGTCACTCTGAAGTCACATTGAGTTTTCCTCACTGACTGTTTTAGACAGGATTGTGGGAGCAACACAAAAAGCAGCTTCAGCTGGAAACACACAGTTTAGTGTCTTTGCTGCTCGCTTTAAGTCACAATAAACAGGAAACTCATTGTGTCTCATGTCAGAATCACTCATATACAGGACAGGAAGAGGCGGAGCTTATTTCCTGCAGGGAGCGGTTAGCAGTCTGTGTCTTTCTCATTTCTGACTCCTAAAGAGCTGAAAAACACAGGCTGTTATTGGCTGGCTGACACTGGGATTAATGTCCTTGAAGCCAGCAGTCTTTAATGTCCAGGTTCAGAACGGGCAGGTGAAAAACAGTCCTTTATGTCCTCTGATGTTCAATAAACTGTCCTGATTACTGAGGGAGCAGAGAAAGTGTCTCCATCACTCACCACAGCTGGATGCTCTGAAATCCTGGAATCCAGCTGTGGAGAGGAGCGCCGGCGGCGTGGACGCAGTTTAGTAATCAGGGAACGGGAGACAGGAGGGAAACACAGCTGGGACCAATTACACACGCGAGACAGGAAACAGTAACACAGGACTGTCAAAGTAAAACAGGAAATATAACACAGAGTCCAAAGTAAGGAGACGTGGGACACAGTGAAGACACAGAAACAGAAACCAGAACTATAATCACAAAACAAACTCAGAAACATAAAGAGTGAATCAGCTGATTCAGTGTTTGTGACAAAAACATGGATCCTGGTTAATAACTTTTATTTGTTTGTTTCTGTATTATTTTGTGTATCGTTCTTATGAGCTGTTGTTTTGTCAGTGAAATATTATTTCATTGTTTTAAGCTTTTTGTTGACTTTGAAGTGCTTAAGTTGATATTTTTGAACATTTAATTTGTTCGATTATTGTCGAGTCGATAAAACTGTCAAACGCACAGCTGCTTCCAGCACGGCCGGAGGAGAGGTGGCCGAGCAGACGCACAACACACACAGCTCACAGGTTTGCATTTCTATATATTGCAGATGTTGCAGAAATTGAGAGTAAAGAACTCGGTCCATCTCTAGTCTCTACACACAAGCTGCTGCTGCTTCAACCTCTCTGGATCATCAGGACACAGCTGCTCCTCTCTCTTTTTTTTTCCTTTTCTTTTTTTTTTTTTTTTCATTCTTTATTTCTACAATATTACTTCACAAAGGTGATTACAAGCATTAATTTACACAGTTTACAAGAGAAAAACAAAACAGAACGAGAAGGGAGAAAGAAAGAGAGGAAAAAAAAATAATAATAATAAAAGGGGAAAAATTATATATTTTATATATTTATATAAATTAAAAAAAAAAAAAAAAACTCCGTCGGGAGTGAACAATTGACTAGATTGGTGGTTTCAAGCTTTAAAAAGAAAATTCGGTTTATGGATATTGACGTATTGGACCCACTTATCCCGACACAAATGGAACCAGGTCATCCTGTCATTAACATGAGCTGTTACTTCCTCCATCCTATATATCTCTAACGTAATTTCCCACCATAATGACACGTTCGGTATGTCTTGCGAGGACCATTTCTTTGTTATACATTTCTTACTTGCAACCAATAAAGCTCTTAACAGACATATGTCATTTTTGGACCAGTTCTGCGGTATACAGCCAAAAAAAATTGTCTTCATATCCTGAGGGAATGTACAGTTAAAAATGCCTTGTAATGTACCATGAATGTCTTTCCAGTAAGTCTGTAGCACAGGACAGTCCCACATATAATATGGGTATGATGTGCTCGTTGGTATCCACAGTTTCTCCAGCACACGGGAGGATTCCCATCATAGTGAGCCTTTTGACACGGAGTGATAAAGAACCTTATCAGAGTTTTCCATCCGAACTCCCTCCAGCTTTTGGTACTCCTCCATTGCCATTCCCACATCTGAGTCCATTCATCCCTAGAAATACGCATCCCTCCCTCCTTTTCCCATAACATCTTCACATAATCAGTTGAGTGTGGAAGCTTATTTATAAGAAAATTATACCAAAAAGAAATGAGTCTTGTATCAACATCCCCACTGTACGCCTGTCTAAATAAAGTTACCAGTTCCACATTAGTGTTTGACATCAGACCGATTGTTGTCTTTATATAGTGTCTTATTTGCAAGTATCGATAAAAATCCTGTTTTACTAGATTGTGTCTCTGTTTCAGCGTGTCAAAACTAATAAGGTTCCCATCCTTTATCAAACTATCAAATGTAGATAACCCTTTAGCCGGCCAACTTTTGAAACTTGAGTCCAATTTATTTGGGGCAAAGTCAGAATCATATGCATACCATTTGAATAAAGCCAAATCCCGTTCAAGTTTGAATTCTTTCACTACTTTTCTCCATATATTAAGTGTGCACGACACCCAGGGATTGTGAACCTTGTCAATATATTTTCGAATATTCGAATCCATCAGGACAGCTTGTATTGGGGAGGAAAACATATTCTCCTCTATAGTCTTCCAGTGTACTTGGTAGCTTGTATCACACCAATTAACCACCGTCTTCAACTGAACAGCCCAATAATAATTTTTTAGTAACCCCCATCCTCCCACCTTCTTATGTAATTGTAAAGTTTTAAAACAAACCCTTGGCCGCTTCCCCCCCCCATATAAACCGCGTTATTATTTTATCCCATTCATTGAAACGACTTGGGTCAATGGATATTGGTAGTGTTTGGAATAAATATAATATTCTTGGCAAAATGTTCATTTTAATAGATTCAACTCGTGAGTGTAAAGAAAGAAAGGGGATCATGTTCCATCGCCTAATATCACCCACTATTCTCCTTTGTAGAGAACCAAAATTCTCCTCAGATAGTTTAGTTAAATCCTTGGGAATAACAACTCCTAGATATTTCAATGATTGTGCTTGCCAATTCATTGGATATTGAACAACCATGTGAGCTGGGGGGTTGTAGTTATAACTGAGAATTTGAGTTTTAGACATATTAATTTTATATCCAGAGAGTTTCCCAAATTTTTGACACAGATTCATCAGCGAAGGCAAGGAGTTAGTGGGCTGATCTAAGCAGATCAATATGTCGTCCGCATAACAAGCAAGCTTGTGTTCCTGTCCTGCAATAGTGATCCCCTTAATGTCTTTATTTTGTCTAATTGATTGTGCCAAGGGTTCTAAGTACAATGCAAACAGGAGCGGGGACCAAGCACAGCCTTGTTTATTTCCTCTCTGCAAAACAAAGCTATTTGAGAGAGAACCATTAACTTTAATTCTTGCGGTGGGGTTAGTGTATAATGCCCTCACTGTATCAACAATTCCCTTATGTAAGCCGAATTTATCCAAGACTTTATATAGAAAGTCCCAATTTACCGAATCAAAGGCTTTTTCTGCATCAATACTCATAAGCATGGCTGTACTCTTAGATGTCTGTATCTGATGTATTACATGAAGAGTTCTACGTATATTATCCTGAGTCTGTCGTCGTCTTATAAACCCCGTTTGATCATTGCTGATCAAGTCAGGTAAAAATTCTTCCATTCTCCTGGCCATTATCGAAGTAAACAATCTATAATCTATGTTAAGGACAGAAATAGGTCTATATGAGCCACACTCCATTTTGTCTTTCCCTTCTTTCGGAATAGCCGAAATAATTGCCTCCTTCCAACTCGGTGGAATTTGCGCTGTTTTTAACACCCAGTTAAAAGTAGTAAGTAGTGTAGGGATCAAGTCCTGTTTGAATTCCCGATACCACTCCGCGGTGTAACCATCGGAGCCTGGTGACTTATTTGATTTCAGCCTATTGATGGCATTCATAAGTTCAGCTTCCGTCACCTCCGCTATCATCGTTTTATTTTGTTCCTCGTTAAAGCTTGGTAGGCATAAAGGGTTCAGGAAATTGTCCATTTCGTGTTCAGCCCCCCCTGGGACTCCCGCATATAATGTTTTATAGAATGATTCAAAGGCATTCTGTATCTTGCAAGGATGAGTCATTATATTCCCCGTCTCTGGGTGTTTGATTTTAGTTACAGTATTCTCCGCTATCTTCTTCTTAAGTTTCCATGCTAAAATTTTCATTGATTGCGATCCTCCATCATAATGTTTCTGTTTCAAATATAACAATTTTCTCTTTATCGTTTGTATACTCTGCATATTTATTTCATTTCTAATCATTGTTAATTTCTGCAAGGTGCCCACTGAAGGCTTATGTTTGTGCTCACTTTCTAATTGTTTTTGAATCGCTTGTAAATCTTCCATTTTTTTCTCTCTTGCTTTTTTTTGGAAGGAGGCAAATGCTATAATCTTCCCCCTCATAACAGCTTTTAATGCATCCCATAGTATCGGGGGTAACACCTCCCCGTTATCATTAATTTCAAGGTAGTCTTTGAGCTCTGCCTTTATCACTTTCCTAAATTCCACATCTTTAAGCAGGGATGGATTCAATCTCCAAATTGAAATTTTGGGGTGTACAGCGGTGCGTGATCACTTATATCTATCAAGCCCATCTCGCATGTTAAGATTTTATCCCTATCTCTTCCAAACATTAAAAAATAATCTATCCTCGTGTAGAGTGAGTGTGGGGCTGAAAAATGAGAGTAATCCCTCCTTGTAGGAAAGCGATTTCTCCATACATCAATTAAACCCACCTCATCGAACAGTGCTGAGATTCTTTTATATAATATACTCGATCCCGGCTTCTTTCTTTTAGAGCTGTCTAGATCCGGCTGTAGGCGTATATTCAGATCACCGCCGCAAATTAAAGGGCCTTGCTGCTCCTCTCTCAGCACACACACCGTCCTGTTTACCATCATCAGCTCCACCTGCAGAGAGAAGGAGGAAGAGCAGAGGAGATAAACGAGTGTTTCCAGAGACTCTTCATCAGCTGTCAGTCAGTGATGCAGCACATCCAGTATAAAGAGCAGCAGGGACGTCAGTGCTGGGACTGTACTAGGACTCATTGTTGCTTCACTTTTTCTAATCTTTGGATTTTTATTGAAGTTGCTGAAAATGTTTTTCCCTCCTAGTTTGAGTTTGGACTTTCATTCATTAGAAGAACCTTGGTGTGTCCACTCTGAGCTCTGTAGGAACCCCAACAACAAGCCCAACAATCCAGATGGACGGTTCCAGCTGTTAACTGGAGGAATTCCATCCAAACATCTGCTCTCACTAAATTCTTCCTCACCTACAGACTGTGTTCTTCACTGCTTTAAACTTGGAAATCAATGCAGTCATTGGTCTGCGTGCTGCTTTGTTCAGAGAGCTGATTGGCTGTTGACAGCGTTTGATCAGAGCGTGTCAGCCGTTACTATGGTGACCATAAAGGTGAGAAACAGGAAGTGTTTGTGTCCAATCCTGAAGCCTGTCACCGTTCTCCTCTCACAGCTTCACTGAGAAGCTGCAGCTTTACAGGAAACACTGGATCTTCGTTTCATACTGACTGTGTTTAGTACAATACTGCTGACAGCACCACCCACTCACTCCATCACTCTACTTACTCCAGAGTCTCCAGTCTGTAGTCTGGACTCTTCTGAAGATCAGACAGCTGCTTCACATCTGGATCCTTCAGGTTGTTTCCATACAGGTACAGCTCTCTCAGATGGGAGGGGTTGGACTTCAGTGCTGCTGCCAGATAATCACAGCTGATCTTTGACAAACCACAGTCCCTCAATCTGTATAAAGAATGAAAGATGTAAGTTTATTAGACAAAGTGCTTGAAATCATTCAGTGTTTCATCATCTGTTCAGAGCTGAAGAAGGTTCAGAATGTAGAAGTTTAGAAAATGGAAACTCCAAACAGCTGAAGCCAACAGGAAGCAGCTTCAAACAGGAAACTGTGCAGAGTTTCAGACTATATGTCCTGATGCAGCCAGTTGGATTTTGGAGATTTGAATCTCTGTTCTGTGACTAAGTCCTTGAATCATTTCTTCCAGTTGGTCCAACAAGACAGACTAAGTATTGGACATGTGTTGTGGCTCCATCAGGGGAGCTTCTAAATGTGATGTGATGGCCCCTCTGGGTCTGTCAGGTCACAGCACTGAAGAGAGCTCAAACTGGGCACACAGCTGTTCCAGTCTGGACCAAAGACTCTATACTGGGACTGAGGGACTGCTTTGACTGCACCCACTGGGACTTTTTAAAGGCTCATGTTCTCACTTAGATCATCGATTTCTACTGACATTTCTTTCTGGGAAAAATGGGGATTACTTTGGAAACAGGAAGTATTTTCCCCAATAAGCAGCCCTGGATTAGTAAATCACTCCAACATGTTCTCAGGCAGAAGAAGCTGTCTTGTTATGAGGGAGAGAAGAAAAAGATTGAGGCACAGAAACCTGTTGAAAGAGAGATAAAGCAGCTAAAATCAGGTGTACAAGTAAAGCAGAGGATGAGCTGAATAAAGGACACTCAAGGCTGGCTTGGAAAGGAATGAAGTCCATGGTGGGGATGCAGAACAAGGAGCAAAGATGAATGTGATGCTGAATCAGCAGAAGACTTGGACTCATTTGATTCCAGCTTTGATATCATTGATTTCAATGAAGAGCTTTGTGATTGTAGCAAAGGGCTGGTAGCTCTGAGAGTCCCACTGATGAGGTGTTTGTGTGGAAATCTCTTAGTGGGACCAAAGAGAGAAAAAGCCCTGGTCCTGATGCTGTGGGAGGGAAATGATTGAAGTGTGCTGTGAGGAACTGACTGGGAGATTTTCACACATTTTCCAGTCCTCCTTGGAACAACAGGAAGTTCCCAGCATATGGAAACAAAGGTTAAGTGTCCTATGGCACTCAGTGATGATGGTGCTGTGGCCCCACCACCTCCACCTCTTTGTAAAGGAACTAACTGTAATCTGAAGCTTCAAATGGAACTAAGACTTCCTCCACTAGGTGGCAGTGTCTGATGAGAAAGTGTTAGTGGAGCTGGCCTGGAGTCAGAAACAGGAAGATGCAGGATTTGGGCTGAAATGGGCAAAAGTGGTTAGCACTAGTGCCTTAGAGCAAGAAGGTTGTAGGTTGAAGCTTGTTGGTCAGCTGGGCCTTTCTGTGGAGGTTGGATGTTCTCCCACAGTCCAATGAAATGCTGCTTAGGTTCATTGGTGCTTCTACATTGGCTGTAGGTGTGGATGTGAGGGAGTGCTTCTCTGTCGCTCTCTGTTGGCCCTGTGATGGACTGCTCACCTGTGCAGGTGGACCACGCCTCTTGCCCTATGACAGCTAGGGCACAGGCTGCAGCCCTGTGAGCCTAAGCTGAATAAACAGTTAGCAAAAATGATCCATAGATGGCCTGAAATCCCCCAGTTAGCAGTTTGGTAGATAGCTATGACATGCTAATCCCATCCAGCAGCTGTATTCTACCTGTAAGCTGATCCCTGCTGAGCCAAAGCACTTTTTCATATACAAATTACAACCTTTAATAGAAACCTATTGGTCAGCATCTTATTAGCCTGCTGTTAGCTTCATTCCACAGAAAACTGAGAGAAACTAACAGAGTTGATAAAGAATAAAGAGAAATGTGCTGATTTAAAGCCTTTGAAGTGCTTCAGATGATCTCTGTCCACTTCTGTCCACTCATTCATTCATGTAAGCTTTCTAATGCAGCTTTGATCTTCACAGTCTGCTTGATGAAACTCATTCTAAGCCTGAATGTCAGAGTGTTCCTCCTTCTCTTTCCCATCATTCATGCTGGCAGTGGAGGAGATTTGGATGTTGGACTGTGTTTTGGATGATGTGTGTATGTTTGTGTTGGACTGCTGTCTGTAAAGCAAACGCACATTTTGCTTTGGATTTCAGTGTCAGACAGACTTTAAGGGGCAATGAAGAGTTTGAGAGTTTCACAGTGAATTTTCCAGTGGAGGATTTTTCTTCTTCTTTGAAGGTTTGAAATGTGAACATTGTTCTGCTGCAGTCAATGGACTAAACCAGAGAAGAAGAAAACAGACTTTACCATGAAGATCCTCAGTGTGGATCAGTATAATATCAGCCTGATGTCTGCAGTTTAGTGTCAGCACAACTTTCACATCATATTCATCTCAGCACAACTAAAACATGCTGACTGACCTCAGAGTTTCAAGTTTACATCCTGGACTCTCCAGGAAACCACACAGATGCTTCACTCCTGGATCCTGCAGCTTGTTGTTGTCGGTCAGGTCCAGCTGTCTCAGATGGGAGGGGTTGGACTTCAGTGCTGCTGCCAGATAATCACAGCTGATCTCTGACAAACCACAGCTCCACAATCTGTATAAAGAATGAAAGATGTAAGTTTATTAGACAAAGTGCTTGAAATCATTCAGTGTTTCATCATCTGTTCAGAGCTGAAGAAGGTTCAGAATGTAGAAGTTTAGAAAATGGAAACTCCAAACAGCTGAAGCCAACAGGAAGCAGCTTCAAACAAACACAACAAGAGAAAAAACTCTGAATGTTTCACATTAAAGTCGTACATTTCTCATAAAAACAGGACAAAGACTTGAAAAAGTCGTGTTTTTCCTTCCAGGAACCACATGGCTTCACTTTTAAAGGTGAAGTGTGACAGAAATGGACATATTTGAAGTCCAACACCTTTTTCCAGTCACATTATTAAAGCAGACAAACTACAAGCTCATTTTCATTCCAACAAGTCATCTTCTGACCTGGACTAACAACACTGGTCTCTATGTGCAGCTGGCTGTGAGACCAGTGCTCAGGGAGCGTCTACAAAGTGCAACACTGAAAGAACATCACACACTCATTTGCTTCCAGCACTTTCACACAAACATCTACTGTCATTATTGTCACCAAACTCTGTGGATCCTTTATTGCAAATTCAAATGGGATCAAATGGTCAGACAAAAGAGGGTTATGAGGAAATATGATGAAATGTTGTGTATTAGCAGCAACTTATTGAATCTTTTTCCTCAGAAACCAAACAAAATGATTGACAAACATGTTTTTACAAACTCAGTGTTGGACTTGGATCAGCAGGATAAGCTGATGTTTAAAGGCATTTGAGTCTCGCTGTATGAGAGTCCAGTTCTTACTCAATATTTATGGATGATGTTCTTTCAGTGTTGCACTTTGTTTGGCACGAAATTATTTGGCCTCTCAGATGCTTTTAGAGATTCCCAAATGACTGATGATGACATCTCTGGGGTCTGATTGATAGAAAAAAAATCTCTTTGAGACCTTTTGTAACTGACAAACTCTTCATCTGCTAACAACACTGAGTTGAATCTCCATGGCTGATAGTTGGAGCAGGCATCAGGAATACACATTGAAAAAACAAGAGGAGAAATCACCAGAGTCTTATAATCACATTCTGTAACTAAAGGGAGACGTTTTTCTATACAAATATATGTTTTATGGACATTAGAAAAAAAAGAGTATTGATGTGAAGCAGGATTATGAAATCTCCATACATCAGCCAGCCCATAATTATCAAGAAAGCTCTGAATGACGCATGCTGAGTTTGGACTAAGTGTACTTTTGTGTGAACTGTGGTCCATAGCAGATAATGAGCAGTTTAGGTCTCCCTCAAAGATGATATTGTGTGATGACATATTGGGGAGCCGCGCAAAGACATTAGTGAAAAATCTGTGATCGTCCCAATTAGAGGCGTAGATATTTGCTAAGATCAAAGGAAAACCATAAACTATATTTTCTGCACTTAAAATCCTGTAATTTTCTCATAAATCGACAGTGCGGCTTATGGATGAATTCTGGTTGTGCTTACTGACCTCGAACCAATTTTATGTGCTACACGGCGCTCAGAAACCTTTCAAAAGATGTTTTGGTACGACTTTGCTCAGCTACGAGGCCGCACCGCTTGATGGATTGTTGGAGCATTACAGCTACGAGGAGCCTCGCGGAGTGATACGTACTCTGCTTCAACGTAATATTACTGTATTGAGTGTGTATAAGGACCATAAATGGCACCTGTAAGAGACACGGTTACAAAGAGGGTTTCAAACTCCAGGCTGTCAGTCACGCAGTAGAACCTGGGAACAGAGCAGCTGCTTGTTATTATGCTCAGCGTCTGTTTACATTTTGACTGCACGATTGTGAGCTTTTTGTTATGCACAAACACAACATTGTTTTCTTTTATTTATGGAGCATTATTATTTAATAAATGCTGATCATTTATTTCTGAGTAATTGTTTCATGTACATCTACGCTGTATGTTAATAAATGTGCCTGTGTGAGATTTGGGACACAGCTTTGACTAAGAACTCTCTTTTTGTTCGTACTTTCTGGCTTCAAAAATATCGAGATATATATCGTATATCGCCATCCAGCTAAAGAATATCGAGATATGAACTTTGGGTCATATCGCCCAGTCGTAATATTGCAATAGGTTGTCCGTTAAACTCAAGCGGGGCTTGGGCCCTGGCACGGCGTAGCCACACAATCCTGGTAGTAGTGACGCTCGGCTATGACGGCGTGCGGGTCACCAGCTGGCTTTCTCAGGATAGGGCTCCTGTGTGAGCGGTCGACAATAACGTCTTTATCCATACCCAGCACTTCACGTAGTAGCACGGATACGGCCGTGGAGGAGCTCGAGTCCAGGCCCTCTGGGATCCCTATGATGTGGATGTTAGCTCTCCGCTTCCTGCCTTCATCACATTTATCCTTCAGGTCAGACAGCTCCTCCTTCATACTCTCTACTGTAGACTGCAGGGTGGTCACCTCATCGCTCCACATTGACAGCCCATCCTCAGCTTCTTTCACTGTAACCTTTACTCCATCAACTTCGCCGCACGTCGCCGCCATGCTGTTAGCGATCTCATTTCTCAGTCCTTGCACGTCAGCCCTTATATTGTCAAAATCTTCTTTCAATGCATTTCTGACTTCTTCTTTTAACAGCGTACTAATGTCCTCTTTAATGGATTGAAGAAGCTCCAGTTTTAGAGCAGTAGGATCCACATCACGCGCGTCTGTTGAGTCTGCTCTTCAGCGGCCGTAGAGCTGGACGCTGCCCTTTGGCCATCATCGATACTCTCGCCCGAGATCGCACCGGGGCTAAAATATTCACCTGCTCAGCTGTTTTTGATCAGTTTGAGCCTGTGTGGTTTGATCAGGTGGAGGAACGATGTGATGCTATAAAGACATCATCTTGTCCAAATGAAGTTGTTCCAACACGTGTTTAAAAAGATTTTAAAGGTTGTCGGTTCCGACATCTTAGCGATTTTTAACAGCAGTCTTAGTTCAGGTGTTGTACAGCCTGTTTTAAACATGCTGTTGTACAGCCTGTACTAAAAACCTGATCTGGATCCTCTGTCTGCTCAAACTTCAGGCCTATTTCAAAGCTTCCCTTCCTGTCGAAGATTTTGTAAAAGATTATATTTGTTCAGCTGCAATCTGTTGTAAAGGTTTCAGTCTGGTTTTAAACAGAGGCGGAGCCAGACATTTGAAACACCCGGGGCTTAGCCCAAAGAGTAGTATGCATGTGGGATTTTTTTTTTTTTTTTTTTTTTGGGGGGGGGGTGTAGAAATGACTGAAAGATTAATAGGCTCTGTTCAAAAAAGAATGACTTCATATAGGGAAAAATATATATCACATGTGCAGGACACCTTAAACTAGTTTTTTAATTAAGCAGCAAGGCAGAACAAGGTCAGGGCTGTATCAAGACACGAGGACTAAACCCCAATTCAACCAGACCCAGAACTGATCCAGAATTAAAACAGGACTACAACAGTTCAAAATCAGGACTACTGAGGACTTAACCAAGACAGAACCAGAATCAGAACTAGATGATAGCATTAAAAATCATCATAGACCTGCACTACACTTATTTTTTAATTCTACCAAAGTCCACTATTTAGATTGAGAAAAGTTTATATAATTATTTAACCTTGTTGTGCAAACAAGCCTGCATAACTTAATAAATACAGAATTTGAAAAATAACAAACCTAAAAAGAAACACTAGGTACGAGATACATGAGGACCTATGATACGCTGATACTTTTGGTAAACAACCATTTGACTAACATGTGTGTCTCACCTGCTCTTGTTCATCTGTTCTGTCCTCGTTCTCCTCTCTCTCCCTCTTTGTGCTGACAATCATCAAATATACAGATATTTACAAACTCTTCAGATAAAAACACAAACACTTTTTTAATTGTAACATCAAATCAGACTAAATGTTTATTTTTTTAGATTGATAAATATAAAAACATATTTGTTAACTTTAAGAGTAAAGAGAGAAACTATCTGTGTTTCTTAATTGCAAATGGCACCAAATTGTATTCAAACTGAGCCACACTTATGGAGCTCCACAGTTCTTTTCCTGGTGTTTTGGTTGACATCTCTTGATTTTCCCATGTCAAAGAAACAGACTCTGTGTTTTGCCTTATATGCATCCACAGGTGTGCCACCAATTTACTCACATGGACTCTACTAACCTATCAGAAGCTTCTTCAGCTCAGAATGGAATCGTCTGCAGTTTTCTTATTAATTAACAATAAATTTAGTGTACATGTACTCCTACATTTGATGAAAGTGATAAAAATAGCTCTGTCTCTCTTTATTCTGAAATTTAACTAATTCAAAATATATTTCAATATTTATCTAAAACAAAAATTTACTCTAAATTGATGTTGTACAGTAAAAATGTTTTATGTTTTCTCCCTAAAGTGTAAATAACTGGTTACAAATGTGAATATCCTGCTGTGTACTGAAATCCCTCTTGTTTTGCATAGAAATATACTGAACAACATACAAAGCATAATATATAAAATAACATTTACCTGAGTTTTTTCTTTGAAAGAAGCCTCTAATGTCCATTCTTATATTTCAGTACATAACTGAAACCGATTTAGTCGGGGAGGGTAAGAACTGAAAATATGAAATAAACACACGTAAGCTAAGACTCTAAAAAAAATAGCATTTGTTCGGCTTTTCATTTCGCCATTTGTTGATTCACTTGAAGAGCAAGTAACGTAATATTGGTCAAGTGATCAGTTTCATATCAATCTTTCGTGATGCACCGTCATATTTACATTATTTGTACGGTACGAATGATTTGCTTTGGTACCTGCTCAAACTTAAGCTCTCCTTAGTATGGCTGGCTCCGTCTCTACAACAGCGCACTCACGGGCAGCAGCTGCCCCGCCCCCTCGCTCAGTCGCTTAGTGCCTGAGCTCGGATCATACCAATATCAGGGGGGGATTCACGCACAGTCGTAAATTCCCACAGTGTGCACTATGTGCTTCGAATATTGTGTGTACTTTTTGTTTTATACAGTTGTCAGCCAGGCATCTAACTATGAAAAAATTACACTCCAAAATACCCCGGGCTTCTGACAAAACAACCCGGGCTTAAGCCCCGTAAGCCACCCCCCCGCTCCGCCCCTGGTTTTAAAGCTCTTCACAGCACTGAAACTGCCCTTTGAAAAGTTCTTAATGATCTTTTATCAGCCACTGATCAGGAGACTCAGCTGTGCTTTTGGATCTGACTGCTGCCTTGACCACAGCATCTTGACCTCACCATTGGAGCATGGCGGCATCAAGGGCGCTCTATTAGACTGGTTCAGCTCTTTTATTAAATCGCATTATTACATTTGGGGCTTATATTTGACGGCAATTTGAAAAACAGCTGAGCTCAGTTGTACAGCGGTCTTTCTTCAAACTGAGGCTTTTATCTAAGGTGAGATCATTTCTATCTTTTAAAAACCTTGAACGGGCGATCCACGTTTTCATGACGTCCCAGCTGGATTATTGTAACTCCTTATATGTTGGAGTTAGTGGGACCTGCCTGGCAAGACTGCAGCTGGTCCAGAAAGCTGCAGCTCGTCTTCTGACACAAGCTCAAAGACATTTATCGTCCCAACAACCACATATACGCTGGTCCCTCGCTGTAACACAGTTCACCTTTGGCGGCCTCGCTGTTTCGCTGATCTTTTTTGTGCAATTTTGCATGTTTTTGTTTTTTACAGCGCATTGTGTTCTGCGTCCTGATTGGCTGTAGACCATTGTCAGCCAATCTCGTGCCGTGTCTCCTGTACAGTACAGAATGTGTTCAAATTTACAGCAGTGTGACTCTGCAGTGCTGCACTGTATGTTTGTACGTTTTGTCCCCAACAAACAACAATGATGACGAGACGTTTTGCACCTGTGGTAGCAGCCAAAGGCAGAGGAAGATGCTGACCATCATAGTTTCAACAAGGAGGCAAAAAGGTTGTAACTGTCCACAACAAGAACATCGTAAGGATGGAGTCAGCTTTGGCTTTGTGGCTCAGTGACCGCAGGAAAAAGAACATCGTGCTGGACACCAACATTATCTGCAGAAAAACTCAAAAGCTTTATGAAACTTTACCTGACAGCGAGGAGCCCAGGCCATGGACGAGTGCTCCTCACACAGAAGCTCATTTAATGCCAGCAAAGGCTGATTTGACACGTTTCAGAAACACTTTGCTTTCACTCTTTAATAATGAACTTATTTTTCTATGAAGGTTTGAACTTTGTTTAAACAAGAGAGAAAAGTGTGAAAATGTTCATGCCTGTCTGAGAAAAGTGTAGAAAGTGTGCAGTGAGGGTTTAACTGCCTTAAAACTTCTATAATACTTGTAAAACATAAAGCTGCTACTTCATTCTGAGTCTTATTTTTAGAACGTAACTCGATAAACGAGCGACCGCAGTACTGTATTGTGTTTATTTTGAAAACTCTCAACAGGATCTTCAGATTTATTTTGAAAGCTTTATCTGGAAAACACAAACACATAAGCAGGAAACAAAGAGCGTGATATGAAACGATAGACGTTTTCATATGGTCATCATATATACATCGTTCTATCGAACAGCCCCAGCTCCTGCTGTCAGTCTCTGTAAATCTGCTCTTAAAACACATTTGTATTCACTGGCTTTTAATACAGCATGAGAGTTATTTGATATTTGATGTGTGATATTAATATTAGGAGTTATTTTAATAGTTATTTTGGATTCTTGTACAGCACTGTGGTCAACGCTGCTGCTGTAATTAATGTGCTATAAACACATAAACAATCTGCAGTTAAACATCCAAAACTAAAGATGTGATCGCTGCCTTTAGAAAATGTGCTGATGCACAAGATATCAGCTCCATTAAGGTGGAATGTGGCCGTGTTAGAAACATGTTGGAAGAAGTTTGAAGCTGAAACTGTGAAGCTGAGAGTGAAAGAGCTCCAGCATCTGTCACAGGAAACTTTCTTATTTCCACACTGATGAAAGCATCAAGCTTTGATTTCCTGCTGCTTTTATTGAGTCACACTGTGAAACTGAGCCACAGCTGAACCAGCATCCCTGTACAGCAGACACTTACAGCGCTTGGCTGCTTCCACTGGACCCTCTGCACAGAGCTTCAGTTTCCTCTTCTGGTCCCAAAGTGCAGAACAACAAGGTTTCAAACAGCTTCGTTCCAGCAGCATCAGCCACAGACATGCAGAGAGAATCCTTTGGTTGTGTTGTGTGTTTGCATATCTGCTGTGTTGCTTTGTGAGGATGGATCATCTCCTGCAGCTCCAGATAAACAAGCTGGACCTGAACCTGGTAGCTTCACTTAGAAGACACTTGTGACGGGAACGTGTGAGAAGTTTTGTGCAGACAAGTGTGGATTTAGAGTGTGGGACGAGCTCTCCACAGTCTTTGTGGAGATCCACATTCTGCATACTGCCTGTGAGAAGCTGCAGACATTTGTCCTCCAAATCCACTGAGCAGCTGCTCGTGGTGGTATTAGCTTCATGTGTGCGTGTTAGCATGAAGCCTCGGTCACACTCTGCTGTGGACACGGTCACGGACAGCTGGACGCCTGATGGACGAGTCGTCCGTCCTGTTAAACTTCTTTGAGCATGAGAAGAGCATGAGAAGCTCAGTGGACACTGTTCAGGGTTTTAACTCTCGCTTTCACTTCAGCTTCACCAACAACAGCACAAGCAGAGCAGCCCACTGCCTGCATGGCTGGGACAGCGCCCCCTGGTGACTGTAAACCACTACAACATGTAGACGGCCGTCTGCAGGCTGGATGTAGCACCACCGCAGAGACGTGCTGCAGCTCTGTTTAGTTACCCAGCTGACAGCAGAGGCTGTAGTTTACTGTTACCAACATGGAAAACTGAAGCTTCATCAGATGGAGCTACAGAGCTGGAGAACAGCTACACAGTTAATCAGGGTCCCCTCTCTCTTAATCAGGAAAGGTGGGCAGGCCGCGTGTGGGCCGCGGGCCATACGTTGAATATCACTGTTTGAAATGTGAACATTGTTCTGCTGCAGTCAATGGACTAAACCAGAGAAGAAGAAAACAGACTTTACCATGAAGATCCTCAGTGTGGATCAGTATAATATCAGCCTGATGTCTGCAGTTTAGTGTCAGCACAACTTTCACATCATATTCATCTCAGCACAACTAAAACATGCTGACTGACCTCAGAGTTTCAAGTTTACATCCTGGACTCTCCAGGAAACCACACAGATGCTTCACTCCTGGATCCTGCAGGTTGTTCTCAGTTGAAAAAGAGGAGGAGTCATTACTCAGGTCCAGCTGTCTCAGATGGGAGGGGTTGGACTTCAGTGCTGCTGCCAGATAATCACAGCTGATCTCTGACAAACCACAGCCCCTCAATCTGTATAAAGAATGAAAGATGTAAGTTTATTAGACAAAGTGCTTGAAATCATTCAGTGTTTCATCATCTGTTCAGAGCTGAAGAAGGTTCAGAATGTAGAAGTTTAGAAAATGGAAACTCCAAACAGCTGAAGCCAACAGGAAGCAGCTTCAAACAAACACAACAAGAGAAAAAACTCTGAATGTTTCACATTAAAGTCGAACATTTCTAACAAGAGTGTTTTAAAGACAGAGTCACTGATGATCATCTTCTGCCCAGTAAAACTTTGGTTTTCCTCATGTGAGTGTTAATGATGCACAAAGACTGTGAGTGCAAAGAGGGAGCGAGGAGGATGACAGAGAGATGGTACAGGAGCATCAAGAACCCGGCGAGGAAATGAGCAGAAGGACTTTGGAGCCTGTTGGATTGAAGCTTTCACAGAGACGTGTTTGACTGGACACCACCAGGACAGACTTTTAATCCCAGGATTTGGATGAGCTTTCTGTCTTTATGTTCACAAATGATGCTGTAACTCTGTGAATGTCCTGGAACTGTCAGCAGTGTGGTTACGTCCTTTTGACCTGAGTTTCCACAGCTCTTATAACAGCAGTGTACATTCAGACTGAGACACGCTTCAGTCTGTATGGACCTGTTTCTGTAGCTGCCACCATCATTCTACATGTTTGTACATCAGCTTATCAAATCCTGTCTGCTGTCTTCATTTATTACTCTTCACCTGCTTCACTGTCACTGTGTGGGCGGAGCTGCCTGAGCCCCACCCACACAGACACAGCTCCTCTCTAGAGTTAAACTTCTGCTTCATCTCCGCCTCTTTTCTTCATCCTCCACCTCTCTTTTCTCTTCTTCAGTGTTCTGCAGCCACAGAGTCTCACAGCCGTTACCACACCCATACCTGAGCAGCTAGCATTACCCAGCATGCCGTGCAGCAGTGTCAGTTTGTAAATGTGCAAGAATTCCTGCTCCAAACTGTTTCCCAGAGTGCTGTGTGCCGTGACCTTTGACCTGCTAAAGGCAGTCAGCTGTGGATTATTCATTGTTGTGTCTGATACTTAGAACTGTGAGGAAGAAGCTACACAGTTAATCAGGGTCCCCTCTCTCTGAATTAGGAAAGGTGGGCAGGCCGCGTGTGGGCCGCGGGCCATACGTTGAGCATCACTGTTTGAAATGTGAACATTGTTCTGCTGCAGTCAATGGACTAAACCAGAGAAGAAGAAAACAGACTTTACCATGAAGATCCTCAGTGTGGATCAGTATAATATCAGCCTGATGTCTGCAGTTTAGTGTCAGCACAACTTTCACATCATATTCATCTCAGCACAACTAAAACATGCTGACTGACCTCAGAGTTTCAAATCGACATCGTGGATTCTCCAGGAAACCACACAGATGCTTCACTCCTGGATCCTGCAGGTTGCTGTAGGTTCCACTCAGGTCCACCTCTGTGGGATACGAGGGGTTGGACTTCAGTGCTGCTGCCAGATAATCAAGGCCAATATCTGACAAATCACAGTCCATCAATCTGTATAAAGAATGAAAGATGTAAGTTTATTAGACAAAGTGCTTGAAATCATTCAGTGTTTCATCATCTGTTCAGAGCTGAAGAAGGTTCAGAATGTAGAAGTTTAGAAAATGGAAACTCCAAACAGCTGAAGCCAACAGGAAGCAGCTTCAAACAAACACAACAAGAGAAAAAACTCTGAATGTTTCACATTAAAGTCGTACATTTCTCATAAAAACAGGACAAAGACTTGAAAAAGTCGTGTTTTTCCTTCCAGGAACCACATGGCTTCACTTTTAAAGGTGAAGTGTGACAGAAATGGACATATTTGAAGTCCAACACCTTTTTCCAGTCACATTATTAAAGCAGACAAACTACAAGCTCATTTTCATTCCAACAAGTCATCTTCTGACCTGGACTAACAACACTGGTCTCTATGTGCAGCTGGCTGTGAGACCAGTGCTCAGGGAGCGTCTACAAAGTGCAACACTGAAAGAACATCACACACTCATTTGCTTCCAGCACTTTCACACAAACATCTACTGTCATTATTGTCACCAAACTCTGTGGATCCTTTATTGCAAATTCAAATGGGATCAAATGGTCAGACAAAAGAGGGTTATGAGGAAATATGATGAAATGTTGTGTATTAGCAGCAAGTTATTGAATCATTTTCCTCAGAAACCAAACAAAATGATTGACAAACATGTTTTTACAAACTCAGTGTTGGACTTGGATCAGCAGGATAAGCTGATGTTTAAAGGCATTTGAGTCTTGCTGTATGAGAGTCCAGTTATTACTCAATATTTATGGATGATGTTCTTTCAGTGTTGCACTTTGTAGACGCTCCCTGAGCCTCACAGCCAGCTGCACATGGACCAGCTGACATTACCCAGCATTAGAGGCGGCTGTAAAAAATTCATGTTCCCATTTAAATGGTTTTAATTTGAATAAAACGATGTTGATTCATTCAATCCTGAATCGATGTTTAATATAAATGTATTTTGCCAGAATCTCAGGTTAAAGCTCACAAACTATTTCAACAAGCAGCAAACAGCTAAAACAGTAAATGAGAGCAGCTAAACACACAAAGATGGAAACACAGAGCGTGGATCGTTCACTCGACGGCACGTACACGGACACGCCGTCGGGGCTGAAAGTGGACAGCTCACAGATCCTGAAGCTGCAGGTTTCATCTGTCTCCAACCAAAACTGAGTGAAGCAGCAGCAAAAGAAGATCCAAACTCTGCTTCACGTTTGATCAATATGCTCATGAATTCTCTCTGACTTTGGCTGTTCCTGCCTGCACAGCTCTCTCTCTCTCAGTGTACTCCAAGAACAGCTTCAAACATCTGTTTCTGCATCATTCACTGTTTATTAGCCACCAGTCTGCTGTTGTGTTCAGTGCTGTCGGCCTCTGACAGTAAAGCCTCATTTCTGCTGTTCCATGGAAACTTTTTAAAATGATGACAGATTACAAACTCTCAGCTGTGTCTGTAATCAAACCTCTGTAACTTTGCTTCACTTCAGCAGCATCAGCTCATGTTCACATGTTGCTTCATGGTTTGCTTCAGTTTTTGATCGACTGCAGAATATTTTGAAGGTTATCTGCTATAAAAAGCCAGAAGAGGAAAATCTGCTTCATGTGTTTCTGTTTGATCCTCAGTGACTTTGACACAAAGGCCTCTGCTGTGATGATCACACCTCTGATCAAGTCTCACAGTGTCACAACTGATAAATGATCAGAGTTAGAATATTTCTGACTGTCTGCTGTGTGCCGTGACCTTTGACCCTCTAAAGACAGTCAGCTGTGGATTATTCATTGTTGTGTCTGATACTTAGAACTGTGAGGAAGAAGCTACACAGTTAATCAGGGTCCCCTCTCTCTGAATCAGGAAAGGTGGGCAGGCCGCGTGTGGGCCGCGGGCCATACGTTGAGTATCACTGTTTGAAATGTGAACATTGTTCTGCTGCAGTCAATGGACTAAACCAGAGAAGAAGAAAACAGACTTTACCATGAAGATCCTCAGTGTGGATCAGTATAATATCAGCCTGATGTCTGCAGTTTAGTGTCAGCACAACTTTCACATCATATTCATCTCAGCACAACTAAAACATGCTGACTGACCTCAGAGTTTCAAGTTTACATCCTGGACTCTCCAGGAAACCACACAGATGCTTCACTCCTGGATCCTGCAGGTTGTTCCAGCTCAGCTCCAGCTCTCTCAGATGGGAGGGGTTGGACTTCAGTGCTGCTGCCAGATAATCACAGCTGATCTCTGACAAACCACAGGTCTTCAATCTGTATAAAGAATGAAAGATGTAAGTTTATTAGACAAAGTGCTTGAAATCATTCAGTGTTTCATCATCTGTTCAGAGCTGAAGAAGCTTCAGAATGTAGAAGTTTAGAAAATGGAAACTCCAAACAGCTGAAGCCAACAGGAAGCAGCTTCAAACAAACACAACAAGAGAAAAAACTCTGAATGTTTCACATTAAAGTCGTACATTTCTCATAAAAACAGGACAAAGACTTGAAAAAGTCGTGTTTTTCCTTCCAGGAACCACATGGCTTCACTTTTAAAGGTGAAGTGTGACAGAAATGGACATATTTGAAGTCCAACACCTTTTTCCAGTCACATTATTAAAGCAGACAAACTACAAGCTCATTTTCATTCCAACAAGTCATCTTCTGACCTGGACTAACAACACTGGTCTCTATGTGCAGCTGGCTGTGAGACCAGTGCTCAGGGAGCGTCTACAAAGTGCAACACTGAAAGAACATCACACACTCATTTGCTTCCAGCACTTTCACACAAACATCTACTGTCATTATTGTCACCAAACTCTGTGGATCCTTTATTGCAAATTCAAATGGGATCAAATGGTCAGACAAAAGAGGGTTATGAGGAAATATGATGAAATGTTGTGTATTAGCAGCAAGTTATTGAATCATTTTCCTCAGAAACCAAACAAAATGATTGACAAACATGTTTTTACAAACTCAGTGTTGGACTTGGATCAGCAGGATAAGCTGATGTTTAAAGGCATTTGAGTCTCGCTGTATGAGAGTCCAGTTATTACTCAATATTTATGGATGATGTTCTTTCAGTGTTGCACTTTGTAGACGCTCCCTGAGCCTCACAGCCAGCTGCACATGGACCAGCTGACATTACCCAGCATTAGAGGCGGCTGTAAAAAATTCATGTTCCCATTTAAATGGTTTTAATTTGAATAAAACGATGTTGATTCATTCAATCCTGAATCGATGTTTAATATAAATGTATTTTGCCAGAATCTCAGGTTAAAGCTCACAAACTATTTCAACAAGCAGCAAACAGCTAAAACAGTAAATGAGAGCAGCTAAACACACAAAGATGGAAACACAGAGCGTGGATCGTTCACTCGACGGCACGTACACGGACACGCCGTCGGGGCTGAAAGTGGACAGCTCACAGATCCTGAAGCTGCAGGTTTCATCTGTCTCCAACCAAAACTGAGTGAAGCAGCAGCAAAAGAAGATCCAAACTCTGCTTCACGTTTGATCAATATGCTCATGAATTCTCTCTGACTTTGGCTGTTCCTGCCTGCACAGCTCTCTCTCTCTCAGTGTACTCCAAGAACAGCTTCAAACATCTGTTTCTGCATCATTCACTGTTTATTAGCCACCAGTCTGCTGTTGTGTTCAGTGCTGTCGGCCTCTGACAGTAAAGCCTCATTTCTGCTGTTCCATGGAAACTTTTTAAAATGATGACAGATTACAAACTCTCAGCTGTGTCTGTAATCAAACCTCTGTAACTTTGCTTCACTTCAGCAGCATCAGCTCATGTTCACATGTTGCTTCATGGTTTGCTTCAGTTTTTGATCGACTGCAGAATATTTTGAAGGTTATCTGCTATAAAAAGCCAGAAGAGGAAAATCTGCTTCATGTGTTTCTGTTTGATCCTCAGTGACTTTGACACAAAGGCCTCTGCTGTGATGATCACACCTCTGATCAAGTCTCACAGTGTCACAACTGATAAATGATCAGAGTTAGAATATTTCTGACTGTCTGCTGTGTGCCGTGACCTTTGACCTGCTAAAGACAGTCAGCTGTGGATTATTCATTGTTGTGTCTGATACTTAGAACTGTGAGGAAGAAGCTACACAGTTAATCAGGGTCCCCTCTCTCTGAATCAGGAAAGGTGGGCAGGCCGCGTGTGGGCCGCGGGCCATACGTTGAGTATCACTGTTTGAAATGTGAACATTGTTCTGCTGCAGTCAATGGACTAAACCAGAGAAGAAGAAAACAGACTTTACCATGAAGATCCTCAGTGTGGATCAGTATAATATCAGCCTGATGTCTGCAGTTTAGTGTCAGCACAACTTTCACATCATATTCATCTCAGCACAACTAAAACATGCTGACTGACCTCAGAGTTTCAAGTTTACATCCTGGACTCTCCAGGAAACCACACAGATGCTTCACTCCTGGATCCTGCAGGTTGTTGTTGTCGCTCAGGTCCAGCTCTCTCAGATGGGAGGGGTTGGACTTCAGTGCTGCTGCCAGATAATCACAGCTGATCTCTGACAAACCACAGCTCCACAATCTGTATAAAGAATGAAAGATGTAAGTTTATTAGACAAAGTGCTTGAAATCATTCAGTGTTTCATCATCTGTTCAGAGCTGAAGAAGCTTCAGAATGTAGAAGTTTAGAAAATGGAAACTCCAAACAGCTGAAGCCAACAGGAAGCAGCTTCAAACAAACACAACAAGAGAAAAAACTCTGAATGTTTCACATTAAAGTCGTACATTTCTCATAAAAACAGGACAAAGACTTGAAAAAGTCGTGTTTTTCCTTCCAGGAACCACATGGCTTCACTTTTAAAGGTGAAGTGTGACAGAAATGGACATATTTGAAGTCCAACACCTTTTTCCAGTCACATTATTAAAGCAGACAAACTACAAGCTCATTTTCATTCCAACAAGTCATCTTCTGACCTGGACTAACAACACTGGTCTCTATGTGCAGCTGGCTGTGAGACCAGTGCTCAGGGAGCGTCTACAAAGTGCAACACTGAAAGAACATCACACACTCATTTGCTTCCAGCACTTTCACACAAACATCTACTGTCATTATTGTCACCAAACTCTGTGGATCCTTTATTGCAAATTCAAATGGGATCAAATGGTCAGACAAAAGAGGGTTATGAGGAAATATGATGAAATGTTGTGTATTAGCAGCAAGTTATTGAATCATTTTCCTCAGAAACCAAACAAAATGATTGACAAACATGTTTTTACAAACTCAGTGTTGGACTTGGATCAGCAGGATAAGCTGATGTTTAAAGGCATTTGAGTCTCGCTGTATGAGAGTCCAGTTCTTACTCAATATTTATGGATGATGTTCTTTCAGTGTTGCACTTTGTTTGGCACAAAATGAAATTATTTGGCCTCTCAGATGCTTTTAGAGATTCCCAAATGACTGATGATGACATCTCTGGGGTCTGATTGATAGAAAAAAAATCTCTTTGAGACCTTTTGTAACTGACAAACTCTTCATCTGCTAACAACACTGAGTTGAATCTCCATGGCTGATAGTTGGAGCAGGCATCAGGAATACACATTGAAAAAACAAGAGGAGAAATCACCAGAGTCTTATAATCACATTCTGTAACTAAAGGGAGACGTTTTTCTATACAAATATATGTTTTATGGACATTAGAAAAAAAGAGTATTGATGTGAAGCAGGATTATGAAATCTCCATACATCAGCCAGCCCATAATTATCAAGAAAGCTCTGAATGACGCATGCTGAGTTTGGACTAAGTGTACTTTTGTGTGAACTGTGGTCCATAGCAGATAATGAGCAGTTTAGGTCTCCCTCAAAGATGATATTGTGTGATGACATATTGGGGAGCCGCGCAAAGACATTAGTGAAAAATCTGTGATCGTCCCAATTAGAGGCGTAGATATTTGCTAAGATCAAAGGAAAACCATAAACTATATTTTCTGCACTTAAAATCCTGTAATTTTCTCATAAATCGACAGTGCGGCTTATGGATGAATTCTGGTTGTGCTTACTGACCTCGAACCGATTTTATGTGCTACACGGCGCTCAGAAACCTTTCAAAAGATGTTGTGGTACGACTTTGCTCAGCTACGAGGTCGCACCGCTTGATGGATTGTTGGAGCATTACAGCTACGAGGAGCCTCGCGGAGTGATACGTACTCTGCTTCAACGTAATATTACTGTATTGAGTGTGTATAAGGACCATAAATGGCACCTGTAAGAGACACGGTTACAAAGAGGGTTTCAAACTCCAGGCTGTCAGTCACGCAGTAGAACCTGGGAACAGAGCAGCTGCTTGTTATTATGCTCAGCGTCTGTTTACATTTTGACTGCACGATTGTGAGCTTTTTGTTATGCACAAAAACAACAGTTTTCTTTTATTTATGGAGCATTATTATTTAATAAATGCTGATCATTTATTTCTGAGTAATTGTTTCATGTACATCTACGCTGTATGTTAATAAATGTGCCTGTGTGAGATTTGGGACACAGCTTTGACTAAGAACTCTCTTTTTGTTCGTACTTTCTGGCTTCAAAAATATCGAGATATATATCGTATATCGCCATCCAGCTAAAGAATATCGAGATATGAACTTTGGGTCATATCGCCCAGTCGTAATATTGCAATAGGTTGTCCGTTAAACTCAAGCGGGGCTTGGGCCCTGGCACGGCGTAGCCACACAATCCTGGTAGTAGTGACGCTCGGCTATGACGGCGTGCGGGTTACCAGCTGGCTTTCTCAGGATAGGGCTCCTGTGTGAGCGGTCGACAATAACGTCTTTATCCATACCCAGCACTTCACGTAGCAGCACGGATACGGCCGTGGAGGAGCTCGAGTCCAGGCCCTCTGGGATCCCTATGATGTGGATGTTAGCTCTCCGCTTCCTGCCTTCATCACATTTATCCTTCAGGTCAGACAGCTCCTCCTTCATACTCTCTACTGTAGACTGCAGGGTGGTCACCTCATCGCTCCACATTGACAGCCCATCCTCAGCTTCTTTCACTGTAACCTTTACTCCATCAACTTCGCCGCACGTCGCCGCCATGCTGTTAGCGATCTCATTTCTCAGTCCTTGCACGTCAGCCCTTATATTGTCAAAATCTTCTTTCAATGCATTTCTGACTTCTTCTTTTAACAGCGTACTAATGTCCTCTTTAATGGATTGAAGAAGCTCCAATTTTAGAGCAGTAGGATCCACATCACGCGCGTCTGTTGAGTCTGCTCTTCAGCGGCCGTAGAGCTGGACGCTGCCCTTTGGCCATCATCAATACTCTCGCCCGAGATCGCACCGGGGCTAAAATATTCACCTGCTCAGCTGTTTTTGATCAGTTTGAGCCTGTGTGGTTTGATCAGGTGGAGGAACGATGTGATGCTATAAAGACATCATCTTGTCCAAATGATGTTGTTCCAACACGTGTTTAAAAAGATTTTAAAGGTTGTTGGTTCCGACATCTTAGCGATTTTTAACAGCAGTCTTAGTTCAGGTGTTGTACAGCCTGTTTTAAACATGCTGTTGTACAGCCTGTACTAAAAACCTGATCTGGATCCTCTGTCCGCTCAAATTTCATATGGTCATCATATATACATCGTTCTATCGAACAGCCCCAGCTCCTGCTGTCAGTCTCTGTAAATCTGCTCTGAAAACACATTTGTATTCACTGGCTTTTAATACAGCATGAGAGTTATTTGATATTTGATGTGTGATATTAATATTAGGAGTTATTTTAATCGTTATTTTGGATTCTTGTACAGCACTGTGGTCAACGCTGCTGCTGTAATTAATGTGCTATAAACACATAAACAATCTGCAGTTAAACATCCAAAACTAAAGATGTGATCGCTGCCTTTAGAAAATGTGCTGATGCACAAGATATCAGCTCCATTAAGGTGGAATGTGGCCGTGTTAGAAACATGTTGGAAGAAGTTTGAAGCTGAAACTGTGAAGCTGAGAGTGAAAGAGCTCCAGCGTCTGTCACAGGAAACTTTCTTATTTCCACACTGATGAAAGCATCAAGCTTTGATTTCCTGCTGCTTTTATTGAGTCACACTGTGAAACTGAGCCACAGCTGAACCAGCATCCCTGTACAGCAGACACTTGCAGCGCTTGGCTGCTTCCATTGGACCCTCTGCACAGAGCTTCAGTTTCCTCTTCTGGTCCCAAAGTGCAGAACAACAAGGTTTCAAACAGCTTCGTTCCAGCAGCATCAGCCACAGACATGCAGAGAGAATCCTTTGGTTGTGTTGTGTGTTTGCATATCTGCTGTGTTGCTTTGTGAGGATGGATCATCTCCTGCAGCTCCAGATAAACAAGCTGGACCTGAACCTGGTAGCTTCACTTAGAAGACACTTGTGACGGGAACGTGTGAGAAGTTTTGTGCAGACAAGTTTGGATTTAGAGTGTGGGACGAGCTCTCCACAGTCTTTGTGGAGATCCACATTCTGCATACTGCCTGTGAGAAGCTGCAGACATTTGTCCTCCAAATCCACTGAGCAGCTGCTCGTGGTGGTATTAGCTTCATGTGTGCGTGTTAGCATGAAGCCTCGGTCACACTCTGCTGTGGACACGGTCACGGACAGCTGGACGCCTGATGGACGAGTCGTCCTTCCTGTTAAACTTCTTTGAGCATGAGAAGAGCATGAGAAGCTCAGTGGACACTGTTCAGGGTTTTAACTCTTCAGGGTTTTACTCTCGCTTTCACTTCAGCTTCACCAACAACAGCACAAGCAGAGCAGCCCACTGCCTGCATGGCTGGGACAGCGCCCCCTGGTGACTGTAAACGACTACAACATGTAGACGGCCGTCTGCAGGCTGGATGTAGCACCACCGCAGAGACGTGCTGCAGCTCTGTTTAGTTACCCAGCTGACAGCAGAGGCTGTAGTTTACTGTTACCAACATGGAAAACTGAAGCTTCACCAGCTGGAGCTACAGAGCTGGAGAACAAAGGAGACTGAGAGGCCAGAATGATGTGGGAGGAAACATCAAGAGCCTGTTTGAAAGGAGACACATGTGGATGCTGTGCCAGTCTGTGGTCTGTCAGAAGTCAGCTGAGTCACACTGCAAGAAGCTGCAGAATCTCAGAGGAGGAGATTTGGAAGTGTTTGTGGGACAAACTGGACTCAAAGAAAGAAGATGTTTGTGAAGTCTTTGGTGGAGGTGAGCAGTGTGAAGCAGAACACATGCAGATGAATCAGGAGGTCAGCATCAGTGTCTCCTTGTGGTGGACGGTAAAAGAATCAGAGCCAACGCTCCCGTCCACCCTCGGCATGAAGCAGTGCTGTTTCTGAAACAGGAGGACAAGTCCAGAGAAGACAGAGGAAGCAAAGATGAGGGTGGGACAGGACAGCAGGACTTCCTTCACACCTGCAGCTCCATCACACTGCTGTAGCTCCTCTTCATCACACATGTACCTGCAGCCTGTCTTCAAGTCCAGGAGTCACCTCCACACAGTGTAGAAGCCTCCTGTGCAGACCATGGAGTCCAGCCTCTGTCAGGGAAGTCGGCACTAAAGCCTGAAAGACTTCAATCTGTCTTTATTATTTAATTTTATTATATTTTCTCCTACTGTATCATGCTGCTGAGTGACTGCTGCTCATCAAACACATTTCATTGCAATGTTGACCCTGTGCTAACTTCCATATGACAAATAAAACTGAAAACTGAAAACTAATGAGAGCTGCTGGAATCATCTCGAGCAGCAGGAAATCACTGATGTTGTTTCTAACCAAAGATATGGGACTGAGCTCCGCTGAGCTCCTTCTACTTTCATCCAGATAGAAACTGCTACAGTCTGCTGATTATTGCTTTGCCTCCATCACACGAGCTCTTTATCCTGTTCTTCACTCTCATTGGTTCTTTGTCTGCTTGTTTTTACAACAGTAGTCTTCTGATTGGTCAAAGGAGACAATCAGCTGTGACTAAATGTAGCTCCTACAGCAGTGATGGGAATAACTACTGAAGCTAATCCAGTATCAAAGCTCAGGAATCAGCAGCTCCCACCTCGTTTTCTTTCTTTTTTTTTTTTTTTTTCTAAATGACATCAGAAACAGCAGTATGCGACATTACGTGATGGCAGAGCTTCAGTTCATCCTTTGTCATTTTTTTTTTTTTTTTTAATAAATAGGACAGGGGGAATGAATGAGAGAGAGAGGGGGAGAGAAAGAAAGAAAACCAAAGGGGAGAAGAGACGGTGAGAAGGGGGGGAAGAGAGAGAAAAAAAAAAAACTCCTGGGTCACCTGTATGGAGAAAAAAAAAAAACCAAACAAACAAACAAAAACAAACAGAGGAGACAGCAAACAACAAAGAGCAACATAATAATAGAGAAAACAAAGCACCATCACAATAAACTAGCTAGTCATAGATATCAGTATTTACTAAGTAATAAACGATATTGTGCAGCACGCAAGATAGACAGCGCACAGTGTGCTTTGAGGCAGCAGCCAAGAAAGCTTTAGTCCGCGTCTGTGAATACCCATGTGTGCATACCTGTGTGGATCAGCATGCTTGCATTCCAAAGGTTTCTCCATGTAATGATCTGCTAGGGAGTGTGGGGGGGCCACAGCCCCGTCCTCCAGGGTGTGAAGCGGGTATGGAGGAGATCAAAACTCCAGACATCCAGAGGCCCCCAGAACACAAGAGACCATGGAAGACCAACAGAGGGGCAGCCGCGCCACTGTTCCAGTAAGAGCTGAGGAGAGTCCCAGATGAGGGCTCGCCCAGCAGCCGCGGAGCAGAAGTCAGGGGGAGTTGCAGTGACGCGCCCGTGAGCTCCGCCGGCCCCCAGCTGCGCCTGAGTGACCGAGCCCTAGGCCGAGAGGCCGGGGGCACCCCACCTCCAAAGGGGCCCGAGCGAGCCCCAGGCCCCAGGCCCCGACAAGCGGCCGCCAAGGAGTGAGCCGGTGTGCACCCGGACGCCCACCCCCAGACACAAAGAACCACCAACACACCGACACCTGAGGGAGTCCGCCACCGGCAGGGGAAGTGGTGGTGGGTGGAGATAGGCCTCCAAACCTTGGAGGGCCTGAGGTGTCCCCAGAGAGGTGGCGTCTGATACCCAACCTGACATATAGACACAGACATACAGGCACACACAGACACAAACATCCATTCCCACCCTCATGCTCTCATATGCACTCACTCCACACTCAACCAACGTGGAGACAGACATAAAGAGACGCTGTACACACAATCACACTCCCCAAGCGTACTCTACAAACCGGGTCTAGGTACCCTTGCCCCTGGAGGGGGGAATTGCACCCAGACCCAGGTGGTGTTACCCTTTTCCCTGCGGTGGGGAGAGGCAGACCACCCCGACTCCGCAGCAGCAGGGAGGCCCCACACCCCAGACCGCAGTCGGACGGCCAACTCCTCCTACTAGCCCTCCCGCTCCAGCAGGCCGCAGAGAATGGGGGTGGGAGAAGACTCCAAACCTCCCTCCACCCGCTCATTGTAGTGTTGATGCATATGTGTTCTAAGGTGCAATTAAAACCCAGGAGGGCATGGAGCTACCTGCCAAGGAGCAGCAGGTAAGCGCATAGTCCCTCCTGCTAACCCTCAATGACTAAGTGTATTTAAAATTGAGAGGTGGGCAACGACGTCGTTTTCTTTCAACAACTATTTTTAGCTGCTGTGTTTTTGTGTTTCTGCAGACCTCAGACATCCTGCTGCTCTGGACAACTTTTTCATTCTTTTGTATCATTATTTTGCTTTTCTTTTATTATTATGTTATATGTATTAATATGTGAAACACTTATTCTTTGTGTTTTTGCTTTGCTCCTGTCAAACTGCTTTAATAAAATCTGCTGCAGTCTAAACTGTGGACGTTCCCTTTTTAACCCTTTGTGAAACAATAAAGGTTTAAATCTGAGTATTCATCTATGTTAGTGTTTAATGGGTCTAATAGGTTGCTTTTAGGGGGTGGGTTTTTATAATCGATTTATCGATTAAAATCGATTCTGGCTTGGATAACGTAAAATCGATTAATTAAAATCCTGAATCTATTTTTTAATATAAATTTATTTTGCTTGAAATTCCAGAATTTCTGGTGAAATCTCACAAAATTTCAACAACAGCTAAGACAGTAAATGAGAGCAGGAACACGGATTCTGCACAAAGACTTAAACACACAGCGCGACCCGCGAATCAGAATCAGTGAGATGTCGCTTTTCTCACCTGATGGCACGGACACGGTCGGGGTTGAAAGCCGACAGCTCGCTGATTCTGATGTTTCGGCGGCTCCGAGCTTTGTGTTTAACCTGTTTGAACCTGCTTAGCTATACCATACCGTCACTGCCATTATATTATGCTGCTATTCATACACAGCAAATTCAAAAGTGTTAAATTTTTTGGTGTTAATAGTCTCCTTGCAAAAGTAGAGTTAATTTTACTCTAAGTAGAGTCACATTCTTTTAATGTAACTCTGAGGTGTAAAATGATAGTAGTTAAAATCGAGTGTTAAAAATGAGTGTTTCTCTGTCAAATCTGGAGGTGTTACAATGGAAACATTAACTCTTGACCTCTTAACTCTGAACTCCTAGAGGGGCTATGACACCAACAGAGTAAATTCACAGACTCCGCCCCCAGCACGGCTCCAATCGAAGCTGAAGTGAAGCCGTTTCAGAACATTTTGCTCTACATATTTGAGTTGTTTGCCATGCTTGGTAAGTCATTTTTTCAAAGATTGTTTCAATTGTTATTAGCTTTTACTTCTGTGGCTCTTTGGAGTTGAGACAAAGCTGTGTGAAAGGCATTAGCCATGTTGCTCGCTGATAGCATAATATTCTGTTTTAGCTAGCTGAAAGGTATTGTTTGCGGGCAAATACCACAGCCTTGAAAAAAAGCTTGCATGTGAATTTTCAGTCAAACTTTTGGTCAAATACACCTAAAACAATGTCTAGAGTGTGAAATGTTGGTATAATGGTGCTACTTGAAGCCTGAAAACGATCGCCCATAAAAAAAAAACAAAAAAAACGAGCAAACAGCAGTAGCAGACGTCCTGACTGGATTCTACGTTAGCATAGATCCCTCCAGAGTTTTGTGCACACGGTTTAGGTAAAAATTAAAAAGGTTGAGGTTTTACATTTAGTTCAGTATTACCTGTTGCCTGTGTCCTTGTCTTTTGGGAAAATACTTTACACAAGTAATGGCTCAAAGAGGATTCCTTTTTTTTTTTTACTGTGCTGCAATTGTTTACTGGATTATTTGTGCCATTAATTAGTGTCAACTAATTTTTATTCGATCTCCACACAGGATATGCTTGTGAAGATGGAATATGGGGGAGAGCAGAAGTGCGTTGAAGTTCCACAAAGTGATGAATGAAGGACATGCATATTGTATTGAAGAAATAAGTGATGAGAACGCTGTTATTTGCATTTACCATGTCAGACCTTTTGATAAACAAAATTCTAATGAAAGTGAGAACATGTATACTGTTACATCTTTCAGAAAATGTTTTGAAATTGTGGTGCACAGTTCAGAATAAATGTTTTTCAAAAACCATTGCATCTTTTTAGTAAATGTTTATTTCCAAAAGAAATTTCTAGAAGTTCAGAACAGTAAAATTCCCGCTTTTTAGAATGAATTAGAAGATAACTCTTACGTAGTTAAACTAAAATACTCTTTGAGAGTTAATATATAAACTCTTAACACCAAGTGTTAAATTATCAACTCCAGACAGATTTGGTGTTTAACACTAAATCAGAGTTAACGTACCAACTCTCCAAAAAGAGTTAAATTAACACTCTCTGGTGTGGACCCATATAGACACTTTAATAGTGTTGAAATCAAATCCGACAGTGTTAATTTGGACATGCTGGATTTGCTGTGTACTGTCATTATAGTAATGCTGCTATCCTGCATATATCTTACTTACTATTGTTTGAATACTTGCGATTGTTTTATTGTACTTTTTATATTTTACATTTATATTTATTATTGAATCTTGCACCAAGGGAGTGGCACTCCAATTTCGTTGTACTCTGTACAATGACAATAAAGGCTATTCTATTCTATTCTATTACGTCCTTTTTACACTGATTCTAAAGCTGTTAGTTTTATCTCTCTCCAAACAATATTGACTGAACCAGCAGCAAAAGAAGATCCAAACTACGCTTCACATAAACATCGTCATGAACTCACTCTGACTTTTGCTGTTTGTTTCCACCAGGATAAAATCACACTTCATGCACAGCTCTCTCTCTCTCTCTCTCTCTCTGTACTTCAAGAACAGTTTCCCGTCTAAAAATCTGTTTTCTGCATTATTCGCTTGCTTGTTACGCACAAGTCTACCGTTGTTTACAGCGCTGTCGGCCGCTGTTTTTTTTCCTTTTACTTACTTTCGAAAAGAAAGCCTCATTTCTGCCGTTCAATACTGAACAAATTTAAACTTTTTAAAATTATGCAAAACTGCAAAACGCTGTGTTTGTAATAAAAACGGTGTAACTTTGCTCTGCTTCACTTCAGCAGCATCAGGTAATGTTTATGTGTTTTTGATCTACTGCAGAATATTTTTATAAAATCCCAGGAAAATCAGCTTCATGTTTTTCTGTGTTTTATCTTCAGCTACTTTGACACAAAGGCCTCTGCTGTGATGCTCACACCTTTGATAAAGTCGCGAAAGTGCCAGCTTCCCTTTTATAGATACAAAAATATGTAAATATACTGATCTGAATTATAATATTTCTGACTGTCTGAGGCAACATTTCCCAGATTCCAATCGAATTGAATCGAATCGATTCTAGAAATCAGTGACGATACCCAGCCCTACTTTGAATTGTGTTACACAAAAATAAGCAAAGTTTTCACGTTGTTCAGGCAGAATCGAGCGTTGAAGAATGAATTCACACGTCAATAAACATTTTCATCAGCACAAGCAGGACAATGAAAGCAGGAAATACCCCAAACTGCTATTTCTCATTCTACAACTTCAACAACTGCACATGAATTATACTTCATACACAGACCCACAGTCTCTGATTGCTCTGAAATCTCACTGACAGCCAATAGAAATAAAGAAAAGTCCAGACTGACAGTCTCTGTGGGGTTAGGCAGTGAACTGCTCACGCTGCGTTAAAGTGCATCACAAACTATTGGAATTGGATCCAACTTTGTGAAGCAGATTTCTTCTCAGCTGCTGTTTTGAACATTTCCTCATGAACTGTATTAAACTCTGTAAATGAACTGAGAACTATTTCTACATTTGAAACTATGGATTCATTTTCCCGTTCACTTCTGTACGTTAGTGTATAAATGAATGTTAGACTGGGCTCCATGGAAACACTTGGACTGGTCTCAGCTGCCTTCTTTCTGTAGTCCTTTCTCTTCTCCAGCTTCTGTTTGAAATCCTCTCACAGAGCCTGAAACCTGCTTTGCTGTCATGTTTGGGCCTGTGTTCCTCTGCTTTAACACAAACCTCACCACAGCAGCTGTGTGGGTCGTCTCTGTAGCAGCCCGACAGCTTCTGATACATGAACATCATCACAGCTCCTAACTTCACCTTTATTAGCTTTGACATTCATGTCTTTCTTTTCTCTCTCTCTGTTTCCACACAAGCTCAAAGTCTCTGCAGCCTGTTTTTATCTGCTATCATCAGCTCTCCAACAGCCTCATTCACATCCCTCACACACTCTACAGCCTCACCAGTACTGACTTCATCTTCACTGACTGATGGAGCACAACATGAACCTGTGGAGGCTGAAAAGCTGTCCTGACAAACATCTCCCCATCACCACTCCACTTCTGTCAGCCTTTAAATGAACCCTGCTCAAGTCTGTCACTTCTATTTGGAGCCAAGAGGAAAAACTGTTGTTCAGTCGTTTGGAAAGACACAACATTTCTGAAAGCACTCAAACTTCTTCACATTTGTCTTCAGACACATCCTGAACATTTAGGAACTAAAGAACGTTTCAAATATCAAAGATCAGAAATATAGAAAAACAACAACAGCTGCAGTCAGTGAACTCACCTCAGAGTCTCCAGTCGACAGTTTGGACTCTCCAGTCCAGCACACAGAAGCTTCACTGCTGAATCCAGCAGCTTGTTCTTACTAATGTCCAGCTCTGTCAGATGGGAGGGGATGGACTTCAGAGCCGAGGCCACAACTTCACAATGAGTCCCTGAGAGTCCACAGTCAGCCAGTCTGTGATCATAGAAAATACAAAATGTGTTATTATAAAAGCAGAAAGTCTGCATTATAAACACAGACTGAATGTATATGAAGACAAAACAGAGTGAGGTCATAATCTGATGAACATCTGCTCTTCACATCTGTGCTTCAGCTCCTCTTACTGTGTTTGACATGACACAACGATTGAGTCTCTCTCAGACCTGCAGACTTTTAATGAGAATCTTTGTTTGGCTTTAATCTGCAGATGAAGGAGGAAGATGGTGTCACATTTAGGCTTCCATAATGTCCACAGTCTGTCAGTGAGATCTGATCCAGAGTCAGAGTGAAGACACACATGTGGACTGTTTCCTGTCTTGAATCTAGAACATTTTGAATGATCTCAGCTCAGTGAAGAGTTCCAGCTGGAAGGATGATCTCTGTTTGCTACCTGCTGCTGTCAGGTACGACTGTTCACGTCCACACGCAGGAAAAATCTGCTGACTGTCACCAAACGGAGCAGAAATGTCATCACTGGACAATAATGATGAATGAACTCAGAGCTGCTGATATCACATCTGATTTCAGGGGAACTAAACACAGAAATGATTGGCTCCTTTTAGCTTTCTGAGCCATTAGTCTGCAGGTTTATCACTAGTTGGCAGAAACAGACTTGTATTAATGTTCAGCACTTCAGTGTTTATGACTCCAGATCCAGGTGACAGCAAGTCAAAATGATGTTACCTGTCTGTGTCCAGCAGCAGCCTTTGAATATTGTTATAAACTCACATGGATCAGTTTGTCTTTGATTGGTTTGTAAAGTTCAAATTCATTTATATTCATCAACTCTAAATGAAAAATGTTTTTCTTCTTCTATGTTTATTATTAGAGTAACAAATTCTTATAGTTTCCTGTTGTTGAGAATTTCAGTGTAAAACCACTCGGACCTGTGCATCACTGCACACTGTGAAAGTATTACTGCAGTTTAATCTATAATCCTAATCAGTGTGTTTACTGGACTGTAGTCAGACCTCCGTTATACCAAAGGAAACACTGAACGTCTTCAAAGTCACAATAAATTTATAATAAATGCTAATAAATACTGGAGTGTTAGAAAAGATGCTTCCAGCGTGTTTGTCTTTGATAGGGTTTATTCTGTTCGTCTACAGTCTGACCACTTGGGGGCGCTTTTGTCTCTTTTGCTCTGAGCCTTGGGTTTATTCAAACTGATTTTAATAAACTATTTTCTGCAAGTTGAAGCTTCATCTCCATCTCCAGTGGTTGTTGCATATTTTATGACTATATTAGTAACAGTCAGAGAGTTTAGAGTAAATTAGATCTTCACGTTTGATTTTTGACACAACATAAATGGTGAGCCAGTGTCAGAGGAAGTGACAGCATCCACCGAGGACCGGGGGGAGTGGGAGGACTGGGGGACCAGGCCAACAAAAAGGTGATCACTGATACAGGTCAGCAAACATTTGCTCATTTGGTGTCTTAGAGCAGACTCCGCCCAGCTTTGTCATCCATGGTTGCTCTTTCAAAGGAATCTAGTTACATATTATTTTACTTAATGATTTACTGACACCACTGACTATGCAGGACAACCCCACGTCTGGAGCCAGTGCACATGTGCACAGTCTGTAAATTTATCCAAGTCACACAAGCATTTTGAAATAAGTCCTAATCAGTCCAAGAAAAACAGTCTTGAAGGGTCTGGATGGACTCGCTGACCACACCAGAACCAGCACTGAGGTTTAGTTCTCTTTAAGACAGATTTCATGATGGGAACCAAATAAAACACATTTCAGTCAAACATGCCACAGAGAGCTCTACAGAAAGATTTATTAGGTTCCTTGATGGAGCCATAACAAACGTCAGCGAGCGACCTCCCAACTGTACATTGATTAAAATGACAAAATAAACTGGGAGCGTCTGGTGTGACGTTACTGTGGTCTGAGTGGCGACTTCCACATTCGCCCTCAGTTGAACGTACACATCAGTAACAAGGATCTGTGGAAACTCTCTTGGTAAGTAAAAAGGATGCAGGGAGGCGGATCGAAGTTCAGTCTCAGCCGTGATTCCCTCACCACCACTTTATCACCAGCTCTCATTATTTTAAAGACAGAGACCCTCACACTGGGCTTCACTAGTTACTGCTGGGTCTCTGTTATACAGAAGGCCCATGCCACATTAAGGAAAAAATAATGTCCTTAATTTCAACATTAAAGGTGAAAATGACTTTGAGAATAAAGAAGAAATGTGGAGATTTGCTGTTTCAGGACAAAGTGCCACAGCTGCTGTACTCTCTGAGTCAGTGAAACTTCAGCAGTGGTGTTAGCTAAAGAAGGGAAATGATTCCTGTTACACATCCATGTGTTATATAAACACAGTGTGGTGAAAAGTATAAAGATGCTGAAAGGATGGTGCAGAAAGCTGAAAAACACAAATCTGGAAGATTTGTACAAAATCAAATGTCTTGTAATGGACGGATGCGAGGTTATCGATGGTTCCACCTTCGTACAATAAAGAGGATGGATGCTGCAAAACTGGATGATGAAATATTGGTTCAGCACTTTGTTTGAAAGCGCTTTAGAAATAAAGTTATTATCATAAGACGGTGGATCACTTTGTTTCACTAACTCATCTAAACAAAGCGTTTTGTAGAGGGGACAGCAAACCTGGCAGTTTGTCTTGAAACATCAAATCTCCACATTTCAACTTTTTTCTCCAAATACAATTTTGACTTTAACCTCGACTTTATCTTAAAATGATCGGGAATATTTTTCTTACCGTGGTCCTAAAACTCGGCCTTACTCCGTTTCCATCGAAGCAATAAGGTCAGCTTTCTTGTGCTCCACGGTAAACCTGTTCACCGTGGAGAAATCACGCTGAAGAACTCGGCAAGTAAGGCCCCTGTGAGCTCCACATCTCCAGCGTCGGGTCCCAAAAGAATAAAAGTGACTCTCGACTATACTGGCGAACCTGAAGATCTCCACAGAGCTCTCACTAAGTGGCAAGTCAGCATCCAGGTGAGGAGGATGGCTGTGAAACCAAAACGAGCCAGAATGACTCAACAATCCACTTTAAGAAAAACAAACACACAAATCACTCTGGCCCACTCACTGCTGCTACACGTCACCAACCACCAGGGATGATGATGATGATGCTGGCATCAAGTAATCAAAGCTCAGCTTCTCGTCTGGTGATGATTTCTGATCATTTCTATGATGATCGTACCAAATAATGCAGATACGACGTGATCACGCCCAACAGTCTGCCAACGGGCACAGACTGACCTCTTCCTGCTGTGAGTCGTCCCTGTCAGAGCCTCGTCCTTGTGACTTGGTGATGCTGTGGTGTGTTCGTGACCTCACACGCTGTTTGTGTGACTTTTGTTGTAAAGGGGCGGAGTCACGAGTGGTGACAGTATAAAAATAATGACCTGCAGTGACCTTTGACTCTAATTTTGGATGTATGCTGGCACACTGCTGTCCATCCCAGCTCTTTAGTACAGAGGAAAGAAAAACTAAAGAACTGAAGCACATATGCTGATGGTGATGATGTCACAGATAATGTGATTGTTCACACGTTCAATAATTAGTTGGAAAAATTAAGAAAGTGCAATCAGAGCCCAGATAAAGACAATAACATCAGACAGAAAGAGCAGTGATCAGAAGCACAAACAGAGGCTGCTTTGGACCATCTTCACTGTTTCACACAGTTTCACTTTACTACAAACACGTTCTTTGTAAAGTCTCACTTCAGTCTTCTCTCCTAAGGAGCAATGCTAACAGACCAACAGCAGCACAGACATGAGCAACAGTCTCATTACTGTCTGCTGCACCGTGTTAACACGACCAAGCGGAAACAGCACACAGATAAAACATGTCAGACTGCAAACTCAGCGTAAGACTAAAAACCGACGACGTGGTGAAAAGCTCACAGTTACACACCCACATACATGTGAAGGTGCACTCTCCTACCAAGGTCTCTGCCAGAATAATACAAATGTAGTGTTCTGATAAAAAACAAAACATTTTTAAAAGCATGAAAACAACTCTTCACTGTGAACACAAAATAAAGCAGAATTTATTACTGTGTGACTGAGTAACTAAACTATCACTAATTGATAATATTAATGATCACATCTGGACTCACCGAGCCTTTCTGAAGTTCCTCACAGCTGGAATCAGTCGACGTCGTCCCTCTGCTGATGTTTTGTACTTCTGCAGGTCAAACTCATCCAGAACCTCCTCTGACATCTGCAGCATGAAGGCCAGAGCTGAGCAGTGGATCTCAGAGAGTTCCTTTGATTTGTTCTCTGACTTCAGGAACTCTTGGATCTCCTGAGATAATAAGATGTCGTTCATCTCCATCAGACAGTGGAAGATGTTAATGCTTCTGTCAGGAGAGGATTTTGTCTTCCTTCCTTTTAGATTCTTGATGACTCTCTGGATGGTTTCTGGACTGTTCTCTGTCTGACCCAGCAGACCTCCTAAGAGTCTCTGGTTGGACTCCAGACAGAGGCCATGAAGGAAGCGGACAAACAGGTCCAGACGACCATTTTTACTCCTGAAGGATTTTGTTAGTGTTTCCATCAAAAAATCATCCAGAGATGACTCTTTGTATTTTTTTCCCAAGAAGTTCTTCAGCACCTCTGACTTCCTGTTGGTGAAACAGTGGAACATGTAGACTGCAGCCAGAAACTCCTGGATGCTCAGATGAACAAAGCAGTAGACTGGTTTCTGGAAGATCACACACTCTCTTTTGAAGATCTCTGTACAAACTCCTGAGTACACCGAGGCCTCTGTCACATCCAGACCACACTGCTCCAGGTCTTCTTGGTAGAACATGATGTTTCCTTTCTCCAGATGTTCAAACGCCAGCCTCCCCAGCTTCAGAAGAACTTCCCTGTCAGCCTCCGTCAGCTCCTGTGGACTCGTCTCATGTCCCTCGTGGTACTTGTTCTTCTTCCTCTTTGTCTGAACCAGCAGGAAGTGTGAGTACATGTCAGTCAGGGTCTTGGGCAGCTCTCCTCTCTGCTCTGTAGTCAACATGTGCTCCAGAACTGTAGCAGTGATCCAGCAGAAGACTGGGATTCTACACATGATGTGGAGGCTCCTGGATGTCTTCATGTGGGAGATGATTCTGCTGGAAAGCTCTTCATCACTGAATCTCCTCCTGAAGTACTCCTCCTTCTGGGCGTCAGTGAAGCCTCGTACTTCTGTTAGCCTGTCAACACATGTAGGAGGGATCTGATTGGCTGCTGCAGGTCGGGAAGTTATCCAGACGAGAGCCGAGGGAAGCAGATTCCCCTGGATGAGGTTTGTCAGCAGCTGGCTGACTGATGACTTCTGTGTGACATCAGACAGCAGCTTCCTGTTGGTGAAATCCAATGAAAGTCTGCTTTCATCCAGGCCGTCAAAGATGAACAAAAGCTGAGAGACAGCCAGCTTCTCTGCTGTGACCTTCTGTAATGTTGGATGGAAAACATGGAGCAGCTCCAGAAGACTGTACTGCTCCTCTCTGATCAGGTTCAGCTCCCTGAATGAAAGCAGAACCACCACACTGACATGTTGGTTCTCCAAGCCCTCTGCCCAGTCCAGAGTGAACTTCTGCACTGAGAAGGTTTTTCCAACACCAGCCACGCCGTTGGTCAGAACCACTCTGATGGGTCTCTGTTGGTCAGGTAAGGCTTTAAAGATGTCCTGGCACCTGATTGGAGTGTCATGGAGGGCGTCCATCTTGGAAGCTGTCTCCAGCTGCCTCACCTCATGTTGGCTATGAACCTCTTCACTCTGTCCCTCTGTGATGTAGAGCTCAGTGTAGATCCTGTTGAGGAGGGTTCTACTTCCTGTTTCATCACTTCCTTCAGTCACACGTTCACATCTCCTCCTCAGACTGATCTTATGTTCATCTAAAACCTCCTGCAGACCAACATCTGCTGAAAGAAAGAAAAACAGACAGAAAACTCTTCAATGTCTGAACAACAACAAGAAGTCCAGTTTTCAGAAATGAGTCCATCAGCAGACAGATGTTCAGTCTTACTTTGTACACAGCTGCTCTGACTGGCTGTCTGCAGTCCAGCTCTGCTTCTGGATCTTTCTCCACACTGGGGACAGGACCAGTCTCCTGATGAAGCAGACTGGTCCCAGTATGAGGAGATGCACTGTCTGCAGAACCAGTGTCCACAGCTGGTAGAGACTGGATCCTTCAGGACGTCCTGACACAAAGCACAGCAGGACAGCTGCTCCTCCTCACAGACACCACTCCTCTTCCTCTTCCTCCCTCTGTGAACACATTTCTTTATCACTAAAATCATTGACTGTCAGTGACAAACATCCAGATTTGATGACACTGTGCAGAAGCTCTGATGGTCACAGAGAAAAGTCAAAGTGGAGAAACTTGTGTTTGAGTTCAGAATCCAAGTTTCCTTTGCTGTTCCTGCCTGTCTTATTAAACACAGAGTGATCAGCCTACAAACTCCACAGTTAAAGCCTTCATCACAGAGCTGATTATGTCCTTCACTGGATGTACTGGAAGTTTGGGATCCATCACTCTGAACTGACCTTTGACCTCCTCTAAAAACTGTGGTGGAGCAGCGGTGTCACATTCAGAGCTTTCAGCTTTATTTTGAAAGAGTTCAGTCATCAGGAAGTGAACTTCTGGGTTCTGATTTCCTTTCTATTATTTTACAGAAGTGAAGAAGAAGAACTAAAAGCTTTGAAATGATCTGAGTGATATTTTTGAACATTGCCACCAAATTGAGTTCAGCCTCCAGCAGTAACTTTGTTTCATGATGCCTCCCTGATGATGTGATGTTTGATTACAAACCTGTTTATGTGTTAGACATTAATCACATGAACACAGGCAGAAAAAAGAAGCCAATGAAACAAATGACAGAAACGTGTTCATTCACTGCCATAATCCATATTGTGTGGTTTTTTCCCATATTACTAACATGCCAATTTGTTTGTTGTGATTTATTATCAGCCAGACTCATATTTGCTTTAAATGACAAATTTATTTAAGACGGAGTGATTTATCTAAGTCTGGGATGGTATGTGTTAACGGCCGCTCATAGATCCTACCTGCCGGATCTTCTTTTCATTGATATCGCTGTTATGACTGATGAAGCCGAGCTGGTGAGTTTCTGTGTTAATCAAGTAACGTGTTAAAGCTATAAATATGACTATTACTAAACTGTACTGTCATTAATAGTGTTGCTTTGTTAATGTTGTATGGTTGTTTTATTTTGTGTCTTTCAGTTGATTACCTGGCATCTGTAAAGGCACGGTTACTGTACTGGTGTTAGTTTATGGTTGTGGAATAAACTTATAAAAGGCAGCAATCAGATGTCCGAGCCTGAGTACGACACAGTTTCATCAGTTAAAACACACCCTTACGGTGGGAGTTTGCTAAATTAAAGGTAGTTAACTTAGTAAAAACCGTACAGTAATCAACACTTAGCCACCCCCCGCGACGGAGAAGTGGAGGAGGGTCTGTGTCGACTACGGAGAATCCAGCAATTAGACGGAGCCCGGCCGATCGTCACGGCCGATCGTCACGGCCGATCGACGTGACTTCGTTTTCAAAACACCGTCAAGCCCTCGTACGTGAGAGACTGTGTGTGGATTTCTTTGCTGGGACTATTAGGGCGCTGGCATAGGATAAGCCGGCCGCCGAAAACGAACTTTTAATTCAGTTACTAGCCGCTAAGCGACCGGAAGTGGGTCGCCGCCATCTTTGTTGAGGGCAAAGGAATAACGCCGGTAATAAACAAGAAGGAAAAGTCAGTATGGCTTCCCGAGAAGAATTAAAGAAAAGGCGGTCCTCTGCGCAAGCAGTTTTTACTAGGAAAGCCAATTCCATTGCCTTTAACATTGACCTTCTGACTGAACATGACCTCATGTGTGAAAGTAGGACACTCAAAGACAGTTATAGTGAGGTTTGTGATAGCAGTTTTGATTACATCGCTGCTATGGAAGAAGAAGATGCAAGTGGGCTTGCAGCAGAAATAGCTGAGGTGGAGAAGAAGCTGCAGGACTGCCGCTCAAAATACCAGACCACAGAAATGAAGCTAAAGGAAGCGTCATAGTCTCGTTGTGCATCAGGTCAGTTTGACAGTCTAAGAGTTGACCTAAAAGATATGATTAGCCAGGTGGAAGCGCTCAAAACGGGTCAAATAAAACAGGATCAGTTTGATTCAATGCTCCCTGCTGTGGAAGGCCGAGAGGAAGCTCTGAGTGAGTTTGTGCATAAGTGGGATCGTTATGTTCCAGAGAAAGAAGTGAACGAGCTTGTCTCAAAGAGTTCAAGGAAAGGAGGAGAGTGGCTATGGTGATGCTGGCTACCACCCTAGATGGAAGAAGGAGATCTGGGTGTGGCGACCTTAGAAGCAGGACTAGCAGTGAAGGTGAAAGCAGTGATGAAGGTGGCGCTGACGGTGGAGTGACGACCAGCACTAGCAAGCCCAGTGGGCCCGCTGCGACCGGTGGAGATGATGGCCCAGCGCGTGCCAGTGGTGCGCTAGATGCTGACGTGCACCCTGCTGCATGCCAAAGTGCCGCAGTGGGCAGTAGTAACCAGGTTATTGATGAAGGTGGCCCCGATGGAGCACGAGCTGCAAGTCCTTCCATTGCAGCCCTTCAAGCGCCACCACAGGGACCACTATACCAGGGTCTGGGGAGTCCTGTGTTCAACCCTGGCCTCTCAGGCACGCCACAGCAGCTTCGAGGAGTGCATGGTGTGAGACCCAATGGCGCTGGGGCAGGACAGAGCACGTCTACCGTCTCTCAAGGATCACTCGGAACAAGGATCGCACTCGCACCCCTGAGCCTACCAAAGTTCTTTGGGGACAGGAGAAGCTACTGGCGCTGGAAGAGTAACTGGGGGATCCTCCAAGCGTTAGCGGAACCCACAGGTTCCCCGGAGTGCAGGCTCTTCCACCTGATGGACAGTATTGCTGATCCAGTAAAATGTGAACTTAGGCTGTCTCACTGCCGTACAGCGAGTGAGGTTTTCCGAGTTTTAGAGGACTGTTATGGTGACGTATCACAGATAGCAGATGACATTGTACTTGAGCTACAGGAGTTACCGGGTGTGCGCAACAACAAACCCAGAGAGGTTTTACAGTTGATCCAAGCTGTAGAGAGGGCGCTGTTGGACTTAATAGACCTAGGTTGTGAAGATGCCATAAAAAATCAGTTAGTGATCCGGTCACTTGAGAGTAAGCTGCCGGACAGTATGAAAGAAAGGTGGCTTTTGTACCGATGTGATCCTGTCAATGATGTCAGTCCACAGAACCGGTTTGATAAGCTATGGCAGTTCCTGAAAGATCAGAAGACAGTTCTGGTGCAACTGGAGCAGTTGCAATCCATCAGACAGTCTAATACTGCCAGGGCAGCCGATCCGAGCCCCCGCGAGAAACCAAAAGAGAGGCCTGATCGGAGGATAGAGAGACGTTCGTTCACCAAGGCTACTGTGAGCGAGACGAGAGGTGAGCTGTCACAGAATCCTTGCTGTTTGTGTGGCGAAGAGGGTCACACAGGGCGTTTATACCGCTGTAAGACGTTTAAAAAGGCCAACCCGTCAGAGCGGAGAGTTTACGTGAAAAAGACAAAAGTATGTCCCAGGTGTCTGGACTCTCATGGGAGTGATGACCCGTGTAGTAAAAACTTTCTGTGTCGTAATGAAGGATGCAGAAGGGGTGATGCCTCATCGGATCACCATTTCTTCCTGTGTCTTAAGATCCCAACTAGGAAAGATGCAGCTAGGCAAGGGATAAAAGGGGATAAAAGGAGAGAACCCCGAGGCCCGACGGAAGAGCAAGAGGCTGTGTTTGCTGGCCTAGGTCTGTCCCCGGAGCAGCTGGAGGCTGTTCGAAGGGCTTGCACAAACAAAGTAACTTCAAAGTTGTGGGCTGGCAGAGGCTCAGAAGATGAGAGTTGTCTGAAGGAGCTCCCGGTCCTCATGATGTTGTTGGACGTCACCACCAAGAGGGGAGACTGGATTGGAGCACTCATCGATTTAGCCTCTGACACGAATTATATCACCCACGAGGCAGCGGAGAGGCTTGGTCTGCCTGGTGAACCAATCACCTTAGTTGTTCATGGTGTTGGTGGCATGGAGGCAAAAGTACAGACAAAGAGATACCTGGTGAGCATAAAAGTAGCCACAAAGAAGGGAACATGGCGACTCCATGAGATGGTTTGCTATGGATTAGAAGAGATTGCCAATGTGGGTCACGTCGTGGACTCGGGGCGCCTGGAGAAGTTTTTCCCAGGCTCCGTCGAACCCGGGGAACTGATTCGCCCGGAAAAGATTGAGCTACTCATCAGCACCCGGGAGGGTCGTCTAGCCCCCCAGAGAATGATGAGGTGCGGTGACTTGGTTCTGTGGGATGGTCCGTTGGGGAAAACCATCAGTGGTGCACACCCAGATCTGTTTGAAGATGTGGAGGTGACTGCACGACTCTCATCGACCCATTTTGCATGCTCCATGAGGGCGGAGTCTCAGAGAGTTGTGGCCCTCCATAACTGCTGCCCAAAACCAAAGAACGGCGTAGAAGTCGGTACCACGGCTACATCCAACACTGAGATCATCAAATGGCTGCAGTGGGACAGTATTGGTGCCGCCTGTGATCCCATGTGTGGCGGGTGCCGCTGCGGGAAGTGTGCCCCTGGAGGGAAAGAAATGTCACTTGCTGATGAAAGAGAGTTGGAGATCATCAGAGGAGGTCTAACCTTCAAGCTGAGTGACAATCATAGTGACAAACCCCATTGGGATGCTAAATATCCCTGGAAAGAGGACCCTGCGACCCTGCCTAACAACCGCAAAGCTGTGGAGGCGACTTTCCTGAAGTCAGAAAAGCGCCTCGAGAAAGATCCGCTATGGAAGGCAGCTTATGCTAAGCAGGTGTGCGACATGCTGGCTAGGGGGGCCGCTATCCAGCTTTCCCAGACGGTGTTGGACGAGTGGAAAGGAGCGGTGTGGTGGATAAACCATCTGATGGCGCCCAACCCACACTCCAACACCAAGCCGGTGAGGCTCATTTGGGACAGCAGCCAGGTGTACAGAGGTGTTAGTTTGAACAGCATCTTGATGAAAGGCCCAGATGTCCTGAATCCCATTAGGGCAGTGCTGCTCCATTTCCGGGAGGGAGAGCATGCGGCAATAGGGGATGTCTCCAAAATGTATAACTCTGTATGGCTGGAGGATCAAGAGGTGCATGTTCACCGCTTCTTGTGGAGGCATTCCCTGGAGGAGGACATCAAGGATTATGCTGTGGTGCGTGTGAACATGGGTGACAAGCCTGCAGGTTGTATCGCTCAGGTTGCCATGCGAGAGACTGCCCTTCTGCCACAGTTTGTCAACAGAGTGGAAGAAAGACGTGTCATTGAAGAGGATACTTACGTGGATGACATCCTTGTGTCCCACAACGACCTTGAGAGACTGAGCGAGATCCTTGAGGGGGTTGAAACCATTCTCAAGCATGGTGGGTTTTACCTCAAGCCTTGGGTGCGGTCTGGCTTTAGTGGGAGGCAAGGTGCTGTTCCTGCCGAACCAGAAACCATCATGTTGCCCAACCAGCTGCGGACCGAGGACAACAAGGCCTTGGGTGTGGGTTATCTCGTGGAAGAAGACAAGCTCTTCCTCATGGTGGCTATTAACTTCTCCGCAAGAAAGAAAAAGATGCGTACTCAAGTAGACCTCACTGAGGAGAACATAGGGGAGAAGACGCCAAATCCCCTCACCCGCCGTATGCTTCTAAGTCAGGTAGCAGGGCTCTATGACCCCCTTGGTCTGGCGACGCCCCTGAAGCAGAAAGGTGTTATTCTTGTCAGAAGAGCCTTTCAGGAGGCCGGGATACTGACTAAGGATACGTGGGATAAGCCGCTGTCTAGTGAACTACGTGGGAGAGCGATCAAGCTCTTTGAGGAGTACGCGCGGCTGAGTACCATCACCTTTCCCAGGAGTATTACACCATCCGGCTGGGTGGGTAAACCCTGGGGGATCACGTTCTCTGATGGAAGTTGTGACTCATACGGAGCGGTCCTCTACCTGCGCTGGGAAACATCTGGAGGGGTTAAGACCCGGCTCGTGGAGTCCAAGGCCAAATTGACTCCAATTGAACAAAAGGGAGATGCTGTCAAGGCAGAGATTTGTGGAGCTGTTTTTGCCACTCGCCTGAAAGGTTACTTTCTGAAGTACAGTCGGTTGGAAATAGATCGTTGGTACCATTTTCTGGACAGTCAGACTGTGTTAGGTGCCATCCAACGGGAGAGTTACGGGTTCCAGACCTTCTTTGCCAATCGAGTGGGAGAGATACAGAAGGCTGGGCCTGTGACCGACTGGTGGTGGCTTCCTGGCCAGTTCAACGTGGCTGACCTGGTCACAAGAGGATGTTCCCCTGAGCAGCTTGGTGAGGGCTCTTCATGGCAGACCGGTCCCATGTTCCTAACCAAGCCAGTAGAGGAATGGCCCATAAAGTCAGCTGCAGAGGTGGCCTCTGGGACTAGAGAAGTCGTCAGTCGACTCCAAAGAAAGGCTTTTTCTGCCATCTTAACAAGGTCGCAGGAAAGGGCGCAGACTACTCCAGATGGTTTTGATAGCGTCAAAGCCGTGGTCGGCGGCCGAGTAAGTCCAGAGCTTTTACCATTCAGCAACAAGGTTACGTCTTTTGAGACTAAGGGGTCTCCTTCTGTTGCTTCTGATGTCTGCAGGATCAAGGAGTGCTGGGGTTCAGCCTTGATAAATCAAGTAGATCTTTCACGGTTCAATTCTCTAGCCAAGCTCTGTGGGGTCATAGCTTATGTCCACAGAGCCTTGCGCTTTTGGTTATCTGGCAGGGGTCGAACTGCTGTAGGATTAAAGTGGGAGGCAGTGCCCACGGCTCAGGAGCGAGTAGAGGCGTTTCAGGACTTATGCCTCGCCGCCCAAGCAGGTGTGACTTTCCCTACGACGACGCTCAACCGCCTGGTTGTGCGCAAGGATAAAACAACGGGGCTCTTGATGTGCTATGGTCGGATTCAATCCGTTGAGGAGGAGAGGTCCGGGGTCCCTTTGATCCCCTACAAGTGTCGGTTAAGCTCTCTCCTCGCTGAGGACGCCCATCGTGTCAACCACGAAGGTGTTTCTGCCACCCTTCTTCGGATGAGGAAGAGGGGCTGGGTAGTTCAAGGTCCCAGGATCGTACGGAAGGTGATTGATTCGTGCGTAAGTTGCAGAAAGTGCAGGGCCAAGCTATGCACTCAGGTGATGAGTGATCTTCCTCCCGTACGTACTACGCCAGCAGCCCCTTTTGAGTACACTACTTTGGACTTGTTTGGTCCATATTTTGTCAGAGACTCAGTAAGACGACGAGTGAAGAAGAAAGTTTGGGGCGTGGTTTTTAGCTGTATGGCCTCAAGAGCAGTTCATGCAGACATAGTTGAAGATCTGTCAACTGAGGGCTTCCTGAAGGCATACCAGCGGTTTACTGCCCTGAGGGGTCACCCCAAGAAACTCTGGTCTGACCAGGGGACCAATTTCGTGGGAGCTAAACCTGCGCTGAAGGAGCTCTATGATTTCCTTGCGGGTATCGACAAAGACGAGATCCAAAGAAAGGCAGCCGTAGTTGGGTCTGACTGGATGTGGGAGTTTAGTCCAGCGGACTCCCCACACCGGAATGGAGCAGCAGAGGCAGCTGTTCGCGTGTTGAAAAGGGCGTTGAGTAACGTTGGTGAGGAGGGAAACTTGACTGCTCTGGAATTCCAAACCCTCCTATATTTGGCGGCCAATCTCACCAATGAGAGGCCTATCGGGGCCAGAGCTCAAATTCAGGAAGAAATTGTAGATGTGTTGACACCAAACTCTTTGTTGTTGGGTCGGGCAGGGCCCAGGGGCGACAACATGGATTTTGAGTTCCCTGCCTACCCATTCAGTCGTCTACGTGCAGTCCAGGTGGAAGTGGACAAGTTTTGGAGACGCTGGAGTCAGTTGGCCGGGCCGCACCTGTTTGTCCGGCAAAAATGGCATGCCCCGGCGAGAAATGTTTCTGTTGGGGACCTTGTCTGGGTGGCAGATCAGAACGCACTTAGGGGTCGTTTCAAGCTGGGCCGCGTGGAGGAGGCAGATCCGGATCACCTAGGTGTTGTTCGAGATGTCAAAGTAAGGATTTGTTGTAGTCGTCCCATCAACTGGTCTCAGGCAAGGAAGGACAGGGAACCATGTCATTCCACCATTCTCCACAGGGACGTAAGGAGGTTGGTGGTGTTACTGCCAGTAGAGGAGCAAGAGGAACGTGGTTCATCCCCCTGAGTACCCAGGAGATACTTGCAGATTGGGGACTCTTGGGTGTGGGGACCAGGCCCAACCTGTTTAAAACACTGTTATAAGACTTTTTGTTTTCTATATTAGTGTTTATTGCTACTGGTTATTGTGGCCTACTTAGTCTGGCACATAGCCCAAGTGGGAGGTGTGTGGTTTTTTCCCATATTACTAACATGCCAATTTGTTTGTTGTGATTTATTATCAGCCAGACTCATATTTGCTTTAAATGACAAATTTATTTAAGATGGAGTGATTTATCTAAGTCTGGGATGGTATGTGTTAACGGCCGCTCATAGATCCTACCTGCCGGATCTTCTTTTCATTGATATCGCTGTTATGACTGATGAAGCCGAGCTGGTGAGTTTCTGTGTTAACCAAGTAACGTGTTAAAGCTATAAATATGACTATTACTAAACTGTACTGTCATTAATAGTGTTGCTTTGTTAATGTTGTATGGTTGTTTTATTTTGTGTCTTTCAGTTGATTACCTGGCATCTGTAAAGGCACGGTTACTGTACTGGTGTTAGTTTATGGTTGTGGAATAAACTTATAAAAGGCAGCAATCAGATGTCCGAGCCTGAGTACGACACAGTTTCATCAGTTAAAACACACCCTTACGGTGGGAGTTTGCTAAATTAAAGGTAGTTAACTTAGTAAAAACCGTACACATATTTTCTATGTACAGATGTTTGTAAAGAACACGTGTGCAGCGCTTTGTTCTGAGTATCTGCTGTCAGCACACAGTGCAGCAATAACTACAACCACACGTTTCTGTAGATCCTGAACATCAGCCTGGAGGAATCTGACCTCAGGTCTGCACACAGAGGAGCTTCACCTCTGGGATGATGCTGGCTTCAGCTCCTTCTACAATCAGGCAGAAGCTTCTGCACCATCAGGACACAAACAGAGAGGAGCTTCTATCCTCAGACCATCCAAGTCCTAAATCAGAACATGCTCCCCTCATAGCATCACCATCAGGGTTTAAACAGGACCTTACATCATGTTCTTGTCTCACTGTCATATTTCAGATCATGTCTGATTCATTATGACGTCACACGCTGCTACACTGATCCTGCTGCTTCATTACTGCTGATATTACTCTGCTCACTCTGTTCAGTTACTCTGTTTACATCACTTTGCTCATTTGCTTTGTTCTGCTTGCACTGCTCTGTCAGTACATGCTGTGCTAATGTGGCACAAAGCACTTTAACATTACATCTGCACAATGTTTCATTATTTCATTTAATGATTGTTTCTAATGTTTTGTCCAGTCACAGGAGCAGCTCAGCACATTTCACTGTGTTGTACGTGTATGACGATGCCTGTGACAAATAAACAGCCTCGGACTCTTCAATCTTCTGCATTTCTTTGGAGATCAGCTCAGTGGCCTGTTGAGACCATCTTTCTATTTCTGATGACTCAGTTCAGATTATTATCCTGATACTTTCTTTTAAAATGTGATGAAATCATTTATCTGATGTTCTGACACAAATACACCAAAACAATCCCAAACAGCACAAACCACCACGTTACACACAGTGTAATAAAAATACAGGCAACTACAAATAAAAACACTTTAAAATATAAACTAAAATTACAAAGTGGTCACAGAATTTCAAACACCCGTAAATGAGTCAGCAGCTCTCTTACATGGTCAGCTGAGCTCCATGATTGAAGAACATTGTTGCTGCAGGTTCATGACTGAAGTTTGGAGGAAATATTTCTTTGGACCAGTCACTCCTCATAGACACACAGCTGGATACTGGAGACTGTGACCTCTGACCTCTGCAAACACAAACACATCACATGAATTACTGATTAATCTCTGTTTAAAATCTTTTAAGCAGCTGCAAACACACAAACTGGATGATGTGATGGTTTCTGTCAGTAATAGTTGTCTCAGATTAGAGTACAGACGGCTGCAGAGACGTTCACAGCAGCAGAGAAGAAATCATTACCTTGGATTGCATCACTACTACGATTGATACTAGCATTATCGTACCCGGACCACCATTAGGAATCATTTATGATGTCACTGGTAGAACACATTTATAGAAACAACCTTTGAACTCTGAGTCAGCAGCTCTCTTACATGGTCAGCTGAGCTCCATGATTGAAGAACATTGTTGGTGCAGGTTCATGACTGAAATATGGAGGTCTGTCTTTGGACCAGTCACTCCTCACAGACACACAGCTGGATACTGGAGACTGTGACCTCTGACCTCTGCAAACACAACCACATTGCATTCATTTCACATCAATTAGTACACCACAAAAGGCATGCAAGAAACACAGTATGAAGGCAAACTTCTGGCTTCAATAACATTCAACAGGTCAGGTGGAAACTTTTCTCAGATTTGATTCATGTTTTTATAGAACGATCCAGCTAAAAAAAATATACCATTAGGTCAGGGGTCAGCAACCTTCAGGACCCAAAGAGCCATTTGGAGCCAGTTTCCACGCAAAAGAAAACACTGGGAGCCACAAATACTTTTTGACATCTAGAATGAAGATAACACTGTATATACTGTTTTTTACCTTTATGCTTTGTGTGAACAACTAAGGTGTGTTGCTTATGAAATCCATGAAGTGCTACAGAGAAAATTACATGTTATTTATGTAATGAACACATTTGAACTCTTAAAGAAATATAACCAAAGGAAAGACACCCAGCTGAACTAAAATGATGTAGCAAACAAAAACTGCTGTGAGCCGCCACCCTTATATCTCCTTTGGGCTTTTGGAGCCTTGACCTGACTTTTAAAAAATAATTGGAAAAAAAGCTCTATGCTGCTGAAAGATGAAAAATAGATATTTGCAAAATTCTGCCTAAATATGTATTTTACCTGGTTAATGTGTGTGGCGGGGCGTGGTCTGCAGCGCCGCTGCAGGGGAGGCAGACGCACCTGAGCGGCACCCGCAATCACGCCTCGCCGCCTTAACGTCTGTGCTGTTGTGTGTCAGGCTGTGAGCAGCAAAGCTACAGCCGGCTGTGTGCGTACAGCAACCGTGTGTGAAAAGCGGTCAATAAAGAGAAGCTGAAAAGCGAGTTCATGCAAACATCGTCGGGTCTGCCGTGATATGTTTACAACGGGACTTCTGCTCCTGAACCTCTGCGCACAGCGTCTGCAGGTCGGGGCTGTACGAAGTCACTTTCATCTTTACAGGACTGTAAGCTGTCGTCTGTGAGGCGTGAGCGGTGTTTGTTTTTAACATAGTTCACGGTGGAGAACAGCTGCTGACATAATGTGGATCCGAAGATCCATAATTGGCCTACCTGGGGCTGAAAGTCTCGATAAATGCACGGCGTTTCGGCGGGTACACCGGCTTCCGCGAGTGTGACGCTTATTTGAACGATGAAAAAATAAAAAAATATAATTTTCTTTTTATATTTCAATATCACAATAATCTTCCAATTTAGAACTACAAGTTAAAAAAAGAACATAAATAAAATACACTTCAGCTAAATACTTCTAATTTATTTTCCCAAACCACGAGGAGCCGCACTGTAAGGACTAAAGAGCCGCAGGTTGCCGACCCCTGCATTAGTGTTAGTCAATGTTGCAACTGAACTGAAAAACAAAAGATTTTGGTCCAAAGAAACAAAGTCACTATTAATACAACACAACCCCCCCAAAAAGAGCCATGTAGACCCCGGGCTCTATGGGTCTTGTGCTCGGAGCTTGTTCCTGTGCTGCCATGATTAGTGCCTCTGTGCTGTCTTTCAGTCCAGCTTTGTTCAGCCACTGGTAGGATTTCTGGATGTCAGCCACTTCCTCTGCCTGCTGGTGGTGCAAACTGTGTTGTTCTGAGTTTCATTGGACGTCTTTGTCCAAAGCACCAGACAAAGGGCAAAGTAGATGCATTTGCATCAGCAGGAAAATACACCCCAAACTAGCATCATCATTATACAACTTTAACAACTGCCACTAAATGATACTTCATACACAGACCAGTGTTAGGTTAAGTTATGATGTCACTGGCAGAACATTTATAGAAACAACCTTTGAACTCTGAGTCAGCAGCTCTCTTACATGGTCAGCTGAGCTCCATGATTGAAGTTCACTGTTGGTGCAGGTTCATGACTGAAGTGTGGAGGATTTTCTCTGGACCAGTCACTCCTCACAGACACACAGCTGGATGCTGGAGACTGTGACCTCTGACCTCTGCAAACACAAACATCAATAACTGATCAGTTCTCTCTGACAGCCATATGATCAGCTGATCCCTCTGTGATATTGTGTCTGCCTCATAACGCTGACAGGTCAGCCAATCATCAGCCAGTTTTTCTGTCTCTGAATGAACTCAGTTTGTTCTCAGCTCTTCTCTCTGATTCTGCTGCACTGACTTCACTTAAACTTACAGAGTTCAGATCTTAGCAAGAAAACAAGTCAATAAAAATCAAACTCAGATCAAACAGTTTGAACCAATCACAGATCAATGATTCTGTCATGGTTATGTTGAAATGACTAATAAAGTTAGTAGTGTTCTTACATTATTGCTGCAGGTCCATGACTGTAAGGTGGAGGTGTTTGTGTAACCCCGTCACTCCTCACAGACACACAGCTGGACGCTGCTCCGTCCTCTTCCTCCATCTTCTTGATGTCAGGGTGGAGTTAGTCTGAGAGGTAAACACACACACTCAGAGGTGCTGTTGTACTGGAAGCATCACACTGACGGCTTTCTAATGTTGGAGCTTTGGCCCTAAAGTCCAAACCAGTTATTTTAGAGGCTCAAAGTCTTTAAAAAACACCAAAACCATCACATTATTTAATAAGTACATGATCAGGTGGATGAAGGAACTCAGTGTGTTTGGGATCATCATCATGGTGAGGAGCCCACATGTTACGGCTCCTTTGGAGAGAAGCTGAGGATCACTGCAGGAAGTGAGCTCATGAAACCAAACTGCTGTTTGTGAGCAGGATGACTCTGTTATTGGACCTGCTCTGTGTTCTACATATGATCAATACTTCAAATATCTGTAAACATCTCATCTTATATTTGTTGCACTTGGTCACATCTGTCTTTAAAAATAGATTTTTAATGTCACTGAGAGTTCTTTTCTACCTTTATTGATTTATTTTGGAATAAATTAAATATAAAGGTGCCAAAAACTGCCTGCAGCTTCTGCTCTGTGACAGGAAACTACTGTCAGGCTCAAAATGACTTCAGATTATTCATCACAGAGTGTTTATGGATCACAGGACACGTTACAGTTTTACAGCCTCACGGACATAAAACTCTTAAAGTTTGTTTCTGAAGGGATTTTCAGATCAGACCTGATGTTTCTGCCTACAGCCTGTTTACCGATATAATCAATATCAGACATCAGAGCAACAGAAACCTCGGTGATCAGGACGCCGGGACTGAGAACAGGAAGTGGCTCAAACGTCGCACTTTCATAAAGTCAGCCTGAACTCCACTCACAGAGTTTCTGTCGCCATTTTAGTTTTAAAACCCGTCGTGATAAGGGCGGGTCTTACTGTGAACCTGCGCGCTCATTGGCTAATAACTTGAGATTGACAAGTCGTTATCCAATGAGCGCGCGGCTTCTCCCAACATAAAGTAGTTTCCTTTGAAAAACCAAAGTCTGATTATTTTTGCCTCCACTGACGGAGCCTGTTGTTCCCGCCACAGAGACACAGTAATGTCAGAGCGGTGTTAACACTCACCTGCCTCAGCACAGCTCTCACTCTCCTCCTGCTCTCTCAGCTAAACTCACTTCCTCTCTACTTACAGGAAACCAGCGCTCAGAGGAGCCGACCGGCCTCACGTTTCACCCACAGACACGAACAGCGTGGAATTATTTTATGTCATAAGAAGAAACATATTCATGTTAACACTCACCTGCCTCAGCTCCACCTTCCTCCTCCTGCTGCTCTGAACGGAGGATCAACACTTTCACTTTCACTGCTCCTCCCTAAACACAGAGGATGCTGGGACTTGTAGTTTTTACCTTGTGTGATATTTATGGCTGTGACACTAAATCACAGCATGTAAACTTCCTGCAAACATGTCACAGGCGATAAAAGTTTCACATTAAAGGTGAAGTTATTTTTCTGTCTCATGTTCAATAAACAGTGAGCTGGGAAAACTGAAGAACAGACTTCAGACGTTCCCTGCAGAGTTTCTGCTGCTCGGTCGTCTGCATGTTGCTGAGACTGAGCTGATGATGAAGCTGTGATGGGTTTATGGCACGTTTGGTTCTGGAGAAGAGTTTTACTGCCGGTGCAGGTGAAATGATCAGAGGTTACAGCCTCTGGTTAAAGTGGAGGCAGCGATCAGGACGGCTGAGCAGCAGAGGTCTCGAGGGTCCTAAAGTGTAAAAGCATCAGTGTTAGTAACACAAAGATCACAGAATGGGATCATCCACACAACACTAACATCTAAATCCACGGCAGGAACTCTTCCAGTGTCCTGAAAAATCTGTGTGCACGATGCTGAGATTAAAATCTGTCTGCTCATCTTAATGCAATATTGTGAAGTTACAATTCTTTTCTGTAAAAAGAATTTTCATTTTTGTATATAAATAAATGTTGATGTTGTGCTTTGGGATCGTGTGCTTCAATTTGACTTGTAATGTGCCAAATGACTGCAACAGGCGGCTTAAGGCGATGCCATCCAGAGTAAGGATCGTGTTAGCCACAGTGTTTCTAAGATTTTTACGCCCCGTTACAATAACCTCAGTTCTATCTGAACTTAGAAGCAGAAAATTAAAGCTCATTATGTGTCTAAGACATCCCGGCAGTTTAACCAATAAAAGCGGGTATCATATGCATAGCAGTGAAAATGTATGCTATGTCTTCTAAAGCATGTATAATGTAAACAGAACTGGTCTTTGCACAGAAGCCTGTGGAGCTTCATAATTAACCTCAGTGTGTGAAGAGGACTCTCCATTTAATAATAGCTGTAATAAAATGTTCTGGCCAACGGTGTTAAACGCTGCACTTGGGTCTAGCAGGGAAGATTTCAACTTTTCAATATGAATGAAGGCTGAAAACTGATTAGATTAATGTCTGATGATCTTTTCTGTGCTTCTTCAAGTTTGTAACACCGAACATATTAAAGGATGATATAAGGTTCACAGGAAGAGTTTAATTAGACACACATTTACTATTTTCTTTATACTCTTTCTTTCTTGACATGTTTAATATGCTTACTATCAGAGGAGAAAATGAACCTTGTGTAGTTTAAAAACTTTTTATTTAATCAAACTGTAATGTTGTTGAACTCTGACGGACGTGTCTTTTAATCTTGTCAACAAATCCTTAATCACCTAAATGTGCCATTTATCATCTTGTAAAATGTTCCCTCTGCTTCTGTTGCACATCTCCCCCGACACTCTCTGCTTCACCAGCCCTGTGCAGCTGGTCCAATCGCTGCGTCCTTAAACTGGTGTGTTTAAATCTCTTTACCTCTGTTGTGAACTTCACACAAAGTTTGTGGTAACAAAATCAAACTGAGGAGGATCTGGTTTGAAAAACACACACTCGCGAGACAAAATAAAAACAGACTGCTCAAAGCAAAAGCAGAGCCCTCACAGCTGGTACCACAAAACACAGTGACAACGTGCGTATCAGATACCCTCAGTGCCAAAAGCATAAATATGAAAAAATGGGATCACCAAGAATATCCTAAAAATGGCATTGAGGGGGTGTTACAGTGAAATAAAATGAAACATTTTCATCTGAAAATGTTTCATTTTAGTAAAAACAATTCTCTGTAGTTTGATACTGTCGTTACAGACAAAGCGGATGTTTAAAGCCTTTGGACGCACATTTGAAATGCACTCATTCTCCTTATCAGCTGGAAACATTAAAGCCGTAAAATGACACACCCGCGTGTAACAAACCATTTGTTGGGGGTTGTGGATTTGACACCTCAGCATTGTGAAAGTGGGGAAACATGCTTCTGGCTGAGCATAAGATTTCTGCTTACAACTTAGAATCTCAGTTCTAAATGTAATTCTGATGTTTTTTTAAGTAGGGCTAATGTATTATTTGACTTCTAAGGCACACACACACACACACACACACACACACACACACACACACACACACACACACACACACACACACAAGAACAACAACAACAACAACACAGAGAAGAAGAAGAGGGGGTCGTTTTACTACACATCAGAAAAACGCAATCATTCATCTTCCAACTGTATCTTTCTGTTCTGGATTAAGAATCATTGGTTGTTTACTGATCTGTACTTTGGGAGTCATACTGTTGTGATACTGGGGAGAAAAGGGTAAGGTTTGATAGACTAAACCATTACACACAAAAGTTGAAAAACCTAAAGAGTGTGTGAGACTGCTAGCTGTGTCGTTCAGCAATAAACTCATCTATAAATGTGTTAGTAAAGAGTGACTTGTACTTCTGTCCCATTAAGCAACGGTTTAACAAATTTCACTGCAAACTATAAAAGTCATCTGGATTTAAATAGAGTGTGCCGGGTGGCGGCAATAGGGACATGGAATGTCACCTCTCTGGTGGGGAAGGAGCCTGAGTTAGTGCGTGAGGTTGAGAGGTACCGGCTAGATATAGTCGGGCTCACCTCTGCACATGGCTTGGGCTCTGGAACCAGTCTCCTGGAGAGGGGCTGGACTCTGTCTCAGTCTGGAGTTGCCCCTGGTGAGAGGCGGCGGGCTGGGGTGGGTATTCTAATATCCCCTCGGCTTGCTGCCGGTACGTTGGGGTTTTTCCCGGTGGACGAGAGGGTTTGTTCCCTGCGCCTTAGGGTCGGGGAACGGGTCCTGACTGTCATCTGCGCTTATGCGCCGAGTGGCAGTTCAGAGTACCCAGCCTTCTTAGAGTCCCTGGGGGGGGGGGGGGGGGTGCTGGAGGGTACTCCACCTGGAGACTCTGTTGTCCTGCTGGGAGACTTCAATGCTCACGTGGGTAACGACAGCGAGACCTGGAGGGGCGTGATTGGGAGGGACGGCCTCCCTGATCTGAACCCGAGCGGTGCTTTGTTATTGGACTTCTGTGCTAATCACAGTTTGGCCATAACGAACACCCTGTTCGAACATAAGAGTGTCCATAAGTGCACGTGGCACCAGGACGCTCTAGGCCGTAGGTCGATGATCGATTTTGTAATCGTATCAGCAGATCTGCGACCATATGTTCTGGACACTCGGGTAAAGAGAGGGGCTGAGCTGTCAACTGATCACCACCTGGTGGTGAGTTGGACCAGGTGGCGGGGGAGGACTCTGGACAGACCTGGTGCACCTAAACGCGTAGTGAGGGTGTGCTGGGAACGTCTAGCAGAGGCCCCAGTCCGCGAGATCTTCAACGCACACCTCCGGCAGAGCTTCAACAGCATTCCGAGGGAGACTGGGGACATTGAGTCCGAATGGACCATGTTCAGCGTCTCCATTGCCGAAGCTGCTGCGGCCGCAAGGTGGTTGGTGCCTGCCGCGGTGGTAATCCCCGAACCAAATGGTGGACACCAGAGGTGAAGGGAGCCACCAGGCTGAAGAAGGAGTCCTATCGGGCTTGGTTAGCCTGTGGGACTCCGGAGGCAGCTGACATGTATCGACAGGCCAAGCGGAATGCGGCTCGGGCAGTGGCTGAAGCAAAAACTCGGGTGTGGGAGGAGTTCGGAGAGGCCATGGAAAAAGACTTTCGGACTGCCTCGAAGAGATTCTGGCAAACCGTCAGGCGTCTCAGGAGGGGAAAGCGGTGCTCTACCTGCACTGTGTATAGTGCTGGCGGAGCGCTACTGACGTCGACTGAGAAAATTGTCAGGCGGTGGAAGGAATACTTCGAGGACCTCCTTAATCCTACTGACACGTCTTCCGAGGAGGAAGCAGAGTCTGGGGATGAGGGGAATGACCCGCCAATTTCCGGGGGCGAGGTCACTGAGGCAGTTAAACAACTCCTTGGTGGCAGAGCCCCTGGTGTTGATGAGGTCCGCCCCGAGTTCCTGAAGGCTCTGGACGTTGTAGGGCTGTCCTGGTTGACACGCCTCTGCAATGTTGCGTGGAGATCAGGGGCAGTACCTGTGGACTGGCAGACCGGGGTGGTGGTCCCCATCTTTAAGAAGGGGGACCGGAGGGTGTGTTCCAACTACAGGGGGATCACACTCCTCAGCCTCCCTGGGAAAGTCTATGCCAGGGTGCTGGAAAGGAGAGTTCGTCCGCTAGTCGAACCTCGGATACAGGAGGAACAATGCGGTTTTCGTCCTGGTCGCGGAACACTGGACCAGCTCTTTATCCTCTCCAGGATACTTGAGGGTGCATGGGAGTTTGCCCAACCAGTCTACATGTGTTTTGTGGACTTGGAGAAGGCATTCGACCGTGTCCCTCGGGGTGTCCTGTGGGAGGTGTTGCGGGAGTATGGGGTGTCTGGCCCATTGCTACGGGCCATTCGATCCCTATACAACCGTTGCAAGAGCTTGGTTCGCATTGCCGGCAATAAGTCGGACTCGTTCCCGGTGGGTGATGGGCTCCGCCAGGGCTGCCCTTTGTCTCCAGTTCTGTTCATAATTTTTATGGACAGGATTTCTAGGCGCAGCCAAGTGGCGGAGGGCTTTCGCTTTGGTGGCCTCAGAATCTCATCTCTGATTTTTGGGGATGATGTGGTTCTGTTGGCTTCATCGGGTGAGGGCCTCCAGCTCGCACTGGAACGGTTCGCAGCCGAGTGTGAAGCAGCGGGAATGAGGATCAGCACCTCCAAATCTGAGGCCATGGTTCTCAGCCGGAAAAGGGTGGAGTGCCCACTCCGGGTCGGGGATGAGTTCCTGCCCCAAGTGGAGGAGTTCAAGTATCTCGGGGTCTTGTTCGCGAGTGATGGGAGAAGGGAGCCGGAGATCGACAGACGGATTGGGGCTGCGGCTGCAGTAATGCGGACGCTGCACCGGTCCGTCGTGGTGAAGAGGGAGCTGAGTGTAAAAGCGAAGCTCTCAATTTACCGGTCGATCTACGTCCCTACCCTCACCTATGGCCACGAGCTGTGGGTAGTGACCGAAAGAACGAGATCGCGGATACAAGCGGCAGAAATGAGCTTCCTCCGAAGGGTGGCTGGCCTCTCCCTTAGAGATAGGGTGAGAAGTTCGGCCATCCGGGAGGGGCTCAGAGTAGAGCAGCTGCTGCTCCACATCGAAAGGAGCCAGCTGAGGTGGTTCGGGCATCTGACAAGGATGCCCCCTGGGCGCCTCCTGGGTGAGGTGTTCCAGGCATGTCCCACCGGGAGGAGGCCCCGGGGCAGACCCAGGACACGCTGGAGAGATTATATCTCTCGGCTGGCCTGGGAACGCCTTGGTGTTCCCCCGGATAAGCTGGAGGAGGTGGCTGGGGAGAGGGAGGTCTGGGCCTCTTTGCTTAGGCTGCTGCCCCCGCGACCTGGCCCCGGATAAAGCGGATGAAGATGGATGGATGGATGGATGGATGGATGGATTTAAATAGAACATAGTAGTGCAGGAAACACTAGTATAAGGTGTCTATGGAACAAATCTCCTTCAGCGTTCAAAATGACCAAAGTGAGGCCTACAGGCGTTTCTCTCAGTTGGTTGTGTTCAGGGAAAAAGCAGCTAAATACACTGAGACTGCTCCACATTGTTAGTGAGTTAACTCTGGATATCTGTAGGTTTGTCAAACTTGGAGTGAACAAAAGCAGAAAACAGTAAAAGTTGCAGGCAGTGAAAGTCTGGTTTATTTCATGAACACAATGAAACATTTTCGGCAAAGTAGCGTACATGATAAATAGATACACATAACACGGACAGTGAGAAGTAAAACTCGTCGTCTTACCACATGTTATATTCTGTAAACTTAAAATAAACCACAGAAATGAGTGTTTAGTGTTTTAAAGTCATTATTAAAAACATGAGTCAACATTACTGAAGTGACACTTTAACGATGCTTCACATCACCGTGTTTATGATGATAAAACATGTTCTCTCGTTAGTAGATGTCTGCGCTGACACTTGTCATGAAAATGTCCCGAGCCAGGGTTCCTCTTCAATTATCACTGATCATTAATAGGGTCACAAAAGATTTGTCACATTATCCCCATAAACAAAATGCTTTTATAGAAATCATTGTGACACAAATATTTACAAAAATATTGCCTTTGACAAGATGGCGCTGCCACGTCCAGACGCCTTCCTGACCGCTCCGCTCCGACTATCCACTTTTCTTGTTTTTTACTTATTTTTTGCTCTGGTTTACATCCCAAAATCCTCTAGCCTTATAGTATACGACAGCGGATCACTTGTAAACATCGGTGCCAAGGTTGCACATCTAATCTTGGACACTTTTAAACCTGACCCTTCCTGGCCGCCAGAGATTCTACGCGGCGCGGAGAACAACAAAGGACGGGCCGCTCATCCGAGGCGCAGAACAAAGAAGCGCCGGGGAAAACGCGCTGGTATTAGGAACAGACTGAGACAGCAGGTGCATCGCGCACCACTGCCCAGTATCCTACTGGCCAATGTACAATCCATGGAGAACAAGCTCGATGACCTAAGAGCAAGGGTCACCTTCCAACGTGACATGAGGGACTGCAACATTCTGTGCTTCACGGAGACATGGCTGACCCCCACCGTGCCGGACCAGGCCGTAACTCCGTCGGATTCATTCTTTGTGCTCCGCGCGGACAGAACGGCAGAGTCGAACAAAACCAAAGGTGGGGGAGTGTGTTTCATGGTAAACAGAAAGTGGTGTGATGCCAGGAGCATTTCTACTCTCTCCAGCGGCTGCTCGCCACATCTGGAGTTCCTGAGCATTAAGTGCCGCCCTTTCTATCTGCCCCGTGAGTTCACCTCAGTCATCGCCACGGTGGTCTACATCCCACCCCAAGCGGACACAGGTATGGCTTTGTCCGAATTACATGATGTGCTGAGCTCGCTTCAAAACAAGGACCCGGGCGCAGCCCTCATTGTAGCAGGAGACTTTAACAAAGCGAACCTCAGACAAGTCATGCCAAACTTTTACCAGCATGTCTCGTGTCCAACGAGAGGGGATCGGATTTTGGATCACTGCTACACGCCATACAAGCAGGGCTACAAAGCTGTCTCACACCCGGCTTTTGAGCATGTTGTTTGTGCTATTCTGTTTAAAAACTATTAGCCTGTGAAACTATTAGAAAAGTGAAATCAAAAAAAGTGTAGGTATTACTACTAATGGGAACTGAAGCAGTTGTAGGAATTGAAATTGATACTCAGCCCTAATCACATTGTCTCCTGTTATTTTTCTTGCAAACCAGGCGAAACAGGATTTAATGATAACATGCAGCAAAACTGAATCCTAAATCATCAAAGCAGCCGTAACAATAACACAAACAACATGTTTAATCAGTAAAAAATATTGTGAAATAAAGAAATCACAGGATAAAATGATTAATTAGGCAAGTTTTTCTTTATTTAAAATGTTTTCTTTAAAATATTTTGTATTAATCACGTTACAATCGAACAAAAAAGGGAAAAACTAACATTTTAAAGGTGTTATTCAGTTTTTCCTCATGCAAATCTTTAGATCTTTTTTAGAAAAGCAAAGTCTCGATGAACCTGCATGAGTGCTCACTGTGTATGTTAACAATGATCAGATGAGTTTCTTTTTTGTTCATTTAAACCTGTTTTATATTTAGTTTTTTTCTAATTTGACTCGATTCACAGAAGATGAAGCATTTGAACTGAAGTTCAAACTAGAATTTCTTAGAGAGACTCCGCCTGAAAGACTGAAACCCGCATGTGAGATTTTGTGGCCTCTGTGTGACTGTTGGTGGGTCAAAAAGGTTTCAGCTGCACAGCCAGACGTTATTGAGCGAGCCACCGGTTGAGAGGCACACTTCTCACAGCTCCTTCCTTTTGTCAGACTTTAAAAGAAACATTTATAGGGTTTAGAGATATTAATATTGATACCACCTCTGGAGAGGTTACGGTGTTGTGCCAAAAAGTGATTTCCAATGTTTCTGTGTATTTTTTATGTGTAATATCTTTACGTACGTTGGTAAATAGACTTCGGTTGTCAGCTTAAGGCTGTGTGCAGGCAAGAGTGGAAGTAGAAGGACCCAAAGTGCAGACACTCGGAGGCGGAAAGTAACTCAAAACTCAGCTTTTATTGCTGGATGGCAAAAAGTGGCAAAACGTAACAAAAATCCAAATAACGTTCCATGACCAGGCAGCCAGAACACACAGCATAAATGAAAGCAGATCACGACACCGACACAAAGAAACACAGGGCTTAAATACACAGAGGGAGCAATCAGGGAATGGGTAACAGGAGGGAAACACAGCTGGGGCAAATCAGGCCTAACGAGACAAGGGGAAGCAAAACCAGACACATTAACATCAGACATGGACTTTCAAAGTAAAACAGGAAACATAACACAGACTCAGGCAGGCTCTATAACAAAGGGAACAGAGACGTGGGACCAGGGCAGACACAGACACTGGCTGTATCCCAATTCAGGATCTGCAGCCTTAAAGTACACAGCCTCAACGATCCTCAAGGGCCGCGTACTCAAAGACCGCTAAGGCCGGAAGTGCGAGGCTTGTGAAATGGGACGGTCTAGCCTCCGTTGCGCTGCCCAGGTTGCCTAGCAACCATGATACTAACAGCTGGAAACGTGTCTTACAGCTGTGTTTGACAGAAATGAAGGAGAAAATCTTTTGTGCATTTGTTTGTTTGTTTCTACATGAGCTTTGATCGTTCTCTGTAAGATTAAGCTCAGCTATTGAACGGCGTATATTTGAAAGTAAAGGCTTTAAAACCAAGTTAGTACAAACGTCACTGATGTCACATAACTTTGCCGACATGTGGCCAACAGTAATGTTTTAATGTTCTTCGTTATTAAACATTTGCACATAAATAAGTGACATAATATTCAGTACTTACTTAAAGTTTACTCTTCGGGCGCCCCTCATCCGCCGTTTTATTTCGGCAAAATTATCCACACCCACCGCCGCGCTATGCATTCTGGGATATGTTGGGCCACGAAGTCTACACTGGCACGTCCTTAAAATTCAGGGAAATGAAGGACGCATTTGGGGGCCGCATTTCGAGCAGCCTTCGAATTGGGACAGCCTTCGTTGCGTCGCTCTGACGTAATCGGCCTTAAAATGCGGCCCTTAAGGCTGCAGACCCTGAATTGGGATACAGCCACTGACTGGACGTGGGGATACAGCAGATAGGGGAGACAGCAACTATGGAACACAGACAGAAAACCAGAACACTAAAACTCTAACCAAACCCCACCCAGACAACCTAAACTAAGAATAATCCTAAAACCCATAAAGCAAAGCTAGAATATAATGAAATAACAAAATCAAAGAACCAAAAACACAAAACACTGGGTCAACGACCCAGGGACCCTAACATCGCTGAACAGGGTTTACAAAGGGGTTTTATATAGAATTAAAAGAAATCTGTGTTTCAAGTGTCTTTACAACTCTGTGTTATTGTACTTACATTATAACCAATCCGCTCCTTTATCCCCACTTAAAATATTTTTACTGAACTATTGTAATATTTGCTGCCATTGCTGCTGTCCTCTTGGCCAACTTACTCTTACAAAAGACATGTTTAATGTTAATGAGATTTTTTTTAACTACATAAATAAAGGTTATATAAAAGTCGCTGCCAAAAACTGATCGCGGCTTCTACCTTGTTACACGAATGTTGTTTGTGGCTCAAGATGACTTTATGTCATCCATGAGGGAAGCATTTGACATATGTTTCACATATTATAGCCCAACAAGTTACTTATAGCAGTTTAAATACGAGCAATCACTTTTTGGCAAATACCAGAAATCAGTTTTTGGCAGACAATCACTTTTTGGCACAACACCGGTGTCTAGCAGGTTTTATATTTTAGAAAGTTTAAACCTCAGCTTAATAGAAGTCGTGTGGTCGTGAGTTTTGCATAAACAAATTTGTGCAAACCTCAATGAAGTGAAGCAACATTATAAAGAAGAGTGAGCCTAAATGACTCCCCAATGATGTGAGAGACTGATAGTCATACAGAAAACAATGACTTTGAGCTGTTGCTGCTAAACGTGCTTCTACAAGCAACTGAATCTTGGAGTGTACTTTGGTTTGTCTGCTCATAAATTGGTGGTTCATGATGATAAATGAACTTCTGAACTGGTTTAACATCAGTGCAGTGGCTGGTCCATTCCTTGATGTATATGTCAACGTTCAAAATGAGCCATTTAAATCAGCTGTGTTGGATCAAGGACACATCTAAACCCTGCAGGACAGCGGCCCCGAGGCCTGGAGTTCCCACCCTCAGTGCAGTGGAAATAGTCTCGTGCCAGTCTTGGTGCTGCCTTTGAGTCTATATTGCCGAACACTGTGCGCACACATTTCTTTCCTTCCTAAACAAACACACATTTGTAAAGGAAAATTTAAATTGAACTCACAGTTGGCGGTTAATCGTTATATAGTTTAGATGTACACCGAGAGACGCATTTAGTGGGACTTTTACACCGCCACAGATTTTCTTCTTCTTTTTTGTTACATTATTGACATATACTAGATATTTTAACCTAAGCAGCAACAATCATGTCTCTGGTACAGGCACTTTCCACCATGCAGGTTAAGCTAAAATGTGATTTGAAACAAATTCTGGGTTTCCGTTCCATAAAGGTTCATTTCATCTGGTAAGTTAGCCCCTGAGGTAACAGTCTATGTGAACATAACATACTCACTGACTCACACTCAACTTGATTGATAGTGATTTCCTGAATTAGGCAAAGCGCACAGAGGAAATTCATTTGCATATGTTTGTTTTCACAATCACTGAAATCCAAGTTAGGCATGTTTCCCTTTTTTGTTGTTGTTCTTGACACGAGTGCTTCAGTTATTTTCTCATCAGTATGTTAGGACAGAAAGGATTCTGTTGTGGATTTATGATCATCTCACGTGTGTCCATCTTTCAAACTCTTAGATTGTGTAGACATTAATGCAGCTGTCAGACTGTAGGCCAGTTTCTTTGCACTGTAAGCATTGATTGGATGCTACTGTAGCAATCAGTGCTTACACAAAACGTCCCTGTGTAAACCCTCAGACACACAACAAACAGATCAATAGTATCTGAAATTCAGAGTACGGATCTTTTTACACATTTCTCACAGAAAATCACCTAAATCGCTTTCGTGTGAGATGCACATCATGTTTGCCTCATAAAGACTTGCCGTGTATGTATTCATTTCTTTTGACTTTCACGTGGAATTGTCACCTAATATAACAGGTCCATCAGTAAATGGTGTCTATCTTCAGTTTCTGTCTCCTAGACTTTGTCCCTGTCAGGTTACAGCTGAATAGATAGTCATATCATGCAGAGACTGCATCGTACTATAATGCTCGTATGATCGCGTTTGTCATAAGTGGACTGGTCTTGTTGAAACTTTGCATAAACCTTGCCCAGTAAACTGTGGGTGCTAACATTTCTATGGCATATGCAAATACTTTAGACAAATCCCACAGTTGTCTATATTTGTATATTTGACAGTTTAATGAAGCATTTAGAAATCAAAGGTCAGATTAAAATGCTGGATCACAATAGAATGTGATATCACACAATACAATATTTTTAATATCACACACAGCATGAAAGTTTGCTAGTGTATATTATAAAAATATTACAGTATGTTGGTATAACTTTATCCCCTCCTAGTTTTTAAGATACAAATTTTGGCCCACACTGATTTGTGATCATATTCCTCTGTCCACTAAATGAAGATGGAGGCTCTGCTCTTTATTTCTGTGTTTCTCTGGAGAATCCTGGTAACATGATGGCTTTCTGTCTCTAAACACACACGAGCTTAACTCCGAATGAACATGATCAGAGTTCATTGAACCAACTCTGATCAGTCTTTTCTAAGGGTTTCAAGCCTTTCTTGTTCGAGCCTCTCTTTGTTGTTGCTACAGTTATGTGTAATTATTAATAGTATTGCAGATGTTAGCCTCTGCCTGCAGTGTTGATGTGGGTAAAGGCTTTAACCATGGATTAGCGGCAGGTCCCAGCTTGTAAATTGTGGAGCATTAATGCCCACTCCAGCTCCTGTAACCAAATATAAACAGTTGGGATGAGAGTTAGCTCAAGCCACTACAACAGCCAGCAAGAATGATCTGTTCATGCTAGCATTAACAGTGCCTATACACATAGCGACACACGGGGGAGGGGCCTAACTAATAACCAAGATGACTACAGGCTTGGAGGTGCTAAAAGTCAGATATACCAGGAGCAGTTTGGGCTTTAGAACAAATTTTGTGTAATTATAACAATATGTAAATTAGGACCTGGTTACATATGATGCTGCTGATTTTTTAAATCGAATTTTTACGTTGCATTAATTTCTTTTTGTCAGACAGGGAATCAAACAAGTTCTGTTTTCTCGAATGAATCCCACTGTTATTTGTTTGTCCTACCAACAGGGATGTTTACATGGTATTCATGACTGCTGCACCTGATGACTTTCACAGCTTGAGGACTGCAAACATTTCCCAACAAGACATGAGTGGTGGGGTGATCGTTGGTATTCCTGATCAGGTGAGGATCTGTTCCCATCAAACCACCAAAACCAGTTGTTCAGGATGTTTACAGGATGAAGAATCCCCAGTTATTCTTTGTGGTTAGAATGTGCCTACATGTGGCTGTGTGTGATTCTGGCTTACTTTAGGGTCAGAGCAGTTGGTATGTGGAGCAAATACTGACACAGTCAGAGTGGGCAAACCAGCAATAGGCTTGTTGTCATACCTGGAAGTCTGAAAGCTCCCGATGCTGGATGGTCTTTCTAGTTTTTAATGACAGGTCGTCTAACAAAGCTTCCATGAGGTGCTATAATGGAGACTGTCCTTTTCAAGGAGTTTCTCATGTCTTATCCTACTTTTTTCTTTTTTTTAATTACCGGAGTGAGAATTTGAAATCCTCTATATTGACATGATTACATTTCTTCTATTAAATGAGAAGTACATTTTGAACACAGTATAGTGAACACAATATCCAAGAAGCTAAATCTGGTGAAATGGTTTCTTTAGCTGTCAGCTTGAAAGGCTGATTGGGGTATTTTTGTCACCTTGCATGCGGGTGGCATGGACACCTGACTTTTGTGTGCATTTATCAAAAAGCTTGGATGATTTTGAAGATCAGTGGCATTCAACTCATGATCAGCGTTCAAGTTTTCTTAAAATCTTGTAACATGATAACTAGAAAGAAGACAGCTAGGATTTTCAAACTGATCCATAGATGGATCTACTATGAAGCTGAGGGACAGCACTGCTTAAAAGATCCTTTTTAAATGACTCCAGCTGTCTGATTTAATGAGACCACGTGTGCTCAAGTTTCCTGCTCTGACTCGGCCTCAGAATGTCTAGAGGCAGAAATCAAGCACACTCAAAGGAAATAAGCGTATCAGTGGGCATGTGCTCAGCACGCAGAGTGGGAGTGACTAAAGGTGCCACTGCAGAGCATCGCAGTTGTTTCGTGTGATTAAGTTGTGTGTTTATGAACCTGTGAGTGTTAGTCCTTTTGGCAGGATGACTCGCATGAAGCTGTTATAATTGTTTGTGCATGTTAAAGTTATGCCTCAGTTCTTTGATACCATGTTGGTAGGATTATTTGGCACTAAGTTAATAGCAGTGGCTGTAATCTCCCGCAGTCATTACATCCAGCGGTATTACAAATAAAGGACTTTTCTATTGTTTAGTTTAACTGTGGCTAGCTTGCCATGTCCGTGCCTTATGATTGGCAATTTGTATGACGTGCTATTTAGGCAATATATGAGCTATAGTGACCCCTTGTGGATATTGTGAGATATTGCTGTGTTGAGTACATTATGTTTTCAATTGTTTTTCTAGTTATTTGTGACTCTACTAATGATAAAATTGCCTGTTTCTGTTTCCAGAAAACCATTGCTCATAGTCCCACATACTATACAATGATAAGTTCAAGTATGGCTGTACCTAATTTGGATTAAGCCTGGCAAGCACTTTGATGTAAACATTTCTTCTGTGGGACTTAAAGACAGTTAACCCAACTCCTGGACTGCTGCAGTCTTCCTGACAGAAAGCTTAGGCCAGGCTTGTATGCCCAGTATATATATTCTATAACGTGTGTAACTACTTCGTTTAGTTGTTTTTGTTTGGATTTAGTTTAGTTGTTTTTCTTTTCAGTGTATTTCAGTGTCAGTAATTTGTGTAGTGCTCACTCACATTTTCAACTGGAAAAGACCTGCAATAGAAACGTATTTAGGAGCAAACAAGTGAATGAAAAGTTTGACATCATTAAGCCCAAACAGCACCTAGTTTTCAACAAAAACACATAACATAAGAGCAGCAGTGACGATGCAGCTGACACAGACGAACCCATTTAAACTGGTCCCAGTGTTTTTAGCCTAACTTGAGTCTTGAACCATTGGGGCAAATGAGAAATTCCAGCAGTTCTTGAAAGCAGCAACTCTGTGCTTTTTTGTGATGTTAGGGACATTATGGTAACTCGAGGCAGAACACCATCCAAATCTTGATAAATAACACATGAAAGAACAAAAGAAACAAACATGGTAAAAAGAAGCCAAACGTGTGATAACATTGTTCCATCACGCTCACTCACTATTCTCTCAACCTTTGCCTTCACGGGGCTGCTGCAACAATGTACCTGGGATTACCGTAATGATGCAAATATTAATGAAAAGTGCAGAGTTGCTGCTCTCAGGAATCATTGGACTTCTTTTAATTGAGGAAATGGATCAGGAGTTACGGTAGTTACAGATGTTTAATACAACCCTAGAAAAGAGCTTTCTGTAGTGCTGTGTGATACGGAAAGATTTTTTATGTATCCGATACAAGTAAATACAGGGCTGATATGATCTCTACTTTTTAATGTGGATGATGCATCATCAAAATGCCAAATTGTTTACATTTTCATGACCTTTACGTTGTTTTTTAGGGGGCTTCATCCTAATGATTATTAATGAGTTAAAACCGAGGACAGAAATAATAAAAGGATTTAGTTTGTAGCCCATAGTTTAAAAGCAGTAATCACACATTATCCCTTTCTTTAACAGCAACACAAAAGGATCATTATATTCCATTAAATCTGAGCCATATTATATTCAGTATATTTATTTTAATTTCAGTAAATGTTTTTATTTAAATGACATGTTTCAGTGAGATAAATGTGTTATTTCAAGGTCGTTGCATCATTTTTACTTTTTGAGTTGGCTAAAATAAGAATTAGCCAGTTGCACTTTAAAGTAATATAACCAACATATCGCCACAGTTATCTACCTGGATATTCTTCAGAGCATGCTTTCTTGCATGTGACAACAAGAGACCTCTCGGTTGTCTGGTGGAGCATTTAGCGCCTCGCTACATGTTTCCAAATCGGCCTTTCTTCTCAGTGAAAGCTGTCCTAGAGAAGTAAAGCAAGTTTGTAAGTTTCTCTCTCAATGTTTGTAACGCATTCCCACGTTAAGCTTAACAACCGATATATGGAGCGACTGCCGCGTCTCCTCTCCCCCTCCCTCTCCTGCTGCTACTTCAATCATGAAACTAATCAATGATCAGCTGATCGCAAGTTCCGTCTCTCTTGTTTGTTTCCCACTTTGCGCCAGAAAGAGGAAACCAGCAGATAAACCACAGCAGCACGTTTAAGCTTGATAAGCTGTTGTTAGAATTTATTTAATATTACTTTAATGCCTAATGCTATAAGTAGCTGACAGCTGGTAACTGTGCAGGGGCGGGTCTAGCACGGTTTTGCCAGGGGGCCAGCTGGGGCATTAACAGGGAAAAGGGGGGCACAAAGAAATACTTTTCTTTCTTATTCTCGTTTAAAATGTCTCGCTTTTAATAAATAATTATCTGAATCTTATAACCAAAGTTTTTATCTAACGTAAAATGTATAGAAATCTAATATTGTATATAGTAACTATTAAGTCTAATATATACCCTAGTAAGTTATAGTACTTTTTCCTTTGGGAAGATACCATCTGTGCAGTCTGCAGTTCTGTTGAAGAAAGATGTTGAATCTATTTAATTGTTGTTGAAAAATAATTGATTTCTGTGCATTTTTTTTAAATACATGCATTAAATTAAAGTCGATTATGTCGATTAAGCACCACGAGGCAGAGGGTGGGCGATGGTTCCCTTTAGTTTTTTTTTTGCTGGGAGTTTGCAACCCTATTAGTTAGGTTGTTTAATATTTCTGCTAAGTACTCTTTAAAATACCAGAATAGGGAGTGATAGGTTTTGTATTGTTGATTGTCATTTATGCTTAGAAATATTTACTTATATATGCTTAGAAGTATATAATCATTTGTAGATTGAAAGAATGTCTCATTCTAGGAGGTCTGTAACAACTCTGTGTAGCATGAAGAGGGGGGTGAGTTCACTCCCCTACAGAGGAGAGGTCGTATCTTCTTTTGCTGATTTATGGTATAGCAAACACACGTATATCTGTTTAAGTATAAGAGCCTTTTGTTAGATGGACCCAGACTTCTGGCACCAGCTTTGGGGAGTCTTCACAGGGTCACATCTTGACCTCACACACACACACACACACACACACACACACACACACACAGGCAAGGTACTCTTTGTGTGTATGTAGACGTCATATGTTAATGAACCTATGCATATTCATGTAACCTCAATAAAAGAACAGTGGTACGGGAGGACGGACGAGAGTGACTGGGGTCAAGCGAAGGAATGGCGCTTTGTCCGGTCATTTCTCCCGTGCACGAGAAACATGAAGTCTTTGCCTACTTGTGTCTTGCTTTGCAGTGTAATTATATTGTCTTCAACGTTCCAGCGGATGGGTTCAAGCTACAAACCTATCAACAGAGATGCACATCACCTAATATGCTTAATTGGTAGTAGGCTTTTGAGCCTATACAGCTTGGAAGACAGCATGCATGAAGAGGATGATGTGGACAAAATACTCATTTGCCTAATAATTCTGCACTCCCTGTATGTGTGTGCGTGTCCAGGGTTCAGCTGAGACAGTGTCCTTCGCCCTGCCAGGCTAAGTAAACAGTCTTCCAGCCAACCCAGGTGGCCTTGCATGGAATGGGAAGGAACAGACTCAACACAGTCGTTATCAGGGTGTTTTTGTTCGGCTCCAGCCTTTAGCCCACAGCTGGCGCCGAGAGGGTCTCCGCATAAGTGATGGTGCTTTTTACTTTAGTGCGAACAGCTCATATGAATTTCAAAGCAGTTCTACAGTCCAACACTGGTCTCTCAATCTCCCGTTGGAGAGCCGCGAGCTTCGCCATACTTGCGTTCTGTGATGTTGTCATTCTTGTGCTCAAGGAGCCGATTCTGAGAACTCACGGCAGTGTGCCTCCCCGAGATGTCATCCAATTTGCGCCCAGAGATGTTATTCCGAGCGAGCCCTTCCGAGATGTATCCAGTCTGCAGTCAGAGATCTTATTCTGAGTATCCACAGCAGCCGTAGCCTCTCCAAGATCTTATCCGTGCTGACTCAATGAGCCCATTTTGAGAAACTCACGCCTCTCCCATCGTTCCAATCCCAGCGGGCAGCCTTGTGGGGGTTTGAACAGCCGGTTCCGCTTTCTCAAGCCAGCTCCGATCAGCCAGAACCCTGTTACCATGGTTCCAAATAGGTAGATATCTTCAGCACGCAGACTCACCCGAGCCCAAACTTCTCGTTGAGAAATTGCATTTAGGGACCAGTTTTCAACAGGACAATGACCCCAAACACACCTCCAGGCTGTGTACTAGAAGAAGTATACTAGATGGCGGCGCGCACAGACGCAGTGGCTCTATGCTCTCCACTTGGGTGCCTTTCTTTTTTGTTTCTCCACTTTTTCTTCTTCTTTTGTTTTCCTTATTGTGAAGCCAAATTTTCCTACAACCATCTGGAATTATGCAAGATCGGATATAACAGCCAGATCCCCATTACCAGTGATTATCAGAGGGTGCACAACATCCCCCCAGAGATAGCGAGAACATCGGGTGCTCCGTGGATTGTTATCGGCTCTGCCAAGAAACGCAGGCGGCGGAAGGAACGCAAACAAAAGCGGGGATGCCTGTCGGGCCTGCTGGCCAGGCTAAAGAAGCAGCCTTTCAAACCACCGCTCCCAAGCATCTTTCTGACCAGCGCACGGTCGGTCGTCAACAAAATAGATGAACTGAACCTACTTCTCACAGCCAATCGTCCGTGACTGCTGTGTCCTGGTCGTCACGGAGACATGGCTCACTCCGCGAGGCTCCTGCCTACGACAGCCGTAACGCTCCGACAATCCATCAAGCGGTGGTAGCTTAGCAAAGTCGTACTGAAACATCTGACAGATTTTCGAGCGCCGTGCACATAAAATCGTTTCGAGGTCAGTAAACACAACCAGAGTTCATACATAAGGCACACGGGGTTATAAGGGGCTCTGTCGACTTTCAGAAAAATCAAAGGATTGATTTTAAGTGCGCCGTATTTTCCAAACAACACGGTAATAACGACGGCCCGCTAGCATGCTCTACCAAAAATAGTGCTTTGTTGTGTATCTGACGGACGAAAGCTAAACCAGTTCCACACCACTGAAGCTGCAGCATTTTTACAAACCAGTTCTGGTTCATCCGTTTCATTTAGCGATCCACTTTCGCTCTTCTCATTCTGCGTCATCATCCAATTCCACCTGTGATCTTGTGTCACCATTGCTCTCTGAGCTTTGTGTTGCTTCTTCTGTCACCTGACAAATAGGACATACATGACAATAAGAATAAAATGTGGAGCTGCTTCAGTGTGTCTGTCACTTTGTGCAGATCTTGACTGATCAGTAATGTTTGTAGGCTGAGTGCATTTTTAAAACAAGTTGTGCAAACTGCACTACAAGGTGGAATATTTGCAAAATCATAACTATGACCTATGAATACGTCAGTGCCATTAAGATGAAATTCTTGTGTCACCAACATTTTAACGTTAGGCATATAATTCTAACAGCCTCTGTAAACTAATATCCTGGCTGCTCGAGGCTGCTGTTTTCTCTGACAGCTTCACTTAGATTAGAATTAGAAACGCTGCTCTGAGACTGAGAGAACTAACAGTGCTGCATGTTGTGCTGTTAGTTTCCAAAACACGTTATTCATGGTTACATACAGTTTTAGACTGATGTGGGCCAAAGCCTAGCATAGCCTGCAACGTTATTGTGACGGACACATTTTATGTGTCAGACCCAGGACCCTGAGCAGTTATGGACTAATATTATAATGTATGTATTTTGTATTGCTGTCCCTCGTTCTCCCTGCTTGTAGACGTGTGTGTGTGTGTGTGTGTGTGTGTGTGTGTGTGTGTGTGTGTGTGTGTGTGTGTGTGTGTGGCCCTGGCAGGTGATTGGCCACACCTGCAGCTGATCAGGCCTGTCGGAGGAGCTATTTGAGAGTGTGGTGGAGCTCTCTCCGACGCTGGATCATTGCGTGGCTTCACGTCAGTCTCTCGACCAGTTCCTAGTTTGAGTCTGCTGCATTATTGTGTGTCTGACGGCTTCCTCTCTCTTATGTCCCCAGGAGTTACGGGGAGACGAGAGGACAGCGAGCACGGGGTGCTCATCACGGAGAAGCGGAGACAGGAGCACTAGCACTGGGAAGAGGACACGTCACGGGAGTCGGGAGAGCACGGGATTTATTGTCATGTCTGTCCATCGCTGTAAATAAACGCACTGCTTGTACATAGAGCACCGCGCCTGTGTCCTCCTTCCCTACACCCCCACGGTCTGCCAGCCAGACCGTGACATTATGAGTGAACTTGGCTTTAAGTGACTTACAGGTTTCTCTGAAAAATACTTCCTTATATCCAGGTTCTTCCTCTTTGCTGCCGTCCTCCTCTCCTCCTGGGAGCGCAGGCTTGCCGCTGCTAAAACTCAACGGAGCTCCCTGAAAGGTTCAGCCAATCACATTGGCCATATTTGTCACATGAGGTAGGACTCCAGTACAGGACGTAATTTAACTCTTTCGGCACCGCTGGGTGAATGAGACGTTGACAGATCTTTTTTTTTCTTCTTTCTATCAGGTTTGCTTTTCTTTACTCGAAGAGATCAAATTATTGGTGAGGACAATTCAATAATCGCTGGATATTGGTGGGGACATGTCCCCTCCGTCCATGCCAAATCGACGCCCTTGCCCGAATCGATTCAATCCATGATTCGATTCGGGGAAATTTTGCCTCAGACAGTCAGCAATATTATAATTTAGATCATACCCCCCCCCCCCCCCCCCACACACACACACACACAGCCTTATGGGTACAGTAGTCTCCCGCTACACCTCCTTTTAGCTAAAGACATACTTCACAATGACTCACTCAGCTCACAAGAACAGGAATGCAGAGCATTATCAAACGTTAAAATGATACACATCTCTCACTTGTTCACTTACATTTAAACGAAACACATAATTGTAAACATCTCTAACAGCCTAAGCCAGCTTTGAATAGGGCCTGAATGGATAACTTCAGAGAATTACACATCCAATCTTACACGAGGTCTCACCGCTCGACCAGATCTGGTAACAGTCCCTGTTGGTGTGAGGTGGCTCCTATTTCTCCTTAGAAAACCTGTCTGTCTCTACCACATAAGATCTGGGAGCACTGGCAGGTCCAACTACTGCTCCAGTGGTTCCTTCAGTAGTAATCCACACCTTCTGTCCTGACTCTATGTCTGCGGTTGTAGTGTTTTGCCTGCTCACGCCTCCCCTCCTCATCCTTCTCGCGAAAAGCCTGTAGGTCGGGCCACTTTGGCACCAGCTTCGCAGCAGCTTGTGGCAGAGAGGTACGCAGGTGTCTCCCCATGAGCAACTGTGCCGGTGAGAGCCCATGTTCCAGTGGGGTGGCCCTGCACGCTAGCAGTGCTCTGCTGTAGTCACAGTCCTCTCAAGTCTTTAATGGTACGATCAGCGCGTTCTGCCTCCCCGTTGGCTTGGGGGTACCTGGGGCTGCTCGTTTCATGTGTGAACTGGTACTCTTTAGCAAAGTGCTTGAACTGTTCTGATGAAACTTGCGGCCTGTTGTCCGATACCACAGTCTCGGCAACTGCATGTCTTGTAAAGGCCTCTTTTATAGCATTAATAGTGACCTCTGCTGTTGTGTCTCTCAGTTCAGCAAGTACCAACGACCAGATTTGGTGTGTGGTAGTAACAGGCAAATGAACTTTTTTTTTTTAATGATTTGAATATATATGAATGCTTGTGCATAAATACACAAACAATACACATATGCTTTCATGCTTTCAATTGTGTAATTTACGTGATCTAGGTCAGCGGTCTCCAACCTTTTTTGCACCACCGACCGGTTTATGCCCGACAATATTTTCACGGACCGGCCTTTAAGGTGTCGCGGATAAATACAACAAAATAAAACTAGTACCGGTACCGAAAAAGAAGATTTATTCATAACACACGTGAAAAGACCCAGGAAAACCGAGTTAATGATAAAAACGATAACAAAATAACGCTGAAAAGCGATAAAAACCCTGAAAACCAGACATTTCACACCTGAGCCTCAACTCTCGCGGCCCGGTACCAAACGACTCACGGACCGGTACCAGTCCGAGGCCCGGGGGTTGGGGACCGCTGTTCTAGGTAGCTCTGTTTTGGAAGTTCAGTTCAAGCTAGAAATGTGCTTTGGAGTTTGTATGTGTTTTGTCTCTAGGGGCCACCACATATATTTCTATTTACATTCAGGTGACAGCAATCCATGGATGGTTTCGACATGCAAGAGGATATTTTCCCCGGTGCCCAGCGGGAGAAGACACTGCTTGCGATGTCGATGAGGTCCTGTGGCCAGACCCCAACAGACGGCGGGATCCATGAGCCCACGTATGCACAATTGTCATGATTTTTTGTGTGTACAGTATAGTGTTTTTTTCTATTACTGTATTATGTTTGTGTTTTGCTTTATCTGAATTCATGGTGCTGCAGTGGACAATATTGAGTAGGCCTATTTGCTTTTTTTGGTTGTTTGTGTCTCCTGAAAATGTGCCTTCAGAATAAACAATGACAATGAAAGACTGCAGTGTTTTATATGAAGTAGACTAGTGTGTCCCCCTGATCTGATCTGCATGTGATGCAAGTATGTGTCATTTTGTCAACAGAGTTACATCTTGACAGAGGAATGTTAGGTTTTGACAGCAGAGTTTCAGTTTGGCACAGATGTGAATGGTATATTTTGATGTGTCATGTTTACTTGTGTTTAGAGTTTTGGCACAATGAGCAACGTTTTGCAAAATGTGTTCAAGCAACGGGCAACAACTGTAACATGTTTTTCACCAAAGATTTCAGCAATTATAAAAATTCAACTCAAGCTATTCAGCTATTAGCATTCACACTGCATTTTCTACAGGAAGTACATTTTATATACCAGTTTCAGTTCAAAGTGCATTAAAAATAATAAATAATTATTAAAAATAATACCATCAATATGTTACTGCACTACACTTACTGGACTTGTGGAAGTATTTTGAGAACCATAAGAGATTCTTACAAATGTTTGAAAGAAAAAAAATCTTTAACATAGCTGGAGACTCGTGTAGAAATATGAATGAGTTTATAAAGTTTCTGTCATGGTGTGCTGTGACAGGCAGGTAGTAGGACCCAAACACAGGACTCTTACGTGGAATGAAACTTGAATCGTCAGCTTTTATTGCTGGAAACTCAGGTGGACTCAAGAAACTACAAACTAAGAAACAAGAACTAGGAAAACAAATCAGGAACTATGAACAAGAATCAAGTAAAGAACACGGAGGAGAAAAAACACCCAGCCCACTGAAAACTAAAGAAACCCCCAAAAACATGAAGAACAATCATTAAGGAACATATTTACATATTTAGAGTTACTGCAACACCAACACTGGGTCACAGCTTCAGTGTCAGTCGGTGACTTTTGGTCTGCAACAGCAGCAGAACAGACTTCTCAGTCTTTTGAAGAAGCCCTTTTTCTTCTTCTTGATCTGACGGTCTTCGGACTTCATGCTGGCTTCAGGTTCTGGAAAAGGTTCCTCAAAGGGAACATCAGGAACCGGCCCAATTTCAGAACAAGATCCGTTGATCATATGATCTTCACCTTCAACACAGGATTTGGACTCGCCATAGGGTTCCTCACAGGGAGCGTCGGGCTCTGCAACACTTTCTGACAGAGCTCCTTCGATCGTAAGGTCTCGAGTACTCAGACTGGATGCCCTTTCAGAAAGAAGTTCCTCACAGGGAACGTCGGGCTCTGCAACACTTTCTGACAGAGCTTCTTCGATCGTAAGGTCTCGAGTACTCAGACTGGATGCCCTTTCAGAAAGAAGTTCCTCACAGGGAACGTCGGGCTCTGCAACACTTTCTGACAGAGCTCCTTCGATCGTAAGGTCTCGAGTACTCAGACTGGATGCCCTTTCAGAAAGAAGTTCCTCACAGGGAACGTCGGGCTCTGCAACACTTTCTGACAGAGCTTCTTCGGCTGGTGGAACATTTGCCACTGAAAGGCCGTCAGAGGAGCGCTCACCATTTGTGCTCTTCACATCAGGACTTGAAGGGGGCTCAAAGATTTCACATATCCGGATCCTTGCTACATCAGCAATGGTCTTCAGCAACAGGGGTGCAAAGTTTGCAACTTGGATAGACAGAATTTCTTCAGGAAATTTCTGTCTAATCTCCGTCAGGATGCTGTCGACCAGATCGTCTCGGATAGAGCGGGTGAAGACGGCCTGTGTTTCCATCGCCGTGAGGCTCTTGGAGACACGATCTAAAGTGGCCTTGGTGACACTGGTGGAGAGGATACTTAGACTCTGGGAGGCCATGTTTAGGAGGGGACGAGGAGGAAGCTCCCAGAAGCCCTGGAGAACGCGGGGAACTACCTCGACCACTACCTCCTGCGCGGTGAGCAGTTTGCTGTTAGGCTGTTCCTGCTGCTTCTTTTTCAGGATTTCAACGTAATCCTTCACCGCGCTGAGGAGTTTAGGTGCTCTGTAGAAAAACATGATAAGAGTTATCTGTTAAACATATTCAAAGCATCATTTAAATATTGAAACACTGTAGCTGGACTGTTAACCCTGTAACCACCTTTGTATCATACATGAGTTTCTGAGACCTCGATCTCATCAACATGATCAATACTTGCTATAATTTCTAAATGTTGTGGACAAAACTCTTTTTTTAGTCTAAAGTTAACATTGTCGTTAACAAAAAGTTGCCAAAAACACCCAGTGTATCAAATGTGATACAAAAAATAAATACACAATAAAAGTAAATCATACACAACATGACATAGCAAAGAACTCATGTGTGGCTTTTGTTTAAAGGGTTGATAAACATCTCAGTTCCAAAGAATCTGAATTTTCTGGCTGTTTTTTGATGGGTTGGGTCTTACAGGGTTAATAACTGTATGTTACATGAGACTCACTGAAATTTAGGAGGTACGGCCTCTGGGAACTGAAGAAGCAACCTGGCTTCAAATTCAACGTCCCTCATTTTATTGCTGACGTTCACCGCCCACACCTGAAACAGAAAACACATTTACAGTGCGCTTATGTGTAAAGGTTATGTGCACGTAATGAAAAAAAAGTCTTGTGGGTTTTCTCGTCTTACCAGCCTTAGAAGAGGTTTGGCTTCCTCTTCGTCAAAATCCTCGAACTCAAACTCCCACAGCCTTCAAAAGAAAGCAAAGCAGAGGTTTTCTCTCAGCACTTACACGTCATCACAAACAGACTTTCAGGCGTGACAGTAACTCACTGCTCTCTGAGCGTCTCCCTGCTCTTCTCCACCAAAAGATCTCTCAGATCTTCAGCAGTGAGGTTCGGTGGAATTAGATCTTCCTGCTGAAGTCTGAGAAACTCCGTCATTATCGCAACCTAAAAGTAAAGGAGACATTTAATCACCACCACTCTCAGGTCCTCAGAAATGACCTGATATTTTCTGTCAGCTTTGGTTTGCATGAATCTGGGTCTAACCTGAGCCTTGTAGCCCGGAAGATACCAGCAGATCTTTACAGCTGTTTCATAAATCGGTGTGTTGAACAACACCTGTCAAAGAAATAGCAATTTAGTCATTGTTACTTAAAATGATTCTCAGTTTGTCAACTTTTAAAACGACATCAAATTCTTCAAATTACTGAAATGCAGTAAAAGCAAAAGCGTCACATACCCTGATAGGCTTATAGATTCCTTGACTCTTTTCCATTTAAACGTGTTCAAATCAAAGTCAGGAAGAAAAACGTCAACTGCTCTCCAACGATGGCGTACGGGGGATCTGGACCTGAAAATGCTCTCAGCTCGGTGGTCTCGCACAGATGAGCTCTTTTGACAGTCTGATGTTTATTTATGAATGCAGAATTTCTTGAGCAGTCACCATGGAAACTTGATGCAGCTTCATGTTGTTAAATTAAAAGTAAACACTGTGTATTTTGCACTACACTCCACTAAACTTATCATATAAGTAAATAAAGTGTGGGTTAGGTCCCTCCTGTGGAAAGAGCCACACAAACCGATGGATCAGAAAAGACAAAGTCAGCTACAGCATGCCTTTTCATATTATGTGCCTGCTTATCTCCATTTCTTTACAGTAGATGGGAACTTTTGCAGTAAAGCAATGGCTTACAAACAGTGGACTGTGGACTAATGCAGACATCTGAAGCCTGACAGCAGCTGGTATATACACAGCTTTGAACAAACTGGCCCTTTAAACAGCCCAGAGGAAGAAGAGACCTCTGCGTTATCAGTGCAGCCTAAAGCACAATAATAATAATACTATTAATATGATTTTTAGAGCAATAATGCCCCCAAATAATGAAGTCATTAATTACACATCCGTCATGCTTCACAGGAGGTCAGGAGTGACCGATGAACGTGATGCTACATTAGAGTCTGTCCTATGAGTTCAGCAGGAGGAGGTGAACCCACAGCTGGGACCAGTTCTCTAGTGGGTCCAGTATCATACTTGTGTTCATCCTGGTCTGAACCTGGTCAGAAGAACTGACTTCACTTTTGAAAATTCAATACTTATAAAAGGTAACCCCAAACAGTCTACAACGGCTGTTTTCTGTCCACCGAAGCAAATTTGATTGACGAGGTTTTTGTACCTTCACTTCTCCAAAAAGCAAATAAAGAAATTAAACAAAGATTTACTGAACGACCGTCAGAATTCCCAGAGCTAACGTAGATCGCTTTATGCTCTTGAGTCAGGAGGGATAAGAAAAGTGACTGCAAACATTGTGGAACGATTCATAGCGTTTGATCGCTTGTGTGAATGTATTAAACAGGAAACCAGGAGCTGCAGAAACCCAGTAATGCTGAAGACGCATGCGTGTGCGTTTATTACAGGTTTTTCTGAATGCTTAAACCCTAACTGTGATTCTTACAGCACAATTCCTAAAACTATTGATACTTATAGCAAAACCACTCACTGAGTGTGCAAAACTAAAAGCACAAACACTGCTTTGCACTCAGTTTGCCATTTTGTAACACACACTTTGCAAACCTGTAGCTACAATCCACTGCACAGCACTCTTTTTGCAGAACTGTAAACACAACTCACTGCTTTGCACTCAATTTCCAAATGATCAACGCACTCCTAGCAAAACTATACACATTTATGGCCATTATTTACACTATTTTGTCAACTGTCTGGCACACTGCCACATGTGAAAGCTTTTTTAGATAATTAGTTCACTTTGCAATCAGCCTAAGCACTATGATACAGGTAAGCTCTGTGTGTGGAGTACAATGGAGGGAGCAGGAAGAGTGAGAGGAGGCCGAGGAAGAGGACGTGGAGGTGAAGAAGTAGGATGAAGAGGACGACAAGGACAAGGAGGAGCAAGAGGAGGACGAGGAGGGGGGAGAGGACGGGTAAGAAGAGTAAGAAATAGAATTGCTGATGACATCAGAGCTACAATAGTGGACCATGTCATCAACCGTGGAGTGACCCTGAGGGAAGCTGGCCAACGTTTTTTTTGGTTTTTCTCAAACTTAAGTAACTGAAACCTTTCATTGAACTACAGCAGAAACAGATTGGAAATGCCAAGTTATTCTAACACTAGTGGACTTGTTAAACAAAACATTTGTTTCACTTCTTTCTCAACATGCAGCACCATTAAGAACAGTGGACCAGCATAGTTGGTCTGCATGAGCACACTTACTGCAACAGTTGTACATGCTGAAACTGGTCGCTGGCAGCTGATGTGAAGAAATGTCTGGACACATCAAAAGTTTTCTTTTTCTTTTTTTCCCTCCCTTGGATAACATACACATGGCAAATAAAAACATGTAACTAGGGTGACGTGAAGTGTGTATCATCAGGTTTAACTAAAATATAATGAGGCTGTCCATCTGTGAAGTAATTGTTCCTTCAAAAACCACTGTGACAACAGATTTTATTTCATTCATTTGATGGTTTTCTATTCTGTATACTGGAACTTTTTAATAGCCCCCCTGTCCACACATCCTTGACATGAGACTTTCTGCAGAGTTGCACATGATGAATGCACACAAAACTTAAAGTGTTGCTGTCATATTTTTTTGGATGTGGTTTGTTGTCATAATCAAGAACGTGTCTTATTTTTTTATTTGTGTTGTTGCTGATCGGCCATTGGACTGCTGAGCCTGCAGTGAACAGCCAGTCACTGACTCTTGATGCTAGAGCAAGGACAACTGAGCTCTCTCTCTCTCTCTCTCTCTCTCTCTCTCTCTCTCTCTCTCTCTCTCTCTCTCTCTCTCTTTTAAATAAATAATACGTTCGAGCTGTTTATGTTTTTGACTTGTTATGGACTATGACTGGCAATGGGAGGGCTGGCGGACTCATATTATGGAGGTGGAGGGTAGACACATTTTGTGTGCAAGAGACCACATACTACAGTGGTGATTGACACAGACTTCAATGGACATTTAGGTGAAGGGAACAGAGGTTATGAGGTGTTGGGTAGGTGTGGTGTTTAGGAGAGAAATCTAGAAAGACAGATGTGGGGCAGATTTTCCAAGTGGAAATGGCCGTGGTGCACACATACTTCAAGAACAGGGAGGAACTTGTAGAAATATATGAAAGTGGAGGAAGCTGCACACAGGGCAACTAAATATTATGCAGAAGGTGAAATCAAAAAGACAGGAGACAAGGAGGTGTCAGGGAGAATGCAGCTATGCAGCATCAAATGGTAGTTTGAAGGATGAGTTTGGACATCAAGAAGAGGAAGTGAGTGAAGGCAGAGACATGCAGGAGTATAAACAGGCTCTGGGTAGTAGGGAAGACTTACCAGATGGCTGGGATAGTACAGCTTTATTGAGATAAACTGCCAAGAAGGGGTTTGACGTCTTCTCTGCACAGAAGAAAGGGAAAAAAGAAAAGTGATTTTGAAAGTATTTGAAGGAAGAGATTTACAAAGAAAAAGAAGTGTAGTTAGCGAAATGAAGAAAATAGACCAAGAAACTGGGAGGCTAGGCATGTAGCAGAAAGAGGTGACAAAGGAAAAGGCTCAGTGCCACGTATGTGAAGCTGGACCCCAAGGAAATGAGGGAATGAGACTTGCTAGGCAGAGAGTGAGTTTGAATGGATGTTCAAACCCAAAAAGAAAAAGATATATTCACATAACATAGATTGAAAGAAGCTGCAGGTGGCACAGCAGCTTTAATGTCTTCCAGACAGGAAGTTTTGGAAAGAAATATCATCATTTCCCAGATTTTACTATCTTAGTGTTCTGTAACAAAATCACTGTTGTGCGCATGATGTTAGAGATGATGATGATTACAAACAAACTTAATGTGCTAGTTGTGCTTTTCTTGAGGGATTTGTCCTTCCACCAGTTTTCATGTCATTGGAATCATTTGTATTCACTGATTCTGGCACTTATTTCATCAAACCAAACTCCAAGTAAATACTTTCGGCTTTTTGGTTTTGTCAAACGAACTAATGTAAAGAATGCCTGGCTGTGCACTACACCACGCAGTGGGAATTTGTCTTCTCCAGTTAAATTCAGGATTAACTTGCTTTATAACACAGACCTCAAAAGTAACCGTTATAACCCCAAACACAAGAAAATGTGATCTACAGCACAGTGAGAACTGGCAACGCTTATCTGGAGGGGTCAGAGTGAATGAACTGGACACCTGTAGAAGCAGGATTTGATTTCCACTGATTTCCTTTCCGATCCGATACCAAGTAAAATTCAGGGTGGTATCAACGATACTGATCTGATACCGATACTCTGTACAAAAACTTATTTTTTTTACTCTATCTTTTATTTTATCTCAAATTATAGCGTCGTAATGATCACAGGACATCAGATTACTTGTTCTTATCACTTAATGATGCAGAATTATCATATAGAAATGAAAAACCTGAAGTTGTGGCTATTTGTTGCCTGCCTGCAGCATTAAAGGACTCCGTGAGAGACGTCTGTCTCGCCCTGGCAGCACCTCTCCCTCTCCTCCTCTTCAGTTCGCCTCAACATACGCTCGTCATATTCTGTGATATGATTCACTCTGAGGTGTTTGACCAGGTCAGCGGTGTTACCACAACACCTCACATTCTTGCCACATGTATGGCAAACCACGTCTCAGCTGTTCGTGGAGGTAAAATACGTCTGCACATGACTCTGTTTACGCTCAGCCATTGTTGTGAGTGTGCACGCCAAGGGGCCGGACACAATGACGGGTATCGGAGGAATCGATATTTCAGTATTGATCCGCACATCACTAGTTGAGATACGTTTTAAAGTAGTCCAAAAAACAAATGCATATTTTCCCGAACCACTGTTCCTTGACTAAGGTGGATAACGTGATGAGGTCAAGGAAGGGTGTGACGGAGATTTGATTGAAAAACTTTGTCGTCCGTTAAAGTTTCACGTTGGCTTTTTCATCTTGAAAGCCCTCTCTGCTCGTGTCCAACCCGTGTGAACAATCACAGATGTGAGAAATGTAAACAAACCGTCCACAGAACGCTGATCAGGTTATTTTAAGCGCAAGAAAACAAAAACGTTGTGCTCACCGTCGGCGTCACGGACGAGGCCTGGGGGTCCGGGCCCGTCCACAAAGGTCATTGTAACACAAATCATACGATTGCTAATGAAAATGCTATAAAGCTACATCGCAGATAAGTCTCTGGAGTAACAATCAAGGCCATGTTAGTTATTTGATGAATAGTATCTGTGCCACTCATGGCGCATGACTGAGGAGGACGTTGACCTCTGCAAGTCAGGAAAGTCTGCTGCTCATTGTATAAATATGAGATGTTTTTCAAAAACCAGCCAGCCATCATCTCGGGAGGCTGACTCCAAAGTACCATCTCACTTCAAACTTGCAAAACAAGTCGAGTCGATGCGAGCGCACTGCTTGTTTCTAGTTAGTCTTTAAGGATGACAGCATTAGTCTGCTCCTTTGTATGAAATAAAGTGAGTCGAGTCCATGTGGTCTGGCACCCACCCACATTTCTCTGCTAGTGATCCATGAGGACTCCACCTTGTTGCCAGTTCTCTTGTGTGGAAGCTTCAGGAAATGACAGCTTCACTCTGACGTGTGTGAGCTGTGTGAGGTCTGTGGTTAGAAGTTTACAGTGTTTGCTCTTTGTGTCGTCTGTAATATGCTCTATGGCTTTAAAAAAATGGCCACATGTTTCTGTAGCTGAATTTGTCCATCTCTGACCTTCTGAGGCTGTATTTTCAAACAGGGACGTTCTGACTTTTCTTCACCTTGTACTTCATTCTGCAAATGTTTTATACTCTATTAGAGTTATTACATTATTCTGTTATGCTATAAAATCAACCCCCATATAAGATCGTACTTAAGAAATACATTTAAAAACCTTCCTGTGCAAATAACCCAAGTTATCTAGAAGAAATAAAAACTGCACCGCAAACCAAACTCAGGTGTTCGACCTGTTGAGCTCGGGAAACTAACTGGTGTTTCATTTTAGTGAGTGCTTTGTTAGATTCCTTCATTTGAACCAAATGAAGTTGATTAAAGTTGATGCATTGATGTGTTTGAAGTGTTTTGTTAGTTGCGATGGATCTCCTGCTGTCTTTTTTCCTCATTATTAAAAGAGGATTTCTTTGAATTTCAAACATCCATTTCCTGTTTATCTGGTCCCGGGTCACAGGTGCAGCAGTCTAAGCAGAGAATCCCAGACCTCCCTAAACAACCACTTCCTCCAGCATATCCAGGACAATACTGAGGCATTCCCAGGCCTGCTGAGAGATATAACCTCTCTAGTGTGTCCTGGGTCTGCCCTGGAGACTCCTCCTCATGGGACAGGCCCCAAACACCTCACCCAGGATATTTTTAATTAAAACATCACAAATAAGTCGTCAGGTCTGATGGTCACATTTGTGAGATTCAACCACCATAAAGCAGAGATCACACAGGACACACTGTGTAACCCTCAGCTCAGGTGTGTTCAGGACATTTGCTTGGAAGAAGCCGTCTGTGGATAAATCCTGCTCTCCACCTCAGCTGTCAGGTTTATCCAGAGAACGGCCGTCCTGACTTCCAGCAGCCCCACAGTCCTCGTTTCTAATAAACTGGCATCACTGAAATGAACCGTCTGCCTCGCTGTTCAATAATCTGCTCTTTGCCAATTTCCCAGCAGAAGCTTCCACTCATATCAGCATTTTTCTGTGATTCTCACATGAACTAAACATAAAAAGCTGAAGCCAACCTCAGAGTTCCCCGTAGTGAGGAAGAGTTTCCTCTGAGCCACAGCTGAGTTTGATGCGTCCACAAAGGAAGACTGACGGGAGGACAGACTCTGGGAGAAAGGCAGATATTAAAAGATATGAATACAAAGTACGGTGCAACAAACAGGACAGCAGATTATGAAGAGCGGTTAGACCTTCATGTGTCAGTCATTGAAATGTGATCAAAGTTACCTGTTTGACATCCTGATAGAAGAAAATCAGCTTCTTGGATCCGTTTGCAGCAAAGAATTCATGGATCAGACTGAACTGGAAGAATCAGACATTAATGACTCAAAGGTTCAACTCTGAGGAAGGATCACGTCTCTGAACTTACTCTGTCATCAGAGACGATGGCGTCTTCCACCGCCGCCTCCTCCAGGCTGCCGGCGTCGGCCAGCCTGCTCATCAGGTATTTATGTCGGGCATCCAGAGCTGCCCGCCGTTCCTCCTTCACGGCTCTCGCCTGTTTGGCTACTTCTCTCCTCGCCTCATTGGACAGCAGCATCGTCCTTTTACCAGACACCTGGAGAAACATCAGCTCAGTCTACAGACGCAGAGACCAGTGAGAGCTTGGCCCAAACATCTGCAGGTTTCTGAGGACCACGTTTGACCCTGACTGGAGGCATCGATTCTGAGAGTGACTGCCTAAACTGAGCTACTGTCCCCCCTCCACTGAGACGTTGTCCTGTGATGTGTCATGGGGGGAAGTGTTCCTCACGGTTGGACTCGTGAGAAGTTCAGTCAGTTTATTCAAACTTTAAAAAGACGCATTTTCAGTCTCTGGATTTCAGCAGAAACAAATGTGAACACAGCACTTTTTGATTGAGTATAAAAGGATGAAAGAGTCAGTGATTAGTAACATTGTTGCTGACTGATGCTGTTGTAGAGCTGTCTTTGGATCCTCACCTTCCTGGAAGCCTTCCCTGGATTGCTCATATATCATTAACTTGTTTGTGTTCAGTAGAATCAGGTGTTGTGGATGCAGGTCGTAGCTGTGTGAGGCCTGTACAGTCAGCGCTGTGTGAGCGCTGTGTAACGTTAGCTTAGACTTCTTTCTGTTGTTATCATCCTTCAGGTTAATGTTGTTTTCATTATGCATCACAGGAAGTGTGGGTGGCTGTTAGCCTCACAGCTCATGGAGAGTTGCTGCTGCTCTGCCTCCTTTTTGATGTTTCTGCTCTTTGTGGCTTTGTGTTACTTTGTGTCGTGTCTGAAACAAAGTGAGTCCATGTTACTAACTGTAGTCGGCTCTCTGTCTCGTGCACAGCTGACTGTTGTCTGAATGAAAGTGTTTTTGTACTTTGTGTAATCTGTTGGGTCTTTGAGCCCTTTTTAAACAGCATATGAGCCATATGTATGTGTGTATATGAAAGGTTGTTTGTAATACATCAAATTGTTGCTTATTCTAGAGCTGCTGCTGTGCCTGATTGGTCTACTCGCTCGAAACTGAAGGTTGACTTGATTCTTTTGGTTTTTTACATTTTGTCAATAAACCAACTTCTTTATGATTTGAACGGCGTCTCTGACGTGTCACAGGCCTGTCAGCTTTCTTGGTGATTGGTGTAGTTTTGAGCTTCATGCTCTGGCTGTTGTTGGGTTTTCCTCTTTCATATTAAAGCTTTTGTCCTACATTTGGCTCTAAAGTCTAATTCTAATCCCAGCACTGTGTCTGGGTGTGTGATGCTTGTTTTCCTGCTCTTTCTCATGAAACAGTCACAACATTCTCAGTCCAACTTTCACTCTTTGCTGCGTTTGCTGCAGCTGCAGTGAACATGGTGCCGTTTGCCTTTAAGAAAGTTGTGCACAAAGGCTTTTTCTCTAGCAGACAGCTGTGTGGCTAAAAGTCAGATCATTTTTTACCACCTCAGTCACACTGGACTGAAACAAGAGTGAAACTAGGAAGAATCAGAGTTTGTCCAGTGACTGCACTGATTTTCTTCATATTCACAAACTGATTCTAAGTAGTTGCATCAGCTAATCACCCGGACACTGAGCGTCCAACACGCTCCCTGAAGGGAAACGATTACATCCTCCAAACAATCACAATCTGTCTCTGAATGACTGGAATTATTCTCTGATTTGTCAATAACTGGAGTTTATCAATGCAGACACGTTGCCAACATGATGAAGTCAGTCTGAGTCGCATCTCTTTGGCTAACTTAACTCAAGTGGTTGCCGACTATTCTGGTTCTATTCCCATATAACAGCAGGGTTGCTGAGCACCTCTGTCACTCTGCACTTATGTTCCCAGTTCTCTTTTGTGGAGGAATTTTCCAGGAATTCCTGGGACCAGCTTTCCATGAGAGACCCGATCAGGAGCGACTGTCCTGGACACTCCCAGCATCACAGGGACTCACAAACCCGTCTACCACAGTGAGAAGACTGATGGTCACAGGCCCACATGTAGCTTTAGATCACACGTGTGCACTTCCTGTGGTCACTGCTGTAACTCTAGACTCACCGAGGGGCCAGTGGTTGGTGAGGCAGCAGCAGCTGAAGTCATGTGACTAATGGCTCTCAGGTTCTGTCCTCCTATTCGCCGGTGTCCTTCACCTGTCACACCTGGTCAAGAAAGAGTGAGAATGTTCAGAGCTTTAATGGAAAAGAATATTATTACATATAAAAGGCCTCTAACAAGTATTGTAGTGTTAATCAGGATGAAGTCCATCATGAAGACTTCAGAGTGCTTCAGACAGTCGGTGTTTCATCCACAGAGCCTCCAGTCTGCATATCAAAGTATCCTGAGGAATGACAGTGAAGCCCGAGTTCCCCTCATTACATTCATGTGTGTGACTGTGAGGAAAAGGTGATTGTATGAACGTGTGTGAGCGAGTGAATGAGGCTTGTATCAGAGTGGAGATAATGTCAGCGGCACAAGCTGGACGCTGCAGGTGTCACATGTGAATCTGTGCATCAGTGTCTGCACCTTTGTGGAGGTGAAGCTCAGGAGGTTTGGATTTGTTCAAAGCTCTGTCTGCTCCATCTTTCTTTCCCTCAGGCCTCTCCAGATCAGGAAGGAGGTCCTGTTCTCCTTCTCCCTCCTGGATTTCTGGATCCAGGGAAGGATCAAAGTCTCTCAGCCCAGCATCAGAGCTTCTGGCTGGGGGAGGACTGGAAGTTTCAGCTGGAGGCTGAGAGCCTGGATCTGCCATCTGAGTCACAATTCAAATATTCTCAGTAATCTCAAAAAGCAACAGAAAGGTGCCATTTTCATGAGCAGTGGGTTATCCAGCAGTTTGATTCATGTCAGCAGCATTTAGTTTGTAACTGCTGACTCACCTCTGGCTGTGTCCTGCTCTCAGGGTCACAGTGGACACTGTACCTTTGACCGAAGCTGCAAAGACAGTCAGCAGGGGTCTGGATGCATTCAGCACCACGTCCTTGTTGGGCAGACACCTTCAGTGACAGGACAGTTTATTATGCTGGTAACGTTAATAAGTCTGTTCACCTGTAGAGCTCATTTAAACACATCAGCTGTAGAACATCATGTGTCATGGCGTGTCCAAACTCACAGGCTGCATCCTCCTGAGGACCCGGCCTTCAAGGTCTACGTGGGCCGGGTCCTCCAAAGGTCGGGTAGGCGGGAAGTGAGCGGCTGTGACGGTCTGGCCTTCAGATCCGCGTCACCGCTGTCTCGGTGGAGTTTAATAAACTCAGCCGTCTGCTCCTTGCTGTCTAAAATCTAACAGGACACTGGAGTAAACTCTCGACCGTCTCACACTTCTGTTTAATCACTTTTCTGTTTGACGTTTATTCAGCTGTGTGAAAACTGTAACTTCAGCCAAACCAAACAAACAACACTGAAAAAAGCCAAACGATAACATTTTTACGTGATCTAAGTGACTTATATATCATGTTTAAACCTGAACAGCCAAAGGCCGTGGGGGTCCAAAAACGATGTGCCGGGAGTCCGCTGTTCTCGCCGGCTCTAATGACCCTCGACCTCCCGGTTAGCTATCCAGATGGTGGGTAAGAGACGTCTCCAAAAACGTCAGAGCACTTTTGCAAATATGTGATATCTTGACAAACCGAGCAGATATTTGAAGTTTACACTCCTACATTCTCAAACAGGAGCCCCAGCAGAGATGGATGGCTGGCGCGGCTCTCCGGAGCCCCCAGTCAGAGCAGATGCAGGGCCAGCAGGTGTGGAGACCCCTGGCTGAGGCAGCTGAAGCTGTGGGTGGCTGTCAGCCAGCTCAGGATGCCTTTTGGGCTGCAGCAGCATAAAATCCTCAGCAGGCTGGGTAAGCTTGCGTGAGCTCTCTGTGGAGGCTGTTGCAGCTGAGATGGCTCACCCGAGCGGTGCAAACTTAGTTACCTTCAAGGCTCCAGAGTCAGCTGAGGTCAGCAGCTCAGCCTCTGGGGAGGTTACAATCCCTGGAACAGCCAGGTCTCTACAACCAGAAACAGTCTTTGCATGTGCAGCTTCAGAACCAGACTTGAAGTTCCAGTTAGTGTCCGATGTCCCAGAAACACTCAGGTGCTCACTGAGCAATCTCTTGAGGCCAACACTCAGAAAATCAAACCGTCTTTGAGCCTTTGTAGGAACATTTATTGTCTGTGCTGGAAACATCTGGGAGATGCAGCCTTAACACACTGGGCTTCACAAGTCCTTGGAGGCAGCTCACTAAACTCAGGGATGCAGACAAAATCAGCACTTGCAGGAACACAATGTGCCCTCTCACAATGAGCTTGGAAGCATAAACTGAGTTTTCCTCACTGACTGTTTCAGACAGGATTGTGGGAGCAACACAAAAAGCAGCTTCAGCTGGAAACACACAGTTTAGTGTCTTTGCTGCTCGCTTTAAGTCACAATAAACAGGAAACTCATTGTGTCTCATGTCAGAATCACTCATATACAGGAAAGGAAGAGGCGGAGCTTATTTCCTGCAGGGAGAGGTTAGCAGTCTGTGTCTTTCTCATTTCTGACTCCTAAAGAGCTGAAAAACACAGGCTGTTATTGGCTGGCTGACACTGGGATTAATGTCCTTGAAGCCAGCAGTCTTTAATGTCCAGGTTCAGAACGGGCAGGTGAAAAACAGTCCTTTATGTCCTCTGATGTTCAATAAACTGTCCTGATTACTGAGGGAGCAGAGAAAGTGTCTCCATCACTCACCACAGCTGGATGCTCTGAAATCCTGGAATCCAGCTGTGGAGAGGAGCGGCGGCGGCGTGGACGCAGTTTAGTAATCAGGGAACGGGAGGCAGGAGGGAAACACAGCTGGGACCAATTACACACACGAGACAGGAAACAGTAACACAGGACTGTCAAAGTAAAACAGGAAATATAACACAGAGTCCAAAGTAAGGAGACGTGGGACACAGTGAAGACACAGAAACAGAAACCAGAACTATAATCACAAAACAAACTCAGAAACATAAAGAGTGAATCAGCTGATTCAGTGTTTGTGACAAAAACATGGATCCTGGTTAATAACTTTTATTTGTTTGTTTCTGTATTATTTTGTGTATCGTTCTTATGAGCTGTTGTTTTTTCAGTGAAATATTATTTCATTGTTTTAAGCTTTTTGTTGACTTTGAAGTGCTTAAGTTGATATTTTTGAACATTTAATTTGTTCGATTATTGTCGAGTCGATAAAACTGTCAAACGCACAGCTGCTTCCAGCACGGCCGGAGGAGAGGTGGCCGAGCAGACGCACAACACACACAGCTCACAGGTTTGCATTTCTATATATTGCAGATGTTGCAGAAATTGAGAGTAAAGAACTCAGAGATCCAGCGCTGTCTCCTGCCCCTTATTTATACACCACAACACAACGACAGGCGTAACTCACACAAACGGGTAACATGAGGCTCAGATGCTTTGGACGTGTTCACATATACTGGACACAGAATGATGAAGATGGAGCTGCAGGAAGGAGGAAAAGAGGAAAAACACAGAAAAGATTCACAGATGTGGTGAAAAAGGACACGACAGCTTCTGTTTGTTAGTTTGGTTTTTCTTTATTTGGTAAAGATTCAGAAATAAAGAGAAGATCACATGTTTGAATATTATATTAACGTTCTGTAATTACAACAAGTTGTAAAATCTTTCCAGAGTGAGACAGAGACTGTGCAGAGACTGTAGAAGGACAGAGCAGCAGCAGAGCAGTCCAGATACACTGATGATCCTCTGTCAGATCCAGAGGGACACACAGGGCTGATGCTGGACTCTACATTGTGTCTGACAGTGGAGCTGTTCTCAGAGCAGTTCACTCTGCAGCACTGACAGTCATCTGCACTTCATTCCTCTGTCAGTCACTGCTGGATGAAGCTCTCCTCTCCACCTCCCAGTAACATGGCCCAGTCAGAGCGTCTCTACACACAAGCTGCTGCTGCTTCAACCTCTCTGGATCATCAGGACACAGCTGCTCCTCTCTCAGCACACACACCGTCCTGTTTACCATCATGGCCTCCACCTGCAGAGAGAAGGAGGAAGAGCAGAGGAGATAAACGAGTGTTTCCAGAGACTCTTCATCAGCTGTCAGTCAGTGATGCAGCACATCCAGTATAAAGAGCAGCAGGGACGTCAGTGCTGGGACTGTACTAGGACTCATTGTTGCTTCACTTTTTCTAATCTTTGGATTTTTATTGAAGTTGCTGAAAATGTTTTTCCCTCCTAGTTTGAGTTTGGACTTTCATTCATTAGAAGAACCTTGGTGTGTCCACTCTGAGCTCTGTAGGAACCCCAACAACAAGCCCAACAATCCAGATGGACGGTTCCAGCTGTTAACTGGAGGAATTCCATCCAAACATCTGCTCTCACTAAATTCTTCCTCACCTACAGACTGTGTTCTTCACTGCTTTAAACTTGGAAATCAATGCAGTCATTGGTCTGCGTGCTGCTTTGTTCAGAGAGCTGATTGGCTGTTGACAGTGTTTGATCAGAGCGTGTCAGCCGTTACTATGGTGACCATAAAGGTGAGAAACAGGAAGTGTTTGTGTCCAATCCTGAAGCCTGTCATCGTTCTCCTCTCACAGCTTCACTGAGAAGCTGCAGCTTTACAGGAAACACTGGATCTTTGTTTCATACTGACTGTGTTTAGTACAATACTGCTGACAGCACCACCCACTCACTCCATCACTCTACTTACACCAGAGTCTCCAGTCTGTAGTCTGGACTCTGCTGAAGATCAGACAGCTGCTTCACATCTGGATCCTTCAGGTTGTTTCCATACAGGTTCAGCTTTCTCAGATGGGAGGGGTTGGACTTCAGTGCTGCTGCCAGATAATCACAGCTGATCTCTGACAAACCACAGCTCTTCAATCTGTATAAAGAATGAAAGATGTAAGTTTATTAGACAAAGTGCTTGAAATCATTCAGTGTTTCATCATCTGTTCAGAGCTGAAGAAGGTTCAGAATGTAGAAGTTTAGAAAATGGAAACTCCAAACAGCTGAAGCCAACAGGAAGCAGCTTCAAACAGGAAACTGTGCAGAGTTTCAGACTATATGTCCTGATGCAGCCAGTTGGATTTTGGAGATTTGAATCTCTGTTCTGTGACTAAGTCCTTGAATCATTTCTTCCAGTTGGTCCAACAAGACAGACTAAGTATTGGACATGTGTTGTGGCTCCATCAGGGGAGCTTCTAAATGTGATGTGATGGCCCCTCTGGGTCTGTCAGGTCACAGCACTGAAGAGAGCTCAAACTGGGCACACAGTTGTTCCAGTCTGGACCAAAGACTCTATACTGGGACTGAGGGACTGCTTTGACTGCACCCACTGGGACTTTTTAAAGGCTCATGTTCTCACTTAGATCATCGATTTCTACTGACATTTCTTTCTGGGAAAAATGGGGATTACTTTGCAAACAGGAAGTATTTTCCCCAATAAGCAGCCCTGGAATAGTAAATCACTCCAACATGTTCTCAGGCAGAAGAAGCTGTCTTGTTATGAGGGAGAGAAGAAAAAGATTGAGGCACAGAAACCTGTTGAAAGAGAGATAAAGCAGCTAAAATCAGGTGTAAAAGTAAAGCAGAGGATGAGCTGAATAAAGGACACTCAAGGCTGGCTTGGAAAGGAATGAAGTCCATGGTGGGGATGCAGAACAAGGAGCAAAGATGAATGTGATGCTGAATCAGCAGAAGACTTGGACTCATTTGATTCCAGCTTTGATATCATTGATTTCAATGAAGAGCTTTGTGATTGTAGCAAAGGGCTGGTAGCTCTGAGAGTCCCACTGACGAGGTGTTTGTGTGGAAATCTCTTAGTGGGACCAAAGAGAGAAAAAGCCCTGGTCCTGATGCTGTGGGAGGGAAATGATTGAAGTGTGCTGTGAGGAACTGACTGGGAGATTTTCACACATTTTCCAGTCCTCCTTGGAACAACAGGAAGTTCCCAGCATATGGAAACAAAGGTTAAGTGTCCTATGGCACTCAGTGATGATGGTGCTGTGGCCCCACCACCTCCACCTCTTTGTAAAGGAACTAACTGTAATCTGAAGCTTCAAATGGAACTAAGACTTCCTCCACTAGGTGGCAGTGTCTGATGAGAAAGTGTTAGTGGAGCTGGCCTGGAGTCAGAAACAGGAAGATGCAGGATTTGGGCTGAAATGGGCAAAAGTGGTTAGCACTAGTGCCTTAGAGCAAGAAGGTTGTAGGTTGAAGCTTGTTGGTCAGCTGGGCCTTTCTGTGGAGGTTGGATGTTCTCCCACAGTCCAATGAAATGCTGCTTAGGTTCATTGGTGCTTCTACATTGGCTGTAGGTGTGGATGTGAGGGAGTGCTTCTCTGTCGCTCTCTGTTGGCCCTGTGATGGACTGCTCACCTGTGCAGGTGGACCACGCCTCTTGCCCTATGACAGCTAGGGCACAGGCTGCAGCCCTGTGAGCCTAAGCTGAATAAACAGTTAGCAAAAATGATCCATAGATGGCCTGAAATCCCCCAGTTAGCAGTTTGGTAGATAGCTATGACATGCTAATCCCATCCAGCAGCTGTATTCTACCTGTAAGCTGATCCCTGCTGAGCCAAAGCACTTTTTCATATACAAATTACAACCTTTAATAGAAACCTATTGGTCAGCATCTTATTAGCCTGCTGTTAGCTTCATTCCACAGAAAACTGAGAGAAACTAACAGAGTTGATAAAGAATAAAGAGAAATGTGCTGATTTAAAGCCTTTGAAGTGCTTCAGATGATCTCTGTCCACTTCTGTCCACTCATTCATTCATGTAAGCTTTCTAATGCAGCTTTGATCTTCACAGTCTGCTTGATGAAACTCATTCTAACCCTGAATGTCAGAGTGTTCCTCCTTCTCTTTCCCATCATTCATGCTGGCAGTGGAGGAGATTTGGATGTTGGACTGTGTTTTGGATGATGTGTGTATGTTTGTGTTGGACTGCTGTCTGTAAAGCAAACGCACATTTAGCTTTGGATTTCAGTGTCAGACAGACTTTAAGGTGCAATGAAGAGTTTGAGAGTTTCACAGTGAATTTTCCAGTGGAGGATTTTTCTTCTTCTTTGAAGGTTTGAAATGTGAACATTGTTCTGCTGCAGTCAATGGACTAAACCAGAGAAGAAGAAAACAGACTTTACCATGAAGATCCTCAGTGTGGATCAGTATAATATCAGCCTGATGTCTGCAGTTTAGTGTCAGCACAACTTTCACATCATATTCATCTCAGCACAACTAAAACATGCTGACTGACCTCAGAGTTTCAAGTTTACATCCTGGACTCTCCAGGAAACCACACAGATGCTTCACTCCTGGATCCTGCAGGTTGTTGTTCTTAGTCGAAGACAAGAAGTCATTACTCAGGTTCAGCTCTCTCAGATGGGAGGGGTTGGACTTCAGTGCTGCTGCCAGATAATCACAGCTGATCTCTGACAAACCACAGTTCTTCAATCTGTATAAAGAATGAAAGATGTAAGTTTATTAGACAAAGTGCTTGAAATCATTCAGTGTTTCATCATCTGTTCAGAGCTGAAGAAGGTTCAGAATGTAGAAGTTTAGAAAATGGAAACTCCAAACAGCTGAAGCCAACAGGAAGCAGCTTCAAACAAACACAACAAGAGAAAAAACTCTGAATGTTTCACATTAAAGTCGTACATTTCTCATAAAAACAGGACAAAGACTTGAAAAAGTCGTGTTTTTCCTTCCAGGAACCACATGGCTTCACTTTTAAAGGTGAAGTGTGACAGAAATGGACATATTTGAAGTCCAACACCTTTTTCCAGTCACATTATTAAAGCAGACAAACTACAAGCTCATTTTCATTCCAACAAGTCATCTTCTGACCTGGACTAACAACACTGGTCTCTATGTGCAGCTGGCTGTGAGACCAGTGCTCAGGGAGCGTCTACAAAGTGCAACACTGAAAGAACATCACACACTCATTTGCTTCCAGCACTTTCACACAAACATCTACTGTCATTATTGTCACCAAACTCTGTGGATCCTTTATTGCAAATTCAAATGGGATCAAATGGTCAGACAAAAGAGGCTTATGAGGAAATATGATGAAATGTTGTGTATTAGCAGCAACTTATTGAATCATTTTCCTCAGAAACCAAACAAAATGATTGACAAACATGTTTTTACAAACTCAGTGTTGGACTTGGATCAGCAGGATAAGCTGATGTTTAAAGGCATTTGAGTCTCGCTGTATGAGAGTCCAGTTCTTACTCAATATTTATGGATGATGTTCTTTCAGTGTTGCACTTTGTAGACGCTCCCTGAGCCTCACAGCCAGCTGCACATGGACCAGCTGACATTACCCAGCATTAGAGGCGGCTGTAAAAAATTCATGTTCCCATTTAAATGGTTTTAATTTGAATAAAACGATGTTGATTCATTCAATCCTGAATCGATGTTTAATATAAATGTATTTTGCCAGAATCTCAGGTTAAAGCTCACAAACTATTTCAACAAGCAGCAAACAGATAAAACAGTAAATGAGAGCAGCTAAACACACAAAGATGGAAACACAGAGCGTGGATCGTTCACTCGACGGCACGTACACGGACACGCCGTCGGGGCTGAAAGTGGACAGCTCACAGATCCTGAAGCTGCAGGTTTCATCTGTCTCCAACCAAAACTGAGTGAAGCAGCAGCAAAAGAAGATCCAAACTCTGCTTCACGTTTGATCAATATGCTCATGAATTCTCTCTGACTTTGGCTGTTCCTGCCTGCACAGCTCTCTCTCTCTCAGTGTACTCCAAGAACAGCTTCAAACATCTGTTTCTGCATCATTCACTGTTTATTAGCCACCAGTCTGCTGTTGTGTTCAGTGCTGTCGGCCTCTGACAGTAAAGCCTCATTTCTGCTGTTCCATGGAAACTTTTTAAAATGATGACAGATTACAAACTCTCAGCTGTGTCTGTAATCAAACCTCTGTAACTTTGCTTCACTTCAGCAGCATCAGCTCATGTTCACATGTTGCTTCATGGTTTGCTTCAGTTTTTGATCGACTGCAGAATATTTTGAAGGTTATCTGCTATAAAAAGCCAGAAGAGGAAAATCTGCTTCATGTGTTTCTGTTTGATCCTCAGTGACTTTGACACAAAGGCCTCTGCTGTGATGATCACACCTCTGATCAAGTCTCACAGTGTCACAACTGATAAATGATCAGAGTTAGAATATTTCTGACTGTCTGCTGTGTGCCGTGACCTTTGACCTGCTAAAGACCGTCAGCTGTGGATTATTCATTGTTGTGTCTGATACTTAGAACTGTGAGGAAGAAGCTACACAGTTAATCAGGGTCCCCTCTCTCTGAATCAGGAAAGGTGGGCAGGCCGCGTGTGGGCCGCGGGCCATACGTTGAGTATCACTGTTTGAAATGTGAACATTGTTCTGCTGCAGTCAATGGACTAAACCAGAGAAGAAGAAAACAGACTTTACCATGAAGATCCTCAGTGTGGATCAGTATAATATCAGCCTGATGTCTGCAGTTTAGTGTCAGCACAACTTTCACATCATATTCATCTCAGCACAACTAAAACATGCTGACTGACCTCAGAGTTTCAAGTTTACATCCTGGACTCTCCAGGAAACCACACAGATGCTTCACTCCTGGATCCTTCAGCTTGTAGTTGTCGCTCAGGTCCAGCTCTCTCAGATGGGAGGGGTTGGACTTCAGTGCTGCTGCCAGATAATCACAGCTGATCTCTGACAAACCACAGCCCATCAATCTGTATAAAGAATGAAAGATGTAAGTTTATTAGACAAAGAGCTTGAAATCATTCAGTGTTTCATCATCTGTTCAGAGCTGAAGAAGGTTCAGAATGTAGAAGTTTAGAAAATGGAAACTCCAAACAGCTGAAGCCAACAGGAAGCAGCTTCAAACAAACACAACAAGAGAAAAAACTCTGAATGTTTCACATTAAAGTCGTACATTTCTCATAAAAACAGGACAAAGACTTGAAAAAGTCGTGTTTTTCCTTCCAGGAACCACATGGCTTCACTTTTAAAGGTGAAGTGTGAAAGAAATGGACATATTTGAAGTCCAACACCTTTTTCCAGTCACATTATTAAAGCAGACAAACTGATGATGACATCTCTGGGGTCTGATTGATAGAAAAAAAATCTCTTTGAGACCTTTTGTAACTGACAAACTCTTCATCTGCTAACAACACTGAGTTGAATCTCCATGGCTGATAGTTGGAGCAGGCATCAGGAATACACATTGAAAAAACAAGAGGAGAAATCACCAGAGTCTTATAATCACATTCTGTAACTAAAGGGAGACGTTTTTCTATACAAATATATGTTTTATGGACATTAGAAAAAAAAGAGTATTGACGTGAAGCAGGATTATGAAATCTCCATACATCAGCCAGCCCATAATTATCAAGAAAGCTCTGAATGACGCATGCTGACTTTGGACTAAGTGTACTTTTGTGTGAACTGTGGTCCATAGCAGATAATGAGCAGTTTAGGTCTCCCTCAAAGATGATATTGTGTGATGACATATTGGGGAGCCGCGCAAAGACATTAGTGAAAAATCTGTGATCGTCCCAATTAGAGGCGTAGATATTTGCTAAGATCAAAGGAAAACCATAAACTATATTTTCTGCACTTAAAATCCTGTAATTTTCTCATAAATCGACAGTGCGCCTTATGGATGAATTCTGGTTGTGCTTACTGACCTCGAACCGATTTTATGTGCTACACGGCGCTCAGAAACCTTTCAAAAGATGTTTTGGTACGACTTTGCTCAGCTACGAGGCCGCACCGCTTGATGGATTGTTGGAGCATTACAGCTACGAGGAGCCTCACGGAGTGATACGTACTCTGCTTCAACGTAATATTACTGTATTGAGTGTGTATAAGGACCATAAATGGCACCTGTAAGAGACACGGTTACAAAGAGGGTTTCAAACTCCAGGCTGTCAGTCACGCAGTAGAACCTGGGAACAGAGCAGCTGCTTGTTATTATGCTCAGCGTCTGTTTACATTTTGACTGCACGATTGTGAGCTTTTTGTTATGCACAAACACAACATTGTTTTCTTTTATTTATGGAGCATTATTATTTAATAAATGCTGATCATTTATTTCTGAGTAATTGTTTCATGTACATCTACGCTGTATGTTAATAAATGTGCCTGTGTGAGATTTGGGACACAGCTTTGACTAAGAACTCTCTTTTTGTTCGAACTTTCTGGCTTTAAAAATATCGAGATATATATCGTATATCGCCATCCAGCTAAAGAATATCGAGATATGAACTTTGGGTCATATCGCCCAGTCGTAATATTGCAATAGGTTGTCCGTTAAACTCAAGCGGGGCTTGGGCCCTGGCACGGCGTAGCCACACAATCCTGGTAGTAGTGACGCTCGGCTATGACGGCGTGCGGGTCACCAGCTGGCTTTCTCAGGATAGGGCTCCTGTGTGAGCGGTCGACAATAACGTCTTTATCCATACCCAGCACTTCACGTAGTAGCACGGATACAGCCGTGGAGGAGCTCGAGTCCAGGCCCTCTGGGATCCCTATGATGTGGATGTTAGCTCTCCGCTTCCTGCCTTCATCACATTTATCCTTCAGGTCAGACAGCTCCTCCTTCATACTCTCTACTGTAGACTGCAGGGTGGTCACCTCATCGCTCCACATTGACAGCCCATCCTCAGCTTCTTTCACTCTAACCTTTACTCCATCAACTTCGCCGCACGTCGCCGCCATGCTGTTAGCGATCTCATTTCTCAGTCCTTGCACGTCAGCCCTTATATTGTCAAAATCTTCTTTCAATGCATTTCTGACTTCTTCTTTTAACAGCGTACTAATGTCCTCTTTAATGGATTGAAGAAGCTCCAGTTTTAGAGCAGTAGGATCCACATCACGCGCGTCTGTTGAGTCTGCTCTTCAGCGGCCGTAGAGCTGGACGCTGCCCTTTGGCCATCATCGATACTCTCGCCCGAGATCGCACCGGGGCTAAAATATTCACCTGCTCAGCTGTTTTTGATCAGTTTGAGCCTGTGTGGTTTGATCAGGTGGAGGAACGATGTGATGCTATAAAGACATCATCTTGTCCAAATGAAGTTGTTCCAACACGTGTTTAAAAAGATTTTAAAGGTTGTTGGTTCCGACATCTTAGCGATTTTTAACAGCAGTCTTAGTTCAGGTGTTGTACAGCCTGTTTTAAACATGCTGTTGTACAGCCTGTACTAAAAACCTGATCTGGATCCTCTGTCCGCTCAAACTTCAGGCCTATTTCAAAGCTTCCCTTCCTGTCGAAGATTTTGTAAAAGATTATATTTGTTCAGCTGCAATCTGTTGTAAAGGTTTCAGTCTGGTTTTAAAGCTCTTCACAGCACTGAAACTGCACTTTGAAAAGTTCTTAATGATCTTTTATCAGCCACTGATCAGGAGACTCAGCTGTGCTTTTGGATCTGACCGCTGCGTTGACCACAGCATCTTGACCTCACCATTGGAGCATGGCGGCATCAAGGGCGCTCTATTAGACTGGTTCAGCTCTTTTATTAAATCGCATTATTACATTTGGGGCTTATATTTGACGGCAATTTGAAAAACAGCTGAGCTCAGTTGTACAGCGGTCTTTCTTCAAACTGAGGCTTTTATCTAAGGTGAGATCATTTATATCTTTTAAAAACCTTGAACGGGCGATCCACGTTTTCATGACGTCCCAGCTGGATTATTGTAACTCCTTATATGTTGGAGTTAGTGGGACCTGCCTGGCAAGACTGCAGCTGGTCCAGAAAGCTGCAGCTCGTCTTCTGACACAAGCTCAAAGACATTTATTGTCCCAACAACCACATATACGCTGGTCCCTCGCTGTAACACAGTTCACCTTTGGCGGCCTCGCTGTTTCGCTGATCTTTTTTGTGCAATTTTGCATGTTTTTGTTTTTTACAGCGCATTGTGTTCTGCGTCCTGATTGGCTGTAGACCATTGTCAGCCAATCTCGTGCCGTGTCTCCTGTACAGTACAGAATGTGTTCAAATTTACAGCAGTGTGACTCTGCAGTGCTGCACTGTATGTTTGTACGTTTTGTCCCAACAAACAACAATGATGACGAGACGTTTTGCACCTGTGGTAGCAGCCAAAGGCAGAGGAAGATGCTGACCATCATAGTTTCAACAAGGAGGCAAAAAGGTTGTAACTGTCCACAACAAGAACATCGTAAGGATGGAGTCAGCTTTGGCTTTGTGGCTCAGTGACCGCAGGAAAAAGAACATCGTGCTGGACACCAACATTATCTGCAGAAAAACTCAAAAGCTTTATGAAACTTTACCTGACAGCGAGGAGCCCAGGCCATGGACGAGTGCTCCTCACACAGAAGCTCATTTAATGCCAGCAAAGGCTGATTTGACACATTTCAGAAACACTTTGCTTTCACTCTTTAATAATGAACTTATTTTTCTATGAAGGTTTGAACTTTGTTTAAACAAGAGAGAAAAGTGTGAAAATGTTCATGCCTGTCTGAGAAAAGTGTAGAAAGTGTGCAGTGAGGGTTTAACTGCCTTAAAACTTCTATAATACTTGTAAAACATAAAGCTGCTACTTCATTCTGAGACTTATTTTTAGAACGTAACTCGATAAACCAGCGACCGCAGTACTGTATTGTGTTTATTTTGAAAACTCTAAACAGGATCTTCAGATTTATTTTGAAAGCTTTATCTGGAAAACACAAACACATAAGCAGGAAACAAAGAGCGTGATATGAAACGATAGACGTTTTCATATGGTCATCATATATACATCGTTCTATCGAACAGCCCCAGCTCCTGCTGTCAGTCTCTGTAAATCTGCTCTGAAAACACATTTGTATTCACTGGCTTTTAATACAGCATGAGAGTTATTTGATATTTGATGTGTGATATTAATATTAGGAGTTATTTTAATAGTTATCTTGGATTCTTGTACAGCACTGTGGTCAACGCTGCTGCTGTAATTAATGTGCTATAAACACATAAACAATCTGCAGTTAAACATCCAAAACTAAAGATGTGATCGCTGCCTTTAGAAAATGTGCTGATGCACAAGATATCAGCTCCATTAAGGTGGAATGTGGCCGTGTTAGAAACATGTTGGAAGAAGTTTGAAGCTGAAACTGAAGCTGAGAGTGAAAGAGCTCCAGCGTCTGTCACAGGAAACTTTCTTATTTCCACACTGATGAAAGCATCAAGCTTTGATTTCCTGCTGCTTTTATTGAGTCACACTGTGAAACTGAGCCACAGCTGAACCAGTATCCCTGTACAGCAGACACTTACAGCGCTTGGCTGCTTCCATTGGACCCTCTGCACAGAGCTTCAGTTTCCTCTTCTGGTCCCAAAGTGCAGAACAACAAGGTTTCAAACAGCTTCGTTCCAGCAGCATCAGCCACAGACATGCAGAGAGAATCCTTTGGTTGTGTTGTGTGTTTGCATATCTGCTGTGTTGCTTTGTGAGGATGGATCATCTCCTGCAGCTCCAGATAAACAAGCTGGACCTGAACCTGGTAGCTTCACTTAGAAGACACTTGTGACGGGAACGTGTGAGAAGTTTTGTGCAGACAAGTGTGGATTTAGAGTGTGGGACGAGCTCTCCACAGTCTTTGTGGAGATCCACATTCTGCATACTGCCTGTGAGAAGCTGCAGACATTTGTCCTCCAAATCCACTGAGCAGCTGCTCGTGGTGGTATTAGCTTCATGTGTGCGTGTTAGCATGAAGCCTCGGTCACACTCTGCTGTGGACACGGTCACGGACAGCTGGACGCCTGATGGACGAGTCGTCCTTCCTGTTAAACTTCTTTGAGCATGAGAAGAGCATGAGAAGCTCAGTGGACACTGTTCAGGGTTTTAACTCTCGCTTTCTGATGGGTTTAGATTTTATTATTGTCATTTGTATTAGGAAATATTTAACCATATATTCTTAGAGGTGTATAATCAATTGTGTAGTGATAGGATGTGTGATCTTTAGCAGGCTGCAGGGGCTTGGTGTGTATTCCACACTAGAATGCACACCCACATCCTGGGAGCACGAGAGAGGTCGTACCTTCTCTTATTGTTTTATGGCAGGATTAACGTAGCTACGTCTGTTCTAGTCTAAGTGCTTTTTGTTTAGATGAACTGCTGGACTTCCTCACCATGTTATCTAGGGTGAACCATCTAGGGTGAAGGGGGGTCTACCCTCTTCCTGACCAAGGATGTTATATGACCCTTTGATCAGCAGTACCACACACACACACACACACACACACACACACACACACACACACACACACACACACACACACACACACACAGTATTCTTTGTTCACATGTATACCTATGTGAGATGCTATATGTTAATGACCCTATGCATATTCATGTAACCACAATAAAAGGAGTGCTATGGGGAGCCTGGCTGAGAGTCTGATGGTGGTCAAGTGGTGGAACGACGCTTGGCTCCAGCCAGGTCTCCCTCATGCATGAGTAAACCAGAGAACTTTGGTGCCTTGTGTCTTGCTTTTTGCTGCGTAGCAGATTGTCCTTAACGTTCCAGTGGATAGGTTCAAACTACAAACCTATCACTTTCACTTCAGCTTCACCAACAACAGCACAAGCAGAGCAGCCCACTGCCTGCATGGCTGGGACAGCGCCCCCTGGTGACTGTAAACCACTACAACATGTAGACGGCCGTCTGCAGGCTGGATGTAGCACCACCGCAGAGACGTGCTGCAGCTCTGTTTAGTTACCCAGCTGACAGCAGAGGCTGTAGTTTACTGTTACCAACATGGAAAACTGAAGCTTCACCAGCTGGAGCTACAGAGCTGGAGAACAAAGGAGACTGAGAGGCCAGAATGATGTGGGAGGAAACATCAAGAGCCTGTTTGAAAGGAGACACATGTGGATGCTGTGCCAGTCTGTGGTCTGTCAGAAGTCAGCTGAGTCACACTGCAAGAAGCTGCAGAATCTCAGAGGAGGAGATTTGGAAGTGTTTGTGGGACAAACTGGACTCAAAGAAAGAAGATGTTTGTGAAGTCTTTGGTGGAGGTGAGCAGTGTGAAGCAGAACACATGCAGATGAATCAGGAGGTCAGCATCAGTGTCTCCTTGTGGTGGACGGTAAAAGAATCAGAGCCAACGCTCCCGTCCACCCTCGGCATGAAGCAGTGCTGTTTCTGAAACAGGAGGACAAGTCCAGAGAAGACAGAGGAAGCAAAGATGAGGGTGGGACAGGACAGCAGGACTTCCTTCACACCTGCAGCTCCATCACACTGCTGTAGCTCCTCTTCATCACACATGTACCTGCAGCCTGTCTTCGAGTCCAGGAGTCACCTCCACACAGTGTAGAAGCCTCCTGTGCAGACCATGGAGTCCAGCCTCTGTCAGGGAAGTCGGCACTAAAGCCTGAAAGACTTCAATCTGTCTCTGCTCCACCCGAGAAAGACCAGCACCGTACTTGTTGTGCATTCAAGGAGGGAACATCAGCGCTGCATCGTGGGAACAACACCGCAGGAACAAAGACACAGCACGGCCGATGAAGGACGAGGACAAAGGAAAGGTGAGTGAGAAGACCCTGGTGGTGTGGACGGACCTGCAGGGGCTCCAAGACTGAGGAGCAGAGACGTCCATGTACCAGCTGAGGATGCTGCAGTGATCCAGGGAGCTCGGTCCAATCTGAGGCCGTGTGAACTACGTGGACCACAGTTTCTTCACAGACTTCAGCCACGTGAACATCTGGAGATCCAACAGTGTACGAGCTGTGAGCCATCAGCTGTTTCTCTCATCAGCTGCTGTAATGAGAGCTGCTGGAATCATCTCGAGCAGCAGGAAATCACTGATGTTGTTTCTAACCAAAGATATGGGACTGAGCTCCGCTGAGCTCCTTCTACTTTCATCCAGATAGAAACTGCTACAGTCTGCTGATTATTGCTTTGCCTCCATCACACGAGCTCTTTATCCTGTTCTTCACTCTCATTGGTTCTTTGTCTGCTTGTTTTTACAACAGTAGTCTTCTGATTGGTCAAAGACAATCAGCTGTGACTAAATGTAGCTCCTACAGCAGTGATGGGAATAACTACTGAAGCTAATCCAGTATCAAAGCTCAGGAATCAGCAGCTCCCACCTCGTTTTCTTTCAACAACTATTTTTAGCTGCTGTGTTTTTGTGTTTCTGCAGACCTCAGACATCCTGCTGCTCTGGACAACTTTTTCATTCTTTTTTATCATTATTTTGCTTTTCTTTTATTATTATGTTATATGTATTAATATGTGAAACACTTATTCTTTGTGTTTTTGCTTTGCTCCTGTCAAACTGCTTTAATAAAATCTGCTGCAGTCTAAACTGTGGACGTTCCCTTTTTAACCCTTTGTGAAACAATAAAGGTTTAAATCTGAGTATTCATCTATGTTAGTGTTTAATGGGTCTAATAGGTTGCTTTGGCCTTTCCCAGTAATATCTTCCCTTGCAGTCTGTGGTCCAGGCTTCTAAAACCATCCCAGGTTAACAAGAACTACAATCTAGAGGAGAGCTGCCATAACAGGTGTGACTGATGAGATCTGACCTGCAAGGTTACTCAGGTTTGTTTGTATCAGGACAAGCAGGGAAGCCGCCTGGACGTCAAAGTAGTTAGAGCTGGGCGAGTGTCCTCACCCACATCGGCTTCACAACTCTGCATCATCTACTGAGTAAGACTCAGAGCATCAGAGATTAGAAGGTCTACAAAGAGCTGAACCAGACTTCCTGTATAAAGGTTTTAGTTCCACAGATCGACAGTGTCAGCACAACTAAAACGTGGAGACTGACCTCAGAGTTTCAATTTGATGTTGTGGATTCTCCAGAAGAACACACAGCTGCTTCACTCCTGAATCCTGCAGCTTGTCGTAGCTCAGGTCCACCTCTCTGGGATACGAAGGGTTGAGCTTCAGCACTGCTTCCAGATAATCACAGCTGATCTCTGACAAATCACAGCGCTCCAATCTGTATAGAGAATGAAAGATGTAAGTTTATTAGACAAAGTGCTTGAAATCATTCAGTGTTTCATCATCTGTTCAGAGCTGAAGAAGGTTCAGAATGTAGAAGTTTAGAAAATGGAAACTCCAAACAGCTGAAGCCAACAGGAAGCAGCTTCAAACAAACACAACAAGAGAAAAAACTCTGAATGTTTCACATTAAAGTCGTACATTTCTAACAAGAGTGTTTTAAAGACAGAGTCACTGATGATCATCTTCTGCCCAGTAAAACTTTGGTTTTCCACATGTGAGTGTTAATGATGCACAAAGACTGTGAGTGCAAAGAGGGAGCGAGGAGGATGACAGAGAGATGGTACAGGAGCATCAAGAACCCGGCGAGGAAATGAGCAGAAGGACTTTGGAGCCTGTTGGATTGAAGCTTTCACAGAGACGTGTTTGACTGGACACCACCAGGACAGACTTTTAATCCCAGGATTTGGATGAGCTTTCTGTCTTTATGTTCACAAATGATCCTGTAACTCTGTGAATGTCCTGGAAGTGTCAGCAGTGTGGTTACGTCCTTTTGACCTGAGTTTCCACAGCTCTTATAACAGCAGTGTACATTCAGACTGAGACACGCTTCAGTCTGTATGGACCTGTTTCTGTAGCTGCCACCATCATACTACATGTTTGTACATCAGCTTATCAAATCCTGTCTGCTGTCTTCATTTATTACTCTTCACCTGCTTCACTGTCACTGTGTGGGCGGAGCTGCCTGAGTGACAGTGACAGCTCCTCTCTAGAGCTTAACTTCTGCTTCATCTCCGCCTCTTTTCTTCATCCTCCACCTCTCTTTTCTCTTCTTCGGTGTTCTGCAGCCACAGAGCCTCACAGCCGTTACCACACCCATACCTGAGCAGCTAGCATTACCCAGCATGCCGTGCAGCAGTGTCAGTTTGTAAATGTGCAAGAATTCCTGCTCCAAACTGTTTCACAGAGTGCTGAGTGCCGTGACCTTTGACCTGCTAAAGACAGTCAGCTGTGGATTATTCATTGTTGTGTCTGATACTTAGAACTGTGAGGAAGAAGCTACACAGTTAATCAGGGTCCCCTCTCTCTGAATTAGGAAAGGTGGGCAGGCCGCGTGTGGGCCGCGGGCCATACGTTGAGCATCACTGTTTGAAATGTGAACATTGTTCTGCTGCAGTCAATGGACTAAACCAGAGAAGAAGAAAACAGACTTTACCATGAAGATCCTCAGTGTGGATCAGTATAATATCAGCCTGATGTCTGCAGTTTAGTGTCAGCACAACTTTCACATCATATTCATCTCAGCACAACTAAAACATGCTGACTGACCTCAGAGTTTCAAATCGACATCGTGGATTCTCCAGGAAACCACACAGATGCTTCACTCCTGAACCCTTCAGGTTGCTGTAGGTTCCACTCAGGTCCACCTCTGTGGGATACGAGGGGTTGGACTTCAGTGCTGCTGCCAGATAATCAAGGCCAATATCTGACAAATCACAGCTCTTCAATCTGTATAAAGAATGAAAGATGTAAGTTTATTAGACAAAGTGCTTGAAATCATTCAGTGTTTCATCATCTGTTCAGAGCTGAAGAAGGTTCAGAATGTAGAAGTTTAGAAAATGGAAACTCCAAACAGCTGAAGCCAACAGGAAGCAGCTTCAAACAAACACAACAAGAGAAAAAACTCTGAATGTTTCACATTAAAGTCGTACATTTCTCATAAAAACAGGACAAAGACTTGAAAAAGTCGTGTTTTTCCTTCCAGGAACCACATGGCTTCACTTTTAAAGGTGAAGTGTGACAGAAATGGACATATTTGAAGTCCAACACCTTTTTCCAGTCACATTATTAAAGCAGACAAACTACAAGCTCATTTTCATTCCAACAAGTCATCTTCTGACCTGGACTAACAACACTGGTCTCTATGTGCAGCTGGCTGTGAGACCAGTGCTCAGGGAGCGTCTACAAAGTGCAACACTGAAAGAACATCACACACTCATTTGCTTCCAGCACTTTCACACAATCATCTACTGTCATTATTCATGTTTGCAGTTCATGCTGTAACTCTGTGAATGTCCTGGAACTGTCAGCAGTGTGGTTACGTCCTTTTGACCTGAGTTTCCACAGCTCTTATAACAGCAGTGTACATTCACCTGCAGGCACACGCTGCCTCTGCTTCAGCTCTGTTTATGAAGCACAAACTGCAGGAACCAAACTCAGACTGGCTCATTTCAATCATGTCTGCTTACAAAGACACTTTGAAACTCTTATCAGTATGTTTCCTGTCCTACTAGGAGGGATCAAACTCTGGACCTTTGTTGTGGATCAGTGAAGGATGCTTAGAAATCCCTCCTGCTGCCTGAGCTTGAACATCATCAGCACTTTAACACTGAGCAGATGGACGTGGAAAAGGCCTTCTGTCTTTATCTGACTCAACTGTTTCCTTATGTGGGCTGAAGGAAACACCGTTGTAGACTGTATTTATATGAAACATGTATATTTAATGCATTTAATGTATTTGAACCATATTTAATGCATATTACAGGATGTAACAGCTGCATATGTGTCAACAATAATGGCTTTGATTTTGCCCCCTATGAACATTTCTGTAGCTCCGCCCCTGCAGCAAACGTGTGTGAGAGCAGCCACGGCCCGCTCCTCCATGGTTTCGTTCACACTCATCTCATACTGAACACACACACTTTGTAGGAATCATCAGTACTTTGACTGTTTCTCAGGTTAGCTTCAGGTTAGCCATTTAGCATTTCTCCAGTCTGAGTCACAGAGCGTCACATGACGTGACAGAAGCTGATTGGTCAGCTGCAGTGATGGTGGTGGAGCAGCATTAATGATGATGCTGTAGAACAACAGGAACACGGGGATATCAGATTGTTAGTGGGTTTAGTCATTCCTGCTGCACTTTGTCCTTCTTATTGAAGTGAGCTGCTGAGAGCTCACACTGTTCTCTGTAGAAATGATGTCAGTCTGACTCGTCACATGTTTGGAGGCGTGTTTGATGTTTGCTCTTCTGGAAACTCTCAGTATCAAATATGGAAGATGCAAAGGAGACACGCTTCAGTCTGTATGGACCCGTTTCTACATGTTTGTACATCAGCTTATCAAATCCTGTCTGCTGTCTTCATTTATTACTCTTCACCTGCTTCACTGTCACTGTGTGGGCGGAGCTGCCTGAGCCCCGCTGTTAGGTTTTGTATTGTTGATTGTCATTTATGCTTAGAGGTGTATAATCAATTGTGTACTGATAGGATGTGTGATCTTTAGCAGGCTGCAAAGGCTTGGTGTGTATTCCACACTGGAATGCACGCCTACATCCTGGGAGCATGGGAAGAGGTCGTACCTTGTTTTATTGTTTTATGGCAGGATAAACGTATCTATATCTGTTTTAGGCTAAGTGCCTTTTGTTTAGATGAACTGTTGGACTTCCAGACCAGCAGGTTTAGGGAAGTCATTTATGGGGTCACACTCTGACCCCCCCCCCCACACACACACACAAACAGTATTCTTTGTTCACATGTATACCTATGTAGACGTCATATGTTAATGACCCTATGCATATTCATGTAACCACAATAAAAGGAGTGCTATGGGGAACGACACTTGGCTCCAGGCAGGTCTCCCTCATGCATAACTTTCTGCTTCTTAATTCAGATCAAACTGAGGTTATTGTACTCGGCCCTGAAAATCTTAGAAATATGGTCTCTAAGCAGATTCTTACTCTGGATGGCATTACCTTGGCCTCCAGTAACGCTGTGAGGAACCTTGGAGTCATTTTTGACCAGGACATGTCCTTCAACGCACATATTAAACAAATATGTAAGACTGCGTTCTTCCATTTGTGCAACATCTCTAAAATTAGAAATATCCTGTCTCAGAGTGACGCTGAAGAACTAGTTCATGCATTTATTACTTCCAGGCTGGACTACTGTAATTCATTATTATCAGGATGTCCAAAAAACTCGCTGAAAAGCCTTCAGCTAATCCAAAATGCTGCAGCAAGAGTCCTGACAGGGACTAGAAAGAGAGAGCAGATTTCTCCTGTTTTGGCTTCCCTTCATTGGCTTCCTGTTAAATCCAGAATTGAATTCAAAATCCTGCTCCTCACATACAAGGTCTTAAATAATCAGGCCCCATCTTATCTTAATGACCTTGTAGTACCATATCACCCTATTAGAGCACTTCGCTCTCGCTCTGCAGGCCTACTTGTTGTTCCTAGCGTATTTAAAAGTAGAATGGGAGGGAGAGCCTTCAGTTTTCAGGCCCCTCTTCTGTGGAACCAGCTTCCAGTTCGGATTCGGGAGACAGACACTATCTCTACTTTTAAGATTAGGCTTAAAACTTTCCTTTTTGCTAAAGCATATAGTTAGGGCTGGACCAGGTGACCCTGAATCCTCCCTTAGTTATGCTGCAATAGATGTAGGCTGCCGGGGATTCCCATGATGCATTGAGTTTTTCCTTTCCAGTCACCTTTCTCACTCACTATGTGTTAACAGACCTCTCTGCATTGAATCATATCTGTTATTAGCCTCTGTCTCTCTTCCACAGCATGTCTTCATCCTGTCTTCCTTCTCTCACCCCAACCAGCAGATGGCCCCGCCCCTCCCTGAGCTTGGTTCTGCTGGAGGTTTCTTCCTGTAAAAAGGGAGTTTTTCCTTCCCACTGTCGCCAAAGTGCTTGCTCATAGGGGGTCATATGATTGTTGGGTTTTTCTCTGTATCTATGAAGCGCCTTGAGGCGACTTTTGTTGTGATTTGGCGCTATATAAATAAAATTGAATTGAATTGAATTGAATGAGTAACAAGAAGAACTTTGCCTACTTCGTGTCTTGCTTGCTGTGTAATTATATTGTCTTCAACGTTCCAGCGAATAGGTTCAAGCTACAAACCTATCACCCACCCACACAGAAACATTTCCTCTCTGGAGCTTAACTTCTGCTTCATCTCCGCCTCTTTTCTTCATCCTCCACCTCTCTTTTCTCTTCTTCGGTGTTCTGCAGCCACAGAGTCTCACAGCCGTTAGCACACCCATACCTGAGCAGCTAGCATTACCCAGCATGCCGTGCAGCAGTGTCAGTTTGTAAATGTGCAAGAATTCCTGCTCCAAACTGTTTCACAGAGAGCTGTGTGCCGTGACCTTTGACCTGCTAAAGACAGTCAGCTGTGGATTATTCATTGTTGTGTCTGATACTTAGAACTGTGAGGAAGAAGCTACACAGTTAATCAGGGTCCCCTCTCTCTGAATCAGGAAAGGTGGGCAGGCCGCGTGTGGGCCGCGGGCCATACGTTGAGTATCACTGTTTGAAATGTGAACATTGTTCTGCTGCAGTCAATGGACTAAACCAGAGAAGAAGAAAACAGACTTTACCATGAAGATCCTCAGTGTGGATCAGTATAATATCAGCCTGATGTCTGCAGTTTAGTGTCAGCACAACTTTCACATCATATTCATTTCAGCACAACTAAAACATGCTGACTGACCTCAGAGTTTCAAATCGACATCGTGGATTCTCCAGGAAATCACACAGATGCTTCACTCCTGGATCCTTCAGGTTGCTGTAGGTTCCACTCAGGTCCACCTCTGTGGGATACGAGGGGTTGGACTTCAGTGCTGCTGCCAGATAATCAAGGCCAATATCTGACAAACCACAGCTCTTCAATCTGTATAAAGAATGAAAGATGTAAGTTTATTAGACAAAGTGCTTGAAATCATTCAGTGTTTCATCATTTGTTCAGAGCTGAAGAAGGTTCAGAATGTAGAAGTTTAGAAAATGGAAACTCCAAACAGCTGAAGCCAACAGGAAGCAGCTTCAAACAAACACAACAAGAGAAAAAACTCTGAATGTTTCACATTAAAGTCGTACATTTCTCATAAAAACAGGACAAAGACTTGAAAAAGTCGTGTTTTTCCTTCCAGGAACCACATGGCTTCACTTTTAAAGGTGAAGTGTGACAGAAATGGACATATTTGAAGTCCAACACCTTTTTCCAGTCACATTATTAAAGCAGACAAACTACAAGCTCATTTTCATTCCAACAAGTCATCTTCTGACCTGGACTAACAACACTGGTCTCTATGTGCAGCTGGCTGTGAGACCAGTGCTCAGGGAGCGTCTACAAAGTGCAACACTGAAAGAACATCACACACTCATTTGCTTCCAGCACTTTCACACAAACATCTACTGTCATCATTCATGTTCCTGCTCCTCTGGATTCACACGGAGCCTCTGCTCATGCCGTTGCCATGGTGAATCATAGTATGTGGCTCCATAACTCAGACTGAGCATGCTCAGAGCTGATTGGCCTGACTCTGATCAGCTGATCTAGAAGAGGAAACTCTGCTATATGTACATTATTACATCTACACCTGAATCACAACACTCACACAAATATATCAACTGTGTTTAATATTTTGGCACGTAGATCATTTATGTGCTTCAGCTCTTCTTACATTTTACCACCAACATGTTTCAAAAGGAGCAGCTTTTACTTTGAAGGCCAGCTGTCTGTGTTTCTTGTTTTCATTGTTGGATAATGGAACAAGTCGATGCTTCAGTGCTTTGAATTAGGAGTGGGTTTTAATAATCGATTCATCGATTAAAATCGATTCTGGCTTGGATAACGTGATATTGATTAATTAAAATCCTGAATCAATTTTTTAATATTAATTTATTTTGCCCGAAATGTCAGAATCTCAGGTTAAACCTCACAAAACTTTAACAACCACCAAACAGCTGAAACAGTGAATGAGAGCAGGAACACGGATTCTGCACAGAGACGTAAACACAAAGCTCGGACCCGCCGACACATCAGAATCAGTGAGATGTCGCCTTTCTCACTGACGGCACAGACACGGTCGGGGCTGAAAGCCGACAGCTCGCCGATTCTGATGTTTCGGCGGGTCCACGCTTTGTGTTTACGTCCTTTTTGCGCTGATTCTAAAGCTGTTAGTTTTATCTCTCTCCAAACAATATTGACTGAACCAGCAGCAAAAGAAGATCCAAACTACGCTTCACATAAACATCGTCATGAACTCACTCTGACTTTTGCTGTTTTGCTTCCACCAGGATAAAATCACACTTCATGCACAGCTCTCTCTCTCTCTCTCTCTCTCTCTGTACTTCAAGAACAGTTTCCTGTTTAAAATCTGTTTTCTGCATTATTCGCTTGCTTGTTACGCACAAGTCTACCGTTGTTTACAGCGCTGTCGGCCGCTGTTTTTTTCCTTTTACTTGCTTTCGAAAAGAAAACCTAATTTCTGCTGTTCAATACTGAACAAATTTAAACTTTTTAAAATTATGCAAATTGCAAAACGCTCAGTTGTGTCTTTAACAAAAACACTGTAACTTTGCTCTGCTTCACTTCAGCAGCATCAGGTAATGTTCATGTGTTGATTCATGGTTTTCTTTCGTTTTTGATCTACTGCAGAATATTTCTATAAAATCCCAGAACAGGAAAATCACCTTCATGTTTTTCTGTGTTTTATCTTCAGCTACGTTGACACAAAGGCCTCTGCTGTGATGCTCACACATTTGATAAAGTCTCGAAAGTGCCAGCTTCCCTTTTATAGATACAAAAATATGTAAATGTACTGAATTATAATATTTCTGTCTGAGGCAAAATTTCCCAGATTCCAATCGAATTGAATCGAACTGAACATTTCCTCATGAACTGTATTAAACTCTGTAAATGAACTGAGAACTATTTCTACATTTGAAACTATGGATTCATTTTCCCGTTCACTTCTGTACGTTAGTGTATAAATGAATGTTAGACTGGGCTCCATGGAAAAACTTGGACTGGTCTCAGCTGCCTTCTTTCTGTAGTCCTTTCTCTTCTCCAGCTTCTGTTTGAAATCCTCTCACAGAGCCTGAAACCTGCTTTGCTGTCACGTTTGGGCCTGTGTTCCTCTGCTTTAACACAAACCTCACCACAGCAGCTGTGTGGGTCGTCTCTGTAGCAGCCAGATCAGCTTCTGATACATGAACATCATCACAGCTCCTAACTTCACCTTTATTAGCTTTGACATTCATGTCTTTCTTTTCTCTGTCTGTTTCCACACAAGCTCAAAGTCTCTGTAGCCTGAAATATAGAAAAACAACAACAGCTGCAGTCAGTGAACTCACCTCAGAGTCTCCAGTCGACAGTTTGGACTCTCCAGTCCAGCACACAGAAGCTTCACTGCTGAATCCTGCAGCTCGTTGTTACTCATCTCCAGCTCTGTCAGATGGGAGGGGATGGACTTCAGGGCCGAGGCCACAACTTCACAGTGAGTCTCTGAGAGTCGACACTGAGTCAGTCTGTGATTATAGAAAATATAAAATGTGTTATTATAAAAGCAGAAAGTCTGCATTATAAACACAGACTGAATGTATATGAAGACAAAACAGAGTGAGGTCATAATCTGATGAACATCTGCTCTTCACATCTGTGCTTCAGCTCCTCTTACTGTGTTTGACATGACACAACGATTGAGTCTCTCTCAGACCTGCAGACTTTTAATGAGAATCTTTGTTTGGCTTTAATCTGCAGATGAAGGAGGAAGATGGTGTCACATTTAGGCTTCCATAATGTCCACAGTCTGTCAGTGAGATCTGATCCAGAGTCAGAGTGAAGACACACATGTGGACTGTTTCCTGTCTTGAATCCAGAACATTTTGAATGAGCTCAGCTCAGTGAAGAGTTCCAGCTGGAAAGACGATCTCTGTTTGCTACCTGCTGCTGTCAGGTACGACTGTTCACGTCCACACTCAGGAAAAATCTGCTGACTGTCACCAAACGGAGCAGAAATCTCATCACTGGACAATAATGATGAATGAACTCAGAGCTGCTGATATCACATCTGATTTCAGGGGAACTAAACTAAAAAGGAACAAATAGAAACAACCATCATGACTCTGTTTGACCTTCAGATCAGAAACTATGGTTCAGAACAGCAGCAGGATTTCAGGCACTGTCACATCCTCAACATCCATATTCCAAATGCTCTTCCTGACAGGACACTCTTTGTTCCCACTCAGGGAGTTTCCATGTGTAGAAATCATTTCTGAATCTCAGTAGACTGGGAGGTTTTTCCATCTCATGAATCTCTTTCCTAACATCAAACTAGATAAATCAAACAAAGGAACTGGAGTCTGTCTAATTTCTGACCCCAGTAAAGTTTGTACTGGGATACCCCGACATACTCTCTCTCCATCTGCTCCCACAGCCTCATATTCACAGCTGGCCCTTCTCTCAGCATCCACACTCAGGGTGGGGGCGGGGTCAACACCAGTCAAAACCATTGCTTTGGCCTTATGGCCATTTTATTAGTGTTCGTTTCTGAGTAACAAGCAGGTCTACGCACAGGTGTTTGGACATGTGTGGACCCGACCTACACTTAAACTTCTTAAATCCTCTGTTTCTGTGTCACCAGCTACACTTTTAATATTAATGTATTCACTCCGACATTTTTGGGGAGCGGTCAGAGCTCATACACTGCAGACAAACATGTCTCCCAGCACACAGCTGACTGTCAACTCTCTGAGATTGGATATGATTCATTTAGATTATATCTGTAAGGTGAAGTTTATCTCGGTGTTTATTTGTTCCTGAGGAAGTCAGCTCGGCTCAGATTAAACTTTAATAACTGAACAATTTCAATGAACCTTAACGCCTCCCTGGAGCATATATGGAACTGAATCAGTCACTTTTCTTTATTTCCTGATGTTCATATGTGACATACATGTTTTAACCATTAATCTGGAATTAAACTGACATTTAATATATTTTAAGGAGGAAAGAGAAATTTCACCAGAGGATGTTGATGCTGTTCATGGAGACTGAAGACAGAATGATTTATCTGTCTTAATATTTCTGCTGCTCTTTCCTTTGGTGCAAAAATATTTTAACTGTTGGTTTTAATTCAAAATCAATGGTCAAAATGTTAAAATACCAACAAACTTGTGGCGTTAGTGTTGATATTCTGTGAGTTACTTAAAGGGATCACACAGGTACAGGGCATATTTTATGTTTAGGTTTATGCATATTTGTGGTGTGATGTGCATGTAGTGGGCTGTTATGTTGCAAACTGTGTGGATGTGTTTGGGAACAGAAAGATTATTTTACTGCATAAAACGGCGCTGATCAGCTGTTTCTGCCGCTGACACACTCGGCCGGTGAACCACCTGACTCACACAGGCTCTCCTCCTCCACAGTCCTCGTTTATGAAGAGCTTTACAAACACAACATCACGGCTAACAGCTGGATTCTCCCGTTTCAGTGCCAAACAGCCACTTCCTGCTACAGACAGTAAAGTGGACAGTTTGGCGCTAAACACGTTTTTAAAACTTTAAGCTCTTATTTGTTAAAGCCAGCTTCACAGACAGATCTGTGTCAGTGTTTTAGAGCAGGGCTCAGTGGTGTAAACCAGCCTTTATATGTGTTTCATCTCCATTTTTACATTAAACTGAACCAAAACACTGAAAACTTCACCTGATATGTCTGTGTAGGTTCTCATCATACAGTCATGGTAATCTAAGGAGCCTGGAAAGAAAAGTGACTTCTTTAAGTTTCTTGAAGACGTTTCATCTCTCGAAACCTCTGCTGATAATCACCCACACCCTTTTTCACAGCTTGGCTCATGTGATGAGCCACATGATCAATAGTTGGTCAGCGACCCTCTTAAGGGACACTCCCACTAGGATTAAAATCTGGGACTCTCCACTTTTTGGTTTTAGAAGTGAAGAAGCTGAATGTTCGGATTAAACATCTTCAAGAAACTTAAAGCAGTGCACTCGCTTTTCTTTCTAAGCGGCCTTTCTTAGATCACCTGATATAACCTGAGTAAATTATGTCGAGTGTCAGCGGGGTTTGAAAACTCTGCAGCATGACCCGGGTGTTGCTGGTGGCATCATGAGCTTAGACCCCTCAGTCAGCTCGGTCTGAAGTCATCGTCAGCACTAACAGGCACAAATAGGCTCTAACGTGACAAACTGACCCGACATTTAAAGAGTGCCCACTACAGTCTCAGCTAAAACATATTAAAATGTGCAACGCCAAGGACTGTACACTGGACTCCATTTCAGTGCAAAATAATAAAACAAAGTAAATCCATCCAATCTCCTCTGCCTGTCCTTATCATCAATAAAAACAATTAATAAAACAGAAAATCATAGAAACAGTCATCTTTGTTATTGCATCATCACACATCAGTTCCCAGTAACTAGTCAGAATGAGACGTTGTTTTCATCTTTCTCACACTCATCTCACTCCCCGGTCACAACAGGTGGTGACTTTAACAGGTGTTACAACCTGGCTCAAAGCTGCAAAAGAGGGCGGAGACTGAAAACAGAGACTGGTTTCATTTTGAAGTACTTAATAACCTCGGCTAAAGATGACACCAGACAGCGTGACAGGGTCTGACAACGAGTGGTGGCGTCGTCCTAGCCGACCTCGGCAGTTATTCACACGCCATGACCAAAAACTCCTGCAGTGTGACAGCAGACAGAGGAGGAGTCACAGAGGAGCGTAACAGCTGTGACAGATGCAACAGGAGGACGAGCTCCACCAGTAAACACACTGTGAAGACAGGAAAGCAGTCACGAGTGATGTTGGTCCTGTTTTTATCTCCACTAAAACCTCTCTAACGTCACATGTAACAGAACACAGACACGTCTGATTATCAGGGACCACGACCCACATCTTTGCCTCACTATGTTTATAAGAAGAGACTGAAAATAATGATTCTCCCAACACATCACCAACACTTTTATGGCAAACAGATAATAGTGAGTGACAAGAGGTGAACTGTTTCATATGCAGTTATCAGGGTAAATACATTTAAACCAAAGACACTGGAAGACTAAATGAAAGGAACTGAAGGTGACAATTCAAGAAGCTCAACAGAAGTCAAATGTAACAGGATCAAGATTCCCTGTTAAAATATACTATGTTAATAATAGTGTATAGTACAATAGTATACTATACACTGTTATTAGTATAGTAGTATACTTGTCACACAGTGGAAATTTGTGTTTTTATGTTTTATCAATCTGTGTATTGGTACATAGTGTTGATTTTATTTGCATGATTTTATTGTGATATTTATATTGCATGGTTTTATCCTCATACTTATATTATGTGTGTTAATGTTGTTGTACCATATTCCTTTAATCCACTGAGGACTAAACAGATGGGGGCGTTCCCCAAGGTGGCCTATCAGCTGCCAGATTGACCTGTTAAAGGGGATGGTGAGCGCAGAGACAAGAGGAGCGACGCACGAAAGGTGAGCAGGAGAAAAAGGAACGCGTGTAAGCCCACACGTGTGTTGAAGGAACTGCTGCCTGACTGTGGGGCGCCGCGAGTCGTTCGGCGATCCAGTCCCAACTGCAGGAACAGCAACAGTGGGTGGCGATGGCCCTCAATTCACAACAGGGCAGGGATGCCCCTCTGCCTGCATCTGACGGTGCTACGAGGGAGGCCGTGTGCAGGTGTGGAGTGGGGCGAGACTGTGCGGCGACGCGCTGTCAGGAGACAGGTCTGCGACAGGAGCCCCCTCCTTGTTCTTCTGGCCGGCGTGGTTTCCATCCCGGAAGAGAAATTCCTCTCCTGTTTCAGATAAGGCACATTCGCCCGCGTGTGGCTGTACTGTGGGATTATGGGACTGTGGGAGGGTAATTTTAGCATATGGAAAACATTTTTTTAGCTTTGTTTTAATAGTGTATAGTTATTTCTGCCGGCAGGGTTTTTAGCGCATTGAGAACACTCTTTTTATTGTATACGGGGGATTTTAACTTGTATTTGTGATTCTGGCTGTGTTTTTTATGGAAATAAATGGTGTGTGTTCAAAGCCAGCTTAGTTTCTGTGCCCTGAGCGCTGACCCGCTTGCTCCCCTTCCTCTTGTATGTGAACGGACTTGGAGGTGAAGATTTAGGTCCACCAGTCTTAGCGGCTACATAATTTTGGCGTTTGTCGACAGGATACAAGTTTGGGAGCAGTGTTCAGTACCTGGGGTACAGATATAGATGATAGAATGCTAAGTGTTTAAATCAGCTACCCTTGTTGAGGGTTGTGAGCAAGGGGTGTACAGAAAAGACGTTTTATTGCCACGTGAGTATTCATGAGTAGTGTTCATCCACAAGGGATATCAGAGGAGCTGAGCTGAGAGGAGTCAGTGTTCTGATAATCCCATACATTAGCTATGCTATGTGGTCACGAAATGGAAGAACAGCAGGTTACCTGGATGTGGCAATTGGACTGTATAACTCACCTATGCTGTAACTTTTCTAGGATGCATTCAAAGGAACTCGTTGGTAGCAGATTATTGCTGATGTTTCATGTGTTATGTGTAAAGAAGGGACTACCAGAGACACAGTAGCCAGCAAGGCCAAGTGTTGTTCAGCCACCCTCCTGGACAGAACACCTGAATGTTGTGACAGGGACTGTCACAGTTAAAATATGGGGGGATGTCACACAGTGGAAATTTGTATTTATCTTGTATATTGTTTTTATTCTGATTTTTAGTGTTTATTTATGAGTGACGTTTTATTTGCATTGTTTTATTCTGTTTCTATTGCATGGGCTTTAGTGTTTTATGTGACACAGTTTTTAATCCACTGTGGACTGGCTACACATGGGACAAATTAGCTGATAGGGACCACCTGCTGAGGCATGGGTGTGTCAGCTGTGTAAAGACCTTTTAAAAGCAGGCTAGCTGAGCACTGAAGGAGAGAAGCCCAAGACTGGAAGGCTAATGCTAGATGGCCAGCGTGACACGGCGACCCAGTCCTGACCTCATGGAACGGCAACAGTAGGAGACAACGCGTGTGATTGGCAGCAGGTTTACTATCTGTTATTTTACAGGACACTGATGCAAGGGGAGCTGTGGCGGTGGTCGCATGATGGATTCGGGTGCAGAACGCAAGCTGGGCTGGGATATGATGGGCCAGTGGAAGGACAAGATGGGAGGCTCTTGCTTGTCTGCCGAAGACGGGGCTGGCGTGGACTCTGCTCTAAAGCCGGAATTCCTGGCCTGCTGATGGACCCATAATGAACATGTGGCATAATTATAGCAGGGGTTTGTTAGTGAATATAGAAAATGGTAGTTTTACGGGTTCTAGGATTGTTTTATTTAGTTTTACTAAATTGACAACCTTGTATCACGTACATTTTAAGGGTGTTTTTATTTGTGCTCCCTGGCCCAGTAATAAACTGTTCCTGATCAGACCTGCTTCATCTCTGTGCCCTCGGTGTCTGACTCGCTTGTATTTTAAAGAAGCTTTCTTTTTAGAGGACATTCTGGCGCGACTGCTTTAGTGTCCCCATGTGTTACATACTATGCTAATAATAGTGTACAGTATAATCCTAAATCTGCAAATGTTGAAAACTTCTATACAATCTCAATATTATGGAGGATCAGAAGAGTCAAAACACATCAAAATACATTTCATGCTTCATTAATAAATTGTGCAATAAAACATGAGTACATTTATTTCATTTTAAAAAACATTTTTGAATTCCAATTTTTAAAATGATTTTAAAATCTTTTAAAAAATAAAATCAAAGATTTACTTTGTACATTTAAAATGGTGATTCCACTCCTCATTTGAAAATCCATTTCTTCACTGCATTTCCCTTTCCTGTTAGCTCAGGATTACCATATTAGGTATTAGCTGACCTCTGACCTTATATTCCACTTGTGTGGTGTCAGAGTCTCGTCTCTGTTTTTACAGAGGATGTGGTTCTGTTGGCTTCATCAGGTGATGGCCTCCAGCTCACAGTGGAGCTGTTCTCAGCAGAGTGTGAAGCCGTGTGAATGAGGATCAGCATCTGAGGCCATGGTCCTCAGCTGGGAAAGGGTGGAGTGCCCACTCTGGGTCAGAGACAAGTTCCTGCCCCAGGTGGAGGAGTCTGAGTATCTCAGGGTTGAGTAAAGAAGGGGGAGGGGAGCAGGAATCAACAGACAGACTGTTGCTGCGGTAACAGTGAGGTGGACGCTGTACTGGTCTGTCGTGGTGAAGAGAGAGAGAGCTGAGCGTGACAGCAAAGCTCTAAATTTACCGGTCGATCTACGTCCCTGCCCTCACCTATGGTCACGAGCTGTGGGCAGTGACGGGAAGAACCAGATCGTGGTTACAAGTGGGGCAAATACATTTTCTCTGAAGGGTAGCTGGTGTCTCCCTTGGAGACGGGGTGAGGAGAATCCCCTTCACAAAAACTAATCAAGTGAACAAGACTCTCCAGGAGGGAAACATTTAAATATCCAAGTCTACCATAAAGAGAAAACTGCATGAAGGTAAACACAGATGGTGCATTACAATTCATTGCATGTGTTTTACATGAAGAATGGAGGATATACCGTCCACTTTCACTCTGTCTTTAGCAGCAAGTGGCTCTTTGTTGTTTGGCTAGCTGCACTGAAACAGGAGAATCCAGCTGTTAGCCGTAATGTTGGTGTTTGTAAAGCACTTTATAACCAAGGACTGTGTTTTTAATTTAAAGATTAAACTATTAACCGACACTGATCAATGATGTAATGATCACATCTGGACTCACCGAGCCTTTCTGCAGTTCCTCACAGCTGGAATCAGTCTCAGTCGTCCCTCCTTTGAAGCTTTGTACTTCTGCAGGTCAAACTCATCCAGAACCTCCTCTGACATCTGCAGCATGAAGGCCAGAGCTGAGCAGTGGATCATAGAGAGGTCCTTTGACCTTTTCTTTGACTTCAGGAACTCTTGGATCTCCTGATGTACTGAGAGGTCGTTCATCTCCATCAGACAGTGGAAGATGTTGATGCTTCTGTCAGGAGAGGATTTAAACTTCTTGTTATTCTTCAGGTTCTTGATGACTCTCTGGATGGTTTCTGGACTGTTCTCTGTCTGACCCAGCAGACCTCCTAAGAGTCTCTGGTTGGACTCCAGACAGAGGCCATGAAGGAAGCGGACAAACAGGTCCAGGTGGCCATTTTTACTCTGGAGGGATTTCTCCATGGCTCGTTTAAGAAAATCATCCAGAGAGGACTCTCTGTATTTTTTTCCCAGGAAGTCCTTCAGCACCTCTGACTTCCTGTTGGTGAAACAGTGGAACATGTAGACTGCAGCCAGAAACTCCTGGATGCTCAGATGAACAAAGCAGTAGACTGGTTTCTGGAAGATCACACACTCTCTTTTGAAGATCTCTGTACAAACTCCTGAGTACACCGAGGCCTCTGTCACATCCAGACCACACTGCTCCAGGTCTTCTTGGTAGAACATGATGTTTCCTTTCTCCAGATGTTCAAACGCCAGCCTCCCCAGCTTCAGAAGAACTTCCCTGTCAGCCTCCGTCAGCTCCTGTGGACTCGTCTCATGTCCCTCGTGGTACTTGTTCTTCTTCCTCTTTGTCTGAACCAGCAGGAAGTGTGAGTACATGTCAGTCAGGGTCTTGGGCAGCTCTCCTCTCTGCTCTGTAGTCAACATGTGCTCCAGAACTGTAGCAGTGATCCAGCAGAAGACTGGGATTCTACACATGATGTGGAGGCTCCTGGATGTCTTCATGTGGGAGATGATTCTGCTGGACAGCTCTTCATCACTGAATCTCCTCCTGAAGTACTCCTCCTTCTGGGCGTCAGTGAAGCCTCGTACTTCTGTTAGCCTGTCAACACATGTAGGAGGGATCTGATTGGCCGCTGCAGGTCGGGAAGTTATCCAGACGAGAGCCGAGGGAAGCAGATTCCCCTGGATGAGGTTTGTCAGCAGCTGGCTGACTGATGACTTCTGTGTGACATCAGACAGCAGCTTCCTGTTGGTGAAATCCAATGAAAGTCTGCTTTCATCCAGGCCGTCAAAGATGAACAAAAGCTGAGAGACAGCCAGCTTCTCTGCTGTGACCTTCTGTAGTGTTGGATGGAAAACATGGAGCAGCTCCAGAAGACTGTACTGCTCCTCTCTGATCAGGTTCAGCTCCCTGAATGAAAGCAGAACCACCACACTGACATGTTGGTTCTCCAAGCCCTCTGCCCAGTCCAGAGTGAACTTCTGCACTGAGAAGGTTTTTCCAACACCAGCCACGCCGTTGGTCAGAACCACTCTGATGGGTCTCTGTTGGTCAGGTAAGGCTTTAAAGATGTCCTGGCACCTGATTGGAGTGTCATGGAGGGCGTCCATCTTGGAAGCTGTCTCCAGCTGCCTCACCTCATGTTGGCTATGAACCTCTTCACTCTGTCCCTCTGTGATGTAGAGCTCAGTGTAGATCCTGTTGAGGAGGGTTCTACTTCCTGTTTCATCACTTCCTTCAGTCACACGTTCACATCTCCTCCTCAGACTGATCTTATGTTCATCTAAAACCTCCTGCAGACCAACATCTGCTGAAAGAAAGAAAAACAGAAAGAAAACTCTTCAATGTCTGAACAACAACAAGAAGTCCAGTTTTCAGAAATGAGTCCATCAGCAGACAGATGTTCAGTCTTACTTTGTACACAGCTGCTCTGACTGGCTGTCTGCAGTCCAGCTCTGCTTCTGGATCTTTCTCCACACTGGGGACAGGACCAGTCTCCTGATGAAGCAGACTGGTCCCAGTATGAGGAGATGCACTGTCTGCAGAACCAGTGTCCACAGCTGGTAGAGACTGGATCCTTCAGGACGTCCTGACACAAAGCACAGCAGGACAGCTGCTCCTCCTCACAGACACCACTCCTCTTCCTCTTCCTCCCTCTGTGAACACATTTCTTTATCACTAAAATCATTGACTGTCAGTGACAAACATCCAGATTTGATGACACTGTGCAGAAGCTCTGATGGTCACAGAGAAAAGTCAAAGTGGAGAAACTTGTGTTTGAGTTCAGAATCCAAGTTTCCTTTGCTGTTCCTGCCTGTCTTATTAAACACAGAGTGATCAGCCTACAAACTCCACAGTAAAAGCCTTCATCACAGAGCTGATTATGTCCTTCACTGGATGTACTGGAAGTTTGGGATCCATCACTTTCAACTGACCTTTGACCTCCTCTAAAAACTGTGGTGGAGCAGCGGTGTCACATTCAGAGCTTTCAGCTTTATTTTGAAAGAGTTCAGTCATCAGGAAGTGAACTTCTGGGTTCTGATTTCCTTTCTATTATTTTACAGAAGTGAAGAAGAAGAACTAAAAGCTTTGAAATGATCTGAGTGATATTTTTGAACATTGCCACCAAATTGAGTTCAGCCTCCAGCAGTAACTTTGTTTCATGATGCCTCCCTGATGATGTGATGTTTGATTACAAACCTGTTTATGTGTTAGACATTAATCACATGAACACAGGCAGAAAAAAGAAGCCAATGAAACAAATGACAGAAACGTGTTCATTCACTGCCATGATCCATATTTGATATGTACAGATGTTTGTAAAGAACACGTGTGCAGCGCTTTGTTCTGAGTATCTGCTGTCAGCACACAGTGCAGCAATAACTACAACCACACGTTTCTGTAGATCCTGAACATCAGCCTGGAGGAATCTGACCTCAGGTCTGCACACAGAGGAGCTTCACCTCTGGGATGATGCTGGCTTCAGCTCCTTCTACAATCAGGCAGAAGCTTCTGCACCATCAGGACACAAACAGAGAGGAGCTTCTATCCTCAGACCATCCAAGTCCTAAATCAGAACATGCTCCCCTCATAGCATCACCATCAGGGTTTAAACAGGACCTTACATCATGTTCTTGTCTCACTGTCATATTTCAGATCATACCTGATTCATTATGACGTCACACGCTGCTACACTGATCCTGCTGCTTCATTACTGCTGATATTACTCTGCTCACTCTGTTCAGTTACTCTGTTTACATCACTTTGCTCATTTGCTTTGTTCTGCTTGCACTGCTCTGTCAGTACATGCTGTGCTAATGTGGCACAAAGCACTTTAACATTACATCTGCACAATGTTTCATTATTTCATTTAATGATTGTTTCTAATGTTTTGTCCAGTCACAGGAGCAGCTCAGCACATTTCACTGTGTTGTACGTGTATGACGATGCCTGTGACAAATAAACAGCCTCGGACTCTTCAATCTTCTGCATTTCTTTGGAGATCAGCTCAGTGGCCTGTTGAGACCATCTTTCTATTTCTGATGACTCAGTTCAGATTATTATCCTGATACTTTCTTTTAAAATGTGATGAAATCATTTATCTGATGTTCTGACACAAATACACCAAAACGATCCCAAACAGCACAAACCACCACGTTACACACAGTGTAATAAAAATACAGGCAACTACAAATAAAAACACTTTTAAAATATAAACTAAAATTACAAAGTGGTCACAGAATTTCAAACACCCGTAAACGAGTCAGCAGCTCTCTTACATGGTCAGCTGAGCTCCATGATTGAAGAACATTGTTGCTGCAGGTTCATCACTGAAGAGTGGAGGTTTGTTTCTGGACCAGTCACTCCTCACAGACACACAGCTGGATGCTGGAGACTGTGACCTCTGACCTCTGCAAACACAAACACATGAATTACTGATTAATCTGTTTAAAATCTTTTAAGCAGCTGCAAACACACAAACTGGATGATGTGATGGTTTCTGTCAGTAATAGTTGTCTCAGATTAGAGTACAGACGGCTGCAGAGACGTTCACAGCAACAGAGCAGAAATCATTACCTTGGATTGCATTACTACTACGATTGATACTAGCATTATCGTACCCGGACCACCATTAGGAATCATTTATGATGTCACTGGTAGAACACATTTATAGAAACAACCTTTGAACTCTGAGTCAGCAGCTCTCTTACATGGTCAGCTGAGCTCCATGATTGAAGTTCACTGTTGCTGCAGGTTCATGACTGAAGACTGGAGGAAGTCTTTCTTTGGACCAGTCACTCCTCACAGACACACAGCTGGATGCTGGAGACTGTGACCTCTGACCTCTGCAAACACAACCACATTGCATTCATTTCACATCAATTAGTACACCACAAAAGGCATGCAAGAAACACAGTATGAAGGCAAACTTCTGGCTTCAATAACATTCAACAGGTCAGGTGGAAACTTTTCTCAGATTTGATTCATGTTTTTATAGAACGATCCAGCTAAAAAAAATATACCATTAGGTCAGGGGTCAGCAACCTTCAGGACCCAAAGAGCCATTTGGAGCCAGTTTCCACGCAAAAGAAAACACTGGGAGCCACAAATACTTTTTGACATCTAGAATGAAGATAACACTGTATATACTGTTTTTTACCTTTATGCTTTGTGTGAACAACTAAGGTGTGTTGCTTATGAAATCCATGAAGTGCTACAGAGAAAATTACAGGTTATTTATGTAATGAACACATTTGAACTCTTACAGAAATATAACCAAAGGAAAGACACCCAGCTGAACTAAAATGATGTAGCAAACAAAAACTGCTGTGAGCCGCCACCCTTATATCTCCTTTGGGCTTTTGGAGCCTTGACCTGACTTTTAAAAAATAATTGGAAAAAAAGCTCTATGCTGCTGAAAGATGAAAAATAGATATTTGCAAAATTCTGCCTAAATATGTATTTTACCTGGTTAATGTGTGTGGCGGGGCGTGGTCTGCAGCGCCGCTGCAGGGGAGGCGGACGCACCTGAGCGGCACCCGCAATCACGCCTCGCCGCCTTAACGTCTGTGCTGTTGTGTTGGTGTGTGTCGGGCTGTGAGCTGCAAAGCTACAGCCGGCTGTGTGCGTACAGCAACCGTGTGTGAAAAGTGGTCAATAAAGAGAAGCTGAAAAGCGTGTTCATGCAAACATCGTCGGGTCTGCCGTGATATGTTTACAACGGGACTTCTGCTCCTGAACCTCTGCGCACAGCGTCTGCAGGTCGGGGCTGTACGAAGTCACTTTCATCTTTACAGGACTGTAAGCTGTCGTCTGTGAGGCGTGAGCGGTGTTTGTTTTTAACATAGTTCACGGTGGAGAACAGCTGCTGACATAATGTGGATCCAAAGATCCATAATTGGCCTACCTGGGGCTGAAAGTCTCGATAAATGCACGGCGTTTCGGCGGGTACACCGGCTTCCACGAGTGTGACGCTTATTTGAACGATGAAAAAATAATAAAATATAATTTTATTTTTTTATTTCAATATCACAATAATCTTCCAATTTAGAACTACAAGTTAAAAAAGAACATAAATAAAATACACTTCTGCTAAATACTTCTAATTTATTTTCCCAAACCACGAGGAGCCGCACTGTGAGGACTAAAGAGCCGCAGGTTGCCGACCCCTGCATTAGTGTTAGTCAATGTTGCAACTGAACTGAAAAACAAAAGATTTTGGTCCAAAGAAACAAAGTCACTATTAATACAACACAACCCCCCCAAAAAGAGCCATGTAGACCCCGGGCTCTATGGGTCTTGTGCTCGGAGCTTGTTCCTGTGCTGCCATGATTAGTGCCTCTGTGCTGTCTTTCAGTCCAGCTTTGTTCAGCCACTGGTAGGATTTCTGGATGTCAGCCACTTCCTCTGCCTGCTGGTGGTGCAAACTGTGTTGTTCTGAGTTTCATTGCACGTCTTTGTCCAAAGCACCAGACAAAGGGCAAAGTAGATGCATTTGCATCAGCAGGAAAATACACCCCAAACTAGCATCATCATTATACAACTTTAACAACTGCCACTAAATGATACTTCATACACAGACCAGTGTTAGGTTAAGTTATGATGTCACTGGCAGAACATTTATAGAAACAACCTTTGAACTCTGAGTCAGCAGCTCTCTTACATGGTCAGCTGAGCTCCATGATTGAAGAACATTGTTGCTGCAGGTTCATCACTGAAGCCTGGAGGAAGTATTCCTTTGGACCAGTCACTCCTCACAGACACACAGCTGGATGCTGGAGACTGTGACCTCTGACCTCTGCAAACACAAACACATGAATTACTGATTAATCTCTGTTTAAAATCTTTTAAGCAGCTGCAAACACACAAACTGGATGATGTGATGGTTTCTGTCAGTAATAGTTGTCTCAGATTAGAGTACAGACGGCTGCAGAGACGTTCACAGCAACAGAGCAGAAATCATTACCTTGGATTGCATTACTACTACGATTGATACTAGCATTATCGTACCCGGACCACCATTAGGAATCATTTATGATGTCACTGGTAGAACATTTATAGAAACAACCTTTGAACTCTGAGTCAGCAGCTCTCTTACATGGTCAGCTGAGCTCCATGATTGAAGTTCACTGTTGGTGCAGGTTCATGACTGAAGTTTAGAGGTCTGTCTCTGGACGAGTCACTCCTCACAGACACACAGCTGGATACTGGAGACTGTGACCTCTGACCTCTGCAAACACAACCACATTGCATTCATTTCACATCAATTAGTACACCACAAAAGGCATGCAAGAAACACAGTATGAAGGCAAACTTCTGGCGTCAATAACATTCAACAGGTCAGGTGGAAACTTTTCTCAGATTTGATTCATGTTTTTATAGAACGATCCAGCTAAAAAAAATATACCATTAGGTCAGGGGTCAGCAACCTTCAGGACCCAAAGAGCCATTTGGAGCCAGTTTCCACGCAAAAGAAAACACTGGGAGCCACAAATACTTTTTGACATCTAGAATGAAGATAACACTGTATATACTGTTTTTTACCTTTATGCTTTGTGTGAACAACTAAGGTGTGTTGCTTATGAAATCGATTAGTTATGTCTATAACTTCTGTTCCCTGAAGGAGAGGAACGAGGTACAACACATAAGTATGGGATATCACGCCCTCGCGTGTCCTGGCTGAAGAAACCTTTATTCACGCCTTTACGGCAGATGACGTGTGATGACACGCGCAAGGCCCCGCCCGCACATATAGCCGCTGCCATCACCTTCATCCCTCAGTTCGATAGCCGCTCTTCACCGAGCCAACTGCTCAGTGGGGCCACCCTGTGTTGTACCTCGTTCCTCTCCTTCAGGGAACAGAAGTTATAGACATAACTAATCGTTCCCTTTCAGTCGATTCACTCGGTACAACACATAAGTATGGGACCTATATACACGCCCCGCAGAGCAGCCACCGAACCGGAACGGGACCACCACATCCTTAGTGAGTGGTAGACCCAGCAGAAAGGACAGCATGAGCCACCGAAGGGGCCGTAACGTCCAACCGATAAAACCGCACAAAAGTGTGCGGCGACGCCCAATTAGCCGCTGCACAAACATCAGCCACAGGCACCCCTCCAAAAAGAGCCCATGAGGTCGCCATCCCCCTGGTGGAATGAGCTCCCACCCCGTGGGGCAACGCAAAACCTCCGGTGCTGTATGCCAGCGAGATAGCTTCTACAATCCAGTGGGACAGCCTCTGTCTGGACAGAGCTCTACCTCTATTCGGATTAGCGAAGCAGACAAACAACTGGTCACACAAACGCACATCCCGAGTGCGCTCAATGTAGGTGCGTAGCGCACGCACCGGACAAAGAGAATGCACCCTCCTCTGCTCCTCAGATTCAAAAGGAGGGGAGCAAAAGCTCAGCAACTCAAACTCCATTGAACTATAAGATGCAGGCATGACCTTGGGAAGATAGGCGGCATTCGGACGCAATACGACCTTGCGGCCATCAGGAGAAAACTGTGTGCAGGCAGGATGCACAGACAGCGCATGAAGGTCCCCCACTCGCTTCGCCGAGGCCAAAGCGAGAAGTAATGCGGTCTTATACGAAAGAAGTTTCATATCTACCGACTCAACGGGTTCAAACGGAGGGCCACAAAGGGCCTCCAGCACCAAAGACAAGTCCCAAGCCGGGACACTGGACTTAAGCACGGGCCTCAGCCGGCGAACCCCTTTCAGAAAACGCACGGCGAGGGGATGCGCACCTGGTGTCACCCCGTCAAAACCGATATGACAAGCAGATATAGCCGCTAAATAAACCTTGATCGTTGAAAACGAAAGGCCTTTATCCAACAGCTCCTGCAGGAATGTCAAAACATCCACAATAGGGCACTGAAATGGGAGAGTGTGGCGGTCCTGGCACCATCGCTCGAAGGCTCGCCATTTGTAAGCGTACAAGCCTCTAGTGGACGAGGCCCTGGCGCTCTGAATCGTCGCTACCACACCAGGTGGCAGACCCTTAGCAACCAAGTTTAACCTCTCAGCAGGTAAGCATGAAGGTGCCACAGATCCGGGCGCGGATGAAACACTTCCCCCCCCGCCTGAGAGAGGAGATCCCTGCGGAGAGGAAGCTGCCAAGGACTTGCTGCAAGCAGGCTGATTATTTCTGCATACCACGACTTCGCGGGCCACCAAGGGGCCACCAGGATCAGAGAGAGGGAATGCCGACGCACCCTCTCCAGAATTGGAGATATCATTTCCACTGGGGGAAATGCATACAGGAGCACGTCTGGCCATTGGTGCGCTAGCGCGTCCAAGCCCAAGGGTGCATCGTGGTCGATTATGGAGAAGTACAGGGGGCAGTGAGCATTCACCCTGGAAGCAAAAAGATCTATTTGCGCCTCGCCAAATAGATCCCAAATCTGAGCCACTATTGAAGGGTGTAACCTCCATTCTCTCACCAGAGGACCCCCCCTGGAGAGAAGGTCCGGCCCCAGGTTCAGGTGGCCCGGGACATGGGTGGCTCTTAGAGTCAGAAAATGAACACTGCACCATAACAGCAGAGAGCGAGACAGCTGCAACAGGGGAAGAGAGCGTGTTCCTCCCTGCCTGTTTATATAAGACACCACTGTTGAATTGTCCGTCCTGACTAAGACATGCTGGCCCTGCAGGACTGGACGGAAACGCTTTAGAGCTAAGAACACTGCTAACAGCTCTAAGTGGTTGATGTGCAGCTGGCGCTGAGCCGCGGACCAGATCCCTCTCACTGACGCACCCTCGCACAGCGCTCCCCACCCACTTAGGGAAGCATCTGTGGACACCACCTTGCGAAACAACACCCTCCCAATCCGAGAGCCCTGGTGCAGTAGCCCGGGCTCCCTCCAAGGACGGAGAGCTAGCATGCAAGACGCAGTTACCGGCAGCCTCCTCCGGAGGTGACGCGAAGCACACAAACGGTGAGAGAGAGTCCAGCGTTGAAACGCTCTCATTTTCAGCAGCCCAAGCGGCACTACGGCGATCATAGATGCCATCATGCCCAACAAGCGCAATATCGTCTGGAAACGCAGTCTGCGTCCCAGCTGAAATTGAGCGAGGCAGCGATGAAACGCGGCCACTCTGTGCTCTGACAACCGTGCGCGGCTGGAAAGAGAGCATATTTCCAGACCGAGAAAAGCGATCTGTTGACCTGGGATTAGCGAGCTCTTCTGAAAGTTCACAGAGAACCCCAGTGTCTGAATGTGTGACAGAACCCGCGACAGCTGCGTCTCCGCCTGTTCTCTGGAGCAAGCCACGAGAGCCCAGTCGTCCAGGTAGGCCAAGATGCGGATGCCCCTCTTCCTGAGGGGCGCTAGCGCTGCCTCGGCACATTTCGTAAAGGTGCGGGGAGCGAGCGACAGCCCGAACGGCAGCACTAGGTATTCGTAGGCTACGCCCTCGAATGCAAACCTCAGAAACTGCCTGTGTTTCGGGTGTATAGCGACATGAAAATAAGCATCTGTTAGATCGATTGTCGCAAACCAATCTCCCGGGCCGACTGCACTCAGGAGCTGTCTGAGTGTTAGCATCTTGAACCTGTACGTTCGCAGGTACGTGTTCAAGACTCGCAGGTCGAGGATGGGACGAAGCCCTCCCCCTTTCTTCGGAATGACAAAATAACGGCTGTACCAACCTTTGTCCGTCTCCGAAGCGGGGACCACCCGTATTGCTCTCTTCTGTAATAGCGCCTGTATTTCCTCTCTGAGTACCAAGGCTGCCTCGGGGTTGACAATCGTGTTCACGACTCTTTGGAAACGAGGCGGCTTGACCCGGAACTGCAACCGGTAACCCATGGCAACGGTTTGCAGCACCCACGGAGAGGGGGCGCAAGCGCGCCACTGAGGGAAGTGAGCAGCCAGCCGGCTGGCCTGCAGCACTGACGGCGGGGCGCCGTCGCCCCCCAGTGTGTCTGCAGGGGACTGCATCCCCTGCCTGACCTGGCTCATTTCGCCTGCAGGTTGAGCATTTGAGATTGTTTGAGAGTAAACAACACTCTTTATTGATTGCAACATGGGAACATGTACATTTATACATTTTGTTGGGTGCACCTTTTCCGGGGCATAACAATGAAAAACAGCGGGAACACTCGATGTGGTCGCTTGAACATTCAACACATCTGAACCGTGTGCAGGGGTTATGTGCTTGGGAGACCGCGATAGGGAAGTGCAGCGCCTTCTGGGGCTGACAACCTGAACAGAACTTAAGCGGCACCTCTTGTGCGGCAACAGAGGGGTAAGAGCAGCGTCTCCCTGCTGCCGGATCCCTTCCCCACTCGCAATCACAGCTAGGAGGGCTGAGGCTTCTTCCTCCTGGGCGTCGGGTCCCGTCGGGGGCCCGGGGGAGGGCCTTTGCCCCAGGCCGACTGGCGTGGAGCTCGGGCCGGAGTACGTGCTCTCGCCGGCGGCCCTCCCACTCCAGCAGTGGGCGCCGGTCTCTTGCCAGCTGTCAGAGGAGCGGCGGGCCTGTGAGAGCTAGCAGTGGGCTTGGGCTGGGGCTGGCGTCTGGGGATGATGTCGCGCAGAGCTTCCGTCTGCTTCTTCCTCAGATCGAATCTAGCCTGAATGGCTTCAAGTGAATGTCCGAATAACCCAGCCGCAGACACTGGTGCGTCCAGATACACAGCTCTGTCTCTATCAGGGACGTCGGAGAGGGTCAGCCACAGGTGCCTCTGCGCCACCACTGTCGAAGCCATCCCTCTGCCCAGGGAGAGCGCTGCACAGCGAGACGCACGGAGGATGTAATCCGTGGTGACTCTAACCTCGTTAAGAAGAGGTGACAGCGGGCTGTCCTCCGGAACCAGCGATCCAAGCTCCGCCAGGCACATTGCTTGGTACGTCTGGAGCATGGTGACGGAGCTCATGGCTCGAGCGGTGCCGGCCTGAGCCCGATAAATCTTCTCCAGCTGCGAGGCCGAGAATCTGCAGTGCTTGGACGGCAGAGTTGCGGGGCCACCGACACCATGGTTATGGGACGGGGCCAGATAAGCAGCCAGAGACGGCTCCATAGGGGGTGGGTTAGCTAAACCAGCTCCCTCGGCGCCGTCCAATTCCATGTACTGTCCATAGCCGGGCACAGTGACGCGGGTAGACAGAGGTTTGTCCCATGACGCTGTTAGCTCGCAGAGAAAGTCTGGGAACATGGGGAGGCAGTTTTTGGCCGTTGCGGGCTCCGATGGAAGGAAAAAACCCGCAAACCGCGACGGCTTCCGAGCTGGTGGAGGAGAGGGCCAGTCCACCTGCAGCTTCTCAGCGGCACGGCGAAACAGGGAGAAAAGAGAGGTGTCATCGTGGCCGACCGGCGCAGCAGCGGCGGCATATTGGGTCGACAATGAGCTCTCCTGCTCATCCTCCGACAAACCATGGATGTCCAGGCCGATGTCCAGCACGTCATCGTCTTCCTGGGGAGCGCTGGCGGGCTTCAACCCAGGCTGAAGCCCGTCAGCGCTCCTGCATGGTTCCGGTCCGTCATCGGCTAACCCGTCAACGTATTCCATGTGGTCAGCCCAGCTAATCGCGGGGACATCGACCTGAAAATTTTCGTCTTCGGACTCGGACGAAGCCGGGGCTCCAGACTCGGAAAGAAGAGGGTCATGCCGTGCGACAGCCGAGCGTCCCAGCACTCTTTCCACAAACGTCACCCGTCTTTCCAGGGTCGAGCGTCGGAGCTGGCGACAAAACGCACAAGCTTCGGGCTCCGTCAACGCTCTCCTAGCGTGGACGATCCCCAGGCAGACAGGGCAGGCATCGTGCTGGTCGCTGTCGTGCAAAGAGAAACCACATCCCTGAGGACAGGGGCGAACAGAAGATTTCTGCTTTGCTCGCTTCGGTTTGGAGTCCATTCCCAAAACGCAAAGCGAAACGCTGCACAAGAAAAACTTGAAAATAGCGCTCCGCGGGCAGCCTACGCACCAGCTGGGCGGTGGAGGCTAACACCAACAGGGGCAGTTAAGCTAGGTTCAAGTTGGCAGACAACGGAGCTAACTAGCAGTAGCTAGCTAGCCCAACTCAGCAGAGGTGTTCTCAGCGAGGTGAAGAGCGTAAGAACTGAGGGATGACGGTGATGGCAGCGGCTATATGTGCGGGCGGGGCCTTGCGCGTGTCATCACACGTCATCTGCCGTAAAGGCGTGAATAAAGGTTTCTTCAGCCAGGACACGCGAGGGCGTGATATCCCATACTTATGTGTTGTACCGAGTGAATCGACTGAAAGGGAACCATGAAGTGCTACAGAGAAAATTACATGTTATTTATGTAATGAACACATTTGAACTCTTAAAGAAATATAACCAAAGGAAAGACACCCAGCTGAACTAAAATGATGTAGCAAACAAAAACTGCTGTGAGCCGCCACCCTTATATCTCCTTTGGGCTTTTGGAGCCTTGACCTGACTTTTAAAAAATAATTGGAAAAAAAGCTCTATGCTGCTGAAAGATGAAAAATAGATATTTGCAAAATTCTGCCTAAATATGTATTTTACCTGGTTAATGTGTGTGGCGGGGCGTGGTCTGCAGCGGCGCTGCAGGGGAGGCGGACGCACCTGAGCGGCACCCGCAATCACGCCTCGCCGCCTTAACGTCTGTGCTGTTGTGTTGGTGTGTGTCGGGCTGTGAGCTGCAAAGCTACAGCCGGCTGTGTGCGTACAGCAACCGTGTGTGAAAAGTGGTCAATAAAGAGAAGCTGAAAAGCGTGTTCATGCAAACATCGTCGGGTCTGCCGTGATATGTTTACAACGGGACTTCTGCTCCTGAACCTCTGCGCACAGCATCTGCAGGTCGGGGCTGTACGAAGTCACTTTCATCTTTACAGGACTGTAAGCTGTCGTCTGTGAGGCGTGAGCGGTGTTTGTTTTTAACATAGTTCACGGTGGAGAACAGCTGCTGACATAATGTGGATCCGAAGATCCATAATTGGCCTACCTGGGGCTGAAAGTCTCGATAAATGCACGGCGTTTCGGCGGGTACACCGGCTTCCACGAGTGTGACGCTTATTTGAGCGATGAAAAAATAATAAAATATAATTTTATTTTTTTATTTCAATATCACAATAATCTTCCAATTTAGAACTACAAGTTAAAAAAGAACATAAATAAAATACACTTCAGCTAAATACTTCTAATTTATTTTCCCAAACCACGAGGAGCCGCACTGTGAGGACTAAAGAGCCGCAGGTTGCCGACCCCTGCATTAGTGTTAGTCAATGTTGCAACTGAACTGAAAAACAAAAGATTTTGGTCCAAAGAAACAAAGTCACTATTAATACAACACAACCCCCCCAAAAAGAGCCATGTAGACCCCGGGCTCTATGGGTCTTGTGCTCGGAGCTTGTTCCTGTGCTGCCATGATTAGTGCCTCTGTGCTGTCTTTCAGTCCAGCTTTGTTCAGCCACTGGTAGGATTTCTGGATGTCAGCCACTTCCTCTGCCTGCTGGTGGTGCAAACTGTGTTGTTCTGAGTTTCATTGGACGTCTTTGTCCAAAGCACCAGACAAAGGGCAAAGTAGATGCATTTGCATCAGCAGGAAAATACACCCCAAACTAGCATCATCATTATACAACTTTAACAACTGCCACTAAATGATACTTCATACACAGACCAGTGTTAGGTTAAGTTATGATGTCACTGGCAGAACATTTATAGAAACAACCTTTGAACTCTGAGTCAGCAGCTCTCTTACATGGTCAGCTGAGCTCCATGATTGAAGAACATTGTTGCTGCAGGTTCATCACTGAAGACTGGAGGTTTGTTTTTGGACCAGTCACTCCTCACAGACACACAGCTGGATGCTGGAGACTGTGACCTCTGACATCTGCAAACACAAACATCAATAACTGATCAGTTCTCTCTGACAGCCATATGATCAGCTGATCCCTCTGTGATATTGTGTCTGCCTCATAACGCTGACAGGTCAGCCAATCATCAGCGGTTTTTTCTGTCTCTGAATGAACTCAGTTTGTTCTCAGCTCTTCTCTCTGATTCTGCTGCACTGACTTCACTTAAACTTACAGAGTTCAGATCTTAGCAAGAATACAAGTCAATAAAAATCAAACTCAGATCAAACAGTTTGAACCAATCACAGATCAATGATTCTGTCATGGTTATGTTGAAATGACTAATAAAGTTAGTAGTGTTCTTACATTATTGCTGCAGGTCCATGACTGTAAGGTGGAGGTGTTTGTGTAACTCCGTCACTCCTCACAGACACACAGCTGGATGCTGCTCCGTCCTCTTCCTCCATCTTCTTGATGTCAGGGTGGAGTTAGTCTGAGAGGTAAACACACACACTCAGAGGTGCTGTTGTACTGGAAGCATCACACTGACGGCTTTCTAATGTTGGAGCTTTGGCCCTAAAGTCCAAACCAGTTATTTTAGAGGCTCAAAGTCTTTAAAAAACACCAAAACCATCACATTATTTAATAAGTACATGATCAGGTGGATGAAGGAACTCAGTGTGTTTGGGATCATCATCATGGTGAGGAGCCCACATGTTACGGCTCCTTTGGAGAGAAGCTGAGGATCACTGCAGGAAGTGAGCTCATGAAACCAAACTGCTGTTTGTGAGCAGGATGACTCTGTTATTGGACCTGCTCTGTGTTCTACATATGATCAATACTTCAAATATCTGCAAACATCTCATCTTATATTTGTTGCACTTGGTCACATCTGTCTTTAAAAATAGATTTTTAATGTCACTGAGAGTTCTTTTCTACCTTTATTGATTTATTTTGGAATAAATTAAATATAATTTATATATATAATATGGGGCAGGGATAGCTCAGTAGGTAAAGTGGTCGCCCCATGATCGGAAGGTCGGCGGTTCGAATCCACTTAACGGCTACCCTGAGGTACCCCTGAGCAAGGTACTGTCCCTACACACTGCTCCCCGGGCGCCTGCTTAGTGGGCTGCCCACTGCTTCACTGAGTGAATGGGTCAAATGCAGAGAAAAACAAGTAATTTCCCCATGGGGATCAATAAAGTATCCATTATTATTATTATTATTATTATAAAGGTGCCAAAAACTGCCTGCAGCTTCTGCTCTGTGACAGGAAACTACTGTCAGGCTCAAAATGACTTCAGATTATTCATCACAGAGTGTTTATAGATCACAGGACACGTTACAGTTTTACTGTCAATGTTTTAGTTTAAAAGAATGACGTGATAAGATCTTACTGTGAATCTGCGCGCTCATTGGCTAATACCCTGAGACTGACAGGTGGTTATCCAATCAGCGTGCGGCCTCACACGGACATAAAACTCTTAAAGTTTGTTTCTGAAGGGATTTTCAGATCAGACCTGATGTTTCTGCCTACAGCCTGTTTACCGATATAATCAATATCAGATATCAGAGCAACAGAAACCTCGGTGATCAGGACGCCGGGACTGAGAACAGGAAGTGGCTCAAACGTCGCACTTTCATAAAGTCAGCCTGAACTCCACTCACCGAGTTTCTGTCGCCATTTTAGTTTTAAAAGACGTCGTGATAAGGGCGGGTCTTACTGTGAACCTGCGCGCTCATTGGCTAATAACTTGAGATTGACAAGTCGTTATCCAATGAGCGCGCGGCTTCTCCCAACATAAAGTAGTTTCCTTTGAAAAACCAAAGTCTGATTATTTTTGCCTCCACTGACGGAGCCTGTTGTTCCCGCCACAGAGACACAGTAATGTCAGAGCGGTGTTAACACTCACCTGCCTCAGCACAGCTCTCACTCTCCTCCTGCTCTCTCAGCTAAACTCACTTCCTCTCTACTTACAGGAAACCAGCGCTCAGAGGAGCCGACCGGCCTCACGTTTCACCCACAGACACGAACAGCGTGGAATTATTTTATGTCATAAGAAGAAACATATTCATGTTAACACTCACCTGCCTCAGCTCCACCTTCCTCCTCCTGCTGCTCTGAACGGAGGATCAACACTTTCACTTTCACTGCTCCTCCCTAAACACAGAGGATGCTGGGACTTGTAGTTTTTACCTTGAGTGATATTTATGGCTGTGACACTAAATCACAGCATGAAAACTTCCTGCAAACATGTCACAGGCGATAAAAGTTTCACATTAAAGGTGAAGTTATTTTTCTGTCTCATGTTCAATAAACAGTGAGCTGGGAAAACTGAAGAACAGACTTCAGACGTTCCCTGCAGAGTTTCTGCTGCTCGGTCGTCTGCATGTTGCTGAGACTGAGCTGATGATGAAGCTGTGATGGGTTTATGGCACGTTTGGTTCTGGAGAAGAGTTTTACTGCCGGTGCAGGTGAAATGATCAGAGGTTACAGCCTCTGGTTAAAGTGGAGGCAGCGATCAGGACGGCTGAGCAGCAGAGGTCTCGAGGGTCCTAAAGTGTAAAAGCATCAGTGTTAGTAACACAAAGATCACAGAATGGGATCATCCACACAACACTAGCATCTAAATCCACGGCAGGAACTCTTCCAGTGTCCTGAAAAATCTGTGTGCACGATGCTGAGATTAAAATCTGTCTGCTCATCTTAATGCAATATTGTGAAGTTACAATTCTTTTCTGTAAAAAGCATTTTCATTTTTGTATATAAATAAATGTTGATGTTGTGCTTTGGGATCGTGTGCTTCAATTTGACTTATAATGTGCCAAATGACTGCAACAGGCGGCTTAAGGCGATGCCATCCAGAGTAAGGATCGTGTTAGCCACAGTGTTTCTAAGATTTTTACGCCCCGTTACAATAACCTCAGTTTTATCTGAACTTAGAAGCAGAAAATTAAAGCTCATTATGTGTCTAAGACATCCCGGCAGTTTAACCAATAAAAGCGGGTATCATATGCATAGCAGTGAAAATGTATGCTATGTCTTCTAAAGCACGTATAATGTAAACAGAACTGGTCTTTGCACAGAAGCCTGTGGAGCTTCATAATTAACCTCAGTGTGTGAAGAGGACTCTCCATTTAATAATAGCTGTAATAAAATGTTCTGGCCAACGGTGTTAAACGCTGCACTTGGGTCTAGCAGGGAAGATTTCAACTTTTCAATATGAATGAAGGCTGAAAACTGATTAGATTAATGTCTGATGATCTTTTCTGTGCTTCTTCAAGTTTGTAACACCGAACATATTAAAGGATGATATAAGGTTCACAGGAAGAGTTTAATTAGACACACATTTACTATTTTTCTTTATACTCTTTCTTTCTTGACATGTTTAATATGCTTACTATCAGAGGAGAAAATGAACCTTGTGTAGTTTAAAAACTTTTTATTTAATCAAACTGTAATGTTGTTGAACTCTGACGGACGTGTCTTTTAATCTTGTCAACAAATCCTTAATCACCTAAATGTGCCATTTATCATCTAGTAAAATGTTCCCTCTGCTTCTGTTGCACATCTCCCCCGACACTCTCTGCTTCACCAGCCCTGTGCAGCTGGTCCAATCGCTGCCTCCTTAAACTGGTGTGTTTAAATCTCTTTACCTCTGTTGTGAACTTCACACAAAGTTTGTGGTAACAAAATCAAACTGAGGAGGATCTGGTTTGAAAAACACACACTCGCGAGACAAAATAAAAACAGACTGCTCAAAGCAAAAGCAGGACTAAAAATAGACTAAACCATTACACACAAAACTTGAAAAACCTAAAGAGTGTGTGAGACTGCTAGCTGTGTCGTTCAGCAATAAACTCATCTATAAATGTGTTAGTAAAGAGTGACTTGTACTTCTGTCCCATTAAGCAACGGTTTAACAAATTTCACTGCAAACTATAAAAGGAATCTGGATTTAAATAGAACATAGTAGTGCAGGAAACACTAGTATAAGGTGTCTATGGAACAAATCTCCTTCAGCGTTCAAAATGACCAAAGTGAGGCCTACAGGCGTTTCTCTTAGTTGGTTGTGTTCAGGGAAAAAGCAGCTAAATACACTGAGACTGCTCCACATTGTTAGTGAGTTAACTCTGGATATCTGTAGGTTTGTCAAACTTGGAGTGAACAAAAGCAGAAAACAGTAAAAGATGCAGACAGTGAAAGTCTGGTTTATTTCATGAACACAATGAAACATTGTCGGCAAAGTAGCATACATGATAAATAGATACACATAACACGGACAGTGAGAAGTAAAACTCGTCGTCTTACCACATGTTATATTCTGTAAACTTAAAATAAACCACAGAAATGAGTGTTTTAAAGTCATTATTAAAAACATGAGTCAACATTACTGAAGTGACACTTTAACGATGCTTCACATCACCGTGTTTATGATGATAAAACATGTTCTCTCGTTAGTAGATGTCTGCGCTGACACTTGTCATGAAAATGTCCCGAGCCAGGGTTCCTCTTCAATTATCACTGATCATTAATAGGGTCACAAAAGATTTGTCACATTATCCCCATAAACAAAATGCTTTTATAGAAATCATTGTGACACAAATATTTAGATTCTTGTTTCACAATGTGCATGAACTCAAAATCTTTAGAGTTTCATATTTATAAAGTATCACAAAGAATACATTTATACCGTTGTATGAGCCACACTTCTTGTAAAAAACTGATTGGAAATGCGTTCGAGAAAAGCTCCTGCTGTGACCTTCCTTCTGTGAGGGCACACACACACACACACACACACACACACACACACACACACACACACACACACACACACACACATGTGTCTATATACACACATTACACATACATACACAAAGCTGTGTAAAGCAACTATTGGCGACTGTCAAGCCTTTGAGTCGCCGAGCAGCTGAATAGGCGAATAATGTTGACGCGCCCGCTGTTTAAAACGTAAGTCAAAGTTCCAGGTTAAAACTTCTTTATTTGTTATCAAATCCTTAAAATCGGTAGAAAAACAGTGATCAAAACATTCCAAGCTTGAGCGGTCAGCAAAAGTCGACTTCCTCCATCACCCACTCATTCACAAAAATTCCCTCAGGACGTGAACAGATGATATAGCAATCACTATTACCGACACCACGTGACCCAAAGCTACGCCTTATCCACAACAGCAACTATAAATAACGAATCTAAACGTATATACATAAAATACAGAAATGAATGAGGTGGAATGAATACTACAAATGTACATAAGGTGCAGCTGCAGTCTGGCAGTGGGAGCAGTGTGACAGGTCAACTGTTAAGAAGGGAGATGGCGAGGGGAAAGAAACTGTTCCTGTGTCGGGTGGTCCTGGTCTGCAGGCTTCTGTACCGTCTGCCAGAGGGCAGCAGATCAAAAAGTCTGTGTGCAGGGTGTGAGGGGTCTGTGATGATTTTCCCTGCCCGTTTCCTGGTTCTTGAGCGGCACCCCCCTGCCCTCCTGGATGGCAGGGGGGATTCGATTCTGAGAACTCACGGCAGTGTGCCTCCCCGAGATGTCATCCAATTTGCGCCCAGAGATGTTATTCTGAGCGAGCCTTTCCGAGATGTATCCAGTCTGCAGTCAGAGATCTTATTCTGAGTATTCACAGCAGCCGTAGCCTCTCCAAGATCTTATCCGTGCTGACTCAATGAGCCCATTTTGAGAAACTCACGCCTCTCCCATCGTTCCAATCCCAGCGGGCAGCCTTGTGGGGGTTTGAACAGCCGGTTCCGCTTTCTCAAGCCAGCTCCGATCAGCCAGAACCCTGTTACCATGGTTCCGAATAGGTAGATATCTTCAGCACGCAGACTCACCCGAGCCCAAACTTCTCGTTGAGAAATTGCATTTAGGGACCAGTTTTCAACAGGACAATGACCCCAAACACACCTCCAGGCTGTGTACTAGAAGAAGTATACTAGATGGCGGCGCGCACAGACGCAGCGGCTCTATGCTCTCCACTTGGGTGCCTTTCTTTTTTGTTTCTCCACTTTTTCTTCTTCTTTTGTTTTCCTTATTGTGAAGCCAAATTTTCCTACAACCATCTGGAATTATGCAAGATTGGATATAACAGCCAGATCCCCATTACCAGTGATTATCAGAGGGTGCACAACATCCCCCCGGAGATAGCGAGAACATCGGGTGCTCCGTGGATTGTTATCGGCTCTGCCAAGAAACGCAGGCGGCGGAAGGAACGCAAACAAAAGCGGGGATGCCTGTCGGGCCTGCTGGCCAGGCTAAAGAAGCAGCCTTTCAAACCACCGCTCCCGAGCATCTTTCTGACCAGCGCACGGTCGGTCGTCAACAAAATAGATGAACTGAACCTACTTCTCACAGCCAATCGTCCGTGACTGCTGTGTCCTGGTCGTCACGGAGACATGGCTCACTCCGCGAGGCTCCTGCCTACGACAGCCGTAACGCTCCGACAATCCATCAAGCGGTGGTAGCTTAGCAAAGTCGTACTGAAACATCTGACAGATTTTCGAGCGCCGTGCACATAAAATCGTTTCGAGGTCAGTAAACACAACCAGAGTTCATACATAAGGCACACGGGGTTATAAGGGGCTCTGTCGACTTTCAGAAAAATCAAAGGATTGATTTTAAGTGCGCCGTATTTTCCAAACAACACGGTAATAACGACGGCCCGCTAGCATGCTCTACCAAAAATAGTGCTTTGTTGTGTATCTGACGGACGAAAGCTAAACCAGTTCCACACCACTGAAGCTGCAGCATTTTTACAAACCAGTTCTGGTTCATCCGTTTCATTTAGCGATCCACTTTCGCTCTTCTCATTCTGCGTCATCATCCAATTCCACCTGTGATCTTGTGTCACCATTGCTCTCTGAGCTTTGTGTTGCTTCTTCTGTCACCTGACAAATAGGACATACATGACAATAAGAATAAAATGTGGAGCTGCTTCAGTGTGTCTGTCACTTTGTGCAGATCTTGACTGATCAGTAATGTTTGTAGGCTGAGTGCATTTTTAAAACAAGTTGTGCAAACTGCACTACAAGGTGGAATATTTGCAAAATCATAACTATGACCTATGAATACGTCAGTGCCATTAAGATGAAATTCTTGTGTCACCAACATTTTAACGTTAGACATATAATTCTAACAGCCTCTGTAAACTAATATCCTGGCTGCTCGAGGCTGCTGTTTTCTCTGACAGCTTCACTTAGATTAGAATTAGAAACGCTGCTCTGAGACTGAGAGAACTAACAGTGCTGCATGTTGTGCTGTTAGTTTCCAAAACACGTTATTCATGGTTACATACAGTTTTAGACTGATGTGGGCCAAAGCCTAGCATAGCCTGCAACGTTATTGTGACGGACACATTTTATGTGTCAGACCCAGGACCCTGAGCAGTTATGGACTAATATTATAATGTATGTATTTTGTATTGCTGTCCCTCGTTCTCCCTGCTTGTAGACGTGTGTGTGTGTGTGTGTGTGTGTGTGTGTGTGTGTGTGTGTGTGTGTGTGTGTGTGTGTGGCCCTGGCAGGTGATTGGCCACACCTGCAGCTGATCAGGCCTGTCGGAGGAGCTATTTGAGAGTGTGGTGGAGCTCTCTCCGACGCTGGATCATTGCGTGGCTTCACGTCAGTCTCTCGACCAGTTCCTAGTTTGAGTCTGCTGCATTATTGTGTGTCTGACGGCTTCCTCTCTCTTATGTCCCCAGGAGTTACGGGGAGACGAGAGGACAGCGAGCACGGGGTGCTCATCACGGAGAAGCGGAGACAGGAGCACTAGCACTGGGAAGAGGACACGTCACGGGAGTCGGGAGAGCACGGGATTTATTGTCATGTCTGTCCATCGCTGTAAATAAACGCACTGCTTGTACATAGAGCACCGCGCCTGTGTCCTCCTTCCCTACACCCCCACGGTCTGCCAGCCAGACCGTGACATTATGAGTGAACTTGGCTTTAAGTGACTTACAGGTTTCTCTGAAAAATACTTTCTTATATCCAGGTTCTTCCTCTTTGCTGCCATCCTCCTCTCCTCCTGGGAGCGCAGGCTTGCCGCTGCTAAAACTCAACAGAGCTCCCTGAAAGGTTCAGCCAATCACATTGGCCATATTTGTCACATGAGGTAGGACTCCAGTACAGGACGTAATTTAACTCTTTCGGCACCGCTGGGTGAATGAGACGTTGACAGATCTTTTTTTTTCTTCTTTCTATCAGGTTTGCTTTTCTTTACTCGAAGAGATCAAATTATTGGTGGGGACAATTCAATAATCGCTGGATATTGGTGGGGACATGTCCCCTCCGTCCATGCCAAATCGACGCCCTTGCCCGAATCGATTCAATCCATGATTCGATTTGATTCGATTTGGGGAAATTTTGCCTCAGACAGTCAGCAATATTATAATTTAGATCATACCCCCCCCCCCCCCCCCCCACACACACACACACACACACAGCCTTATGGGTACAGTAGTCTCCCGCTACACCTCCTTTTAGCTAAAGACATACTTCACAATGACTCACTCAGCTCACAAGAACAGGAATGCAGAGCATTATCAAACGTTAAAATGATACACATCTCTCACTTGTTCACTTACATTTAAACGAAACACATAATTGTAAACATCTCTAACAGCCTAAGCCAGCTTTGAATAGGGCCTGAATGGATAACTTCAGAGAATTACACATCCAATCTTACACGAGGTCCCTGTTGGTGTGAGGTGGCTCCTATTTCTCCTTAGAAAACCTGTCTGTCTCTACCACATAAGATCTGGGAGCACTGGCAGGTCCAACTACTGCTCCAGTGGTTCCTTCAGTAGTAATCCACACCTTCTGTCCTGACTCTATGTCTGCGGTTGTAGTGTTTTGCCTGCTCACGCCTCCCCTCCTCATCCTTCTCGCGAAAAGCCTGTAGGTCGGGCCACTTTGGCACCAGCTTCGCAGCAGCTTGTGGCAGAGAGGTACGCAGGTGTCTCCCCATGAGCAACTGTGCCGGTGAGAGCCCATGTTCCAGTGGGGTGGCCCTGCACGCTAGCAGTGCTCTGCTGTAGTCACAGTCCTCTCAAGTCTTTAATGGTACGATCAGCGCGTTCTGCCTCCCCGTTGGCTTGGGGGTACCTGGGGCTGCTCGTTTCATGTGTGAACTGGTACTCTTTAGCAAAGTGCTTGAACTGTTCTGATGAAACTTGCGGCCTGCTGTCCGATACCACAGTCTCGGCAACTGCATGTCTTGCAAAGGCCTCTTTTATAGCATTAATAGTGACCTCTGCTGTTGTGTCTCTCAGTTCAGCAAGTACCAACGACCAGATTTGGTGTGTGGTAGTAACAGGCAAATGAACTTTTTTTTTTTAATGATTTGAATATATATGAATGCTTGTGCATAAATACACAAACAATACACATATGCTTTCATGCTTTCAATTGTGTAATTTACGTGATCTAGGTCAGCGGTCTCCAACCTTTTTTGCACCACCGACCGGTTTATGCCCGACAATATTTTCACGGACCGGCCTTTAAGGTGTCACGGATAAATACAACAAAATAAAACTAGTACCGGTACCGAAAAAGAAGATTTATTCATAACACACGTGAAAAGACCCAGGAAAACCGAGTTAATGATAAAAACGATAACAAAATAACGCTGAAAAGCGATAAAAACCCTGAAAACCAGACATTTCACACCTGAGCCTCAACTCTCGCGGCCCGGTACCAAACGACTCACGGACCGGTACCAGTCCGAGGCCCGGGGGTTGGAGACCGCTGTTCTAGGTAGCTCTGTTTTGGAAGTTCAGTTCAAGCTAGAAATGTGCTTTGGAGTTTGTATGTGTTTTGTCTCTAGGGGCCACCACATATATTTCTATTTACATTCAGGTGACAGCAATCCATGGATGGTTTCGACATGCAAGAGGATATTTTCCCCGGTGCCCAGCGGGAGAAGACACTGCTTGCGATGTCGATGAGGTCCTGTGGCCAGACCCCAACAGACGGCGGGATCCATGAGCCCACGTATGCACAATTGTCATGATTTTTTGTGTGTACAGTATAGTGTTTTTTCTATTACTGTATTATGTTTGTGTTTTGCTTTATCTGAATTGATGGTGCTGCAGTGGACAATATTGAGTAGGCCTATTTGCTTTTTTTGGTTGTTTGTGTCTCCTGAAAATGTGCCTTCGGAATAAACAATGACAATGAAAGACTGCAGTGTTTTATATGAAGTAGACTAGTGTGTCCCCCTGATCTGATCTGCATGTGATGCAAGTATGTGTCATTTTGTCAACAGAGTTACATCTTGACAGAGGAATGTTAGGTTTTGACAGCAGAGTTTCAGTTTGGCACAGATGTGAATGGTATATTTTGATGTGTCATGTTTACTTGTGTTTAGAGTTTTGGCACAATGAGCGACGTTTTGCAAAATGTGTTCAAGCAACGGGCAAAAACTGTAACATGTTTTTCACCAAAGATTTCAGCAATTATAAAAATTCAACTCAAGCTATTCAGCTATTAGCATTCACACTGCATTTTCTACAGGAAGTACATTTTATATACCAGTTTCAGTTCAAAGTGCATTAAAAATAATAAATAATTATTAAAAATAATACCATCAATATGTTACTGCACTACACTTACTGGACTTGTGGAAGTATTTTGAGAACCATAAGAGATTCTTACAAATGTTTGAAAGAAAAAAAATCTTTAACATAGCTGGAGACTCGTGTAGAAATATGAATGAGTTTATAAAGTTTCTGTCATGGTGTGCTGTGACAGGCAGGTAGTAGGACCCAAACACAGGACTCTTACGTAGAATGAAACTTGAATCGGCAGCTTTTATTACTGGAAACTCAGGTGGACTCAAGAAACTACAAACTAAGAAACAAGAACTAGGAAAACAAATCAGGAACTATGAACAAGAATCAAGTAAAGAACACGGAGGAGAAAAAACACCCAGCCCACTGAAAACTAAAGAAACCCCCAAAAACATGAAGAACAATCATTAAGGAACATATTTACATATTTAGAGTTACTGCAACACCAACACTGGGTCACAGCTTCAGTGTCAGTCGGTGACTTTTGGTCTGCAACAGCAGCAGAACAGACTTCTCAGTCTTTTGAAGAAGCCCTTTTTCTTCTTCTTGATCTGACGGTCTTCGGACTTCATGCTGGCTTCAGGTTCTGGAAAAGGTTCCTCAAAGGGAACATCAGGAACCGGCCCAATTTCAGAACAAGATCCGTTGATCATATGATCTTCACCTTCAACACAGGATTTGGACTCGCCATAGGGTTCCTCACAGGGAGCGTCGGGCTCTGCAACACTTTCTGACAGAGCTCCTTCGATCGTAAGGTCTCGAGTACTCAGACTGGATGCCCTTTCAGAAAGAAGTTCCTCACAGGGAGCGTCGGGCTCTGCAACACTTTCTGACAGAGCTCCTTCGATCGTAAGGTCTCGAGTACTCAGACTGGATGCCCTTTCAGAAAGAAGTTCCTCACAGGGAACGTCGGGCTCTGCAACACTTTCTGACAGAGCTTCTTCGGCTGGTGGAACATTTGCCACTGAAAGGCCGTCAGAGGAGCGCTCACCATTTGTGCTCTTCACATCAGGACTTGAAGGGGGCTCAAAGATTTCACATATCCGGATCCTTGCTACATCAGCAATGGTCTTCAGCAACAGGGGTGCAAAGTTTGCAACTTGGATAGACAGAATTTCTTCAGGAAATTTCTGTCTAATCTCCGTCAGGATGCTGTCAACCAGATCGTCTCGGATAGAGCGGGTGAAGATGGCCTGTGTTTCCATCGCCGTGAGGCTCTTGGAGACACGATCTAAAGTGGCCTTGGTGACACTGGTGGAGAGGATACTTAGACTCTGGGAGGCCATGTTTAGGAGGGGACGAGGAGGAAGCTCCCAGAAGCCCTGGAGAACGCGGGGAACTACCTCGACCACTACCTCCTGCGCGGTGAGCAGTTTGCTGTTAGGCTGTTCCTGCTGCTTCTTTTTCAGGATTTCAACGTAATCCTTCACCGCGCTGAGGAGTTTAGGTGCTCTGCAGAAAAACATGATAAGAGTTATCTGTTAAACATATTCAAAGCATCATTTAAATATTGAAACACTGTAGCTGGACTGTTAACCCTGTAACCACCTTTGTATCATACATGAGTTTCTGAGACCTCGATCTCATCAACATGATCAATACTTGCTATAATTTCTAAATGTTGTGGACAAAACTCTTTTTTAGTCTAAAGTTAACATTGTCGTTAACAAAAAGTTGCCAAAAACACCCAGTGTATCAAATGTGATACAAAAAATAAATACACAATAAAAGTAAATCATACACAACATGACATAGCAAAGAACTCATGTGTGGCTTTTGTTTAAAGGGTTGATAAACATCTCAGTTCCAAAGAATCTGAATTTTCTGGCTGTTTTTTGATGGGTTGGGTCTTACAGGGTTAATAACTGTATGTTACATGTGACTCACTGAAATTTAGGAGGTACGGCCTCTGGGAACTGAAGAAGCAACCTGGCTTCAAATTCAACGTCCCTCATTTTATTGCTGACGTTCACCGCCCACACCTGAAACAGAAAACACATTTACAGTGCGCTTATGTGTAAAGGTTATGTGCACGTAATGAAAAAAAAGTCTTGTGGGTTTTCTCGTCTTACCAGCCTTAGAAGAGGTTTGGCTTCCTCTTCGTCAAAATCCTCTAACTCAAACTCCCACAGCCTTCAAAAGAAAGCAAAGCAGAGGTTTTCTCTCAGCACTTACACGTCATCACAAACAGACTTTCAGGTGTGACAGTAACTCACTGCTCTCTGAGCGTCTCCCTGCTCTTCTCCACCAAAAGATCTCTCAGATCTTCAGCAGTGAGGTTCGGTGGAATTAGATCTTCCTGCTGAAGTCTGAGAAACTCCGTCATTACCGCAACCTAAAAGTAAAGGAGACATTTAATCACCACCACTCTCAGGTCCTCAGAAATGACCTGATATTTTCTGTCAGCTTTGGTTTGCATGAATCTGGGTCTAACCTGAGCCTTGTAGCCCGGAAGATACCAGCAGATCTTTACAGCTGTTTCATAAATCGGTGTGTTGAACAACACCTGTCAAAGAAATAGCAATTTAGTCATTGTTACTTAAAATGATTCTCAGTTTGTCAACTTTTAAAACGACATCAAATTCTTCAAATTACTGAAATGCAGTAAAAGCAAAAGCGTCACATACCCTGATAGGCTTATAGACTCCTTGACTCTTTTCCATTTAAACGTGTTCAAATCAAAGTCAGGAAGAAAAACGTCAACTGCTCTCCAACGATGGCGTACGGGGGATCTGGACCTGAAAATGCTCTCAGCTCGGTGGTCTCGCACAGATGAGCTCTTTTGACAGTCTGATGTTTATTTATGAATGCAGAATTTCTTGAGCAGTCACCATGGAAACTTGATGCAGCTTCATGTTGTTAAATTAAAAGTAAACACTGTGTATTTTGCACTACACTCCACTAAACTTATCATATAAGTAAATAAAGTGTGGGTTAGGTCCCTCCTGTGGAAAGAGCCACACAAACCGATGGATCAGAAAAGACAAAGTCAGCTACAGCATGCCTTTTCATATTATGTGCCTGCTTATCTCCATTTCTTTACAGTAGATGGGAACTTTTGCAGTAAAGCAATGGCTTACAAACAGTGGACTGTGGACTAATGCAGACATCTGAAGCCTGACAGCAGCTGGTATATACACAGCTTTGGACAAACTGGCCCTTTAAACAGCCCAGAGGAAGAAGAGACCTCTGCGTTATCAGTGCAGCCTAAAGCACAATAATAATAATACTATTAATATGATTTTTAGAGCAATAATGCCCCCAAATACTGAAGTCATTAATTACACATCCGTCATGCTTCACAGGAGGTCAGGAGTGACCGATGAACGTGATGCTACATTAGAGTCTGTCCTATGAGTTCAGCAGGAGGAGGTGAACCCACAGCTGGGACCAGTTCTCTAGTGGGTCCAGTATCATACTTGTGTTCATCCTGGTCTGAACCTGGTCAGAAGAACTGACTTCACTTTTGAAAATTCAATACTTATAAAAGGTAACCCCAAACAGTCTACAACGGCTGTTTTCTGTCCACCGAAGCAAATTTGATTGACGAGGTTTTTGTACCTTCACTTCTCCAAAAAGCAAATAAAGAGATTAAACAAAGATTTACTGAACGACCGTCAGAATTCCCAGAGCTAACGTAGATCGCTTTATGCTCTTGAGTCAGGAGGGATAAGAAAAGTGACTGCAAACATTGTGGAACGATTCATAGCGTTTGATTGCTTGTGTGAATGTATTAAACAGGAAACCAGGAGCTGCAGAAACCCAGTAATGCTGAAGACGCATGCGTGTGCGTTTATTACAGGTTTTTCTGAATGCTTAAACCCTAACTGTGATTCTTACAGCACAATTCCTAAAACTATTGATACTTATAGCAAAACCACTCACTGAGTGTGCAAAACTAAAAGCACAAACACTGCTTTGCACTCAGTTTGCCATTTTGTAACACACACTTTGCAAACCTGTAGCTACAATCCACTGCACAGCACTCTTTTTGCAGAACTGTAAACACAACTCACTGCTTTGCACTCAATTTCCAAATGATCAACGCACTCCTAGCAAAACTATACACATTTATGGCCATTATTTACACTATTTTGTCAACTGTCTGGCACACTGCCACATGTGAAAGCTTTTTTAGATAATTAGTTCACTTTGCAATCAGCCTAAGCACTATGATACAGGTAAGCTCTGTGTGTGGAGTACAATGGAGGGAGCAGGAAGAGTGAGAGGAGGCCGAGGAAGAGGACGTGGAGGTGAAGAAGTAGGATGAAGAGGACGACAAGGACGAGGAGGGGGGAGAGGAAGATGAGGAGGGGGGAGAGGACGGGTAAGAAGAGTAAGAAATAGAATTGCTGATGACATCAGAGCTACAATAGTGGACCATGTCATCAACCGTGGAGTGACCCTGAGGGAAGCTGGCCAACGTTTTTTTGGTTTTTTCTCAAACTTAAGTAACTGAAACCTTTCATTGAACTACAGCAGAAACAGATTGGAAATGCCAAGTTATTCTAACACTAGTGGACTTGTTAAACAAAACATTTGTTTCACTTCTTTCTCAACATGCAGCACCATTAAGAACAGTGGACCAGCATAGTTGGTCTGCATGAGCACACTTACTGCAACAGTTGTACATGCTGAAACTGGTTGCTGGCAGCTGATGTGAAGAAATGTCTGGACACATCAAAAGTTTTCTTTTTCATTTTTTCCCTCCCTTGGATAACATACACATGGCAAATAAAAACATGTAACTAGGGTGACGTGAAGTGTGTATCATCAGGTTTAACTCAAATATAATGAGGCTGTCCATCTGTGAAGTAATCGTTCCTTCAAAAACCACTGTGACAACAGATTTTATTTCATTCATTTGATGGTTTTCTATTCTGTATACTGGAACTTTTTAATAGCCCCCCTGTCCACACATCCTTGACATGAGACTTTCTGCAGAGTTGCACATGATGAATGCACACAAAACTTAAAGTGTTGCTGTCATATTTTTTTGGATGTGGTTTGTTGTCATAATCAAGAACGTGTCTTATTTTTTATTTGTGTTGTTGCTGATCGGCCATTGGACTGCTGAGCCTGCAGTGAACAGCCAGTCACTGACTCTTGATGCTAGAGCAAGGACAACTGAGCTCTCTCTCTCTCTCTCTCTCTCTCTCTCTCTCTCTCTCTCTCTCTCTCTCTCTCTCTCTCTTTTAAATAAATAATACGTTCGAGCTGTTTATGTTTTTGACTTGTTGTGGACTCTGACTGGCAATGGGAGGGCTGGCGGACTCATATTATGGAGGTGGAGGGTAGACACATTTTGTGTGCAAGAGACCACATACTACAGTGGTGATTGACACAGACTTCAATGGACATTTAGGTGAAGGGAACAGAGGTTATGAGGTGTTGGGTAGGTGTGGTGTTTAGGAGAGAAATCTAGAAAGACAGATGTGGGGCAGATTTTCCAAGTGGAAATGGCCGTGGTGCACACATACTTCAAGAACAGGGAGGAACTTGTAGAAATATATGAAAGTGGAGGAAGCTGCACACAGGGCAACTAAATATTATGCAGAAGGTGAAATCAAAAAGACAGGAGACAAGGAGGTGTCAGGGAGAATGCAGCTATGCAGCATCAAATGGTAGTTTGAAGGATGAGTTTGGACATCAAGAAGAGGAAGTGAGTGAAGGCAGAGACATGCAGGAGTATAAACAGGCTCTGGGTAGTAGGGAAGACTTACCAGATGGCTGGGATAGTACAGCTTTATTGAGATAAACTGCCAAGAAGGGGTTTGACGTCTTCTCTGCACAGAAGAAAGGGAAAAAAGAAAAGTGATTTTGAAAGTATTTGAAGGAAGAGATTTACAAAGAAAAAGAAGTGTAGTTAGCGAAATGAAGAAAATAGACCAAGAAACTGGGAGGCTAGGCATGTAGCAGAAAGAGGTGACAAAGGAAAAGGCTCAGTGCCACGTATGTGAAGCTGGACCCCAAGGAAATGAGGGAATGACACTTGCTAGGCAGAGAGTGAGTTTGAATGGATGTTCAAACCCAAAAAAAAAAGATATATTCACATAACATAGATTGAAAGAAGCTGCAGGTGGCACAGCAGCTTTAATGTCTTCCAGACAGGAAGTTTTGGAAAGAAATATCATCATTTCCCAGATTTTACTATCTTAGTGTTCTGTAACAAAATCACTGTTGTGCGCATGGTGTTAGAGATGATGATGATTACAAACAAACTTAATGTGCTAGTCGTGCTTTTCTTGAGGGATTTGTCCTTCCACCAGTTTTCATGTCATTGGAATCATTTGTATTCACTGATTCTGGCACTTATTTCATCAAACCAAACTCCAAGTAAATACTTTCAGGTTTTTGGTTTTGTCAAACGAACTAATGTAAAGAATGCCTGGCTGTGCACTACACCACGCAGTGGGAATTTGTCTTCTCCAGTTAAATTCAGGATTAACTTGCTTTATAACACAGACCTCAAAAGTAACCGTTATAACCCCAAACACAAGAAAATGTGATCTACAGCACAGTGAGAACTGGCAACGCTTATCTGGAGGGGTCAGAGTGAATGAACTGGACACCTGTAGAAGCAGGATTTGATTTCCACTGATTTCCTTTCCGATCCGATACCAAGTAAAATTCAGGGTGGTATCGACGATACTGATCTGATACGATACTCTGAACAAAAACTTATTTTTTTACTCTATCTTTTATTTTATCTCAAATTATAGCGTCGTAATGATCACAGGACATCAGATTACTTGTTCTTATCACTTAATGATGCAGAATTATCATATAGAAATGAAAAACCTGAAGTTGTGGCTATTTGTTGCCTGCCTGCAGCATTAAAGGACTCCGTGAGAGACGTCTGTCTCGCCCTGGCAGCACCTCTCCCTCTCCTCCTCTTCAGTTCGCCTCAACATACGCTCGTCATATTCTGTGATATGATTCACTCTGAGGTGTTTGACCAGGTCAGCGGTGTTACCACAACACCTCACATTCTTGCCACATGTATGGCAAACCACGTCTCAGCTGTTCGTGGAGGTAAAATACGTCTGCACATGACTCTGTTTACGCTCAGCCATTGTTGTGAGTGTGCACGCCAAGGGGCCGGACACAATGACGGGTATCGGAGGAATCGATATTTCAGCATCGATCCGCACATCACTAGTTGAGATACGTTTTAAACTGGTCCAAAAAACAAATGCATATTTTCCCGAACCACTGTTCCTTGACTAAGGTGGATAACGTGATGAGGTCAAGGAAGGGTGTGACGGAGATTTGATTGAAAAACTTTGTCGTCCGTTAAAGTTTCACGTTGGCTTTTTCATCTTGAAAGCCCTCTCTGCTCGTGTCCAACCCGGGTGAACAATCACAGATGTGAGAAATGTAAACAAACCGTCCGCAGAACGCTGATCAGGTTATTTTAAGCGCAAGAAAACAAAAACGTTGCGCTCACCGTCGGCGTCACGGACGAGGCCTGGGGGTCCGGGCCCGTCCACAAAGGTCATTGTAACACAAATCATACGATTGCTAATGAAAATGCTATAAAGCTACATCGCAGATAAGTCTCTGGAGTAACAATCAAGGCCATGTTAGTTATTTGATGAATAGTATCTGTGCCACTCATGGCGCATGACTGAGGAGGACGTTGACCTCTGCAAGTCAGGAAAGTCTGCTACTCATTGTATAAATATGAGATTTTTTTTCAAAAACCAGCCAGCCATCATCTCGGGAGGCTGACTCCAAAGTACCATCTCACTTCAAACTTGCAAAACAAGTCGAGTCGATGCGAGCGCACTGCTTGTTTCTAGTTAGTCTTTAAGGATGACAGCATTAGTCTGCTCCTTTGTATGAAAGAAAGTGAGTCGAGTCCATGTGGTCTGGCACCCACCCACATTTCTCTGCTAGTGATCCATGAGGACTCCACCTTGTTGCCAGTTCTCTTGTGTGGAAGCTTCAGGAAATGACAGCTTCACTCTGACGTGTGTGAGCTGTGTGAGGTCTGTGGTTAGAAGTTTACAGTGTTTGCTCTTTGTGTCGTCTGTAATATGCTCTATGGCTTTAAAAAAATGGCCACATGTTTCTGTAGCTGAATTTGTCCATCTCTGACCTTCTGAGACTGTATTTTCAAATAGGGCCGTTCTGACTTTTCTTCACCTTGTACTTCATTCTGCAAATGTTTCATACTCTATTAGAGTTATTACATTATTCTGTTATGCTATAAAATCAACCCCCATATAAGATCGTACTTAAGAAATACATTTAAAAAACCTTCCTGTGCAAATAACCCAAGTTATCTAGAAGAAATAAAAACTGCACCGCAAACCAAACTCAGGTGTTCGACCTGTTGAGCTCGGGAAACTAACTGGTGTTTCATTTTAGTGAGTGCTTTGTTAGATTCCTTCATTTGAACCAAATGAAGTTGATTAAAGTTGATGCATTGATGTGTTTGAAGTGTTTTGTTAGTTGCGATGGATCTCCTGCTGTCTTTTTTCCTCATTATTAAAAGAGGATTTCTTTGAATTTCAAACATCCATTTCCTGTTTATCTGGTCCCGGGTCACAGGTGCAGCAGTCTAAGCAGAGAATCCCAGACCTCCCTAAACAACCACTTCCTCCAGCATATCCAGGACAATACTGAGGCATTCCCAGGCCTGCTGAGAGATATAACCTCTCTAGTGTGTCCTGGGTCTGCCCTGGAGACTCCTCCTCATGGGACAGGCCCCAAACACCTCACCCAGGATATTTTTAATGAAAACATCACAAATAAGTCGTCAGGTCTGATGGTCACATTTGTGAGATTCAACCACCATAAAGCAGAGATCACACAGGACACACTGTGTAACCCTCAGCTCAGGTGTGTTCAGGACATTTGCTTGGAAGAAGCCGTCTGTGGATAAATCCTGCTCTCCACCTCAGCTGTCAGGTTTATCCAGAGAACGGCCGTCCTGACTTCCAGCAGCCCCACAGTCCTCGTTTCTAATAAACTGGCATCACTGAAATGAACCGTCTGCCTCGCTGTTCAATAATCTGCTCTTTGCCAATTTCCCAGCAGAACCTTCCACTCATATCAGCATTTTTCTGTGATTCTCACATGAACTAAACATAAAAAGCTGAAGCCAACCTCAGAGTTCCCCGTAGTGAGGAAGAGTTTCCTCTGAGCCACAGCTGAGTTTGATGCGTCCACAAAGGAAGACTGACGGGAGGACAGACTCTGGGAGAAAGGCAGATATTAAAAGATATGAATACAAAGTACGCTGCAACAAACAGGACAGCAGATTATGAAGAGCGGTTAGACCTTCATGTGTCAGTCATTGAAATGTGATCAAAGTTACCTGTTTGACATCCTGATAGAAGAAAATCAGCTTCTTGGATCCGTTTGCAGCAAAGAATTCATGGATCAGACTGAACTGGAAGAATCAGACATTAATGACTCAAAGGTTCAACTCTGAGGAAGGATCACGTCTCTGAACTTACTCTGTCATCAGAGACGATGGCGTCTTCCACCGCCGCCTCCTCCAGGCTGCCGGCGTCGGCCAGCCTGCTCATCAGGTATTTATGTCGGGCATCCAGAGCTGCCCGCCGTTCCTCCTTCACGGCTCTCGCCTGTTTGGCTACTTCTCTCCTCGCCTCATTGGACAGCAGCATCGTCCTTTTACCAGACACCTGGAGAAACATCAGCTCAGTCTACAGACGCAGAGACCAGTGAGAGCTTGGCCCAAACATCTGCAGGTTTCTGAGGACCACGTTTGACCCTGACTGGAGGCATCGATTCTGAGTGTGACTGCCTAAACTGAGCTACTGTCCCCCCTCCACTGAGACGTTCTCCTGTGATGTGTCATGGGGGGAAGTGTTCCTCACGGTTGGACTCGTGAGAAGTTCAGTCAGTTTATTCAAACTTTAAAAAGACGCATTTTCAGTCTCTGGATTTCAGCAGAAACAAATGTGAACACAGCACTTTTTGATTGAGTATAAAAGGATGAAAGAGTCAGTGATTAGTAACATTGTTGCTGACTGATGCTGTTGTAGAGCTGTCTTTGGATCCTCACCTTCCTGGAAGCCTTCCCTGGATTGCTCATATATCATTAACTTGTTTGTGTTCAGTAGAATCAGGTGTTGTGGATGCAGGTCGTAGCTGTGTGAGGCCTGTACAGTCAGCGCTGTGTGAGCGCTGTGTAACGTTAGCTTAGACTTCTTTCTGTTGTTATCATCCTTCAGGTTAATGTTGTTTTCATTATGCATCACAGGAAGTGTGGGTGGCTGTTAGCCTCACAGCTCATGGAGAGTTGCTGCTGCTCTGCCTCCTTTTTGATGTTTCTGCTCTTTGTGGCTTTGTGTTACTTTGTGTCGTGTCTGAAACAAAGTGAGTCCATGTTACTAACTGTAGTCGGCTCTCTGTCTCGTGCACAGCTGACTGTTGTCTGAATGAAAGTATTTTTGTACTTTGTGTAATCTGTTGGGTCTTTGAGCCCTTTTTAAACAGCATATGAGCCATATGTATGTGTGTATATGAAAGGTTGTTTGTAATACATCAAATTGTTGCTTATTCTAGAGCTGCTGCTGTGCCTGATTGGTCTACTCGCTCGAAACTGAAGGTTGACTTGATTCTTTTGGTGTTTTACATTTTGTCAATAAACCAACTTCTTTATGATTTGAACGGCGTCTCTGACGTGTCACAGGCCTGTCAGCTTTCTTGGTGATTGGTATAGATTTGAGCTTCATGCTCTGGCTGTTGTTGGGTTTTCCTCTTTCATATTAAAGCTTTTGTCCTACATTTGGCTCTAAAGTCTAATTCTAATCCCAGCACTGTGTCTGGGTGTGTGATGCTTGTTTTCCTGCTCTTTCTCATGAAACAGTCACAACATTCTCAGTCCAACTTTCACTCTTTGCTGCGTTTGCTGCAGCTGCAGTGAACATGGTGCCGTTTGCCTTTAAGAAAGTTGTGCACAAAGGCTTTTTCTCTAGCAGACAGCTGTGTGGCTAAAAGTCAGATCATTTTTTACCACCTCAGTCACACTGGACTGAAACAAGAGTGAAACTAGGAAGAATCAGAGTTTGTCCAGTGACTGCACTGATTTTCTTCATATTCACAAACTGATTCTAAGTAGTTGCATCAGCTAATCACCCGGACACTGAGCGTCCAACACGCTCCCTGAAGGGAAACGATTACATCCTCCAAACAATCACAATCTGTCTCTGAACGACTGGAATTATTCTCTGATTTGTCAATAACTGGAATTTATCAATGCAGACACGTTGCCAACATGATGAAGTCAGTCTGAGTCGCATCTCTTTGGCTAACTTAACTCAAGTGGTTGCCGACTATTCTGGTTCTATTCCCATATAACAGCAGGGTTGCTGAGCACCTCTGTCACTCTGCACTTATGTTCCCAGTTCTCTTTTGTGGAGGAATTTTCCAGGAATTCCTGGGACCAGCTTTCCATGAGCGACCCAATCAGGAGCGACTGTCCTGGACCCATCTACCACAGTGAGAAGACTGATGGTCACAGGCCCACATGTAGCTTTAGATCACACGTGTGCACTTCCTGTGGTCACTGCTGTAACTCTAGACTCACCGAGGGGCCAGTGGTTGGTGAGGCAGCAGCAGCTGAAGTCATGTGACTAATGGCTCTCAGCTTCTGTCCTCCTATTCGCCGGTGTCCTTCACCTGTCACACCTGGTCAAGAAAGAGTGAGAATGTTCAGAGCTTTAATGGAAAAGAATATTATTACATATAAAAGGCCTCTAACAAGTATTGTAGTGTTAATCAGGATGAAGTCCATCATGAACACTTCAGAGTGCTTCAGACAGTCGGTGTTTCATCCACAGAGCCTCCAGTCTGCATATCAAAGCATCCTGAGGAATGACAGTGAAGCCCGAGTTCCCCTCATTACATTCATGTGTGTGACTGTGAGGAAAAGGTGATTGTATGAACGTGTGTGAGCGAGTGAATGAGGCTTGTATCAGAGTGGAGATAATGTCAGCGGCACAAGCTGGACGCTGCAGGTGTCACATGTGAATCTGTGCATCAGTGTCTGCACCTTTGTGGAGGTGAAGCTCAGGAGGTTTGGATTTGTTCAAAGCTCTGTCTGCTCCATCTTTCTTTCCCTCAGGCCTCTCCAGATCAGGAAGGAGGTCCTGTTCTCCTTCTCCCTCCTGGATTTCTGGATCCAGGGAAGGATCAAAGTCTCTCAGCCCAGCATCAGAGCTTCTGGCTGGGGGAGGACTGGAAGTTTCAGCTGGAGGCTGAGAGCCTGGATCTGCCATCTGAGTCACAATTCAAATATTCTCAGTAATCTCAAAAAGCAACAGAAAGGTGCCATTTTCATGAGCAGTGGGTTATCCAGCAGTTTGATTCATGTCAGCAGCATTTAGTTTGTAACTGCTGACTCACCTCTGGCTGTGTCCTGCTCTCAGGGTCACAGTGGACACTGTACCTTTGACCGAAGCTGCAAAGACAGTCAGCAGGGGTCTGGATGCATTCAGCACCACGTCCTTGTTGGGCAGACACCTTCAGTGACAGGACAGTTTATTATGCTGGTAACGTTAATAAGTCTGATCACCTGTAGAGCTCATTTAAACACATCAGCTGTAGAACATCATGTGTCATGGCGTGTCCAAACTCACAGGCTGCATCCTCCTGAGGACCCGGCCTTCAAGGTCTACGTGGGCCGGGTCCTCCAAAGGTCGGGTAGGCGGGAAGTGAGCGGCTGTGACGGTCTGGCCTTCAGATCCGCGTCACCGCTGTCTCGGTGGAGTTTAATAAACTCAGCCGTCTGCTCCTTGCTGTCTAAAATCTAACAGGACACTGGAGTAAACTCTCGACCGTCTCACACTTCTGTTTAATCACTTTTCTGTTTGACGTTTATTCAGCTGTGTGAAAACTGTAACTTCAGCCAAACCAAACAAACAACACTGAAAAAAGCCAAACGATAACATTTTTACGTGATCTAAGTGACTTATATATCATGTTTAAACCTGAACAGCCAAAGGCCGTGGGGGTCCAAAAACGATGTGCCGGGAGTCCGCTGTTCTCGCCGGCTCTAATGACCCTCGACCTCCCGGTTAGCTATCAAGATGGTGGGTAACAGACGTCTCCAAAAACGTCAGAGCACTTTTGCAAATATGTGATATCTTGACAAACCGAGCAGATATTTGAAGTTTACACTCCTACATTCTCAAACAGGAGCCCCAGCAGAGATGGATGGCTGGCGCGGCTCTCCGGAGCCCCCAGTCAGAGCAGATGCAGGGCCAGCAGGTGTGGAGACCCCTGGCTGAGGCAGCTGAAGCTGTGGGTGGCTGTCAGCCAGCTCAGGATGCCTTTTGGGCTGCAGCAGCATAAAATCCTCAGCAGGCTGGGTAAGCTTGCGTGAGCTCTCTGTGGAGGCTGTTGCAGCTGAGATGGCTCACCCGAGCGGTGCAAACTTAGTTACCTTCAAGGCTCCAGAGTCAGCTGAGGTCAGCAGCTCAGCCTCTGGGGAGGTTACAATCCCTGGAACAGCCAGGTCTCTACAACCAGAAACAGTCTTTGCATGTGCAGCTTCAGAACCAGACTTGAAGTTCCAGTTAGTGTCCGATGTCCCAGAAACACTCGGGTGCTCACTGAGCAATCTCTTGAGGCCAACACTCACAAAATCAAACCGTCTTTGAGCCTTTGTGGGAACATTTATCGTCTGTGCTGGAAAGGTGGAAACATCTGGGAGATGCAGCCTTAACACACTGGGCTTCACAAGTCCTTGGAGGCAGCTCACTAAACTCAGGGATGCAGACAAAATCAGCACTTGCAGGAACACAATGTGCCCTCTCACAATGAGCTTGGAAGCATAAACTGAGTTTTCCTCACTGACTGTTTTAGACAGGATTGTGGGAGCAACACAAAAAGCAGCTTCAGCTGGAAACACACAGTTTAGTGTCTTTGCTGCTCGCTTTAAGTCACAATAAACAGAAAACTCATTGTGTCTCATGTCAGAATCACTCATATACAGGACAGGAAGAGGCGGAGCTTATTTCCTGCAGGGAGAGGTTAGCAGTCTGTGTCTTTCTCATTTCTGACTCCTAAAGAGCTGAAAAACACAGGCTGTTATTGGCTGGCTGACACTGGGATTAATGTCCTTGAAGCCAGCAGTCTTTAATGTCCAGGTTCAGAACGGGCAGGTGAAAAACAGTCCTTTATGTCCTCTGATGTTCAATAAACTGTCCTGATTACTGAGGGAGCAGAGAAAGTGTCTCCATCACTCACCACAGCTGGATGCTCTGAAATCCTGGAATCCAGCTGTGGAGAGGAGCGCCGGCGGCGTGGACGCAGTTTAGTAATCAGGGAACGGGAGACAGGAGGGAAACACAGCTGGGACCAATTACACACACGAGACAGGAAACAGTAACACAGGACTGTCAAAGTAAAACAGGAAATATAACACAGAGTCCAAAGTAAGGAGACGTGGGACACAGTGAAGACACAGAAACAGAAACCAGAACTATAATCACAAAACAAACTCAGAAACATAAAGAGTGAATCAGCTGATTCAGTGTTTGTGACAAAAACATGGATCCTGGTTAATAACTTTTATTTGTTTGTTTCTGTATTATTTTGTGTATCGTTCTTATGAGCTGTTGTTTTGTCAGTGAAATATTATTTCATTGTTTTAAGCTTTTTGTTGACTTTGAAGTGCTTAAGTTGATATTTTTGAACATTTAATTTGTTCGATTATTGTCGAGTCGATAAAACTGTCAAACGCACAGCTGCTTCCAGCACGGCCGGAGGAGAGGTGGCCGAGCAGACGCACAACACACACAGCTCACAGGTTTGCATTTCTATATATTGCAGATGTTGCAGAAATTGAGAGTAAAGAACTCAGAGATCCAGCGCTGTCTCCTGCCCCTTATTTATACACCACAACACAACGACAGGCGTAACTCACACAAACGGGTAACATGAGGCTCAGATGCTTTGGACGTGTTCACATATACTGGACACAGAATGATGAAGATGGAGCTGCAGGAAGGAGGAAAAGAGGAAAAACACAGAAAAGATTCACAGATGTGGTGAAAAAGGACACGACAGCTTCTGTTTGTTAGTTTGGTTTTTCTTTATTTGGTAAAGATTCAGAAATAAAGAGAAGATCACATGTTTGAATATTATATTAACGTTCTGTAATTACAACAAGTTGTAAAATCTTTCCAGAGTGAGACAGAGACTGTGCAGAGACTGTAGAAGGACAGAGCAGCAGCAGAGCAGTCCAGATACACTGATGATCCTCTGTCAGATCCAGAGGGACACACAGGGCTGATGCTGGACTCTACATTGTGTCTGACAGTGGAGCTGTTCTCAGAGCAGTTCACTCTGCAGCACTGACAGTCATCTGCACTTCATTCCTCTGTCAGTCACTGCTGGATGAAGCTCTCCTCTCCACCTCCCAGTAACATGGCCCAGTCAGAGCGTCTCTACACACAAGCTGCTGCTGCTTCAACCTCTCTGGATCATCAGGACACAGCTGCTCCTCTCTCAGCACACACACCGTCCTGTTTACCATCATGGCCTCCACCTGCAGAGAGAAGGAGGAAGAGCAGAGGAGATAAACGAGTGTTTCCAGAGACTCTTCATCAGCTGTCAGTCAGTGATGCAGCACATCCAGTATAAAGAGCAGCAGGGACGTCAGTGCTGGGACTGTACTAGGACTCATTGTTGCTTCACTTTTTCTAATCTTTGGATTTTTATTGAAGTTGCTGAAAATGTTTTTCCCTCCTAGTTTGAGTTTGGACTTTCATTCATTAGAAGAACCTTGGTGTGTCCACTCTGAGCTCTGTAGGAACCCCAACAACAAGCCCAACAATCCAGATGGACGGTTCCAGCTGTTAACTGGAGGAATTCCATCCAAACATCTGCTCTCACTAAATTCTTCCTCACCTACAGACTGTGTTCTTCACTGCTTTAAACTTGGAAATCAATGCAGTCATTGGTCTGCGTGCTGCTTTGTTCAGAGAGCTGATTGGCTGTTGACAGTGTTTGATCAGAGCGTGTCAGCCGTTACTATGGTGACCATAAAGGTGAGAAACAGGAAGTGTTTGTGTCCAATCCTGAAGCCTGTCACCGTTCTCCTCTCACAGCTTCACTGAGAAGCTGCAGCTTTACAGGAAACACTGGATCTTTGTTTCATACTGACTGTGTTTAGTACAATACTGCTGACAGCACCACCCACTCACTCCATCACTCTACTGACCTCAGAGTCTCCAGTCTGTAGTCTGGACTCTGCTGAAGATCAGACAGCTGCTTCACATCTGGATCCTTCAGGTTGTTGAAGTACAGCTCCAGCTCTCTCAGATGGGAGGGGTTGGACTTCAGTGCTGCTGCCAGATAATCACAGCTGATCTCTGACAAACCACAGCCCCTCAATCTGTATAAAGAATGAAAGATGTAAGTTTATTAGACAAAGTGCTTGAAATCATTCAGTGTTTCATCATCTGTTCAGAGCTGAAGAAGGTTCAGAATGTAGAAGTTTAGAAAATGGAAACTCCAAACAGCTGAAGCCAACAGGAAGCAGCTTCAAACAGGAAACTGTGCAGAGTTTCAGACTATATGTCCTGATGCAGCCAGTTGGATTTTGGAGATTTGAATCTCTGTTCTGTGACTAAGTCCTTGAATCATTTCTTCCAGTTGGTCCAACAAGACAGACTAAGTATTGGACATGTGTTGTGGCTCCATCAGGGGAGCTTCTAAATGTGATGTGATGGCCCCTCTGGGTCTGTCAGGTCACAGCACTGAAGAGAGCTCAAACTGGGCACACAGCTGTTCCAGTCTGGACCAAAGACTCTATACTGGGACTGAGGGACTGCTTTGACTGCACCCACTGGGACTTTTGAAAGGCTCATGTTCTCACTTAGATCATCGATTTCTACTGACATTTCTTTCTGGGAAAAATGGGGATTACTTTGGAAACAGGAAGTATTTTCCCCAATAAGCAGCCCTGGATTAGTAAATCACTCCAACATGTTCTCAGGCAGAAGAAGCTGTCTTGTTATGAGGGAGAGAAGAAAAAGATTGAGGCACAGAAACCTGTTGAAAGAGAGATAAAGCAGCTAAAATCAGGTGTAAAAGTAAAGCAGAGGATGAGCTGAATAAAGGACACTCAAGGCTGGCTTGGAAAGGAATGAAGTCCATGGTGGGGATGCAGAACAAGGAGCAAAGATGAATGTGATGCTGAATCAGCAGAAGACTTGGACTCATTTGATTCCAGCTTTGATATCATTGATTTCAATGAAGAGCTTTGTGATTGTAGCAAAGGGCTGGTAGCTCTGAGAGTCCCACTGATGAGGTGTTTGTGTGGAAATCTCTTAGTGGGACCAAAGAGAGAAAAAGCCCTGGTCCTGATGCTGTGGGAGGGAAATGATTGAAGTGTGCTGTGAGGAACTGACTGGGAGATTTTCACACATTTTCCAGTCCTCCTTGGAACAACAGGAAGTTCCCAGCATATGGAAACAAAGGTTAAGTGTCCTATGGCACTCAGTGATGATGGTGCTGTGGCCCCACCACCTCCACCTCTTTGTAAAGGAACTAACTGTAATCTGAAGCTTCAAATGGAACTAAGACTTCCTCCACTAGGTGGCAGTGTCTGATGAGAAAGTGTTAGTGGAGCTGGCCTGGAGTCAGAAACAGGAAGATGCAGGATTTGGGCTGAAATGGGCAAAAGTGGTTAGCACTAGTGCCTTAGAGCAAGAAGGTTGTAGGTTGAAGCTTGTTGGTCAGCTGGGCCTTTCTGTGGAGGTTGGATGTTCTCCCACAGTCCAATGAAATGCTGCTTAGGTTCATTGGTGCTTCTACATTGGCTGTAGGTGTGGATGTGAGGGAGTGCTTCTCTGTCGCTCTCTGTTGGCCCTGTGATGGACTGCTCACCTGTGCAGGTGGACCACGCCTCTTGCCCTATGACAGCTAGGGCACAGGCTGCAGCCCTGTGAGCCTAAGCTGAATAAACAGTTAGCAAAAATGATTCATAGATGGCCTGAAATCCCCCAGTTAGCAGTTTGGTAGATAGCTATGACATGCTAATCCCATCCAGCAGCTGTATTCTACCTGTAAGCTGATCCCTGCTGAGCCAAAGCACTTTTTCATATACAAATTACAACCTTTAATAGAAACCTATTGGTCAGCATCTTATTAGCCTGCTGTTAGCTTCATTCCACAGAAAACTGAGAGAAACTAACAGAGTTGATAAAGAATAAAGAGAAATGTGCTGATTTAAAGCCTTTGAAGTGCTTCAGATGATCTCTGTCCACTTCTGTCCACTCATTCATTCATGTAAGCTTTCTAATGCAGCTTTGATCTTCACAGTCTGCTTGATGAAACTCATTCTAACCCTGAATGTCAGAGTGTTCCTCCTTCTCTTTCCCATCATTCATGCTGGCAGTGGAGGAGATTTGGATGTTGGACTGTGTTTTGGATGATGTGTGTATGTTTGTGTTGGACTGCTGTCTGTAAAGCAAACGCACATTTTGCTTTGGATTTCAGTGTCAGACAGACTTTAAGGTGCAATGAAGAGTTTGAGAGTTTCACAGTGAATTTTCCAGTGGAGGATTTTTCTTCTTCTTTGAAGGTTTGAAATGTGAACATTGTTCTGCTGCAGTCAATGGACTAAACCAGAGAAGAAGAAAACAGACTTTACCATGAAGATCCTCAGTGTGGATCAGTATAATATCAGCCTGATGTCTGCAGTTTAGTGTCAGCACAACTTTCACATCATATTCATCTCAGCACAACTAAAACATGCTGACTGACCTCAGACTTTCAAGTTTACATCCTGGACTCTCCAGGAAACCACACAGATGCTTCACTCCTGGATCCTGCAGGTTGTTGTTGTTCTTAGTCGAAGACCAGGAGTCATTACCCAGGTCCAGCTGTCTCAGATGGGAGGGGTTGGACTTCAGTGCTGCTGCCAGATAATCACAGCTGATCTCTGACAAACCACAGCTCTTCAATCTGTATAAAGAATGAAAGATGTAAGTTTATTAGACAAAGTGCTTGAAATCATTCAGTGTTTCATCATCTGTTCAGAGCTGAAGAAGGTTCAGAATGTAGAAGTTTAGAAAATGGAAACTCCAAACAGCTGAAGCCAACAGGAAGCAGCTTCAAACAAACACAACAAGAGAAAAAACTCTGAATGTTTCACATTAAAGTCGTACATTTCTCATAAAAACAGGACAAAGACTTGAAAAAGTCGTGTTTTTCCTTCCAGGAACCACATGGCTTCACTTTTAAAGGTGAAGTGTGACAGAAATGGACATATTTGAAGTCCAACACCTTTTTCCAGTCACATTATTAAAGCAGACAAACTACAAGCTCATTTTCATTCCAACAAGTCATCTTCTGACCTGGACTAACAACACTGGTCTCTATGTGCAGCTGGCTGTGAGACCAGTGCTCAGGGAGCGTCTACAAAGTGCAACACTGAAAGAACATCACACACTCATTTGCTTCCAGCACTTTCACACAAACATCTACTGTCATTATTGTCACCAAACTCTGTGGATCCTTTATTGCAAATTCAAATCAAATGGTCAGACAAAAGAGGGTTATGAGGAAATATGATGAAATGTTGTGTATTAGCAGCAAGTTATTGAATCTTTTTCCTCAGAAACCAAACAAAATGATTGACAAACATCTTTTTACAAACTCAGTGTTGGACTTGGATCAGCAGGATAAGCTGATGTTTAAAGGCATTTGAGTCTCGCTGTATGAGAGTCCAGTTCTTACTCAATATTTATGGATGATGTTCTTTCAGTGTTGCACTTTGTCGACGCTCCCTGAGCCTCACAGCCAGCTGCACATGGACCAGCTGACATTACCCAGCATTAGAGGCGGCTGTAAAAAATTCATGTTCCCATTTAAATGGTTTTAATTTGAATAAAACGATGTTGATTCATTCAATCCTGAATCGATGTTTAATATAAAAGTATTTTGCCAGAATCTCAGGTTAAAGCTCACAAACTATTTCAACAAGCAGCAAACAGCTAAAACAGTAAATGAGAGCAGCTAAACACACAAAGATGGAAACACAGAGCGTGGATCGTTCACTCGACGGCACGTACACGGACACGCCGTCGGGGCTGAAAGTGGACAGCTCACAGATCCTGAAGCTGCAGGTTTCATCTGTCTCCAACCAAAACTGAGTGAAGCAGCAGCAAAAGAAGATCCAAACTCTGCTTCACGTTTGATCAATATGCTCATGAATTCTCTCTGACTTTGGCTGTTCCTGCCTGCACAGCTCTCTCTCTCTCAGTGTACTCCAAGAACAGCTTCAAACATCTGTTTCTGCATCATTCACTGTTTATTAGCCACCAGTCTGCTGTTGTGTTCAGTGCTGTCGGCCTCTGACAGTAAAGCCTCATTTCTGCTGTTCCATGGAAACTTTTTAAAATGATGACAGATTACAAACTCTCAGCTGTGTCTGTAATCAAACCTCTGTAACTTTGCTTCACTTCAGCAGCATCAGCTCATGTTCACATGTTGCTTCATGGTTTGCTTCAGTTTTTGATCGACTGCAGAATATTTTGAAGGTTATCTGCTATAAAAAGCCAGAAGAGGAAAATCTGCTTCATGTGTTTCTGTTTGATCCTCAGTGACTTTGACACAAAGGCCTCTGCTGTGATGATCACACCTCTGATCAAGTCTCACAGTGTCACAACTGATAAATGATCAGAGTTAGAATATTTCTGACTGTCTGCTGTGTGCCGTGACCTTTGACCTGCTAAAGACAGTCAGCTGTGGATTATTCATTGTTGTGTCTGATACTTAGAACTGTGAGGAAGAAGCTACACAGTTAATCAGGGTCCCCTCTCTCTGAGTCAGGAAAGGTGGGCAGGCCGCGTGTGGGCCGCGGGCCATACGTTGAGTATCACTGTTTGAAATGTGAACATTGTTCTGCTGCAGTCAATGGACTAAACCAGAGAAGAAGAAAACAGACTTTACCATGAAGATCCTCAGTGTGGATCAGTATAATATCAGCCTGATGTCTGCAGTTTAGTGTCAGCACAACTTTCACATCATATTCATCTCAGCACAACTAAAACATGCTGACTGACCTCAGAGTTTCAAGTTTACATCCTGGACTCTCCAGGAAACCACACAGATGCTTCACTCCTGGATCCTGCAGCTTGTTGTTGATGCTCAGGTCCAGCTCTCTCAGATGGGAGGGGTTGGACTTCAGTGCTGCTGCCAGATAATCACAGCTGATCTCTGACAAACCACAGCTCTTCAATCTGTATAAAGAATGAAAGATGTAAGTTTATTAGACAAAGTGCTTGAAATCATTCAGTGTTTCATCATCTGTTCAGAGCTGAAGAAGGTTCAGAATGTAGAAGTTTAGAAAATGGAAACTCCAAACAGCTGAAGCCAACAGGAAGCAGCTTCAAACAAACACAACAAGAGAAAAAACTCTGAATGTTTCACATTAAAGTCGTACATTTCTCATAAAAACAGGACAAAGACTTGAAAAAGTCGTGTTTTTCCTTCCAGGAACCACATGGCTTCACTTTTAAAGGTGAAGTGTGACAGAAATGGACATATTTGAAGTCCAACACCTTTTTCCAGTCACATTATTAAAGCAGACAAACTACAAGCTCATTTTCATTCCAACAAGTCATCTTCTGACCTGGACTAACAACACTGGTCTCTATGTGCAGCTGGCTGTGAGACCAGTGCTCAGGGAGCGTCTACAAAGTGCAACACTGAAAGAACATCACACACTCATTTGCTTCCAGCACTTTCACACAAACATCTACTGTCATTATTGTCACCAAACTCTGTGGATCCTTTATTGCAAATTCAAATGGGATCAAATGGTCAGACAAAAGAGGGTTATGAGGAAATATGATGAAATGTTGTGTATTAGCAGCAAGTTATTGAATCTTTTTCCTCAGAAACCAAACAAAATGATTGACAAACATGTTTTTACAAACTCAGTGTTGGACTTGGATCAGCAGGATAAGCTGATGTTTAAAGGCATTTGAGTCTCGCTGTATGAGAGTCCAGTTATTACTCAATATTTATGGATGATGTTCTTTCAGTGTTGCACTTTGTTTGGCACAAAATGAAATTATTTGGCCTCTCAGATGCTTTTAGAGATTCCCAAATGACTGATGATGACATCTCTGGGGTCTGATTAATAGAAAAAAATCTCTTTGAGACCTTTTGTAACTGACAAACTCTTCATCTGCTAACAACACTGAGTTGAATCTCCATGGCTGATAGTTGGAGCAGGCATCAGGAATACACATTGAAAAAACAAGAGGAGAAATCACCAGAGTCTTATAATCACATTCTGTAACTAAAGGGAGACGTTTTTCTATACAAATATATGTTTCATGGACATTAGAAAAAAAAGAGTATTGATGTGAAGCAGGATTATGAAATCTCCATACATCAGCCAGCCCATAATTATCAAGAAAGCTCTGAATGACGCATGCTGACTTTGGACTAAGTGTACTTTTGTGTGAACTGTGGTCCATAGCAGATAATGAGCAGTTTAGGTCTCCCTCAAAGATGATATTGTGTGATGACATATTGGGGAGCCGCGCAAAGACATTAGTGAAAAATCTGTGATCGTCCCAATTAGAGGCGTAGATATTTGCTAAGATCAAAGGAAAACCATAAACTATATTTTCTGCACTTAAAATCCTGTAATTTTCTCATAAATCGACAGTGCGCCTTATGGATGAATTCTGGTTGTGCCTACTGACCTCGAACCGATTTTATGTGCTACACGGCGCTCAGAAACCTTTCAAAAGATGTTTTGGTACGACTTTGCTCAGCTACGAGGCTGCACCGCTTGATGGATTGTTGGAGCATTACAGCTACGAGGAGCCTCGCGGAGTGATACGTACTCTGCTTCAACGTAATATTACTGTATTGAGTGTGTATAAGGACCATAAATGGCACCTGTAAGAGACACGGTTACAAAGAGGATTTCAAACTCCAGGCTGTCAGTCACGCAGTAGAACCTGGGAACAGAGCAGCTGCTTGTTATTATGCTCAGCGTCTGTTTACATTTTGACTGCACGATTGTGAGCTTTTTGTTATGCACAAAAACAACATTGTTTTCTTTTATTTATGGAGCATTATTATTTAATAAATGCTGATCATTTATTCCTGAGTAATTGTTTCATGTACATCTACGCTGTATGTTAATAAATGTGCCTGTGTGAGATTTGGGACACAGCTTTGACTAAGAACTCTCTTTTTGTTCGAACTTTCTGGCTTTAAAAATATCGAGATATATATCGTATATCGCCATCCAGCTAAAGAATATCGAGATATGAACTTTGGGTCATATCGCCCAGTCGTAATATTGCAATAGGTTGTCCGTTAAACTCAAGCGGGGCTTGGGCCCTGGCACGGCGTAGCCACACAATCCTGGTAGTAGTGACGCTCGGCTATGACGGCGTGCGGGTTACCAGCTGGCTTTCTCAGGATAGGGCTCCTGTGTGAGCGGTCGACAATAACGTCTTTATCCATACCCAGCACTTCACGTAGTAGCACGGATACGGCCGTGGAGGAGCTCGAGTCCAGGCCCTCTGGGATCCCTATGATGTGGATGTTAGCTCTTCGCTTCCTGCCTTCATCACATTTATCCTTCAGGTCAGACAGCTCCTCCTTCATACTCTCTACTGTAGACTGCAGGGTGGTCACCTCATCGCTCCACATTGACAGCCCATCCTCAGCTTCTTTCACTGTAACCTTTACTCCATCAACTTCGCCGCACGTCGCCGCCATGCTGTTAGCGATCTCATTTCTCAGTCCTTGCACGTCAGCCCTTATATTGTCAAAATCTTCTTTCAATGCATTTCTGAGTTCTTCTTTTAACAGCGTACTAATGTCCTCTTTAATGGATTGAAGAAGCTCCAGTTTTAGAGCAGTAGGATCCACATCACGCGCGTCTGTTGAGTCTGCTCTTCAGCGGCCGTAGAGCTGGACGCTGCCCTTTGGCCATCATCGATACTCTCGCCCGAGATCGCACCGGGGCTAAAATATTCACCTGCTCAGCTGTTTTTGATCAGTTTGAGCCTGTGTGGTTTGATCAGGTGGAGGAACGATGTGATGCTGTAAAGACATCATCTTGTCCAAATGATGTTGTTCCAACACGTGTTTAAAAAGATTTTAAAGGTTGTCGGTTCCGACATCTTAGCGATTTTTAACAGCAGTCTTAGTTCAGGTGTTGTACAGCCTGTTTTAAACATGCTGTTGTACAGCCTGTACTAAAAACCTGATCTGGATCCTCTGTGCGCTCAAACTTCAGGCCTATTTCAAAGCTTCCCTTCCTGTCGAAGATTTTGTAAAAGATTATATTTGTTCAGCTGCAATCTGTTGTAAAGGTTTCAGTCTGGTTTTAAAGCTCTTCACAGCACTGAAACTGCACTTTGGAAAGTTCTTAATGATCTTTTATCAGCCACTGATCAGGAGACTCCGCTGTGCTTTTGGATCTGACCGCTGCCTTGACCACAGCATCTTGACCTCACCATTGGAGCATGGCGGCATCAAGGGCGCTCTATTAGACTGGTTCAGCTCTTTTATTAAATCGCATTATTACATTTGGGGCTTATATTTGACGGCAATTTGAAAAACAGCTGAGCTCAGTTGTACAGCGGTCTTTCTTCAAACTGAGGCTTTTATCTAAGGTGAGATCATTTCTATCTTTTAAGAACCTTGAACGGGCGATCCACGTTTTCATGACGTCCCAGCTGGATTATTGTAACTCCTTATATGTTGGAGTTAGTGGGACCTGCCTGGCAAGACTGCAGCTGGTCCAGAAAGCTGCAGCTCGTCTTCTGACACAAGCTCAAAGACATTTATCGTCCCAACAACCACATATACGCTGGTCCCTCGCTGTAACACAGTTCACCTTTGGCGGCCTCGCTGTTTCGCTGATCTTTTTTGTGCAATTTTGCATGTTTTTGTTTTGTACAGCGCGTTGTGTTCTGCGTCCTGATTGGCTGTAGACCATTGTCAGCCAATCTCGTGCCGTGTCTCCTGTACAGTACAGAATGTGTTCAAATTTACAGCAGTGTGACTCTGCAGTGCTGCACTGTATGTTTGTACGTTTTGTCCCCAACAAACAACAATGATGACGAGACGTTTTGCACCTGTGGTAGCAGCCAAAGGCAGAGGAAGATGCTGACCATCATAGTTTCAACAAGGAGGCAAAAAGGTTGTAACTGTCCACAACAAGAACATCGTAAGGATGGAGTCAGCTTTGGCTTTGTGGCTCAGTGACCGCAGGAAAAAGAACATCGTGCTGGACACCAACATTATCTGCAGAAAAACTCAAAAGCTTTATGAAACTTTACCTGACAGCGAGGAGCCCAGGCCATGGACGAGTGCTCCTCACACAGAAGCTCATTTAATGCCAGCAAAGGCTGATTTGACACGTTTCAGAAACACTTTGCTTTCATTCTTTAATAATGAACTTATTTTTCTATGAAGGTTTGAACTTTGTTTAAACAAGAGAGAAAAGTGTGAAAATGTTCATGCCTGTCTGAGAAAAGTGTAGAAAGTGTGCAGTGAGGGTTTAACTGCCTTAAAACTTCTATAATACTTGTAAAACATAAAGCTGCTACTTCATTCTGAGACTTATTTTTAGAACGTAACTCGATAAACGAGCGACCGCAGTACTGTATTGTGTTTATTTTGAAAACTCTCAACAGGATCTTCAGATTTATTTTGAAAGCTTTATCTGGAAAACACAAACACATAAGCAGGAAACAAAGAGCGTGATATGAAACGATAGACGTTTTCATATGGTCATCATATATACATCGTTCTATCGAACAGCCCCAGCTCCTGCTGTCAGTCTCTGTAAATCTGCTCTGAAAACACATTTGTATTCACTGGCTTTTAATACAGCATGAGAGTTATTTGATATTTGATGTGTGATATTAATATTAGGAGTTATTTTAATAGTTATTTTGGATTCTTGTACAGCACTGTGGTCAACGCTGCTGCTGTAATTAATGTGCTATAAACACATAAACAATCTGCAGTTAAACATCCAAAACTAAAGATGTGATCGCTGCCTTTAGAAAATGTGCTGATGCACAAGATATCAGCTCCATTAAGGTGGAATGTGGCCGTGTTAGAAACATGTTGGAAGAAGTTTGAAGCTGAAACTGTGAAGCTGAGAGTGAAAGAGCTCCAGCGTCTGTCACAGGAAACTTTCTTATTTCCACACTGATGAAAGCATCAAGCTTTGATTTCCTGCTGCTTTTATTGAGTCACACTGTGAAACTGAGCCACAGCTGAACCAGCATCCCTGTACAGCAGACACTTACAGCGCTTGGCTGCTTCCATTGAACCCTCTGCACAGAGCTTCAGTTTCCTCTTCTGGTCCCAAAGTGCAGAACAACAAGGTTTCAAACAGCTTCGTTCCAGCAGCATCAGCCACAGACATGCAGAGAGAATCCTTTGGTTGTGTTGTGTGTTTGCATATCTGCTGTGTTGCTTTGTGAGGATGGATCATCTCCTGCAGCTCCAGATAAACAAGCTGCACCTGAACCTGGTAGCTTCACTTAGAAGACACTTGTGACGGGAACGTGTGAGAAGATTTGTGCAGACAAGTTTGGATTTAGAGTGTGGGACGAGCTCTCCACAGTCTTTGTGGAGATCCACATTCTGCATACTGCCTGTGAGAAGCTGCAGACATTTGTCCTCCAAATCCACTGAGCAGCTGCTCGTGGTGGTATTAGCTTCATGTGTGCGTGTTAGCATGAAGCCTCAGTCACACTCTGCTGTGGACACGGTCACGGACAGCTGGACGCCTGATGGACGAGTCGTCCTTCCTGTTAAACTTCTTTGAGCATGAGAAGAGCATGAGAAGCTCAGTGGACACTGTTCAGGGTTTTAACTCTCGCTTTCACTTCAGCTTCACCAACAACAGCACAAGCAGAGCAGCCCACTGCCTGCATGGCTGGGACAGCGCCCCCTGGTGACTGTAAACCACTACAACATGTAGACGGCCGTCTGCAGGCTGGATGTAGCACCACCGCAGAGACGTGCTGCAGCTCTGTTTAGTTACCCAGCTGACAGCAGAGGCTGTAGTTTACTGTTACCAACATGGAAAACTGAAGCTTCACCAGCTGGAGCTACAGAGCTGGAGAACAAAGGAGACTGAGAGGCCAGAATGATGTGGGAGGAAACATCAAGAGCCTGTTTGAAAGGAGACACATGTGGATGCTGTGCCAGTCTGTGGTCTGTCAGAAGTCAGCTGAGTCACACTGCAAGAAGCTGCAGAATCTCAGAGGAGGAGATTTGGAAGTGTTTGTGGGACAAACTGGACTCAAAGAAAGAAGATGTTTGTGAAGTCTTTGGTGGAGGTGAGCAGTGTGAAGCAGAACACATGCAGATGAATCAGGAGGTCAGCATCAGTGTCTCCTTGTGGTGGACGGTAAAAGAATCAGAGCCAACGCTCCCGTCCACCCTCGGCATGAAGCAGTGCTGTTTCTGAAACAGGAGGACAAGTCCAGAGAAGACAGAGGAAGCAAAGATGAGGGTGGGACAGGACAGCAGGACTTCCTTCACACCTGCAGCTCCATCACACTGCTGTAGCTCCTCTTCATCACACATGTACCTGCAGCCTGTCTTCGAGTCCAGGAGTCACCTCCACACAGTGTAGAAGCCTCCTGTGCAGACCATGGAGTCCAGCCTCTGTCAGGGAAGTCGGCACTAAAGCCTGAAAGACTTCAATCTGTCTCTGCTCCACCCGAGAAAGACCAGCACCGTACTTGTTGTGCATTCAAGGAGGGAACATCAGCGCTGCATCGTGGGAACAACACCGCAGGAACAAAGACACAGCACGGCCGATGAAGGACGAGGACAAAGGAAAGGTGAGTGAGAAGACCCTGGTGGTGTGGACGGACCTGCAGGGGCTCCAAGACTGAGGAGCAGAGACGTCCATGTACCAGCTGAGGATGCTGCAGTGATCCAGGGAGCTCGGTCCAATCTGAGGCCGTGTGAACTACGTGGACCACAGTTTCTTCACAGACTTCAGCCACGTGAACATCTGGAGATCCAACAGTGCACGAGCTGTGAGCCATCAGCTGTTTCTCTCATCAGCTGCTGGAATGAGAGCTGCTGGAATCATCTCGAGCAGCAGGAAATCACTGATGTTGTTTCTAACCAAAGATATGGGACTGAGCTCCGCTGAGCTCCTTCTACTTTCATCCAGATAGAAACTGCTACAGTCTGCTGATTATTGCTTTGCCTCCATCACACGAGCTCTTTATCCTGTTCTTCACTCTCATTGGTTCTTTGTCTGCTTGTTTTTACAACAGTAGTCTTCTGATTGGTCAAAGACAATCAGCTGTGACTAAATGTAGCTCCTACAGCAGTGATGGGAATAACTACTGAAGCTAATCCAGTATCAAAGCTCAGGAATCAGCAGCTCCCACCTCGTTTTCTTTCAACAACTATTTTTAGCTGCTGTGTTTTTGTGTTTCTGCAGACCTCAGACATCCTGCTGCTCTGGACAACTTTTTCATTCTTTTGTATCATTATTTTGCTTTTCTTTTATTATTATGTTATATGTATTAATATGTGAAACACTTATTCTTTGTGTTTTTGCTTTGCTCCTGTCAAACTGCTTTAATAAAATCTGCTGCAGTCTAAACTGTGGACGTTCCCTTTTTAACCCTTTGTGAAACAATAAAGGTTTAAATCTGAGTATTCATCTATGTTAGTGTTTAATGGGTCTAATAGGTTGCTTTGGCCTTTCCCAGTAATATCTTCCCTTGCAGTCTGTGGTCCAGGCTTCTAAAACCATCCCAGGTTAACAAGAACTACAATCTAGAGGAGAGCTGCCATAACAGGTGTGACTGATGAGATCTGACCTGCAAGGTTACTCAGGTTTGTTTGTATCAGGACAAGCAGGGAAGCCGCCTGGACGTCAAAGTAGTTAGAGCTGGGCGAGTGTCCTCACCCACATCGGCTTCACAACTCTGCATCATCTACTGAGTAAGACTCAGAGCATCAGAGATTAGAAGGTCTACAAAGAGCTGAACCAGACTTCCTGTAGAAAGGTTTTAGTTCCACAGATCGACAGTGTCAGCACAACTAAAACGTGGAGACTGACCTCAGAGTTTCAATTTGATGTTGTGGATTCTCCAGAAGAACACACAGCTGCTTCACTCCTGAATCCTGCAGCTTGTGGTAGCTCAGGTCCACCTCTCTGGGATACGAAGGGTTGAGCTTCAGCACTGCTTCCAGATAATCACAGCTGATCTCTGACAAATCACAGCGCTCCAATCTGTATAGAGAATGAAAGATGTAAGTTTATTAGACAAAGTGCTTGAAATCATTCAGTGTTTCATCATCTGTTCAGAGCTGAAGAAGGTTCAGAATGTAGAAGTTTAGAAAATGGAAACTCCAAACAGCTGAAGCCAACAGGAAGCAGCTTCAAACAAACACAACAAGAGAAAAAACTCTGAATGTTTCACATTAAAGTCGTACATTTCTAACAAGAGTGTTTTAAAGACAGAGTCACTGATGATCATCTTCTGCCCAGTAAAACTTTGGTTTTCCACATGTGAGTGTTAATGATGCACAAAGACTGTGAGTGCAAAGAGGGAGCGAGGAGGATGACAGAGAGATGGTACAGGAGCATCAAGAACCCGGCGAGGAAATGAGCAGAAGGACTTTGGAGCCTGTTGGATTGAAGCTTTCACAGAGACGTGTTTGACTGGACACCACCAGGACAGACTTTTAATCCCAGGATTTGGATGAGCTTTCTGTCTTTATGGTCACAAATGATGCTGTAACTCTGTGAATGTCCTGGAACTGTCAGCAGTATGGTTACGTCCTTTTGACCTGAGTTTCCACAGCTCTTATAACAGCAGTGTACATTCAGACTGAGACACGCTTCAGTCTGTATGGACCTGTTTCTGTAGCTGCCACCATCATTCTACATGTTTGTACATCAGCTTATCAAATCCTGTCTGCTGTCTTCATTTATTACTCTTCACCTGCTTCACTGTCACTGTGTGGGCGGAGCTGCCTGAGCCCCGCCCACACAGTGACAGCTCCTCTCTAGAGCTTAACTTCTGCTTCATCTCCGCCTCTTTTCTTCATCCTCCACTTCTCTTTTCTCTTCTTCAGTGTTCTGCAGCCACAGAGCCTCACAGCCGTTAGCACACCCATACCTGAGCAGCTAGCATTACCCAGCATGCCGTGCAGCAGTGTCAGTTTGTAAATGTGCAAGAATTCCTGCTCCAAACTGTTTCACAGAGTGCTGAGTGCCGTGACCTTTGACCTGCTAAAGACAGTCAGCTGTGGATTATTCATTGTTGTGTCTGATACTTAGAACTGTGAGGAAGAAGCTACACAGTTAATCAGGGTCCCCTCTCTCTGAATCAGGAAAGGTGGGCAGGCCGCGTGTGGGCCGCGGGCCATACGTTGAGCATCACTGTTTGAAATGTGAACATTGTTCTGCTGCAGTCAATGGACTAAACCAGAGAAGAAGAAAACAGACTTTACCATGAAGATCCTCAGTGTGGATCAGTATAATATCAGCCTGATGTCTGCAGTTTAGTGTCAGCACAACTTTCACATCATATTCATCTCAGCACAACTAAAACATGCTGACTGACCTCAGAGTTTCAAATCGACATCGTGGATTCTCCCGAAAATCACACAGATGCTTCACTCCTGAACCCTTCAGGTTGCTGTAGGTTCCACTCAGGTCCACCTCTGTGGGATACGAGGGGTTGGACTTCAGCGCTGCTGCCAGATAATCAAGGCCAATATCTGACAAACCACAGTCCTTCAATCTGTATAAAGAATGAAAGATGTAAGTTTATTAGACAAAGTGTGAGCTTGAAATCATTCAGTGTTTCATCATCTGTTCAGAGCTGAAGAAGGTTCAGAATGTAGAAGTTTAGAAAATGGAAACTCCAAACAGCTGAAGCCAACAGGAAGCAGCTTCAAACAAACACAACAAGAGAAAAAACTCTGAATGTTTCACATTAAAGTCGTACATTTCTCATAAAAACAGGACAAAGACTTGAAAAAGTCGTGTTTTTCCTTCCAGGAACCACATGGCTTCACTTTTAAAGGTGAAGTGTGACAGAAATGGACATATTTGAAGTCCAACACCTTTTTCCAGTCACATTATTAAAGCAGACAAACTACAAGCTCATTTTCATTGCAACAAGTCATCTTCTGACCTGGACTAACAACACTGGTCTCTATGTGCAGCTGGCTGTGAGACCAGTGCTCAGGGAGCGTCTACAAAGTGCAACACTGAAAGAACATCACACACTCATTTGCTTCCAGCACTTTCACACAATCATCTACTGTCATTATTCATGTTTGCAGTTCATGCTGTAACTCTGTGAATGTCCTGGAACTGTCAGCAGTGTGGTTACGTCCTTTTGACCTGAGTTTCCACAGCTCTTATAACAGCAGTGTACATTCACCTGCAGGCACACGCTGCCTCTGCTTCAGCTCTGTTTATGATGCACAAACTGCAGGAACCAAACTCAGACTGGCTCATTTCAATCATGTCTGCTTACAAAGACACTTTGAAACTCTTATCAGTATGTTTCCTGTCCTACTAGGAGGGATCAAACTCTGGACCTTTGTTGTGGATCAGTGAAGGATGCTTAGAAATCCCTCCTGCTGCCTGAGCTTGAACATCATCAGCACTTTAACACTGAGCAGATGGACGTGGAAAAGGCCTTCTGTCTTTATCTGACTCAACTGTTTCCTTATGTGGGCTGAAGACAACACAGTTGTAGACTGTATTTATATGAAACATGTATATTTAATGCATTTAATGTATTTGAACCATATTTAATGCATATTACAGGATGTAACAGCTGCATATGTGTCAACAATAATGGCTTTGATTTTGCCCCCTATGAACATTTCTGTAGCTCCGCCCCTGCAGCAAACGTGTGTGAGAGCAGCCACGGCCCGCTCCTCCATGGTTTCATTCACACTCATCTCATACTGAACACACACACTTTGTAGGAATCATCAGTACTTTGACTGTTTCTCAGGTTAGCTTCAGGTTAGCCATTTAGCATTTCTCCAGTCTGAGTCACAGAGCGTCACATGACGTGACAGAAGCTGATTGGTCAGCTGCAGTGATGGTGGTGGAGCAGCATTAATGATGATGCTGTAGAACAACAGGAACACGGGGATATCAGATTGTTAGTGGGTTTAGTCATTCCTGCTGCACTTTGTCCTTCTTATTGAAGTGACCTGCTGAGAGCTCACACTGTTCTCTGTAGAAATGATGTCAGTCTGACTCGTCACATGTTTGGAGGCGTGTTTGATGTTTGCTCTTCTGGAAACTCTCAGTATCAAATATGGAAGATGCAAAGGAGACACGCTTCAGTCTGTATGGACCCGTTTCTACATGTTTGTACATCAGCTTATCAAATCCTGTCTGCTGTCTTCATTTATTACTCTTCACCTGCTTCACTGTCACTGTGTGGGCGGAGCTGCCTGAGCCCCGCTGTTAGGTTTTGTATTGTTGATTGTCATTTATGCTTAGAGGTGTATAATCAATTGCGTACTGATAGGATGTGTGATCTTTAGCAGGCTGCAAAGGCTTGGTGTGTATTCCACACTGGAATGCACACCTACATCCTGGGAGCATGGGAAGAGGTCGTACCTTGTTTTATTGTTTTATGGCAGGATAAACGTGGCTGTATCTGTTTTAGGCTAAGTGCCTTTTGTTTAGATGAACTGTTGAACTTCCAGACAAGCAGGTTTAGGGAAGTCATTTATGGGGTCACACTCTGACCCCCCCCCCCCCCACACACACACACACACACACACAAACAGTATTCTTTGTTCACATGTATACCTATGTAGACGTCATATGTTAATGACCCTATGCATATTCATGTAACCACAATAAAAGGAGTGCTATGGGGAACGACACTTGGCTCCAGGCAGGTCTCCCTCATGCATAACTTTCTGCTTCTTAATTCAGATCAAACTGAGGTTATTGTACTCGGCCCTGAAAAGCTTAGAAATATGGTATCTAACCAGATTCTTACTCTGGATGGCATTACCTTGGCCTCCAGTAACGCTGTGAGGAACCTTGGAGTCATTTTTGACCAGGACATGTCCTTCAACGCACATATTAAACAAATATGTAAGACTGCTTTCTTCCATTTGCGCAACATCTCTAAAGTTAGAAATATCCTGTCTCAGAGTGACGCTGAAAAACTAGTTCATGCATTTATTACTTCCAGGCTGGACGACTGTAATTCATTATTATCAGGATGTCCAAAAAACTCGCTGAAAAGCCTTCAGCTAATCCAAAATGCTGCAGCAAGAGTCCTGACAGGGACTAGAAAGAGAGAGCAGATTTCTCCTGTTTTGGCTTCCCTTCATTGGCTTCCTGTTAAATCCAGAATTGAATTCAAAATCCTGCTCCTCACATACAAGGTCTTAAATAATCAGGCCCCATCTTATCTTAATGACCTTGTAGTACCATATCACCCTATTAGAGCACTTCGCTCTCGCTCTGCAGGCCTACTTGTTGTTCCTAGAGTATTTAAAAGTAGAATGGGAGGCAGAGCCTTCAGTTTTCAGGCCCCTCTTCTGTGGAACCAGCTTCCAGTTCGGATTCGGGAGACAGACACTATCTCTACTTTTAAGATTAGGCTTAAAACTTTCCTTTTTGCTAAAGCATATAGTTAGGGCTGGACCAGGTGACCCTGGATCCTCCCTTAGTTATGCTGCAATAGACGTAGGCTGCTGGGGGATTCCCATGATGCATTGAGTTTTTCCTTTCCAGTCACCTTTCTCACTCACTATGTATTAATAGACCTCTCTGCATTAAATCATATCTGTTATTAACCTCTGTCTCTCTTCCACAGCATGTCTTCATCCTGTCTTCCTTCTCTCACTCCAACCAGCAGATGGCCCCGCCCCTCCCTGAGCTTGGTTCTGCTGGAGGTTTCTTCCTGTAAAAAGGGAGTTTTTCCTTCCCACTGTCGCCAAAGTGCTTGCTCATAGAGGGTCATATGATTGTTGGGCTTTTCTCTGTATCTATGAAGCGCCTTGAGGTGACTTTTGTTGTGATTTGGCGCTATATAAATAAAATTGAATTGAATTGAATGAGTAACAAGAAGAACTTTGCCTACTTCGTGTCTTGCTTGCTGTGTAATTATATTGTCTTCAACGTTCCAGCGAATAGGTTCAAGCTACAAACCTATCACCCACCCACACAGACACAGCTCCTCTCTGGAGCTTAACTTCTGCTTCATCTCCGCCTCTTTTCTTCATCCTCCACCTCTCTTTTCTCTTCTTCGGTGTTCTGCAGCCACAGAGCCTCACAGCCATTAGCACGCCCATACCTGAGCAGCTAGCATTACCCAGCATGCCGTGCAGCAGTGTCAGTTTGTAAATGTGCAAGAATTCCTGCTCCAAACTGTTTCACAGAGTGCTGTGTGCCGTGACCTTTGACCTGCTAAAGACAGTCAGCTGTGGATTATTCATTGTTGTGTCTGATACTTAGAACTGTGAGGAAGAAGCTACACAGTTAATCAGGGTCCCCTCTCTCTGAATCAGGAAAGGTGGGCAGGCCGCGTGTGGGCCGCGGGCCATACGTTGAGTATCACTGTTTGAAATGTGAACATTGTTCTGCTGCAGTCAATGGACTAAACCAGAGAAGAAGAAAACAGACTTTACCATGAAGATCCTCAGTGTGGATCAGTATAATATCAGCCTGATGTCTGCAGTTTAGTGTCAGCACAACTTTCACATCATATTCATCTCAGCACAACTAAAACATGCTGACTGACCTCAGAGTTTCAAATCGACATCGTGGATTCTCCAGGAAACCACACAGATGCTTCACTCCTGAATCCTTCAGGTTGCTGTAGGTTCCACTCAGGTCCACCTCTGTGGGATACGAGGGGTTGGACTTCAGCGCTGCTGCCAGATAATCAAGGCCAATATCTGACAAACCACAGCTCTTCAATCTGTATAAAGAATGAAAGATGTAAGTTTATTAGACAAAGTGCTTGAAATCATTCAGTGTTTCATCATCTGTTCAGAGCTGAAGAAGGTTCAGAATGTAGAAGTTTAGAAAATGGAAACTCCAAACAGCTGAAGCCAACAGGAAGCAGCTTCAAACAAACACAACAAGAGAAAAAACTCTGAATGTTTCACATTAAAGTCGTACATTTCTAACAAGAGTGTTTTAAAGACAGCGTCACTGATGATCATCTTCTGCCCAGTAAAACTTTGGTTTTCCACATGTGAGTGTTAATGATGCACAAAGACTGTGAGTGCAAAGAGGGAGCGAGGAGGATGACAGAGAGATGGTACAGGAGCATCAAGAACCCGGCGAGGAAATGAGCAGAAGGACTTTGGAGCCTGTTGGACTGAAGCTTTCACAGAGACGTATTTGACTGGACACCACCAGGACAGACTTTTAATCCCAGCATTTGGATGAGCTTTCTGTCTTTATGGTCACAAATGATGCTGTAACTCTGTGACTGTCCTGGAACTGTCAGCAGTGTGGTTACGTCCTTTTGACCTGAGTTTCCACAGCTCTTATAACAGCAGTGTACATTCACCTGCAGGCACACGCTGCCTCTGCTTCAGCTCTGTTTATGAAGCACAAACTGCAGGAACCAAACTCAGACTGGCTCATTTCAATCATGTCTGCTTACAAAGACACTTTGAAACTCTTATCAGTATGTTTCCTGTCCTACTAGGAGGGATCAAACTCTGGACCTTTGTTGTGGATCAGTGAAGGATGCTTAGAAATCCCTCCTGCTGCCTGAGCTTGAACATCATCAGCACTTTAACACTGAGCAGATGGACGTGGAAAAGGCCTTCTGTCTTTATCTGACTCAACTGTTTCCTTATGTGGGCTGAAGAAAACACAGTTGTAGACTGTATTTATATGAAACATGTATATTTAATGCATTTAATGTATTTGAACCATATTTAATGCATATTACAGGATGTAACAGCTGCATATGTGTCAACAATAATGGCTTTGATTTTGCCCCCTATGAACATTTCTGTAGCTCCGCCCCTGCAGCAAACGTGTGTGAGAGCAGCCACGGCCCGCTCCTCCATGGTTTCATTCACACTCATCTCATACTGAACACACACACTTTGTAGGAATCATCAGTACTTTGACTGTTTCTCAGGTTAGCTTCAGGTTAGCCATTTAGCATTTCTCCAGTCTGAGTCACAGAGCGTCACATGACGTGACAGAAGCTGATTGGTCAGCTGCAGTGATGGTGGTGGAGCAGCATTAATGATGATGCTGTAGAACAACAGGAACACGGGGATATCAGATTGTTAGTGGGTTTAGTCATTCCTGCTGCACTTTGTCCTTCTTATTGAAGTGAGCTGCTGAGAGCTCACACTGTTCTCTGTAGAAATGATGTCAGTCTGACTCGTCACATGTTTGGAGGCGTGTTTGATGTTTGCTCTTCTGGAAACTCTCAGTATCAAATATGGAAGATGCAAAGGAGACACGCTTCAGTCTGTATGGACCCGTTTCTACATGTTTGTACATCAGCTTATCAAATCCTGTCTGCTGTCTTCATTTATTACTCTTCACCTGCTTCACTGTCACTGTGTGGGCGGAGCTGCCTGAGCCCCGCTGTTAGGTTTTGTATTGTTGATTGTCATTTATGCTTAGAAATATTTAACCATATATGCTTAGAGGTGTATAATCAATTGCGTACTGATAGGATGTGTGATCTTTAGCAGGCTGCAAAGGCTTGGTGTGTATTCCACACTGGAATGCACACCTACATCCTGGGAGCATGGGAAGAGGTCGTACCTTGTTTTATTGTTTTATGGCAGGATAAACGTATCTATATCTGTTTTAGGCTAAGTGCCTTTTGTTTAGATGAACTGTTGAACTTCCAGACCAGCAGGTTTAGGGAAGTCATTTATGGGGTCACACTCTGACCCCCCCCCCCCCCCCACACACACACACACACAAACAGTATTCTTTGTTCACATGTATACCTATGTAGACGTCATATGTTAATGACCCTATGCATATTCATGTAACCACAATAAAAGGAGTGCTATGGGGAACGACACTTGGCTCCAGGCAGGTCTCCCTCATGCATAACTTTCTGCTTCTTAATTCAGATCAAACTGAGGTTATTGTACTCGGCCCTGAAAAGCTTAGAAATATGGTATCTAACCAGATTCTTACTCTGGATGGCATTACCTTGGCCTCCAGTAACGCTGTGAGGAACCTTGGAGTCATTTTTGACCAGGACATGTCCTTCAACGCACATATTAAACAAATATGTAAGACTGCGTTCTTCCATTTGCGCAACATCTCTAAAGTTAGAAATATCCTGTCTCAGAGTGACGCTGAAAAACTAGTTCATGCATTTATTACTTCCAGGCTGGACGACTGTAATTCATTATTATCAGGATGTCCAAAAAACTCACTGAAAAGCCTTCAGCTAATCCAAAATGCTGCAGCAAGAGTCCTGACAGGGACTAGAAAGAGAGAGCATATTTCTCCTGTTTTGGCTTCCCTTCATTGGCTTCCTGTTAAATCCAGAATTGAATTCAAAATCCTGCTCCTCACATACAAGGTCTTAAATAATCAGGCCCCATCTTATCTTAATGACCTTGTAGTACCATATCACCCTATTAGAGCACTTCGCTCTCGCTCTGCAGGCCTACTTGTTGTTCCTAGAGTATTTAAAAGTAGAATGGGAGGCAGAGCCTTCAGTTTTCAGGCCCCTCTTCTGTGGAACCAGCTTCCAGTTCGGATTCGGGAGACAGACACTATCTCTACTTTCAAGATTAGGCTTCAAACTTTCCTTTTTGCTAAAGCATATAGTTAGGGCTGGACCAGGTGACCCTGGATCCTCCCTTAGTTATGCTGCAATAGACGCAGGCTGCCGGGGGATTCCCATGATGCATTGAGTTTTTCCTTTCCAGTCACCTTTCTCACTCACTATGTGTTAACAGACCTCTCTGCATTAAATCATATCTGTTATTAACCTCTGTCTCTCTTCCACAGCATGTCTTCATCCTGTCTTCCTTCTCTCACCCCAACCAGCAGATGGCCCCGCCCCTCCCTGAGCTTGGTTCTGCTGGAGGTTTCTTCCTGTAAAAAGGGAGTTTTTCCTTCCCACTGTCGCCAAAGTGCTTGCTCATAGGGGGTCATATGATTGTTGGGTTTTTCTCTGTATCTATGAAGCGCCTTGAGGCGACTTTTGTTGTGATTTGGCGCTATATAAATAAAATTGAATTGAATTGTATTGAATGAGTAACAAGAAGAACTTTGCCTACTTCGTGTCTTGCTTGCTGTGTAATTATATTGTCTTCAACGTTCCAGCGAATAGGTTCAAGCTACAAACCTATCACCCACCCACACAGACACAGCTCCTCTCTGGAGCTTAACTTCTGCTTCATCTCCGCCTCTTTTCTTCATCCTCCAACTCTCTTTTCTCTTCTTCAGTGTTCTGCAGCCACAGAGCCTCACAGCCGTTAGCACGCCCATACCTGAGCAGCTAGCATTACCCAGCATGCCGTGCAGCAGTGTCAGTTTGTAAATGTGCAAGAATTCCTGCTCCAAACTGTTTCACAGAGTGCTGTGTGCCGTGACCTTTGACCTGCTAAAGACAGTCAGCTGTGGATTATTCATTGTTGTGTCTGATACTTAGAACTGTGAGGAAGAAGCTACACAGTTAATCAGGGTCCCCTCTCTCTGAATCAGGAAAGGTGGGCAGGCCGCGTGTGGGCCGCGGGCCATACGTTGAGCATCACTGTTTGAAATGTGAACACTGTTCTGCTGCAGTCAATGGACTAAACCAGAGAAGAAGAAAACAGACTTTACCATGAAGATCCTCAGTGTGGATCAGTATAATATCAGCCTGATGTCTGCAGTTTAGTGTCAGCACAACTTTCACATCATATTCATCTCAGCACAACTAAAACATGCTGACTGACCTCAGAGTTTCAAGTTTACATCCTGGACTCTCCAGGAAATCACACAGATGCTTCACTCCTGAATCCTTCAGGTTGCTGTAGGTTCCACTCAGGTCCACCTCTGTGGGATACGAGGGGTTGGACTTCAGCGCTGCTGCCAGATAATCAAGGCCAATATCTGACAAATCACAGCTCTTCAATCTGTATAAAGAATGAAAGATGTAAGTTTATTAGACAAAGTGCTTGAAATCATTCAGTGTTTCATCATCTGTTCAGAGCTGAAGAAGGTTCAGAATGTAGAAGTTTAGAAAATGGAAACTCCAAACAGCTGAAGCCAACAGGAAGCAGCTTCAAACAAACACAACAAGAGAAAAAACTCTGAATGTTTCACATTAAAGTCGTACATTTCTCATAAAAACAGGACAAAGACTTGAAAAAGTCGTGTTTTTCCTTCCAGGAACCACATGGCTTCACTTTTAAAGGTGAAGTGTGAAAGAAATGGACATATTTGAAGTCCAACACCTTTTTCCAGTCACATTATTAAAGCAGACAAACTACAAGCTCATTTTCATTCCAACAAGTCATCTTCTGACCTGGACTAACAACACTGGTCTCTATGTGCAGCTGGCTGTGAGACCAGTGCTCAGGGAGCGTCTACAAAGTGCAACACTGAAAGAACATCACACACTCATTTTCTTCCAGCACTTTCACACAATCATCTACTGTCATTATTCATGTTTCTGCTCCTCTGGATTCACACGGAGCCTCTGCTCATGCCGTTGCCATGGTGAATCATAGTATGTGGCTCCATAACTCAGACTGAGCATGCTCAGAGCTGATTGGCCTTACTCTGATCAGCTGATCTAGAAGAGGAAACTCTGCTATATGTACATTATTACATCTACACCTGAATCACAACACTCACACAAATATATCAACTGTGTTTAATATTTTGGCATGTAGATCATTTATGTGCTTCAGCTCTTCTTACATTTTACCACCAACATGTTTCAAAAGGAGCAGCTTTTACTTTGAAGGCCAGCTGTCTGTGTTTCCTGTTTTCATTGTTGGATAATGAAATAAGTCGATGCTTCAGTGCTTTGAATTGTTACACAAAGCAAAGTTTTCTCGTTGTTCAGGCAGAATCGAGCGTTGAAGAATGAATTCACACGTCAATAAACATTTTCATCAGCACAAGCAGGACAATGAAAGCAGGAAATACCCCAAACTGCCATTTCTCATTCTACAACTTCAACAACTGCACATGAATTATACTTCATACACAGACCCACAGTCTCTGATTGCTCTGAAATCTCACTGACAGCCAATAGAAATAAAGAAAAGTCCAGACTGACAGTCTCTGTGGGGTTAGGCAGTGAACTGCTCACGCTGCGTTCAAGTGCATCACAAACTATTGGAATTGGATCCAACTTTGTGAAGCAGATTTTTTCTCAGCTGCTGTTTTGAACATTTCCTCATGAACTGTATTAAACTCTGTAAATGAACTGAGAACTATTTCTACATTTGAAACTATGGATTCATTTTCCCGTTCACTTCTGTACGTTAGTGTATAAATGAATGTTAGACTGGGCTCCATGGAAACACTTGGACTGGTCTCAGCTGCCTTCTTTCTGTAGTCCTTTCTCTTCTCCAGCTTCTGTTTGAAATCCTCTCACAGAGCCTGAAACCTGCTTTGCTGTCATGTGTGGGCCTGTGTTCCTCTGCTTTAACACAAACCTCACCACAGCAGCTGTGTGGGTCGTCTCTGTAGCAGCCAGATCAGCTTCTGATACATGAACATCATCACAGCTCCTAACTTCACCTTTATTAGCTTTGACATTCATGTCTTTCTTTTCTCTGTCTGTTTCCACACAAGCTCAAAGTCTCTGCAGCCTGTTTTTATCTGCTATCATCAGATCTCCAACAGCCTCATTCACATCCCTCACACACTCTACAGCCTCACCAGTACTGACTTCATCTTCACTGACTGATGGAGCACAACATGAACCTGTGGAGGCTGAAAAGCTGTCCTGACAAACATCTCCCCGTCACCACTCCACTTCTGTCAGCCTTTAAATGAACCCTGCTCAAGTTTGTCACTTCTATTTGGAGCCAAGAGGAAAAACTGTTGTTCAGTCGTTTGGAAAGACACAACATTTCTGAAAGCACTCAAAGACACATTTGTCTTCAGACACATCCTGAACATTTAGGAACTAAAGAACGTTTCAAATATCAAAGATCAGAAATATAGAAAAACAACAACAGCTGCAGTCAGTGAACTCACCTCAGAGTCTCCAGTCGACAGTTTGGACTCTCCAGTCCAGCACACAGAAGCTTCACTGCTGAATCCTGCAGCTTGTTCTCACTCATGTCCAGCTCTGTCAGATGGGAGGGGATGGACTTCAGAGCCGAGGCCACAACTTCACAATGAGTCCCTGAGAGTCCACAGTCAGCCAGTCTGTGATCATAGAAAATACAAAATGTGTTATTATAAAAGCAGAAAGTCTGCATTATAAACACAGACTGAATGTATATGAAGACAAAACAGAGTGAGGTCATAATCTGATGAACATCTGCTCTTCACATCTGTGCTTCAGCTCCTCTTACTGTGTTTGACATGACACAACGATTGAGTCTCTCTCAGACCTGCAGACTTTTAATGAGAATCTTTGTTTGGCTTTAATCTGCAGATGAAGGAGGAAGATGGTGTCACATTTAGGCTTCCATAATGTCCACAGTCTGTCAGTGAGATCTGATCCAGAGTCAGAGTGAAGACACACATGTGGACTGTTTCCTGTCTTGAATCCAGAACATTTTGAATGAGCTCAGCTCAGTGAAGAGTTCCAGCTGGAAAGACGATCTCTGTTTGCTACCTGCTGCTGTCAGGTACGACTGTTCACGTCCACACTCAGGAAAAATCTGCTGACTGTCACCAAACGGAGCAGAAATCTCATCACTGGACAATAATGATGAATGAACTCAGAGCTGCTGATATCACATCTGATTTCAGGGGAACTAAACACAGAAATGATTGGCTCATTTTAGCTTTCTGAGCCATTAGTCTGCAGGTTTATCACTAGTTGGCAGAAACAGACTTGTATTAATGTTCAGCGCTTCAGTGTTTATGACTCCAGATCCAGGTGACAGCAAGTCAAAATGATGTTACCTGTCTGTGTCCAGCAGCAGCCTTTGAATATTGTTATAAACTCACGTGGATCAGTTTGTCTTTGATTGGTTTGTAAAGTTCAAATTCATTTATATTCATCAACTCTAAATGAAAAATGTTTTTCTTCTTCTTTGTTTATTATTAGAGTAACAAATTCTTATAGTTTCCCGTTGTTGAGAATTTCAGTGTAAAACCACTCGACCTGTGCATCACTGCACACTGTGAAAGTATTACTGCAGTTTAATCTATAATCCTAATCAGTGTGTTTACTGGACTGTAGTCAGACCTCCGTTATACCAAAGGAAACACTGAACGTCTTCAAAGTCACAATAAATTTATAATAAATGCTAATAAATACTGGAGTGTTAGAAAAGATGCTTCCAGCGTGTTTGTCTTTGATAGGGTTTATTCTGTTCGTCTATTGTCTGACCACTTGGGGGCGCTTTTGTCTCTTTTGCTCTGAGCCTTGGGTTTATTCAAACTGATTTTAATAAACTATTTTCTGCAAGTTGAAGCTTCATCTCCATCTCCAGTGGTTGTTGCATATTTTATGACTATATTAGTAACAGTCAGAGAGTTTAGAGTAAATTAGATCTTCACGTTTGATTTTTGACACAACATAAATGGTGAGCCGGTGTCAGAGGAAGTGACAGCATCCACCGAGGACCGGGGGGAGTGGGAGGACTGGGGGACCAGGCCAACAAAAAGGTGATCACTGATACAGGTCACCAAACATTTGCTCATTTGGTGTCTTAGAGCAGACTCCGCCCAGCTTTGTCGTCCATGGTTGCTCTTTCAAAGGAATCTAGTTACATATTATTTTACTTAATGATCTACTGACACCACTGACTATGCAGGACAACCCCACGTCTGGAGCCAGTGCACATGTGCAGTTCAATTCCTGGGCAGGTTCTGAAGATGGCCGAGCTGTCGAGGACAAAGTTACTAATGTGAAGCTAATGTGGTTAATCAAGATCTTCATAACTATGTGGAGCACAGTGTGCTTTCACCGTGGAGAAATCACACTGAAGAACTCGGCACACATTTTGGGGGCCTTTCTGTTTGTTGCTACAATCTGCAAATTTCATTAAAAGTTTAATAAACTATCATCTGGTCTTTATTTTTAGTTAGCACATACCTTAAAAACTCTAAGCTGTAAGCTAATGATAGTTATATAACAGCAGATGCATGCTGGTGCAATAAGCTGTATGTTTTATTTTTGATCTGATTAGTCAAATAATCACAAAAATAATCGTTTGTGGCAGCCCTAGTGTGACCTCAAATAAGAAATGATTGCAGTTTATGACTGAGTAACTAAACTATCACCAACTGATAATATTAATGATCACATCTGGACTCACCGAGCCTTTCTGAAGTTCCTCACAGCTGGAATCAGTCTCAGTCGTCCCTCCTTTGTTGTGTTGTACTTCTTCAGGTCCAACTCATCCAGAACCTCCTCTGACATCTGCAGCATGAAGGCCAGTGCTGAGCAGTGGATCTCAGAGAGTTTCTTTGATTTGTTCTCTGACTTCAGGAACTCTTGGATCTCCTGAGATAATAAGATGTCGTTCATCTCCATCAGACAGTGGAAGATGTTGATGCTTCTGTCAGGAGAGGATTTTGTCTTCCTTCCTTTTAGATTCTTGATGACTCTCTGGATGGTTTCTGGACTGTTCTCTGTCTGACCCAGCAGACCTCCTAAGAGTCTCTGGTTGGACTCCAGACAGAGGCCATGAAGGAAGCGAACAAACAGGTCCAGACGACCATTTTTACTCCTGAAGGATTTTATTAGTGTTTCCATCAAAAAATCATCCAGAGATGACTCTTTGTATTTTTTTCCCAGGAAGTTCTTCAGCACCTCTGACTTCCTGTTGGTGAAACAGTGGAACATGTAGACTGCAGCCAGAAACTCCTGGATGCTCAGATGAACAAAGCAGTAGACTGGTTTCTGGAAGATCACACACTCTCTTTTGAAGATCTCTGTACAAACTCCTGAGTACACCGAGGCCTCTGTCACATCCAGACCACACTGCTCCAGGTCTTCTTGGTAGAACATGATGTTTCCTTTCTCCAGATGTTCAAACGCCAGCCTCCCCAGCTTCAGAAGAACTTCCCTGTCAGCCTCCGTCAGCTCCTGTGGACTCGTCTCATGTCCCTCGTGGTACTTGTTCTTCTTCCTCTTTGTCTGAACCAGCAGGAAGTGTGAGTACATGTCAGTCAGGGTCTTGGGCAGCTCTCCTCTCTGCTCTGTAGTCAACATGTGCTCCAGAACTGTAGCAGTGATCCAGCAGAAGACTGGGATTCTACACATGATGTGGAGGCTCCTGGATGTCTTCATGTGGGAGATGATTCTGCTGGACAGCTCTTCATCACTGAATCTCCTCCTGAAGTACTCCTCCTTCTGGGCGTCAGTGAAGCCTCGTACTTCTGTTAGCCTGTCAACACATGTAGGAGGGATCTGATTGGCCGCTGCAGGTCGGGAAGTTATCCAGACGAGAGCCGAGGGAAGCAGATTCCCCTGGATGAGGTTTGTCAGCAGCTGGCTGACTGATGACTTCTGTGTGACATCAGACAGCAGCTTCCTGTTGGTGAAATCCAATGAAAGTCTGCTTTCATCCAGGCCGTCAAAGATGAACAAAAGCTGAGAGACAGCCAGCTTCTCTGCTGTGACCTTCTGTAATGTTGGATGGAAAACATGGAGCAGCTCCAGAAGACTGTACTGCTCCTCTCTGATCAGGTTCAGCTCCCTGAATGAAAGCAGAACCACCACACTGACATGTTGGTTCTCCAAGCCCTCTGCCCAGTCCAGAGTGAACTTCTGCACTGAGAAGGTTTTTCCAACACCAGCCACGCCGTTGGTCAGAACCACTCTGATGGGTCTCTGTTGGTCAGGTAAGGCTTTAAAGATGTCCTGGCACCTGATTGGAGTGTCATGGAGGGCGTCCATCTTGGAAGCTGTCTCCAGCTGCCTCACCTCATGTTGGCTATGAACCTCTTCACTCTGTCCCTCTGTGATGTAGAGCTCAGTGTAGATCCTGTTGAGGAGGGTTCTACTTCCTGTTTCATCGCTTCCTTCAGTCACACGTTCACATCTCCTCCTCAGACTGATCTTATGTTCATCTAAAACCTCCTGCAGACCAACATCTGCTGAAAGAAAGAAAAACAGAAAGAAAACTCTTCAATGTCTGAACAACAACAAGAAGTCCAGTTTTCAGAAATGAGTCCATCAGCAGACAGATGTTCAGTCTTACTTTGTACACAGCTGTTCTGACTGGCTGTCTGCAGTCCAGCTCTGCTTCTGGATCTTTCTCCACACTGGGGACAGGACCAGTCTCCTGATGAAGCAGACTGGTCCCAGTATGAGGAGATGCACTGTCTGCACAACCAGTGTCCACAGCTGGTAGAGACTGGATCCTTCAGGACGTCCTGACACAAAGCACAGCAGGACAGCTGCTCCTCCTCACAGACACCACTCCTCTTCCTCTTCCTCCCTCTGTGAACACATTTCTTTATCACTAAAATCATTGACTGTCAGTGACAAACATCCAGATTTGATGACACTGTGCAGAAGCTCTGATGGTCACAGAGAAAAGTCAAAGTGGAGAAACTTGTGTTTGAGTTCAGAATCCAAGTTTCCTTTGCTGTTCCTGCCTGTCTTATTAAACACAGAGTGATCAGCCTACAAACTCCACAGTAAAAGCCTTCATCACACAGCTGATTATGTCCTTCACTGGATGTACTGGAAGTTTGGGATCCATCACTCTGAACTGACCTTTGACCTCCTCTAAAAACTGTGGTGGAGCAGCGGTGTCACATTCAGAGCTTTCAGCTTTATTTTGAAAGAGTTCAGTCATCAGGAAGTGAACTTCTGGGTTCTGATTTTCTTTCTATTATTTTACAGAAGTGAAGAAGAAGAACTAAAAGCTTTGAAATGATCTGAGTGATATTTTTGAACATTGCCACCAAATTGAGTTCAGCCTCCAGCAGTAACTTTGTTTCATGATGCCTCCCTGATGATGTGATGTTTGATTACAAACCTGTTTATGTGTTAGACATTAATCACATGAACACAGGCAGAAAAAAGAAGCCAATGAAACAAATGACAGAAACGTGTTCATTCACTGCCATGATCCATATTTGATATGTACAGATGTTTGTAAAGAACACGTGTGCAGCGCTTTGTTCTGAGTATCTGCTGTCAGCACACAGTGCAGCAATAACTACAACCACACGTTTCTGTAGATCCTGAACATCAGCCTGGAGGAATCTGACCTCAGGTCTGCACACAGAGGAGCTTCACCTCTGGGATGATGCTGGCTTCAGCTCCTTCTACAATCAGGCAGAAGCTTCTGCACCATCAGGACACAAACAGAGAGGAGCTTCTATCCTCAGACCATCCAAGTCCTAAATCAGAACATGCTCCCCTCATAGCATCACCATCAGGGTTTAAACAGGACCTTACATCATGTTCTTGTCTCACTGTCATATTTCAGATCATACCTGATTCATTATGACGTCACACGCTGCTACACTGATCCTGCTGCTTCATTACTGCTGATATTACTCTGCTCACTCTGTTCAGTTACTCTGTTTACATCACTTTGCTCATTTGCTTTGTTCTGCTTGCACAGCTCAGCACATTTCACTGTGTTGTACGTGTATGACGATGCCTGTGACAAATAAACAGCCTCGGACTCTTCAATCTTCTGCATTTCTTTGGAGATCAGCTCAGTGGCCTGTTGAGACCATCTTTCTATTTCTGATGACTCAGTTCAGATTATTATCCTGATACTTTCTTTTAAAATGTGATGAAATCATTTATCTGATGTTCTGACACAAATACACCAAAACGATCCCAAACAGCACAAACCACCACGTTACACACAGTGTAATAAAAATACAGGCAACTACAAATAAAAACACTTTAAAATATAAACTAAAATTACAAAGTGGTCACAGAATTTCAAACACCCGTAAATGAGTCAGCAGCTCTCTTACATGGTCAGCTGGGCTCCATGATTGAAGAACATTGTTGCTGCAGGTTCATGACTGAACTCTGGAGGTTTGTTTTTGGACCAGTCACTCCTCATAGACACACAGCTGGATGCTGGAGACTGTGACCTCTGACCTCTGCAAACACAAACACATCACATGAATTACTGATTAATCTCTGTTTAAAATCTTTTAAGCAGCTGCAAACACACAAACTGGATGATGTGATGGTTTCTGTCAGTAATAGTTGTCTCAGATTAGAGTACAGACGGCTGCAGAGACGTTCACAGCAACAGAGAAGAAATCATTACCTTGGATTGCATTACTACTACGATTGATACTAGCATTATCGTACCCGGACCACCATTAGGAATCATTTATGATGTCACTGGTAGAACACATTTATAGAAACAACCTTTGAACTCTGAGTCAGCAGCTCTCTTACATGGTCAGCTGAGCTCCATGATTGAAGAACATTGTTGCTGCAGGTTCATGACTGAAATATGGAGGATATTCTTTGGACCAGTCACTCCTCACAGACACACAGCTGGATGCTGGAGACTGTGACCTCTGACCTCTGCAAACACAACCACATTGCATTCATTTCACATCAATTAGTACACCACAAAAGGCATGCAAGAAACACAGTATGAAGGCAAACTTCTGGCTTCAATAACATTCAACAGGTCAGGTGGAAACTTTTCTCAGATTTGATTCATGTTTTTATAGAACGATCCAGCTAAAAAAAATATACCATTAGGTCAGGGGTCAGCAACCTTCAGGACCCAAAGAGCCATTTGGAGCCAGTTTCCACGCAAAAGAAAACACTGGGAGCCACAAATACTTTTTGACATCTAGAATGAAGATAACACTGTATATACTGTTTTTTACCTTTATGCTTTGTGTGAACAACTAAGGTGTGTTGCTTATGAAATCCATGAAGTGCTACAGAGAAAATTACATGTTATTTATGTAATGAACACATTTGAACTCTTAAAGAAATATAACAAAAGGAAAGACACCCAGCTGAACTAAAATGATGTAGCAAACAAAAACTGCTGTGAGCCGCCACCCTTATATCTCCTTTGGGCTTTTGGAGCCTTGACCTGACTTTTAAAAAACAATTGGAAAAAAAGCTCTATGCTGCTGAAAGATGAAAAATAGATATTTGCAAAATTCTGCCTAAATATGTATTTTACCTGGTTAATGTGTGTGGCGGGGCGTGGTCTGCAGCGCCGCTGCAGGGGAGGCGGACGCACCTGAGCGGCACCCGCAATCACGCCTCGCCGCCTTAACGTCTGTGCTGTTGTGTGTCGGGCTGTGAGCTGCAAAGCTACAGCCGGCTGTGTGCGTACAGCAACCGTGTGTGAAAAGTGGTCAATAAAGAGAAGCTGAAAAGCGAGTTCATGCAAACATCGTCGGGTCTGCCGTGATATGTTTACAACGGGACTTCTGCTCCTGAACCTCTGCGCACAGCGTCTGCAGGTCGGGGCTGTACGAAGTCACTTTCATCTTTACAGGACTGTAAGCTGCTGTCTGTGAGGCGTGAGCGGTGTTTGTTTTTAACTTAGTTCACGGTGGAGAACAGCTGCTGACATAATGTGGATCCGAAGATCCATAACTGGCCTTCCTGGGGCTGAAAGTCTCGATAAATGCACGGCGTTTCGGCGGGTACACCGGCTTCCACGAGTGTGACGCTTATTTGAACGATGAAAAAATAAAAAAGATAATTTTATTTTTATATTTCAATATCACAATAATCTTCCAATTTAGAACTACAAGTTAAAAAAGAACATAAATAAAATACACTTCAGCTAAATACTTCTAATTTATTTTCCCAAACCACGAGGAGCCGCACTGTAAGGACTAAAGAGCCGCAGGTTGCCGACCCCTGCATTAGTGTTACTCAATGTTGCAACTGAACTGAAAAACAAAAGATTTTGGTCCAAAGAAACAAAGTCACTATTAATACAACACAACCCCCCCAAAAAGAGCCATGTAGACCCCGGGCTCTATGGGTCTTGTGCTCGGAGCTTGTTCCTGTGCTGCCATGATTAGTGCCTCTGTGCTGTCTTTCAGTCCAGCTTTGTTCAGCCACTGGTAGGATTTCTGGATGTCAGCCACTTCCTCTGCCTGCTGGTGGTGCAAACTGTGTTGTTCTGAGTTTCATTGGACGTCTTTGTCCAAAGCACCAGACAAAGGGCAAAGTAGATGCATTTGCATCAGCAGGAAAATACACCCCAAACTAGCATCATCATTATACAACTTTAACAACTGCCACTAAATGATACTTCATACACAGACCAGTGTTAGGTTAAGTTATGATGTCACTGGCAGAACATTTATAGAAACAACCTTTGAACTCTGAGTCAGCAGCTCTCTTACATGGTCAGCTGAGCTCCATGATTGAAGAACATTGTTGCTGCAGGTTCATGACTGAAGCCTGGAGGAAATATTTCTTTGGACCAGTCACTCCTCACAGACACACAGCTGGATGCTGGAGACTGTGACCTCTGACCTCTGCAAACACAAACATCAATAACTGATCAGTTCTCTCTGACAGCCATATGATCAGCTGATCCCTCTGTGATATTGTGTCTGCCTCATAACGCTGACAGGTCAGCCAATCATCAGCAGTTTTTTCTGTCTCTGAATGAACTCAGTTTGTTCTCAGCTCTTCTCTCTGATTCTGCTGCACTGACTTCACTTAAACTTACAGAGTTCAGATCTTAGCAAGAAAACAAGTCAATAAAAATCAAACTCAGATCAAACAGTTTGAACCAATCACAGATCAATGATTCTGTCATGGTTATGTTGAAATGACTAATAAAGTTAGTAGTGTTCTTACATTATTGCTGCAGGTCCATGACTGTAAGGTGGAGGTGTTTGTGTAACTCCGTCACTCCTCACAGACACACAGCTGGATGCTGCTCCGTCCTCTTCCTCCATCTTCTTGATGTCAGGGTGGAGTTAGTCTGAGAGGTAAACACACACACTCAGAGGTGCTGTTGTACTGGAAGCATCACACTGACGGCTTTCTAATGTTGGAGCTTTGGCCCTAAAGTCCAAACCAGTTATTTTAGAGGCTCAACGTCTTTAAAAAAACACCAAAACCATCACATTATTTAATAAGTACATGATCAGGTGGATGAAGGAACTCAGTGTGTTTGGGATCATCATCATGGTGAGGAGCCCACATGTTACAGCTCCTTTGGAGAGAAGCTGAGGATCACTGCAGGAAGTGAGCTCATGAAACCAAACTGCTGTTTGTGAGCAGCATGACTCTGTTATTGGACCTGCTCTGTGTTCTACATATGATCAATACTTCAAATATCTGTAAACATCTCATCTTATATTTGTTGCACTTGGTCACATCTGTCTTTAAAAATAGATTTTTAATGTCACTGAGAGTTCTTTTCTACCTTTATTGATTTATTTTGGAATAAATTAAATATAAAGGTGCCAAAAACTGCCTGCAGCTTCTGCTCTGTGACAGGAAACTACTGTCAGGCTCAAAATGACTTCAGATTATTCATCACAGAGTGTTTATAGGTCACAGGACACGTTACAGTTTCACTGTCGATGTTTTAGTTTTAAAAGAAATGCTGTGTTAAGGTCTTACTGTGAATCTGCGCGCTCATTGGCTAATAACTTGAGACTGACAGGTGGTTATCCAATCAGCGTGCGGCCTCACACGGACATAAAACTCTTAAAGTTTGTTTCTGAAGGGATTTTCAGATCAGACCTGATGTTTCTGCCTACAGCCTGTTTACCGATATAATCAATATCAGACATCAGAGCAACAGAAACCTCGGTGATCAGGACGCCGGGACTGAGAACAGGAAGTGGCTCAAACAGTTTAAAGTCAGCCTGAAAGGAGTTTCTGTCGCCATTTTTTTGTCGTGATAAGGGCGGGTCTTACTGTGAACCTGCGCGCTCATTGGCTAATAACTTGAGATTGACAAGTCGTTATCCAATGAGCGCGCGGCTTCTCCCAACATAAAGTAGTTTCCTTTGAAAAACCAAAGTCTGATTATTTTTGCCTCCACTGACGGAGCCTGTTGTTCCCGCCACAGAGACACAGTAATGTCAGAGCGGTGTTTACACTCACCTGCCTCAGCACAGCTCTCACTCTCCTCCTGCTCTCTCAGCTAAACTCACTTCCTCTCTACTTACAGGAAACCAGCGCTCAGAGGAGCCGACCGGCCTCACGTTTCACCCACAGACACGAACAGCGTGGAATTATTTTATGTCATAAGAAGAAACATATTCATGTTAACACTCACCTGCCTCAGCTCCACCTTCCTCCTCCTGCTGCTCTGAACGGAGGATCAACACTTTCACTTTCACTGCTCCTCCCTAAACACAGAGGATGCTGGGACTTGTAGTTTTTACCTTGTGTGATATTTATGGCTGTGACACTAAATCACAGCATGTAAACTTCCTGCAAACATGTCACAGGCGATAAAAGTTTCACATTAAAGGTGAAGTTATTTTTCTGTCTCATGTTCAATAAACAGTGAGCTGGGAAAACTGAAGAACAGACTTCAGACGTTCCCTGCAGAGTTTCTGCTGCTCGGTCGTCTGCATGTTGCTGAGACTGAGCTGATGATGAAGCTGTGATGGGTTTATGGCACGTTTGGTTCTGGAGAAGAGTTTTACTGTCGGTGCAGGTGAAATGATCAGAGGTTACAGCCTCTGGTTAAAGTGGAGGCAGCGATCAGGACGGCTGAGCAGCAGAGGTCTCGAGGGTCCTAAAGTGTAAAAGCATCAGAATCAGAATCAGAAAGGGTTTTATTGCCAAATGTTGAGCAGGTTTACAACATTAGGAAATTGCTGCGGTGCTTCAGTGCAAACATATTGTCATAAATTACGCTTAAATAGACATGAAAATAAAAATAAGAATAAGAATTAAAAGTGCTAAGTAGATAGATATATACATGATATATACATGAGTGCAGGTGCCAAACATGGAATGATGCAGTGAACACAGCGTAGGGTGTTAGTGGTGGGAACAGTCATACGGTTATTGTTCATGTGTCCAACAGCAGAGGGGAAGAAACTGTTCTTATGGCGAGAGGTTCTGGTGCGAATGGACCGGAGCCTCCTGCCTGAGGGGAGCAGGTCAAACAGACTGTGTCCAGGGTGAGAAGGGTCAGCTGAGATCCGAGCTGCGTGCCCCAGTGTCCTGGAGGTGTACAGGTCCTGCAGAGATGGGAGTCTGCAGCCAATCACCTTCTCAGCAGAGCGCACAACACGCTGCAGTCTCTGTTTGTCCCTGACAGTGGCTCCAGCGTACCACACAGTGATGGAGGAGGTGAGGATGGACTCGATGATTGCAGTGTAGAACTGCATCATCGTCCGTGTTGGCAGGTTGAATTTCTTCAGCTGCCTCAGGAAGTACATCCTCTGCTGGGCTTTCTTAATGACGGAGGTGATGGTGGGCTCCCACTTCAGGTCCTGGGTGATGGTGGTACCCAGGAAGCGGAATGAGTCCACAGAGGTGATGGGGGTGTCAGACAGGATGATGGGGGGGAGTGGAGCTGTGTGCGTCCTGAAGTCCACAATAATCTCCACTGTCTTCTGGGCATTCAGCACCAGGTTGTTGTGGCTGCACCAGGACACCAGACGTTCAACCTCCCTCCTGTAGGCAGACTCATCCCCGTCCGAGATGAGTCCAATAACGGTGGTGTCATCAGTGTTAGTAACACAAAGATCACAGAATGGGATCATCCACACAACACTAACATCTAAATCCACGGCAGGAACTCTTCCAGTGTCCTGAAAAATCTGTGTGCACGATGCTGAGATTAAAATCTGTCTGCTCATCTTAATGCAATATTTACTAAAGTCTGGTAGAAGTTTTACTGATTTCCAGTCCACTTAGCAGACGTGTGGATAGGTGGTGGGTTGTAGAGCAGACTGAAAGCTTTAAGTTCATCCTCTGATTAAAAACTCAGACCCACAGATACAGGAAGTATAACGCTGGTGTAAGAAAGGAAACAGCAACACGGCAGCCATCTTTTTCCTCCCATGATGACCAGTGTCCCAGCAGAAGCTGGGGTTTGTTAGATCCTGTTCGATCCAGAGGAAACAGGCTAAAAGAGTCGATCAGGGGGGATCATGGTTTTATTATGTGCTCGTTATGATTGAAGCTCTGGTTGTGTGTTAGAGACAGAACCTGCAGATTCCTCCACTCTGCCTCCTCCTCTGCAGGAATCAGCCTCTTGGCTGGTTTTATTCACCGACGTGAATAAAATCATCAAACTAATCCAAGTTCATTGTGAAATGCCTGAAAATGGAGGAATAAATCTGTCAGTTACCGTATAAAGTTTGAGTTTGTCAGTGTTTTACACGGAGACGGTCGTCAGATGTTGAATGTTTAGCATGAATGTTCCACATCTGGAGAAACCTTCAAGATTAAAGCCAGTGAAAAGTGAAGAGTTTCTGCAGCAGCCGCACTTCCTGCAAATCTGTTCTTTCAAAATAAAGTGAAAAGTCTAAATTTATATTCACGACAGGTTTAAAGGTGAAGGTGGTCACATGGTTTTAGTGGAATGCCTACGTGGGCGCGTCTGAGTGATTTTGATTCAGATTCGTGCAGCGTGGAGCAGTAAACACTTGTTTTTGTTCATCTGGACTCATGAAGGATTCCAGTTAGCACATTTCCAGCCAATGAAACGTAACTACAGATGAAGACAAACACATTTAAGCTGCCTGACTCTCGAGTGTGCACAGCAAAATCTCCAGTGTTAAATTAACACTGGAGAGTGTCTATATGGGTCCACACCTCTGAGTGTTAAATACAACACTGTTGAGTGTTAAATTAACACTTTTGACAGTGTTATATGTTTAAAAGTAACCTAGTCAGTTTTGAAGATTAACAAGATAAGAGATAAGATAAGATAAGATAGAACTTTATTAATCCCTCGGGTGGGTTCCTCTGGGAAATTCGATTTCCAAAAAAAGCACAGCAACGACCGAAGTTACAGTTACAGAATTGTTATATATATATAAATATATATATACACACGCACACACACACACACACACACACACACACATATATAAATACAGAAACAAATATAAATAAAATATACAAAGGGGATAAATAGAATAAATAGGAATAAAAAATAAAAATACAAGTGAATTGCACATTTCAAGTCTTGAGTCTATTGCACTGTTGACTATTTACAAAAAATATTGCACAAGGTATTGTACAGTGAGGTGAAGAGGCACTACAGCTTAGTTGTTCCCCCCTCCTTTGTCCTCCTGTTTCCCCTCCCTCTCCCCTCCAGAGAGGAGTTAAACAGTCTGATGGCGTGTGGGACAAAGGAGTTTTTAAGTCTGTTAGTTCTTGTCTTGGGGAGAAGCAACCTGTCACTGAACAGACTCTTCTGGTTGTTTATGGCCGTGTGCAGAGGATGCCTGGCATTGTCCATAATGTCCATCAGTTTCTTTAATGTCCTTTTCTCTGCCACTGTCACCAGAGTGTCCAGCTTCATGCCGACCACAGAGCTAGCCCTCCTGATCAATTTCTCCAGCCTGGAGAAATGGCTAACACTGAGCAGTGCTGATTTTCTAACACTGGAAAATAACTCAAAATGTTAGAAATATTCTACACACCCCCCCCCCCCCTCCCACTGTGAACATGAATTGAATATTCAGAAGACATTTGTTTAAATAGTTCTACAAATTGGAGCTGTTGGTGTGTCCTTGGATTGTGTGGTAATAATATTAGAGCCTGCAATCTTTCTTACTGAATCTCTACTATGAGTCATGTTACCTGAGATTAATTCTATGTTTACCTGTCAGCCTGGACGAATGTGCTGTGTGAAGGAAATTAAATTAAATCAGATCTGAACTGCATACAGTTAAGGAACCTGTTCATATTTGATTGAAATATGAACCAGTGATTTTTTTTGATTGCTGATTCCAAGAGAGTCTTTGTGGAAATCCTGTTTGGCTTTTTGTTATTTTAATTCTCTTCTCTGTTTTCCAGAACAGTTCTCCACAGTCGCTGTCCACATGGGTCAGTGGGACCAAGAAGCACTCTGCTAATGTGTGGACTCTGACCAGCAACATCCAGCAAGACCCAGACAGCATTTTCTATCTCCCAGCTGGAGTTTTTGTTTGTCTGTGACTAGGGATGGGTATCGAAAACCGGTTCTTGTGGAGAACCGGTTCCCACTGTTTCAATTCCTTGGAACTGTTTGCCATTTTTGCAAACGATTCCCTTATCAATTCCAGTCGCCCCGAATGACGTCACCACATTGCGGAGCATCATTTACCTGGCAGGAAACACGGCGCCTAAGCGGCTCAAACGCTCAAAAGTTTGATTATACTTTACGAGAACGGATGACAACAGGGGAACTTGCAATACTTGCAAAGTGGATATTTCATTTAAGGGAGGAAACACTACGAATATGCAAAAGCATTTGCTCACAAAAGACGCGATGACCTTAAATGAATCTCGTGAATCTCAACCCAGCAGCAGCAGTAACGTTTGCACGTCCTCTCCCGTTAATGCGGCAGGTAAATAATCAACTAACAGTGCATATTATGTTAGCGCGATCTGCCTTATTACAAAACCTGCTATTACTGTGCATTTAGGTGACCATGATGAGAGAGACAGACAGAGTCTGGCTGGCTCAGGTGCTGGCAGTTGTTGCTGCAGTCTACCGGTGTCCTTTCAGGCCAGGATAGACGAAGCAGTGACTAAGTTTGTGGTAAAAGGTTTGCACCCATTTGCACAGCAGATGCCCCTGATTTTCGGTAAGTGAATGTGTTTAATTGTAGGCAGGGTGTAATGGAGGAGGTCACTTTAAGAGGGATGGACTTGACCTCCTGACTATGAATGATGTAGATGATAAGGTGCTGACTCTATGAATCCACAATCTCAACAGGGTTGTCCGATAAGAACAGATGGCGTATCCACAAAATCCACTGCCACTCAGGTATCTGCCGTTCACTCATTTATTAACAAGAATCCGAAGCACACATCCATAATGTGAGTGAGGGGATTTAACAGGCTGTAAAATGCTATATGCCGTGTGGTGAGTGATGGTGTGGTTTCTGTTGGAAAGAACATAAAAGTCTTCCATAATTATGTGAACAGAGTGAATTAAATGTGTAATACAACAATACAAACAATACTGGATAGTGGAACATTCAACCAAAATAAGGGAGTGTCAACAAATGCTAATTTTACTATTTACATAAATCCTAACTAGGCACTTTACATCAGAGCTAACATGAGAAATTAGTGACGGTCCCTTAATGACCGCACGGCAGAGGCTGCTTCGCAGTAAACGGCAGTAACAATCGGTAAACAAAGTATGCGCCAAGGATTAAACAGGGGAGGATAATGGCCGCAGCAAAGAACAAACACGATAAAACACAGAAACTTACAGTCTCATGGACGCACACCGCTAACAGCATTAGAAGGAACGAAAATCCACACGGTGAGTAAACTCTGCTGACTCTTCCCACCTGCAGCTCCGACCGAACTCTCTGCGTCGACGTGTGCGTAGTGATGAGGTAGAATTGTGTCTTCTGATTGGCGAAGAGAATGGGTTGCCTCACCGCTCATTGGCTAAACGGCAGCAGTATGCTGATATCTTACTCCGCAGATGTGGCTCCGTTCATGAGTTCTGCGAACTGGCTGGCCTTTTGTACACAGGGACATTACTGGATATTCTTGTGTAATTGCTACAGATTAATTTATGTTATACTTTGTTATTGCTACAGAAGAATATTTATTTTATTATTTTACATTTACAATTTCTTTTCCTGGGGACCCTGTGACACCCCATTGAAGAGCCGTAGGCTGGATCTCTTAAGATCTCACTGCTGTGTTTGTAAGGCCATGTTACTCCTAAATTTATATCTTGTTCAAAGAGAAGCTATAAAACAAAGTTCTAAGCTAATCGACCTTAGTGTTCTCCTTTTTTAAAAAGAATAGATAAAGAATCGAATCGTTAAACAGAATCGAAAATGGAATCAAATCGTGAAAATCTTATCAATACCCACCCCTATCTGTGACTGGAGAGTCAGATTTTTGTTGAGCTTCACACTTGCAGAGGTAAGTCAGTTTGCAGAGATCCCTCCCACCCTGGCTTTTATGTCCTAGATTTCTTATCTGAAACAGTAATATTTCAGTGACTGCTGCTTATACCACACGTTAATACACGCTACTGATCCCTGATGGGAGAATCATCAATTTTGGCAACAAAGAAGCCTGGTGGATGTTTGTTTACAGTCTGATGATGGGACATCATGCTCTGCATCTTCAAAGTTTGCCTCCTCATTATTATTCATACCCAGTAATGTGAAGTATGCTCATATCTACTATAACTGAACCAACCTGGTGCTCTTCATTTATGGAGGCTGTTGAGTCTGAATGTTGTGTATCTCGTGTTCTCTGGGCTTTGTCCTCAGTCTTTTCGCAGGATCAGAAAACAAAACCAGGAGGCGCGTAAATGTTTCTTCTCCATGATGTTTCTTCAAATGTTTCTTCTGGATGATGATAAGACTGTGACACGGGATGCCACCTTTGGTCTTGTGATGAAGCAAAGGTCAGGAAGAAGTGGGATTAACTGGTACCCACATCTGAGAAGGATGTACAGGGGCACCTGCAGCCAAATCCAAGCTTCAGGTTAGTTGTAGTTGCAGAACGCTATAGACTGAGACAGCTGAGGCATCAAATGTTTGATTAAACGGATGAACAAGAGAAGTTTCTTCCCCATAATTATCACTTCTTTGTCACGGCGGGGTGCGCCGGTGTGTAATGGAAACAGGACCCAAAAGCAGATGAGGACGAGGAGTTGAAGGTTGAACAGAAAAAGTGATCCTTTATTAGATGACGGCAGAAGTAAACCAGGAAACCAAAGTAAACTGACAAGACACTAAGAAACAAAATACTAAACGGTACTGAGACCAAAAACTATAACTATGACTGAGGTGGAAATAAACAGGCTAAGACTATGACTAACGTGGAAATAACAGACGAAAACTAGACCTATGACTGAGGTGAGGTAAACAGACGACCCGACAATGACATGCAGAAAACAGAGGGCTTAAATACATACATGAGGTGATCAGGGGAAGTGGAGACACATGGGGGAAACAGCTGACTGACATAAACCTAAATGACAGGACCAGGAGGAGGAAAGCTAAATACAATGAACAAAGAACACATGACACTGTCAGAATAAAACGGGAAATACTAAAACTAGACATGACAACACAACTTAACAGACCTAATACGTGAAGAATAATACAAGAACCCAAAACATAGAAAACCAAGGGAACAATAATAAATAACAGCTTAAACTAAAGCTAGATAGGAAATGACACAAAACTAATCACATATCAAAATGAGACAAATACAAAAATGAACTCAGAGCGCTGGGTCAGAGACCCAGCCTGTGACATTCTTAAAATCTGTAGCAACTTCAAGTCTGTCAGCGTGCTGAGCATGCTCAGAATGTGACAATATATTTTTGTTCAATATTTAATTTCTTTCAGTTGCAATTGTTAAATGAAAAAAAAAGAAAAAATATATTCTTATAATTTAGCAAACTAATTTATCAAAAAAAATATACATATATCTGTATTAGTTTTAATAAATTAATTTGACACCTGTATTGAAAATACCATATTGTATTCATACAGAATCAGTTTGGTATCATTGTTTGTCTGATTGTTGAAACTAAGAGCTGCTTTGATCTGTTAAGATCTAAAGTATCCAAAGTTGAGCTCTGATGTTTCTTCACCCCTGTGTGTGTGATATGTGATTCCTACATGCTGGCAGAGCAGAGCGGCAGTTTGTGCTCACAGATGGTGACGGTGTGGAGAGACGGTGGTGTTTCCTCAGAAGAACCAGCAGAGTCACTTGCTGACTGATGTTTGTCTGCACTGCACAGAGGAAATCAACTGACCGAGGTTTGTCCAGTGACGTGTTATGAAATGTATATTTTGGTTTTATGCTTACAGTTATGATTTTCTTGACAGAGGCTCTGCAGAGGTTAGACAAAGCAGAGAAAGAATGTGCTTTACATTTTACTGTGATTTATTGAGATATTTGTTGCCTGATGTTCAGCAGGAATGGAGAAATAGAATCAAAGGGAGATGTTTTTGCTGTTTTTGTAATGATGTAAGTAAATCTTCAATATTATTTATTTTCTTGGTTATATTAGGAGTGTTTCTGAGTGAGGGCGGAGGAGTCATCATCCAGGTAAAGTGACGTGGATCAGTGGATACACTTGTCTCCCCTTTAAAGGAGACGATCCAAGTCATCCTTAAATGTTAGTGCTTTCAAATACACAAACATTTTTAAAGGACAAAAATGAACATCCAACTTTGACTGTAATACAAAATAAATCTTTGCATGTGTGTTTTCAAACTCTCAGATGGGCAGCATATCAGTCTTGGACTGTCTAACCTGCCGGAGCAGCACTGAATGACCACCACACACGAGCATGTTCCTGCAACATTCAGCATCTGATCCTTCATCTGTGTGCTTCTGCTTTTGGTAAGTAGAGTTACCCAACTCCAGTATTTCTAAACACATGCCATCCATTTCTAACGGCCTGGTTACTTCCTGTCAGTTACTTTAGAAACCATGTGGTCACCTGACCTAACACTGTTTCTTCTTCTTCCCCTTAATGTTCAAGTGTCACGTGTCAAACAGCTGGAGAGGAAACTACACCAGTGTACTGGGATGTTTCACCAACACGTGCCAGATGCTGTTCCTTCATGGTGACATCACCAGAGACAGCCCCACCCACCTCAGGACCTCGCCATTGATCATGATGATTATAATGATGACAGCGAGCGGAACTAAGACTGTAAAAATCCACGACCAGAATGTTTCTTTCTAATTATGAATGAATACTGAGAGCCTCTTTCTGTGTTTTGTCTGTTTTGGGGTTGTTTTTTTTACCTCATTTGTTACTAACAAAGTTCACAAACTCACACAGTTTACATTCTGTATGTTTCCATCTTTACCAGCCACACTCTAACTGCATTTAAGAAAATAATCCTTAGAAATCGTCGTTTTTCTCTTTTGTAATTGATGATAATTCAGTGAATATACTGCGCTGCTTCCTTCTATTGCGTCACACATTGCTTTAAGTTTTTCAGTGTCCAGTTATTTTTTACTGCTGTTTGAATTCTCTGTATGTTTGACCCTGTAGTCTGTTTGATGGACTGCTTGTCTTCCTGTTTGTTACCGCCGCCTGTTTTTTAATAAAGATTTGGATTTCTGACTTCAACACAGCCTCTGCGTGTCCTCCCTTTGTGTCCTCTTCCTCTGTGAATGTGCTGCATGTGTCACAGATTCCTTTTATTAACAGCTTTCCCACAGTGAGTTGCATCAGCATTCATTCACAGCACATTTCAGAAGGATTCAGATTAATACAGTGATCTTACAGTCAGAATGATCCTGACAGAGTGCCACTGTAAATGATCTTTCATCAGGTACATTTTAAAGTTCAGTATTTCAAAGCAGGAGTTATGAAGAATCATGCTGGCATTAGGACTAATAATATGTACTTACAAAGTCAAAGTTTTTTAATTATGCTAGAATATTGGAAGACAATCAACTTTTAGTGTTTTACGCATATTAATTATTCTGAAATAGAGACGGTGACCCTAACTGTACAGAAGCACTAAACAACTGACAATCTAACAGACATCATTGGCCTGAGCCGTCATGCACAGTGAGTCTGATCCTTTGCTGTGAGAGTCTGACAAGCATGTTTCTGGTCAGTTTGGAAGAAATAATATCACAATGTTGATCTTTCTTTCCAATATTCCTTCTCTTTTACAATATAAACTGTGATCAAAGGTACTTATGTTCACAGCATGTAATAATACTGACAGTCCAGGGCATTGTGGTCTGTTGAGCTAGGGTTAGGGTTAGCAATTCAGACATATGTAATCAATATTAAACGTCTCTGACGTGGGCCACAACCCAGAGTCTTCATCATTAAATCTCTGGTTGCTTCGTTTTTCTATCCTATATCAGATACTTTAAGGTTAGGTTAGGTGAAGTTGCATTCTCATGGTGAGGCAAAATGCTTTATGTGTGTGTGTGCGTGTCATGAACGGCTATAAAAGGCCTATAATTAAAGAACAAAGTGGGGTTTGAGTTCGAGTTGCGGCAGACTGTCACTACTTGTAAATGGAACGCGGCCTTCCTGCGGCGGACAGCTAATAACAGGAATCGGACGCGGTCCACCCAAGTCCACAGCAACCACCATAGCAACCGCCTAGCATGACCTTAAAAACACATTCTGTCTTCATAACTATCAAAAACATGAAATGATTTGCAAAGTGTGAAAGTGTTACAGCTGCAGAGAGCTATGGCGGTATCTTTGGAAGCTGTTTACATAGCTAATAATATACGATGTAACCATGGAGACAGTCAGTCACGTGAGCTAGCGGTGCATGTTTACTACAGTGAATAAGGTGATTGCGTGCACAGCGTCCACACGCTGCAGAGGGTAAAGACATTACTTCAATATTGTTTTATATTGATGTATATTTGCCTTCTGTTGACCATCACCTCAGGTTCACATCACAGTTTCAGCAGACAGATGCACACTGTCTAAATATGAACACATTCAAAAACTCATGTCTCAGAAATAAGCACAGCTGTTCATGTTTGTCATTAGAGTTTTATTTGTAAGAAAATTATGAGCTTCATATTGTGCATCAAATAAAAGAACATTTCACAACTCTAAGTCAACAGAAACAGGAAACAGAAATGTCTCTAATGTGTACAGTGTAGTGTAAGCATTAAAAGATCATAAAGGAAACACTAACATTTATGTGAAACTAATTGTAATAAAAAATGAACAGGTGCTTTATAGATGTAAAAGAAAGAATCTGAAAACAACACTTTTTTGGTCTAAGTGATCAAAGTAGAAAACAGAACTGATGTTCAAGAACAAACCGTAGCTGCACTAATATTACACATCTCCATCGTTGTACTGAACAGACATGTTGCTTTTAAAACCACATGCAGTGTGTGACCGTGACTGTTCACTGAGACCATGAACGCCACTTCGCTGAAGCCTTCGCCTTCTTCTTCTTCTTCTAAATTGGAAGCAGAAGGAGCACGAGCTGCTTTGATCTACTGAAAGGAAAAAGCAGAACATCTGAGCTGAAACCAGTCAGCTGAAATCATTAAGACAGGAACAAATTCAATGCAGTGTCTCACGTATCTTAGCCTGTTACAACTGTTGATTCAAGCTAAATACGGTTAACACACAGTGTCAGGGAGCTCCAGTGTGGGAACTAGTGGCTTTAGGTTTGTAGTCATTTAACTTTCATCCATTCATTCATTTAATTCAGGAAGAAGAAATGCCAGGTTGATGCAGGCTGGTTACATGCATTTGGTCCCATGCTGTCTTTAACTAAATGACTTGGTTCACTTTATGGCTGGGCTGTATGTGGGGTTATATCATGTTATTTGGGCAGGAGTACCTGTCCCCTGTTAGACTTAGAAAGTTTCTCCATAAGTAGAGTTTCTAACTCTTATAGCACATCTGTGGCTGACAGCTTTTTGGTGGCTCTTTTCTCTTTGTGCTGAATATCAACACTGAGATTTCTTAGACTGTAAGCTTTACTTCAGCACAACCAGTTGTAGAAGCTGCCACTCCAAATGTCTTTTGATAACAAGAAAAAAATACCTTTTCAGTCCACGGCCTGAAGTTCTTCTCTGACATCTTCTGCCATCAGCTTTGTCTGCTGGTTTGAAGACAATAAACCAGAAAAAAGATGATTTAGTCACTTTGTCTGCATCATGCAGCTCGAATGTGTCGTGTAACGATGTTGAATAGCCGTCGTTATCCTTCTGCTGTGTCAGTAGGATTGTACTGTACAGCATCTCATTGATATGTGAGGAATGCTAATGTAACACGATAACAGACTTACATCATTAAAACATAAAGGACAGGAGATATTTAGATATTTTTATATTTATATTACATTTTATAGCTGACGGATATTACTAAATAGATAGAATTTACTAAATAGCTGGATGAACATGAAAAATATGTCTATAATAACAAATGACCATGAGAGCCAGTAGAATTAATTCAACTGGACACTCAAACGACGTCCTTAAATGCTCTTTAAGTGGCAGAACAAACGAACAAACACTTAATCGCTTACTTGAGATGAAATCTGCTCAGCTACTTTGAAAACAGCTTCTAACTGGTTCCTCCTTTAACAGGAGGTTTTTCAGACTACATGTAGCTGTCCTCTATGTCAGCTCACACATTTACATTTATGTCACACTTATTTCTGCTTTCCCATTTTATAATTATTACTTACATTTTGATTAGATACCTTCAGTTTGTAAATGATCAGATTACATAATTGGAATACAATGTATCCAATTCAGGGTTGCGGGAGGATGAAGCCTATCCCAGCTGATACAGGACAAAGACAGGCTGCCAGTTTATTGCAGGGCTAACACAATATGTGTAACAGAAAATCCACTTAAATGTTTGATATTTCTTATAATAAGCATAATTATGACTATTATTTAAAGGTTTCTTTATAAATACATTTTGATTTTTTATAACCTCTAAAATATAAACCTGAGCTGTTAAATTCTGACCTCTGACCTCACTGCAGCTCCTTCTTGGAAGTACGTCTGCTTCTTGTCTTCCCCCAGTGTTGACCGCCTGCCCTTGATATCACGTACTGTACCTGAGGAACAGAAAAGGACAAACACTTGCCTTCATTTAAGAAGTACATTCATACAGAGGTAATATATGGAATCACACTAGTTCACCCTTTGGGAGAAATCAGTTCCTGTGAAACATTTCTGTAAATGAACATCATGTGGAGAATGAATGAAATGAGTTCTTCAGGTGACTCAGCAGTCCCACACTGACAATTGAAATCTAGTTAAACTATTAAGCATATTTGCTCTTCTGAAATCTGTGTTACACAACAACAAACATAAATTAGTAACAAAAATACAGCTGAGTAGAGGCTTTACAAACCACCAGCAGCCATAATGCTAAATTTTAATCTTCAAATGTTTCTGAGCCGTCTTCAACCTGCTTTTAACACATTAAAGTCCCACAGTCAGTGCAGCACTGGTGTCAAGCCAGCCTCCAATTCGAGACTTGCAGTCAAGCCAGCCTCCAGTTTGTTTTACGTTCCCTGTGTATTCAAAGTATTACGGGAATGGATGTGGAAACCGGATTTCAAAATAAAAGCCAACTTCGAGTGAATTAACAGATATGTTTTTTTTTTGTTTTTTTTCTTTTTTCTACTTTCTTTTCTTTCTATTTTTACTGCACTTTACATACGTCAACATGTCAAACTGTTTGCAATCTATCTAAAAAGAAACCAATTCAAAGCACGGGCATGGAGGACTTCCTGGAAAGTTAGCTGGGAATTTTTTGGCTTCAATTTCACACATATTTGAAGTGCTTTGAGGAAGTTGTGCATTTACTGTCTTTTAAGTAACTCACTCTTGGGATCCGCTTGAATGTATGCTAGTTTCTTTCCTAATTAAATCATGTGAATGTCACCTTGTGGCTTGGTATTCTCAGCAAAACCATGCAGGTAGGTGTTGTGGAAAGGACAGAGAGGAGCAGCATTATAAACAGTAGGTGCTGTAAAAGGTGGTGTTTGGCAGGTGAGTCAGTGGCTCCTAATATAGAGCCAAGTAGTAGTTGTGGGTGTTAAGTGTTAGAGGTGTGACTGGACTTTTTTTTTTTTGTTTTTTTTTTGCCCTGTCCCGTTTGGCTCTTTTGCCATCAGAATTATTGTCTAAAGGCAAAGAAAGATGCCCAACGGATTTACTTTACCAAATTGACCATCCCAGCCTTGCCGTAATGGTCCATTTGATTCACCTTTTATTGTTTATTTTATTTTCACTTGCTGAATACGGGACAGACTTGACTGGGGGAAAGAAGGGGAGAAAGAAAGAGGGAAAGAGAAACAGCTGAGAAGAGGGACGGGGGAGAAGGGCAAAAAACAAAAACCAACAGAATGGGCAGAAAAAGAAAAAAAATGCATCTAATTAACAATTAACAGATATGTTAAGAACATAATAACATATAATTTAGGCTTTTTTATTTTATTTTACAAACTCTAATGAACGATCTATATGACACAGCCTTGTACCCTAATTGTGCCCTGTCACTATCAAGGCCATCTTAGTTTGGATTTCAAAGTAAAAGCCCTGTGAATCTTCATTTTTGAACTACTCTTTCAATGACTTCATAATGCTCTGAAAAGCAAAAGTCGTATTTCCAAATACTATTCGAACTTTGTATCAACACTTTCCAACCGCAGTCTTTTTCACAGTGATACCATATCAATATCAAGTCAGTCTGATTTTACTTTTCATAGTAATGGCCCTTTGAAATTGACGATATTTGACTTAATCTTCTAACGATTCAAAATGCTCTAAAATGAAAAATTCTTGTTTCCACAGGGTAATTCCACTTTAGATCAACAGTATACAACCCCACAGTGATACCATATCAATATCAAGTAATTCTGATTTTGCTTTCAAAAATAAAAGCCCTTTCAAATTGTCCATAATTGACCTAACTTTTAGTGATTTCAAAATGCTCTAAAATGGAAAGTTCCTGTTTCCACAGGGTAATTCCACCTTAGAATTATTCTGAAATGTTTTTTTATTCTTTCTGTTACTCACATTTATGTTTTGATGTGCAATGGTGTTAGTTTGAATGACATCTCCAAGGCCCTTTAATTTATAATTGTCTTTTTGGTTTTTTCTTTTTACTTTGTTTGTCAAGTATTCACCACATTTAAAACCCACAAAAAAAAGACAATAGTTAACTTTAAAATTAGTACAGAGGTGGACAATAAACTCAGCTGTGGTGTCTTTCGTCTTATGCAGTCAGAGAGATTATTGAATGTTTGGGTGGATGTATTTTCCTCTGTGGTGGGTTACGATGTGCGCCCACCACCCAAGGCTCCGTGGGGCTTGGTGGTGGTGCTAATGTAGGCCCCCGTCCGGATGGGCCTTTGTGGCTTCCAGGGGTGCCTACTTGGGTCAGCGGGGGACCTGGCCCCACGAGAGAGTACTTTGCCTTCACTTCCCTCCCCTCCTCATCCCCACTCCATCACACCGCCACACATGCAGGGCTTTGGCGTACAGTTGTTTCACTAAGGTGGGTGTGAGACATTCCTGCTGTGTCCCCTTCCGACCACCTGTACCTCAATTTTATTCCACAATCTATACATCAACATCACTTGTGCTGGGCATGCTGAATGGCGTCCAAGGGATGGTCTGTGTATTCAACCTCTCCTAAGTTGCCGGTGCCCACGTCTCAATTTTAAATACATGTAGATGGTAATGTTTCTTGGCAGGGGCCGTGCTGACACCAATATTTATTCTCTACTGTTACTTATACTTATCTAGGTTGTGGATGTGATACTTGCTGTTGTGTATTGTGTTATATTTTTGCTTGTTTTCTTTTCTGTTTTTTTCTTCCAGTAGGTAATCCAATGGAATTTACTGTCTTGTGTCACCGTCCCACATCCCCTCTGTTTTTCCCCATCTTTTGAACGTCTCTTGTCTAAGTCTTAATATTTCCTATCAACCACTTATGTGTATTCCTTTGATAATAACTGCAAATTTAAATTTTACAATAAAATGATTGAATAAATAGAGATATTTTAAAATTTTAATCAAGTGGAGCAATATTGCAAAGCCATAATGGTCCACTTGAAAAAAACAAAATCTGTTGGAGAGCCTATACCGCCCACTACTGGACATGCGAGCTTTGAGTGTCTGACTCTGTCGACATTCCAAAAACTAGAGGTGAAAACATGTCATTTTGAACATAAAAGTCTTGTGCAGAAAAAATGCCGAAGAAGGAGAAGGGGTGAGTTCGTTTTTTAAGTATAAACTTTAAATATTAACTTTTAAAATTTGCTAACAAAGTAGTTCATCTCCAATTACATGTAATTGAGTAATCAAGTCTTGTAGCTAGGGATGGGTACCGGTGTCATAAACGGTAGTAACCAGACCGAAAAGCAGCACACATTTCAGTGCTTTATTTCGGTGCTTTTTTTTCCTGAGCTGTGATACACTTCTAGCCAATCATTTTATGTTTCTGAGGATAGTAGGCGGGTCCAGGTACGTACGTTCTTTTAGAGCAGAGCTACAGATTAAAAATGCCCAAGATGAAGCGGTCAAAAGTCTGGCTGTACTTCACAGCAAAATATGCAAACTCAGCAGCCTGCAACAAGTGCTTTAAGCTGATACTGTGATACTGTCAAAGGAGGTAACACCTCGAATCTGATGAAACACCTGGCAACGCATAGCGTTTTTTTTAAAAGCCGAGAAATGCGCCGTATTTGATAGCTTGCTGCGAGACCTCACACCGAGCGCATCTACTGCGGGTGTGGTGCCTGTTATCGGACCCGGATTTAGCAACATCCCCAAAAACCCGAAGAGTAGAGTCCTGGCCCCTAGCCCTGCCAGTGTAGCAGAAATGATGAGGATGATGATGCAGCAGCAGCCGTTCTTCTCTGCGTGAGTAGCTTAATGTTGTTCGTGTGTAATTTACTTTGAGTAGGCTAACCACGTTATTACATTAATGCATGTAAGGTGAACTAGCAAACATCATCATAGCTACATGCGGCTGTCTTCTTGTTTGATGGCAGATACTCCCTTCACCCTGGCCAAAAAGGCTAAAATGACCAAAGAAAAAGTGGAAAACAGCTGAACATGAGAGGATTTTGGACAAAGTTTGTGTTTTTTCCATTGTTTAAGCACTGCTTCCAGCCAGGAGTGATACCATATATGCCCCATAGCTGTAGAAAAGGCTAACATTGTTATCTTTTTACAAAAAACCAGCTGAACATGAGTGGTTTTTGGACCAATTTTATGTTCTCCATTCTTTAAGCACCGGTTTGAGCACCGTTTGAGCACCGGCACCGTTTCAAAAGTACCGATTTGGCACCGGTATCGGATAAAACCTAAACGATACCCATCCCTACTTGTAGCCTAGCCTAAGATATTAGCTAGTTTATTTCTGATTGTAAAAATGTCTTTTTTCTTATGTGTAACACTTAAAATTACATTTATTTCACCATATTTTTTCGATAACAGGCTTCGCTATGAGCAAAAACAAAAAAAGATTTGCGCACAGGACTCAGGCAAAGTTGTAGCATACGGCAGAAATTAATTAACACGTGTTCTATAACAGGCACATCTGTTGCTAACAGGCAATGGCTTTTTAACATCAAGTGCTGCACATTTTCTTCAGGGGCATTGCATTTCACAAAAACATGTTCAAATAGTACTTGAATAGAAACAAAGTTGATAGTTTTGTAATTAGTGGCACCGATTTAAAATTGTTCTCAATTCATTGAGAATATTATACATATTCTTTATAAAATGTTATGATTTCAATTATATAAATGACAATGTAATGATTTCTTTTTTACACTTAGAGTCTACCGCTTCTGCTTATTTGGGGTATGTATTTTTTTCTTCTTTTCTTTCATATACATTTTCCACGAAAAATAAAACTGAAAATGCTATATCTTCTGTTTTAGAACAAAAATAAAACGATTACAATCAATGAAATTATTGAAACTGTGGAACAGCTGAAAAAACATGGCATCCAACTGGAGGACCATGCACTTCATAAAGAAGGCCCCTGGGGTCAAGTTTGCCTGACACTTGGTATTCAGAATAATCAAAATAACCGCTACAGAATTTGTGATGCATTTCGTCAGGTTAGTTCTTTTCACTTATTTTTAAAAAATATATATTGTATTAAATTATTTAGTTAAAATCAAATTTATTAAAAATGTATGCCTGTTCTCTACAGAACTTGTCTATACCAGTCAAAGGGGATTCAGATAATGGACAAAAGCCACCAGAGCAGGTTCCATAAATAAAATTCTATGTGTTTGATATCAAATATGTTGGTATACCAAATTTTAGTCAATGTGTTACTGTTGAAATTATCCCTAAAATTAATATTGTTACGGGTAATGTCATTTTCAACAGGAAGAACTATCAGCTGCCGCTTCTCTGTCACCGGACATCTCCTCGCAGGAAGATGGACAGCTGTCTCCTGCGCAGGTCAGTCTGTCTGTACTATCATAATTTCTCCTTAACACTTCCATGTAATTACACTAAAGTTACACCTCTCAACTCATGTAATAGCAACCAGAAGAACTATCAGCTGCCGCTTCTCTGTCACCGGACATCTCCTTGCAGGAGGATGGACAGCTGTCTCCTGAGCAGGTCAGTCATTAAAAATGCTTTCACATAAGTTATGATTGGCGCTAGGATCATTGTTTAAATGACCACTTTATGTTACATAAAAAATATTTTTAAAAACACAATATACAATTAAATAAAGAATTTTATCAAATGTTGTAACATAGAATGAAATTTATATTTCATGACACTTCTCAACATGAATTTTTGCTATATATTCTGACATTAGAAACACTGGTTGTTAATATACTTAAAATACACAAGTATTTCAGGTATATTTACTGATATTACGGTAGTTATGTAACATGGACAAAATGTTTTCTCACAAAATAAATTTTTCCTCTTATTTAGCCTAACAGCAACTCATCTGATGATGGATTCATAAGAATCAGGGTCCCACTTGCAACAATTTTTTTTTCCTGAAAAGGAAAGAATGGACTAATATAAAAAATAAGAGATCCCAAAGAGGATACAAGGGACTACAGTGGACAAATCTGATTTCAGACGGAATACGGACAGTGTTTCCATATTGTTCCTTTGCCTTCAAAAGGCACAGAGTCAAGGCTTTGGACTCAGTAAGAAAGGGCCCTTTCTTCTGGTGTCTGGGTTACTGCAGTTTTGAGGATTGTCCAGTCACTGTCACTGTCACTGTAGATAATGAAGACGATCTAAAGGCAAAAGTCAATTTTCAAGGTCTCGAGTGTGTGCACAACCACTATGAACTAAGAAGAAGACCTGTAAGAGCTCATAAGAGAGATAAAATTGGCCATGAATTGGAAAAGCAATTACCTAGAGCCATGTATCTGGAAACAATGAGCAAAATGGATGATGATGTTGTGCAATCGGGCTGTAGAGATGAAGTTCCAACTCCTCAAGTGTTGAGAAACATAGCCTTGGAAATCCGAAAGAAAAGTCGTCTTCATCATAATGAGATTATGAGTCTCCAGTTAATGGTGGCAAACAAGAAGAACAACCCAGAGGATGTATTGCAGAAAGTGATGTTACATCCAAAAGGTGTTTTTTTATGGTCTTCCAGGAGCATTGAGATTTTCCAGAGCTGCTGTCGGGAGGACATACTTTATTTGGATGCTACAGGAAGTATCATGAAAAAAAGAAAGGGTTCGCCTCCTTTCTATGTTTACGAACTTGTAGTAAGAAATCCACGGAAAACATCCTCTCCCCTACCAGTGGCTACATATTTAACATGTGACCATACCACTGCCTCAGTTACATGTTTTTTGGAAGCATTTCTGACTGATGTTGCAAGGGCCTTTGGGCGCAAAGCCATGCGTTCACCTTTAATGCTTATGTGTGATGGATCTATGGTCCTAATGCAAGCTATCTGTTTAGCTTTTGCAAAAAAAATCTCTCTGACACAATAAATCATTATTATAACATCGCTTCGGGGAAAGGAAACAAGGAAGACTTCGAGGTTCCAATTCTTCACAGATGCCTTAGTCATGTTATGAAGAATGCCAAGGAGATCTGTAAAAAGTAGTAAGTGTAGTCCTTTTAATATGGTATTCACTAGTTTGTTTTTTATTGTGACATGTGACATGGCATTTCATTTTTCAATTTGGGAAAACATTATTACTGTTTTGGAAACACTTAAAGACAATTTTTTCTTTAACTGCAGTGCACCAAAGAACTACCATCTTGCAATGCACACTTTTGGAGTCTTCACTACTGCAACTTCCTTAAAAGACCTCACTGACATGGTTCAAAGTGCTGCAGTTGTTTTTGGGAGTCCGTGTAGTGGTGAGAATGTCGAAAAACATTTTCACAACCTTCAGTTGTTGATGCAGAAAGCCAATGTTGATGTTGATGGCAATGACAGAAACTCAAAAGCTGATGAGGACCTGAAGGTAAACTGAAGTCAATTTTTATTAAAACTAAAGGCTAAACTTTTGCCTCTTATATATCTTTTTAAATACTTTGGAATAGCATAATAACTGTACCCTCAAACACAATAATAACATGGACTGAACCACCACTCACAACCACTAGCACTTTATATAGCCTCTGTAGAAACTATCTACACCCTCACTTATCTTAACTGCACTACTGTATAGCTCTGTGTAAATAATCATTCTGTACATTCGATAATTTTTAATCCTACAACTGTTTACAACTTGCATAGTTCCCATTTCTGTATAGCTGTATATCCCAGATTCTGTAAAGTTATTTATTTCATATTCTGTATAGTTTTTCATATTTATATCCTGTTCATATCCTGTACATAGCTTGTACTCACTACAGCCTGTACATACTTATAGTTATAGAATATTCACAACATACTTCATACCGTGTACATTATAACATACCATAATAGACCCATTTCTGTAATATACTCACATATCTATATTATTGCTAATATATATTGTAATATATCTATATCACTAAAGCACTTCTGGATGGATGCAAACTGCATTTCGTTGCCCTGTACCTGTGCATGTGCAATGACAATAAAGTTGAATTCTATTCTATTCTATTCTATTCTATTCTATAATAATCACAAGTCACAAGTAATTTTAAATGTTTTATACAACATAATGTTGGGTTTTTAGATTATAGATATGAAAGACGAGTGCACACAATGTTCAAATCACATAATTATTCTGTTTTGTCTGTTGGCTAGGGAGTCAAGGGAAACAACCTCTTTGGGAGACATTTTAAGAAGCTCATTTCCAACACATCATTGGAGATGGATGGTGAGGCAAACCCTTACTACAGCAAGGGGCTCATGGAGCACATCAGCAAATATCTTCTTCCTTTTTCTGGATTATGGTCTGCAATAATGTTAGGTAAGCCATTTTAAAGTAGACAAGTAATTAGTTTATAAAATGAAATTACACACATCAATATTATTCTAATCTTCAAAATCCAAAGGTGACCTTGGAAGACATGGCACTGGGAAAATGTATGAGCAGTACCACAACAAATACAATGCCTTAAGAAAGATCAAGAGACAAGTAAGACACATATTTGTGTGGTGTGATTGAGAAACGGCGGGTCCAGAGGAGTCATCTGTATTGCAGATCATACAACATTGCACACAACAACAATGTGTATGTTTAAAAAAAATCACATTTAATGATTTCTTAATTTGATTTTTCAGAATATTACTGAGAATAATAAAACGCAGGGGATAATGGAGAAGAGCCAGTGGGATCTGAAACATATCCGTCTACATTCGGGAAGGCTCACCAGGCTGGATGACTTTGTTGTCCAGTATCAAATCAGTCACACAGCGCTGCTGAAGGAGTACGAAGACTCAAAAAGAATGCTTCAAAGAAAGGTTTGCAAAATGACTGGCTGATGTCCATCAATGCTTTGCCGTTTCAAAATGGAACATTAAAAAAAAGTCTTCTTGATGTGGTGGGATATTGAGGTGCCCCACGTTGTGATGTTATAGCTTGGTTGCACCTGTGTGTCTTACTGGACATTTTTGTGTGTTTTGGTTTATTGTAAATTAAGGAAAATGTTGTCACAGCATTTCACTTGTAATTCCTAAACAATGTTCAATGACTCATATTTTTGGTTCAGAAATTTAGAGTGGACGAAGAAAAATTGAAGGAACGTCGCCAAAAAAAGAAGAGGCGATATGTAACAGTACTCCGCAAGCCATTTCCTTTCAGGAGATCTTCAAAGATGGTATAAAATGTTGCGCAAATTTATCGTTCATATATAAAGACCAATATTTTGCATAACATTTTTTGTATTTCTTGTACACGATATTTATATAGGTTGCTTCCTCTATGGCCCCGAGTTCCCCTGTGCAGACTGGTAGAGTTGAGGATGTTACCTTGGAAACTCCAGAATTCCAGGTAGGATTGACAACTGCTAACATAAAGGATTCATCAAAGTAATAGTAATGCCTTCTTTTTCCATAGAAGATCCTTTCCATGACACAGTAATCAGTCATGGACACGTGTATGAAGGGCAAATCTTATTTATTTACATGTTGATATTCATGTTCAACTCATTCGATGTGAATATCCAGGATTTTGGTTGACTAGTTGTAACCTTAACTGACACACCCCCACTCCCCTCCCTCCAGAATTCCTAGGTAACAACCTAATATACATATCTTCCACTTCCAGCATTTGACTGCTCTCCGGCTTTTAAAGGTAGAACGGTAGAAGCCTGGGACTCCTAGTGTTAAGTGGGAGGCACCAAAATTCAAAATGAATGCAGTGATTACATGGTAAATTTTGGGAATAACTAAATAAATAAATATTTTTTCCTCAGTAGAAACTGAATGGGAAAAAGCATTCGGGAACATAGTTAGAGTATGGGAAAATTAACTTTGCAAGTGTTGCCATTACAGCTTTGAGTTTATATAGTTACCAGTGCTCAAGGGTGGCTGTAGCTCAGGCGGTAGAGCAGGTCATCTACTGATTTGAAGGTTGCTGGTTTGATTACTGGCTTCTCCTAGTCTGCATACCAAAAATCCAAGATACTAACCATAAATTGCTCTCCAGTGCATCCATCGATTGTGTGTGAATGTTACTTAGAACACACTTAGAAAAATCTGCTTGGGTGAATGCACAAGTTGTGTAAATCGCTTTGAGTGCTCAGAAGAGTAGAAAAGCACTTTATAAGAACCAGTTCATTTACCATTCAAGACTTGGAGTGATACATTTTGAATGAATTTTCCAAAGACATATTGTTAATAACAGTCCATAAACCTTTGTTAGAAATAACAAAATCATGCCCAATAGCTGGTAAGATCGTATGTTAAGTGTGTTTTTCTTTAATGAGGAGGTCCTGTCTTTGTGGAAGAAAAGAGACACAGAGGTTGTGGTTTCTGTGCTTCCCTCAACAAACCATGGTACGTCCATAATTATCCGCCACAGTGATTTGCGAACCCTTCGACCACACCTGTGGCTAACAGGCGAGGTATATCAATGATTAATTTAAGCACTCATAACCACAATAATTCGAATGTGTAATGTGTAATATAATTCAATTAAAAGGACATTATCATGTAATTATTTATCATTAACACAATTTAAATTATATAAATTACATAGCTTTGTGTTTATGAAAATTCTTTACGTAGGTAATTGAAGGGCTTTTTCATTGTCTGGCAAAAAAGGAGCAAAAGGGGATCTACATTATGAACCATTACACAGCGGGCTTGATTTTCTTTGGTGATCGGACACAGCTTTCTCGCCAAAGCTTGCGGAACGTAAGATGACTGTCCAATGTCCATATAATTATGTTCAAATACATTTAGAAAGAATTACTGATTGAATGCTAATAGAATTCCACAAACTGTAAGAAATACATAAATGTTTTCTGACAGGTAAACTTCGATCAGTAGCAGGCCATTGTCACGTTTGTTAACATTAAAAATGTACACTGGAAGTTTCTGGTAAGCAACAAGATTATAACTTTAAAGCCTGTGTATTTTTTTAATGACGATATATTAATATTGTTTTAATGATTTATCTTTGCTACAATTCATCAATGCAGTGAATCACACTGTTTATCTCCTTGATCCTGCCCCAAGTTCATCAGAGGAGGAAGACTCTAAACTCGCTGCACGTAAATTCAGGTACTTAGGCTTCAACACATTTTGTTATATGCAAATAGGCTTTACAAGTTAGTTTACTACAACTGCATTTTTGTAGAAGCTTTTTGTACCTGGCCCCACAATGCGTGTTTCTCTGTTGGCATCCTCTTGGCCAGGTCTCATTTGCAAAATAAATCAGTACGGTTATTATAAAAATTATCAGGTGAACAAATTATTAAGACAATAATTCTGATGGCAAAAGAGCCAAACGAGACAGGCCAAAAAATAAATAAATAAAAAATAAATAAAATTCTCTTTAATTCTGTAAAATATCTTTTTTTTTTAATTAGGAAATATGACATATACCAAATTGTATTCTGCTTTGTAATAATGTGCGGTGATTACTTAAAAATGAGGAGAACCCGCCACGCAAAAACAGAATGGGTCGACATTAAATGGAAGGGAGGTGTCTTGACCCATCCAGTGCAGAAGGATGGCTTCAGCTGTGGAGTATTAGTGGTGATGGTAAGTGATGATAATATACATTTGTATATAATTTCTTACTTGTTTGCCATGCCATCATGCCATGGTCAGAAGAATATCCACATCCATAACAGTAGCTGTAATAGATATGAATACATCTTAATTCTAAATTTCACAGTATACTGCACAAATTAAGTATATGGTTAATACTTTGGTGCCCTAAGTCATGCAGATTTTGTGACATACTCTTTTTAGGATTTGCAAATATTAAGGCTGCACAGCGATTGCAGATAGTACTTATACTTTAAAGAGAGCAAGTCACCGTAGGGAATTATTTCCTGTGTCATAATGGTGCATTAGCAGTAATCTCATTCTCTCACTGAGCACGCTCTGGTGAATGGCTAGCACATCATGATGCAGGTGGTATGTATTGTCCAGCATTGTGGTTAACTTGGAAAACAGCCACATCTCTGACAGCACCTTACGAGACTGTAGGGCCACCCTGTGGACTCACTTTATTGAGTCTCTGTGGCACTAGCATAACACAGGTTGCGACTCTCCACAACATTTTTATAGAATGTACTGAGTATTGCCCAACAGATGTTAAAAGAAGTCAGCTGCCCACACATTGGAAGCAGACTATATCTAATAACTAGTAACTAGAGATGTTCCCTATTTCAGTTATTCATCAGCTTAAAAGAATATACATGGCTCTGGCCCTTACTGTAGAGTGGAGTGTTATTTTTAACCCTGTCCATTTTGTTCTCTATGTTTACAAGGTATATCACATAGTTATTCATCCACGATGTCCATTTCAACAACTGAGTGTTAGAAGTTACCTGGTGTTCATAAAGACTTAAATCTATTTATTGCTCTTTGTTTTTCATACTGTTTATGCAAGATTATAAACATCAGAAATTTTATATTGAGCAGAATTGTGTTTTTTTTTTTCACAATTAAAATTTTGAGTATTTCTCGGTAGATGTCACGGGCAGTGATGAAAGTATTTCCAGATTTTCCCGTCATGAAATTAAAAACATCAAAAGAGAAAATGGCAGAGTAAAGAAAATTGATGGCTGTGGAGATACTACAAGCATCAGGTTGGTTTGGGGGTGAATAAGAGAGAAAATGTGTGTGTGTGTATATGTATTTTGAATGTATATGTGTGCGTGTGTAGATTGAAATGTATTATTCTGTTAGTAGTATTATTATAGTGCACAATGGCACTTTATGCTGTGGTCTAATCGATAGAAATTTTTAAGTACACAGTTTAACATATGCATGAATTGGCCTTCAATTAAAAATGTCTATCTAATGTGTTTTGATCCTGTATTTTAGTTTTTGACACTAACAGCAACTGTGCCATGTGTTCGCTGACCAAGCCACATGGATCAGGACCTTCAATGATGAACTGGGTGAGTTGGAGGGTATTTGAATTTCTCAAAAATGTGTAAAAGTCTTTGAGTATAAATGGGGTTTTTTTTGCTTTGTCTGTTTAATTTTAAATAGATACATTGTGACAACTGTCAAAGATGGTACCATGAACAGTGCCTTGACATGACCAACAATGACTTTAAAAAAGCAAAGGAAGAAGCGTGGAATTGTCTCCTGTGCTGTTAAACCACAGACTTATTGGATGCTTGTGTCAAAATATTTGAAGACGTACTCTGTTGTCTCCACCAAAGTGATAATTTGAGCAACATAATACGGTGAAACGTTTTCATACATATTTCATTCACATTTCCGTGATGTTGTCATTTACCTTTAAAGCACCTTTAATGTTATCATGACTGCACCTTTTGGAATTTACTCTCCTTGTATTGAGCTGTTTTCTGGGTTTTGTTTTCCAAGATAAACAGATTTACCTATGTTACTTTTATGAAAATAGTTATATTTCATAACATTACAAATACAAAGAAAAGATTGTGTCATTAATATGTAAAGACAAGAAATCCACTTCAGTAAATTTTAATAAATAAAATCAGAATGACTTTATATTGATATGGTATCACTGTGGGGCTGTATACTGTTGGTCTAAAGTGGAATTACCCTGTGGAAACAGGAATTTTCCATTTTAGAGCATTTTGAAATCACTGAAAGGTAGGTCAATTATGGACAATTTGAAAACTCTTTTATTTTGGAAGGCATAATCAGAATGACTTGATATTGATATGGTATCACTGTGGGGTTGTACACTGTTGATCTAAGGTAGAATCACCCTGTGGAAACAGGAATCTTCCATTTTAGAGCATTTTGAAATCAATGAAAGTTAGGTCAATTATGGACAATTTGAAAGGGCTTTTGTTTTTGAAAGCAAAATCAGAATGACTTGATATTGATATGGTATCACTGTGGGGTTGTATACTGTTGATCTAAAGTGGAATTACCCTGTCGAAACAAGAATTTTTCATTTTAGAGCATCGGTCACTCAGGCACAGCTGGCTGCCGGCGGAGCTCACGGGCGCGTCACTGCAACCCCCCCTGGCTTCTGCTCCGCGGCTGCTGAGTGAGCTCTCATCTGGGACTCTCCTCAGCTCTTTCTGGGACAGTGGCGCAGCTGCCCCTCTGTTGGTCTTCCTTGGTCTCTTGTGTTCTGGGGGCCTCTGGATGTCTGGAGTTTTGATCTCCTCCATACCTGCTTCATGCCCTGGAGGACGGGGCTGTGGCCCCCCCACACCCTCTAGCAGATCATTACATGAAGGAACCTTTTAAAAAACAAAAAACAAGCGTGTCCATGCTCACAGGTGTACACACGGGTGATCACACCCACAAACTACACCCTTTTTGGCTCCTACCTCAAAGCACACTGTGTTCTGTTGATCTTATGTGCTGCACAATAATGTTTAACATTTAGTATTTACTGTCATATTCCCATATATCATTGTGATGTTGTTTATTCTATTACTCTTGTTCTCTTCTGCTTGCTTTCTTTTTTCTTTCTCAGCAGGTGATCCAGGTGATTGATATATGCATTTTTTTTTCTTTCTCTGCCCGTTCTGTTGGTTTTTGTCTTTTGCCCTTCTCCCCCGTCCCTCTTCTCAGCTGTTTCTCTTTCCCTCTTTCTTTCTCCCCTTCTTTCCTCCATTCAAGTCTGTCCCGTATTCAGCAAGTGAAAATAAAATAAACAATAAAAGGTGAATCAAATGGACCATTACGGCAAGGCTGGGATGGTCAGTTTGGTAAAGTAAATCCGTTGGGCATCTTTCTTTGCCTTTAGACAACAATTCTGATGAAAAAGAGCCAAACGGGACAGGCCAAAAAAAAAAAAAAAAAAAAAAAAAAGGAAATACGACTTTTGCTTTTAAGAGCATTATGAAGTCATTGAAAGAGTAGTTCAAAAATGAAGATTCACAGGGCTTTTACTTTGAAATCCAAAATAAGATGGCCTTGATAGTGACAGGGCACAATTAGGGTACAAGGCTGTGTCATATAGATCGTTCATTAGAGTTTGTAAAATAAAAAAAAGCCTAAATTATATGTTATTATGTTCTTAACATATCTGTTAATTCACTCGAAGTTGGCTTTTATTTTGAAATCCGGTTTCCACATCCATTCCCGTAATACTTTGAATACGCAAAAACAAACTCGAGGCTGGCTTGACTGCAAGTCTCGAATTGGAGGCTGGCTTGACACCAGTAATGCAGCCTGACTCAATCCTAGATGTTCAGCACACAGAGACACAGAGGTGCCATTTAAAGTTTAGTGTTAACCTGAGTCACTGATCATTTGCAGTATTACAGAGTCTGGCAGTCTTTGCATGATGCACACTACACTGAACGTTTCTAGCTGACTCTCAGGTGTGACAGGTGTGCCAGCAGGAAAGAGTAATAATAACCTGCATCCTGAGGTTTGTCATGCAGGATTAAAGGAGCCAGGCTTTGTTCACACAGCTAGGATTGTATTTTACACTGACCCTGGGTGAGTGTAAGTATCATACAGTTTAAACGAAGCACTGAAACTTGCACATATTTATTACAGATGCACTGAAGCTAATCGAGATATTTGCTGTCAGTCTGTGGCTGCGATTAAACACTTTACTGAAAACTTTATTAACTAGTAACTTCATCAGTCATGACAGAAGCTAATATTTCTGTGCTAACATCGTTTAAACAGTAACAGCTTTCCTCTAATATAAGCTAACGTTTACACCGTAACTTTAAGCTAGCATCATAAAGACGGTAAAACACGTAATAATATCTACAAATGCATCTTAAAGCTGTTATATTAGCACTCGGTGTATTACTAAGATAACCACATTAACATTACTGACACTCGCTGACTTTTAATAGTCATTCTATAAATGCTGTCCGTTTAAATGGTTTTACCTGTACACACTGCATATCCACCGGATTCCAGCCAGAGTGGATTCTGGAGTCTTCCCACGCTCCTGTTAGTGATCCTCCATCTGGATGGATGAGAACAACCTTCTGAACAATCTAGCAGGAGATGGCCCATATCTATGGGACTGATTTGTGCTAATAACGCCCATTGTATGGACTGATAACAGCCGAAGCGGGTGAATAAAGTCACCCAGTAGCTAGCTGTGCCATTACCCAGCATACATCACTCCCTCCGTAAATGCAATAAACGATACAAAAGTATTGTTCTACCTGTTTTTCAGGTAGTTGTTTACATTATATAATTTGTTGTGTTCTGTATACGTCACTACAATGTGATTTGGAAAATGTCTAAATATACCGACAACAGGCACTTCCGTGGCAATCTCTTCAATCGGAGGACCCTTCACGTCAATTCCCGACGCGAGGGGGGTACCCTGCGCGTCCATAAGTGAAGCAGAGGGAGCCTGACCATGCGTCACACGTTTGACGAGTTGGGAGTGAGAACCTGTTGTTCATCCACATGTAAACGGCGTTTTGAATCACCGAAAACTGAGATTTTTTTAAAACTCCTTTTTTGCGTTTACGTGTAGACGAGGAATACAGAGTTGGTCACGCAACGTCAAAGATATGTGCCTTTTTTTCACGTCACGTGCGCGCATTATTGTTTACATGAGATGAATTGCAGAATGGCAGATAGAGACAAAATACTGTTAATCTGACTATCTGCAGGTTTTACACGCTTACATACACACATGCAGTTACTGTCCCTCCATTTACAAAGGCAGAGGCGTCACGGTGTGATTATCTTCCCTTTGGTTTCACCTGCACAAGTGCCGAGGTAGGTATTGATAGCAATGTTGAATATTATTACACAGGAAAAAACAACTACATGTAAAATATGCTTCACCATATTTTCTAGTCTTTGGCTTAGAATGAAGTTGATTTGGAAACATATTCAGCGATGCTTCATCTCCTGCTTTGCGTTTCTGTGGGTGCGCCCAATTTCTGTGGGCACAAAGTGTTAAGTGTGAAACAGGGCAGATCTGTCGTGGTCCTGAGTCATTGACCCAGTGTTTTGAGTTTGTTGGTATTATTTTCCAGTTTCTGCTGTTTTGTATTTGTTCTTAGGGTTTGAGTTGTGTGTTTAGTGTTTCTATTGTCCCTACCTGTGTCTTTCCTCTGTGTTCTGTTCGTGTCCCCAAGTTGGTATTGTGAAACAGCCTGTGAGTTTCCTGTTTTACTTTGTAGGTTTGTGTCTCGTTATGCCCATTAGTTCCAGCTGTGTCCCCTCCTGTCTGCCTGTGCTCCTCGTCGCATCGTCTGCGTTACACTCACCTCTTCCAGGCTCGCACGCTCACTCCTCTTCAGCCACTCACCCTCACACCGTTACACTCTCATGCCAATCCAGCAACAGGCAATCCACACAGGGTCAGGGACGCGTCCAGGAAATCTAGGTACAGGAAAGAACAGGTCAGGAACTGTAATGAACAGTACTGAGAATCAACTCAATGATTTAGCACAAACTGAGAAGACTCAACAAATCACCAACCTGTGGCCTAGAGTGTCCTGGTGCCACGTGCACTTATGGACACTCTTATGTTCGAACATAGTGTTCGTTATGGCCAAGCTGTGGTTTGCACAGAAGTTCAATAACAAAACACCACTCGGGTTCAGGTCCTGGGGTCCATTCCTCCCAATCACGCCCCTCCAGGTTTCACTGTTGTTGCCCACATGAGCATTTAAGTCTCCCAGTAGGACCCTCCAGTGTCCCACCCAGGGACTCCAAGAAGGCTGGGTACTCTGAACCCCAACCCGGAGGCACAGATAACAAACCCTCTCATCCACTGGGAGAAACCCCAACATACAGGCAGCAAGCTGAAGGGACACCAGGATACCCACCCCAGACCGCCGCCTCTCACCAGGGGCAACTCCAGACTGAGACAGAGTCCAGCCCCTCTCCAGGAGGCTGGTTCCAGAGCCCAAGCCGTGTGTTGAGGTGAGCCTGACTATATCTAGCTGGTTCCTCTCAACCTCACGCACTAACTCAGCCTCCTTCCCCACCAGAGAGGTGACATTCAATGTCCCAATTGCCAGTCTTGGGGTTTGGTTCGCTCCTGGACGGCGCTCACAATGCACCCAACACACATTAGTTGGTATCAAATGAGCACAACTCATCATTAATCCCACTCCATGGTCCTTAGGGTGGCACAGTTGCTTCACTCTCTCCTCTTATTCCATTAGAAAGCATTCTGTATGTCCCTAATATAACTGAGAACTTCAATAAAATCTCTGAATCTAACAATATAAAAATGGCACTGAGTCTGTGTCTGCATTTGTGTGACATTAATGTTCCACTTTAACTTGGAGGTTTTGACTCCCACTTTTAACTCCTTCTCTTAATGTGGACGATCATACAGCTGGCTTCTTGAAAGGGGGGTGGGTGGGGGGCACACTACAGCCAAACTACACAACAGGACAAATGAAAAGAACAATCACAACTTCTCCTGTATCAGTGTGTTGCAGTGATTGTTTAGTTTTACTATCACTCAGTGTTTCTCATCAAAGGCAGTGCAACTGTCTGTGACACTGTGGCACTCTGTCAAGATTGTTGCACATTTGTGTCTCCTTTATAAAGTCAAACAGGATTTTGAATTGTCTGACATTTGCACGGGAATCTGGAGGAGGGAGATGGGCCTTCTTCAGTTTCCTAAGAAACTGTAGTAACTCTAACTCTACTCTAAGAGAGAGATCCACTAATGCCTCGCACCAACACAAACTGGGTTCTGGAGTCAAAGAGCTGTTAGTGTTTACAAATCGAGCGCAGCGACAGGATTGTGTGTCAGAGACAGAATCTCAAAGATTTTTGTGGCCCTGATGAAGACCCAATTCTGGACATTCAAACTGTGTTATGAATGTTTTTAACATCTACAGATCATTATCCAGATATTTAATACAAATAAGCATGTCTTATTTTTGTGTTTTATAGATTTGAACTCACATCTCCTGTGTTTAGAAAACAGCAGAACTTTTGTAATTGGCCCAAAAAACGAACCATGTCTGTAAGCGCTGTTTTGAGCCTTTTAGCAAATCTTGCCCTAAACAGCCTGTTGCTGTTACAAAACAGAGGAAACATAGTGGAGTCTAATTGTTGCACCGTGGAGCTCAGCTGAACTCAGTTCTGGGAGTTGAAATCAACAGAAAGTGTTTCATTTGACACTGAAACAGTTTCTTTTCCATCCATGAAGGAAGCTTTTGTATTTCACTCAGCAAAATATACAGTCTGGACTGCACAACATTTCAGACTGCATGTGATCTGTGCAGAAAAACATCGAGCTTCATGGACACACGCAGGTCCTGCTCCACTTCCTGCTGTTGCCATGGCTTTGCTCTCGTCTTGCATTCAGTCTAATTACAGCTTCTTATTCAAACTCTGCACGTCACTAATTCCTGGTCTCTCCTTGTTGAATACTTTTTATCTTCAGCTGTCCTTGAAATCATTGAAAATCATACAGTTATGTCTATAAGACTTTGGACAGAAACAACTTTCTCTAACTTTGGTTCTGTAAATTACAACAATGAATTTGAAATGATACAACTCAGATGTAGTTTCAGCTTTAATTCAGTGGGTTGCATTAAAATGTGAGGAACTAAAGCATTTTTTAGAATTATCCTATGGAGCTCCGCAGGATGTGCTGTATCAAGCATGCACCAGGACGAAGGAAAGACGGTGGACTTCCTGGTGGAGCTTGCAAGAGAGTTGGCTCACTCTCATGTAGCTGGGAAGAAGGCAAGAAAAGAACAGTTGCTTCGGACACAACCCTCCACACCGAGCCCTGGAAAAAGAGCCATGTGTCAGGTCAAACACAAATGCAAGAACAATCATGCCACTGTGCGATGTGTTCACTGCTACAGATACACATGTGGTAAATGCAGACTACAGATACCATGGCAGTGCCAGGATTGTGAGTGATTGCTGAAAATGTTGAAATGTACTCACTCACTTTTTATTATTATTTGTAAATATGTGTACAAATGGTTGGTTTTTTTGTACTGTTTTTATCAATAAATCTCAGCAACAAAGGAAATACACCCATGTGTGTTGATTTCTCCCTAAGATGGCAAACTGAAACACAAGTTTCCTTGTGGCTCAGGAAACTAACCACTCCAAGTTGGTGACTTTTGGAGATTTAATTTCCTGGATGATTGAGAATGCATCAAGACGAACACAAAAGGAAGTTCACCGCTTTTAGCAGCTCCCCCCCAGACAAACAAAGAGGCAGTTGGCAGTTAGAAATCAGCAATCATTCACACACCCCCACTCCCCTCCAGAATTCTCAGGTAACAACCTAATTTACATATGAATGACTAGCCAATTTAGCTTCCACTTGGCTGAAGCTAAAGCCTAGCTAAAAGCCTACCAGCCATTTGGCAACTCAGCCCATCACACGTCCACGTCTCTCCTTGTTTCGTCTTTTATTATGAAAGGGTTGTGTTTCCATGTTCAGTGTGTTTCATGTTGCTTCCCCTGTGGTGTCAGGTTCATTTGTGTCAGCTGTGTTTCCACTTCCCTCCTTTCTCTTCTGTGTATTTAAGTCCGCTGTCTTCCTCTGGGCAGTGTTGGTGCGTTTTCCTCCGTTCACGTTATTCCGGGTTTCAGGTTATCTCCTGATTCTGTTTAGGTCCATGTTCATGTTCATGTTTTTTCATCAGAGTTTCTCGCATGCACCTCCTCGGATTCATGTTCATGTTTTTCTTGTCATAGTTGTCATAGTCATACCGAGTTATTCCCAGGATAGGTTTTAGTTTTAGTTTCCGCTCCTGTTTGCTGGGCCTTGTTTTGTGTTCGTGTTTTTCAACCTAATAAATGGTTTGTTTTTTTGTTAAGATTCAGTTCCATCTCTCCCTTGTCTGCTTCCGGGTTCATATTGCAATCACATCAGCCACAGTGACAATAAACTTATTTTGATTTTTAACTTTCTTTAGTTTTTCAACAATATTATGTATATATAAACATTTTGCATCTTACAATATAAAGCCTGGATCCTGCACATATTGCACTTTGAACTTGAACTGTGTCGTCTGTTTATTGGAGATTGTACTACTTGAATTCATTATCCTGGTGATATAACACATTAATTCTCCATTTGGAATCAATATAGTATATAATACAGTATCTGTCTATCCATCTATATAGCTATTGAATTGAACTGGAGTGAATGGAAGAGAATTAAATAATGGATTTCATGTTCATGTTTATCTATGTTGTAACAGTGACGGCTTGAGACATCTGTTTGGCACTATATGAAGAGAATTAAATAAAATTTAAATGAAAATGATATTAACTGTATTTATACATTTTATATTTTTGGATGAGACACTGTCAGTGTGCTGTTATATAACTCAGTATTTTTAAGGCCTGACTGGTGGCATTGGTGCCCATTGCTTTACTGTGCTGTTGGATGTGTATGTGGGCTATCCCTTGTACCTGACATTTGATTGGGCATCACTGTGTTGCTATGGTATGATCCTGGTAGTTGTTGTTAATAAAACAATAACAAATTCAAATTCAAACATTGCTGCATTCTTCTGTCACTGAGGATTCCAAACCTGCACTCAGTCTCCTCATTACTTTGGTATTGAACAGACAAACTTTGGAGCTCCTGCAAACTTTATTCACAAACTGCAAATATTTTACACAAATCTGCGACTGACAACAAGCACAGAGACTTCAAACAATCACTGAAGTAAGGACTGAAAGATTTACTTTAAAACAATAATGATTAAGACCTTTTTCGTAAGGTTGTTTTCCCTTGATTGCCAGCTGTTACTGTTTTTATCTTCATATCTTTCATATTTGTCCACCTAAACAATGCTTTAATGATACAGTTTGAGAAGTTTGATATGAATTTATCCAACTGACTTGAAAATGAAACTGACAACTGTCCTGTAATCTTACACAGAGAAACCAAATCCTGCATCTTTGCCTTGACAGACGCCTAAAATGGCTCGAGCTGTGGTAAGTTACCCTTCACTGTGTCTGTTTCTAAACATTCAATCGTGTGAATTTTTAAAGAAAAATCCAACAACAACAATAATAATATGTAACAGAGCAAAACGTCAGATGACTTGAATGTTCCTCTGCAACACAAAGTCAAAGTCTGCCTCCTCCACAGGCAAAGGAGAAGCTCCCACGCTCATCCAGTGCAGACCGTTGTGCTCTGGACAATGAAGTTCCCGCTTTCATGTTCCGACCTATCAGTGCACCTGCATGTGAGCTCCTAAGTCCACCACCTGCTGATGCCAGCTTTCAGTCGAAGGACACAGACAAGATCATGCATCCAGATTTGAAAAACGATCGTTCATTCCTGGATGATGACGTGACATTTTTCATGTGTCCTACTGATGTTCCTCTGCCTCCGAGACCTCCACCCACTGCAGAGGTAGGTCTCTGCAGAAAGCGCAGATATTCTACTGCTTTTTCTGTGGAGGATGAAGAGGAACATTTGATGCCCAAACGCATGAGGCTGATGAGTTCTGATGTACCAGTTTCTTCAAATCCTCCACCTGCTGATGCCAGCTTTCATGCAAAGGACACAGACAAGATCATGCATCCAGATTTGAAAAACGATCATACATCCCTGGATGATGACGTGACATTTTTCATGTGTCCTAGCGATGTTCCTCTGCCTCCGAGACCTCCACCCACTGCAGAGGTAGGTCTCTGCAGAAAGCGCAGATATTCTACTGCTTTTTCTGTTAATGATGAAGAGGAACATTTGATGCCCAAACGCATGAGGCTGATGAGTTGGGATGTCTCTAAGTCTCCAGCTGCTGAGAAGGAGTATGTTTGCTTTACGTGTCCTGAAGACAAGAGGTCTGAGTTACCTCTCAGCTCCCTCCAAGGCCATCCACCATCACAGGTCAATAATAATGACACTGACCAGTGTACCATTCTGCTGCCTCCTGAAATCCCAGTACCTCCAAGTCCTGCCCCTGTTGGAGTTCTAGAAACTGTTGATTTTCCTTTTGTTGATAATTAAATACATGTTTGTGGTAATAAATACATTTTTGAGCAAATACACGTTGAGATGATTTGGTTGATTATGATGGTTATAATTATCCAAACAGTATTATTCCTAATAAGATCTTTACTTTTTCTACTTATTTTCTCCATGACCTATTTTGATGTCTGTTTTGAAGATCCACTCATATCATGACAGTATGCTTATTCTCAGTAGAGTGTATAGCCACATGTGAACAAATAATAAATTAAAGTCACTCATTAACAACTTACCACATACGCCGGAGCTGAATTCAAGATGTAAGCAGACGTTTCACAGATATCTTGGTTGTCTTTCCATTTCCTACACTAACAGTATCCTGAGAATTGGCTTATAGAGCTGATATAAAGGTGAAATTTGATGACTTAATCGAAGCATCATCAGCTTAAATGCAAATGAATCCACTGTACTTGAGGTAACCTAACACTGACCATGAACGCCACAATCACTGTGCGCCAGTCCAACACAGTGCTTTACTGTGAACTCACCACAGTACTGCAAACTAAAGTGTTTATCTTCCACTCCAATCCAATCCATCTTTATTGAGAAAGCACTTTAAAAAACCCAGGACAAAACCAAAGTGCTGTACAGTAAATGAGTTAAGAACAATAGAATAAAACATAACAGTAAAAAAATAAAACACATAATACATAAAAAATGTAAACAGCCCTATATTTCAAAACAAGATAAAACAGCAAAAATAAACTAAAAAACTCAAACTAAAAACCAACATCTTACAAGGTGTCAAAGGTCAGGGTGAAGAGATGAGTTTTCAGGAGTGATTTAAGAACAGGCAGAGAAGAAGCCTGTCTAATCTCTAAAGGCAGATCGTGTCACAGTTTCAGAGATGCTGCAGCAAAAGCACGATGTCCTCTAAGTTTACGCTCAGTCCTGGGAACATTCAGGAACAGCTGATCAGCTGACCTGAGACAGCGGGTGGGTTTATAAGACTGTGGCAGCTCAGAGAGTTAAGATGCAGCTAGGTCATGGAGAGCTTTAAGAGACATTAATACCAATAAGCTGCTAACATGATGTTGTATTTTATTTACATGTCTGTTTTAGCACTTTAACATTTGCATCTGTCTAACTGGCTAACCATGCAAGACTATTGTAAGCATTGCTCTGTAATAGTGCGACATTTTGGACCCCAGGAGGTCCTTCTGTATCTGCACGATGTTTGACCTGCAGTCTTTATAGCCGCCTATGTATATTCTTTTAAACCTTTTTATTGTTTTTAAATGATAGTTACGGACCAAATGTTAAACTATATAGTTGAATATATAGTTAAAGTGTTTCTCTAGATACAGAGAAAGGTTTTACATCAAAAGGTCATCTGTCTGCATATAAAACAGAAGCTTTCATGCAGATGCACTTCCTGTTTAGAGACTTTGAGGTTTAGGTAGTGACGGGGGTGATTTACTGAGCGTGTAAGTTTTCCTCCTGTCAACACACTCTACAATGCCGCCCACATGCCACTCCTGTCCAGTCTTGAAAGCAAAACATGTATGTATAGTATAAAATGGTGAAATGCTGATTTCCATGTTTCAATTGAATCACTTGATTGTAATCAATTGATTGCAGAGACTTTTGTCAAGACCCTATAGAATCAGAAGTCCCGTGAACATGCACTAATAAAAGCTGCAGTTGTAATAAGGGATAAAGTGGTGTGCACAATGTGTGTTTGGATAAGATGTCAGTAATGCATTCACATTAAAATCACAGGGTTTCTTTCTTTTTCTTATTTTTCTTACATATCATGTAAAAAAAACACTCCTGCAGCATTTTTTCTCTGCCACAGATTTAGGAGAGGAAGAGTCCAGCATTTCAACACCTGTGCAAATGTTAGTTTATTTGATAGGTGCATCAGTAGTAATTATTTAAATTAGAGTTTTCAGCAGTGTTGTTGTATTTACAGCAAAGTGCCTGCAAAGTGTAAAAACTAATTAACTGATGATACTAGACCCTTAAAAGAGATAAACACCACTAGTCAAGTCATAATGGCTACTTACAAATACATAAGTACTCAACACAACCCACACAGTGATCTAATGCACAAAAACAAAGGAGACTTAAACTGGCTGAATCAATTACTGTAAAGAAAACATGGAGGAAGGCTTCCTGTGGTGTCTGGCTGCAGTATAGGTCATAAACCTGCCTCCTGCATTACAGCAGACAGGTCAGGGGTCAAATGAAAAGCAAAATGTTTACCTCAGATTAGGGATGCACCGATACCACTTTTTTGGAAACGAGTACGAGTACGAGTACTTGCATTTCAGTACTCGCCGATACCGAGTACTTAATAAAAACACGATTTAAATTTACAGGTAACAGCTTTAGTCCTATAATTTAACAACAAAAAAACAAGGGACTGGTTTGGAATTAAGAACATTTATTTAAAATAAAAGCATGTTGTATGCAACATATTACAGAATAAATAATTATAAAAAAAATGTAAACAGTGACAGTGCAACTCAAGTATTTTTCAGTTTATTTTAAACTCTGCCGCTTTGGACAACACAAGGGGCATTAATAAACATCTTTGCCATTTAGTGCACAATATGTGAATAAACTAACAACATCCACTGACATAGAACTGTGGCAGTCAGTGCAGCTGAGGTAGGTATTAACATCAAGTCTAAGATGACTCACTAAATGGAGAGAAACAGTGAGTGGCAGGGTTTTTTAAGAAAAGTAGCTTTTCTGCATCATCAGCAGTCAGACTGTTTCTGTTTTCATCTATAATGTGTGACACTGAGCTAAAAAGCCTTTCACTGTCCACACTGCTACATGGGGCTGAGAGCTATTTACAGGCTATTTTAGCCAAAGTGGGGAACCTGATTTTGTTGACACCCCAGTACTTCAGAGGACTGTCTTCACGAGGGCTTGGGGCCTCTCCGAGGTATGTGTCGAGCTCAATGGCAGCACCTGCTGCCAGCGGCAGCCTGGGCCTTGAGGAACAGTTTAGCAGGAGGTTCTGCAGCTTCTGCCCGACTCCCCTCTGCCTCACCTCTAGAAGCTCCTGCTTCAGGTGCAGCTTGGCCTCTGGAGCAGTGTTGTTGGAGAAGAAGCGATCTTTATACCTGCACAAAATTCATAAATGTATTAATATGTGGAAAAATAGGACTGATGTCATGTAATACGTGCTGTTCCAGCGTGTCTGTACGTCCTGCTGCAGTCTCTTTATTGGCTGGTTGAGCTGTCCCTGAATGTCCTCGAGGCGGGAGTAGGCTAAGGCGGAATGTTTAAAATGCCCAACTATTTTCCGTCCCACTGCTTTAGCATCAGCTATGCTCCTCTGTGCTAATAAGCGTGGGTAAATAAGCGTGGGCAAACTCTTTGTACTCGTTGTCGTGTTGGGATTTTAGGTGCTTGATTAAATTACTTGTGTTAAATGCGCTACCTTTAGAGCCTCCTCTGGACAATTTCGATGAGCACAATTTGCAGTCCGCCTTTGTTTTAGTGTCTTCGTTCACTTTGAAATAGTTCCACACGGCTGACTTGTCTCGCCTCGCCTTCTCCCCGCTCTGATACGCAGCCGGGGCCTGGGGGCGGGCACTCGGCGCCTGTGATTAACCCCTTACATGCCGCTCAAACATAGACAGGGCTCAGACCGTGGTATCAGTCCTCGGTATCGGGGAACTTTTCACGAGTACTTTAGAAAATGTGGTATCGAGGCCGATACCAGATACCGGTATCGGTGCAACCCTACCTCAGATTAAATATTTCCCAAAGTAAATTGGACTGAACTGGCCAGTTAAATACACGAGGGGATACGAATAGAAAAAAAATATCTAAAAACAAAGAATGAAAACCAACTATTAATTTAATACTTAAGTCTGTGAAGGTTCTCAGTCATCCAGGTCATCGTAGTCTAAGGAGCTTGGAAGGAAAAGCGTCTGGACTTCTTGAGTTGCTTGAAGACGTTTCACCTCTCATCCGAGAAGCTTCTTCAGTTCTAAGGGTCAATGGTGGGGAGTCCCAGACTTAAAACCAGTGGGAGTTTCCCCCCAAAGAGGGACAAAGGACCCCCTGATGATCCTCTACCTAATCACATGAGCCAAGGTGTGAAAGCGGGTGTGGGTCCTAATCAGCCAGGGTTTCGGGTGAGCTCATTGTGAAACCTGGCCCCACCTTATCATGTGATTTCCTGAGGTCAGATGGCCCAGGATGTAAATGGTCTGAGATCCCTTCCCAGACGCCTTAACGCCCAATGAAAAAAAACACATCATTTTCTCTCCAGTTACCCTCAGCAGTCCAACAGACCTCCAGCACCAGTAAAACATTAACCAGAAATTGTTTATGGGACATGTGTCGTTATTTATGTTTGTGGAAATCCATCCATCCATCCATTCGCTGCCGCTTATCCTTTTCAGGGTCGCGGGGGGCGCTGGAGCCTATCCCAGCTGTCATAGGGCGAAAGGCGGGGTACACCCTGGACAGGTCGCCAGTCTGTCGCAGGGCTAACACATAGGGACAGACAACCATTCGCACTCACATTCACTCGCACATTCACACCTAGTGGCAATTTGGATTATCCAATTAACCTATCCCCACAAGCTGCATGTCTTTGCATGTTTGTGGAAATGTGCATTAAATTAAAATAAAGATGCTGGTGTCTGACGTTACTGACTTCCCAATTGTGTGGCTTCTGGGGTGGCCTTCACAATTCAATTTTCAATTCAATTTTATTTGCACAGCGACAAATCACAACAATATAAAGTCGCCTCAAGGCGCTTTATATTGTAAGGCAGACCCTACAATAATACATACAGAGAATAAGCCCAACAATCATATGACTCCCTATGAGTGAGCAGTCTGGAGACAGTGGGAAGGGAAAACTCCCTTTTAACAGGAAGAAACCTCCAGCAGAACCAGGCTCAGGGAGGGGCGGGGCCATCTGCTGCGACTGGTTGGGATGAGAGAAGGAAGACAGGATAAAGACACGCTGTGGAAGAGAGACAGAGGTTAATAACAGGTATGATTCAATGGAGAGAGCTGCATTAACACACAGTGAGCGAGAAAGGTGACTGAAGGAGAAATACGCATTGCATCATGGGAATCCCTCAGCCACATACACCTGTTGCACTACACAACAAATGCAAGCATGTCAGTTTTATTCATTTTATGCTCATCTTCGTACAAATTTTAAAGGTAATGCAGTCAAAACTTTGTAAGTATCTGAGTGATTGGATGAAGCGGTTTGATGACGTAACACGCTATTTTAGTTTAAAATGCTTATAATGTTATGATAAATGGTAGTTTTGTTGTTACTTTTACAATATTATCCATCCTTCAGTTTCAGCGAACATGACAGTTAGCAGTGTAATAATTCCTCTGTGATAAAGAAAAATTAGCCTGTTTTCTTTTTGTGTGGGAGCTCGCACAGTGTTTCAACTTTACAGCCTTTTAATATGAAAGTCCTGTCAGTACACTTCCTTTTTACATCATTTCACACTTGCCCCGTGAAGGGCAACAGTCTGACGTCTGCTTAGCCAGGAAAGCTTCAGCTTGTTTCTTTCCGCACATCTTCCTCTTCACTGTCGGTGGCTTACAGACATGTTAACAAGCATGGACGTATCAAAACTTTGCTTGATTTTGCTGTTACCACTAGCTGTGTCCCATGATGCTGAAGGTAATACAAGGAAACTATTTTCATTATGCATTATTAATATTTTTAAATTTATAACCTCCTTGCTTTTAGTTTAAACTAAACACATTATTATGGGATTAAAAAGATGGTTTAACATTCACAAAATATAGAAACTAAAGTCCTCTCTGACACAGGCTGAATCTTGTATTTACCGTATTTTGCTGTCCCTGTTTACAGAGACTGTTGTGAAGACAGTCAGGAGAGAACACGATGTCACTCGGATTTGCAACAAGGAAAGTCAGACTACTATTGTTTTGATTATCTGTAAGATCAAAAGACAGAGGGACACAGGAGGAGAGTGTCATCTGCTGTATCGACACGGAGAGAACGTTACTCAGGAATGTGACCCCAGGTTCTCAATAACAAAAGAAAATCAGACTGCCTTTCTGGAGCTGACCAGTTTAACACCAGCTGATAGTGGGAACTTCACCTGTGAGTGTACAAACACTGAAGGGACATATATTGTCCATATCAGTGTCACTGTGGAAGGTAAATGCATTTTGGTTTCTTTATCTGACACAGTTATTCAGCACTGTGTTAGCATTGTATTGACCTGCTTATGTGTTTTTTATTCTTGTAATTTGTTCATTTCTTTTCTTCTTATTTTCACTTACAGCAGTTTAAATACTCTCACTGACTCATTTATCAGGTACATCTTTGAACCGAGTTGGACCACCTTCAGCCATCAAACATGTCTTCATTTTTTGTGGCACAACAAGGCGCTAAAAACATTCCTCAAAGATTCTCAAGACATATTGAAATTACATCATCACACAGTTGCTGCAGATTCGTCAGCTGCTCTTACTTGAAGCAAACTTTCCGTTCCACCACATCCCAAAGGTGCTCTGCTGGATTGAGATCTGGTGACTGCGCAGGCCGTACATGATTTGAGCGCCGTGACATGGTGTGGTATCCTGCTGGAAGCAGCCATCAGACGATGGGTATTTTTTGGGCATAAAGACATGAATGTGGTCAGCAACAACCTTCAGGCAGGCTGTGGTGTTTAAATGATGCTCAGTGGTTACTACAGGGTCCAAAGTTTGCAAAGAAAATCCCCCACAGAGCATTACACCACCAGCAGTCTGAACTGTTAGAAATCAACTCATCGGGCAAGGCATCGTTTTTTTAGTCTTCTGTTGTCCAGACTTGCAAACTGTAGCCTCAGCTTGCTGTTGTTAGAGGACAGCAGTGATATCCAGTGTGGTCCGCTCTGCCTCAAGGTTTGATGTGTAAACAGCATTTTTACCCAGAGAATCACAGCTCACTGGATATTTTCTATTTTTCAGACCATTGTCTGTGAACAGAGATGATTGTGTGGGAAAATCCCAGCAGATCAGCAGTTTGTGAAGCACTGGGACCAGTAACATGTGCCATGTTGCTCTGTTTGAGCATTGATTTGCTGACATTTTATTATTTTATTAACCTTTATTTAACCAGGAAGATGAAGCTGACATGTGATTGACAAATGAAATGAACACTGAAATATTTGTGTTACACCCTGAACAAGTATACCTCATAAAGTGGCCAGTGAATGTATATAAGCAGTTGGACCAATTTCAGTTCATAGTAATATTCAGAAAAGATGCAAAAGAAGAAGAAGAAGACAAAAGAAAAGAGCACAGTGACAATATTTAAAGCTCTGTGGTTATAAAACTGGGGTTTCATTACTTCACTCAGAGTTTCAGTAGACGTAAACTGTGTTTTGATTTCCAGGAAATGAAAGTAAATGATTTTACTGACAAATGCATCTTTTCAATGATTTAGACACAAACGAGGCCCACACTTCAGCAGACAAATCTTTTTCCGTTTATCTGCCCGGTGTTGTGATCATCTTTATAACTGGAGTTATCGTGGGATTTATCTACTGGAGGAAAAGTAATGGGTGAGACTATTTTTGCTGTAGTAATTCAAAGATGATATAGATGTAGAGAAAGTAAAAGGAAACATCACATTTCAATAAATGAGAATTCGGTGTATGTTAAACATCATGTCTAGAATGAACACTTTTTATCCTTCCAAAAATAATTATCATTATTAAGAGAGAAGATAATATAAATGTAGATGTTCTTACTTGATTTTTCTCTGTTTGAATGTGAATAGTGTTACACTAATGCTGACATCCTTTCTTATCAACGTGGCTGCTTAAGGTCAGGAACATCTGGAGTGTCTGTACCTGAAAATCCCAACGGTTTGGTGAGCAATTTATTGCTACGATCTACAGCAGCTAGTTAAAAGTTTGCAGAAATGTAGTTTTTACCATCAGGGCCTTATGAGCCTATACTGGTGTTTTTAAAAGTTATGTTTGACTTTATGACTTTCTGTGTCATTTCTGGGATGCTTAGAACTCAAATTGCACTGCTGGAAATAGTTTATTTTGATGATTAATTTTGCATTATAATATTTATTTTTGTTTTTCCTGCATTATATAAAAATTGGTGTATTTCAGAAATAAAACTATGAAGACACTCAAAATAAATTTCCTGTGGTGGGAAACTATTTTGTGCAACTATTTTGTATTTACAGTTTTGAGAGATAAGCCTCTTAAATTTCTCTAACTAGAAATATATGTTAAAAAACAAAAACGATTTTCAATTTTTTGGTAGTTTATTGCATTTTTTTTGCAATTTATGTAATTACTGTGCACTTAATGCAGACATATTATTAGAATTTGGGCTATAATGATTGTATTGATGTATATGAACTTTAAATGCTCCCAAAAATGGCACTACAGCATGTAAAAATATAATATGAGCTCTGCCAGACTTGGTAAAACATGTACATTTATGTTTTAGGATGTTACTTATATAGATAATTACAGATTAGTGTTATAATACTATTAGTGCCAACTTCAGTGTCCTTTATTTTGTGAAGAAGCTCTTACAGAAATGAGCAGAAACATTAAATAATCCAGGCAACAGATGGAGAGATTTAAAGATCAATAGAGTGTGTGGGTAGACCGGGTTGAACTTGATTAATACCTAAAATATTTCACTTTTCTAAAGGATGACGATGAGCCAGATCAGCCCTATACAAACCTTCAGCAGCCATCGAGTGATTCCTACCAGACTATCATCTCAGTGAACCATCAACACGACAACAAGACACGCTCAGCAAGAAGCACAGGAACTGTGGGAGTGGATAATAAAGCTCTATGAAACATTTTAAAGTATATAAAACTTTAGGTGACATACTAATATAATAATATTCATATATTATAATAAACGTCCATCTTTTCACACTGGATATTTGTTTCCCAGTAATGGAGACCATTCAGTCATAATACTCCAACTCAGGCTCTCAGATTTAATACAATACAAACACAATAAACTGTGGCAAACATGACTCTTTGTATCAGACTAGTTTTGTTTTTGAACAAACATCTCATCATAATTTGAACACAATGTCCATCCAGATAAACAGAGAGATCAGTCTGGCTTAAACAATGTTGGTGGTTCACCTTCTACTGTCCTTCCACTTTTATGCACTTCTATTTTAGACATAGTAAAAGTTTCAGTGTAGACACAAGAGGTGAAATAAGGAGGGTGCAAGTCTTCCTGCTTTCACTATAGTCTACCTCACACTGTCAGCCACAGTTACTTCCTCACCAGCATGACTGCACGGAAACTCTGCTTTCTCCTGCTTCTGCTTGTGGTTTTTAGCAGTGAAGGTAAATATATATAATTAAAAAAGAAAAGCTGTAAAGCCAGGTGTTTAAGAAGAAAGCTTTAGTTAGGTTAGTGAAATAATATATGTGATTGATTTTCCCACAACAACAAATATATAGAAACTATAATCCCGATTTTGTTTCATTTTAACTGGAACAATTTATAGAGACTCTTGTGAAGACAATTGGAAAGAAACCCGATTCCACTCAAATATGCAGCAAAACAACTCTGAATATTACTGTGATGATACTGTGTGAGATCAGCACAGAGAGGAGCCGAGGAGAACAGCGTCGTCTGCTCTATCGTTACGACCGAGGCTTTATTCATGGCTGTGACTCCAGGTTCACACTGATCAAAGAAAATGAGACTGTGTTTCTCCACCTGCTCAACTTAACATCTGAAGACAGTGGGAACTACACCTGTGAGTGTGGATTTCGTGGTGGATTGTATGTTCTCCATCTCAGTGTGACTGTGAGAGGTAAAAACATTTTCTATTTATACCCACACCGCAGATTCAAGGTGGATGTTTGGAACTGCGTTAACACTTTCTTTTCTGTCATACATGGTTTGAGGTCGTCATTCCCGCCTGCAGCGGCTTAATGAAAGGTTTCAGTCAGGAGATGAACATCTGGAATGTTTTTAAGCTCTTCTTCTGGCTAATTTGTTTAAAATTTCATTATAAAACTGCTCTAATCACAACTTTGGTGTTATTTCATCAGTGAAATGTTTGAATGATGCAATTGAAACTCTAATGTAATGAAAAGATAAACATGTTTTCCACTTTAATATAACAGGTTAATGCAAATTTCGTGACTTTTCATGTTTTCAAAATGAAGTTTTTTTGTGTGTGTGGCAACATTCAACAGACGATGGAGATTCTTCTGGCATGAAGTTCATGGCTACAGTTCCCATCATTTCTGCTGCTGCTTCACTCATCAGTGTGGCTGTGATAACCTGTGGTTACAGCCTGAGGAGAAATCCTCGCAGGTGAAAACTTTTACTGACGCACTTAAACTCATGAAATGACCCTTTGAAATCACTTGAGCACATTACTGCATACAGCAGCCACTGTGGTGTTCAAAGTATCTCATAGGTTCTTTTAAAACACCACACATTAGTTGTAGACATAGCTAGTCTTGTTTTTGAGGTATTTTTCACCCCATGACCTCTGATGTTCCCTTTCAGTCGATTCACTCGGTACAACACATAAGTACGGGATATCACGCCCTCGCGTGTCCTGGCTGAAGAAACCTTTATTCACGCCTTTACGGCAGATGACGTGTGATGACACGCGCAAGGCCCCGCCCGCACATATAGCCGCTGCCATCACCGTCATCCCTCAGTTCTTACGCTCTTCACCTCGCTGAGAACACCTCTGCTGAGTTGGGCTAGCTAGCTACTGCTAGTTAGCTCCGTTGTCTGCCAACTTGAACCTAGCTTAACTGCCCCTGTTGGTGTTAGCCTCCACCGCCCAGCTGGTGCGTAGGCTGCCCGCGGAGCGCTATTTTCAAGTTTTCCTTGTGCAGCGTTTCGCTTTGCGTTTTGGGAATGGACTCCAAACCGAAGCGAGCAAAGCAGAAATCTTCTGTTCGCCCCTGTCCTCAGGGATGTGGTTTCTCTTTGCACGACAGCGACCAGCACGATGCCTGCCCTGTCTGCCTGGGGATCGTCCACGCTAGGAGAGCGTTGACGGAGCCCGAAGCTTGTGCGTTTTGTCGCCAGCTCCGACGCTCGACCCTGGAAAGACGGGTGACGTTTGTGGAAAGAGTGCTGGGACGCTCGGCTGTCGCACGGCATGACCCTCTTCTGTCCGAGTCTGGAGCCCCGGCTTCGTCCGAGTCCGAAGACGAAAATTTTCAGGTCGATGTCCCCGCGATTAGCTGGGCTGACCACATGGAATACGTTGACGGGTTAGCCGATGACGGACCGGAACCATGCAGGAGCGCTGACGGGCTTCAGCCTGGGTTGAAGCCCGCCAGCGCTCCCCAGGAAGACGATGACGTGCTGGACATCGGCCTGGACATCCATGGTTTGTCGGAGGATGAGCAGGAGAGCTCATTGTCGACCCAATATGCCGCCGCTGCTGCGCCGGTCGGCCACGATGACACCTCTCTTTTCTCCCTGTTTCGCCGTGCCGCTGAGAAGCTGCAGGTGGACTGGCCCTCTCCTCCACCGGCTCGGAAGCCGTCGCGGTTTGCGGGTTTTTTCCTTCCACCGGAGCCCGCAACGGCCAAAAACTGCCTCCCCATGTTCCCAGACTTTCTCTGCGAGCTAACAGCGTCATGGGACAAACCTCTGTCTACCCGCGTCACTGTGCCCGGCTATGGACAGTACATGGAATTGGACGGCGCCGAGGGAGCTGGTTTAGCTAACCCACCCCCTATGGAGCCGTCTCTGGCTGCTTATCTGGCCCCGTCCCATAACCATGGTGTCGGTGGCCCCGCAACTCTGCCGTCCAAGCACTGCAGATTCTCGGCCTCGCAGCTGGAGAAGATTTATCGGGCTCAGGCCGGCACCGCTCGAGCCATGAGCTCCGTCACCATGCTCCAGACGTACCAAGCAATGTGCCTGGCGGAGCTTGGATCGCTGGTTCCGGAGGACAGCCCGCTGTCACCTCTTCTTAACGAGGTTAGAGTCACCACGGATTACATCCTCCGTGCGTCTCGCTGTGCAGCGCTCTCCCTGGGCAGAGGGATGGCTTCGACAGTGGTGGCGCAGAGGCACCTGTGGCTGACCCTCTCCGACGTCCCTGATAGAGACAGAGCTGTGTATCTGGACGCACCAGTGTCTGCGGCTGGGTTATTCGGACATTCACTTGAAGCCATTCAGGCTAGATTCGATCTGAGGAAGAAGCAGACGGAAGCTCTGCGCGACATCATCCCCAGACGCCAGCCCCAGCCCAAGCCCACTGCTAGCTCTCACAGGCCCGCCGCTCCTCTGACAGCTGGCAAGAGACCGGCGCCCACTGCTGGAGTGGGAGGGCCGCCGGCGAGAGCACGTACTCCGGCCCGAGCTCCACGCCAGTCGGCCTGGGGCAAAGGCCCTCCCCCGGGCCCCCGACGGGACCCGACGCCCAGGAGGAAGAAGCCTCAGCCCTCCTAGCTGTGATTGCGAGTGGGGAAGGGATCCGGCAGCAGGGAGACGCTGCTCTTACCCCTCTGTTGCCGCACAAGAGGTGCCGCTTAAGTTCTGTTCAGGTTGTCAGCCCCAGACGGCGCTGCACTTCCCTATCGCGGTCTCCCAAGCACATAACCCCTGCACACGGTTCAGATGTGTTGAATGTTCAAGCGACCACATCGAGTGTTCCCGCTGTTTTTCATTGTTATGCCCCGGAAAAGGTGCACCCAACAAAATGTATAAATGTACATGTTCCCATGTTGCAATCAATAAAGAGTGTTGTTTACTCTCAAACAATCTCAAATGCTCAACCTGCAGGCGAAATGAGCCAGGTCAGGCAGGGGATGCAGTCCCCTGCAGACACACTGGGGGGCGACGGCGCCCCGCCGTCAGTGCTGCAGGCCAGCCGGCTGGCTGCTCACTTCCCTCAGTGGCGCGCTTGCGCCCCCTCTCCGTGGGTGCTGCAAACCGTTGCCATGGGTTACCGGTTGCAGTTCCGGGTCAAGCCGCCTCGTTTCCAAAGAGTCGTGAACACGATTGTCAACCCCGAGGCAGCCTTGGTACTCAGAGAGGAAATACAGGCGCTATTACAGAAGAGAGCAATACGGGTGGTCCCCGCTTCGGAGACGGACAAAGGTTGGTACAGCCGTTATTTTGTCATTCCGAAGAAAGGGGGAGGGCTTCGTCCCATCCTCGACCTGCGAGTCTTGAACACGTACCTGCGAACGTACAGGTTCAAGATGCTAACACTCAGACAGCTCCTGAGTGCAGTCGGCCCGGGAGATTGGTTTGCGACAATCGATCTAACAGATGCTTATTTTCATGTCGCTATACACCCGAAACACAGGCAGTTTCTGAGGTTTGCGTTCGAGGGCGTAGCCTACGAATACCTAGTGCTGCCGTTCGGGCTGTCGCTCGCTCCCCGCACCTTTACGAAATGTGCCGAGGCAGCGCTAGCGCCCCTCAGGAAGAGGGGCATCCGCATCTTGGCCTACCTGGACGACTGGGCTCTCGTGGCTTGCTCCAGAGAACAGGCGGAGACGCAGCTGTCGCGGGTTCTGTCACACATTCAGACACTGGGGTTCTCTGTGAACTTTCAGAAGAGCTCGCTAATCCCAGGTCAACAGATCGCTTTTCTCGGTCTGGAAATATGCTCTCTTTCCAGCCGCGCACGGTTGTCAGAGCACAGAGTGGCCGCGTTTCATCGCTGCCTCGCTCAATTTCAGCTGGGACGCAGACTGCGTTTCCAGACGATATTGCGCTTGTTGGGCATGATGGCATCTATGATCGCCGTAGTGCCGCTTGGGCTGTTGAAAATGAGAGCGTTTCAACGCTGGACTCTCTCTCACCGTTTGTGTGCTTCGCGTCACCTCCGGAGGAGGCTGCCGGTAACTGCGTCTTGCATGCTAGCTCTCCGTCCTTGGAGGGAGCCCGGGCTACTGCACCAGGGCTCTCGGATTGGGAGGGTGTTGTTTCGCAAGGTGGTGTCCACAGATGCTTCCCTAAGTGGGTGGGGAGCGCTGTGCGAGGGTGCGTCAGTGAGAGGGATCTGGTCCGCGGCTCAGCGCCAGCTGCACATCAACCACTTAGAGCTGTTAGCAGTGTTCTTAGCTCTAAAGCGTTTCCGTCCAGTCCTGCAGGGCCAGCATGTCTTAGTCAGGACGGACAATTCAACAGTGGTGTCTTATATAAACAGGCAGGGAGGAACACGCTCTCTTCCCCTGTTGCAGCTGTCTCGCTCTCTGCTGTTATGGTGCAGTGTTCATTTTCTGACTCTAAGAGCCACCCATGTCCCGGGCCACCTGAACCTGGGGCCGGACCTTCTCTCCAGGGGGGGTCCTCTGGTGAGAGAATGGAGGTTACACCCTTCAATAGTGGCTCAGATTTGGGATCTATTTGGCGAGGCGCAAATAGATCTTTTTGCTTCCAGGGTGAATGCTCACTGCCCCCTGTACTTCTCCATAATCGACCACGATGCACCCTTGGGCTTGGACGCGCTAGCGCACCAATGGCCAGACGTGCTCCTGTATGCATTTCCCCCAGTGGAAATGATATCTCCAATTCTGGAGAGGGTGCGTCGGCATTCCCTCTCTCTGATCCTGGTGGCCCCTTGGTGGCCCGCGAAGTCGTGGTATGCAGAAATAATCAGCCTGCTTGCAGCAAGTCCTTGGCAGCTTCCTCTCCGCAGGGATCTCCTCTCTCAGGCGGGGGGGGAAGTGTTTCATCCGCGCCCGGATCTGTGGCACCTTCATGCTTACCTGCTGAGAGGTTAAACTTGGTTGCTAAGGGTCTGCCACCTAGTGTGGTAGCGACGATTCAGAGCGCCAGGGCCTCGTCTACTAGAGGCTTGTACGCTTACAAATGGCGAGCCTTCGAGCGATGGTGCCAGGACCGCCACACTCTCCCATTTCAGTGCTCTATTGTGGATGTTTTGACATTCCTGCAGGAGCTGTTGGATAAAGGCCTTTCGTTTTCGACGATCAAGGTTTATTTAGCGGCTATATCTGCTTGTCATATCGGTTTTGACGGGGTGACACCAGGTGCGCATCCCCTCGCCGTGCGTTTTCTGAAAGGGGTTCGCCGGCTGAGGCCCGTGCTTAAGTCCAGTGTCCCGGCTTGGGACTTGTCTTTGGTGCTGGAGGCCCTTTGTGGCCCTCCGTTTGAACCCGTTGGGTCGGTAGATATGAAACTTCTTTCGTATAAGACCGCATTACTTCTCGCTTTGGCCTCGGCGAAGCGAGTGGGGGACCTTCATGCGCTGTCTGTGCATCCTGCCTGCACACAGTTTTCTCCTGATGGCCGCAAGGTCGTATTGCGTCCGAATGCCGCCTATCTTCCCAAGGTCATGCCTGCATCTTATAGTTCACTGGAGTTTGAGTTGCTGAGCTTTTGCTCCCCTCCTTTTGAATCTGAGGAGCAGAGGAGGGTGCATTCTCTTTGTCCGGTGCGTGCGCTACGCACCTACATTGAGCGCACTCGGGATGTGCGTTTGTGTGACCAGTTGTTTGTCTGCTTCGCTAATCCGAATAGAGGTAGAGCTCTGTCCAGACAGAGGCTGTCCCACTGGATTGTAGAAGCTATCTCGCTGGCATACAGCACCGGAGGTTTTGCGTTGCCCCACGGGGTGGGAGCTCATTCCACCAGGGGGATGGCGACCTCATGGGCTCTTTTTAGAGGGGTGCCTGTGGCTGATATTTGTGCAGCGGCTAATTGGGCGTCGCCGCACACTTTTGTGCGGTTTTATCGGTTGGACGTTACAGCCCCTTCGGTGGCTCATGCTGTCCTTTCTGCTGGGTCTACCACTCACTAAGGATGTGGTGGTCCCGTTCCGGTTCGGTGGCTGCTCTGCGGGGCGTGTATATAGGTCCCGTACTTATGTGTTGTACCGAGTGAATCGACTGAAAGGGAACGATTAGTTATGTCTATAACTTCTGTTCCCTGAAGGAGAGGAACGAGGTACAACACAGGGTGGCCCCACTGAGCAGTTGGCTCGGTGAAGAGCGGCTATCGAACTGAGGGATGACGGTGATGGCAGCGGCTATATGTGCGGGCGGGGCCTTGCGCGTGTCATCACACGTCATCTGCCGTAAAGGCGTGAATAAAGGTTTCTTCAGCCAGGACACGCGAGGGCGTGATATCCCGTACTTATGTGTTGTACCTCGTTCCTCTCCTTCAGGGAACAGAAGTTATAGACATAACTAATCGTTTTTATCCTAACAGAGAAAACAGATCAGGTCTAACTAACTTAACAGGATCTGAAACTCGCCAGATGTTTGTGAGTTTTCCATAGTTCTGTTTTACACTTAATTGTGCCGAGGCTGCAGTGCATTATGTCTGTGTTTTAAGCTGCACTTTAATTAAATGTAAATGACAGTGTAAATTGTTGTTTAGGACAAAGAGGACCGCTACATGAGCCTTCATCGGCAAAACATCGATGTCTACCAAACTATCTCCTCCGGTCGCCTTCATCATGATGCTGAGGCCACTGCATGTCACAGTCATGTACAATAATAATCAGAGATGGAGTTTTTACCCTGACTACGTGATCTATAAAACTATGATGCTAGACATGCTATCTATAAAAGACACTGACATTTTAACTTGCCAGCATCATGTGTACTGTTAGTTTGTTTTGCACTGAAAAAAGAGAAAAATATTAACGTCCAGTAAAACTTGTAATGATGTTGTGAATGAATTGCCTGAATTCATGGCTTTTAACACCATTTAATTTCTGTTTTTTATCTGGTTTGAACGTTGAAAATCCTGCCACTTGGCTCTGTGGCCTCTGCCACCATTATGGTTTTTGCTATACTGGTCCACTTGATAGTCATATTTGATGATGATTTTACTTTATTTTGAGTCATTAGAATCAGAACGGGGGTCAGGAAAGAAGAAAAAAGATAAGCTGGGGAGAAAGTTAACAGAAGAAGAGGGAAAAATAGAGAAGAAGAGAAATAGATGGAGAGGAAGAGAGAAAAAATACTGAAAATCTATTTCATCATCTGCTGAAAAACACAAGGAAAAACCAACACAGTGGGGAGCCCACAGCAACAACCAATAATATGCAGTAAGTAGGCTAGTAAGTAGTAGTAAATAATAGATATTAAATGTTACTGAGCAGTAAATGGGCCCAGAGGGCCGAGACCTGAGGGCACCCCACCCGCAGCACAGGCCCAACAGAGCCAGGGGGCCGGGCCCCACCGAGCAGCCGCCCAGAGTGAGCCACTAAACACAGAGAACCACTAATGCACTGTGGGTGGGGGCACCAGCTACTGGCAGGAAGTGTGGTGGGGGGAAATAATACGTGACTATTTTTATGTGGAGTGGAATTAAACTGCCATAGAATATGCTTGTGGTGGATTTGACTCAACACAAGCGTATTGTCAAAGTGTTCTTTGGCATGCATCGAGACAGTTTCTCAGATACTGAAGTGACTTGAGCAGAGCCAGTTAAAGCCTACTGTGCTTGAGTGGGCAGCTCAAGTTTCCACGTGGAAGGTTTAGTGAGACAAAGACAGGAAGTTAAAGCTGCTGACTAATAATCTGCAGGTTCCTGATTTGAGTCTCTGTTAAGAGGATGGTGTCTCTGAGATAATTGCTTTTGTGCATCGATAAATAAACAGGGAAATAAATGAATAGAAAAAAGCATCCGAGCGGATGTGCACCGACGGTGTGCCCACTGGTCTTAAAGTGCCTTTGCGCCCCTTACCATTTATGGAGGTCCCATTTGGGCACATTGGCTTGGACCTATAGTGTACATGGATGTTGCTTTGTATTAGTTCTGGTATATTATACAACACAATAACATGATGCAGTGCTGCTGTGCACCATTTCTGCAAAGAGTGTGGTGCAAGCAAGGAAGATAAGATAACTCTTGCACAGTCATACCTAGTACAATAATACAACAAAATTGGAAACTGTCCCACCATAACACAATCATTTAGATACAATATTGGACTTTGTTTACATGTAACTGCACAAATAGAATTTAGAAATGTAATTATTGACAAGAGTGAACAACCACTTATAATGTAATCTACAGCTGTGACCAAACAGCTAGATAGAGAATCAGAAGTGTTGTGTTTTCTACAAAGTTTGCTGTTTCAGTGAGAGTCATATGTCATATCATTTCAAACAGTGGCGATCCAGAAATGTTGTACAAACGAGTAAGACTAACTATAGACTTTAGCCAAAGTTGTTAAGTTAGCTAAAGAGTTGGGATTGTGTGTAAGGCATAAATAAACCTAAAATGCAATGTTTTGGACGTTCTTTGGCACATTTCCCTACTGTAGGGGTCTCTGCAAGCATACGGGGCTCTGAGAGGGAACAAGATGACAACGAGGAATTCTACTGGAAACAGTCGATCATGTCTGTCAAAGCTGAATTCAGGGCAAACTAGGCTAAATTAGTGTTTTTAGCTAACAGCTACAGTAAACATAAAAGTGACTGTTGGGCTATTATTTGTTAACAGGGGCGATTTTAGCCCATTTTTGGGGTGCTTTGGTTCATTTTTGGGGTGCTTTGATTCATTTTTGGGGTGCTTTGGTTCATTTTTGGGGTGCTTTGGTTCATTTTTGGGGTGCTTTGGTTCATTTTTGGGGGTGCTTCAGCACTTACTTACTTTTTTTTTGACAATATTTCCTGTTTGTGTGACACACTACTACTAAAAATATAAAAGGCAGAACTTGGTTGAGAGGTAACATTTTAACAACAAAAGTATCCATAATATTTTTTAATATTTTGTAATAATTTATTTGTAATAATTTATTCTGTTTCAGGAGTGTTTTTATGCATCTGTATTATATTATACAAACACATTAAAAGTGAATCTCTGTCCAAAATATGCACTCAGTTTACTTCTTACTCACTATGAGCATCATTCATTATTCTCCTCCAGTAATTAAGGTTAGGATATGTATTTTTTTTATTCCAATCCATTCTTCTTTGGCAGCATTTAAATAACCTTGATCAGAATTGATGGTTTTGTTACAGACTTTTCAAAAAAGTGTTTTGCTTTTCTTTCACAAATGTGGGATTAAATTGTTAAAAAGTACAAAACAGTGATGTCATGTTTTGTGACGAGGACCCAGACACAGAGAGACTTGATGGATTTAATAATCTTTTGATTTAATAAAGAAATTTGCAGACTTGCACAGAGATGGTAAAATTATGATGACTGATAAAGGAGGCGAAGACAACAGACGATGAGGACAGGGAGGATGCAGGGACAGAGACGGGGAAGAAGTCTCATTGTGACCAGTAAAGTGTATCTTGGCTGGCTGGGCAGCTCTCTGGGTGCTCAGCCCCCCGAAGCACTGATCCTAGAATCCTCCCTGAATTGTGTTAATACAGTATGTCAACATGAAAGCATAACTGTACAGGGTGGGCCAGTTATATGGATACACCGTAATAACATGGGAATGGTTGGTGATGTTAAAGTCCTGTTTGTGGCACATTAGTATATGTGAGGGGGCAAACTCCTCAAGTTCGGTGGTGACCATGGTGGCCATTTAGAAGTCGGCCATCTGATACCAAACAAGGCAAAGTAAATAATTTTTAAAGGTAAATGTAGAGGAAACATCAAAAGTTGTCACGGCTGGGGCAGCAGTCGTGTGGTGGAGTGAATGAGGACTAAGATGCAGACGGCGGTGGAGATGCGAGTGGAGATTTATTTACAGTGAAAATAACAAAGGTGAGGGAAGAAGTGAACATCAACCTAAACTGGGACAAACTAACAGACAAAGCAGAAAACATGAGGGCAGCAGGGAAACACAGAGATGACACGAAGAAGGAAGAGAGACGTGGAGAAACACCGATGGACACGGAGACTTTTCACCTGTTCCTTTTGTTTGAAGTGGCTGAACTTGGCCACAGTAGGACGTGGTCTCCCGGTCGCAGCCCGCATGGGGCCGATGCGATGCACTCTATCAAAGGCGATGATCTTCACCGTGTCCTCCAGCAGCTTCAGGTGGGTTTTGATGAAGTTTTTGCACTCTGAGCCTTCTTCATCACAAGATCCTGGAAGCACTGATCAATGTAATCTTGGAGAGCCTCTAAACTCTCCCCGTTGTTCTCCAGGGTGTTGGAGATGATTTAGACAAATATTGTTAGTTTGAAGACTATTGATAAGTGTATTTGGTAATACTGAAGCTTAAAGGAATTTGTTCAATTCTAAACTACCGTTCGCTTTAATTTTCCGCCAAAATCTCCGGCGTCTGACGTCAGTTACAACATGAGTCGCTTACCTCTGACACTCTGAAGTCACATTGAGTTTTCCTCACTGACTGTTTCAGACAGGATTGTGGGAGCAACACAAAAAGCAGCTTCAGCTGGAAACACACAGTTTAGTGTCTTTGCTGCTCGCTTTAAGTCACAATAAACAGGAAACTCATTGTGTCTCATGTCAGAATCACTCATATACAGGAAAGGAAGAGGCGGAGCTTATTTCCTGCAGGGAGAGGTTAGCAGTCTGTGTCTTTCTCATTTCTGACTCCTAAAGAGCTGAAAAACACAGGCTGTTATTGGCTGGCTGACACTGGGATTAATGTCCTTGAAGCCAGCAGTCTTTAATGTCCAGGTTCAGAACGGGCAGGTGAAAAACAGTCCTTTATGTCCTCTGATGTTCAATAAACTGTCCTGATTACTGAGGGAGCAGAGAAAGTGTCTCCATCACTCACCACAGCTGGATGCTCTGAAATCCTGGAATCCAGCTGTGGAGAGGAGCGCCGGCGGCGTGGACGCAGTTTAGTAATCAGGGAACGGGAGACAGGAGGGAAACACAGCTGGGACCAATTACACACACGAGACAGGAAACAGTAACACAGGACTGTCAAAGTAAAACAGGAAATATAACACAGAGTCCAAAGTAAGGAGACGTGGGACACAGTGAAGACACAGAAACAGAAACCAGAACTATCATCACAAAACAAACTCAGAAACATAAAGAGTGAATCAGCTGATTCAGTGTTTGTGACAAAAACATGGATCCTGGTTAATAACTTTTATTTGTTTGTTTCTGTATTATTTTGTGTATCGTTCTTATGAGCTGTTGTTTTGTCAGTGAAATATTATTTCATTGTTTTAAGCTTTTTGTTGACTTTGAAGTGCTTAAGTTGATATTTTTGAACATTTAATTTGTTCGATTATTGTCGAGTCGATAAAACTGTCAAACGCACAGCTGCTTCCAGCATGGCCGGAGGAGAGGTGGCCGAGCAGACGCACAACACACACAGCTCACAGGTTTGCATTTCTAGATATTGCAGATGTTGCAGAAATTGAGAGTAAAGAACTCAGAGATCCAGCGCTGTCTCCTGCCCCTTATTTATACACCACAACACAACGACAGGCGTAACTCACACAAACGGGTAACATGAGGCTCAGATGCTTTGGACGTGTTCACATATACTGGACACAGAATGATGAAGATGGAGCTGCAGGAAGGAGGAAAAGAGGAAAAACACAGAAAAGATTCACAGATGTGGTGAAAAAGGACACGACAGCTTCTGTTTGTTAGTTTGGTTTTTCTTTATTTGGTAAAGATTCAGAAATAAAGAGAAGATCACATGTTTGAATATTATATTAACGTTCTGTAATTACAACAAGTTGTAAAATCTTTCCAGAGTGAGACAGAGACTGTGCAGAGACTGTAGAAGGACAGAGCAGCAGCAGAGCAGTCCAGATACACTGATGATCCTCTGTCAGATCCAGAGGGACACACAGGGCTGATGCTGGACTCTACATTGTGTCTGACAGTGGAGCTGTTCTCAGAGCAGTTCACTCTGCAGCACTGACAGTCATCTGCACTTCATTCCTCTGTCAGTCACTGCTGGATGAAGCTCTCCTCTCCACCTCCCAGTAACATGGCCCAGTCAGAGCGTCTCTACACACAAGCTGCTGCTGCTTCAACCTCTCTGGATCATCAGGACACAGCTGCTCCTCTCTCAGCACACACACCGTCCTGTTTACCATCATCAGCTCCACCTGCAGAGAGAAGGAGGAAGAGCAGAGGGGATAAACGAGTGTTTCCAGAGACTCTTCATCAGCTGTCAGTCAGTGATGCAGCACATCCAGTATAAAGAGCAGCAGGGACGTCAGTGCTGGGACTGTACTAGGACTCATTGTTGCTTCACTTTTTCTAATCTTTGGATTTTTATTGAAGTTGCTGAAAATGTTTTTCCCTCCTAGTTTGAGTTTGGACTTTCATTCATTAGAAGAACCTTGGTGTGTCCACTCTGAGCTCTGTAGGAACCCCAACAACAAGCCCAACAATCCAGATGGACGGTTCCAGCTGTTAACTGGAGGAATTCCATCCAAACATCTGCTCTCACTAAATTCTTCCTCACCTACAGACTGTGTTCTTCACTGCTTTAAACTTGGAAATCAATGCAGTCATTGGTCTGCGTGCTGCTTTGTTCAGAGAGCTGATTGGCTGTTGACAGTGTTTGATCAGAGCGTGTCAGCCGTTACTATGGTGACCATAAAGGTGAGAAACAGGAAGTGTTTGTGTCCAATCCTGAAGCCTGTCACCGTTCTCCTCTCACAGCTTCACTGAGAAGCTGCAGCTTTACAGGAAACACTGGATCTTTGTTTCATACTGACTGTGTTTAGTACAATACTGCTGACAGCACCACCCACTCACTCCATCACTCTACTGACGCCAGAGTCTCCAGTCTGTAGTCTGGGCTCTTCTTAAGATCAGACAGCTGCTTCACATCTGGATCCTTCAGGTTGTTTCCATACAGGTACAGCTCTCTCAGATGGGAGGGGTTGGACTTCAGTGCTGCTGCCAGATAATCACAGCTGATCTTTGACAAACCACAGCCCCACAATCTGTATAAAGAATGAAAGATGTAAGTTTATTAGACAAAGTGCTTGAAATCATTCAGTGTTTCATCATCTGTTCAGAGCTGAAGAAGGTTCAGAATGTAGAAGTTTAGAAAATGGAAACTCCAAACAGCTGAAGCCAACAGGAAGCAGCTTCAAACAGGAAACTGTGCAGAGTTTCAGACTATATGTCCTGATGCAGCCAGTTGGATTTTGGAGATTTGAATCTCTGTTCTGTGACTAAGTCCTTGAATCATTTCTTCCAGTTGGTCCAACAAGACAGACTAAGTATTGGACATGTGTTGTGGCTCCATCAGGGGAGCTTCTAAATGTGATGTGATGGCCCCTCTGGGTCTGTCAGGTCACAGCACTGAAGAGAGCTCAAACTGGGCACACAGTTGTTCCAGTCTGGACCAAAGACTCTATACTGGGACTGAGGGACTGCTTTGACTGCACCCACTGGGACTTTTGAAAGGCTCATGTTCTCACTTAGATCATCGATTTCTACTGACATTTCTTTCTGGGAAAAATGGGGATTACTTTGGACACAGGAAGTATTTTCCCCAATAAGCAGCCCTGGATTAGTAAATCACTCCAACATGTTCTCAGGCAGAAGAAGCTGTCTTGTTATGAGGGAGAGAAGAAAAAGATTGAGGCACAGAAACCTGTTGAAAGAGAGATAAAGCAGCTAAAATCAGGTGTAAAAGTAAAGCAGAGGATGAGCTGAATAAAGGACACTCAAGGCTGGCTTGGAAAGGAATGAAGTCCATGGTGGGGATGCAGAACAAGGAGCAAAGATGAATGTGATGCTGAATCAGCAGAAGACTTGGACTCATTTGATTCCAGCTTTGATATCATTGATTTCAATGAAGAGCTTTGTGATTGTAGCAAAGGGCTGGTAGCTCTGAGAGTCCCACTGATGAGCTGTTTGTGTGGAAATCTCTTAGTGGGACCAAAGAGAGAAAAAGCCCTGGTCCTGATGCTGTGGGAGGGAAATGATTGAAGTGTGCTGTGAGGAACTGACTGGGAGAGTTTCACACATTTTCCAGTCCTCCTTGGAACAACAGGAAGTTCCCAGCATATGGAAACAAAGGTTAAGTGTCCTATGGCACTCAGTGATGATGGTGCTGTGGCCCCACCACCTCCACCTCTTTGTAAAGGAACTAACTGTAATCTGAAGCTTCAAATGGAACTAAGACTTCCTCCACTAGGTGGCAGTGTCTGATGAGAAAGTGTTAGTGGAGCTGGCCTGGAGTCAGAAACAGGAAGATGCAGGATTTGGGCTGAAATGGGCAAAAGTGGTTAGCACTAGTGCCTTAGAGCAAGAAGGTTGTAGGTTGAAGCTTGTTGGTCAGCTGGGCCTTTCTGTGGAGGTTGGATGTTCTCCCACAGTCCAATGAAATGCTGCTTAGGTTCATTGGTGCTTCTACATTGGCTGTAGGTGTGGATGTGAGGGAGTGCTTCTCTGTCGCTCTCTGTTGGCCCTGTGATGGACTGCTCACCTGTGCAGGTGGACCACGCCTCTTGCCCTATGACAGCTAGGGCACAGGCTGCAGCCCTGTGAGCCTAAGCTGAATAAACAGTTAGCAAAAATGATCCATAGATGGCCTGAAATCCCCCAGTTAGCAGTTTGGTAGATAGCTATGACATGCTAATCCCATCCAGCAGCTGTATTCTACCTGTAAGCTGATCCCTGCTGAGCCAAAGCACTTTTTCATATACAAATTACAACCTTTAATAGAAACCTATTGGTCAGCATCTTATTAGCCTGCTGTTAGCTTCATTCCACAGAAAACTGAGAGAAACTAACAGAGTTGATAAAGAATAAAGAGAAATGTGCTGATTTAAAGCCTTTGAAGTGCTTCAGATGATCTCTGTCCACTTCTGTCCACTCATTCATTCATGTAAGCTTTCTAATGCAGCTTTGATCTTCACAGTCTGCTTGATGAAACTCATTCTAACCCTGAATGTCAGAGTGTTCCTCCTTCTCTTTCCCATCATTCATGCTGGCAGTGGAGGAGATTTGGATGTTGGACTGTGTTTTGGATGATGTGTGTATGTTTGTGTTGGACTGCTGTCTGTAAAGCAAACGCACATTTTGCTTTGGATTTCAGTGTCACACAGACTTTAAGGTGCAATGAAGAGTTTGAGAGTTTCACAGTGAATTTTCCAGTGGAGGATTTTTCTTCTTCTTTGAAGGTTTGAAATGTGAACATTGTTCTGCTGCAGTCAATGGACTAAACCAGAGAAGAAGAAAACAGACTTTACCATGAAGATCCTCAGTGTGGATCAGTATAATATCAGCCTGATGTCTGCAGTTTAGTGTCAGCACAACTTTCACATCATATTCATCTCAGCACAACTAAAACATGCTGACTGACCTCAGAGTTTCAAGTTTACATCCTGGACTCTCCAGGAAACCACACAGATGCTTCACTCCTGGATCCTGCAGCTTATTGTTGTAGCTCAGGTGCAGCTCTCTCAGATGGGAGGGGTTGGACTTCAGTGCTGCTGCCAGATAATCACAGCTGATCTCTGACAAATCACAGCTCCACAATCTGTATAAAGAATGAAAGATGTAAGTTTATTAGACAAAGTGTGAGCTTGAAATCATTCAGTGTTTCATCATCTGTTCAGAGCTGAAGAAGGTTCAGAATGTAGAAGTTTAGAAAATGGAAACTCCAAACAGCTGAAGCCAACAGGAAGCAGCTTCAAACAAACACAACAAGAGAAAAAACTCTGAATGTTTCACATTAAAGTCGTACATTTCTCATAAAAACAGGACAAAGACTTGAAAAAGTCGTGTTTTTCCTTCCAGGAACCACATGGCTTCACTTTTATAGGTGAAGTGTGACAGAAATGGACATATTTGAAGTCCAACACCTTTTTCCAGTCACATTATTAAAGCAGACAAACTACAAGCTCATTTTCATTCCAACAAGTCATCTTCTGACCTGGACTAACAACACTGGTCTCTATGTGCAGCTGGCTGTGAGACCAGTGCTCAGGGAGCGTCTACAAAGTGCAACACTGAAAGAACATCACACACTCATTTGCTTCCAGCACTTTCACACAAACATCTACTGTCATTATTGTCACCAAACTCTGTGGATCCTTTATTGCAAATTCAAATGGGATCAAATGGTCAGACAAAAGAGGGTTATGAGGAAATATGATGAAATGTTGTGTATTAGCAGCAAGTTATTGAATCTTTTTCCTCAGAAACCAAACAAAATGATTGACAAACATGTTTTTACAAACTCAGTGTTGGACTTGGATCAGCAGGATAAGCTGATGTTTAAAGGCATTTGAGTCTCGCTGTATGAGAGTCCAGTTATTACTCAATATTTATGGATGATGTTCTTTCAGTGTTGCACTTTGTAGACGCTCCCTGAGCCTCACAGCCAGCTGCACATGGACCAGCTGACATTACCCAGCATTAGAGGCGGCTGTAAAAAATTCATGTTCCCATTTAAATGGTTTTAATTTGAATAAAACGATGTTGATTCATTCAATCCTGAATCGATGTTTAATATAAATGTATTTTGCCAGAATCTCAGGTTAAAGCTCACAAACTATTTCAACAAGCAGCAAACAGCTAAAACAGTAAATGAGAGCAGCTAAACACACAAAGATGGAAACACAGAGCGTGGATCGTTCACTCGACGGCACGTACACGGACACGCCGTCGGGGCTGAAAGTGGACAGCTCACAGATCCTGAAGCTGCAGGTTTCATCTGTCTCCAACCAAAACTGAGTGAAGCAGCAGCAAAAGAAGATCCAAACTCTGCTTCACGTTTGATCAATATGCTCATGAATTCTCTCTGACTTTGGCTGTTCCTGCCTGCACAGCTCTCTCTCTCTCAGTGTACTCCAAGAACAGCTTCAAACATCTGTTTCTGCATCATTCACTGTTTATTAGCCACCAGTCTGCTGTTGTGTTCAGTGCTGTCGGCCTCTGACAGTAAAGCCTCATTTCTGCTGTTCCATGGAAACTTTTTAAAATGATGACAGATTACAAACTCTCAGCTGTGTCTGTAATCAAACCTCTGTAACTTTGCTTCACTTCAGCAGCATCAGCTCATGTTCACATGTTGCTTCATGGTTTGCTTCAGTTTTTGATCGACTGCAGAATATTTTGAAGGTTATCTGCTATAAAAAGCCAGAAGAGGAAAATCTGCTTCATGTGTTTCTGTTTGATCCTCAGTGACTTTGACACAAAGGCCTCTGCTGTGATGATCACACCTCTGATCAAGTCTCACAGTGTCACAACTGATAAATGATCAGAGTTAGAATATTTCTGACTGTCTGCTGTGTGCCGTGACCTTTGACCTGCTAAAGACAGTCAGCTGTGGATTATTCATTGTTGTGTCTGATACTTAGAACTGTGAGGAAGAAGCTACACAGTTAATCAGGGTCCCCTCTCTCTGAATCAGCAAAGGTGGGCAGGCCGCGTGTGGGCCGCGGGCCATACGTTGAGTATCACTGTTTGAAATGTGAACCTTGTTCTGCTGCAGTCAATGGACTAAACCAGAGAAGAAGAAAACAGACTTTACCATGAAGATCCTCAGTGTGGATCAGTATAATATCAGCCTGATGTCTGCAGTTTAGTGTCAGCACAACTTTCACATCATATTCATCTCAGCACAACTAAAACATGCTGACTGACCTCAGAGTTTCAAGTTTACATCCTGGACTCTCCAGGAAACCACACAGATGCTTCACTCCTGGATCCTGCAGGTTGTTGTTGTAGCTCAGGTCCAGCTCTCTCAGATGGGAGGGGTTGGACTTCAGTGCTGCTGCCAGATAATCACAGCTGATCTCTGACAAACCACAGCGCTCCAATCTGTATAAAGAATGAAAGATGTAAGTTTATTAGACAAAGTGCTTGAAATCATTCAGTGTTTCATCATCTGTTCAGAGCTGAAGAAGGTTCAGAATGTAGAAGTTTAGAAAATGGAAACTCCAAACAGCTGAAGCCAACAGGAAGCAGCTTCAAACAAACACAACAAGAGAAAAAACTCTGAATGTTTCACATTAAAGTCGTACATTTCTCATAAAAACAGGACAAAGACTTGAAAAAGTCGTGTTTTTCCTTCCAGGAACCACATGGCTTCACTTTTAAAGGTGAAGTGTGACAGAAATGGACATATTTGAAGTCCAACACCTTTTTCCAGTCACATTATTAAAGCAGACAAACTACAAGCTCATTTTCATTCCAACAAGTCATCTTCTGACCTGGACTAACAACACTGGTCTCTATGTGCAGCTGGCTGTGAGACCAGTGCTCAGGGAGCGTCTACAAAGTGCAACACTGAAAGAACATCACACACTCATTTGCTTCCAGCACTTTCACACAAACATCTACTGTCATTATTGTCACCAAACTCTGTGGATCCTTTATTGCAAATTCAAATGGGATGAAATGGTCAGACAAAAGAGGGTTATGAGGAAATATGATGAAATGTTGTGTATTAGCAGCAACTTATTGAATCATTTTCCTCAGAAACCAAACAAAATGATTGACAAACATGTTTTTACAAACTCAGTGTTGGACTTGGATCAGCAGGATAAGCTGATGTTTAAAGGCATTTGAGTCTCGCTGTATGAGAGTCCAGTTATTACTCAATATTTATGGATGATGTTCTTTCAGTGTTGCACTTTGTTTGGCACAAAATGAAATTATTTGGCCTCTCAGATGCTTTTAGAGATTCCCAGATGACTGATGATGACATCTCTGGGGTCTGATTGATAGAAAAAAAAATGTCTTTGAGACCTTTTGTAACTGACAAACTCTTCATCTGCTAACAACACTGAGTTGAATCTCCATGGCTGATAGTTGGAGCAGGCATCAGGAATACACATTGAAAAAACAAGAGGAGAAATCACCAGAGTCTTATAATCACATTCTGTAACTAAAGGGAGACGTTTTTCTATACAAATATATGTTTTATGGACATTAGAAAAAAAAGAGTACTGATGTGAAGCAGGATTATGAAATCTCCATACATCAGCCAGCCCATAATTATCAAGAAAGCTCTGAATGACGCATGCTGACTTTGGACTAAGTGTACTTTTGTGTGAACTGTGGTCCATAGCAGATAATGAGCAGTTTAGGTCTCCCTCAAAGATGATATTGTGTGATGACATATTGGGGAGCCGCGCAAAGACATTAGTGAAAAATCTGTGATCGTCCCAATTAGAGGCGTAGATATTTGCTAAGATCAAAGGAAAACCATAAACTATGTTTTCTGCACTTAAAATCCTGTAATTTTCTCATAAATCGACAGTGCGGCTTATGGATGAATTCTGGTTGTGCTTACTGACCTCGAACCGATTTTATGTGCTACACGGCGCTCAGAAACCTTTCAAAAGATGTTTTGGTACGACTTTGCTCAGCTACGAGGCCGCACCGCTTGATGGATTGTTGGAGCATTACAGCTACGAGGAGCCTCGCGGAGTGATACGTACTCTGCTTCAACGTAATATTACTGTATTGAGTGTGTATAAGGACCATAAATGGCACCTGTAAGAGACACGGTTACAAAGAGGGTTTCAAACTCCAGGCTGTCAGTCACGCAGTAGAACCTGGGAACAGAGCAGCTGCTTGTTATTATGCTCAGCGTCTGTTTACATTTTGACTGCACGATTGTGAGCTGTTTGTTATGCACAAAAACAACATTGTTTTCTTTTATTTATGGAGCATTATTATTTAATAAATGCTGATCATTTATTCCTGAGTAATTGTTTCATGTACATCTACGCTGTATGTTAATAAATGTGCCTGTGTGAGATTTGGGACACAGCTTTGACTAAGAACTCTCTTTTTGTTCGTACTTTCTGGCTTTAAAAATATCGAGATATATATCGTATATCGCCATCCAGCTAAAGAATATCGAGATATGAACTTTGGGTCATATCGCCCAGTCGTAATATTGCAATAGGTTGTCCGTTAAACTCAAGCGGGGCTTGGGCCCTGGCACGGCGTAGCCACACAATCCTGGTAGTAGTGACGCTCGGCTATGACGGCGTGCGGGTTACCAGCTGGCTTTCTCAGGATAGGGCTCCTGTGTGAGCGGTCGACAATAACGTCTTTATCCATACCCAGCACTTCATGTAGTAGCATGGATACGGCCGTGGAGGAGCTCGAGTCCAGGCCCTCTGGGATCCCTATGATGTGGATGTTAGCTCTCCGCTTCCTGCCTTCATCACATTTATCCTTCAGGTCAGACAGCTCCTCCTTCATACTCTCTACTGTAGACTGCAGGGTGGTCACCTCATCGCTCCACATTGACAGCCCATCCTCAGCTTCTTTCACTCTAACCTTTACTCCATCAACTTCGCCGCACGTCGCCGCCATGCTGTTAGCGATCTCATTTCTCAGTCCTTGCACGTCAGCCCTTATATTGTCAAAATCTTCTTTCAATGCATTTCTGACTTCTTCTTTTAACAGCGTACTAATGTCCTCTTTAATGGATTGAAGAAGCTCCAGTTTTAGAGCAGTAGGATCCACATCACGCGCGTCTGTTGAGTCTGCTCTTCAGCGGCCGTAGAGCTGGACGCTGCCCTTTGGCCATCATCGATACTCTCGCCCGAGATCGCACCGGGGCTAAAATATTCACCTGCTCAGCTGTTTTTGATCAGTTTGAGCCTGTGTGGTTTGATCAGGTGGAGGAACGATGTGATGCTATAAAGACATCATCTTGTCCAAATGATGTTGTTCCAACACGTGTTTAAAAAGATTTTAAAGGTTGTTGGTTCCGACATCTTAGCGATTTTTAACAGCAGTCTTAGTTCAGGTGTTGTACAGCCTGTTTTAAACATGCTGTTGTACAGCCTGTACTAAAAACCTGATCTGGATCCTCTGTCCGCTCAAATTTCAGGCCTATTTCAAAGCTTCCCTTCCTGTCGAAGATTTTGTAAAAGATTATATTTGTTCAGCTGCAATCTGTTGTAAAGGTTTCAGTCTGGTTTTAAAGCTCTTCACAGCACTGAAACTGCACTTTGAAAAGTTCTTAATGATCTTTTATCAGCCACTGATCATGAGACTCCGCTGTGCTTTTGGATCTGACCGCTGCCTTGACCACAGCATCTTGACCTCACCATTGGAGCATGGCGGCATCAAGGGCGCTCTATTAGACTGGTTCAGCTCTTTTATTAAATCGCATTATTACATTTGGGGCTTATATTTGACGGCAATTTGAAAAACAGCTGAGCTCAGTTGTACAGCGGTCTTTCTTCAAACTGAGGCTTTTATCTAAGGTGAGATCATTTATATCTTTTAAAAACCTTGAACGGGCGATCCACGTTTTCATGACGTCCCAGCTGGATTATTGTAACTCCTTATATGTTGGAGTTAGTGGGACCTGCCTGGCAAGACTGCAGCTGGTCCAGAAAGCTGCAGCTCGTCTTCTGACACAAGCTCAAAGACATTTATCGTCCCAACAACCACATATACGCTGGTCCCTCGCTGTAACACAGTTCACCTTTGGCGGCCTCGCTGTTTCGCTGATCTTTTTTGTGCAATTTTGCATGTTTTTGTTTTTTACAGCGCATTGTGTTCTGCGTCCTGATTGGCTGTAGACCATTGTCAGCCAATCTCGTGCCGTGTCTCCTGTACAGTACAGAATGTGTTCAAATTTACAGCAGTGTGACTCTGCAGTGCTGCACTGTATGTTTGTACGTTTTGTCCCAACAAACAACAATGATGACGAGACGTTTTGCACCTGTGGTAGCAGCCAAAGGCAGAGGAAGATGCTGACCATCATAGTTTCAACAAGGAGGCAAAAAGGTTGTAACTGTCCACAACAAGAACATCGTAAGGATGGAGTCAGCTTTGGCTTTGTGGCTCAGTGACCGCAGGAAAAAGAACATCGTGCTGGACACCAACATTATCTGCAGAAAAACTCAAAAGCTTTATGAAACTTTACCTGACAGCGAGGAGCCCAGGCCATGGACGAGTGCTCCTCACACAGAAGCTCATTTAATGCCAGCAAAGGCTGATTTGACACGTTTCAGAAACACTTTGCTTTCACTCTTTAATAATGAACTTATTTTTCTATGAAGGTTTGAACTTTGTTTAAACAAGAGAGAAAAGTGTGAAAATGTTCATGCCTGTCTGAGAAAAGTGTAGAAAGTGTGCAGTGAGGGTTTAACTGCCTTAAAACTTCTATAATACTTGTAAAACATAAAGCTGCTACTTCATTCTGAGACTTATTTTTAGAACGTAACTCGATAAACGAGCGACCGCAGTACTGTATTGTGTTTATTTTGAAAACTCTCAACAGGATCTTCAGATTTATTTTGAAAGCTTTATCTGGAAAACACAAACACATAAGCAGGAAACAAAGAGCGTGATATGAAACGATAGACGTTTTCATATGGTCATCATATATACATCGTTCTATCGAACAACCCCAGCTCCTGCTGTCAGTCTCTGTAAATCTGCTCTTAAAACACATTTGTATTCACTGGCTTTTAATACAGCATGAGAGTTATTTGATATTTGATGTGTGATATTAATATTAGGAGTTATTTTAATAGTTATCTTGGATTCTTGTACAGCACTGTGGTCAACGCTGCTGCTGTAATTAATGTGCTATAAACACATAAACAATCTGCAGTTAAACATCCAAAACTAAAGATGTGATCGCTGCCTTTAGAAAATGTGCTGATGCACAAGATATCAGCTCCATTAAGGTGGAATGTGGCCGTGTTAGAAACATGTTGGAAGAAGTTTGAAGCTGAAACTGAAGCTGAGAGTGAAAGAGCTCCAGCGTCTGTCACAGGAAACTTTCTTATTTCCACACTGATGAAAGCATCAAGCTTTGATTTCCTGCTGCTTTTATTGAGTCACACTGTGAAACTGAGCCACAGCTGAACCAGCATCCCTGTACAGCAGACACTTACAGCGCTTGGCTGCTTCCATTGGACCCTCTGCACAGAGCTTCAGTTTCCTCTTCTGGTCCCAAAGTGCAGAACAACAAGGTTTCAAACAGCTTCGTTCCAGCAGCATCAGCCACAGACATGCAGAGAGAATCCTTTGGTTGTGTTGTGTGTTTGCATATCTGCTGTGTTGCTTTGTGAGGATGGATCATCTCCTGCAGCTCCAGATAAACAAGCTGGACCTGAACCTGGTAGCTTCACTTAGAAGACACTTGTGACGGGAACGTGTGAGAAGTTTTGTGCAGACAAGTTTGGATTTAGAGTGTGGGACGAGCTCTCCACAGTCTTTGTGGAGATCCACATTCTGCATACTGCCTGTGAGAAGCTGCAGACATTTGTCCTCCAAATCCACTGAGCAGCTGCTCGTGGTGGTATTAGCTTCATGTGTGCGTGTTAGCATGAAGCCTCGGTCACACTCTGCTGTGGACACGGTCACGGACAGCTGGACGCCTGATGGACGAGTCGTCCTTCCTGTTAAACTTCTTTGAGCATGAGAATAGCATAAGAAGCTCAGTGGACACTGTTCAGTGTTTTAACTCTCGCTTTCTGATGGGTTTAGATTTTATTATTGTCATTTGTATTAGGAAATATTTAACCATATATTCTTAGAGGTGTATAATCAATTGTGTAGTGATAGGATGTGTGATCTTTAGCAGGCTGCAGGGGCTTGGTGTGTATTCCACACTAGAATGCACACCCACATCCTGGGAGCACGAGAGAGGTCGTACCTTCTCTTATTGTTTTATGGCAGGATTAACGTAGCTACGTCTGTTCTAGTCTAAGTGCTTTTTGTTTAGATGAACTGCTGGACTTCCTCACCATGTTATCTAGGGTGAACCATCTAGGGTGAAGGGGGGTCTACCCTCTTCCTGACCAAGGATGTTATATGACCCTTTGATCAGCAGTACCACACACACACACACACACACACACACACACACACACACACACACACACACACACACACACAGTATTCTTTGTTCACATGTATACCTATGTGAGATGCTATATGTTAATGACCCTATGCATATTCATGTAACCACAATAAAAGGAGTGCTATGGGGAGCCTGGCTGAGAGTCTGATGGTGGTCAAGTGGTGGAACGACGCTTGGCTCCAGCCAGGTCTCCCTCATGCATGAGTAAACCAAAGAACTTTGGTGCCTTGTGTCTTGCTTTTTGCTGCGTAGCAGATTGTCCTTAACGTTCCAGTGGATAGGTTCAAACTACAAACCTATCATTAATTGGTCCTTCGAGAGCCGGATCCCTGGAGTCGACATTCACCGAGGGGAAAAGAGACACGCCGACAGACTGACGTCAGCCAGGACTTATAGAGGTCCTGCAGCAAAGTCCCGAGGCGTGAGAATTCGTCATCGAGCCGGTGGATTAGCCGTCTGTTTTTTCTCCTCGATGGATGACGATTGACGGGATTCGGGACTGATGCTACTTGCAATAAGCAACACCAAGTAGGTATGTGAAAAATCTAAGCCACTGTGTGAGGCTGAGTTGTAAAGTCTTTATCACTGTGTGCAATAAAGCGTGTAGTCACTGTGTGCGACTATTCTTTGCCGCTGTGTGCAGCAAAGCGCGCATCCACTGTGTGAGGTTGCGTTGAAAGTCTTTATCACTGTGTGCGATAAAGCGCGTGATCACTGCTATGTAAGTCTTTGCCACTGTGTGCGACAAAGCACGCAGTCACTGTGTGAGACTGCGTTGAGACAATAGGCCTAATTTTTGTTATTTGTGTATGAGGATATTTTTTGTTGTTGTTGTTGTTGTGTGAGTGTGTGCGGAGCACAACACGTGGTCTGTGACGTCGGCAGCTGTTGTTGTTATTATGGGTTCCCAAGCAACCAAGAGTGTGTCAGAGGGTGACGAGAAGTTTATGGTGAAATTCGCTCCCGGTAGCGCAAAGTATTTAGGACATTGGCGCAAGAAATATGATTTTGAAGGTAAATTGGTTGTAGGACAATGTCAAATGTTAGTAGACCAGTTGACAGTGAAAGCAGCTTGTGCGACAGGGAAATTGAAACAGGAGAGAGAGTTACAAGTGGCGTCCGCTAAATTGTGGTTAGAACAGGCGCAGAAGAGACAGGAGGCAGTGACTATATATACTGACAGTCAGTATGCATATGCTACACTTCATTTCTTTGCCGCTCAGTGGTCAAGACGAGGCATGACAACATCAACAGGTAAACCTGTGGAGCATGCGACATTGTTGCAGGCCCTGTTGAAAGCAGTCTTACTGCCTAGTAAAGTTGCGGTTTGTAAATGTGCAGCACACACACGTGGCACTGACCCCATTGTACTAGGCAACGCCTTTGCAGATAAAATTGCAAAGGAAGCGGCCCTTGGAACACATGGGGTTCATGTTCTGGCGTCACAGGAGCAAACTACGCCCATCACACATGATGTGTTAGCAGACATGCAGTCACACTCACCTCCAGCTGAGAAGCAGCTGTGGCTCACTAAAGGAGCAAGCCTGCGAGGTGATGTCTACTATCTTTGTGATAAACCTATATTGCCTAAGAACCTATATAGGACTGCTGCAAGTTTGAGCCACGGGCTCTGCCGTGTCTCGACAGCTGGGATGGTGGCAGCAGTCGAACGGCAGTTTTTCACACTGGGATTCAATGCTTATTCAAAACATTTTTGTAAAGCATGTTTAATATGTTGTAAACATAATGCTCAGGGAAACCTCAGACCTAGGAGAGGAAAGTTTCCCAGACCCAGCTACCCATTTGAAGTAATCCATATGGATTTCATTGAGTTGTCTAACTGTAACACCTACAGGTACTGCCTGGTGATTGTGTGCCCGTTCTCAAAGTGGGTAGAAGTTGTCCCCACTAAGAAAGCAGATGCTATTTCAGTGGCTAAAGTGATATGCAAAAATGTGATCCCAGAGCATGGGATCCCCCAGACTATTTACAGTGACAATGGTCCTCATTTTGTGAATGAAGTAATTGAGAAAATGTCACAACATCTGGGGATAACGCTGAAAAACCATTGCTCATATCACCCACAAAGTGCAGGGCTGGTTGAAAGGACTAATGGCACAGTAAAGCTGAGACTCAGGAAAACAATGGAGGAAACAGGCAGAACATGGGTAGACTGCATTGAGCTAGTGAAAATGTATATGAGAATCACGCCAACTGATAATGGCCTAACGCCTTTTGAAATAATATATGGCAGGCCATTTAGAGTTCCAGTGTTTTGTAATGATAATGATAAAGCAGAAGAAGAAAACACACTAGCAGACTGGATGATTAAAATGCTGAAAAGCAAAGAAGTCATGAGTGCAAATAATCTGCCAGATGATTCTGTTTCTGTACAGGAAGAACGTCTGAAGCCAGGGGACTGGGTACTGATAAAGGTCATAAAGAGGAAGTGCTGGTCGAAGCCACGGTGGGACGGACCATACCAGGCTCTGCTGACAACACCAACTGCTGTGAAGATTGCAGAACGACCCACCTGGATACACCAAAGCCACTGCAAAAAGGTGACACACATCCAGGCCAGCTCGGAGTAAGTGGCAGGAAGACCGGGTACAAAGGGGGGGAAAGCCTCTAGGGCCCTTCGTCTCAATCCGGTGAAGAAACCAACTGAGCCACAGGTACTCATCAGAATGGCTGGTAAAGTGTTGTCTACCCTGCTGGGTGTAATGGCTTTGATGTCATCATGGTCAGCTGTGGAGACCCTGTATGTCCAAGGAAACCACACCCAATACCCTCATGGCTATTCTACAAACTTTTGGTGGCAGTTTATGAATACAACTGCTCACTTGAACAATAGGACGGACTGCTATGTGTGTGCTCATATGCCGTTATCCGCATATACATCTGGACTGTGGCCGTACAGCATACCAGAGGACAGGAGTTGGTGTCTGTTGGGCTTAGCAACTCATCCTGGCAACAGAGTCCTCTGGTCCCAGGCCAACTATAGTACACCTCTGAACATCACCTGGAGTAAGTCGCCACTTATAGATGTGAATTGTTCTGAGCAAACTGACTTATTGGCCTGGCCTCAAGTGTCAGACCCACTGCCAGACATAATATTGCTGAACAAGCTGAATACAGCTCAACTGCCGTTGTGTGTGATGAACAATGGATCACTGTCAGTGGGGGAGCTGCCGCTTCGTTTATGTGGATACATATACACCTACTGCCCTCCAGAGAATGAGAGCAGGTGTATGAAATGCTTGACCAGTGCAAAGTGAGCTGAGAACTTGACATTAAGGAGGACTGAATGCAAGTCCAACCGGGCTTACAGGATACCAGTAAAAGCAAAGAGTCAGAAGTGGACAGGATGTGCAAGGATGGTGCCGAGCAGTAAAGGAACAAGAGTTTTGGCTGATTGGTATTTCTTGTGTGGACATAAAGCCTATCTATCACTCCCTGAGGGATGGGGAGGATTGTGTGCCGTGGTGAAGTTATCGGATCATGTCTTCTTCATGGACAGAGTTGAACATCACCCTAGCAACCGACGGAAGCGTGAGGTGAATATAGCCTCACCTAACTCTTTTGGAGTGACAGTAGACACTGGAGTGCCACGAGAATTCCGCATTTGGAGTGGAGGAGCTAAATTCTTCCAAAGTTTGATCCCAAACATCGGAGTTGCAGAGGTGCGGGATCATGTGGAGATCAACCGATATGCCTTACTGCGACACATTAATCTCACTAAGACTCTGGGAACAGCCTTAGCGGAGGAGCAAAAGGCCATCAGAACGATGGTACTGCAGAACAGGCTGACCCTAGACTTGATAACAGCATCACAAGGAGGAGTGTGTAAGCTGATTGGAGAGACATGTTGTACGTTTATTCCGGATGGATATACGACTGGAGGAGACATCTATGAGGCACTGCAGAACTTAACTGCTCTGCAGAAATATGTGGCGGACCACACATCAGGAGGAGACACGTCACAAGGCTGGATAGCCTGGTTGACATCTGGACCATGGTGGAATATGTTTCTAAAGTTTTTGACTCCCATTCTTACATTATTGGCTTTGCTTTGCTTGTTTACAGGTTGCATCTTGCCATGTGTAAGATCGATGGTGTGTATGAAATGAAGCCTGCACTGAAAATGTTGACAAGTGGTGTAGAGCTGAAGATATATATATGCCGTATAGCCTTAAAAAATGACAATACAGGGTGGTGATGATGGGTTTAGATTTTATTATTGTCATTTGTATTAGGAAATATTTAACCATATATTCTTAGAGGTGTATAATCAATTGTGTAGTGATAGGATGTGTGATCTTTAGCAGGCTGCAGGGGCTTGGTGTGTATTCCACACTGGAATGCACACCCATATCCTGGGAGCACGAGAGAGGTCGTACCTTCTCTTATTGTTTTATGGCAGGATTAACGTAGCTACGTCTGTTCTAGTCTAAGTGCTTTTTGTTTAGATGAACTGCTGGACTTCCTCACCATGTTATCTAGGGTGAACCATCTAGGGTGAAGGGGGGTCTACCCTCTTCCTGACCAAGGATGTTATATGACCCTTTGATCAGCAGTACCACACACACACACACACACACACACACACACACACACAGTATTCTTTGTTCACATGTATACCTATGTGAGATGCTATATGTTAATGACCCTATGCATATTCATGTAACCACAATAAAAGGAGTGCTATGGGGAGCCTGGCTGAGAGTCTGATGGTGGTCAAGTGGTGGAACAACGCTTGGCTCCAGCCAGGTCTCCCTCATGCATGAGTAAACCAGAGAACTTTGGTGCCTTGTGTCTTGCTTTTTGCTGCGTAGCAGATTGTCCTTAACGTTCCAGTGGATAGGTTCAAACTACAAACCTATCACTTTCACTTCAGCTTCACCAACAACAGCACAAGCAGAGCAGCCCACTGCCTGCATGGCTGGGACAGCGCCCCCTGGTGACTGTAAACCACTACAACATGTAGACGGCCGTCTGCAGGCTGGATGTAGCACCACCGCAGAGACGTGCTGCAGCTCTGTTTAGTTACCCAGCTGACAGCAGAGGCTGTAGTTTACTGTTACCAACATGGAAAACTGAAGCTTCACCAGCTGGAGCTACAGAGCTGGAGAACAAAGGAGACTGAGAGGCCAGAATGATGTGGGAGGAAACATCAAGAGCCTGTTTGAAAGGAGACACATGTGGATGCTGTGCCAGTCTGTGGTCTGTCAGAAGTCAGCTGAGTCACACTGCAAGAAGCTGCAGAATCTCAGAGGAGGAGATTTGGAAGTGTTTGTGGGACAAACTGGACTCAAAGAAAGAAGATGTTTGTGAAGTCTTTGGTGGAGGTGAGCAGTGTGAAGCAGAACACATGCAGATGAATCAGGAGGTCAGCATCAGTGTCTCCTTGTGGTGGACGGTAAAAGAATCAGAGCCAACGCTCCCGTCCACCCTCGGCATGAAGCAGTGCTGTTTCTGAAACAGGAGGACAAGTCCAGAGAAGACAGAGGAAGCAAAGATGAGGGTGGGACAGGACAGCAGGACTTCCTTCACACCTGCAGCTCCATCACACTGCTCCTCTTCATCACACATGTACCTGCAGCCTGTCTTCGAGTCCAGGAGTCACCTCCACACAGTGTAGAAGCCTCCTGTGCAGACCATGGAGTCCAGCCTCTGTCAGGGAAGTCGGCACTAAAGCCTGAAAGACTTCAATCTGTCTCTGCTCCACCCGAGAAAGACCAGCACCGTACTTGTTGTGCATTCAAGGAGGGAACATCAGCGCTGCATCGTGGGAACAACACCGCAGGAACAAAGACACAGCACGGCCGATGAAGGACGAGGACAAAGGAAAGGTGAGTGAGAAGACCCCGGTGGTGTGGACGGACCTGCAGGGGCTCCAGGACTGAGGAGCAGAGACGTCCATGTACCAGCTGAGGATGCTGCAGTGATCCAGGGAGCTCGGTCCAATCTGAGGCCGTGTGAACTACGTGGACCACAGTTTCTTCACAGACTTCAGCCACGTGAACATCTGGAGATCCAACAGTGTACGAGCTGTGAGCCATCAGCTGTTTCTCTCATCAGCTGCTGTAATGAGAGCTGCTGGAATCATCTCGAGCAGCAGGAAATCACTGATGTTGTTTCTAACCAAAGATATGGGACTGAGCTCCGCTGAGCTCCTTCTACTTTCATCCAGATAGAAACTGCTACAGTCTGCTGATTATTGCTTTGCCTCCATCACACGAGCTCTTTATCCTGTTCTTCACTCTCATTGGTTCTTTGTCTGCTTGTTTTTACAACAGTAGTCTTCTGATTGGTCAAAGAAGACAATCAGCTGTGACTAAATGTAGCTCCTACAGCAGTGATGGGAATAACTACTGAAGCTAATCCAGTATCAAAGCTCAGGAATCAGCAGCTCCCACCTCGTTTTCTTTCAACAACTATTTTTAGCTGCTGTGTTTTTGTGTTTCTGCAGACCTCAGACATCCTGCTGCTCTGGACAACTTTTTCATTCTTTTGTATCATTATTTTGCTTTTCTTTTATTATTATGTTATATGTATTAATATGTGAAACACTTATTCTTTGTGTTTTTGCTTTGCTCCTGTCAAACTGCTTTAATAAAATCTGCTGCAGTCTAAACTGTGGACGTTCCCTTTTTAACCCTTTGTGAAACAATAAAGGTTTAAATCTAAGTATTCATCTATGTTAGTGTTTAATGGGTCTAATAGGTTGCTTTGGCCTTTCCCAGTAATATCTTCCCTTGCAGTCTGTGGTCCAGGCTTCTAAAACCATCCCAGGTTAACAAGAACTACAATCTAGAGGAGAGCTGCCATAACAGGTGTGACTGATGAGATCTGACCTGCAAGGTTACTCAGGTTTGTTTGTATCAGGACAAGCAGGGAAGCCGCCTGGACGTCAAAGTAGTTAGAGCTGGGCGAGTGTCCTCACCCACATCGGCTTCACAACTCTGCATCATCTACTGAGTAAGACTCAGAGCATCAGAGATTAGAAGGTCTACAAAGAGCTGAACCAGACTTCCTGTATAAAGGTTTTAGTTCCACAGATCGACAGTGTCAGCACAACTAAAACGTGGAGACTGACCTCAGAGTTTCAATTTGATGTTGTGGATTCTCCAGAAGAACACACAGCTGCTTCACTCCTGAATCCTGCAGCTTGTGGGAGCTCAGCTCCACCTCTCTGGGATACGAAGGGTTGAGCTTCAGCACTGCTTCCAGATAATCACAGCTGATCTCTGACAAATCACAGTCCTCCAATCTGTATAAAGAATGAAAGATGTAAGTTTATTAGACAAAGTGCTTGAAATCATTCAGTGTTTCATCATCTGTTCAGAGCTGAAGAAGGTTCAGAATGTAGAAGTTTAGAAAATGGAAACTCCAAACAGCTGAAGCCAACAGGAAGCAGCTTCAAACAAACACAACAAGAGAAAAAACTCTGAATGTTTCACATTAAAGTCGAACATTTCTAACAAGAGTGTTTTAAAGACAGAGTCACTGATGATCATCTTCTGCCCAGTAAAACTTTGGGTTTCCTCATGTGAGTGTTAATGATGCACAAAGACTGTGAGTGCAAAGAGGGAGCGAGGAGGATGACAGAGAGATGGTACAGGAGCATCAAGAACCCGGCGAGGAAATGAGCAGAAGGACTTTGGAGCCTGTTGGATTGAAGCTTTCACAGAGACGTGTTTGACTGGACACCACCAGGACAGACTTTTAATCCCAGGATTTGGATGAGCTTTCTGTCTTTATGTTCACAAATGATGCTGTAACTCTGTGAATGTCCTGGAACTGTCAGCAGTGTGGTTACGTCCTTTTGACCTGAGTTTCCACAGCTCTTATAACAGCAGTGTACATTCAGACTGAGACACGCTTCAGTCTGTATGGACCTGTTTCTGTAGCTGCCACCATCATTCTACGGTCGTGTCCAAATTCATGGGCTGCATCCTCCCGAGGACCCGGCCTTTGCGGTCTACGCGGGCTGGGTCCTCAGAAGGTCGGGTAGGCTGGAAATAAACGGCTGGGGAAATTGGACGGTCTAGCCTTCTGATTAGCGTCACCGCTGTCTCGGTGGAGTTTAATAAACTCAGCCGTCTGCTCCTTGCTATCTAAAATATAACAGGACACTGGCGTAAATTCTCGACCGTCTCATACTTCTGTTTAATCAGTTTTCTGTTTGACGTTTAGTCAGCTCTGTAAAGACCAAGGAGGAACCCACCTGGGGGATTAATAAAGTTTTATTTTATCTAATCTAATAACTTTAATCTCAGCCAAACCGATTTACTCACGAACAAACAAAACACTGAAAAAAGCCAAACAATAACATTTTGAGGTTGTCTAAGTGACTTATATATCACGTTTAACCTGAGTAGCGAAAGTCCGCGGTGATCTGAAAATGATGTGCCGGGAGTTGTGCCGTTCTCGGCGGCTTCAGTGACCCTCGAGCTCCCGGCGAGCTATCGAGCTGGTGGGTAGCAGACGTCTCCGAAAACGTCGAAGCAGTTTTGCAAATATGCGGTATCTTGATAAACCGAGCAGATATTTGATGTTTACACAGCTACTTTCTCGCCTGAAAATATGTTAAAAGTTTATTTTGTGACCGAAAAAGATTAGTATGAGTCATTTTAAAACTTAGTAGCGGCCGCCATTGTTGGAAACTGGAGTTTGGCTGGGCCACGCTATGAATTCTGGGATATGGTAGGCCACGAAGGACACACCCGACCCATCCTTCAAATTCGGGGAAAAGGAGGACGCATTTGTTGGCTGCATTCGGAGGAGTCTACGAATTTGGACAGCCTTCGACGTGTCGCTGTGACGTAATCGGTCTACAAATGCGGCCTCAGGAGGATGCAGCCCATGAATTTGGACACGACCTACATGTTTGTACATCAGCTTATCAAATACTGTCTGCTGTCTTCATTTATTACTCTTCACCTGCTTCACTGTCACTGTGTGGGCGGAGCTGTCTGAGCCCTGCCCACACAGACACAGCTCCTCTCTGGAGCAAAACTTCTGCTTCATCTCCGCCTCTTTTCTTCATCCTCCACCTCTCTTTTCTCTTCTTCGGTGTTCTGCAGCCACAGAGCCTCACAGCCATTAGCACGCCCATACCTGAGCAGCTAGCATTACCCAGCATGCCGTGCAGCAGTGTCAGTTTGTAAATGTGCAAGAATTCCTGCTCCAAACTGTTTCACAGAGTGCTGTGTGCCGTGACCTTTGACCTGCTAAAGACAGTCAGCTGTGGATTATTCATTGTTGTGTCTGATACTTAGAACTGTGAGGAAGAAGCTACACAGTTAATCAGGGTCCCCTCTCTCTGAATCAGGAAAGGTGGGCAGGCCGCGTGTGGGCCGCGGGCCATATGTTGAGTATCACTGTTTGAAATGTGAACATTGTTCTGCTGCAGTCAATGGACTAAACCAGAGAAGAAGAAAACAGACTTTACCATGAAGATCCTCAGTGTGGATCAGTATAATATCAGCCTGATGTCTGCAGTTTAGTGTCAGCACAACTTTCACATCATATTCATCTCAGCACAACTAAAACATGCTGACTGACCTCAGAGTTTCAAATCGACATCGTGGATTCTCCAGGAAACCACACAGATGCTTCACTCCTGTATCCTTCAGGTTGCTGTAGGTTCCACTCAGGTCCACCTCTGTGGGATACGAGGGGTTGGACTTCAGTGCTGCTGCCAGATAATCAAGGCCAATATCTGACAAACCACAGCTCTTCAATCTGTATAAAGAATGAAAGATGTAAGTTTATTAGACAAAGAGCTTGAAATCATTCAGTGTTTCATCATCTGTTCAGAGCTGAAGAAGGTTCAGAATGTAGAAGTTTAGAAAATGGAAACTCCAAACAGCTGAAGCCAACAGGAAGCAGCTTCAAACAAACACAACAAGAGAAAAAACTCTGAATGTTTCACATTAAAGTCGTACATTTCTCATAAAAACAGGACAAAGACTTGAAAAAGTCGTGTTTTTCCTTCCAGGAACCACATGGCTTCACTTTTAAAGGTGAAGTGTGACAGAAATGGACATATTTGAAGTCCAACACCTTTTTCCAGTCACATTATTAAAGCAGACAAACTACAAGCTCATTTTCATTCCAACAAGTCATCTTCTGACCTGGACTAACAACACTGGTCTCTATGTGCAGCTGGCTGTGAGACCAGTGCTCAGGGAGCGTCTACAAAGTGCAACACTGAAAGAACATCACACACTCATTTGCTTCCAGCACTTTCACACAAACATCTACTGTCATTATTGTCACCAAACTCTGTGGATCCTTTATTGCAAATTCAAATGGGATCAAATGGTCAGACAAAAGAGGGTTATGAGGAAATATGATGAAATGTTGTGTATTAGCAGCAAGTTATTGAATCATTTTCCTCAGAAACCAAACAAAATGATTGACAAACATGTTTTTACAAACTCAGTGTTGGACTTGGATCAGCAGGATAAGCTGATGTTTAAAGGCATTTGAGTCTCGCTGTATGAGAGTCCAGTTCTTACTCAATATTTATGGATGATGTTCTTTCAGTGTTGCACTTTGTAGACGCTCCCTGAGCCTCACAGCCAGCTGCACATGGACCAGCTGACATTACCCAGCATTAGAGGCGGCTGTAAAAAATTCATGTTCCCATTTAAATGGTTTTAATTTGAATAAAACGATGTTGATTCATTCAATCCTGAATCGATGTTTAATATAAATGTATTTTGCCAGAATCTCAGGTTAAAGCTCACAAACTATTTCAACAAGCAGCAAACAGATAAAACAGTAAATGAGAGCAGCTAAACACACAAAGATGGAAACACAGAGCGTGGATCGTTCACTCGACGGCACGTACACGGACACGCCGTCGGGGCTGAAAGTGGACAGCTCACAGATCCTGAAGCTGCAGGTTTCATCTGTCTCCAACCAAAACTGAGTGAAGCAGCAGCAAAAGAAGATCCAAACTCTGCTTCACGTTTGATCAATATGCTCATGAATTCTCTCTGACTTTGGCTGTTCCTGCCTGCACAGCTCTCTCTCTCTCAGTGTACTCCAAGAACAGCTTCAAACATCTGTTTCTGCATCATTCACTGTTTATTAGCCACCAGTCTGCTGTTGTGTTCAGTGCTGTCGGCCTCTGACAGTAAAGCCTCATTTCTGCTGTTCCATGGAAACTTTTTAAAATGATGACAGATTACAAACTCTCAGCTGTGTCTGTAATCAAACCTCTGTAACTTTGCTTCACTTCAGCAGCATCAGCTCATGTTCACATGTTGATTCATGGTTTTCATGGTTGATTCACCTCATTTTTTAAAAAATGACCTCTGACAGGAAAGTCTCATTTCTGCTGCTCAACACTGAAGAAATGTAAACTTTCAAAACGATGACAAATTGGAAAACACAGAGCTGTGTCTCTTTTTTTTTTGTGTGTCCCGTTTGGATCTTTAGCCATCAGAATTGTTGTCTTAAGGCCAAGAAAGATGCCAAGCGGATTTATTTTACCAAGTGGATCATCATGGCCTTTCCATATTGGTCCATTTGATTGACCTTTATTATAATTATGAATTTATTTTATTTTCGGTTGCTACAAACGGGACAGACATGACTGGGGGACAGGACAGGGAGAGAGAATGAAAGAAAGAGAGGGAGAGAAAGAAAACCAAAGGGGAGAAGAGACGGTGAGAAAGGGGGGAAGAAAAAAAGAAAAACAAACAAAACACCTGGATCACCTGTATGGAGAAAAAAAAAACAGAAGAGAAAGCAAGCAACATAATAAAAACAGCACCATCACAATAAACTAGCTAGTAGTAGATAACAGTAGATACTAAATAATAAACGATATTGTGCAGCACGCAAGATAGACAGCGCACAATGTGCTTAGAGGCAGCAGCCATAAAGCTGTAGTCCGCGTCTGTGAACACCCGTGTGTACACCTGTGTGCACACCTGTGTGGATCAGCATGCTTGTATTCCAAAGGTTTCTCCATGTAATGATCTGCTAGGGAGTGTGGGGAGCCATAGCCCCGTCCCCCAGGGTATGAAGCAGGTATGGAGGAGATCCAGGCCCCAGATATCCAGAGGCCCCAGAGTACAAGGACCCGAGGAGGACCACCAAAAGGGGGGGAATCGCCAATCGGCCACCAGGAGTGAGCCGGTACATACATGAGCGCCCAGCCCCAGACGACAAGGACCACCAACACACCAACGTCTGAGGGCATCAGCCACCGGCAGGGAGTGTGGTGAGGGGAGATAGGCCTCCGTACTTTGGAGGGCCTGAGATGTACCCAGAGAGGTTGAGTCTAAGACCCAACCTGACACATAGACACAGACGAACAGGCGCACGCGGACACCAACGTGCATTCCCACCCCATATGCACAACCAAATACTCGGCACTCACCCAACGTGTAGACAGACACAAATAGAAACTGCACAGACCGTCGCACTCCCCAAACATACTCTATATCCCAAGTCCAGGTACCCCCGCCCTCAGAGGGGCAAGCCGCACCTAAACCCAGGAGATGTAACCCTTCTCTCTGGGGCGGAGGCAAGCGGACCACCTCTTTGATTAGAGCTGTGTCTCTAGTCAAAGCAGAGATGGAACGATGCCACTTTTTATGTCCGATATCGATATGAATCCAATATAGTCGATTTTATAATCAAACTTTTTTTAATATCTTGCTGCATTTTGTATAAGTTCATACTCAAGTTTAAAAAATCTAAACACTAAAGCTGTTCAGTTATACCTGTCTGCAAAAACACACTGCAGCCAAAACATTAGACAATACTGATCTTTGTATTTAAACTTTTATCAGAACTTTAAATCTAAGTATTTAAAGTAATATTCAAAAGTCATTTAAATCAGTTTGATGCAGACTTCAAAAACTCTTTGGTTGTGAATAAAAGAAGTGCAACATCAGCACAAAATAATGTTTCTATTGAGCAACTAACACAAACAGGTTGTAGAATGGAGCCTTTTATACTCACAGCTGAACAGAAACAACATCCAGAGTGGAAAACAGTGCAAATAACTGCAAACAGGCTTCATGACACTCATGTTTGATCAGGATGGATGTCAGTGTGAGCTGTTTCTATCACATTTAACCTCACAATCAATTTGGTCTCATTTCTATACAAAACTTAACACAAGTATGAAAAAAGTGTTTTTGATTGTTTTGTTTTTTGAACCATGAAACTTTTTAACAACACAGTTTGATTCAAAGTCAAACTTGAGTCTGTCCATCGTTCGGTCAGACTGAGCAATGACGGCACACAGACGTAGACAACAGCTCTCTGAAACACCAAACTCAGGTCCTGTTGATGCTGATATACAGTGACACAGTTACATGGGTGATTCATCCTTTTAACTTTATCTTTAAACAGCTGCAGCTTTCACTGACAGCACATGTGGAGAGAGTGAGCAGCTTCCGCTTCCTTGGGGTACATCTGGCTGAGGATCTTACGTGGTCAGTACACACAAACAAAACAGTGAAGAAGGCGCAGCAGCGCCTCTTCTTTCTCAGGAGACTGAAAAGATTCGGCATGAGCCCCCGCATCCTCAGGACCTTCTATCACTGTGCCATTGAGAGCATCCTCACTGGATGCATCACCACCTGGTACGGCAACAGCACCGCTTACAACCGCAAAGCTCTCCAGCGAGTAGTGCGGTGTTCTGAACGGATAATTGGAGGTGAGCTTCCCTCCCTCCAAGACATCTACAGGAAGCGGTGCCTGAGGAAAGCGGGGAGGATCATCAAGGACTCCAGTCCCCCCAGCCATCAACTGTTCAGACTACTTCCATCAGGAAGGAGGTTCTGCAGCATCCGGTCCCCAACCAGCAGACTGAGAGACAGCTTCTTCCACCAGGCCATCAGACTGCTGAACACGTCATAGACACCTCAGCTTCACTACTGGAACTTCAACATTATGCACTCCATACTGTACAGTAATGCCACTGTTTTACACATGTCTCACTCTGTATATTTTATTTTATTTATTTTATTTATTGTTTACTCTATTTAATTTGTAAAATATGTGTACACACACACGTAGAAAAATATTTAGTATACACATCCAGAAATGCATATACTATTATATATTGTACATATATTTATTAGTTTCAGATGTAGCCATTCTTGTATTTTGCTTGTTTACATTATTGTATTTTGCACAACTCTGTTGCTTGTGAAGCTCGCACACAAGAATTTCACTCACATGTGCTGTACCAATGTACCTGCACATGTGATGTGACAATAAAAGTGATTTGATTTGATTTGATTAACCTTTGGACTGTTTTCATCAGTTAATTATGGAGTTACTACAAAGAGTGAAACTATAGGATGATCTGTCTGCTGTCACTGGGTGGTGCTGAGGTCTGAATCTGAGGACGGCTCCTGTAGTCACAACAAGAACACAATCATCACAAACTGAAATATAAATATGATGGAGTAGAGCTTGAATTAGCTCCAGAATTTAAATATCTTGGGGTCATTCTAGACCCAACATTATCCTTCAAGAGTCACATAAATAAAGTGTCCCAGGTACTTAAATTTAATAATCGAAATTTTAATCATATACGTAATAATTTAAATATGAATGTTGCAAAAACTTATTTTTACTCAATGATCATCTCTCATATGGACTATTGTTTGACGTCCTGGTCACTTGCTTGTCCAACAACACTTAAAACTATTGAAAACATTTATAAAAGACGTTTAAAACTACTTGACAAAAAACCGACTTCCCACCACCACTGTCATGTGTTAAACAAACATAAATTACTGAACTTCAATAACTAGGTGAAACTTAAAAGAGTGTGTTTAATATATAAAGTCTTACACTCCCTTGCTCCACCACCATTAAAGCAGTTCATTAGGCATAAAGAAAGCTCAGACAGGACCACTCGAGCTACAATCCGAGGAGACTTGTTTATACCCCACAGACGGACAGCATTTGGGCAGAACGTCCTCTTTGTCCAGGGAGGCCATCTGTGGAACAGTCTTCCTCAACCCATTAGAGAATGCTCTACACTCAGTTTGTTTAAGGCAAAGGTGAAAAACTGGTTATGGACAAATCAAGTGTGCGATCATGTATGAATTGTATAGTTTTAATGTTTTATTTGGGAACAGAATGGTGTGTATGTGTAAGTTTGGTGACGGAGTTTTTATTATGAATGAATGATGAATTTTTATGAATTATTATGTCTATTTTTTATGCTTAAGGACAACAGATGGAAATTAGTCCTTGGCTATAATCTGGTATGTTTACATTCATGTAATTTTTTTTTTACATTTATGTTCATTAACATGCACTGTCCTAAATAAATTAATAAATAAATAAATAAATAAATACATAAATAAATAAATAAATAAAGTTTATCTCTCAAATCTGAAACAAAGCTGATCCTTCTGTCCTCACACACTCGGGAGTGTTCTTCTCTTCTCTTACATTTTTTCAGTCCTACAGTTCTGCTGACAGCTGACATATGAGCTGTTTATTTAAAAAAAGCCTTATATACGAACAGATGTTCCTATATCATGTTCACCTTTGAGTTGTTGGAGCTTTATAAATGGACATCTGCAAAGATGTGATGATGGAGCAGGTTTCAGTGCTGCTGCATCCTGGTCACAACATACGGAGGTGGTATCAGCACTGGTATCAGCACTGGTATCAGCACTGGTATCAGCACTGGTATTGAAGAAGAAATATTAATGCTTCAAACTATTTGTCTTAAAGGATGGAAGCTGTACAGAGTTCTGCACATGTGTCTTTGTGAACATACCTCATTAACAATATTTCAGACAGTTTTTAACCTGAATATTTGCAACAAACTCAGTATAAAAAATACAGTCAGCGCTAAAAAATTAATCAGTCGAAAAATTAAAATTTTAACTTAAGCTGCCAAGAGGAAGTCGTTGGTTTCAGTAAATATCGGGCTTTGCTATTTGATCGGTTTTTACAGATTAATGAGGAGTTACTGAAGTGCCAGGTTTTTAAAGTAGGTGTTACTGTCTCTACACATGTGGAGACTGAAAACATGGTGCTGTTTAATAAGATATTTAATATTCAGCTCTGCACAGGAGCTGCAGCAGGGTGCAGCCTGTTGCCTTTACAGTATAATACTTGTAATAAAAGTACAGTAACGGTAATTAGTGACTGAGCAGCCCGGGGCGTTTCTCTTGATTTCTTTAGTCAGGGTAAATTCATTCACCTGCACGGGTTAGCTAAACAAACCCTGACGGCCGAGTGCTCATCTTAGCTAGCTAGGTCTCAGGACCGAGCAAAGGACGGTAGTTACGGAGTAGCTTACAAACACGTTTAACTTACCGAAAAAGTGCAGCGGGGCCTCGGGTCCTTCTGTCGGGTAGTCCAGTTTACTGAAGAACACCTCAGGCTGTCAGGTTAAAACACTCGGCCGTGTCTTCGTAGCGTAAACGCTGGCCGTCCTCTCAGAGTCTACGCTCTATCTGCTATTCCCGAACAGAGATACGCAAGTTTCTCCGTGACTGCAGCTGCCAGTCAATTCAATTCAATTCAATTCAATTCAATTTTATTTATATAGCGCCAAATCACAACAAAAGTCGTCTCAAGGTGCTTCATAGATACAGAGAAAAACCCAACAATCATATGACCCCCTATGAGCAAGCACTTTGGCGACAGTGGGAAGGAAAAACTCCCTTTTAACAGGAAGAAACCTCCCAGAACCAGGCTCAGGGAGGGGCGGCCATCTGCTGGTTGGGGTGAGAGAACGAAGACAGGATAAAAGACATGCTGTGGAAGAGAGACAGAGGTTAATAACAGATATGATTCAATGCAGAGAGGTCTGTTAACACATAGTGAGTGAGAAAGGTGACTGGAAAGGAAAAACTCAATGCATCATGGGAATCCCCCGGCAGCCTACATCTATTGCAGCATAACTAAGGGAGGATTCAGGGTCACCTGGTCCAGCCCTAACCAGAGGTGGGACCAAGTCATTGTTTTGCAAGTCTCAAGTAAGTCTCAAGTCTTTATCTTCAAGTCTCAAGTCAAGTCTCAAGTAATGTCAGGCAAGTCAGAGTCGAGTCTCAAGTCACTGGTGTAAAAGTCCAAGTAAAGTCACAAGTCTGAAATTTTGAATTTCAAGTCCTTTCTAGTCTTTAAAAAAAAAACGAAAAAAAAGCATGTTGCAGTTATATGCTAAATGTAAATATTAGACCATGTAATTTTTAAATCTGTGTTTTTCTCAACACATGACAAAATAGTGAACTTAGAAAATATACACAAATTGTGAAATTGCACCTCTTTAAAATGCAGCTCAATTAAACCTAGCTCCAAGAATAATTTTCACCGACAGTTCTGAGATAAGCTGCATGTTATTCTTGGATGCGCTTGTAGGACCGGCTTTAAAATCGCATGACAAAAATATCATACATAAATAAATGATATTTTAAAAAAAATATAATTAAAAAAAAAACTGCATCACCAACGTAGCCTGGAAAACATTTGCTAGTTAGATGAAGTCAGCTATCTCATCGTAGCATATTTATATGCATATTTATAATTATACGCTTCTTGGAGTGAGTGCATACACTCATGAAGTTTAGTAACTTCCGGTCACTGCAACAAGCCCAGGTACAGTTTACCGACGGATGGGTGCAGGACCTTGAAACGCACCGTGTAGAACGAAAGACCATCGTACGTATCATAAGTTTACCAGTCTCACAAATCGTCGTCATAAATACACATTCGTTAACCGTTTATTAATAGGACCTTTGAGCTCAACGGTAGTTAATTAGCAGTGGAAATAATTTCTGGTAGCATCACAGAAATGTAGCAGTGACAATAATATTGTATGCTGTAATCGTACTGGGCAATTAGTGATACAAAACAACTGTTTTACCCTGTGAATAAAAGTATATGTTTTTGTCAATGTACCATAATAACAGAAGCGAAACACAATATTCTGTCAGGACAATTCACTATTTATGCACAATAAACAAAGGAGCATAGCGCGACAATTTCTGTTCAGCGCCAGACTTGCTTGTAACCTATATCACCAATTATGTTAAGAAAAATGACGCCTTAACTACAACAGCAGACTGACCTTTGTGTAAATGCTTGGAGCAGACTAACCTGTGAGCTGGAGTGTTCTGGGACGTTATAATTGGTCTTTGAATGGCTGCAATCCAGTCGCATCTTTGTTACTTCGGAAACATGGCTCGAACAATTTCTCTTCAACGACGTAATCCGATAACAACCGATCTCTTTACCCGTCGGCTTCCCGTGGCTGTCATGCGACCAGCTATTGCAGTTAATAACACAACAGCTTCTTGACATTTTTGTGTTTCTTTTTATCGCTGTGTGACTGGTTTCAATTGAAAGCCTGCGTGCGCTAGTACCGCTTGCCACGAGTTCCCAGAATCCTTTGCGGTTCTACCCGTGAATGACGTCACATTTTCATTCTCTATATAATATGCATGTTAAATTTTATATTTGGGGTAAAATATCAAGTCTTTTCAAGTAAACCGGTTCAAGTCCAATTCAAGTCCCAAGTCATTGGTGTAAAAGTCCAAGTCAAGTCACAAGTCTTAGAACATTTTTTCAAGTCAAGTCTAAAGTCATAAAATTAATGACTCGAGTCTGACTCGAGTCCAAGTCATGTGACTCGAGTCCACACCTCTGGCCCTAACTATATGCTTTAGCAAAAAGGAAAGTTTGAAGCCTAATCTTAAAAGTAGAGATAGTGTCTGTCTCCCGAATCCAAACTGGAAGCTGGTTCCACAGAAGAGGGGCCTGAAAACTGAAGGCTCTGCCTCCCATTCTACTTTTAAATACTCTAGGAACAACAAGTAGGCTTGCAGAGCGAGAGCGAAGTGCTCTAATAGGGTGATATGGTACTACAAGGTCATTAAGATAAGATGGGGCCTGATTATTTAAGACCTTGTATGTGAGGAGCAGGATTTTGAATTCAACTCTGGATTTAACAGGAAGCCAATGAAGGGAAGCCAAAACAGGAGAAATCTGCTCTCTCTTTCTAGTCCCTGTCAGGACTCTTGCTGCAGCATTTTGGATTAGCTGAAGGCTTTTCAGCGAGTTTTTTGGACATCCTGATAATAATGAATTACAGTCGTCCAGCCTGGACGTAATAAATGCATGAACTAGTTTTTCAGCATCACTCTGAGTCAAAGCTGCTATGATGACGTTACACCCCATTTTAACATCACCGCTGTCGGAATTAGAATCAAACTTGGACATAAATCAGCGTGATGAGAACTATACCTCCAAAGGTCGGGTAGGCCAGAAGTAAACGGCTATGAAATGGGACGGTCTAGCCTTCAGATTAGCATCACCACTGTCTCAATGGAGTTTAATAAACTCAGCTGTCTGCTCCTTGCTATCTAAAATATAACAGGACACTGGAGTAAACTCTCGACCATCTCACACTTCTGCTTAATCAGTTTTCTGTTTGACGTTTATTCAGCTGTGTGAAAACCACCCGGGGGATTAATAAAGTGGCTTGCAAAAGTATTCGGTCCCCTTGAACTTTTCCCCATTTTGTCACATTACAGCCACAAACATGAATCAATGTTAGTGGAATTCCAGGTGAAAGACCAACACAAAGTGGTGCACACGTGAGAAGTGGAACGAAAATCATACATGATTCCAAACATTTTGTACAAATAAATAACTGCAAAGTGGGGTGTGTGTAATTATTCAGCCCCTGAGTCAATACTTTGTAGAACCAGCTTTTGCTGCAGTTCCAGCTGCCAGTCTTTTAGGGTCTGTCTCTACCAGCTTTGCACATCTACAGACTGAAATCTTTGCCCATTCTTCTTTGCAAAACAGCTCCAGCTCAGTCAGATTAGATGGGCAGCGTTTGTGAACAGCAGTTTTCAGATCTTGCCACAGACTCCTGATTGGATTTAGATCTGGACTTTGACTGGGCCGTTCTAACACATGGATATGTTTTGTTTTAAACCACTCCATTGTTGCCCTGGCTTTATGTTTAGGGTCGTTGTCCTGCTGGAAGGTGAACCTCCGCCCCAGTCTCAAGTCTTTTGCAGACTCCAAGAGGGTTTCTTCCAAGATTGCCCTGTATTTGGCTCCATCCATCTTCCCATCAACTCTGACCAGCTTCCCTGTCCCTGCTGAAGAGAAGCACCCCCAGAGCATGATGCTGCCACCACCATATTTGACAGTGGGGATGGTGTGTTCAGAGTGATGTGCAGTGTTAGTTTTCCACACAGAGCATTTTGAACAAAAAGTTCCATTTTGGTCTCATCTGACCAGAGCAGCTTCTTCCACATGTTTGCTGTGTCCCCCACATGGCTTGTGGCAAACTGCAAACGGCACTTCTTATGGTTTTCTGTTAACAATGGCTTTCTTCTTGCCACTCTTCCATAAAGGCCAACTTTGTGCAGTGCACGACTAATAGTTGTCCTATGGACAGATTCCCCACCTGAGCTGTAGATCTCTGCAGCTCGTCCAGAGTCACCATGGGCCTCTTGGCTGCATTTCTGATCAGCGCTCTCCTTGTTCGGCCTGTGAGTTTAGGTGGACAGCCTTGTCTTGGTAGGTTTACAGTTGTTCCATACTTCTTCCATTTCTGAATGATGGCTTGAACAGTAGTGATGTGACGTTCTGTATCGAGGCTTCGAAGCGTGTGTCGAGTAATGGAGGGGGCGTTTCCGCGAAGCGCGTATCGAGGCTTGCTTCATTTATGGGAGGAGCTGAAAATGATGACGTCCGAAGCCTCGCTGTCCGGCTGTACCACGTGACTGGTTCAGGAAGCGGTTCAAACTTTGCCGCGAGCTATGACAGCGATATAAACCCCTCAGACCCCATTCAAAATGTGGGCGTTTGATGGAGAGTTGCGGTTAGTGAGAGTTAGAGACAGTTTGGAAAAAAAAGAAATCGCCTACGACCTGCCACAGTGGAGAAACTGTTGTTTTTAAATAAAAACCAATGATGTGTCCCCTAAACACTAATCACTAGGGGTGCAACGATATTCGTATCGATATTGAACCATTCGATACAGTGCTTTCGGTTCGGTACGCATATGTATCGAACAATACAAAATTTGTAATTTATTTTATCAACTTTCCTTCTGACGATGCTGTCTGTGTTGAGCGCTCAGTGAATCTGCGTTCGACTACTCCGCCTAGGCTGTACTGTCCAGCGCAGATCCACTGAGCGCTCAACACAGACAGCATCATCAGAAGGAAGAGCGCAGGGCAAGCTAGCGAGACAGAAGTTAAGCACTCCTTGCAACTTGGACCTCGCCCACCCTCATTCAGATCTGGCATTTGGAATTATTTTGGTTTTCATGTGACGTATGACCCTGAAGGTAAGCGAGTCATGGACTAAAGTAAAACAGTATGTTGGATGTGCCACGCAATGCTCAATTACATGGGTGGGAGCTAGTGTGTTAGCGCAGTTAGCTCGTTAATGTGTTGGCCGTCTAGCCCCATGCACGGGGTGATCGGCGGTAGCTCGTTAACGGAGATTTGCCGTGTTGTGGTGTTAAGGTCATTTCAACAAGATTAACCTGAAAGCACTAGTGGGAACACAACGAATATGACTGCACATTTACACCGACATTATCCTAGTGCAAAGACAAAGATGAGTGATTCCTCAATCAGATACAGGGCTCGCAATATCGCTAGCCCGACGTCCCGGGGCTAGCGATTTTTTCAGTCGGGGTACCAAAATCTATCTCTGCCCTGCCCGTCGGGCTATTGTAGGAAGGAAAAATATATGTCAATGCTTTTGCATTCTTTTGGAAATGTAGCTGGGTAATTATGTCATTGGCATCGGTGAGCCACTGTCAATATGTGACATATTGAAATCGCGTTTGAATTTGCGCTTGTTTTTTTGCTTTCACTTTGCAATCGTGCGAACTGTGTATAGAGAGCGACAGCACTGATCTGTGAGTGATGATAATTTGTGCACCAATTCCTCTGACATTGTCTTATTAATCGTTAGCTTACTATGCAAACATGACAAGTGAAATCTCCCGCAGCAAGCTTAAACATGTGAGAAGTTGATCGCGCAGAGAATCGCTGAGCTTATGTGAGTGCGCGTGTAAAAGCAGCAGAATATATATTTTAGTTCTGCTGAGCCAAATAAGACAGGTCAGGGTGAAGAAGTGACAGCCAAAGAAAAGCTTACCACAAAACGGAGAAGTTATGACAAATCAGACTATAAGGTAAAAAGAAAGTGCAGCTTTATGGTTTCATGGACAAAAGAATTTCTGTGGCTGCAATATGACGAGCTAAATAACCAGGGGTGCACATAAGTGGTGCGCATTCTCTGTCAAAATAAAAAACACGCACAAGGGTTAGGGTTAAATTTAAAAACTGTACTTTTGAGTTAAAATATATATTTATAATTTTAATAAATGACAAATTAAAAAGGCATGAACATTTTTTTTGTATCGAAAAAATATCGAACCGTGACACCAAAGTATCGAACCGAACCGAACCGTGAATTTTGTGTATCGTTGCACCCCTACTAATCACTGTCCTTGCCTCAATGTTACAAAAGCACAACCACTGTCCACACCTCACCTCACAGTATATGATCATTTCCATTTTAGGCATTTCCAAATAATCATTTTCCATACTGCCAGCATAAATATACACAGTATACTGCCATCACTACAATATAGATGTTTTACACACTCCTTTTGTTGTTGACATTCACAGGCTGTGTGCAAAATGCCACACTCTTCAAATTCATGCCAACTAATATTTTTACGTCCAGTAGGTGTCCTGCTAGAGCAAATGAAGCTTCATGAAGCTTCGCGTTGGGGTGAACCAATTGGATGAAAAGCTTCAGTGCTTCATGAAGCTTCATCTGCCCATCACTATTGAACAGTGCTCCGTGGGATGTTCAAGGCTTGGGAAATCTTTTTGTAGCCTAAGCCTGCTTTAAATTTCTCAATAACTTTATCCCTGACCTGTCTGCTGTGTTCTTTGGACTTCATGGTGTTGTTGCTCTCAATATTCTCTTAGACAACCTCTGAGGCCATCGCAGAGCAGCTGTATTTGTACTGACATTAGATTACACACAGGTGCACTCTATTTAGTCATTAGCACTCATCAGGCAACGTCTATGGGCAACTGACTGCACTCAGACCAAAGGGGGCTGAATAATTACACACACCCCACTTTGCAGTTATTTATTTGTAAAAAATGTTTGGAGTCATGTATGATTTTCATTCCACTTCTCATGTGTACACCAGTTTGTGTTGGTCTTTCACGTGGAATTCCAATAAAATTGATTCATGTTTGTGGCTGTAACGTGACAAAATGTGGTAAAGTTCAAGGGGACCGAATACTTTTGCCACTGTAAAGGTTTATTTTGTCTAATCTAATCTAATAACTTTAATCTCAGCCAAACTGATTTACTCAGGAACAAATAAAACACTGAAAAAAGTCAAACAATAACATTTTTACGTTGTCTAAGTCACTTATATATTACGTTTAACCTGAGTAGCGAAAGACCGCGGTGATCTGAACATGATGTGCCGGGAGTTTGCTGTTCTCGGCGGCTCTACTGACCCTCGAGCTCTCGGCTAGCTATCGAGCTGGTGGGTAACAGACGTCTCAGAAACGTCGGAGCACTTTTGCAAATATGCGATATCTTGATAAACTGAGCAGATATTTAAAGTTTACACAGCTACATTCTCACCTGAAAATATGTTAAAAGCTTATTTTGTGACCCAGAAAGAGTAATAAGAGTAATATTGAAAACTTAGTAGCGACCGCCATTGCCGGAAAGTGGAATTGGATGGGCCACGCTATGAATTCTGGGATATGGTGGGCCACGAAGGACACACCCGACCCATCCTTTAATTTTGGGGAAAAGGAGGACGCATTGGTCGGCTGCATTCGGAGGAGTCTATGAATTTGGACAGCCTTCATCGTGTCGCTGTGACGTAATCGGTCTACAAATGCGTCCTCAGGAGGATGCAGCCCATGAATTTGGACACCCCCTATGTTTACTACTGCATAGACACATTGAATTTCCAACACAAGGAAACGACTTTTTGGATAATGTTTTCACCACCAAGAGAGGAGATTACAAAGCCCCCCACCCACTTTGGTGCCTCTGATCACATCACTGTTATGCTAATGCCAGCATACAGGCCCCTGGTCAAAGTCACTAAACCAGTTCGTAAGCAGGTACGTGTGTGGCCAGAAGGACCTGCAATACTGCTTTTCCACCACAGACTGGGAGATCCTTAAACAGGCCGCCACACATGACAACACCACAGACCTGCAGGAATATACAGAAACTGTCATTGGCTACATCTCAAAAGGCATCGATGAGGTCATAGAGACCACTGTCCAGGCCAATCAGAAACCATGGCTCACAGGTGAGGTCTACAGGCTCCTGAGGGTGAGAAATGCAGCCTTGAAAGCTGGGGATGAGGTGAGCCTAACAACAGCAAGGGCAAACCTGTCACATGCATCAGAGAGGTGGAAATGCAGTGCTCCAGGAGGATTTTGCAAAGCTTCAGTGACAGCAGAGATACTCAGAGGCTGTGGCAAGGGATACAGACCATCACAGACTACAAGCCCACTCCTCAGACCGCTGTCGGGTCCACCACATTACCGTAAGAGCTAAGTGAAATTTTCTCTTGCTTTGAGACACAGAACGACACCCCAGCACAGAAGACTCCACCCCCCAACGATCGGGTGGTGACACTATCAACATGCTTGTCAGGACCTGCTGCCATCAGGGAGGAGACTGAAGAGCCTCCGGGCCAGAACCAGGAGACTGAGAGACAGCTTCATCCAGGTTGTCAGGATGCTGAATTCACTCCCTGCTCTCACACACCAACTCCAGACCTGCATTCATCTTTTCCCTCTGAACCCCCCAAACATACAAACCCTGAGCCACCACCATTGCCCTTTCACTGACTGCCCTACTCCACCATTTGACCCTCTCATAAGAGGTGAAACATCTTCAAGGAAACTTAAAGAAGACGCTTTTCTTTCCAAGCTCCTTAGACTACGGTGACCTGGATGTCTGAGAACCTCCACAGACTGATTTTACAAGAACAACTTGTGTCAAAAAATCCCTAGCAGTGCCTCTCTGTCACATACACAAATCACTAGAGTTACAAATTAAATAACTTAAAAAACCTCAGAAAAACAGAACTGAGCAAACAAACAAACAAACAAACAAACAAACAAACCAGAGACCTGGGGCCCGTTCTTCGTACGTCGCTTACTACATCCAAGATCAAATGACACATCCAAGACCAAATCATCGCGCTAACGGTGAGCTCGCTAATCCGGTTCTCCGAACACACCTGCTGTTGACGATTAGTACAGCTGGATGAAGTAATGTGAGATCACTGGGTGTCGTAAAAGGGGCTACACATCGATAGCAGAAACATTGATCGGCAACCCTCTGATTGGTCGGCGGAAATGTCGAAGGAGCGCGCTCGGTATTTTTCAGCAGCAGAGCAAGAACTCTTGAGTGAGGGATTTCAGGAGTTTCAGAGTTTAATCAGTTGTAGCCACAGCTGCCCTGGGGCAGACTGACAGAAGCCAGGCTGCCATATCGCGCCATCGGCCCCTCTGGCCAACACCAGTAGGCGGTAGGGTAGATTTATTATATTACACTATATTATCCAATATTATATTACATTATATTATAATATGTTATATTTTATCCTCTTTCACATTAGAGCCACAACAGGACCCACTAGAACATGGGAACAAGTAAAAGTGAAATATAAGAATATTCTACAGAATGGTAATATTTATCACTTATATTGCTTTTCGTCTCTTGGAAAGAGACCCTGAAATAATCTGTTTGTTTGTTCATAACAGCAACCAAGAAAAGGGCAGAGCAAAAAAGACAGGTGGTGGTCCTGCACCCCCTCGTCAACAAGTTGGTTAAGTAAATAATATCCTCACGGGAATATCGATATCTCTCTATGAGCACACTGTCGCGCTGAGCTAAAGGATCCTGTCTGTCCCGCAATATACGCTGGATTCTGAGGACTCTCCTTATCAATCTTGCACCTTCCGCAATGGGTGGCTCGCGTATACGGACAGCACATGGCTGCGACAGACTTCCCAAATCCACCTTCGCTTTTATAGCCGTGGTCTCTCATCTTGATTACACAAAGTAATTTGCAATTACTACTCTGAAATATGAATTACATCTGTAATAATCACATACATGTAATAGAATGTTAATAGTACATTTCCCTTTTTTAGGAAATGACCTGTGTGAAATCAATAAACAAACAAAGGGTTGCCGATCAATGTTTCTACTATCGATGCGTAGCCCCTGTTAAGCCACCCAGTGATCTCACATTACTTCATCCAGCTATACTAATCGTCAACAACAGGTGTGTTCGGAGTACCGGAATAGCAAGCTCAAAGTTGGCGCGATGATTTGATCTTGGATGTAGTAAGCGAGGTACGAAGAACGGACCCCAGGTAAGAACATTGTTGAGGTTTAAATTTATAATCTTAAATACTTATATGCTGATTATATTGCTTTATAAGAAAGGCCCAACTCTGAGTACACTCTGTGCCGACAGGACTGACAGGAAATTACATGCTTTTGCAGGCGAAAAGTGAAACTAAGCAGAGTGTTTGGTTGAAACTTAAAGTGTGTGTGATGTCTATATAAATGACTAGGCTTGCTGTTTTGTGCTTCAGACCTGGGGTTGTGTGTTCAGGTCTCCATATCCGGATATGTAAAATAAAGATAATCTTTTAAAGTAAAAAGACCACTTTTGAGCCGTGTCTTTTTGGCCATAACGAATACCAAAAGAACCGGAATTTAATAACATTAAAACCAAACAATAAATGAGCAAAGTAGTGCATGATAAATATAGATGACAAATACAAAGTGCAATATAGAAACACTGGGTAAAAAGAAATGAACAATTAAAAAGGAGGATAAAAGATGTGAGCAGTAGTTAAACAGTAGAAATAAATATATAATAAACAAATAAAAATAGATAATAAATGAAAGCCAGGTCTGAAAGGTGAGTTTGGCTTTAAAAGCATGAAAACACACTGCTGTCTTCAGGAAGGCTGCTCCAGTAACTTTCTATGCTCGCTTTGAGGCTGCAGCTAAGGACTCCAACAATGCTAGTGCTAGCGGCGCTAACGGCTGCAGACAGGAAGATACTGCCAGCACCGGAAACGTGCTCGTCATCTCCGAGCATGAAGTAAGGAGAGCCTTCAAGAGAGTGAACACCAGGAAAGCAGCAGGACCAGACGGCATCCCAGGTCGTATCCTAAGAGACTGCGCATACCAGCTAGCTCCTGTGTTCACTGAGATATTCAACATCTCTTTATCTCAGTCGGTGATCCCCACATGCTTCAAAGAGTCCATCATTGTTCCTGTCCCGAAGAAACCCCACCCTGCTTCTCTCAATGACTATCGCCCTGTAGCCCTCACCTCAGTAGTGATGAAGTGTTTTGAACGCCTGGTCAGAGACTTCATCATTTCTTCACCACCAGACACACTGGACCCACTACAGTTCGCTTACCGTCCAAATCGTTCCACAGACGATGCCATCTCTCATCTCCTCCACACATCACTTACTCACTTGGACACTAGAAGGGGGAATTATGTTAAAATGCTCTTCATAGGGGGCAGGGATAGCTCAGTAGGTAAAGTGGGCACCCCATGATCGGAAGGTTGGCGGTTCGAATCCACTTAACGGCTACCCTGAGGTACCCCTGAGCAAGGTACCGTCCCTACACACTGCTCCCCGGGCGCCTGCTTAGTGGGCTGCCCACTGCTTCACTGAGTGAATGGGTCAAATGCAGAGAAAAACAAGTAATTTCCCCATGGGGATCAATAAAGTATCCATTATTATTATTATTATTATAGACTACAGCTCTGCATTTAACACCATAATTCCCTCCACACTCACCACCAAGCTGGAGCATCTGGGACTCAGCTCATCTATGTGTCAGTGGATCTCCAACTTCCTAACTGGCAGACCACAGGCAGTAAGGATGGGCCGACATGTCTCAGCCTCCACCACTCTCAGCACTGGAGCCCCCCAGGGGTGTGTTCTGAGCCCCCTGCTGTACTCTCTGTACACATATGACTGTGTGGCCACTACCAGCTCCACCACCATCATCAAGTTTGCTGACGACACCGTCGTGGTGGGCCTGATCTCTGATAACAACGAGACGGCCTACCTGAAGGAGATTAGGAATCTGGAGAACTGGTGCCAGAGGAACAACCTCCTTCTAAACATCAGTAAGACAAAGGAGCTGATAGTGGACTTCAGCACTAAGCAGGAGAGGAACTACCAGACCCCCGTCATCAACGAGTGCCCAGTGGAGAGAGTGGACAACTTCAAATACCTCGGAGTTCACATCACGCAGGACCTGTCATGGTCCTGTCACATCAACACCGTGGTGAAAAAGGCCCAACAGCGTCTCTACCACCTCAGACGCTTGAGAGACTTCCTTTTTTTTTTTTTTTTTGTCCCGTTTGGATCTTTAGCCATCAGAATTGTTGTCTTAAGGCCAAGAAAGATGCCAAGCGGATTTATTTTACCAAGTGGATCATCATGGCCTTGCCATATTGGTCCATTTGATTGACCTTTATTATAATTATGAATTTATTTTATTTTCAGTTGCTACAAACGGGACAGACATGACTGTGGGATAGGACAGGGGGAAAGAATGAAAGAAATAGAGGGAGAGAAAAAAAGAAAACCAAAGGGGAGAAGAGACGGTGAGAAGGGGGGGAAGAGAGAAAAAAACAAACAAACAAAAAAAACAAAACTCCTGGGTCACCTGTATGGAGAAAAAAAAACAGAGGAGAAAGCAAACAACAAAGAGCAACATAATAAGAAAAAAAAAGCACCATCACAATAAACTAGCTAGCAGTAGATATCGATAGTTACTAAATAATAAACGATATTGTGCAGCACGCAAGATAGACAGCGCACAGTGTGCTTTGAGGCAGCAGCCAAGAAAGCTGTAGTCCGCGTCTATGAATACCCATGTGTACACCTGTGTGCATACCTGTGTGGATCAGCATGCTTGCATTCCAAAGGTTTCTCCATGTAATGATCTGCTAGGGAGTGTGGGGAGCCACAGCCCTGTCCTCTATGGTATCAAGCAGGTATGGAGGAGATCAAAACTCCAGACATCCAGAGGCCCCCAGAACACAAGAGACCAAGGAAGACCCACAGAGGGGCAGCCGCGCCACTGTCCCAGTAAGAGCTAAGGAGAGTCCCAGATGAGGGCTCATTCAGCAGCCGCGGAGCAGAAGCCAGGGGGAGTTGCAGTGACGCGCCCGTGAGCTCCGCCGGCAGCCAGCTGTGCCTGAGTGACCGAGCCCCAGGCCGAGAGGCCGGGGGCACCCCACCTCCGAAGTGGCCCGAGTGAGCCGCCAAGGAGTGAGCCGGTGTGTACCCGGACGCCGCTTGAGAGACTTCCAACTGCCCTCCAAGGTGCTCAGGAACTTTTACTCGTGCACCATAGAGAGCATCCTGACGGGAAACATCTTAACCTGGTTCGGGAACAGCACCATGCAGGACAGACGAGCTCTACAGAGGGTTGTGCGGTCAGCTGAGCGCACCATCCGCTCCGAGCTCCCTGACCTGCACTCAATCTACAGCAGGCGGTGCTGGACCAAGGCCAGGAAGATCGTGAAGGACCTCAGCCATCCCAACAACAGACTGTTCTCTCTGTTGAGGTCAGGAAAGCGATTCTGCTCCCTGAAGACCAACACAGAGAGACTGAGGAGGAGCTTCTTCCCGCAGGCGATACGGTCTCTCAATCACACCACCACACAGTACTGACCCACACATATAGTTCTTACACACACACTGGACATTCTGGACATTGTTTTCACTTCATCACTTAAATCACTTTAAGCATATTTGCACTGCACAAGACATAATGTGGATTGCACAACACTGGACATTGTATTCTTCATTTCAAGCTAATACTTGTACAGCTGCTGTTATTGTGTATATATTTATTTATATTTCTTCATACATTCTTATATAGTTCTATATTGTGTATTTTGTTGTACACTTATTTTATTTTCAACTTTAATTTATGTATTTTATCTTATTCTTTCCCAGTTAAATTTACCCTTCATTCTAATTTGTGTTGTACAGTTATTTCATTTTTAACCTTAATTTATATTTTATTCCTTCCTAGTTAAATTTACCCTTTTTAATTTTTCATATTTATTTCCTATCTTATTCATAGCCTTTTCCTTTTTTGTTTTCTTTAGGTCACGAGCAGTTGTCCAAGCATTTCACTACATATCGTACTGTGTATGACTGTGTACGTGACAAATAAAATTTGAATTTGAATTTGAATTTGAAAGTCATCTACATGTGGGTTTAGTTCTGACTTTAGGGACAAGTAAAAAAATAAAATAAAATAAAAACATCTGTCCAGACAACCTGACAGTCAAAAATATAAACTCAGGAACTTAAAAGGAAAATTGTGCTGACTTTGAACGTCCGCATCAAGATAAACTTACAGATTTAAGAGTCAAAAAGTGTCAAAACGTCTGTATCCTTACCCGAGAGTTTCAAGTTTACAGTCAGGACTCTTTAGTCCAACACACAGCAAATCCAATTCTGAATCCTGCAGGTAGTTCGAGCTCAGGTCCAGCTCTCTCAGATGATTGGATGGGGAGCTGAGAATTTCAGACAAAGCTTCAAAGCTTCTTTTTGAGAGTTTACAATCTCTCAGCCTGAGGAAGAATAACAATGGAGACATATTCTTTTATTCATCTAGCATTATTAAACATATTTGTTCATAGATTCACTTACAGCACTTTCTTGGATGCTTTGACCACTGGCAGCAGCTTCAAAAATGCCTTCTCTGAACGGGAGTATTTCTCCAGGTCGAACTCATCCAGATCTGATGACAGTAAGATGAAGACCAGAGCCGACCACTGAGCAGGAGACAGTTGATCTGTGGAGAGACGTCCTGATCTCAGGGACTGTTGGATCTCCTCCACTAGAGAACGATCATCCAGTTCATTCAGACAGTGGAACAGGTTGATGCTTTTCTCTGCAGACAGTTTCCCACTGAGCTTCTTCTTGATGTACTGGACTGTTTCCTGATTGGTCTGTGAGCTACTTCCTGTCTGTGTCAGCATGCATAGAAGATCCTGATTGGTCTGCAGTGAAAGACCCAGGAGGAAGCGGAGGAACAAGTCCAGGTGTCCATTTGGACTCTTTAAGGCTTTGTCCACAGCACTCTGGTAGAAGTCTTTTACAGTAAGTGTTTTCTGGAAGATTTTAAAGCGAGGAGATTGTTTCTTAAGCAGGTTGACTCCAGAGTTGATGAAGGTCAGATAGACATGAAGAGCAGCAAAGAACTCCTGAATGCTCAGATGCATGAAACAGTAAACAACGTTGTTGAACATGTGGCACTCATCAGCTTTAAAGATCTGTGTGAACACTCCTGAGTACACTGAGGCTGCTCTGATATCGATGCCACACTCTGTCAGGTCTGATTCATAGAAGATCAGGTTTCCTTTCTGCAGCTGATCAAAGGCCAGTTTTCCCAGAGACTCAATGATCTTCCTGCACGACTCTGTCTCAGCTCCTCCATCATACTTGATGTCCTTCGTTTGTAGGTGAAATAGCACAAGGCGTAGGTAGAGCTCTGTGAGAGTCTTAGGCAGATCTTGACTCTCTTTGTTCTTCATGACAAACTCCAGAACTGTAGCAGTGATCCAGCAGAAGACTGGGATGTGGCACATGATGTGGAGGCTTCGTGATGTCTTGATGTGGGAGATGATGCTGCTGGCCTGCTCCGAATCTCCGAATCTCTTCCTGAAGTACTCCTCCTTCTGTGGGTCAGTGAACCCTCTGACTTCTGTCACCATGTCAACAATGTCACAAAGGATCTTATTGGCTGCTGCAGGTCGTGTGGTTATCCAGAGGCGAGCAGAGGGAAGCAGTTTCCCCCTGATGAGGTTTATCAGCAGCACATCCACTGAGGTGGACTTTCTAGGGTCAGTCAGGATTGCAGTTTTGTGGAAGTCCAGAGGAGGTCGACACTCATCCAGACCATCAAAGATGAACACAACCTGGAAGTCTTCAAAGATGTAGATTCCTGCTTTTTTGGTTTCAGTAAAGATGTGATGAACAAGTTCCACCAAGCTGAACTTTTCCTCTTTCAGCAGATTCAGCTCTCTGAAAGTGAATGGAAACATGAACTGGATGTCCTGGTTGGCTTTGTCTTCAGCCCAGTCCAGAGTGAACTTCTGTGTTAGGACTGTTTTCCCAATGCCAGCCACTCCCATTGTCAGCACTGTTCTGATTGGTTTATCTCTTCCAGGTGGGAGTTTAAAGATGTCTTCTTGTCTGATGGTTGTTTCTGGTCTGTCTGGTTTCCTGGATGCTGTTTCAATCTGTCTGACCTCATGTTCATCATTGACCTCTGCAGTCCCTCCCCCTGTGATATAGAGCTCTGTGTAGATCTGACTCAGGAGGGTCGGGTTTTCTGTTGTAGAAATCCCCTCGAGCACACACTGGAACTTCTGCTTCAGGTCTGACTTGAGTTTGAGCTGACACTCAGTGAGAATCTCTGCATGAATAAACAGCAAATGACACAAATGAGAAAACTGCATTCTGGTTACTGTGGTTATGTGTTCAGTTCACTGGACTCTTGGTGTCATGATCCGGGTGAGTCTGAGTAACTTTCCACAGGATCAGCTCTCCTCGCCTGGGTGGAGCCCTCCTCACTCCTCCCTGCTCCTCACCTGTTGCCAATTACTCCGGCAGTATTTATGAGCAGCACTCACAATGAACCTTCTCCAGATTGTGTGCTTACCACAGTCAGTTCTCTGCCTCACATTTTGTCTTGTGCTCCTCAGCTTGTTTCGCATAACCCTCTTTTCCTGTTCCCTAGTCGGCACCTGGATACATCTTCCAACTCTCGCCATAAGTCACGCCTCAGGATTCTGGCCTGCCACTGCTGGGAAAACTCACTCTTGCAAACTGCCATCCTCACCTGCCTGCCTCCCTGTGCACCCACATCTCACTCTGTACCCAGATTTAATTCATCTCCTCCTCCAGCTGATCTCCACCTGCAGCCACGTAACACCTCTTAGTTTTTAAATCTTGGACTCATTCACTACACTGTGGACCACTCTGATTATTATCTCCTTTGTTCCAGTGATCCTGGATAGTTTCTATTCGCCCGATTCTGCCCCTGTTGTTCCTTTGACCTGCCTGAGCTTATGTTCTGGCCTCAGCTCTGCACTTCTCATAATACCTCGCTTGCTGTTGAATTTAGCCGTGATTCAGCTTTCTCCGTCAAGAAATCTAGTAAAATACATTTCTGTTAAAAGTCACTCAGCCTCCGTTTTTTGGTTCTGTGCTTGACTCCATTCCTTTTCATGAGCCATTGAGCCCTGACACTTGGGTTATAACTGAGGGCAGGTTTTATAGAGACACATTCAATTTAATTATGTTTATTTATACAGCACCAAATCAATACTAGCAACATTTCACATATTACATAAACAACACTATGGAGCCAGTGATGAATAAATATGTAGAATAAATGAAAGAATTTCAAGTATAAAAGTTTTTTTTATTAATTCCTCCAAATAACAACAACAGTCACCCCAATGTGCTTTATATTGTAAGATAAAGAACCTACAATAATACAACAGAAAAAACCCCAACTATCTTTTTGGGTCCTGAAAACTGAAGGCTCTGCCTCCCATTCTACTTTTAAATACTCTGTGAACAACAAGTAGGCCTGCAGTGTGAGAGCGAAGTGCTCTAATAGGGGGATATGGTACTACAAGGTCATTAAGATAAGATGGGGCCTGATTATTTAAGACCTTGTATGTGAGGAGCAGGATTTTGAATTCAATTCTGGATTTAACAAGAAGTCGATACAGGAGAAATCTGCTCTCTCTTTCTAGTCCCTGTCAGGACTCTTGCTGCAGCATTTTGGATTAACTGAAGCCTTTTCAGCGAGTTTTTAGGACTTGCTGATAATAATGAATTACAGTCATCCAGCCTTGACGTAATAAATGCATAAACTTGTCACGGCTGGGGCAGCAGTCGTGCGGTGGAGTTAAATGAGGACCCAAGTTGCAGACAGTGGTGGAGATGCGAGTGAGGTTTTATTTACAGTGAACAAACCAAGGTGAGGGCAGAACTAAACATAAACCTAAACTGGAAAAACTACAGTGGCTTGCAAAAGTATTCGGCCCCCTTGAACTTTTCCACATTTTGTCACATTACAGCCACAAACATGAATCAATGTTAGTGGAATTCCAGGTGAAAGACCAACACAAAGTGGTGCACACGTGAGAAGTGGAACGAAAATCATACATCATTCCAAACATTTTGTACAAATAAATAACTGCAAAGTGGGGTGTGTGTAATTATTCAGCCCCCTGAGTCAATACTTTGTAGAACCAGCTTTTGCTGCAGTTACAGCTGCCAGTCTTTTAGGGTCTGTCTCTACCAGCTTTGCACATCTACAGACTGAAATTCTTGCCCATTCTTCTTTGCAAAACAGCTCCAGCTCAGGCAGATTAGATGGGCAGCGTTTGTGAACAGCAGTTTTCAGATCTTGCCACAGATTCTGGATTGGATTTAGATCTGGACTTTGACTGGGCCGTTCTAACACATGGACATGTTTTGTTTTAAACCATTCCATTGTTGCCCTGGCTTTATGTTCAGGGTCGTTGTCCTGCTGGAAGCTGAACCTCCGCCCCAGTCTCAAGACTTTTGCAGACTCCAAGAGGTTTTCTTCCAAGATTGCCCTGTATTTGGCTCCATCCATCTTCCCATCAACTCTGACCAGCTTCCCTGTCCCTGCTGAAGAGAAGCACCCCCAGAGCATGATGCTGCCACCACCATATTTGACAGTGGGGATGGTGTGTTCAGAGTCATGTGCAGTGTTAGTTTTCCACCACACATAGCGTTTTGCATTTTGAACAATAAGTTCCATTTTGGTCTCATCTGACCAGAGCACCTTCTTCCACATGTTTGCTGTGTCCCCCACATGGCTTGTGGCAAACTGCAAACGGGACTTCTTATGGTTTTCTGTTAACAATGGCTTTCTTCTTGCCACTCTTCCATAAAGGCCAACTTTGTGCAGTGCACGACTAATAATTCCCCCACCTGAGCTGTAGATCTCTGCAGCTCGTCCAGAGTCACCATGGGCCTCTTGGCTGCATTTCGGATCAGCACTCTCCTTGTTCGGCCTTGTTCGATTACACACAGGTGCACTCTATTTAGTCATTAGCACTCATCAGGCAACGTCTATGTGCAACTGACTGCACTCAAACCAAAGGGGGCTGAATAATTACGCACACCCCACTTTGCAGTTATTTATTTGTAAAAAATGTTTGGAGTCATGTATGATTCTCATTCCACTTCTCACGTGTGCACCGCTTTGTGTTGGTCTTTCACCTGGAATTCAAATAAAACTGATTCATGTTTGTGGCTGTAATGTGACAAAATGTGGAAAAGTTCAAGGGGGCCGAATACTTTTGCAAGCCACTGTGACAGACAAACCTGAAAACATAAGGACAGCGGGGAATACACAGAGATGACACAAAGAAGGCTGGATAGAGAGACGAGTAGTAACACTGATTAACACAGTAATGCAGACGACACAACGAGGAACACAGGCAGACACATACTATAAATACACACAAGGTAATGAGGGAATGACACACAGGAGGGGAGCACAGCTGATCCTAATTCACAAGACGAGACACAAACCTTCAAAGTAAAACAGGAAACAGACTGTTTTACAACACAAACTCGGGGACACGAACAGAACACAGAGGAAAGACACAGGTAGAGATCAACCTAAGAACTAATACAAAATCAGAATTAACACAAAGTACACAAGGTGATACCAAAAATGAAACAAAACGCTGAACGACCCAGGACCATGACAGAACTAGTTTTTCAGTGTCACTCTGAGACAGGATATTTCTAACTTTAGAGATGTTGCACAAATGGAAGAAAGCAGTCTTGCATATTTGTTTAATATGTGCGTTGAAGGACATGTCCTGGTCAAAAATGACTCCAAGGTTCCTCACAGTGTTACTGGAGGCCAAGGTAATGCCATCCAGAGTAAGAATCTGCTTAGATACCATATTTCTAAGATTTTCAGGGCCGAGTACAATAACCTCAGTTTGATCTGAATTAAGAAGCAGAAAGTTAGCGGCCATCCAGGTCTTTATGTCTTTAAGACATTCCTGCAGTTTAACTAATTGGTGTGTGTTATCTGACTTCATGGACAGATGGAGCTGGGTATCATCTGCATAGCAGTGTAAATGTATGCTATGTCTTCTAATGATGCTGCCTAAGGGAAGCTTGGTAACGGGAGCGTTGCCAGCAGAAGGCTGAAGTGGAATCTCCCAGAAAGCTGCAGAAGAAAAAACATGAGCTGAAATGGTGGATTTCAGTCATATAAGGAGAACTGTGGCTTTCCTCCAACCTTTGACCAATCACCTTAGTGTCCTGTTTATCAACCATAATAAAAAGCATTTACTGTGTGGGCATTTTTTTGTTTGGGTCTCCAAACAGCAGAAAGAAATGGCAGCCATTTTTTTTAACTTTACCTTCAACTGGTAAATAGATTTAAGAAAAAGCACTTTGATCATATTTGTGACGTGTCCCAAACTGTTGTTGTCGCCTCATTTATGTTGATAAAACAGCTCTAAAACCAATCTGACAATATAAATCTGTAAAATGGGCAGAAAACCTGCTGCTGGTCCCATTTTAATCAAACCAACCCAAAGAGCAGATATTCATGTGTACACAGGAGGTTATTTGTGCAGATGCATAAAACACATAAACTGTTGGCTTTCTGCAGTCTCTCACTCCTGAAAGTGTTGGCAAGTGTTTTGGATTTATTATTTATATAGATTTTAATGGCACCTGTGTAATGTTAACTAATGTTTTTATTGTTTATGTATTTTTTGTTTAGTCATTCCCTGACTTACCTGTGGGTTCTGGGATGGTTTTATTTAAATTCTCCAACAGATCATTCTTGTTTATCCTCCCCAAAAGATTTTTAGCAACTTCAAAAGTGTTGATAGAGTAGGTATCAAACATCAGATCCACTATGTTCGTCCTCTCTGCATTCTCCAGTTTACTCACTGGGATTGCTGGTAAACCTTCTACAGACCCGTTCTTCAGATGCCACTTAAATTTTTCAAAGTCATCACGTTCCAAATCCTCCAAAGTCCCCAGAAGGATTTCTTTAGGTATCGTCATCTTTTACCCTGTAAGGACCCGATAAACAAAGACTGTAACAACAGCTGGAGAGGTAATTGTCTGATTTATCAGAATTTAACTTGATTCTAACAGCAGTTCATCACAATAAATTTCTTAGGCTCAGAATGCAACAAAATTGCACATGAAGAAGCACATAGAGAAGTATCCAAGTAACACTTTGCTACAATATAAAACAAACTATTATAAATAAAGAAAATATATAAACTAAATATATACACTACCCGTCAAACGTTTTAGAACAGCCCAATTTTTCCAGTGTTTTCGTCACGGTTTGCGAGCCGTGTGTAAATTATCAAAGGACCCTTTATGCAGGCAGCTCAGATGCAAGTGAGTTTATTCATCACATGGTGATACAAACAGAAATGGCGAAGGTGAGCATGGAAACTAAGCAAAAACCTAAACTGGGAAAACTAACAGTACACGAATATGAAGAATTACACGAAGGGAAGACGAAAACACGGAACACAAGGGGTGGGAGCAAAGCACCACAACACATCACTATCCGGTTGTTCAGTCTGACGTCACTAGCCGTGTCTGGGTCTAAACTCCGCTGCAGGTCCATATATCAAACGATCACTATGGCATTACTGAGAGTTGAAAAACTGTCTAAAGTCTTTCATCTTTAATAAAATGATCAGCGTTCTGCTCTACCAGGTGTAACAATTGAGTTTAACATCCAGGCATCCATGAAAACCGAATTTATGACATTTAACGGAGTTAGAAGTTAGCAGGGAGTTAGCTCGCTAGCTTCTATCTAAATACAATATAGCATGTCCTGACTGCGGGGTTTTGGAAACAAATTAAAACGTGCAGCTCTGCTATCACTTCCAGCATAAATGAAGACAGAAAACTAAACAGCAGTGACGTTTGTAGGGTTACTGAAGTTGGGCTAGCTGGTATATAATGATGTGCTACGTGACCGCTAGCGACACAGCTATGTTAGCATAATATAAACAAGCTAACCTTTTTTCCACTCGATAAAAGTTAACGTGAGTGTTCTCGGTGGTCAGAAACAAATGTAATCGCATGGCAGGATGCTGTAAAAGGACCAAACTTCAGCCAGGAGAACAACTGAGATAATCCATCCACAATACGAGGTTAGTCATTCATATACTGCTGCATGGGCTGGGCTGTAGTTACATCCTAGGGTTTTAAAAACTGAGCTTAAATAAATGATTAGCGGTAATAAAAGCCGAGGGAGGTCAACAGTGATCACTGACTGTTTTAGGAGCTTTTTGAGATCAAATAGAAGAAAATACATAACATTAAACATGTTAACAACACAAAAGCCATATTAAACGCAGACTACTTTAGACCCGGAAGTAGGATTCGTCGCGTCATCACTGAACAACCGGATTGGGCTTCAGAGCGTGATGTCACGGGGGTGGGCGTGGAAAGGATTTTGGCCCGATTCACCATTTTGGGGGTCTAAGCTAGGAGCGATAGCATAGCCATGGTTCGTACTTGCTGTGTGCTCGGCTGCAATGTTCGATCTTACGACCGGCACGGGAATAAGGTTGGATTGTCTTTTTATGCTTTCCCAACCTGGAAGCGACATGAGGCAGCTCGTGTATCGATGTTACCAAACGAAGGCGTCTAGCCTGGATAGCAGCTGTGAGATGAGCTGAGGTGCAGCTCTCTTCCATCTCCAAATATCTGTTGGTGCTCCAGACATTTTCATTCCGGTAAGTTCTAAATATGTTCATATCTCTCTTTATAGCCTATTAGTTTCATTTTCGATGCGCTCTGAGCTCATAGCAAATTAGAACAAACATCCTACTGAGTGATTTTGCAGAACTACCGTCTATTTATAGAGTTGCTAATTATTTGGCATTATTGCAGCAAACCAGCCGATGAAATGGATGAAACATCATGACTGGTTTCCAGCGCTACACGAGGGACCTGCTTCAAACAAACCAACATGCCAATCAGATTACTTCTTCCATGTGAGGGTGAAGAGGTGACCCTTCTGGATAAGATGGTGAAGGTTTGCTGCGTTTGGTGAACAGTGTGATAATAAAACCAGAGAAGAATGAAACCTGCTCCTGTTAAATGTTCTTAAGTCTTGTGCTGTTATTTTTTCAAAAGATACAGTAAATAAAGTAATGTTAGTAGTGGGTGATATCATGTAAACACTCATGATTTGGTGTAAACATTTTGTCATTTGTAAACTGTAAATGACATGGATTCTACACTGTTACTGATGTGATGTTCTATAAAGTGGTTTTAATAAAAAAAAAAAAAAGGCAAAATAATTTAGTTTCTTTATTCAACTTTTGAACAGTGGGACTCAGTCAGTACATATTCAGTAAATGCAAATTATTTACACAGCAGTGCACTACAGGCATACATCTAGACCCCTAGATAAAACATTATAGCAGTGACAACTCCTCCACAGTAGCAGGTGGGGTTTTTCTTTTTTGAGGACGGCTTCTTTTACCTGTCACTACAGATGGTCTGTGTATGTTTTGATCAAGAGCCTTTTTTTGGGCAGCTGAAGAGAAGTCGTCTATCTTATGGCCAACCTCTGGGTGTATCTTGGTATTATTACCAGGCAAAACCCAGTATGCAGGTTCATCTGTAACAGTCCTTGTGCCACGGATCAACACTGTTCCGTCTACTTTAGACAGAAGAGCAGCGACGTGGGTGCAGGTCTCTGCGACTCCGGCCATACAGGTGCAGCGGGCGGCTTCAACCTTCCCTGTGATGCTCACAGTGACCCATGGCTGCAATGCTGGTTCATTCAGTCTTAGAGTGCAGCACCTGAAACACACACAGACAAAGTTCATTTAAAGACAAGAACTATGAGCCAAGGCCAACACAAATGTGTTTAATCTACTTTATCATAAATGTAACAAAGTGTCAAGAAAGTTAGCACATACATGTAATTTTTCATTTCTTTATGTGTCCATCTATAGAACGCTGCATGTTATAGTCTAAATCTGTCTGTTCTGTCAGAAACCCACCTGCAGAAAATGAACCTAAAGTATGTAATGCAAGGATGTCATCACTTTAGAGATGGAGAAAGCATAAAGTGACAATTATGAATCACTTAATATGTTAAGGAGATTCTGCAGGTCATTAATCAAAGTATAAAACTAAAATAAAATGTATTTTTAGTGACACAAGATACAAATATGGAAGCAAGATGTATAATTAGAATTATTTATAATAAACATTAATAAATCATTGCAATTTCTTTAACCATAGAGAATAACTAAATCCTTCAGGACAGTGTCTCATCAATGCACTGAACTCACTATGTTATCCACCTAACAGTCTCCACATGTTCTCACTGTAATTTCCCCTCATGAATGAATTTATGCTGCAGTAATCTGAATGTTTGCAGGGAAATCAAACGCATTTCACTCGCTGTACTCGAGCTGACTTACCTTTGATTGAATGACGACTTGTACGCGCTGACTCCACAGATAAGGTATGAAATATATCAGGCTACGTCAATAGCGGTTGGTCTTCAGGGTTTCTACTCCACGGCCGTATTTCATACGGGTCCACATTTCCAATGCACGCTATTTTCTGCAAGTACCGCCGCTTCGCCTCTGGACGCAATCGGTCTCTATACAGTCCATTCTCTTTTAAGCTGCTTTTAAGCATCTTGTAATCGTCGTTCCAACACAGTGTGTTTGATTTGATTCGTAGACCCCGAAAATGCCGCCGCGCTCCCACAATGCATTGCGGCGTGACGTCAACTCCGAAATAGTAGTGATGGGTCCAGCAACACTGATGCACCGACGCTTGTATCAAGCTCACAGAGCGAAACCTGTATCGGTGCGTGTGTCGCTTTAAGAAAAAGTCACGTGATCGATACAGCTGCTGTATCGCTCATTACCAACGCGCTAAACTGTGTTTAAAAGGTACCGCATCTGCATCTGTCAATGGGATGAGTCGCCACCAAAAAACCCCCCAAAAAACCAAAATTACTCTCGCAAAGATAAAAAAAAACAAAAACAAAACATCTCTCCATAACAAAATTGAGCTTGAAAGAAAAAAAAATGTTTCTGCTGTGTGGGATCATTTTGATCTTTTAACTGCAAATAAGGGAATAGTTTGTCTGTCTTTGTTTCAGTGTAATCTATCAGAATAGGAAAAACAGCAATGTGACTTGCAGTGTAAATTATTTATTTTCTATTCTGCTGAGCTTTGTTACACAATCAAAAGCACCTCCTCAGTGTTCAGGCATTACAGAACCAAACATGAAAATGAGGAGACAAACACACCGAGAATGAACACAGGTCGGCCTATATTGACACTGAACTGCTTTATCGTCATTTTTTAATTAACATGAAATCAAGCACCTAGGAAGTCTGTTCTGGACCATGCAGTCCTGAGTTTTATTATAACGGACTGCCAACCCCTTAGTATTGTGGAGAGTGTCGGAGAGAAACATTCCAAGATCAGAGGATCCTTTAACGTACTGGGGGAACAGGAAGACATCTTATCTGAACCTTTTCCACCTGGCTTTACAGTTTTTGTGTACCCCAGCTTCATCTGTGCCTCTGAATTTTCCAAAGCTGGGGAAATGCACCTTAGAACACACATGCATCAACACTACAATGAGCGGGCGGAGGGAGGTTTTGGAGTCTTCTCACACCCCCGTTCTCTGCGACAGGCACGTGCAGAGGGGGGGGGGGCTAGAGGGGCTTGAGCACCCGCCCCTTTCCTGATGGGTGCCCAAGGTGCCCTTTTGTTGAGGCAACTTTTTAAAAAGCTTGCATCAGTCACATGATCACATTTAACCAATGATCGCCCTCGACGGCAGAACGCGCTGGTTACGAGCCGGGAACGAGCTCACAAAGAGCACGCGCATTTTTTGCGGTCCGGAGCTGTAAGAGAAACACAAGTTAACTCAGAGACACAGACTGATGCGACACAACCAGTAAGTAGGTGTACAGCGTACACTGTAGTGTGTAGCACACAGGAGTATTAGCTTATTACGTACACGTTGGTAAGTTGTCTTGTGGCAATTTGACGAACTGAAACAAACGAGCGTGCTGTGTGTGCAACAGCGTGACAAACATTACCTGTCCTTTTATTAACTGCACATGTAGTGCTGGTCACAGCTGCTGGCTACCTGTGTAAGGCTGTCATGGGTCTGTAGCTCTGTCACCGTTTTAGTGAACATATTTAGTTTTAAAGTATTTAGAAACATATTTAGTTTTAAAGTAAGTTACAGAGCATTTCCTGCCCTTCTGGGGGGATTATATTTCACTAAAAAACGATCTAATATACATGTCCACATAATTATGCATTATTATAATTATAATATATTAAAAACACGCTGTATTTTAAAGAACATACATTAAGATGCAGATTATATTAGATTTATATTTTAAATAAGACAAAAGTTGGATTTTACAGCAGTAAAATGATTGTATCTCTATACATGTAATAAGCTTTGCCCTGCACAGAGTGGATAGTGAAACAAATGGAATCATCATAAATACATTATTTCATATTTATTACTTCCCCCTCCTCATTGCTTTATTATTGTAGCTCTAGTAATAAATAATAATGTAAGGATTCTGGATCAGCACCATGATGCCCATAGTATATACAGTATTCTGAAGAAGGTCTAAAATGTCACTGTGTGTTGCACCAAAATATTTAAGTAATTATCAGTTTTAGTTCTTAGAGTGTACCTCAAAGCACACTGTGTTCTGTTGATCTTATGTGCTGCACAATAATGTTTAATATTTAGTATTTACTGTTATATTACTATATATCATTGTGATGTTGTTTATTGTATTGCTCTCGTTTTCTTCTGCTTGTTTTCTTTTTTCTTTCTCAACAGGTGATCCAGGTGATTGATGTATGTGTGTGTGTGTATATATATATATATATATATTTTTTTTTTGTCTGCTTATTTAGTTGGTTTTTGTTTTTTTGCCCTTTATCCCTGTCCCAGGACACAGCTGGGAGTGATTGACAAGATGAGACAGAGGAAACGCAAACTAAACACACTGACATGAGACACGGACCTTCACCACAAAGCAGTAAATACATAGACTGAGGCTACGTCCACACGTACACGGGTATTTTTGAGAACGGAGATTTTCCGTTTTTGTTTTCAAAAATAATCCCGTCCACACGTAAAGGCAGAAATGAAGGAAAACACTGCTAGGAACATGCCAAAGCAACAGGTGGAGATATATTCCTAACCGTGCAGAAATGCTGGCCAATCAGAAGTCTAGAAGCCTCGGTGGGAAAAAGTAAACAAAGCTGGGGCATAGAAGCAGAACCAAGTCGTATGTGTGGAGGGACAGTAACTGTGTGTATATGTAATCATTTAAACACTGCAGAAAGTACAATTAACACTAATAGTATAATAATAGTACCTGAATTGTACGGAGCCCCTCTGATGACATGGTCCAAAAATAAATAAATTGTGGCCACAAAATACCCTCGAAATACTATTTTCGAGAGCACGAAATGGGTATAACGTGGCAACGAATTACGCATTTGTGGCAACATCATATTGATACAATTCCTGGACAGCTGCGTAGAGACACAAGCATGAGAGTAGGCTAAACCTATACACCGTGGACAGAGACGGTATGAGTGAGTTTTATTTTAGGCTGGGAATGAGCTACAATGCATTTTGAAAAGCCTGCAATGCAAGGAACCATTATTACGGAGAGACATTTAAACAGGATACTGAGAGCCCAGTTGCTTTACAGGGCCTGGACGCCGGGATAGATTTTATTGTCAACCAACTGCAAGGGCCTGGGAAGGATCACGGTTATTGGTCAAGTGTTTCGTGCCCACAAATTAGCATTTCGTGCGCACGAAGTAGTATTTTGTGGCCACAATTGATTTATTTTTTGGACCATGTCATCAGAGGGGCTCCGAAGAATTGGGATACAGCCTCTGAGATAGAAAGTGTGCGACCGTGAACTCGACTCTCTTTATGACACATACACACACAGACACACACACAGACACTTGTTTTCAGATTTTAGTGAGGACACCAAAAAGCCTCAAAAATATCCTCAAACTCGTGAGGACGGCCATTTTGTGGGACTCTATTAGCCCACATAGTAGCATACCAACTCTTTGTCCTCACAAACATGTCTAAACAGGTACACACACACACACAGACACACACACAAACAGGTTTGTCAGGTTCCTCGGCTCGTTCTCTGCGTTCAGTCCATTGAAGGTGATTATTGAGCCAATCACAGCTACAGAGCTCACTGTGACTCTTCTTCTCTCTACAGTCACACAAACAAACACACTCAGAGACTCTGACAGCAAAACTACAACAATGTGGTGTTAACACTCACCCTGCCTCAGCTCCACCGTCCTCCTGCTGCTCTGACGGAGGCTCAGCTGTTTCTCTTCCTGTTCCCACCTGCTCGGGTGGCTCCTCCCCTCTGCAGTTACAGGAAATCAGGTGTGTGTGTCTCTTGTTGAGACTGGTTCTTCCTGCTCTCTATCATCACATTGGGTGTTTCCAAATTCAGGGAGAGGATGCTTCGAATGCCACATTTGTAGGAAATTGTATCACATGGACGCGACGAAGGCTGTTCAAATTTGAAGTCTTCCAAATGCGTCCTTCATTTCCCTGAATTTGAAGGATGGGTCAGGTGTGTCCTTTGTGGCCCAACATATCCCAGGATTCATTGCGGGCCATACAGGAGATATTTTTCTGATAATGATAGTGATCGAAGTGGGAGTTAATGCAGGAGACGAACACTTTCAAATGTAAGTATATGAAAATCTGGTGGTGCAAAAGTTTTTATAGCGGGTGTGTTGTTAGGCTCTGGGCATCTGCATAGACATGTTCTTTTTTTGAGAATGTGAGGACAAACTTGAAAGAGAGACACTGTGAGAGTGGACACATCCACACTGCTGCTGCATCTGTGCTCACCACGATGGCCTCCTTCAGAGAGATGGAGGACTCACTCTGTCTTCTGGCTGATGTAAGTGTTCAGCTTTGAACAGCTGTCGTTCCAGCTGCTTTTAACTTTGTAGTTTCACATTTGTACAGACTTTATATTTTTTATAGACGTGTCATAAACCAGTCCTTAAATCATTTTCATTATCACAGATACAGTCTACACTCTGCATCATGAGCTGGTCAATATCGCAAAAGTTGTAATTCGTTTCATGTTTCATGTAAACTGCTCTGAGGTCACAGTGACACCAGCAGATGTAGTTACAGCCTCTCTGTCCCCACCATCCCGGCCCACGTAGACCGCAAAGGCCGGGTCCTCCGAAGGATGCAGCCGACGAATTGGAACACAGCTCATGTCTAACAGCAGTTTGAAGAGGAAATGGATTCTGTTCTGTTCTTCACTCATCACCTACCTGACAGCTGACACCTCACACCTGTTTCTCAGCTGCAGGTCAGACAGAAGGACACACAGAGGATGGAGGGAAGGAGGATGGATCTGCTAGTCTGAAAGTTGGTATGTCAGTTTCTGGTCAAGTTTTTGTTCAACAGGAAACATAAACAGAAGCAGGATTCATACCAGCCTCCACTTGAACAGCAGCCTGCTTAAACTGTCTGCGTGTCTCTAGCTGATCTCTGTCTCCTGCTGATGTCACAACGTCTCCGTTTTATTTGAACACTGGAGGTGAAGATGGCAGATTGTTGGCTAAAATGGATGTCTGTGGCATCCTGCATTTAATGTTCAGCATCTTTGTGAAAAACCCTTTAAAAGTTGTTTAACATGTCCAAAAATCCAAAACTGTTACAGATTACAAAGATGTTGTTTCTATGAGCTCAGGCTGTACTTGCTAGTTCACATTTCGGTAGTAATGTTGATGATGAGGATCATTATTTGTCATTGCTTTAGTTTTTATTCCACTGTTTCAAGGACATGCACTTAGTAGGGACAGCGGACTGGACAGGTCTTCAGTCTGTCTCGCTCTAAGACAGCTGGGTTAGGCTCCAGCGCCCCCGCAACCCTGAAAAGGATCAGCAGAAGTGGATGGATGGAGGGTCAGTTTGTCAACATTAGAAAAACAAACATACTACCTGCCTTAAATGTGAAATGGACGGGCTTTATGTTTGCTCGTTGTTTGCTAAAGAGACTTTTCTGCAGCATTTCTCTCCCGACTTCTTTGTAGCACCTTTCACTGTCACACATTTGATCTTTACAGCAGGGCTGTGCCATATCATATATAATGTTACTCCTACTTTATAGATCTCCATCACCCGATCCTCCGAAAACCTCTTGGAGTTGGCAGCACTCGACTGAGCCATTTTGTGCAGAAGAAGATTAAAATGATGCTTTAAACTCCAGATGTTATCTGAGCTCAGATCCTAAAGCCAGACCTCTGCATCTTCATTCTTGTGGAAAAGCAGAGCAGATGTTGTTTTCAGGAGGATGCTGCTATAATGGCTTTAGTTCCTTGCAGGTAATTATGACGACAGCGGAAGCAGCAGGAACAACAAACAGCCCAAACTAACAGACAAAATATTAATGAAAGTCCAACCCAATCTCCTCCATCCCCGTATCCTCCACTATTTGCATCTTCATCTGTGAAACCTGCAGAGCAGAAACAGTGTGTGGACAAAGTTAGCCGGTATGCAGACATGTTTGCTTTTGTTACAGGAGTTTGAAACACATCTGCAGCTCATTCAGAGGCTTTGGGGCCGTACACACTTCATTTTAAATCAGTACAGCCGATCTCACAGCTGCTGGATGTTTCTTTGAATCATAAGAACATTAAGACAAACAAGATGATCATGAAAATCATATTAATGATTGATTTGGCCTACGTTTGATGCTGAACTGCAGTAGCTCCTGACATTGTGCTTTTATTTCGTCTGGATTAGTTTGCAGCACTGCTGCACAGTTTACATTAAAGTGCACTTTTGCAGAGCAGACGACCCCCTGCATGACTGATGGGGTGAACCAAGGCCCTGCATCAGACAAAGAAGCATTATTTCAACTGTGAGTCATGCAAAGCAGCTCTAGTAGAGTCCTGTAAATGAACAGACTGGATCCCTGTAACGTACCACCTCAGTGACCAGTGGAAACATTCAAATGTTCAGGTAGTCATCCTAACTGACTTGGGGTTTCTGCCAGTGTGTTACAAGTGAAGCAGCTCGCCTGGTCTACACACTGGGACTCGTTTCTTTAAATCACCATTAATACAGTTTCAGCTGCTGACACATTCACTAGTGGGTAGTAATTAAAGCATGCTGCACCACTCATGAGTGCTATCATTCAGCACTCTCATTCATTTGTCTTAAAGCTGGTAATTAAACTCCCTGATGCCTCACTCTGTCTCACTCTTTTCTGTGTGTGAGAGAAAGAAGATGCAGCTGTGTTTCTAACAGCTGCTCTGGAGGAAGCCCTGCAACTCTAGAATCTCACCTGAGTCTGTGCCTGTGAGCTTGATGGAGTGCCTGAACTCCTTGATGACTCTCTCACCACAGATGCTGTGGTTGGTTGGTTCACTCACTATGTATTAACAGACCTCTCTGCATTGAATCATATCTGTTATTAATCTCTGTCTCACTTCCACAGCATGTCTTCATCCTGTCTTCCTTCTCTCACCCCAACCGGTCAGCAGATGGCCCCGCCCCTCCCTGAGCCTGGTTCTGCTGGAGGTTTACGTTGAAACCAAGCACACCATTGTTTTTCTTGTGACATTACCAATAAGTTTGATGTGTCACATGGCCCTCTTCCTATTGAAAAAACAAAAGTTGTATCCAAGATGGCCGACTTCTAAATGGCCACCATGGTCACCACCCATCTTGAGGAGTTTGCCCCTCACATATACTAATGTGCCACAAACAGGACTTTAATATCACCAACCATTCCCATGTTATTACGGTGTATCCATATAAATGGCCCACCCTGTACTTACATTATAACCAATCCGCTCCTTTATCCTCACTTAAAATATTTTTACTGAACTATTGTAATATTTGCTGCCATTGCTGCTGTCCTCTTGGCCAACTTACTCTTACAAAAGACATGTTTAATGTTAATGAGATTTTTTTTAACTACATAAATAAAGGTTATATAAAAGTCGCTGCCAAAAACTGATCGCGGCTTCTACCTTGTTACACGAATGTTGTTTGTGGCTCAAGATGACTTTATGTCATCCATGAGGGAAGCATTTGACATATGTTTCACATATTATAGCCCAACAAGTTACTTATAGCAGTTTAAATACGAGCAATCACTTTTTGGCAAATACCAGAAATCAGTTTTTGGCAGACAATCACTTTTTGGCACAACACCGGTGTCTAGCAGGTTTTATATTTTAGAAAGTTTAAAGCTCAGTTTAATAGAAGTAGTGTGGTCGTGAGTTTTGCATAAACAAATTTGTGCAAACCTCAATGAAGTGAAGCAACATTATAAAGAAGAGTGAGCCTAAATGACTCCCCAATGATGTGAGAGACTGATAGTCATACAGAAAACAATGACTTTGAGCTGTTGCTGCTAAACGTGCTTCTACAAGCAACTGAATCTTGGAGTGTACTTTGGTTTGTCTGCTCATAAATTGGTGGTTCATGATGATAAATGAACTTCTGAACTGGTTTAACATCAGTGCAGTGGCTGGTCCATTCCTTGATGTATATGTCAACGTTCAAAATGAGCCATTTAAATCAGCTGTGTTCACTGGCGTGCACAGATAGAGACGAGGTGGTGCTGAAGCACTTGCCCTTTTGCCCTCAGTCCAAAAAAGTGCCCTTTTGAAAGACGTGATTTTTTTTTTTTTAAAGCTGCGCGATTTAAAAAGGTGTGAAAATAATGGCTTGATTTGTGCCCCTTCTTCAAAGACACCCGAACCCTGTCGCTTTTTCACTGTCACCGTGTCACGTGAACACGCTTGCAGTTCATTTGTTGTGAGGCGTGTAGCAGCGGCATGACATAGGACTACTTGGAGTAGGCATAGTAGGCTAACTATAGCGACTGGGAGCCACGGCGGACAACACGGCAGCTCTTTCCCTTCCCAACCAGTCAGGTAACCCATGAATCGAGTGAAATTATTCTGTTTGCCCTCTAAGACCAACCTGCAATTGTTTTGTTGTGAAGTAGCCTGTCAGAAACTGCACATGACAAACTTTGCCAGCTTGCCCCCTCCATCCATCCATATGGATAAACAAAAAAACGACACATTTAAAATGTAACCTAAACCATTTAGGCAACCCCCACTCTCCATCAATTCCGACCTGATTGTGACAGAACAGTGACGTTGTTATTGGTAGTTTGAAGGGTACGGTGTTGGGGGTGGTGCATGTTAAAAGTTTTGAGAAGCACTGGTTAGACATGTTAATTTTTTTTGGTGTAACATATTGGCAACATTAACACATTAATTTGCTAAAGGAAAAATAGGCAGTTCCCAATTGCCTGTGAAAACGACCATTCTGCCCTGTTCTTGTAATGACCACAGTCAGTCTTATTCGTTCTCATACATTTTGGTCTATTTATTTACTAATTTCAGCAAGCATAATGCCTAGGAAAGAGAGGCTGAGAAAGGAGAAAGAAAGGGATCTACAACAGGCAGCCCAGGGAAGCAGTTCTCTGCTCTCCTGGATGAAAGCAAAGGAAAATGAAGATGAAAGGTCAGAGTCAAGGGCAGAGTCAGGTTCTATTTTAATGTTTTAATGTAACCTGCTCCTTGCAGTTAATTCTATTGAAAAATCTTAAAAGCTGTTCACACTTAGTTTTTAATGAACTTAATCAGCAGGCATTGAGCTAACTATTATTTTGTACCTACGAAAGTTATTTCTATGTTACAAGACTTGCAGTATGGGTTATTATTAAAACTATCTGTTTAAGCTTATTATTATGATAAATAATAATACTATTATTATTATTATTGTTCCATTGTAGTCAGTCACAGCAGGGAAGCAGCTCTATGCCATCTACCAGCATAGCAGAAGAGGGAGATATAGAAACAGATGAAGCCGCGACCAATGCAGCAACAGGTTCAGTTAGGCCTACAGACACTGATGTAGTGCTCTCTGAAGACCACAATGAGGAAGAACAGATCGATCACATAATGTCAAAGTTAGCAGCTTTACAATACCCAACAGATCCAACACACATCCATACATTTAAAATAAAGCGCAATGACAGATACGTTTCAATGTGCTGCAATGTGGGCCCATGTCAGCCTGATATACCTTACCCAAAAACTGAGGGGAGATCATTCCAGAAACAGTGGTTTTCTGCTAATGTGTGGCTGGAATACTCACCCACTGCTAATTCAATGCATTGTTTTAGTTGTCGGCTTTTCCTCTCGGATGAAAAATATAAAAGCAGAACAGCCTGGACAACTGATGGCATCAGAAAGTGGAGTACTGCTCTTGAAAAAATCAAACAACACTCCAGCGCAGAGATGCACATGACAAGCATGGTTAGATGGATCAATTTCCAGAAAAAGGCCCTTCAGTCTGCATTTGATGTTTCAGACGTAAAAGGGGTGGAAGTTAGAGAGCGAGAGAGGCAGACAAACAAAGAAATCCTGACAAGATTAATTGACCTAACAGTGTATCTTGCACGTCAGGGACAAGCATTCCGAGGTCATGATGAGAGTGAGTCCAGTGATAACCGTGGCAATTTTCGTGAATTAGTCAATGTATTTTCCCGCTACGATAGTGTGCTGAAAATGCATTTGGAAAAAATTGCCACAGTTAAAGCCACCAAGACAAGGCCCCAGGTGTCACTGCTTTCCAACAGAAGTCAAAATGACATCATTGCAGCACTAGGAACTTACATCAGGAAGGAGATACAACGTGAAATAAAAGAGGCTGAAATGTATTCCATTCTACTTGATGAAACCTCTGATGTTTCACACAAAGAGCAAGTGTCATTTGTTGTGCGATATTTTCATCATATGCAAATAAAGGAGAGATTCATCGAAGTGTGCAATGTTGATACAACTACAGGCCAGGAGCTGGAGAATACAGTGTTCTTGATCGTGGCTCAAGAGTTGGGAGTTCGCCTTGTAATCGGAAGGTTGCCGGCTTGGACAGTCTCGGTTGTTGTGTCCTTGGGCAAGACACTTCACCCGTTGCCTACTGGTGGTGGTCAGAGGGCCCGGTGGCGCCAGTGTCCGGCAGCCTCGCCTCTGTCAGTGCGCCCCAGGGTGGCTGTGGCTACAATGTAGCTGCCATCACCAGTGTGTGGATGTGTGCGTGAATGGGTGGATGACTGGATATGTAAAGCGCTTTGGGGTCCTTAGGGACTAGTAAAGCGCTATATAAATACAGGCCATTTACTTGCTTCTGCAAAAGAATGGCCTAGAGATGAAGAACATGTATGGTCAAGGCTATGATGGAGCAGCCAACATGAGTGGCATGTATAAAGGTCTCCAAGCTAGAATCCGTGCACACAATGAGAAGGCCCTCTATGTGCACTGCAAAGCCCATTGCCTCAATTTGGTACTAGTGGAGGCATCAAAGTCCAGCAAGCATTTTGTGACATTTTTCAACTTGGTGGAGAAATTGTATGCCTTTTGCTCAGGCTCCCCAAAGCGTCATGCTGCCTTGGTCAAATTTCAGGAGTCTCTCTTTCCTGGACAACGTGTTATGGAGCTCCAGCAGCTGTCAGATACTCGATGGGCTTGCAGGGAAAAAGCACTGAAGGCACTTCAGAGAAATTTGAAAGCCATTTTGATGCTCCTTGATGACATCAGTGACAGTGACCCACCTAACCTGGCCCAAGGTGATGCTCAGATGTACAGAAATGCCATTAATTTTATGTTCATTCTCTGCATGGAAATCACCACACCAGTATTCGAAGTCACTGCTTTGGCATCAGATTCTCTGCAGGAAGAAGGGTTGGACCATTCCACTGCCTACAAGGTAATTGATGGTGTGCTTCACACATTGCAAACCATGAGGTCTGAGGAGAAATTTGGAGAGATATTTAGATGTGCATCAGAGAAGGCAGAGAGTTTCAACATTCAAGTACCTACCGTGGTGCCTGGTCAGGAGAGAAAGCGGAAAGTTCCAGTGCGTTTCCAACACAGCACCACAGTGTCTCAAGTAGGTGCTCAGTTTGAGTCAGTGGAGGCATATTTCAGGAGTGGTGTATATTTCACCTTTCTGGACATCATGACTGGGGAACTGAACAGGAGGTTCAAAGGGGACAATACTGGAAGCCCAACGGCCAGAATCATTCAGTCCTTCCAGCCCTTAACTGTGCATGCTAACTGGGTAGGCCCACCAAACCCAGAAGCCATTGAAGCTGTCCACATCCTCTGTGAATTCTATGGAGAAGATGAGGACCAGCTCAAAACAGAATTAAAGGTCTTCCACTCCAGCTTTAGTTCAAAAGACCTCAGAGAAATATTTCTGATACTGAGGGAAAACAATGGCCAGCTGATCTTTCCTGCCTTTGTCAAAATGATTCAGATCTACGCAACACTACCAGTGACAACTGCGACAGTTGAAAGATCCTTTTCAAAGCTAAAAATAATCAAAAATAAACTAAGAAGTTTGTGTGGAGAAGAAAGGTTGTCTGATCTCCTCTTGTTGGCCATTGAGAAAGATGTGGAGATCGATTACAACGAGGTCATCAACATCTACAAAGACATGGCACCAAGAAGGATGCTTCTTTAGAGCAGTACACTCCATTTAATGGACACTTGAGAATATGTATGTATATAGTTTAGAGTTGGATACAGATTTTATCTTTTTGTGGTGTGATTTTTGATTTTTAGAGAATGTTTTGAAATAAAAGTCAAATTGCATTTAACCTGTGCGATTTTTTTTATTATAAAAAGAAAAGGTTTTCCACATATGCAAAAAGTGCCCTTTTTTCCCCCTGGAGCACTTGCCCCCCAAAATGTCTGTGCACGCCACTGGCTGTGTTGGATCAAGGACACATCTAAACCCTGCAGGACAGCGGCCCCGAGGCCTGGAGTTCCCACCCTCAGTGCAGTGGAAATAGTCTCGTGCCAGTCTTGGTGCTGCCTTTGAGTCTATATTGCCGAACACTGTGTGCACACATTTTTTTCCTTCCTAAACAAACACACATTTGTAAAGGAAAATTTAAATTGAACTCACAGTTGGCGGTTAATCGTTATATAGTTTAGATGTACACCGAGAGACGCATTTAGTGGGACTTTTACACCGCCACAGATTTTCTTCTTCTTTTTTGTTACATTATTGACATATACTAGATATTTTAACCTAAGCAGCAACAATCATGTCTCTGGTACAGGCACTTTCCACCATGCAGGTTAAGCTAAAATGTGACTTGAAACAAATTCTGGGTTTCCGTTCCATAAAGGTTCATTTCATCTGGTAAGTTAGCCCCTGAGGTAACAGTCTATGTGAACATAACATACTCACTGACTCACACTCAACTTGACTGATAGTGATTTCCTGAATTAGGCAAAGCGCACAGAGGAAATTCATTTGCATATGTTTGTTTTCACAATCACTGAAATCCAAGTTAGGCATGTTTCCCTTTGTTGTTGTTGTTCTTGACACGAGTGCTTCAGTTATTTTCTCATCAGTATGTTAGGACAGAAAGGATTCTGTTGTGGATTTATGATCATCTCACGTGTGTCCATCTTTCAAACTCTTAGATTGTGTAGACATTAATGCAGCTGTCAGACTGTAGGCCAGTTTCTTTGCACTGTAAGCATTGATTGGATGCTACTGTAGCAATCAGTGCTTACACAAAACGTCCCTGCGTAAACCCTCAGACACACAACAAACAGATCAATAGTATCTGAAATTCAGAGTACGGATCTTTTTACACATTTCTCACAGAAAATCACCTAAATCGCTTTCGTGTGAGATGCACATCATGTTTGCCTCATAAAGACTTGCCCTGTATGTATTCATTTCTTTTGACTTTCACGTGGAATTGTCACCTAATATAACAGGTCCATCAGTAAATGGTGTCTATCTTCAGTTTCTGTCTCCTAGACTTTGTCCCTGTCAGGTTACAGCTGAATAGATAGTCATATCATGCAGAGACTGCATCGTACTATAATGCTCGTATGATCGCGTTTGTCATAAGTGGACTGGTCTTGTTGAAACTTTGCATAAACCTTGCCCAGTAAACTGTGAGTGCTAACATTTCTATGGCATATGCAAATACTTTAGACAAATCCCACAGTTGTCTATATTTGTATATTTGACAGTTTAATGAAGCATTTAGAAATCAAAGGTCAGATTAAAATGCTGGATCACAATAGAATGTGATATCACACAATACAATATTTTTAATATCACACACAGCATGAAAGTTTGCTAGTGTATATTATAAAAATATTACAGTATGTTGGTATAACTTTATCCCCTCCTAGTTTTTAAGATACAAATTTTGGCCCACACTGATTTGTGATCATATTCCTCTGTCCACTAAATGAAGATGGAGGCTCTGCTCTTTATTTCTGTGTTTCTCTGGAGAATCCTGGTAACATGATGGCTTTCTGTCTCTAAACACACACGAGCTTAACTCCGAATGAACATGATCAGAGTTCATTGAACCAACTCTGATCAGTCTTTTCTAAGGGTTTCAAGCCTTTCTTGTTCGAGCCTCTCTTTGTTGTTGCTACAGTTATGTGTAATTATTAATAGTATTGCAGATGTTAGCCTCTGCCTGCAGTGTTGATGTGGGTAAAGGCTTTAACCATGGATTAGCGGCAGGTCCCAGCTTGTAAATTGTGGAGCATTAATGCCCACTCCAGCTCCTATAACCAAATATAAACAGTTGGGATGAGAGTTAGCTCAAGCCACTACAACAGCCAGCAAGAATGATCTGTTCATGCTAGCATTAACAGTGCCTATACACATAGCGACACACGGGGGAGGGGCCTAACTAATAACCAAGATGACTACAGGCTTGGAGGTGCTAAAAGTCAGATATACCAGGAGCAGTTTGGGCTTTAGAACAAATTTTGTGTAATTATAACAATATGTAATTTAGGACATGGTTACATATGATGCTGCTGATTTTTTAAATCTAATTTTTACGTTGCATTAATTTCTTTTTGTCAGACAGGGAATCAAACAAGTTCTGTTTTCTCGAATGAATCCCACTGTTATTTGTTTGTCCTACCAACAGGGATGTTTACATGGTATTCATGACTGCTGCACCTGATGACTTTCACAGCTTGAGGACTGCAAACATTTCCCAACAAGACATGAGTGGTGGGGTGATCGTTGGTATTCCTGATCAGGTGAGGATCTGTTCCCATCAAACCACCAAAACCAGTTGTTCAGGATATTTACAGGATGAAGAATCCCCAGTTATTCTTTGTGGTTGGAATGTGCCTACATATGGCTGTGTGGGATTCTGGCTTACTTTAGGGTCAGAGCAGTTGGTATGTGGAGCAAATACTGACACAGTCAGAGTGGGCAAACCAGCAATAGGCTTGTTGTCGTACCTGGAAGTCTGAAAGCTCCCGATGCTGGATGGTCTTTCTAGTTTTTAATGACAGGTCGTCTAACAAAGCTTCCATGAGGTGCTATAATGGAGACTGTCCTTTTCAAGGAGTTTCTCATGTCTTATCCTACTTTTTTCTTTTTTTAATTAACAGGAGTGAGAATTTGAAATCCTCTATATTGACATGATTACATTTCTTCTATTAAATGAGAAGTACATTTTGAACACAGTATAGTGAACACAATATCCAAGAAGCTAAATCTGGTGAAATGGTTTCTTTAGCTGTCAGCTTGAAAGGCTGATTGGGGTATTTTTGCCACCTTGCATGCGGGTGGCATGGACACCCGACTTTTGTGTGCATTTATCAAAAAGCTTGGATGATTTTGAAGATCAGTGGCATTCAACTCATGATCAGCGTTCAAGTTTTCTTAAAATCTTGTAACATGATAACTAGAAAGAAGACAGCTAGGATTTTCAAACTGATCCATAGATGGATCTACTATGAAGCTGAGGGACAGCACTGCTTAAAAGATCCTTTTTAAATGACTCCAGCTGTCTGACTTAATGAGACCACGTGTGCTCAAGTTTCCTGCTCTGACTCGGCCTCAGAATGTCTAGAGGCAGAAATCAAGCACACTCAAAGGAAATAAGCGTATCAGTGGGCATGTGCTCAGCACGCAGAGTGGGAGTGACTAAAGGTGCCACTGCAGAGCATCGCAGTTGTTTCGTGTGATTAAGTTGTGTGTTTATGAACCTGTGAGTGTTAGTCCTTTTGGCAGGATGACTCGCATGAAGCTGTTATAATTGTTTGTGCATGTTAAAGTTATGCCTCAGTTCTTTGATACCATGTTGGTAGGATTATTTGGCACTAAGTTAATAGCAGTGGCTGTAATCTCCCGCAGTCATTACATCCAGATTACAAATAAAGGACTTTTCTATTGTTTAGTTTAACTGTGGCTAGCTTGCCATGTCCGTGCCTTATGATTGGCAATTTGTATGACGTGCTATTTAGGCAATATATGAGCTATAGTGACCCCTTGTGGATATTGTGAGATATTGCTGTGTTGAGTACATTATGTTTTCAATTGTTTTTCTAGTTATTTGTGACTCTACTAATGATAAAATTGCCTGTTTCTGTTTCCAGAAAACCATTGCTCATAGTCCCACATACTATACAATGATAAGTTCAAGTATGGCTGTACCTAATTTGGATTAAGCCTGGCAAGCACTTTGATGTAAACATTTCTTCTGTGGGACTTAAAGACAGTTAACCCAACTCCTGGACTGCTGCAGTCTTCCTGACAGAAAGCTTAGGCCAGGCTTGTATGCCCAGTATATATATTCTATAACGTGTGTAACTACTTCGTTTAGTTGTTTTTGTTTGGATTTAGTTTAGTTTTGTTTCTTTTCAGTGTATTTCAGTGTCAGTAATTTGTGTAGTGCTCACTCACATTTTCAACTGGAAAAGACCTGCAATAGAAACGTATTTAGGAGCAAACAAGTGAATGAAAAGTTTGACATCATTAAGCCCAAACAGCACCTAGTTTTCAACAAAAACACATAACATAAGAGCAGCAGTGACGATGCAGCTGACACACATGAACCCATTTAAACTGGTCCCAGTGATTTTAGCCTAACTTGAGTCTTGAACCATTGGGGCAAATGAAAAATTCCAGCAGTTCTTGAAAGCAGCAACTCTGTGCTTTTTTGTGATGTTAGGGACATTATGGTAACTCGAGGCAGAACACCATCCAAATCTTGGTAAATAACACATGAAAGAACAAAACAAACAAACATGGTAAAAAGAAGCCAAACGTGTGATAACATTGTTCCATCACGCTCACTCACTATTCTCTCAACCTTTGCCTTCACGGGGCTGCTGCAACAATGTACCTGGGATTACCGTAATGATGCAAATATTAATGAAAAGTGCAGAGTTGCTGCTCTCAGGAATCATTGGACTTCTTTTAATTGAGGAAATGGATCAGGAGTTACGGTAGTTACAGATGTTTAATACAACCCTAGAAAAGAGCTTTCTGTAGTGCTGTGCGATACGGAAAGATTTTTTATGTATCCGATACAAGTAAATACAGGGCTGATATGATCTCTACTTTTTAATGTGGATGATGCATCATCAAAATGCCAAATTGTTTACATTTTCATGACCTTTACGTTGTTTTTTAGGGGGCTTCATCCTAATGATTATTAATGAGTTAAAACCGAGGACAGAAATAATAAAAGGATTTAGTTTGTCGCCCATAGTTTAAAAACAGTAATCACACATTATCCCTTTCTTTAACAGCAACACAAAAGGATCATTATATTCCATTAAATCTGAGCCATATTATATTCAGTATATTTATTTTAATTTCAGTAAATGTTTTTATTTAAATGACATGTTTCAGTGAGATAAATGTGTTATTTCAAGGTCGTTGCATCATTTTTACTTTTCGAGTTGGCTAAAATAAGAATTAGCCAGTTGCACTTTAAAGTAATATAACCAACATATCGCCACAGTTATCTACCTGGATATTCTTCAGAGCATGCTTTCTTGCATGTGACAACAAGAGACCTCTCGGTTGTCTGGTGGAGCATTTAGCGCCTCGCTACATGTTTCCAAATCGGCATTTCTTCTCAGTGAAAGCTGTCCTAGAGAAGTAAAGCAAGTTTGGCAAGTTTCTCTCTCAATGTTTGTAACGCATTCCCACGTTAAGCTTAACAACCGATATATGGAGCGACTGCCGCGCCTCCTCTCCCCCTCCCTCTCCTGCTGCTACTTCAATCATGAAACTAATCAATGATCAGCTGATCGCAAGTTCCGTCTCTCTTGTTTGTTTCCCACTTTGCGCCAGAAAGAGGAAACCAGCAGATAAACCACAGCAGCACGTTTAAGCTTGATAAGCTGTTGTTAGAATTTATTTAATATTACTTTAATGCCTAATGCTATAAGTAGCTGACAGCTGGTAACTGTGCAGGGGCGGGTCTAGCACGGTTTTGCCAGGGGGCCAGCTGGGGCATTAACAGGGAAAAGGGGGGCACAAAGAAATACTTTTCTTTCTTATTCTCATTTAAAATGTCTCGCTTTTAATAAATAATTATCTGAATCTTACAACCAAAGTTTTTATCTAACGTAAAATGTATAGAAATCTAATATTGTATATAGTAACTATTAAGTCTAATATATACCCTAGTAAGTTATAGTACTTTTTCCTTTGGGAAGATACCATCTGTGCAGTCTGCAGTTCTGTTGAAGAAAGATGTTGAATCTATTTAATTGTTGTTGAAAAATAATTGATTTCTGTGCATTTTTTTTTAAATACATGCATTAAATTAAAGTCGATTATGTGGATTAAGCATCACGAGGCAGAGGGTGGGCGATGGTTCCCTTTAGTTTTTTTTTTGCTGGGAGTTTGCAACCCTATTAGTTAGGTTGTTTAATATTTCTGCTAAGTACTCTTTAAAATACCAGAATAGGGAGGATGGTGCAGGTTTAAGTTTATTAGATTGATCAGTGTTGCTGAACTATGAAATATTTTGGGTGCAGTGTGTTTTTTGCATACAGGTATAACTAAATAACTTTAATGTTTTATTTTTTAAAACTTGAGTATGAACTTATACAAAATAAAGAAAGATATTAAAAAAACTGTTTTATTGATTATAAAAATACGCTGTATCGGATTCATATCGATACTGGACACAAAAAAGTGGTATCGTGCGTTCTCTAGTCCATACAGGAGAGAACCAGAAACTAAAGAAACTAAATTGCGTGTTTACCTTTATGTTGACATCAGTGTCTGTTTTTTTTTAATTATTATTATTTCAGCATTTCAGCATCTCAAAATATTTTTTAGATAAAAGCAGTCAAAATATTTTTTTTAACAGATGAATCATTAAAGGATGGCAATTTCTAAAATGGTAACCAAAAGACCCGTGTGTTTTCTCTTGGAATAATAATAATTATTGCTCATTAATAAGAAAACTATTTCTAATCCAATTCAATTTTCGAACAATCAATAAAATACTTTATGACTAAAATGATGAATAACCGCAACCCTAGAATAAACACATTTTAGAGGAACTTGTGATTTTTGAGATGATGCAGGTTTAATTTGATAGTTTTTCCCTTTGGTAACTTTGCTGTCCTCGCCCTGAGTTCCTTAGTTTCACCAGCTAGACAGCGAGATAACGATGCTCCAATAACCAGACTTGTTTTCCTTTCTGTGCTGATTTATTGAAGAATGGCCTCTGACCATTGCCTTCTCTTTGACCATCGTAAAACTGAAAGTACAAAATACTGTATTAGCTAACTAACATTGTAAACTAGCTTGTTACACTCTTACTGCAAGCTAACAGTAGATTACAGCTCAGTATTCAATACCATCGTTCCCTCGAAGCTGGACAGGGGTTGTCAGGATCTAGGACTGAGCAGCTCCCTCTGCAACTGGATCCTTAACTTCCTGTCTGATAGACGCCAAGTAGTCAGACTGGGCAGCATCACCTCATCCCCCATCACACTGAACACTGGTGCTCCACAGGGGTGTGTACTGAGCCCTCTCCTGTACTCACTCTACACCTATGACTGCACAGCCACTAACAACTCCAACATCATTGTGAAGTTTGCGGACGACACTACAGTGGTGGGTCTTATCACCAACAGTGATGAGACGGCTTACAGGGAGGTGGTCAGCGCCCTGACCCACTGGTGTCAAGACAACCATCTCACCCTCAACGTCGCAAAGACAAAGGAGTTGATAGTGGACTTCCGGAGGAGCAGAGAAGTACACACCCCCATCACCATCAGCGGCGCTGCTGTGGAGAGAGTGAGCAGCTTCCGGTTCCTTGGTGTACACCTGGCTGAGGATCTTACGTGGTCAGTACACACAAACAAAACAGTGAAGAAGGCGCAGCAGCGCCTCTTCTTTCTCAGGACACTGAAAAGATTCGGCATGAGCCCCCGCATCCTCAGGACCTTCTATCACTGTGCCATTGAGAGCATCCTCACTGGATCCATCACCACCTGGTATGGCAACAGCACCGCCTACAACTGCAAAGCTCTCCAGCGAGTAGTGCGGTGCTCTGAACGGATAATTGGAGGTGAGCTTCCCTCCCTCCAAGACATCTACAGGAAGCGCTGCCTGAGGAAAGCGGGGAGGACCATCAAGGACTCCAGTCCCCCCAGCCATCAACTGTTCAGACTACTTCCATCAGGAAGGAGGTTCTGCAGCATCCGGTCCCCAACCAGCAGACTGAGAGACATCTTCCTCCACCAGGCCATCAGACTGCTGAACACGTCATAGACACCTCAGCTTCACTACTGGAACTTCAACATTATGCACTCCACACTGTATATAAATGCCACTTGTTTTGCACATGTCCAACTACCAACCTCTGTATATTTTATTTTATTGTTTACTCTATTTAATTTGTAAAATATGTACACACACACACACACACGCGTAGAAAAACATATTTAGTATACACATCCAGTAATGCATGTACTATTATATATTGTACATATATTTATTAGTCTCAGATTTAGCCGTTCTTATATTTTCTGTCTGTCTCGCCCTGGCAGCACCTCTCCCTCTCCTCCTCTTCAGTTCGCCTCAACATACGCTCGTCATATTCTGTGATATGATTCACTCTGAGGTGTTTGACCAGGTCAGCGGTGTTACCACAACACCTCACATTCTTGCCACATGTATGGCAAACCACGTCTCAGCTGTTCGTGGAGGTAAAATACGTCTGCACATGACTCTGTTTACGCTCAGCCATTGTTGTGAGTGTGCACGCCAAGGGGCCGGACACAATGACGGGTATCGGAGGAATCGATATTTCAGTATCGATCCGCACATCACTAGTTGAGATACGTTTTAAACTGGTCCAAAAAACAAATGCATATTTTCCCGAACCACTGTTCCTTGACTAAGGTGGATAACGTGATGAGGTCAAGGAAGGGTGTGACGGAGATTTGATTGAAAAACTTTGTCGTCCGTTAAAGTTTCACGTTGGCTTTTTCATCTTGAAAGCCCTCTCTGCTCGTGTCCAACCCGTGTGAACAATCACAGATGTGAGAAATGTAAACAAACCGTCCACAGAACGCTGATCAGGTTATTTTAAGCGCAAGAAAACAAAAACGTTGCGCTCACCGTCGGCGTCACGGACGAGGCCTGGGGGTCCGGGCCCGTCCACAAAGGTCATTGTAACACAAATCATACGATTGCTAATGAAAATGCTATAAAGCTACATCGCAGATAAGTCTCTGGAGTAACAATCAAGGCCATGTTAGTTATTTGATGAATAGTATCTGTGCCACTCATGGCGCATGACTGAGGAGGACGTTGACCTCTGCAAGTCAGGAAAGTCTGCTGCTCATTGTATAAATATGAGATTTTTCTCAAAAACCAGCCAGCCATCATCTCGGGAGGCTGACTCCAAAGTACCATCTCACTTCAAACTTGCAAAACAAGTCGAGTCGATGCGAGCGCACTGCTTGTTTCTAGTTAGTCTTTAAGGATGACAGCATTAGTCTGCTCCTTTGTATGAAATAAAGTGAGTCCAGTCCATGTGGTCTGGCACCCACCCACATTTCTCTGCTAGTGATCCATGAGGACTCCACCTTGTTGCCAGTTCTCTTGTGTGGAAGCTTCAGGAAATGACAGCTTCACTCTGACGTGTGTGAGCTGTGTGAGGTCTGTGGTTAGAAGTTTACAGTGTTTGCTCTTTGTGTCGTCTGTAATATGCTCTATGGCTTTAAAAAAATGGCCACATGTTTCTGTAGCTGAATTTGTCCATCTCTGACCTTCTGAGGCTGTATTTTCAAACAGGGACGTTCTGACTTTTCTTCACCTTGTACTTCATTCTGCAAATGTTTTATACTCTATTAGAGTTATTACATTATTCTGTTATGCTATAAAATCAACCCCCATATAAGATCGTACTTAAGAAATACATTTAAAAACCCTTCCTGTGCAAATAACCCAAGTTATCTAGAAGAAATAAAAACTGCACCGCAAACCAAACTCAGGTGTTCGACCTGTTGAGCTCGGGAAACTAACTGGTGTTTCATTTTAGTGAGTGCTTTGTTAGATTCCTTCATTTGAACCAAATGAAGTTGATTAAAGTTGATGCACTGATGTGTTTGAAGTGTTTTGTTAGTTGCGATGGATCTCCTGCTGTCTTTTTTCCTCATTATTAAAAGAGGATTTCTTTGAATTTCAAACATCCATTTCCTGTTTATCTGGTCCCGGGTCACAGGTGCAGCAGTCTAAGCAGAGAATCCCAGACCTCCCTAAACAACCACTTCCTCCAGCATATCCAGGACAATACTGAGGCATTCCCAGGCCTGCTGAGAGATATAACCTCTCTAGTGTGTCCTGGGTCTGCCCTGGAGACTCCTCCTCATGGGACAGGCCCCAAACACCTCACCCAGGATATTTTTAATGAAAACATCACAAATAAGTCGTCAGGTCTGATGGTCACATTTGTGAGATTCAACCACCATAAAGCAGAGATCACACAGGACACACTGTGTAACCCTCAGCTCAGGTGTGTTCAGGACATTTGCTTGGAAGAAGCCGTCTGTGGATAAATCCTGCTCTCCACCTCAGCTGTCAGGTTTATCCAGAGAACGGCCGTCCTGACTTCCAGCAGCCCCACAGTCCTCGTTTCTAATAAACTGGCATCACTGAAATGAACTGTCTGCCTCGCTGTTCAATAATCTGCTCTTTGCCAATTTCCCAGCAGAAGCTTCCACTCATATCAGCATTTTTCTGTGATTCTCACATGAACTAAACATAAAAAGCTGAAGCCAACCTCAGAGTTCCCCGTAGTGAGGAAGAGTTTCCTCTGAGCCACAGCTGAGTTTGATGCGTCCACAAAGGAAGACTGACGGGAGGACAGACTCTGGGAGAAAGGCAGATATTAAAAGATATGAATACAAAGTACGCTGCAACAAACAGGACAGCAGATTATGAAGAGCGGTTAGACCTTCATGTGTCAGTCATTGAAATGTGATCAAAGTTACCTGTTTGACATCCTGATAGAAGAAAATCAGCTTCTTGGATCCGTTTGCAGCAAAGAATTCATGGATCAGACTGAACTGGAAGAATCAGACATTAATGACTCAAAGGTTCAACTCTGAGGAAGGATCACGTCTCTGAACTTACTCTGTCATCAGAGACGATGGCGTCTTCCACCGCCGCCTCCTCCAGGCTGCCGGCGTCGGCCAGCCTGCTCATCAGGTATTTATGTCGGGCATCCAGAGCTGCCCGCCGTTCCTCCTTCACGGCTCTCGCCTGTTTGGCTACTTCTCTCCTCGCCTCATTGGACAGCAGCATCGTCCTTTTACCAGACACCTGGAGAAACATCAGCTCAGTCTACAGACGCAGAGACCAGTGAGAGCTTGGCCCAAACATCTGCAGGTTTCTGAGGACCACGTTTGACCCTGACTGGAGGCATCGATTCTGAGTGTGACTGCCTAAACTGAGCTACTGCCCCCCCTCCACTGAGACGTTGTCCTGTGATGTGTCATGGGGGGAAGTGTTCCTCACGGTTGGACTCGTGAGAAGTTCAGTCAGTTTATTCAAACTTTAAAAAGACGCATTTTCAGTCTCTGGATTTCAGCAGAAACAAATGTGAACACAGCACTTTTTGATTGAGTATAAAAGGATGAAAGAGTCAGTGATTAGTAACATTGTTGCTGACTGATGCTGTTGTAGAGCTGTCTTTGGATCCTCACCTTCCTGGAAGCCTTCCCTGGATTGCTCATATATCATTAACTTGTTTGTGTTCAGTAGAATCAGGTGTTGTGGATGCAGGTCGTAGCTGTGTGAGGCCTGTACAGTCAGCGCTGTGTGAGCGCTGTGTAACGTTAGCTTAGACTTCTTTCTGTTGTTATCATCCTTCAGGTTAATGTTGTTTTCATTATGCATCACAGGAAGTGTGGGTGGCTGTTAGCCTCACAGCTCATGGAGAGTTGCTGCTGCTCTGCCTCCTTTTTGATGTTTCTGCTCTTTGTGGCTTTGTGTTACTTTGTGTCGTGTCTGAAACAAAGTGAGTCCATGTTACTAACTGTAGTCGGCTCTCTGTCTCGTGCACAGCTGACTGTTGTCTGAATGAAAGTGTTTTTGTACTTTGTGTAATCTGTTGGGTCTTTGAGCCCTTTTTAAACAGCATATGAGCCATATGTATGTGTGTATATGAAAGGTTGTTTGTAAGACATCAAACTGTTGCTTATTCTAGAGCTGCTGCTGTGCCTGATTGGTCTACTCGCTCGAAACTGAAGGTTGACTTGATTCTTTTGGTTTTTTACATTTTGTCAATAAACCAACTTCTTTATGATTTGAACGGCGTCTCTGACGTGTCACAGGCCTGTCAGCTTTCTTGGTGATTGGTATAGATTTGAGCTTCATGCTCTGGCTGTTGTTGGGTTTTCCTCTTTCATATTAAAGCTTTTGTCCTACATTTGGCTCTAAAGTCTAATTCTAATCCCAGCACTGTGTCTGGGTGTGTGATGCTTGTTTTCCTGCTCTTTCTCATGAAACAGTCACAACATTCTCAGTCCAACTTTCACTCTTTGCTGCGTTTGCTGCAGCTGCAGTGAACATGGTGCCGTTTGCCTTTAAGAAAGTTGTGCACAAAGGCTTTTTCTCTAGCAGACAGCTGTGTGGCTAAAAGTCAGATCATTTTTTACCACCTCAGTCACACTGGACTGAAACAAGAGTGAAACTAGGAAGAATCAGAGTTTGTCCAGTGACTGCACTGATTTTCTTCATATTCACAAACTGATTCTAAGTAGTTGCATCAGCTAATCACCCGGACACTGAGCGTCCAACACGCTCCCTGAAGGGAAACGATTACATCCTCCAAACAATCACAATCTGTCTCTGAACGACTGGAATTATTCTCTGATTTGTCAATAACTGGAATTTATCAATGCAGACACGTTGCCAACATGATGAAGTCAGTCTGAGTCGCATCTCTTTGGCTAACTTAACTCAAGTGGTTGCCGACTATTCTGGTTCTATTCCCATATAACAGCAGGGCTGCTGAGCACCTCTGTCACTCTGCACTTATGTTCCCAGTTCTCTTTTGTGGAGGAATTTTCCAGGAATTCCTGGGACCAGCTTTCCATGAGAGACCCAATCAGGAGCGACTGTCCTGGACACTCCCAGCATCACAGGGACTCACAAACCCGTCTACCACAGTGAGAAGACTGATGGTCACAGGCCCACATGTAGCTTTAGATCACACGTGTGCACTTCCTGTGGTCACTGCTGTAACTCTAGACTCACCGAGGGGCCAGTGGTTGGTGAGGCAGCAGCAGCTGAAGTCATGTGACTAATGGCTCTCAGCTTCTGTCCTCCTATTCGCCGGTGTCCTTCACCTGTCACACCTGGTCAAGAAAGAGTGAGAATGTTCAGAGCTTTAATGGAAAAGAATATTATTACATATAAAAGGCCTCTAACAAGTATTGTAGTGTTAATCAGGATGAAGTCCATCATGAAGACTTCAGAGTGCTTCAGACAGTCGGTGTTTCATCCACAGAGCCTCCAGTCTGCATATCAAAGCATCCTGAGGAATGACAGTGAACCCCGAGTTCCCCTCATTACATTCATGTGTGTGACTGTGAGGAAAAGGTGATTGTATGAACGTGTGTGAGCGAGTGAATGAGGCTTGTATCAGAGTGGAGATAATGTCAGCGGCACAAGCTGGACGCTGCAGGTGTCACATGTGAATCTGTGCATCAGTGTCTGCACCTTTGTGGAGGTGAAGCTCAGGAGGTTTGGATTTGTTCAAAGCTCTGTCTGCTCCATCTTTCTTTCCCTCAGGCCTCTCCAGATCAGGAAGGAGGTCCTGTTCTCCTTCTCCCTCCTGGATTTCTGGATCCAGGGAAGGATCAAAGTCTCTCAGCCCAGCATCAGAGCTTCTGGCTGGGGGAGGACTGGAAGTTTCAGCTGGAGGCTGAGAGCCTGGATCTGCCATCTGAGTCACAATTCAAATATTCTCAGTAATCTCAAAAAGCAACAGAAAGGTGCCATTTTCATGAGCAGTGGGTTATCCAGCAGTTTGATTCATGTCAGCAGCATTTAGTTTGTAACTGCTGACTCACCTCTGGCTGTGTCCTGCTCTCAGGGTCACAGTGGACACTGTACCTTTGACCGAAGCTGCAAAGACAGTCAGCAGGGGTCTGGATGCATTCAGCACCACGTCCTTGTTGGGCAGACACCTTCAGTGACAGGACAGACAGTCCAAAGTAAGGAGACGTGGGACACAGTGAAGACACAGAAACAGAAACCAGAACTATAATCACAAAACAAACTCAGAAACATAAAGAGTGAATCAGCTGATTCAGTGTTTGTGACAAAAACATGGATCCTGGTTAATAACTTTTATTTGTTTGTTTCTGTATTATTTTGTGTATCGTTCTTATGAGCTGTTGTTTTGTCAGTGAAATATTATTTCATTGTTTTAAGCTTTTTGTTGACTTTGAAGTGCTTAAGTTGATATTTTTGAACATTTAATTTGTTCGATTATTGTCGAGTCGATAAAACTGTCAAACGCACAGCTGCTTCCAGCACGGCCGGAGGAGAGGTGGCCGAGCAGACGCACAACACACACAGCTCACAGGTTTGCATTTCTATATATTGCAGATGTTGCAGAAATTGAGAGTAAAGAACTCAGAGATCCAGCGCTGTCTCCTGCCCCTTATTTATACACCACAACACAACGACAGGCGTAACTCACACAAACGGGTAACATGAGGCTCAGATGCTTTGGACGTGTTCACATATACTGGACACAGAATGATGAAGATGGAGCTGCAGGAAGGAGGAAAAGAGGAAAAACACAGAAAAGATTCACAGATGTGGTGAAAAAGGACACGACAGCTTCTGTTTGTTAGTTTGGTTTTTCTTTATTTGGTAAAGATTCAGAAATAAAGAGAAGATCACATGTTTGAATATTATATTAACGTTCTGTAATTACAACAAGTTGTAAAATCTTTCCAGAGTGAGACAGAGACTGTGCAGAGACTGTAGAAGGACAGAGCAGCAGCAGAGCAGTCCAGATACACTGATGATCCTCTGTCAGATCCAGAGGGACACACAGGGCTGATGCTGGACTCTACATTGTGTCTGACAGTGGAGCTGTTCTCAGAGCAGTTCACTCTGCAGCACTGACAGTCATCTGCACTTCATTCCTCTGTCAGTCACTGCTGGATGAAGCTCTCCTCTCCACCTCCCAGTAACATGGCCCAGTCAGAGCGTCTCTACACACAAGCTGCTGCTGCTTCAACCTCTCTGGATCATCAGGACACAGCTGCTCCTCTCTCAGCACACACACCGTCCTGTTTACCATCATGGCCACCACCTGCAGAGAGAAGGAGGAAGAGCAGAGGAGATAAACGAGTGTTTCCAGAGACTCTTCATCAGCTGTCAGTCAGTGATGCAGCACATCCAGTATAAAGAGCAGCAGGGACGTCAGTGCTGGGACTGTACTAGGACTCATTGTTGCTTCACTTTTTCTAATCTTTGGATTTTTATTGAAGTTGCTGAAAATGTTTTTCCCTCCTAGTTTGAGTTTGGACTTTCATTCATTAGAAGAACCTTGGTGTGTCCACTCTGAGCTCTGTAGGAACCCCAACAACAAGCCCAACAATCCAGATGGACGGTTCCAGCTGTTAACTGGAGGAATTCCATCCAAACATCTGCTCTCACTAAATTCTTCCTCACCTACAGACTGTGTTCTTCACTGCTTTAAACTTGGAAATCAATGCAGTCATTGGTCTGCGTGCTGCTTTGTTCAGAGAGCTGATTGGCTGTTGACAGTGTTTGATCAGAGCGTGTCAGCCGTTACTATGGTGACCATAAAGGTGAGAAACAGGAAGTGTTTGTGTCCAATCCTGAAGCCTGTCACCGTTCTCCTCTCACAGCTTCACTGAGAAGCTGCAGCTTTACAGGAAACACTGGATCTTTGTTTCATACTGACTGTGTTTAGTACAATACTGCTGACAGCACCACCCACTCACTCCATCACTCTACTTACACCAGAGTCTCCAGTCTGTAGTCTGGACTCTGCTGAAGATCAGACAGCTGCTTCACATCTGGATCCTTCAGGTTGTTGTAGTACAGGTACAGCACTCTCAGATGGGAGGGGTTGGACTTCAGTGCTGCTGCCAGATAATCACAGCTGATCTTTGACAAACCACAGCTCTTCAATCTGTATAAAGAATGAAAGATGTAAGTTTATTAGACAAAGTGCTTGAAATCATTCAGTGTTTCATCATCTGTTCAGAGCTGAAGAAGGTTCAGAATGTAGAAGTTTAGAAAATGGAAACTCCAAACAGCTGAAGCCAACAGGAAGCAGCTTCAAACAGGAAACTGTGCAGAGTTTCAGACTATATGTCCTGATGCAGCCAGTTGGATTTTGGAGATTTGAATCTCTGTTCTGTGACTAAGTCCTTGAATCATTTCTTCCAGTTGGTCCAACAAGACAGACTAAGTATTGGACATGTGTTGTGGCTCCATCAGGGGAGCTTCTAAATGTGATGTGATGGCCCCTCTGGGTCTGTCAGGTCACAGCACTGAAGAGAGCTCAAACTGGGCACACAGTTGTTCCAGTCTGGACCAAAGACTCTATACTGGGACTGAGGGACTGCTTTGACTGCACCCACTGGGAGTTTTGAAAGGCTCATGTTCTCACTTAGATCATCGATTTCTACTGACATTTCTTTCTGGGAAAAATGGGGATTACTTTGCAAACAGGAAGTATTTTCCCCAATAAGCAGCCCTGGATTAGTAAATCACTCCAACATGTTCTCAGGCAGAAGAAGCTGTCTTGTTATGAGGGAGAGAAGAAAAAGATTGAGGCACAGAAACCTGTTGAAAGAGAGATAAAGCAGCTAAAATCAGGTGTAAAAGTAAAGCAGAGGATGAGCTGAATAAAGGACACTCAAGGCTGGCTTGGAAAGGAATGAAGTCCATGGTGGGGATGCAGAACAAGGAGCAAAGATGAATGTGATGCTGAATCAGCAGAAGACTTGGACTCATTTGATTCCAGCTTTGATATCATTGATTTCAATGAAGAGCTTTGTGATTGTAGCAAAGGGCTGGTAGCTCTGAGAGTCCCACTGATGAGGTGTTTGTGTGGAAATCTCTTAGTGGGACCAAAGAGAGAAAAAGCCCTGGTCCTGATGCTGTGGGAGGGAAATGATTGAAGTGTGCTGTGAGGAACTGACTGGGAGATTTTCACACATTTTCCAGTCCTCCTTGGAACAACAGGAAGTTCCCAGCATATGGAAACAAAGGTTAAGTGTCCTATGGCACTCAGTGATGATGGTGCTGTGGCCCCACCACCTCCACCTCTTTGTAAAGGAACTAACTGTAATCTGAAGCTTCAAATGGAACTAAGACTTCCTCCACTAGGTGGCAGTGTCTGATGAGAAAGTGTTAGTGGAGCTGGCCTGGAGTCAGAAACAGGAAGGTGCAGGATTTGGGCTGAAATGGGCAAAAGTGGTTAGCACTAGTGCCTTAGAGCAAGAAGGTTGTAGGTTGAAGCTTGTTGGTCAGCTGGGCCTTTCTGTGGAGGTTGGATGTTCTCCCACAGTCCAATGAAATGCTGCTTAGGTTCATTGGTGCTTCTACATTGGCTGTAGGTGTGGATGTGAGGGAGTGCTTCTCTGTCGCTCTCTGTTGGCCCTGTGATGGACTGCTCACCTGTGCAGGTGGACCACGCCTCTTGCCCTATGACAGCTAGGGCACAGGCTGCAGCCCTGTGAGCCTAAGCTGAATAAACAGTTAGCAAAAATGATCCATAGATGGCCTGAAATCCCCCAGTTAGCAGTTTGGTAGATAGCTATGACATGCTAATCCCATCCAGCAGCTGTATTCTACCTGTAAGCTGATCCCTGCTGAGCCAAAGCACTTTTTCATATACAAATTACAACCTTTAATAGAAACCTATTGGTCAGCATCTTATTAGCCTGCTGTTAGCTTCATTCCACAGAAAACTGAGAGAAACTAACAGAGTTGATAAAGAATAAAGAGAAATGTGCTGATTTAAAGCCTTTGAAGTGCTTCAGATGATCTCTGTCCACTTCTGTCCACTCATTCATTCATGTAAGCTTTCTAATGCAGCTTTGATCTTCACAGTCTGCTTGATGAAACTCATTCTAACCCTGAATGTCAGAGTGTTCCTCCTTCTCTTTCCCATCATTCATGCTGGCAGTGGAGGAGATTTGGATGTTGGACTGTGTTTTGGATGATAAAGCAAACGCACATTTTGCTTTGGATTTCAGTGTCAGACAGACTTTAAGGTGCAATGAAGAGTTTGAGAGTTTCACAGTGAATTTTCCAGTGGAGGATTTTTCTTCTTCTTTGAAGGTTTGAAATGTGAACATTGTTCTGCTGCAGTCAATGGACTAAACCAGAGAAGAAGAAAACAGACTTTACCATGAAGATCCTCAGTGTGGATCAGTATAATATCAGCCTGATGTCTGCAGTTTAGTGTCAGCACAACTTTCACATCATATTCATCTCAGCACAACTAAAACATGCTGACTGACCTCAGAGTTTCAAGTTTACATCCTGGACTCTTCAGGAAACCACACAGATGCTTCACTCCTGGATCCTGCAGCTTTTTGTTGTAGAACAGGTCCAGCTCTCTCAGATGGGAGGGGTTGGACTTCAGTGCTGCTGCCAGATAATCACAGCTGATCTCTGACAAACCACAGCTCTTCAATCTGTATAAAGAATGAAAGATGTAAGTTTATTAGACAAAGTGCTTGAAATCATTCAGTGTTTCATCATCTGTTCAGAGCTGAAGAAGGTTCAGAATGTAGAAGTTTAGAAAATGGAAACTCCAAACAGCTGAAGCCAACAGGAAGCAGCTTCAAACAAACACAACAAGAGAAAAAACTCTGAATGTTTCACATTAAAGTCGTACATTTCTCATAAAAACAGGACAAAGACTTGAAAAAGTCGTGTTTTTCCTTCCAGGAACCACATGGCTTCACTTTTAAAGGTGAAGTGTGACAGAAATGGACATATTTGAAGTCCAACACCTTTTTCCAGTCACATTATTAAAGCAGACAAACTACAAGCTCATTTTCATTCCAACAAGTCATCTTCTGACCTGGACTAACAACACTGGTCTCTATGTGCAGCTGGCTGTGAGACCAGTGCTCAGGGAGCGTCTACAAAGTGCAACACTGAAAGAACATCACACACTCATTTGCTTCCAGCACTTTCACACAAACATCTACTGTCATTATTGTCACCAAACTCTGTGGATCCTTTATTGCAAATTCAAATGGGATCAAATGGTCAGACAAAAGAGGGTTATGAGGAAATATGATGAAATGTTGTGTATTAGCAGCAAGTTATTGAATCTTTTTCCTCAGAAACCAAACAAAATGATTGACAAACATGTTTTTACAAACTCAGTGTTGGACTTGGATCAGCAGGATAAGCTGATGTTTAAAGGCATTTGAGTCTCGCTGTATGAGAGTCCAGTTCTTACTCAATATTTATGGATGATGTTCTTTCAGTGTTGCACTTTGTAGACGCTCCCTGAGCCTCACAGCCAGCTGCACATGGACCAGCTGACATTACCCAGCATTAGAGGCGGCTGTAAAAAATTCATGTTCCCATTTAAATGGTTTTAATTTGAATAAAACGATGTTGATTCATTCAATCCTGAATCGATGTTTAATATAAATGTATTTTGCCAGAATCTCAGGTTAAAGCTCACAAACTATTTCAACAAGCAGCAAACAGATAAAACAGTAAATGAGAGCAGCTAAACACACAAAGATGGAAACAGAGCGTGGATCGTTCACTCGACGGCACGTACACGGACACGCCGTCGGGGCTGAAAGTGGACAGCTCACAGATCCTGAAGCTGCAGGTTTCATCTGTCTCCAACCAAAACTGAGTGAAGCAGCAGCAAAAGAAGATCCAAACTCTGCTTCACGTTTGATCAATATGCTCATGAATTCTCTCTGACTTTGGCTGTTCCTGCCTGCACAGCTCTCTCTCTCTCAGTGTACTCCAAGAACAGCTTCAAACATCTGTTTCTGCATCATTCACTGTTTATTAGCCACCAGTCTGCTGTTGTGTTCAGTGCTGTCGGCCTCTGACAGTAAAGCCTCATTTCTGCTGTTCCATGGAAACTTTTTAAAATGATGACAGATTACAAACTCTCAGCTGTGTCTGTAATCAAACCTCTGTAACTTTGCTTCACTTCAGCAGCATCAGCTCATGTTCACATGTTGATTCATGGTTTGCTTCAGTTTTTGATCGACTGCAGAAGATTTTGAAGGTTATCTGCTATAAAAAGCCAGAAGAGGAAAATCTGCTTCATGTGTTTCTGTTTGATCCTCAGTGACTTTGACACAAAGGCCTCTGCTGTGATGATCACACCTCTGATCAAGTCTCACAGTGTCACAACTGATAAATGATCAGAGTTAGAATATTTCTGACTGTCTGCTGTGTGCCGTGACCTTTGACCTGCTAAAGACAGTCAGCTGTGGATTATTCATTGTTGTGTCTGATACTTAGAACTGTGAGGAAGAAGCTACACAGTTAATCAGGGTCCCCTCTCTCTGAATCAGGAAAGGTGGGCAGGCCGCGTGTGGGCCGCGGGCCATACGTTGAGTATCACTGTTTGAAATGTGAACATTGTTCTGCTGCAGTCAATGGACTAAACCAGAGAAGAAGAAAACAGACTTTACCATGAAGATCCTCAGTGTGGATCAGTATAATATCAGCCTGATGTCTGCAGTTTAGTGTCAGCACAACTTTCACATCATATTCATCTCAGCACAACTAAAACATGCTGACTGACCTCAGAGTTTCAAGTTTACATCCTGGACTCTCCAGGAAACCACACAGATGCTTCACTCCTGGATCCTGCAGCTTGTAGTTGTCGCTCAGGTCCAGCTGTCTCAGATGGGAGGGGTTGGACTTCAGTGCTGCTGCCAGATAATCACAGCTGATCTCTGACAAACCACAGCGCTCCAATCTGTATAAAGAATGAAAGATGTAAGTTTATTAGACAAAGTGCTTGAAATCATTCAGTGTTTCATCATCTGTTCAGAGCTGAAGAAGGTTCAGAATGTAGAAGTTTAGAAAATGGAAACTCCAAACAGCTGAAGCCAACAGGAAGCAGCTTCAAACAAACACAACAAGAGAAAAAACTCTGAATGTTTCACATTAAAGTCGAACATTTCTCATAAAAACAGGACAAAGACTTGAAAAAGTCGTGTTTTTCCTTCCAGGAACCACATGGCTTCACTTTTAAAGGTGAAGTGTGAAAGAAATGGACATATTTGAAGTCCAACACCTTTTTCCAGTCACATTATTAAAGCAGACAAACTACAAGCTCATTTTCATTCCAACAAGTCATCTTCTGACCTGGACTAACAACACTGGTCTCTATGTGCAGCTGGCTGTGAGACCAGTGCTCAGGGAGCGTCTACAAAGTGCAACACTGAAAGAACATCACACACTCATTTGCTTCCAGCACTTTCACACAAACATCTACTGTCATTATTGTCACCAAACTCTGTGGATCCTTTATTGCAAATTCAAATGGGATCAAATGGTCAGACAAAAGAGGGTTATGAGGAAATATGATGAAATGTTGTGTATTAGCAGCAACTTATTGAATCATTTTCCTCAGAAACCAAACAAAATGATTGACAAACATGTTTTTACAAACTCAGTGTTGGACTTGGATCAGCAGGATAAGCTGATGTTTAAAGGCATTTGAGTCTCGCTGTATGAGAGTCCAGTTCTTACTCAATATTTATGGATGATGTTCTTTCAGTGTTGCACTTTGTTTGGCACAAAATGAAATTATTTGGCCTCTCAGATGCTTTTAGAGATTCCCAAATGACTGATGATGACATCTCTGGGGTCTGATTGATAGAAAAAAAATCTCTTTGAGACCTTTTGTAACTGACAAACTCTTCATCTGCTAACAACACTGAGTTGAATCTCCATGGCTGATAGTTGGAGCAGGCATCAGGAATACACATTGAAAAAGCAAGAGAAGAAATCACCAGAGTCTTATAATCACATTCTGTAACTAAAGGGAGACGTTTTTCTATACAAATATATGTTTTATGGACATTAGAAAAAAAGAGTATTGATGTGAAGCAGGATTATGAAATCTCCATACATCAGCCAGCCCATAATTATTAAGAAAGCTCTGAATGACGCATGCTGAGTTTGGACTAAGTGTACTTTTGTGTGAACTGTGGTCCATAGCAGATAATGAGCAGTTTAGGTCTCCCTCAAAGATGATATTGTGTGATGACATATTGGGGAGCCGCGCAAAGACATTAGTGAAAAATCTGTGATCGTCCCAATTAGAGGCGTAGATATTTGCTAAGATCAAATGAAAACCATAAACTATATTTTCTGCACTTAAAATCCTGTAATTTTCTCATAAATCGACAGTGCGGCTTATGGATGAATTCTGGTTGTGCTTACTGACCTCGAACCGATTTTATGTGCTACACGGCGCTCAGAAACCTTTCAAAAGATGTTTTGGTACGACTTTGCTCAGCTACGAGGCCGCACCGCTTGATGGATTGTTGGAGCATTACAGCTACGAGGAGCCTCGCGGAGTGATACGTACTCTGCTTCAACGTAATATTACTGTATTGAGTGTGTATAAGGACCATAAATGGCACCTGTAAGAGACACGGTTACAAAGAGGGTTTCAAACTCCAGGCTGTCAGTCACGCAGTAGAACCTGGGAACAGAGCAGCTGCTTGTTATTATGCTCAGCGTCTGTTTACATTTTGACTGCACGATTGTGAGCTTTTTGTTATGCACAAAAACAACAGTTTTCTTTTATTTATGGAGCATTATTATTTAATAAATGCTGATCATTTATTCCTGAGTAATTGTTTCATGTACATCTACGCTGTATGTTAATAAATGTGCCTGTGTGAGATTTGGGACACAGCTTTGACTAAGAACTCTCTTTTTGTTCGTACTTTCTGGCTTCAAAAATATCGAGATATATATCGTATATCGCCATCCAGCTAAAGAATATGGAGATATGAACTTTGGGTCATATCGCCCAGTCGTAATATTGCAATAGGTTGTCCGTTAAACTCAAGCGGGGCTTGGGCCCTGGCACGGCGTAGCCACACAATCCTGGTAGTAGTGACGCTCGGCTATGACGGCGTGCGGGTTACCAGCTGGCTTTCTCAGGATAGGGCTCCTGTGTGAGCGGTCGACAATAACGTCTTTATCCATACCCAGCACTTCACGTAGTAGCACGGATACGGCCGTGGAGGAGCTCGAGTCCAGGCCCTCTGGGATCCCTATGATGTGGATGTTAGCTCTCCGCTTCCTGCCTTCATCACATTTATCCTTCAGGTCAGACAGCTCCTCCTTCATACTCTCTACTGTAGACTGCAGGGTGGTCACCTCATCGCTCCACATTGACAGCCCATCCTCAGCTTCTTTCACTCTAACCTTTACTCCATCAACTTCGCCGCACGTCGCCGCCATGCTGTTAGCGATCTCATTTCTCAGTCCTTGCACGTCAGCCCTTATATTGTCAAAATCTTCTTTCAATGCATTTCTGACTTCTTCTTTTAACAGCGTACTAATGTCCTCTTTAATGGATTGAAGAAGCTCCAATTTTAGAGCAGTAGGATCCACATCACGCGCGTCTGTTGACTCTGCTCTTCAGCGGCCGTAGAGCTGGACGCTGCCCTTTGGCCATCATCGATACTCTCGCCCGAGATCGCACCGGGGCTAAAATATTCACCTGCTCAGCTGTTTTTGATCAGTTTGAGCCTGTGTGGTTTGATCAGGTGGAGGAACGATGTGATGCTATAAAGACATCATCTTGTCCAAATGATGTTGTTCCAACACGTGTTTAAAAAGATTTTAAAGGTTGTCGGTTCCGACATCTTAGCGATTTTTAACAGCAGTCTTAGTTCAGGTGTTGTACAGCCTGTTTGAAACATGCTGTTGTACAGCCTGTACTAAAAACCTGATCTGGATCCTCTGTCCGCTCAAATTTCAGGCCTATTTCAAAGCTTCCCTTCCTGTCGAAGATTTTGTAAAAGATTATATTTGTTCAGCTGCAATCTGTTGTAAAGGTTTCAGTCTGGTTTTAAAGCTCTTCACAGCACTGAAACTGCACTTTGAAAAGTTCTTAATGATCGTTTATCAGCCACTGATCAGGAGACTCCGCTGTGCTTTTGGATCTGACCGCTGCCTTGACCACAGCATCTTGACCTCACCATTGGAGCATGGCGGCATCAAGGGCGCTCTATTAGACTGGTTCAGCTCTTTTATTAAATCGCATTATTACATTTGGGGCTTATATTTGACGGCAATTTGAAAAACAGCTGAGCTCAGTTGTACAGCGGTCTTTCTTCAAACTGAGGCTTTTATCTAAGGTGAGATCATTTATATCTTTTAAAAACCTTGAACGGGCGATCCACGTTTTCATGACGTCCCAGCTGGATTATTGTAACTCCTTATATGTTGGAGTTAGTGGGACCTGCCTGGCAAGACTGCAGCTGGTCCAGAAAGCTGCAGCTCGTCTTCTGACACAAGCTCAAAGACATTTATCGTCCCAACAACCACATATACGCTGGTCCCTCGCTGTAACACAGTTCACCTTAGGCGGCCTCGCTGTTTCGCTGATCTTTTTTGTGCAATTTTGAAAAGTGTGAAAATGTTCATGCCTGTCTGAGAAAAGTGTAGAAAGTGTGCAGTGAGGGTTTAACTGCCTTAAAACTTCTATAATACTTGTAAAACATAAAGCTGCTACTTCATTCTGAGACTTATTTTTAGAACGTAACTCGATAAACCAGCGACCGCAGTACTGTATTGTGTTTATTTTGAAAACTCTCAACAGGATCTTCAGATTTATTTTGAAAGCTTTATCTGGAAAACACAAACACATAAGCAGGAAACAAAGAGCGTGATATGAAACGATAGACGTTTTCATATGGTCATCATATATACATCGTTCTATCGAACAGCCCCAGCTCCTGCTGTCAGTCTCTGTAAATCTGCTCTGAAAACACATTTGTATTCACTGGCTTTTAATACAGCATGAGAGTTATTTGATATTTGATGTGTGATATTAATATTAGGAGTTATTTTAATAGTTATTTTGGATTCTTGTACAGCACTGTGGTCAACGCTGCTGCTGTAATTAATGTGCTATAAACACATAAACAATCTGCAGTTAAACATCCAAAACTAAAGATGTGATCGCTGCCTTTAGAAAATGTGCTGATGCACAAGATATCAGCTCCATTAAGGTGGAATGTGGCCGTGTTAGAAACATGTTGGAAGAAGTTTGAAGCTGAAACTGTGAAGCTGAGAGTGAAAGAGCTCCAGCGTCTGTCACAGGAAACTTTCTTATTTCCACACTGATGAAAGCATCAAGCTTTGATTTCCTGCTGCTTTTATTGAGTCACACTGTGAAACTGAGCCACAGCTGAACCAGCATCCCTGTACAGCAGACACTTACAGCGCTTGGCTGCTTCCATTGGACCCTCTGCACAGAGCTTCAGTTTCCTCTTCTGGTCCCAAAGTGCAGAACAACAAGGTTTCAAACAGCTTCGTTCCAGCAGCATCAGCCACAGACATGCAGAGAGAATCCTTTGGTTGTGTTGTGTGTTTGCATATCTGCTGTCTGTGCTGCTTTGTGAGGATGGATCATCTCCTGCAGCTCCAGATAAACAAGCTGGACCTGAACCTGGTAGCTTCACTTAGAAGACACTTGTGACGGGAACGTGTGAGAAGTTTTGTGCAGACAAGTTTGGATTTAGAGTGTGGGACGGGCTCTCCACAGTCTTTGTGGAGATCCACATTCTGCATACTGCCTGTGAGAAGCTGCAGACATTTGTCCTCCAAATCCACTGAGCAGCTGCTTGTGGTGGTATTAGCTTCATGTGTGCGTGTTAGCATGAAGCCTCGGTCACACTCTGCTGTGGACACGGTCACGGACAGCTGGACGCCTGATGGACGAGTCGTCCTTCCTGTTAAACTTCTTTGAGCATGAGAATAGCATGAGAAGCTCAGTGGACACTGTTCAGGGTTTTAACTCTCGCTTTCTGATGGGTTTAGATTTTATTATTGTCATTTGTATTAGGAAATATTTAACCATATATTCTTAGAGGTGTATAATCAATTGTGTAGTGATAGGATGTGTGATCTTTAGCAGGCTGCAGGGGCTTGGTGTGTATTCCACACTAGAATGCACACCCACATCCTGGGAGCACGAGAGAGGTCGTACCTTCTCTTATTGTTTTATGGCAGGATTAACGTAGCTACGTCTGTTCTAGTCTAAGTGCTTTTTGTTTAGATGAACTGCTGGACTTCCTCACCATGTTATCTAGGGTGAACCATCTAGGGTGAAGGGGGGTCTACCCTCTTCCTGACCAAGGATGTTATATGACCCTTTGATCAGCAGTACCACACACACACACACACACACACACACACACACACACACACACACACACACACACACAGTATTCTTTGTTCACATGTATACCTATGTGAGATGCTATATGTTAATGACCCTATGCATATTCATGTAACCACAATAAAAGGAGTGCTATGGGGAGCCTGGCTGAGAGTCTGATGGTGGTCAAGTGGTGGAACGACGCTTGGCTCCAGCCAGGTCTCCCTCATGCATGAGTAAACCAGAGAACTTTGGTGCCTTGTGTCTTGCTTTTTGCTGCGTAGCAGATTGTCCTTAACGTTCCAGTGGATAGGTTCAAACTACAAACCTATCATTAATTGGTCCTTCGAGAGCCGGATCCCTGGAGTCGACATTCACCGAGGGGAAAAGAGACACGCCGACAGACTGACGTCAGCCAGGACTTATAGAGGTCCTGCAGCAAAGTCCCGAGGCGTGAGAATTCGTCATCGAGCCGGTGGATTAGCCGTCTGTTTTTTCTCCTCGATGGATGACGATTGACGGGATTCGGGACTGATGCTACTCGCAATAAGCAACACCAAGTAGGTATGTGAAAAATCTAAGCCACTGTGTGAGGCTGAGTTGTAAAGTCTTTATCACTGTGTGCGATAAAGCGTGTAGTCACTGTGTGCGACTATTCTTTGCCGCTGTGTGCAGCAAAGCACGCAGTCACTGTGTGAGACTGCGTTGAGACAATAGGCCTAATTTTTGTTGTTTGTGTGTGAGGATATTTTTTGTTGTTGTTGTTGTTGTTGTGTGAGTGTGTGCGGAGCAGAACACGTGGTCTGTGACGTCGGCAGCTGTTGTTGTTATTATGGGTTCCCAAGCAACCAAGAGTGTGTCAGAGGGTGACGAGAAGTTTATGGTGAAATTCGCTCCCGGTAGCGCAAAGTATTTAGGACATTGGCGCAAGAAATATGATTTTGAAGGTAAATTGGTTGTAGGACAATGTCAAATGTTAGTAGACCAGTTGACAGTGAAAGCAGCTTGTGCGACAGGGAAATTGAAACAGGAGAGAGAGTTACAAGTGGCGTCCGCTAAATTGTGGTTAGAACAGGCGCAGAAGAGACAGGAGGCAGTGACTATATATACTGACAGTCAGTATGCATATGCTACACTTCATTTCTTTGCCGCTCAGTGGTCAAAACGAGGCATGACAACATCAACAGGTAAACCTGTGGAGCATGCGACATTGTTGCAGGCCCTGTTGAAAGCAGTCTTACTGCCTAGTAAAGTTGCGGTTTGTAAATGTGCAGCACACACACGTGGCACTGACCCCATTGTACTAGGCAACGCCTTTGCAGATAAAATTGCAAAGGAAGCGGCCCTTGGAACACATGGGGTTCATGTTCTGGCGTCACAGGAGCAAACTACGCCCATCACACATGATGTGTTAGCAGACATGCAGTCACACTCACCTCCAGCTGAGAAGCAGCTGTGGCTCACTAAAGGAGCAAGCCTGCGAGGTGATGTCTACTATCTTTGTGATAAACCTATATTGCCTAAGAACCTATATAGGACTGCTGCAAGTTTGAGCCACGGGCTCTGCCATGTCTCGACAGCTGGGATGGTGGCAGCAGTCGAACGGCAGTTTTTCACACTGGGATTCAATGCTTATTCAAAACATTTTTGTAAAGCATGTTTAATATGTTGTAAACATAATGCTCAGGGAAACCTCAGACCTAGGAGAGGAAAGTTTCCCAGACCCAGCTACCCATTTGAAGTAATCCATATGGATTTCATTGAGTTGTCTAACTGTAACACCTACAGGTACTGCCTGGTGATTGTGTGCCCGTTCTCAAAGTGGGTAGAAGTTGTCCCCACTAAGAAAGCAGATGCTATTTCAGTGGCTAAAGTGATATGCAAAAATGTGATCCCAGAGCATGGGATCCCCCAGACTATTTACAGTGACAATGGTCCTCATTTTGTGAATGAAGTAATTGAGAAAATGTCACAACATCTGGGGATAACGCTGAAAAACCATTGCTCATATCACCCACAAAGTGCAGGGCTGGTTGAAAGGACTAATGGCACAGTAAAGCTGAGACTCAGGAAAACAATGGAGGAAACAGGCAGAACATGGGTAGACTGCATTGAGCTAGTGAAAATGTATATGAGAATCACGCCAACTGATAATGGCCTAACGCCTTTTGAAATAATATATGGCAGGCCATTTAGAGTTCCAGTGTTTTGTAATGATAATGATAAAGCAGAAGAAGAAAACACACTAGCAGACTGGATGATTAAAATGCTGAAAAGCAAAGAAGTCATGAGTGCAAATAATCTGCCAGATGATTCTGTTTCTGTACAGGAAGAACGTCTGAAGCCAGGGGACTGGGTACTGATAAAGGTCATAAAGAGGAAGTGCTGGTCGAAGCCACGGTGGGACGGACCATACCAGGCTCTGCTGACAACACCAACTGCTGTGAAGATTGCAGAACGACCCACCTGGATACACCAAAGCCACTGCAAAAAGGTGACACACATCCAGGCCAGCTCGGAGTAAGTGGCAGGAAGACCGGGTACAAAGGGGGGGAAAGCCTCTAGGGCCCTTCGTCTCAATCCGGTGAAGAAACCAACTGAGCCACAGGTACTCATCAGAATGGCTGGTAAAGTGTTGTCTACCCTGCTGGGTGTAATGGCTTTGATGTCATCATGGTCAGCTGTGGAGACCCTGTATGTCCAAGGAAACCACACCCAATACCCTCATGGCTATTCTACAAACTTTTGGTGGCAGTTTATGAATACAACTGCTCACTTGAACAATAGGACGGACTGCTATGTGTGTGCTCATATGCCGTTATCCGCATATACATCTGGACTGTGGCCGTACAGCATACCAGAGGACAGGAGTTGGTGTCTGTTGGGCTTAGCAACTCATCCTGGCAACAGAGTCCTCTGGTCCCAGGCCAACTATAGTACACCTCTGAACATCACCTGGAGTAAGTCGCCACTTATAGATGTGAATTGTTCTGAGCAAACTGACTTATTGGCCTGGCCTCAAGTGTCAGACCCACTGCCAGACATAATATTGCTGAACAAGCTGAATACAGCTCAACTGCCGTTGTGTGTGATGAACAATGGATCACTGTCAGTGGGGGAGCTGCCGCTTCGTTTATGTGGATACATATACACCTACTGCCCTCCAGAGAATGAGAGCAGGTGTATGAAATGCTTGACCAGTGCAAAGTGAGCTGAGAACTTGACATTAAGGAGGACTGAATGCAAGTCCAACCGGGCTTACAGGATACCAGTAAAAGCAAAGAGTCAGAAGTGGACAGGATGTGCAAGGATGGTGCCGAGCAGTAAAGGAACAAGAGTTTTGGCTGATTGGTATTTCTTGTGTGGACATAAAGCCTATCTATCACTCCCTGAGGGATGGGGAGGATTGTGTGCCGTGGTGAAGTTATCGGATCATGTCTTCTTCATGGACAGAGTTGAACATCACCCTAGCAACCGACGGAAGCGTGAGGTGAATATAGCCTCACCTAACTCTTTTGGAGTGACAGTAGACACTGGAGTGCCACGAGAATTCCGCATTTGGAGTGGAGGAGCTAAATTCTTCCAAAGTTTGATCCCAAACATCGGAGTTGCAGAGGTGCGGGATCATGTGGAGATCAACCGATATGCCTTACTGCGACACATTAATCTCACTAAGACTCTGGGAACAGCCTTAGCGGAGGAGCAAAAGGCCATCAGAACGATGGTACTGCAGAACAGGCTGACCCTAGACTTGATAACAGCATCACAAGGAGGAGTGTGTAAGCTGATTGGAGAGACATGTTGTACGTTTATTCCGGATGGATATACGACTGGAGGAGACATCTATGAGGCACTGCAGAACTTAACTGCTCTGCAGAAATATGTGGCGGACCACACATCAGGAGGAGACACGTCACAAGGCTGGATAGCCTGGTTGACATCTGGACCATGGTGGAATATGTTTCTAAAGTTTTTGACTCCCATTCTTACATTATTGGCTTTGCTTTGCTTGTTTACAGGTTGCATTTTGCCATGTGTAAGATCGATGGTGAATAAAATGATTGCTAACACCTTTACCAATTTCATACTGTTGCAGCAGAGTGACATGGATGCTAAGGCTAATATGTGTGTATGAAATGAAGCCTGCACTGAAAATGTTGACAAGTGGTGTAGAGCTGAAGATATATATATGCCGTATAGCCTTAAAAAATGACAATACAGGGTGGTGATGATGGGTTTAGATTTTATTATTGTCATTTGTATTAGGAAATATTTAACCATATATTCTTAGAGGTGTATAATCAATTGTGTAGTGATAGGATGTGTGATCTTTAGCAGGCTGCAGGGGCTTGGTGTGTATTCCACACTGGAATGCACACCCACATCCTGGGAGCACGAGAGAGGTCGTACCTTCTCTTATTGTTTTATGGCAGGATTAACGTAGCTACGTCTGTTCTAGTCTAAGTGCTTTTTGTTTAGATGAACTGCTGGACTTCCTCACCATGTTATCTAGGGTGAACCATCTAGGGTGAAGGGGGTCTACCCTCTTCCTGACCAAGGATGTTATATGACCCTTTGATCAGCAGTACCACACACACACACACACACACACACACACACACACACACACACACACACACACACACACACACACACACAGTATTCTTTGTTCACATGTATACCTATGTGAGATGCTATATGTTAATGACCCTATGCATATTCATGTAACCACAATAAAAGGAGTGCTATGGGGAGCCTGGCTGAGAGTCTGATGGTGGTCAAGTGGTGGAACGACGCTTGGCTCCAGCCAGGTCTCCCTCATGCATGAGTAAACCAGAGAACTTTGGTGCCTTGTGTCTTGCTTTTTGCTGCGTAGCAGATTGTCCTTAACGTTCCAGTGGATAGGTTCAAACTACAAACCTATCACTTTCACTTCAGCTTCACCAACAACAGCACAAGCAGAGCAGCCCACTGCCTGCATGGCTGGGACAGCGCCCCCTGGTGACTGTAAACCACTACAACATGTAGACGGCCGTCTGCAGGCTGGATGTAGCACCACCGCAGAGACGTGCTGCAGCTCTGTTTAGTTACCCAGCTGACAGCAGAGGCTGTAGTTTACTGTTACCAACATGGAAAACTGAAGCTTCACCAGCTGGAGCTACAGAGCTGGAGAACAAAGGAGACTGAGAGGCCAGAATGATGTGGGAGGAAACATCAAGAGCCTGTTTGAAAGGAGACACATGTGGATGCTGTGCCAGTCTGTGGTCTGTCAGAAGTCAGCTGAGTCACACTGCAAGAAGCTGCAGAATCTCAGAGGAGGAGATTTGGAAGTGTTTGTGGGACAAACTGGACTCAAAGAAAGAAGATGTTTGTGAAGTCTTTGGTGGAGGTGAGCAGTGTGAAGCAGAACACATGCAGATGAATCAGGAGGTCAGCATCAGTGTCTCCTTGTGGTGGACGGTAAAAGAATCAGAGCCAACGCTCCCGTCCACCCTCGGCATGAAGCAGTGCTGTTTCTGAAACAGGAGGACAAGTCCAGAGAAGACAGAGGAAGCAAAGATGAGGGTGGGACAGGACAGCAGGACTTCCTTCACACCTGCAGCTCCATCACACTGCTGTAGCTCCTCTTCATCACACATGTACCTGCAGCCTGTCTTCGAGTCCAGGAGTCACCTCCACACAGTGTAGAAGCCTCCTGTGCAGACCATGGAGTCCAGCCTCTGTCAGGGAAGTCGGCACTAAAGCCTGAAAGACTTCAATCTGTCTCTGCTCCACCCGAGAAAGACCAGCACCGTACTTGTTGTGCATTCAAGGAGGGAACATCAGCGCTGCATCGTGGGAACAACACCGCAGGAACAAAGACACAGCACGGCCGATGAAGGACGAGGACAAAGGAAAGGTGAGTGAGAAGACCCTGGTGGTGTGGACGGACCTGCAGGGGCTCCAAGACTGAGGAGCAGAGACGTCCATGTACCAGCTGAGGATGCTGCAGTGATCCAGGGAGCTCGGTCCAATCTGAGGCCGTGTGAACTACGTGGACCACAGTTTCTTCACAGACTTCAGCCACGTGAACATCTGGAGATCCAACAGTGCACGAGCTGTGAGCCATCAGCTGTTTCTCTCATCAGCTGCTGTAATGAGAGCTGCTGGAATCATCTCGAGCAGCAGGAAATCACTGATGTTGTTTCTAACCAAAGATATGGGACTGAGCTCCGCTGAGCTCCTTCTACTTTCATCCAGATAGAAACTGCTACAGTCTGCTGATTATTGCTTTGCCTCCATCACACGAGCTCTTTATCCTGTTCTTCACTCTCATTGGTTCTTTGTCTGCTTGTTTTTACAACAGTAGTCTTCTGATTGGTCAAAGGAGACAATAAGCTGTGACTAAATGTAGCTCCTACAGCAGTGATGGGAATAACTACTGAAGCTAATCCAGTATCAAAGCTCAGGAATCAGCAGCTCCCACCTCGTTTTCTTTCAACAACTATTTTTAGCTGCTGTGTTTTTGTGTTTCTGCAGACCTCAGACATCCTGCTGCTCTGGACAACTTTTTCATTCTTTTTTTATCATTCTTTTGCTTTTCTTTTATTATTATGTTATATGTATTAATATGTGAAACACTTATTCTTTGTGTTTTTGCTTTACTTCCTGTCAAACTGCTTTAATAAAATCTGCTGCAGTCTAAACTGTGGACGTTCCCTTTTTAACCCTTTGTGAAACAATAAAGGTTTAAATCTGAGTATTCATCTATGTTAGTGTTTAATGGGTCTAATAGGACGCTTTTAGGGGTGGGTTTTTATAATCGATTTATCGATTAAAATCGATTCTGGCTTGGATAACGTAAAATCGATTAATTAAAATCCTGAATCTATTTTTTAATATAAATTTATTTTGCTTGAAATTCCAGAATTTCTGGTGAAATCTCACAAAATTTCAACAACAGCTAAGACAGTAAATGAGAGCAGGAACACGGATTCTGCACAAAGACTTAAACACACAGCGCGACCCGCGAATCAGAATCAGTGAGATGTCGCTTTTCTCACCCGATGGCACGGACACGGTCGGGGTTGAAAGCCGACAGCTCGCTGATTCTGATGTTTCAGCGGCTCCGAGCTTTGTGTTTAACCTGTTTGAACCTGCTTAGCTATACCATACCGTCACTGCCATTATATTATGCTGCTATTCATACTGTCATTATAGTAATGCTGCTATCCTGCATATATCTTACTTACTATTGTTTGAATACTTGCGATTGTTTTATTGTACTTTTTATATTTTACATTTATATTTATTATTGAATCTTGCACCAAGGGAGTGGCACTCCAATTTCGTTGTACTCTGTACAATGACAATAAAGGCTATTCTATTCTATTCTATTACGTCCTTTTTACGCTGATTCTGAAGCTGTTAGTTTTATCTCTCTCCAAACAATATTGACTGAACCAGCAGCAAAAGAAGATCCAAACTACGCTTCACATAAACATCGTCATGAACTCACTCTGACTTTTGCTGTTTTGCTTCCACCAGGATAAAATCACACTTCATGCACAGCTCTCTCTCTCTCTCTCTCTCTCTCTGTACTTCAAGAACAGTTTCCCGTCTAAAAATCTGTTTTCTGCATTATTCGCTTGCTTGTTACGCACAAGTCTACCGTTGTTTACAGGCTGTCGGCCGCTGTTTTTTTCCTTTTACTTACTTTCGAAAAGAAAGCCTCATTTCTGCCGTTCAATACTGAACAAATTTAAACTTTTTAAAATTATGCAAAACTGCAAAACGCTGTGTTTGTAATAAAAACGGTGTAACTTTGCTCTGCTTCACTTCAGCAGCATCAGGTAATGTTTATGTGTTTTTGATCTACTGCAGAATATTTTTATAAAATCCCAGGAAAATCAGCTTCATGTTTTTCTGTGTTTTATCTTCAGCTACTTTGACACAAAGGCCTCTGCTGTGATGCTCACACCTTTGATAAAGTCGCGAAAGTGCCAGCTTCCCTTTTATAGATACAAAAATATGTAAATATACTGATCTGAATTATAATATTTCTGACTGTCTGAGGCAACATTTCGCAGATTCCAATCGAATTGAATCGAATCGATTCTAGAAATCAGTGACGATACCCAGCCCTACTTTGAATTGTGTTACACAAAAATAAGCAAAGTTTCTCGTTGTTCAGGCAGAATCGAGCGTTGAAGAATGAATTCACACGTCAATAAACATTTTCATCAGCACAAGCAGGACAATGAAAGCAGGAAATACCCCAAACTGCTATTTCTCATTCTACAACTTCAACAACTGCACATGAATTATACTTCATACACAGACCCACAGTCTCTGATTGCTCTGAAATCTCACTGACAGCCAATAGAAATAAAGAAAAGTCCAGACTGACAGTCTCTGTGGGGTTAGGCAGTGAACTGCTCACGCTGCGTTAAAGTGCATCACAAACTATTGGAATTGGATCCAACTTTGTGAAGCAGATTTCTTCTCAGCTGCTGTTTTGAACATTTCCTCATGAACTGTATTAAACTCTGTAAATGAACTGAGAACTATTTCTACATTTGAAACTATGGATTCATTTTCCCGTTCACTTCTGTACGTTAGTGTATAAATGAATGTTAGACTGGGCTCCATGGAAACACTTGGACTGGTCTCAGCTGCCTTCTTTCTGTAGTCCTTTCTCTTCTCCAGCTTCTGTTTGAAATCCTCTCACAGAGCCTGAAACCTGCTTTGCTGTCATGTTTGGGCCTGTGTTCCTCTGCTTTAACACAAACCTCACCACAGCAGCTGTGTGGGTCGTCTCTGTAGCAGCCCGATCAGCTTCTGATACATGAACATCATCACAGCTCCTAACTTCACCTTTATTAGCTTTGACATTCATGTCTTTCTTTTCTCTGTCTGTTTCCACAAAAGCTCAAAGTCTCTGCAGCCTGTTTTTATCTGCTATCATCAGCTCTCCAACAGCCTCATTCACATCCCTCACACACTCTACAGCCTCACCAGTACTGACTTCATCTTCACTGACTGATGGAGCACAACATGAACCTGTGGAGGCTGAAAAGCTGTCCTGACAAACATCTCCCCGTCACCACTCCACTTCTGTCAGCCTTTAAATGAACCCTGCTCAAGTCTGTAACTTCTATTTGGAGCCAAGAGGAAAAACTGTTGTTCAGTCGTTTGGAAAGACACAACATTTCTGAAAGCACTCAAAGACACATTTCTCTTCAGACACATCCTGAACATTTAGGAACTAAAGAACGTTTCAAATATCAAAGATCAGAAATATAGAAAAACAACAACAGCTGCAGTCAGTGAACTCACCTCAGAGTCTCCAGTCGACAGTTTGGACTCTCCAGTCCAGCACACAGAAGCTTCACTGCTGAATCCTGCAGCTTGTTGTTACTAATGTCCAGTTCTGTCAGATGGGAGGGGATGGACTTCAGGGCCGAGGCCACAACTTCACAATGAGTCCCTGAGAGTCCACACTGAGTCAGTCTGAGATTACAGAAAATATAAAATGTGTTATTATAAAAGCAGAAAGTCTGCATTATAAACACAGACTGAATGTATATGAAGACAAAACAGAGTGAGGTCATAATCTGATGAACATCTGCTCTTCACATCTGTGCTTCAGCTCCTCTTACTGTGTTTGACATGACACAACGATTGAGTCTCTCTCAGACCTGCAGACTTTTAATGAGAATCTTTGTTTGGCTTTAATCTGCAGATGAAGGAGGAAGATGGTGTCACATTTAGGCTTCCATAATGTCCACAGTCTGTCACTGAGATCTGATCCAGAGTCAGAGTGAAGACACACATGTGGACTGTTTCCTGTCTTGAATCTAGAACATTTTGAATGAGCTCAGCTCAGTGAAGAGTTCCAGCTGGAAAGACGATCTCTGTTTGCTACCTGCTGCTGTCAGGTACGACTGTTCACGTCCACACTCAGGAAAAATCTGCTGACTGTCACCAAACGGAGCAGAAATGTCATCACTGGACAATAATGATGAATGAACTCAGAGCTGCTGATATCACATCTGATTTCAGGGGAACTAAACACAGAAATGATTGGCTCCTTTTAGCTTTCTGAGCCATTAGTCTGCAGGTTTATCACTAGTTGGCAGAAACAGACTTGTATTAATGTTCAGCGCTTCAGTGTTTATGACTCCAGATCCAGGTGACAGCAAGTCAAAATGATGTTACCTGTCTGTGTCCAGCAGCAGCCTTTGAATATTGTTATAAACTCACATGGATCAGTTTGTCTTTGATTGGTTTGTAAAGTTCAAATTCATTTATATTCATCAACTCTAAATGAAAAATGTTTTTCTTCTTCTTTGTTTATTATTAGAGTAACAAATTCTTATAGTTTCCTGTTGTTGAGAATTTCAGTGTAAAACCACTCGGACCTGTGCATCACTGCACACTGTGAAAGTATTACTGCAGTTTAATCTATAATCCTAATCAGTGTGTTTACTGGACTGTAGTCAGACCTCCGTTATACCAAAGGAAACACTGAACGTCTTCAAAGTCACAATAAATTTATAATAAATGCTAATAAATACTGGAGTGTTAGAAAAGATGCTTCCAGCGTGTTTGTCTTTGATAGGGTTTATTCTGTTCGTCTATTGTCTGACCACTTGGGGGCGCTTTTGTCTCTTTTGCTCTGAGCCTTGGGTTTATTCAAACTGATTTTAATAAACTATTTTCTGCAAGTTGAAGCTTCATCTCCATCTCCAGTGGTTGTTGCATATTTTATGACTATATTAGTAACAGTCAGAGAGTTTAGAGTAAATTAGATCTTCACGTTTTATTTTTGACACAACATAAATGGTGAGCCAGTGTCAGAGGAAGTGACAGCATCCACCGAGGACCAGGGGGAGTGGGAGGACTGGGGGACCAGGCCAACAAAAAGGTGATCACTGATACAGGTCAGCAAACATTTGCTCATTTGGTGTCTTAGAGCAGACTCCGCCCAGCTTTGTCATCCATGGTTGCTCTTTCAAAGGAATCTAGTTACATATTATTTTACTTAATGATCTACTGACACCACTGACTATGCAGGACAACCCCACGTCTGGAGCCAGTGCACATGTGCACAGTCTGTAAATTTATCCAAGTCACACAAGCATTTTGAAATAAGTCCTAATCAGTCCAAGAAAAACAGTCTTGAAGGGTCTGGATGGACTCGCTGACCACACCAGAACCAGCACTGAGGTTTAGTTCTCTTTAAGACAGATTTCATGATGGGAACCAAATAAAACACATTTCAGTCAAACATGCCACAGAGAGCTCTACAGAAAGATTTATTAGGTTCCTTGATGGAGCCATAACAAACGTCAGCGAGCGACCTCCCAACTGTACATTGATTAAAATGACAAAATAAACTGGGAGCGTCTGGTGTGACGTTACTGTGGTCTGAGTGGCGACTTCCACATTCGCCCTCAGTTGAACGTACACATCAGTAACAAGGATCTGTGGAAACTCTCTTGGTAAGTAAAAAGGATGCAGGGAGGCGGATCGAAGTTCAGTCTCAGCCGTGATTCCCTCACCACCACTTTATCACCAGCTCTCATTATTTTAAAGACAGAGACCCTCACACTGGGCTTCACTAGTTACTGCTGGGTCTCTGTTATACAGAAGGCCCATGCCACATTAAGGAAAAAATAATGTCCTTAATTTCAACATTAAAGGTGAAAATGACTTTGAGAATAAAGAAGAAATGTGGAGATTTGCTGTTTCAGGACAAAGTGCCACAGCTGCTGTACTCTCTGAGTCAGTGAAACTTCAGCAGTGGTGTTAGCTAAAGAAGGGAAATGATTCCTGTTACACATCCATGTGTTATATAAACACAGTGTGGTGAAAAGTATAAAGATGCTGAAAGGATGGTGCAGAAAGCTGAAAAACACAAATCTGGAAGATTTGTACAAAATCAAATGTCTTGTAATGGACGGATGCGAGGTTATCGATGGTTCCACCTTCATACAATAAAGAGGATGGATGCTGCAAAACTGGATGATGAAATATTGGTTCAGCACTTTGTTTGAAAGCGCTTTAGAAATAAAGTTATTATCATAAGACGGTGGATCACTTTGTTTCACTAACTCATCTAAACAAAGCGTTTTGTAGAGGGGACAGCAAACCTGGCAGTTTGTCTTGAAACATCAAATCTCCACATTTCAACTTTTTTCTCCAAATACAATTTTGACTTTAACCTCGACTTTATCTTAAAATGATCGGGAATATTTTTCTTACCGTGGTCCTAAAACTCGGCCTTACTCCGTTTCCATCGAAGCAATAAGGTCAGCTTTCTTGTGCTCCACGGTAAACCTGTTCACCGTGGAGAAATCACGCTGAAGAACTCGGCAAGTAAGGCCCCTGTGAGCTCCACATCTCCAGCGTCGGGTCCCAAAAGAATAAAAGTGACTCTCGACTATACTGGCGAACCTGAAGATCTCCACAGAGCTCTCACTAAGTGGCAAGTCAGCATCCAGGTGAGGAGGATGGCTGTGAAACCAAAACGAGCCAGAATGACTCAACAATCCACTTTAAGAAAAACAAACACACAAATCACTCTGGCCCACTCACTGCTGCTACACGTCACCAACCACCAGGGATGATGATGATGATGCTGGCATCAAGTAATCAAAGCTCAGCTTCTCGTCTGGTGATGATTTCTGATCATTTCTATGATGATCGTACCAAATAATGCAGATACGACGTGATCACGCCCAACACTCTGCCAACGGGCACAGACTGACCTCTTCCTGCTGTGAGTCGTCCCTGTCAGAGCCTCGTCCTTGTGACTTGGTGATGCTGTGGTGTGTTCGTGACCTCACACGCTGTTTGTGGGACTTTTGTTGTAAAGGGGCGGAGTCACGAGTGGTGACAGTATAAAAATAATGACCTGCAGTGACCTTTGACTCTAATTTTGGATGTATGCTGGCATACTGCTGTCCATCTCAGCTCTTTAGTACAGAGGAAAGAAAAACTAAAGAACTGAAGCACATATGCTGATGGTGATGATGTCACAGATAATGTGATTGTTCACACGTTCAATAATTAGTTGGAAAAATTAAGAAAGTGCAATCAGAGCCCAGATAAAGACAATAACATCAGACAGAAAGAGCAGTGATCAGAAGCACAAACAGAGGCTGCTTTGGACCATCTTCACTGTTTCACACAGTTTCACTTTACTACAAACACGTTCTTTGTAAAGTCTCACTTCAGTCTTCTCTCCTAAGGAGCAATGCTAACAGACCAACAGCAGCACAGACATGAGCAACAGTCTCATTACTGTCTGCTGCACCGTGTTAACACGACCAAGCGGAAACAGCACACAGATAAAACATGTCAGACTGCAAACTCAGCGTAAGACTAAAAACCGACGACGTGGTGAAAAGCTCACAGTTACACACCCACATACATGTGAAGGTGCACTCTCCTACCAAGGTCTCTGCCAGAATAATACAAACGTAGTGTTCTGATAAAAAACAAAACATTTTTAAAAGCATGAAAACAACTCTTCACTGTGAACACAAAATAAAGCAGAATTTATTACTGTGTGACTGAGTAACTAAACTATCACTAATTGATAATATTAATGATCACATCTGGACTCACCGAGCCTTTCTGAAGTTCCTCACAGCTGCAATCAGTCGACGTCGTCCCTCTGCTGTTGTGTTGTACTTCTGCAGGTCAAACTCATCCAGAACCTCCTCTGACATCTGCAGCATGAAGGCCAGAGCTGAGCAGTGGATCATAGAGAGGTCCGTTGACCTTTTCTTTGACTTCAGGAACTGTTGGATCTCCTGATGTACTGAGAGGTCGTTCATCTCCATCAGACAGTGGAAGATGTTGATGCTTCTGTCAGGAGAGGATTTTGTCTTCCTTTCTTTGAGATTCTTGATGACTCTCTGGATGGTTTCTGGACTGTTCTCTGTCTGACCCAGCAGACCTCCTAAGAGTCTCTGGTTGGACTCCAGACAGAGGCCATGAAGGAAGCGAACAAACAGGTCCAGACGACCATTTTTACTCCTGAAGGATTTTGTTAGTGTTTCCATCAAAAAATCATCCAGAGATGACTCTTTGTATTTTTTTCCCAAGAAGTTCTTCAGCACCTCTGACTTCCTGTTGGTGAAACAGTGGAACATGTAGACTGCAGCCAGAAACTCCTGGATGCTCAGATGAACAAAGCAGTAGACTGGTTTCTGGAAGATCACACACTCTCTTTTGAAGATCTCTGTACAAACTCCTGAGTACACCGAGGCCTCTGTCACATCCAGACCACACTGCTCCAGGTCTTCTTGGTAGAACATGATGTTTCCTTTCTCCAGATGTTCAAACGCCAGCCTCCCCAGCTTCAGAAGAACTTCCCTGTCAGCCTCCGTCAGCTCCTGTGGACTCGTCTCATGTCCCTCGTGGTACTTGTTCTTCTTCCTCTTTGTCTGAACCAGCAGGAAGTGTGAGTACATGTCAGTCAGGGTCTTGGGCAGCTCTCCTCTCTGCTCTGTAGTCAACATGTGCTCCAGAACTGTAGCAGTGATCCAGCAGAAGACTGGGATTCTACACATGATGTGGAGGCTCCTGGATGTCTTCATGTGGGAGATGATTCTGCTGGACAGCTCTTCATCACTGAATCTCCTCCTGAAGTACTCCTCCTTCTGGGCGTCAGTGAAGCCTCGTACTTCTGTTAGCCTGTCAACACATGTAGGAGGGATCTGATTGGCCGCTGCAGGTCGGGAAGTTATCCAGACGAGAGCCGAGGGAAGCAGATTCCCCTGGATGAGGTTTGTCAGCAGCTGGCTGACTGATGACTTCTGTGTGACATCAGACAGCAGCTTCCTGTTGGTGAAATCCAATGAAAGTCTGCTTTCATCCAGGCCGTCAAAGATGAACAAAAGCTGAGAGACAGCCAGCTTCTCTGCTGTGACCTTCTGTAATGTTGGATGGAAAACATGGAGCAGCTCCAGAAGACTGTACTGCTCCTCTCTGATCAGGTTCAGCTCCCTGAATGAAAGCAGAACCACCACACTGACATGTTGGTTCTCCAAGCCCTCTGCCCAGTCCAGAGTGAACTTCTGCACTGAGAAGGTTTTTCCAACACCAGCCACGCCGTTGGTCAGAACCACTCTGATGGGTCTCTGTTGGTCAGGTAAGGCTTTAAAGATGTCCTGGCACCTGATTGGAGTGTCATGGAGGGCGTCCATCTTGGAAGCTGTCTCCAGCTGCCTCACCTCATGTTGGCTATGAACCTCTTCACTCTGTCCCTCTGTGATGTAGAGCTCAGTGTAGATCCTGTTGAGGAGGGTTCTACTTCCTGTTTCATCACTTCCTTCAGTCACACGTTCACATCTCCTCCTCAGACTGATCTTATGTTCATCTAAAACCTCCTGCAGACCAACATCTGCTGAAAGAAAGAAAAACAGAAAGAAAACTCTTCAATGTCTGAACAACAACAAGAAGTCCAGTTTTCAGAAATGAGTCCATCAGCAGACAGATGTTCAGTCTTACTTTGTACACAGCTGCTCTGACTGGCTGTCTGCAGTCCAGCTCTGCTTCTGGATCTTTCTCCACACTGGGGACAGGACCAGTCTCCTGATGAAGCAGACTGGTCCCAGTATGAGGAGATGCACTGTCTGCAGAACCAGTGTCCACAGCTGGTAGAGACTGGATCCTTCAGGACGTCCTGACACAAAGCACAGCAGGACAGCTGCTCCTCCTCACAAACACCACTCCTCTTCCTCTTCCTCCCTCTGTGAACACATTTCTTTATCACTAAAATCATTGACTGTCAGTGACAAACATCCAGATTTGATGACACTGTGCAGAAGCTCTGATGGTCACAGAGAAAAGTCAAAGTGGAGAAACTTGTGTTTGAGTTCAGAATCCAAGTTTCCTTTGCTGTTCCTGCCTGTCTTATTAAACACAGAGTGATCAGCCTACAAACTCCACAGTAAAAGCCTTCATCACAGAGCTGATTATGTCCTTCACTGGATGTACTGGAAGTTTGGGATCCATCACTTTCAACTGACCTTTGACCTCCTCTAAAAACTGTGGTGGAGCAGCGGTGTTACATTCAGAGCTTTCAGCTTTATTTTGAAAGAGTTCAGTCATCAGGAAGTGAACTTCTTGGTTCTGATTTCCTTTCTATTATTTTACAGAAGTGAAGAAGAAGAACTAAAAGCTTTGAAATGATCTGAGTGATATTTTTGAACATTGCCACCAAATTGAGTTCAGCCTCCAGCAGTAACTTTGTTTCATGATGCCTCCCTGATGATGTGATGTTTGATTACAAACCTGTTTATGTGTTAGACATTAATCACATGAACACAGGCAGAAAAAAGAAGCCAATGAAACAAATGACAGAAACGTGTTCATTCACTGCCATGATCCATATTTGATATGTACAGATGTTTGTAAAGAACACGTGTGCAGCGCTTTGTTCTGAGTATCTGCTGTCAGCACACAGTGCAGCAATAACTACAACCACACGTTTCTGTAGATCCTGAACATCAGCCTGGAGGAATCTGACCTCAGGTCTGCACACAGAGGAGCTTCACCTCTGGGATGATGCTGGCTTCAGCTCCTTCTACAATCAGGCAGAAGCTTCTGCACCATCAGGACACAAACAGAGAGGAGCTTCTATCCTCAGACCATCCAAGTCCTAAATCAGAACATGCTCCCCTCATAGCATCACCATCAGGGTTTAAACAGGACCTTACATCATGTTCTTGTCTCACTGTCATATTTCAGATCATACCTGATTCATTATGACGTCACACGCTGCTACACTGATCCTGCTGCTTCATTACTGCTGATATTACTCTGCTCACTCTGTTCAGTTACTCTGTTTACATCACTTTGCTCATTTGCTTTGTTCTGCTTGCACTGCTCTGTCAGTACATGCTGTGCTAATGTGGCACAAAGCACTTTAACATTACATCTGCACAATGTTTCATTATTTCATTTAATGATTGTTTCTAATGTTTTGTCCAGTCACAGGAGCAGCTCAGCACATTTCACTGTGTTGTACGTGTATGACGATGCCTGTGACAAATAAACAGCCTCGGACTCTTCAATCTTCTGCATTTCTTTGGAGATCAGCTCAGTGGCCTGTTGAGACCATCTTTCTATTTCTGATGACTCAGTTCAGATTATTATCCTGATACTTTCTTTTAAAATGTGATGAAATCATTTATCTGATGTTCTGACACAAATACACCAAAACAATCCCAAACAGCACAAACCACCACGTTACACACAGTGTAATAAAAATACAGGCAACTGCAAATAAAAACACTTTAAAAATATAAACTAAAATTACAAAGTGGTCACAGAATTTCAAACACCCGTAAATGAGTCAGCAGCTCTCTTACATGGTCAGCTGAGCTCCATGATTGAAGAACATTGTTGCTGCAGGTTCATGACTGAAGACTGGAGGAAGTCTTCCTTTGGACCAGTCACTCCTCACAGACACACAGCTGGATGCTGGAGACTGTGACCTCTGACCTCTGCAAACACAAACACATCACATGAATTACTGATTAATCTCTGTTTAAAATCTTTTAAGCAGCTGCAAACACACAAACTGGATGATGTGATGGTTTCTGTCAGTAATAGTTGTCTCAGATTAGAGTACAGACGGCTGCAGAGACGTTCACAGCAGCAGAGAAGAAATCATTACCTTGGATTACATTACTACTACGATTGATACTAGCATTATCGTACCCGGACCACCATTAGGAATCATTTATGATGTCACTGGTAGAACATTTATAGAAACAACCTTTGAACTCTGAGTCAGCAGCTCTCTTACATGGTCAGCTGAGCTCCATGATTGAAGTTCATTGTTGCTGCAGGTTCATGACTGAAGACTGGAGGAAGTCTTTCTTTGGACCAGTCACTCCTCACAGACACACAGCTGGATGCTGGAGACTGTGACCTCTGACCTCTGCAAACACAACCACATTGCATTCATTTCACATCAATTAGTACACCACAAAAGGCATGCAAGAAACACAGTATGAAGGCAAACTTCTGGCTTCAATAACATTCAACAGGTCAGGTGGAAACTTTTCTCAGATTTGATTCATGTTTTTATAGAACGATCCAGCTAAAAAAAAAATATACCATTAGGTCAGGGGTCAGCAACCTTCAGGACCCAAAGAGCCATTTGGAGCCAGTTTCCACGCAAAAGAAAACACTGGGAGCCACAAATACTTTTTGACATCTAGAATGAAGATAACACTGTATATACTGTTTTTTACCTTTATGCTTTGTGTGAACAACTAAGGTGTGTTGCTTATGAAATCCATGAAGTGCTACAGAGAAAATTACATGTTATTTATGTAATGAACACATTTGAACTCTTAAAGAAATATAACCAAAGGAAAGACACCCAGCTGAACTAAAATGATGTAGCAAACAAAAACTGCTGTGAGCCGCCACCCTTATATCTCCTTTGGGCTTTTGGAGCCTTGAGCTGACTTTTAAAAAATAATTGGAAAAAAAGCTCTATGCTGCTGAAAGATGAAAAATAGATATTAGCAAAATTCTGCCTAAATATGTATTTTACCTGGTTAATGTGTGTGGCGGGGCGTGGTCTGCAGCGCCGCTGCAGGGGAGGCGGACGCACCTGAGCGGCACCCGCAATCACGCCTCGCCGCCTTAACGTCTGTGCTGTTGTGTTGGTGTGTGTCGGGCTGTGAGCTGCAAAGCTACAGCCGGCTGTGTGCGTACAGCAACCGTGTGTGAAAAGTGGTCAATAAAGAGAAGCTGAAAAGCGAGTTCATGCAAACATCGTCGGGTCTGCCGTGATATGTTTACAACGGGACTTCTGCTCCTGAACCTCTGCGCACAGCGTCTGCAGGTCGGGGCTGTACGAAGTCACTTTCATCTTTACAGGACTGTAAGCTGTCGTCTGTGAGGCGTGAGCGGTAGGGATGGGTATTGATAAGATTTTCACGATTCCGATTCCATTTTCGATTCTGTTTAACGATTCGATTCTCTTATCGATTCTTTTTATAAAAGGAGAACACTAAGGTCGATTAGCTTAGAACTTTGTTTTATATCTTCTCTTTGAAGAAGATAGAAATTTAGGAGTAACATGGCCTTACAAACCCAACAGTGAGATCTTAAGAGATCCACAGCCTACGGCTCTTCAGTGTGGTGTCACAGGGACCCCGGGGAAAAAAAATTGTAAATGTAAAATAATAAAATAAATATTCTTCTGTAGCAATAACAAAGTATAACATAAATTATTCTGTAGCAATTACACAAGAATATCCAGTAATGTCCCTGCCTACAATTAAACACATTCACTTACCGAAAATCGGGGGCATCTGCTGTGGCAAATGGGTGCAAGCCTTTGACCACAAACTTAGTCACTGCTCGGTAACATTAGTCTATCCTGGCTTGAAAGGAGACGCTACCGGTAGACTGCAGCGAGAACTGCCAGCGAGCGCCAGCCAGACTCTGTCTCTCTCATCATGGTCACCTAAACGCGCAGTAATGGCAGATAAGGCAGATCGCGCTAACATAATATGCACTGTTAGCTGATTATTTACCTGCCGCATTAACGGGAGAGGACGTGCAAACATTACCGCTGCTGCTGGGTTGAGATTCACGAGATTCATTTAAGGTCATCGTGTGTTTTGTGAGCAAATGCTTTTGCATATTCGTAGTGTTTCCTCCCTTAAATGAAGTATCTACTTTGCAAGTATTGCAAGTTGCCCTGTTGTCATCCGTTCTTGTAAAGTATAACCAATCTTTTTAGCGTTTGAGCCGCCATGTTTCCTGCCAGGTAAATGACGCTCCGCAACGTGGTGACGTCATTCAGGGTGACTGGAATCGATAAGGGAATCATTTGCAAAAATGGCAAACGATTCCAAGGAATTGAAACAGTGGGAACCGTTTTTCTCAACAAGAACCGGTTTTCGATACCCATCCCTAGTGAGCGGTGTTTGTTTTTAACGTAGTTCACGGTGGAGAACAGCTGCTGACATAATGTGGATCCGAAGATCCATAATTGGCCTACCTGGGGCTGAAAGTCTCGATAAATGCACGGCGTTTCGGCGGGTACACCGGCTTCCACGAGTGTGACGCTTATTTGAACAATGAAAAAATAAAAAAATATAATTTTATTTTTATATTTCAATATCACAATAATCTTCCAATTTAGAACTACAAGTTAAAAAAGAACATAAATAAAATACACTTCAGCTAAATACTTCTAATTTATTTTCCCAAACCACGAGGAGCCGCACTGTAAGGACTAAAGAGCCGCAGGTTGCCGACCCCTGCATTAGTGTTAGTCAATGTTGCAACTGAACTGAAAAACAAAAGATTTTGGTCAGGTCCAAAGAAACAAAGTCACTATTAATACAACACAACCCCCCCAAAAAGAGCCATGTAGACCCCGGGCTCTATGGGTCTTGTGCTCGGAGCTTGTTCCTGTGCTGCCATGATTAGTGCCTCTGTGCTGTCTTTCAGTCCAGCTTTGTTCAGCCACTGGTAGGATTTCTGGATGTCAGCCACTTCCTCTGCCTGCTGGTGGTGCAAACTGTGTTGTTCTGAGTTTCATTGGACGTCTTTGTCCAAAGCACCAGACAAAGGGCAAAGTAGATGCATTTGCATCAGCAGGAAAATACACCCCAAACTAGCATCATCATTATACAACTTTAACAACTGCCACTAAATGATACTTCATACACAGACCAGTGTTAGGTTAAGTTATGATGTCACTGGCAGAACATTTATAGAAACAACCTTTGAACTCTGAGTCAGCAGATCTCTTACATGGTCAGCTGAGCTCCATGATTGAAGAACATTGTTGCTGCAGGTTCATCACTGAAGTGTGGAGGAAATATTTCTTTGGACCAGTCACTCCTCACAGACACACAGCTGGATACTGGAGACTGTGACCTCTGACCTCTGCAAACACAAACATCAATAACTGATCAGTTCTCTCTGACAGCCATATGATCAGCTGATCCCTCTGTGATATTGTGTCTGCCTCATAACGCTGACAGGTCAGCCAATCATCATCCAGTTTTTTCTGTCTCTGAATGAACTCAGTTTGTTCTCAGCTCTTCTCTCTGATTCTGCTGCACTGACTTCACTTAAACTTACAGAGTTCAGATCTTAGCAAGAAAACAAGTCAATAAAAATCAAACTCAGATCAAACAGTTTGAACCAATCACAGATCAATGATTCTGTCATGGTTATGTTGAAATGACTAATAAAGTTAGTAGTGTTCTTACATTGTTGCTGCAGGTCCATGACTGTAAGGTGGAGGTGTTTGTGTAACCCCGTCACTCCTCACAGACACACAGCTGGATGCTGCTCCGTCCTCTTCTTCCATCTTCTTGATGTCAGGGTGGAGTTAGTCTGAGAGGTAAACACACACACTCAGAGGTGCTGTTGTACTGGAAGCATCACACTGACGGCTTTCTAATGTTGGAGCTTTGGCCCTAAAGTCCAAACCAGTTATTTTAGAGGCTCAAAGTCTTTAAAAAACACCAAAACCATCACATTATTTAATAAGTACATGATCAGGTGGATGAAGGAACTCAGTGTGTTTGGGATCATCATCATGGTGAGGAGCCCACATGTTACGGCTCCTTTGGAGAGAAGCTGAGGATCACTGCAGGAAGTGAGCTCATGAAACCAAACTGCTGTTTGTGAGCAGCATGACTCTGTTATTGGACCTGCTCTGTGTTCTACATATGATCAATACTTCAAATATCTGTAAACATCTCATCTTATATTTGTTGCACTTGGTCACATCTGTCTTTAAAAATAGATTTTAATGTCACTGAGAGTTCTTTTCTACCTTTATTGATTTATTTTGGAATAAATTAAATATAAAGGTGCCAAAAACTGCCTGCAGCTTCAGCTCTGTGACAGGAAACTACTGTCAGGCTCAAAATGACTTCAGATTATTCATCACAGAGTGTTTATGGATCACAGGACACGTTACAGTTTTACAGCCTCACGGACATAAAACTCTTAAAGTTTGTTTCTGAAGGGATTTTCAGATCAGACCTGATGTTTCTGCCTACAGCCTGTTTACCGATATAATCGATATCAGACATCAGAGCAACAGAAACCTCGGTGATCAGGACGCCGGGACTGAGAACAGGAAGTGGCTCAAACGTCGCACTTTCATAAAGTCAGCCTGAACTCCACTCACAGAGTTTCTGTCGCCATTTTAGTTTTAAAACCCGTCGTGATAAGGGCGGGTCTTACTGTGAACCTGCGCGCTCATTGGCTAATAACTTGAGATTGACAAGTCGTTATCCAATGAGCGCGCGGCTTCTCCCAACATAAAGTAGTTTCCTTTGAAAAACCAAAGTCTGATTATTTTTGCCTCCACTGACGGAGCCTGTTGTTCCCGCCACAGAGACATAGTAATGTCAGAGCGGTGTTAACACTCACCTGCCTCAGCACAGCTCTCACTCTCCTCCTGCTCTCTCAGCTAAACTCACTTCCTCTCTACTTACAGGAAACCAGCGCTCAGAGGAGCCGACCGGCCTCACGTTTCACCCACAGACACGAACAGCGTGGAATTATTTTATGTCATAAGAAGAAACATATTCATGTTAACACTCGCCTGCCTCAGCTCCACCTTCCTCCTCCTGCTGCTCTGAACGGAGGATCAACACTTTCACTTTCACTGCTCCTCCCTAAACACAGAGGATGCTGGGACTTGTAGTTTTTACCTTGTGTGATATTTATGGCTGTGACACTAAATCACAGCATGAAAACTTCCTGCAAACATGTCACAGGCGATAAAAGTTTCACATTAAAGGTGAAGTTATTTTTCTGTCTCATGTTCAATAAACAGTGAGCTGGGAAAACTGAAGAACAGACTTCAGACGTTCCCTGCAAAGTTTCTGCTGCTCGGTCGTCTGCATGTTGCTGAGACTGAGCTGATGATGAAGCTGTGACGGGTTTATGGCACGTTTGGTTCTGGAGAAGAGTTTTACTGCCGGTGCAGGTGAAATGATCAGAGGTTACAGCCTCTGGTTAAAGTGGAGGCAGCGATCAGGACGGCTGAGCAGCAGAGGTCTCGAGGGTCCTAAAGTGTAAAAGCATCAGAATCAGAATCAGAAAGGGTTTTATTGCCAAATGTTGAGCAGGTTTACAACATTAGGAAATTGCTGTGGTGCTTCAGTGCAAACATACTGCCATAAATTACGCTTAAATAGACATGAAAATAAAAATAAGAATAAGAATTAAAAGTGCTAAGTAGATAGATATATACATGATATATACATGAGTGCAGGTGGTGATCAGTGCCAAACATGGAATGATGCAGTGAACACAGCATAGGGTCATGTGTTAGTGGTGGGAACAGTCATACGGTTATTGTTCATGTGTCCGACAGCAGAGGGGAAGAAACTGTTCTTATGGCGAGAGGTTCTGGTGCGAATGGACCGGAGCCTCCTGCCTGAGGGGAGCAGGTCAAACAGACTGTGTCCAGGGTGAGAAGGGTCAGCTGAGATCCGAGCTGCACGCCCCAGTGTCCTGGAGGTGTACAGGTCCTGCAGAGATGGGAGTCTGCAGCCAATCACCTTCTCAGCAGAGCGCACAACACGCTGCAGTCTCTGTTTGTCCCTGACAGTGGCTCCAGCGTACCACACAGTGATGGAGGAGGTGAGGATGGACTCGATGATTGCAGTGTAGAACTGCATCATCGTCCGTGTTGGCAGGTTGAATTTCTTCAGCTGCCTCAGGAAGTACATCCTCTGCTGGGCTTTCTTAATGACGGAGATGATGGTGGGCTCCCACTTCAGGTCCTGGGTGATGGTGGTACCCAGGAAGCGGAATGAGTCCACAGAGGTGATGGGGGTGTCAGACAGGATGATGGGGGGGAGTGGAGCTGTGTGCGTCCTGAAGTCCACAATAATCTCCACTGTCTTCTGGGCATTCAGCACCAGGTTGTTGTGGCTGCACCAGGACACCAGACGTTCAACCTCCCTCCTGTAGGCAGACTCATCCCCGTCCGAGATGAGTCCAATAACGGTGGTGTCATCAGTGTTAGTAACACAAAGATCACAGAATGGGATCATCCACACAACACTAACATCTAAATCCACGGCAGGAACTCTTCCAGTGTCCTGAAAAATCTGTGTGCACGATGCTGAGATTAAAATCTGTCTGCTCATCTTAATGCAATATTTTCTAAAGTCTGGTAGAAGTTTTACTGATTTCCAGTCCACTTAGCAGACGTGTGGATAGGTGGTGGGTTGTAGAGCAGACTGAAAGCTTTAAGTTCATCCTCTGATTAAAAACTCAGACCCACAGATACAGGAAGTATAACGCTGGTGTAAGACAGGAAACGGCAACACGGCAGCCATCTTTTTCCTCCCATGCTGACCAGTGTCCCAGCAGAAGCTGGGGTTTGTTAGATCCTGTTCGATCCAGAGGAAACAGGCTAAAAGAGTCGATCAGGGGGGATCATGGTTTTATTATGTGCTCGTTATGATTGAAGCTCTGGTTGTGTGTTAGAGACAGAACCTGCAGATTCCTCCACTCTGCCTCCTCCTCTGCAGGAATCAGCCTCTTGGCTGGTTTTATTCACCAACGTGAATAAAATCATCAAACTAATCCAAGTTCATTGTGAAATGCCTGAAAATGGAGGAATAAATCTGTCAGTTACCGTATAAAGTTTGAGTTTGTCAGTGTTTTACACGGAGACGGTCGTCAGATGTTGAATGTTTAGCATGAATGTTCCACATCTGGAGAAACCTTCAAGATTAAAGCCAGTGAAAAGTGAAGAGTTTCTGCAGCAGCCGCACTTCCTGCAAATCTGTTCTTTCAAAATAAAGTGAAAAGTCTAAATTTATATTCACGACAGGTTTAAAGGTGAAGGTGGTCACATGGTTTTAGTGGAATGCCTACGTGGGCGCGTCTGAGTGATTTTGATTCAGATTCGTGCAGCGTGGAGCAGTAAACACTTGTTTTTATTCATCTGGACTCATGAATGATTCCAGTTAGCACATTTCCAGCCAATGAAACGTAACTACAGATGAAGACAAACACATTTAAGCTGCCTGACTCTCGAGTGTGGGTGCATGTTCCCATTTTCAGGCTGTTTTAGTTTTCAGTTTAGAGGAACGCTGCAAACTCACAAAAACTTCTTTCTTGTGAGGTTTTGTTGTCAGACTGATAAAAGCAGCAGCAGCTGGTGTTTGATGAGCAGACATGTGTTTCCTGTTCTGTAATAATCAGCTTGTTACCATCACATAATGAACTCAGCCGTGACCAATGAGGCCGTCCTTGTGCGGTTCTCTGGCGCTGATTCTGACTGTGACCTTCACCTCTGCAGGGTCGCCTCTGCTCGTGGCTGAGCTCGTGTTTGTCAGGCTGACAAAATAAAAGCTTCTTCATTTCTGTGGCTGAAGAGGAGTCTGCTCTTCTTCACCAACAGGAAGTGAAACATTTCTCACTGATTCTGAAATCTTCACTTGTCTCACAAATTCACAGTAACACACACACACGGTTGTGTTTTCATATCCTTGTGGGGACATCTATTTGACATCATGCTCTCCTCAGCCTTTTACTCTAACCATTAAGACTGAATGCCTAACCCTGACCTGACTGTCCCTGACACTAAAACCACATTCTGAGTCTCACAAATGTCTTCAAACTTGTGGGGACGGGCATTTTGGTCCCCACAAAGACATGTAAACATGCACACACACAGGTATTAATGACCTCACAGGTTCATGTTTGGGGCTTTTAGCATCTTTGTGTGTCGGTCAGATTTAATTCACTCTTGTTTTGAGGTTTTGTGCCTTTTTGTTTCATTCTTTGTGCGTTTATTTTCTCTTTAAGCCTTTCAGGACTCGTGCTGTTGGCTTTTTCCTGGTGTGTTATTATTATTTTTAATTTCTAAACTTATTCTAAAAGAAGGACCGATGGAACACTTAAGTGAAAATAAACATGATCATTTAATGTTTTTGTCAATTACAGTGTTGGGACTAACGCGTTATTAAGTAACGTGTTACAGTAACTACGTTATTATTGTGGTAACGAGCACGGTAACTAGTTTAGATAGGCTCGTTATTCGTTACTTCGTGTGGTGGCTATCGCGGAGCTTCCACAGATTCAGTAACATTAGCAAGTGGTGGAAGCCAGCAGGTGGATGAGGGAAAGGGGGACGCAGAAGGAAAAGAGACCCGAGGCGGCCGCCGGTCCAAGTGTGAACTGAACTTCAGGTAAGAAGTTATGACCTGCAGTCTCTCTGGGTCAGATATAAACCAAGTTTAGGTGGAGTTTATTTTTGTTATTCTGACTTTTTCCGTACTGCATACTAGCTAGCATGACAGAGTTTCTATACAGCTGGGTGGGTGCTATGAAGTTAATGATGTTGAACTTTATTTTGTTCATAAGTTATTAGAATTGCCAACCGTCTCATCTGGTATTCAGAGAAAATATTACGCATTTCTTATTGAGGTGAAAAGGAACAGTTAGTCCCGTAATTCAGCTACAATGAAAAAGGCACAAAGCTGGAGTTATTCTGTGTCTTTGCTGCACAGCTGCCTCTGATCATTGATCAGCTGATCAATGATCAGCTGATCATCTCTCTTGTTTGTTTATCTCCCACTTTGCAACAGAAAGAGGAAACCAGCGGAGTTCACGTTAAACAACAGCAGCACGTTTAAGCTTGATCAACTGTTGTTAGAATTTATTTCATATTAATTTCTAGTATCAGCTGATGTTTGCTGGAGCCACAGCTGCAAAAAAGCTGCTGGTCATGATGTCGGTTTGGTTATGTGGTGAGAGGGAAACATGAAGATGAAACCAGGAGATGTCCTTACTGAATCATCAGAGCTGAACAGTGATGGAGAAACAGGTTTACCTTTTAGGTGACATGGATGAGTTGAAGGGAAGTTATGAACTGTTTCTGAGAGACAAATAATACCAGGATCCTTTTTTAGGTAGCTGACAGCTGGTAACTGTGCAGGGGCAGCTCTAGCAAAGTTTTGCCAGGGGGGCCAGGTAGGGCATTAACAGGGAAAGGGGGGCACAAGGAAATACTTTTCTTTCTTATTCTCGTTTAAAATGTCTCGCTTTTAAAAAATAATTATCTGAATCTTACAACAAACGATTGATAGATTGATGCATATACACCATCAAGACAGTGAGCATCACTGTCACAACAGCGTTTGTTTTCATTCAAAGGCTTTAGGATTTTTGCTATAATGGTGGGCCGGTCTCTAGTCACAATGCCCAGGCTGATTTTTTTGTCCCAGTCCAACCCTGTATGCAGCTCATCTGCAGTCTGGTGTTACCTACATCTTCCTATTCAGAAGGCAGAATTTCCGAGTTCTGAGTACAATCAAAGCACCACGACTGCAGTTTTTGTGTTGGATGTAAAAGGCGCACATGATGCTGTGACGCAGGCTAGAATCATGGTGGCGGTCAACGACGGTCCAGGCGTGGGATTTCTCTCGTGGAAATATGCACCTTATCTTTTCCTTTCTATTGGTAGGTGGCACAGTGCACTTGTGGCAAGTAAGCAAGCTAGAAGACTGGCAAAGTTATGGAAGCAACACATTAACAAGAGAATTCTGAGTAAAACCAAAGTTACTTTCCCTAGTAACTAGTTACTTTGAAAGTAACGAGTAACTTGAAGTAACTGAGTTACTTTTGATAGAAGTAACTAGTAATGTAACTAAGTTACTAATTTAAAGTAACTTACCCAACACTGGTCAATCATTAAAAATAAATCCTGGTCTTTCATTTTGCTGCTGCATTGTTCACAGAAACACATATTTTCCTGTTTCTTTCTGTTTGTGTGTTTCTGCTTTTGCCTGTTTAGAGCTGCTGAGCAGGAAAACCCAGACGAACAAAAACCTCTTTTAAGTAAATGTTTGAGTCACTTTGGGTCTGAACTGTAAAAATCTGCAAACTGAAACAGATTTGAAGGCATCACAGGAACAGCCTCACATTCAAAACATGAAAGAGAGGACTTTTATTTTGAAACACTCAGGAAATGACAGAGGGAAAGTTTTTTAATTAAAACAAATTATTAGTTTATACAACCACCAAAACTGTGATGATCCTCCTTCTCCCTAAGATGGCAAACTGAAACACAAGTTTCCTTGTGGCTCAGGAAACTAACCACTCCAAGTTGGTGACTTTTGGAGATTTAATTTCCTGGATGATTGAGAATGCATCAAGACGAACACAAAAGGAAGTTCACCGCTTTTAGCAGCTCCCCCCCAGACAAACAAAGAGGCAGTTGGCAGTTAGAAATCAGCAATCATTCACACACCCCCACTCCCCTCCAGAATTCTCAGGTAACAACCTAATTTACATATGAATGACTAGCCAATTTAGCTTCCACTTGGCTGAAGCTAAAGCCTAGCTAAAAGCCTACCAGCCATTTGGCAACTCAGCCCATCACACGTCCACGTCTCTCCTTGTTTCGTCTTTTATTATGAAAGGGTTGTGTTTCCATGTTCAGTGTGTTTCATGTTGCTTCCCCTGTGGTGTCAGGTTCATTTGTGTCAGCTGTGTTTCCACTTCCCTCCTTTCTCTTCTGTGTATTTAAGTCCGCTGTCTTCCTCTGGGCAGTGTTGGTGCGTTTTCCTCCGTTCACGTTATTCCGGGTTTCAGGTTATCTCCTGATTCTGTTTAGGTCCATGTTCATGTTCATGTTTTTTCATCAGAGTTTCTCGCATGCACCTCCTCGGATTCATGTTCATGTTTTTCTTGTCATAGTTGTCATAGTCATACCGAGTTATTCCCAGTATAGGTTTTAGTTTTAGTTTCCGCTCCTGTTTGCTGGGCCTTGTTTTTTGTTCGTGTTTTTCAACCTAATAAATGGTTTGTTTTTTTGTTAAGATTCAGTTCCATCTCTCCCTTGTCTGCTTCCGGGTTCATATTGCAATCACATCAGCCACCGTGACAATAAACTTATTTTGATTTTTAACTTTCTTTATTTTTTCAACAATATTATGTATATATAAACATTTTGCATCTTACAATATAAAGCCTGGATCCTGCACATATTGCACTTTGAACTTGAACTGTGTTGTCTGTTTATTGGAGATTGTACTACTTGAATTCATTATCCTGGTGATATAACACATTAATTCTCCATTTGGAATCAATATAGTATATAATACAGTATCTGTCTATCCATCTATATAGCTATTGAATTGAACTGGAGTGAATGGAAGAGAATTAAATAATGGATTTCATGTTCATGTTTATCTATGTTGTAACAGTGACGACTTGAGACATCTGTTTGGCACTATATGAAGAGAATTAAATAAAATTTAAATGAAAATGATATTAACTGTATTTATACATTTTATATTTTTGGATGAGACACTGTCAGTGTGCTGTTATATAACTCAGGTATTTTTAAGGCCTGACTGGTGGCATTGGTGCCCATTGCTTTACTGTGCTGTTGGATGTGTATGTGGGCTATCCCTTGTACCTGACATTTGATTGGGCATCACTGTGTTGCTATGGTATGATCCTGGTAGTTGTTGTTAATAAAACAATAACAAATTCAAATTCAAACATTGCTGCATTCTTCTGTCACTGAGGATTCCAAACCTGCACTCAGTCTCCTCATTACTTTGGTATTGAACAGACAAACTTTGGAGCTCCTGCAAACTTTATTCACAAACTGCAAATATTTTACACAAATCTGCGACTGACAACAAGCACAGAGACTTCAAACAATCACTGAAGTAAGCACTGAAAGATTTACTTTAAAACAATAATGATTAAGACCTTTTTCGTAAGGTTGTTTTCCCTTGATTGCCAGCTGTTACTGTTTTTATCTTCATATCTTTCATATTTGTCCACCTAAACAATGCTTTAATGATACAGTTTGAGAAGTTTGATATGAATTTATCCAACTGACTTGAAAATGAAACTGACAACTGTCCTGTAATCTTACACAGAGAAACCAAATCCTGAGTCTTTGCCTTGACAGACGCCTAAAATGGCTCGAGCTGTGGTAAGTTACCCTTCACTGTGTCTGTTTCTAAACATTAAATCGTGTGAATTTTTAAAGAAAAATCCAACAACAACAATAATAATATGTAACAGAGCAAAACGTCAGATGTGTCATGGTCCTGGGCCATGTGGGCCCAGTATTCTTAGTTTTCATGTATTTTTGTATTTTGTTCTTTATTTAGGCCATGCTTCCTGGGTTGATCTGTTACGTTGTTCCTTATGTGTTTTCCCTTCGTGACTCTTACCCCCTGTGTGCCCCTCTGTGTATTTATGAGCCCTCGTCTCTCTTTGTGTTTTATTCTATGTTTTTCCCCAGCCCGTTATGTCTGCGTTCTCCCCGTGCTCTCTCTCCTCCTGTTTGAACCTCTGTGTACTTCCTGTTTTACTTTGCCCATCTCCCATCAGTGTTACGTTCACTCCTGCCGTGTCTTGTTATGATTATCAGTGTCACCTGTGTTCCCCGTGTGCATCCACTTCCCCTGATCATCCCTCATGTGTTTTTAGTCTCTGTGTTTCATGCAGTCTGTGTCGCGTCGTCTGTGTTCCCACCCTCCATGTTTCCATGCCCGGTCTGTTGTATTCATAGCCTTACCTTAGTTCATTCCCAGTTTAGTTATTGCTTTTGAGCTGCCCTTATTCTTGTTTGTTTCTCTTGCGTTACCAGCCACAATAAAAGGCTCGCTTTGTTTAAAGTTTACTCCCGTGTCACTCGTGTCCGCACCTGAGTCCTCCACGCACTCTCCACACGGTCTGTCACAGTGGACCGTGACAAGATGACTTAAATGTTCCTCTGCAACACAAAGTCAAAGTCTGCCTCCTCCACAGGCAAAGGAGAAGCTCCCACGCTCATCCAGTGCAGACCGTTGTGCTCTGGACAATGAAGTTCCCGCTTTCATGTTCCGACCTATCAGCGCACCTGCATGTGAGCTCCTAAGTCCACCACCTGCTGATGCCAGCTTTCAGTCGAAGGACACAGACAAGATCATGCATCCAGATTTGAAAAACGATCGTTCATCCCTGGATGATGACGTGACATTTTTCATGTGTCCTACTGATGTTCCTCTGCCTCCGAGACCTCCACCCACTGCAGAGTTAGGTCTCTGCAGAAAGCGCAGATATTCTACTGCTTTTTCTGTTAATGATGAAGAGGAACATTTGATGCCCAAACGCATGAGGCTGATGAGTTCTGATGTTCCAGTTTCTTCAGTTCCTCCACCTGCTGATGCCAGCTTCCATGCAAAGTACACAGACAAGATCATTAATCCAGATTTGAAAAACGATCGTTCATCCCTGGATGATGACGTGATGTTTTTCATGTGTCCTAGCGATGTTCCTCTGCCTCCGAGACCTCCACCCACTGCAGAGGTAGGTCTCTGCAGAAAGCGCAGATATTCTACTGCTTTTTCTGTTAATGATGAAGAGGAACATTTGATGCCCAAACGCATGAGGCTGATGAGTTGGGATGTCTCTAAGTCTCCAGCTGCTGAGAAGGAGTATGTTTGCTTTACGTGTCCTGAAGACAAGAGGTCTGAGTTACCTCTCAGCTCCCTCCAAGGCCATCCACCATCACAGGTCAATAATAATGACACTGACCAGTGTACCATTCTGCTGCCTCCTGAAATCCCAGTACCTCCAAGTCCTGCCCCTGTTGGAGTTCTAGAAACTGTTGATTTTCCTTTTGTTGATAATTAAATACATGTTTGTGGTAATAAATACATTTTTGAGCAAATACGTGTTGAGATGATTCGGTTGCTTATGATGGTTATAATTCTCCAAACAGTATTATTCCTAATAAGATCTTTACTTTTTATACTTATTTTCTCCATGACCTATTTCGATGTCTATTTTGAAGATCCACTCATATCATGACAGTATGCTTATTCTCAGTAGAGTGTATAGCCACATGTGAACAAATAATAAATTAAAGTCACTCATTAACAACTTACCACATACGCCGGAGCTGAATTCAAGATGTAAGCAGACGTTTCACAGATATCTTGGTTGTCTTTCCATTTCCTACACTAACAGTATCCTGAGAATTGGCTTATAGAGCTGATATAAAGGTGAAATTTCATGACTTAATCGAAGCATCATCAGCTTAAATGCAAATGAATCCACTGTACTTGAGGTAACCTAACACTGACCATGAACGCCACAATCACTGTGCGCCAGTCCAACACAGTGCTTTACTGTGAACTCACCACAGTACTGCAAACTAAAGTGTTTATCTTCCAGTCCAATCCAATCCATCTTTATTGAGAAAGCACTTTAAAAAACCCAGGACAAAACCAAAGTGCTGTACAGTAAATGAGTTAAGAACAATAGAATAAAACATAACAGTAAAAAAATAAAACACATAATACATAAAAAATGTAAACAGCCCTATATTTCAAAACAAGATAAAACAGCAAAAATAAACTAAAAAACTCAAACTAAAAACCAACATCTTACAAGGTGTCAAAGGTCAGGGTGAAGAGATGAGTTTTCAGGAGTGATTTAAGAACAGGCAGAGAAGAAGCCTGTCTAATCTCTAAAGGCAGATCGTGTCACAGTTTCAGAGATGCTGCAGCAAAAGCACGATGTCCTCTAAGTTTACGCTCAGTCCTGGGAACATTCAGGAACAGCTGATCAGCTGACCTGAGACAGCGGGTGGGTTTATAAGACTGTGGCAGCTCAGAGAGTTAAGATGCAGCTAGGTCATGGAGAGCTTTAAGAGACATTAATACCAATAAGCTGCTAACATGATGTTGTATTTTATTTACATGTCTGTTTTAGCTCTTTAACATTTGCATCTGTCTAACTGGCTAACCATGCAAGACTATTGTAAGCATTGCTCTGTAATAGTGCGACATTTTGGACCCCAGGAGGTCCTTCTGTATCTGCACGATGTTTGACCTGCAGTCTTTATAGCCGCCTATGTATATTCTTTTAAACCTTTTTATTGTTTTTAAATGATAGTTACGGACCAAATGTTAAACTATATAGTTGAATATATAGTTAAAGTGTTTCTCTAGATACAGAGAAAGGTTTTACATCAAAAGGTCATCTGTCTGCATATAAAACAGAAGCTTTCATGCAGATGCACTTCCTGTTTACAGACTTTGAGGTTTAGGTAGTGACGGGGGTGATTTACTGAGCGTGTACGTTTTCCTCCTGTCAACACACTCTACAATGCCGCCCACATGCCACTCCTGTCCAGTCTTGAAAGCAAAACATGTATGTATAGTATAAAATGGTGAAATGCTGATTTCCATGTTTCAATTGAATCACTTGATTGTAATCAATTGATTGCAGAGACTTTTGTCAAGACCCTATAGAATCAGAAGTCCCGTGAACATGCACTAATAAAAGCTGCAGTTGTAATAGGGGATAAAGTGGTGTGCACAATGTGTGTTTGCATAAGATGTCAGTAATGCATTCACATTAAAATCACAGGGTTTCTTTCTTTTTCTTACATATCATGTAAAAAAACACTCCTGCAACATTTTTTCTCTGCCACAGATTTAGGAGAGGAAGAGTCCAGCATTTCAACACCTGTGCAAATGTTAGTTTATTTGATAGGTGCATCAGTAGTAATTATTTAAATTAGAGTTTTCAGCAGTGTTGTTGTATTTACAGCAAAGTGCCTGCAAAGTGTAAAAACTAATTAACTGATGATACTAGACCCTTAAAAGAGATAAACACCACTAGTCAAGTCATAATGGCTACTTACAAATACATAAGCACTCAACACAACCCACACAGTGATCTAATGCACAAAAACAAAGGAGACTTAAACTGGCTGAATCAATTACTGTAAAGAAAACATGGAGGAAGGCTTCCTGTGGTGTCTGGCTGCAGTATAGGTCATAAACCTGCCTCCTGCATTACAGCAGACAGGTCAGGGGTCAAATGAAAAGCAAAATGTTTACCTCAGATTAGGGATGCACCGATACCACTTTTTTGGAAACGAGTACGAGTACTTGCATTTCAGTACTCGCCGATACCGAGTACTTAATAAAAACACGATTTAAATTTACAGGTAACAGCTTTAGTCCTATAATTTAACAACAAAAAAACAAGGGACTGGTTTGGAATTAAGAACATTTATTTAAAATAAAAGCATGTTGTATGCAACATATTACAGAATAAATAATTATAAAAAAATGTAAACAGTGACAGTGCAACTCAAGTATTTTTCAGTTTATTTTAAACTCTGCCGCTTTGGACAACACAAGGGGCATTAATAAACATCTTTGCCATTTAGTGCACAATATGTGAATAAACTAACAACATCCACTGACATAGAACTGTGGCAGTCAGTGCAACTGAGGTAGGTATTAACATCAAGTCTAAGATGACTCACTAAATGGAGAGAAACAGTGAGTGGCAGGGTTTTTTAAGAAAAGTAGCTTTTCTGCATCATCAGCAGTCAGACTGTTTCTGTTTTCATCTATAATGTGTGACACTGAGCTAAAAAGCCTTTCACTGTCCACACTGCTACATGGGGCTGAGAGCTATTTACAGGCTATTTTAGCCAAAGTGGGGAACCTGATTTTGTTGACACCCCAGTACTTCAGAGGACTGTCTTCACGAGGGCTTGGGGCCTCTCCGAGGTATGTGTCGAGCTCAATGGCAGCACCTGCTGCCAGCGGCAGCCTGGGCCTTGAGGAACAGTTTAGCAGGAGGTTCTGCAGCTTCTGCCCGACTCCCCTCTGCCTCACCTCTAGAAGCTCCTGCTTCAGGTGCAGCTTGGCCTCTGGAGCAGTGTTGGAGAAGAAGCGATCTTTATACCTGCACAAAATTCATAAATGTATTAATATGTGGAAAAATAGGACTGATGTCATGTAATACGTGCTGTTCCAGCGTGTCTGTACGTCCTGCTGCAGTCTCTTTATTGGCTGGTTGAGCTGTCCCTGAATGTCCTCGAGGCGGGAGTAGGCTAAGGCGTTTAAAATGCCCAACTATTTTCCGTCCCACTGCTTTAGCATCAGCTATGCTCCTCTGTGCTAATAAGCGTGGGTAAATAAGCGTGGGCAAACTCTTTGTACTCGTTGTCGTGTTGGGATTTTAGGTGCTTGATTAAATTACTTGTGTTAAATGCGCTACCTTTTGAGCCTCCTCTGGACAATTTCGATGAGCACAATTTGCAGTCTGCCTTTGTTTTCGTGTCTTCTTTCACTTTGAAATAGTTCCACACGGCTGACTTGTCTCGCCTCGCTTTCTCCCAGCTCTGAGATGCAGCCGGGGCCTGTGGGGCGGGCACTCGGCGCCTGTGATTAACCCCTTACATGCCGCTCAAACATAGACAGGTCTCAGACCGTGGTATCGGTCCTCGGTATCGGGGAACTTTTAACAAGTACTTTAGAAAATGTGGTATCGAGGCCGATACCAGATACCGGTATCGGTGCAACCCTACCTCAGATTAAATATTTCCCAAAGTAAATTGGACTGAACTGGCCAGTTAAATACACGAGGGGATACGAATAGAAAAAAAATATATCTAAAAACAAAGAATGAAAACCAACTATTAATTTAATACTTAAGTCTGTGAAGGTTCTCAGTCATCCAGGTCATCATAGTCTAAGGAGCTTGGAAGGAAAAGCGTCTGGACTTCTTGAGTTGCTTGAAGACGTTTCACCTCTCATCCGAGAAGCTTCTTCAGTTCTAAGGGTCAATGGTGGGGAGTCCCAGACTTAAAACCAGTGGGAGTTTCCCCCCAAAGAGGGACAAAGGACCCCCTGATGATCCTCTACCTAATCACATGAGCCAAGGTGTGAAAGCGGGTGTGGGTCCTAATCAGCCAGGGTTTCGGGTGAGCTCATTGTGAAACCTGGCCCCACCTTATCATGTGATTTCCTGAGGTCAGATGGCCCAGGATGTAAATGGTCTGAGATCCCTTCCCAGACGCCTTAACGTCCAGTGAAAACAACACATCATTTTCTCTCCAGTTACCCTCAGCAGTCCAACAGACCTCCAGCACCAGTAAAACTTTAACCAGAAATTGTTTATGGGACATGTGTCGTTATTTATGTTTGTGGAAATGTGCATTAAAATTAAAATAAAGATGCTGGTGTCTGACGTTACTGACTTCCCAATTGTGTGGCTTCTGGTGTGGCCTTCACAATTCAATTTTCAATTCAATTTTATTTTCTCAGCGACAAATCACAACAATATAAAGTCACCTCAAGGCGCTTTATATTGTAAGGCAGACCCTACAATAATACATACAGAGAAAAAGCCCAACAATCATATGACTCCCTATGAGTGAGCAGTCTGGAGACAGTGGGAAGGAAAAACTCCCTTTTAACAGGAAGAAACCTCCAGCAGAACCAGGCTCAGGGAGGGGCGGGGCCATCTGCTGCGACTGGTTGGGATGAGAGAAGGAAGACAGGATAAAGACACGCTGTGGAAGAGAGACAGAGGTTAATAACAGGTATGATTCAATGCAGAGAGCTGCATTAACACACAGTGAGTAGGAAAGGTGACTGAAGGAGAAATACGCATTGCATCATGGGAATCCCTCAGCCACATACACCTGTTGCACTACACAACAAATGCAAGCATGTCAGTTTTATTCATTTTATGCTCATCTTCGTACAAATTTTAAAGGTAATGCAGTCAAAACTTTGTAAGTATCTGAGTGATTGGATGAAGCGGTTTGATGACGTAACACGCTATTTTAGTTTAAAATGCTTATAATGTTATGATAAATGGTAGTTTTGTTGTTACTTTTACAATATTATCCATCCTTCAGTTTCAGCGAACATGACAGTTAGCAGTGTAATAATTCCTCTGTGATAAAGAAAAATTAGCTTGTTTTCTTTTTGTGTGGGAGCTCGCACAGTGTTTCAACTTTACAGCCTTTTAATATGAAAGTCCTGTCAGTACACTTCCTTTTTACATCATTTCACACTTGCCCCGTGAAGGGCAACAGTCTGACGTCTGCTTAGCCAGGAAAGCTTCAGCTTGTTTCTTTCCGCACATCTTCCTCTTCACTGTCGGTGGCTCATAGACATGTTAACAAGCATGGACGTATCAAAACTTTGCTTGATTTTGCTGTTACCACTAGCTGTGTCCCATGATGCTGAAGGTAATACAAGGAAACTATTTTCATTATGCATTATTAATATTTTTACATTTATAACCTCCTTGCTTTTAGTTTCAACTAAACACATTATTATGGGATTAAAAAGATGGTTTAACATTCACAAAATATAGAAACTAAAGTCCTCTCTGACACAGGCTGAATCTTGTATTTACCGTATTTTGCTGCCCCTGTTTACAGAGACTGTTGTGAAGACAGTCAGGAGAGAACACGATGTCACTCGGATTTGCAACAAGGAAAGTCAGACTACTATTGTTTTGATTATCTGTAAGATCAAAAGACAGAGGGACACAGGAGGAGAGTGTCATCTGCTGTATCGACACGGAGAGAACGTTACTCAGGAATGTGACCCCAGGTTCTCAATAACAAAAGAAAATCAGACTGCCTTTCTGGAGCTGACCAGTTTAACACCAGCTGATAGTGGGAACTTCACCTGTGAGTGTACAAACACTGAAGGGACATATATTGTCCATATCAGTGTCACTGTGGAAGGTAAATGCATTTTGGTTTCTTTATCTGACACAGTTATTCAGCACTGTGTTAGCATTGTATTGACCTGCTTATGTGTTTTTTATTCTTGTAATTTGTTCATTTCTTTTCTTCTTATTTTCACTTACAGCAGTTTAAATACTCTCACTGACTCATTTATCAGGTACATCTTTGAACCGAGTTGGACCACCTTCAGCCATCAAACATGTCTTCATTTTTTGTGGCACAACAAGGCGCTAAAAACATTCCTCAAAGATTCTCAAGACATATTGAAATTACATCATCACACAGTTGCTGCAGATTCGTCAGCTGCTCTTACTTGAAGCAAACTTTCCGTTCCACCACATCCCAAAGGTGCTCTGCTGGATTGAGATCTGGTGACTGCGCAGGCCGTACATGATTTGAGCGCCGTGACATGGTGTGGTATCCTGCTGGAAGCAGCCATCAGACGATGGGTATTTTTTGGGCATAAAGACATGAATGTGGTCAGCAACAACCTTCAGGCAGGCTGTGGTGTTTAAATGATGCTCAGTGGTTACTACAGGGTCCAAAGTTTGCAAAGAAAATCCCCCACAGAGCATTACACCACCAGCAGTCTGAACTGTTAGAAATCAACTCATCGGGCAAGGCATCGTTGTTTTAGTCTTCTGTTGTCCAGACTTGCAAACTGTAGCCTCAGCTTGCTGTTGTTAGAGGACAGCAGTGATATCCAGTGTGGTCCGCTCTGCCTCAAGGTTTGATGTGTAAACAGCATTTTTACCCAGAGAATCACAGCTCACTGGATATTTTCTATTTTTCAGACCATTGTCTGTGAACAGAGATGATTGTGTGGGAAAATCCCAGCAGATCAGCAGTTTGTGAAGCACTGGGACCAGTAACATGTGCCATGTTGCTCTGTTTGAGCATTGATTTGCTGACATTTTATTATTTTATTAACCTTTATTTAACCAGGAAGATGAAGCTGACATGTGATTGACAAATGAAATGAACACTGAAATATTTGTGTTACACCCTGAACAGGTATACCTCATAAAGTGGCCAGTGAATGTATATATATATTTTTTTTTTTTTCTAAATGACATCAGAAACAGCAGTATGCGACATTACGTGATGGCAGAGCTTCAGTTCATCCTTTGTCATTTTTTTTTTTTTTTTTTTTTTTTTTAATAAATAGGATAGGGGGAATGAATGAGAGAGAGAGGGGGAGAGAAAGAAAGAAAACCAAAGGGGAGAAGAGACGGTGAGAAGGGGGGGGAAGAGAGAGAAAAAAAAAAACTCCTGGGTCACCTGTATGGAGAAAAAACAAACAAACAAACAAACAAACAAACAAACAAAAACAAACAGAGGAGACAGCAAACAACAAAGAGCAACATAATAATAGAGAAAACAAAGCACCATCACAATAAACTAGCTAGTCATAGATATCAATATTTACTAAGTAATAAACGATATTGTGCAGCACGCAAGATAGCCAGCGCACAGTGTGCTTTGAGGCAGCAGCCAAGAAAGCTTTAGTCCGCGTCTGTGAATACCCATGTGTACACCTGTGTGCATACCTGTGTGGATCAGCATGCTTGCATTCCAAAGGTTTCTCCATGTAATGATCTGCTAGGGAGTGTGGGGGGGCCACAGCCCCGTCCTCCAGGGTGTGAAGCGGGTATGGAGGAGATCAAAACTCCAGACATCCAGAGGCCCCCAGAACACAAGAGACCATGGAAGACCAACAGAGGGGCAGCCGCGCCACTGTCCCAGTAAGAGCTGAGGAGAGTCCCAGATGAGGGCTCACTCAGCAGCCGCGGAGCAGAAGTCAGGGGGAGTTGCAGTGACGCGCCCGTGAGCTCCGCCGGCCCCCAGCTGCGCCTGAGTGACCGAGCCCCAGGCCGAGAGGCCGGGGGCACCCCACCTCCAAAGGGGCCCGAGCGAGCCCCAGGCCCCAGGCCCCGACAAGCGGCCGCCAAGGAGTGAGCCGGTGTGTACCCGGACGCCCACCCCCAGACACAAAGAACCACCAACACACCGACACCTGAGGGAGTCCGCCACCGGCAGGGGAAGTGGTGGTGGGTGGAGATAGGCCTCCAAACCTTGGAGGGCCTGAGGTGTCCCCAGAGAGGTGGCGTCTGATACCCAACCTGACATATAGACACAGACATACAGGCACACACAGACACAAACATCCATTCCCACCCTCATGCTCTCATATGCACTCACTCCACACTCAACCAACGTGGAGACAGACATAAAGAGACGCTGTACACACAATCACACTCCCCAAGCGTACTCTACAAACCGGGTCTAGGTACCCTTGCCCCTGGAGGGGGGAATTGCACCCAGACCCAGGTGGTGTTACCCTTTTCCCTGCGGTGGGGAGAGGCAGACCACCCCGACTCCGCAGCAGCAGGGAGGCCCCACACCCCAGACCGCAGTCGGACGGCCAACTCCTCCTACTAGCCCTCCCGCTCCAGCAGGCCGCAGAGAATGGGGGTGGGAGAAGACTCCAAACCTCCCTCCACCCGCTCATTGTAGTGTTGATGCATGTGTGTTCTAAGGTGCAATTAAAACCCAGGAGGGCATGGAGCTACCTGCCAAGGAGCAGCAGGTAAGCGCATAGTCCCTCCTGCTAGCCCTCAATGTCTACGTGTATTTAACATTGAGAGGTGGGCAACGATGCCAGGGGTGAGGTGTACACCCTGATGGTGATTTGGACTCCGTGATTGTGCCCACCCCCAAGATCCTATATGTATGTGTATGTATATAAGCAGTTGGACCAATTTCAGTTCATAGTAATATTCAGAAAAGATGCAAAAGAAGAAGAAGACAAAAGAAAAGAGCACAGTGACAATATTTAAAGCTCTGTGGTTATAAAACTGGGGTTTCATTACTTCACTCAGAGTTTCAGTAGACGTAAACTGTGTTTGATTTGTGTTTTGATTTCCAGGAAATGAAAGTAAATGATTTTACTGACAAATGCATCTTTTCAATGATTTAGACACAAACGAGGCCCACACTTCAGCAGACAAATCTTTTTCCGTTTATCTGCCCGGTGTTGTGATCATCTTTATAACTGGAGTTATCGTGGGATTTATCTACTGGAGGAAAAGTAATGGGTGAGACTATTTTTGCTGCAGTAATTCAAAGATGATATAGATGTAGAGAAAGTAAAAGGAAACATCACATTTCAATAAATGAGAATTCGCTGTATGTTAAACATCATGTCTAGAATGAACACTTTTTATCCTTCCAAAAATAATTATCATTATTAAGAGAGAAGATAATATAAATGTAGATGTTCTTACTTGATTTTTCTCTGTTTGAATGTGAATAGTGTTACACTAATGCTGACATCCTTTCTTATCAGCGTGGCTGCTTAAGGTCAGGAACATCTGGAGTGTCTGTACCTGAAAATCCCAACGGTTTGGTGAGCAATTTATTGCTACGATCTACAGCAGCTAGTTAAAAGTTTGCCAGTAAACATAAAACATGTACATTTATGTTTTAGGATGTTAACTACTTATATAGATAATTACAGATTAGTGTTATAATACTATTAGTGCCAACTTCAGTGTCCTTTATTTTGTGAAGAAGCTCTTACAGAAATGAGCAGAAACATTAAATAATCCAGGCAACAGATGGAGAGATTTAAAGATCAATAGAGTGTGTGGGTAGACCGGGTTGAACTTGATTAATACCTAAAATATTTCACTTTTCTAAAGGATGACGATGAGCCAGATCAGCCCTATACAAACCTTCAGCAGCCATCGAGTGATTCCTACCAGACTATCATCTCAGTGAACCATCAACACGACAACAAGACACGCTCAGCAAGAAGCGCAGGAACTGTGGGAGTGGATAATAAAGCTCTATGAAACATTTTAAAGTATATAAAACTTTAGGTGACATACTAATATAATAATATTCATATATTATAATAAACGTCCATCTTTTCACACTGGATAGTTGTTTCCCAGTAATGGAGACCATTCAGTCATAGTACTCCAACTCAGGCTCTCAGATTTAATACAATACAAACACAATAAACTGTGGCAAACATGACTCTTTGTATCAGACTAGTTTTGTTTTTGAACAAACATCTCATCATAATTTGAACACAATGTCCATCCAGATAAACAGAGAGATCAGTCTGGCTTAAACAATGTTGGTGGTTTACCTTCTACTGTCCTTCCACTTTTATGCACTTCTATTTTAGACATAGTAAAAGTTTCAGTGTAGACACAAGAGGTGAAATAAGGAGGGTGCAAGTCTTCCTGCTTTCACTATAGTCTACCTCACACTGTCAGCCACAGTTACTTCCTCACCAGCATGACTGCACGGAAACTCTGCTTTCTCCTGCTTCTGCTTGTGGTTTTTAGCAGTGAAGGTAAATATATATAATTAAAAAAGAAAAGCTGTAAAGCCAGGTGTTTAAGAAGAAAGCTTTAGTTAGGTTAGTGAAATAATATATGTGATTGATTTTCCCACAACAACAAATATATAGAAACTATAATCCCGATTTTGTTTCATTTTAACTGGAACAATTTATAGAGACTCTTGTGAAGACAATTGGAAAGAAACCCGATTCCACTCAAATATGCAGCAAAACAACTCTGAATATTACTGTGATGATACTGTGTGAGATCAGCACAGAGAGGAGCCGAGGAGAACAGCGTCGTCTGCTCTATCGTTACGACCGAGGCTTTATTCATGGCTGTGACTCCAGGTTCACACTGATCAAAGAAAATGAGACTGTGTTTCTCCACCTGCTCAACTTAACATCTGAAGACAGTGGGAACTACACCTGTGAGTGTGGATTTCGTGGTGGATTGTATGTTCTCCATCTCAGTGTGACTGTGAGAGGTAAAAACATTTTCTATTTATACCCACACCGCAGATTCAAGGTGGATGTTTGGAACTGCGTTAACACTTTCTTTTCTGTCATACATGGTTTGAGGTCGTCATTCCCGCCTGCAGCGGATTAATGAAAGGTTTCAGTCAGGAGATGAACATCTGGAATGTTTTTAAGCTCTTCTTCTGGCTAATTTGTTTAAAATTTCATTATAAAACTGCTCCAATCACAACTTTGGTGTTATTTCATCAGTGAAATGTTTGAATGATGCAATTGTAACTCTAATGTAATGAAAAGATAAACATGTTTTCCACTTTAATATAACAGGCTAATGCAAATTTCGTGACTTTTCATGTTTTCAAAATGAAGTTTTTTTGTGTGTGTGGCAACATTCAACAGACGATGGAGATTCTTCTGGCATGAAGTTCATGGCTACAGTTCCCATCATTTCTGCTGCTGCTTCACTCATCAGTGTGGCTGTGATAACCTGTGGTTACAGCCTGAGGAGAAATCCTCGCAGGTGAAAACTTTTACTGACGCACTTAAACTCATGAAATGAGCCTTTGAAATCACTTGAGCACATTACTGCATACAGCAGCCACTGTGGTGTTCAAAGTATCTCATAGGTTCTTTTCAAACACCACACATTAGTTGTAGACATAGCTAGTCTTGTTTTTGAGGTATTTTTCACCCCATGACCTCTGATGTTTTTATCCTAACAGAGAAAACAGATCAGGTCTAACTAACTTAACAGGATCTGAAACTCGCCAGATGTTTGTGAGTTTTCCATAGTTCTGTTTTACACTTAATTGTGCCGAGGCTGCAGTGCATTATGTCTGTGTTTTAAGCTGCACTTTAATTAAATGTAAATGACAGTGTAAATTGTTGTTTAGGACAAAGAGGACCGCTACATGAGCCTTCATCGGCAAAACATCGATGTCTACCAAACTATCTCCTCCGGTCGCCTTCATCATGATGCTGAGGCCGCTGCATGTCACAGTCATGTACAATAATAATCAGAGATGGAGTTTTTATCCTGACTACGTGATCTATAAAACTATGATGCTAGACATGCTATCTATAAAAGACACTGACATTGTAACTTGCCAGCATCATGTGTACTGTTAGTTTGTTTTGCACTGAAAAAAGAGAAAAATATTAACGTCCAGTAAAACTTGTAATGATGTTGTGAATGAATTGCCTTAATTCATGGCTTTTAACACCATTTAATTTCTGTTTTTTATCTGGTTTGAACGTTGAAAATCCTGCCACTTGGCTCTGTGGCCTCTGCCACCATTATGGTTTTTGCTATACTGGTCCACTTGATAGTGATATTTGATGATGATTTTACTTTATTTTGAGTCATTAGAATCAGAACGGGGGTCAGGAAAAAAGAAAAAAGATAAGCTGGGGAGAAAGTTAACAGAAGAAGAGGGAAAAATAGAGAAGAAGAGAAATAGATGGAGAGGAAGAGAGAAAAAATACTGAAAATCTATTTCATCATCTGCTGAAAAACACAAGGAAAAACCAACACAGTGGGGAACCCACAGCAACAACCAATAATATGCAGTAAGTAGGCTAGTAAGTAGTAGTAAATAATAGATATTAAATGTTACTGAGCAGTAAATGGGCCCAGAGGGCCGAGACCTGAGGGCACCCCACCCGCAGCACAGGCCCAACAGAGCCAGGGGGCCGGGCCCCACCGAGCAGCCGCCCAGAGTGAGCCACTAAACACAGAGAACCACTAATGCACTGTGGGTGGGGGCACCAGCTACTGGCAGGAAGTGTGGTGGGGGGAAATAATACGTGACTATTTTTATGTGGAGTGGAATTAAACTGCCATAGAATATGCTTGTGGTGGATTTGACTCAACACAAGCGTATTGTCAAAGTGTTCTTTGGCATGCATCGAGACAGTTTCTCAGATACTGAAGTGACTTGAGCAGAGCCAGTTAAAGCCTACTGTGCTTGAGTGGGCAGCTCAAGTTTCCACGTGGAAGGTTTAGTGAGACAAAGACAGGAAGTTAAAGCTGCTGACTAATAATCTGCAGGTTCCTGATTTGAGTCTCTGTTAAGAGGATGGTGTCTCTGAGATAATTGCTTTTGTGCATCGATAAATAAACAGGGAAATAAATGAATAGAAAAAAGCATCCGAGCGGATGTGCACCGACGGTGTGCCCACTGGTCTTAAAGTGCCTTTGCGCCCCTTACCATTTATGGAGGTCCCATTTGGGCACATTGGCATGGACCTATAGTGTACATGGATGTTGCTTTGTATTAGTTCTGGTATATTATACAACACAATAACATGATGCAGTGCTGCTGTGCACCATTTCTGCAAAGAGTGTGGTGCAAGCAAGGAAGATAAGATAACTCTTGCACAGTCATACCTAGTGCAATAATACAACAAAATTGGAAACTGTCCCACCATAACACAATCATTTAGATACAATATTGGACTTTGTTTACATGTAACTGCACAAATAGAATTTAGAAATGTAATTATTGACAAGAGTGAACAACCACTTATAATGTAATCTACAGCTGTGAGCAAACAGCTAGATAGAGAATCAGAAGTGTTGTGTTTTCTACAAAGTTTGCTGTTTCAGTGAGAGTCATATGTCATATCATTTCAAACAGTGGCGATCCAGTAATGTTGTACAAACGAGTAAGACTAACTATAGACTTTAGCCAAAGTTGTTAAGTTAGCTAAAGAGTTGGGATTGTGTGTAAGGCATAAATAAACCTAAAATGCAATGTTTTGGACGTTCTTTGGCACATTTCCCTACTGTAGGGGTCTCTGCAAGCATACGGGGCTCTGAGAGGGAACAAGATGACAACGAGGAATTCTACTGGAAACAGTCGATCATGTCTGTCAAAGCTGAATTCAGGGCAAACTAGGCTAAATTAGTGTTTTTAGCTAACAGCTACAGTAAGCATAAAAGTGACTGTTGGGCTATTATTTGTTAACAGGGGCGATTTTAGCCCATTTTTGGGGTGCTTTGGTTCATTTTTGGGGTGCTTTGGTTCATTTTTGGGGTGCTTTGGTTCATTTTTGGGGTGCTTCAGCACTTACTTACTTTTTTTTGACAATATTTGCTGTTTGTGTGACACACTACTAAAAATATAAAGGCAGAACTTGGTTGAGAGGTAACATTTTAACAACAAAAGTATCCATAATATTTTTTAATATTTTGTAATAATTTATTTGTAATAATTTATTCTGTTTCAGGAGTGTTTTTATGCATCTGTATTATATTATACAAACACATTAAAAGTGAATCTCTGTCCAAAATATGCACTCAGTTTACTTCTTACTCACTGTGAGCATCATTCATTATTCTCCTCCAGTAATTAATGTTAGGATATGTATTTTTTTTATTCCAATCCATTCTTCTTTGGCAGCATTTAAATAACCTTGATCAGATTTGATGGTTTTGTTACAGACTTTTCAAAAAAGTGTTTTGCTTTTCTTTCACAAATGTGGGATTAAATTGTTAAAAAGTACAAAACAGTGATGTCATGTTTTGTGACGAGGACCCAGGCACAGAGAGACTTGATGGATTTAATAATCTTTTGATTTAATAAAGAAATTTGCAGACTTGCACAGAGATGGTAAAATTATGATGACTGATAAAGGAGGCGAAGACAACAGACGATGAGGACAGGGAGGATGCAGGGACCGACAGAGACGGGGAAGAAGTCTCATTGTGACGAGTAAAGTGTATCTTGGCTGGCTGGGCAGCTCTCTGGGTGCTCAGCCCCCCGAAGCTCTGATCCTAGAATCCTCCCTGAATTGTGTTAATACAGTATGTCAACATGAAAGCATAACTGTACAGGGTGGGCCAGTTATATGGATACACCGTAATAACATGGGAATGGTTGGTGATGTTAAAGTCCTGTTTGTGGCACATTAGTATATGTGAGGGGGCAAACTCCTCAAGTTCGGTGGTGACCATGGTGGCCATTTAGAAGTCGGCCATCTGATACCAAAAGATACCAAACAAGGCAAAGTAAATAATTTTTAAAGGTAAATGTAGAGGAAACATCAAAAGTTGTCACGGCTGGGGCAGCAGTCGTGTGGTGGAGTGAATGAGGACCAAGATGCAGACGGCGGTGGAGATGCGAGTGGAGATTTATGTTAAGTCTAATTGTTGAATGTTGCCATTGTGTTTCTTAAATTTGTACAGTCTTAGTTTAAGCAGTAGGATCAAAGCCATTCCTTTGATTCTGACCACCTCTCCAGCCACTCTGTGCTGGGGGAGGTTTTATTGTAGATACATCCTATCTGAAAGATCTGTTTCTTTTGATGTAAGCTTCCTGGGTTTATGACCCTTTGGTCAGCAGGAGGTCTCTCACACACACACACACACTGTATACATTTACATACAGTGCCTTGTCTTTGTAACCAAAGGGGGGTTGCAAGGGGAGGTGCTTTGTAAACTATTGTTTGAAGTTTGTCAATAAAAGGCAGCGAGAGGAGGCCACCATTTTGGGGTTCTTTGTCGTGCTGGACACAGACGAGGCCTCCCTTGTGCAAGTAATGGATCGATCGACTGTCTTGTTTTCTTCATGATGAATAAGTCTCTAGAATTAGCGGGGTTTGTGGAAACACAGACCCAACAATTTATTTACAGTGAAAATAACAAAGGTGAGGGAAGAAGTGAACATCAACCTAAACTGGGACAAACTAACAGACAAAGCAGAAAACATGAGGGCAGCAGGAAAACACAGAGATGACACGAAGAAGGAAGAGAGACGTGGAGAAACACCGATGGACACGGAGACTTTTCACCTGTTCCTTTTGTTTGAAGTGGATTACTAAGGGAGCAGAGAAAGTGTCTCCATCACTCACCACAGCTGGATTCCAGGATTTCAGAGCATCCAGCTGTGGAGAGGAGCGCCGGCGGCGTGGACGCAGTTTAGTAATCAGGGAACGGGAGGCAGGAGGGAAACACAGCTGGGACCAATTACACACACGAGACAGGAAACAGTAACACAGGACTGTCAAAGTAAAACAGGAAATATAACACAGAGTCCAAAGTAAGGAGACGTGGGACACAGTGAAGACACAGAAACAGAAACCAGAACTATAATCACAAAACAAACTCAGAAACATAAAGAGTGAATCAGCTGATTCAGTGTTTGTGACAAAAACATGGATCCTGGTTAATAACTTTTATTTGTTTGTTTCTGTATTATTTTGTGTATCGTTCTTATGAGCTGTTGTTTTTTCAGTGAAATATTATTTCATTGTTTTAAGCTTTTTGTTGACTTTGAAGTGCTTAAGTTGATATTTTTGAACATTTAATTTGTTCGATTATTGTCGAGTCGATAAAACTGTCAAACGCACAGCTGCTTCCAGCACGGCCGGAGGAGAGGTGGCCGAGCAGACGCACAACACACACAGCTCACAGGTTTGCATTTCTATATATTGCAGATGTTGCAGAAATTGAGAGTAAAGAACTCAGAGATCCAGCGCTGTCTCCTGCCCCTTATTTATACACCACAACACAACGACAGGCGTAACTCACACAAACGGGTAACATGAGGCTCAGATGCTTTGGACGTGTTCACATATACTGGACACAGAATGATGAAGATGGAGCTGCAGGAAGGAGGAAAAGAGGAAAAACACAGAAAAGATTCACAGATGTGGTGAAAAAGGACACGACAGCTTCTGTTTGTTAGTTTGGTTTTTCTTTATTTGGTAAAGAGTCAGAAATAAAGAGAAGATCACATGTTTGAATATTATATTAACGTTCTGTAATTACAACAAGTTGTAAAATCTTTCCAGAGTGAGACAGAGACTGTGCAGAGACTGTAGAAGGACAGAGCAGCAGCAGAGCAGTCCAGATACACTGATGATCCTCTGTCAGATCCAGAGGGACACACAGGGGTGATGCTGGACTCTACATTATGTCTGACAGTGGAGCTGTTCTCAGAGCAGTTCACTCTGCAGCACTGACAGTCATCTGCACTTCATTCCTCTGTCAGTCACTGCTGGATGAAGCTCTCCTCTCCACCTCCCAGTAACATGGCCCAGTCAGAGCGTCTCTACTAGAGATGGCACGATACCACTTTTTTATGTCCGATACCGATACCGATATCATAAATTTGGATATCTGCCGATACCGATATGAATCCGATATAGTGTTTTTTAATCAACAAAACTGTTTTTTAAATATCTTGCTGCATTTTGCAAGTCTGCAAGTTCATACTCAAGTTTAAAACAACAACTACACTAAAGCTATTCTGTTATACCTGTATACATAAAAAATATTTCATAGTTCAGCAACACTGATCAATCTAATAAACATAAACCTACACCATCCTCCCTATTCTGGTATTTTAAAGAGTACTTAGCGTAAATATTAAGCAACCTAACTAATAGGGTTCCAACTCCCAGCAACAACAAAAATAAATAAATAAAAAATAGGGAACCACCCCTCACGCTCCACCTCATGATGCTTAATCGACGTAATCAACCTTAATTTGATGCAGTGTGAAAAAAAATGCACAGAAATCAATTATTTTTCAAGAAATATTAAATAGATTCAACATCTTTCTTCAACAAAATTGCAGACTGCACAGATGGTACCTTCCCAAAGGAAAAAGTACTATAGCTTACTAGGGTATATATATTAGACTTAATAGTTACTATATACAGTAATGGACTTCTATTTATTTTGCATCAAATTAAAACTTTGGGTGTCAGATAATTATTTATTAAAAGCTCGACATTTTAAATGAGAATAAGAAAGAAAAGTATGTCTTTGTGCCCCCTTTTCCCTGTTAAGGCCCCCCTGGCTAAACTTTGCTAGATCCGCCCCTGCACAGTTACCAGCGTCAGCTGTAGAAAAAGATCCTCGAGTAGAAAGTAATATTAAATAAATTGTAACAACAGCTTATCAAGCTTAAACGTGCTGCTGTTGTTCAGCCGCTGGTTTCCTCTTTCTGGCGCAAAGTGGACCAAAAACAAACAAGTGAGGCGGACTCGCGACAGAAAAGCCGATCAGCTGATCATTGATCAGTTTCATGATTGAAGTAGCAGCCGGAGAGCGAGAGGCAGTCGCTCGTTAAGCTTAACGCAGGAATGCTTTACAAACATTCAGAGATGGACTTACACACTTGCTTTACTTCTCTCGGGGATAACTTTGTCGGAGATGAAATGCCGGGTTGCTAGCGAAGCTCCAAATGCTATCCAGACCACCGACAGGTCCTACATGCCACAGCTGCTCTATCACGTGATGCATACTGCTCCGAGTGCTAACGTTCTGAGGTGAGTTACGGGGTGTTGCAAGTTTTGTGAGGTGCTTTCGTGATATTTAATGGATCGGATTACATTTTTTATTTTTCTCCGATATCCGATCCAGTAATTTAGGTCAGTATCGGACCGATACCGATACGTAATATCGGATCGGTCCATCTCTAGTCTCTACACACAAGCTGCTGCTGCTTCAACCTCTCTGGATCATCAGGACACAGCTGCTCCTCTCTCAGCACACACACCGTCCTGTTTACCATCATCACCTCCACCTGCAGAGAGAAGGAGGAAGAGCAGAGGAGATAAACGAGTGTTTCCAGAGACTCTTCATCAGCTGTCAGTCAGTGATGCAGCACATCCAGTATAAAGAGCAGCAGGGACGTCAGTGCTGGGACTGTACTAGGACTCATTGTTGCTTCACTTTTTCTAATCTTTGGATTTTTATTGAAGTTGCTGAAAATGTTTTTCCCTCCTAGTTTGAGTTTGGACTTTCATTCATTAGAAGAACCTTGGTGTGTCCACTCTGAGCTCTGTAGGAACCCCAACAACAAGCCCAACAATCCAGATGGACGGTTCCAGCTGTTAACTGGAGGAATTCCATCCAAACATCTGCTCTCACTAAATTCTTCCTCACCTACAGACTGTGTTCTTCACTGCTTTAAACTTGGAAATCAATGCAGTCATTGGTCTGCGTGCTGCTTTGTTCAGAGAGCTGATTGGCTGTTGACAGTGTTTGATCAGAGCGTGTCAGCCGTTACTATGGTGACCATAAAGGTGAGAAACAGGAAGTGTTTGTCTCCAATCCTGAAGCCTGTCACTGTTCTCCTCTCACAGCTTCACTGAGAAGCTGCAGCTTTACAGGAAACACTGGATCTTTGTTTCATACTGACTGTGTTTAGTACAATACTGCTGACAGCACCACCCACTCACTCCATCACTCTACTGACCCCAGAGTCTCCAGTCTGTAGTCTGGACTCTTCTTAAGATCAGACAGCTGCTTCACATCTGGATCCTTCAGGTTGTTGTAGTACAGGTACAGCACTCTCAGATGGGAGGGGTTGGACTTCAGTGCTGCTGCCAGATAATCACAGCTGATCTCTGACAAACCACAGTCGATCAATCTGTATAAAGAATGAAAGATGTAAGTTTATTAGACAAAGTGCTTGAAATCATTCAGTGTTTCATCATCTGTTCAGAGCTGAAGAAGGTTCAGAATGTAGAAGTTTAGAAAATGGAAACTCCAAACAGCTGAAGCCAACAGGAAGCAGCTTCAAACAAACACAACAAGAGAAAAAACTCTGAATGTTTCACATTAAAGTCGTACATTTCTCATAAAAACAGGACAAAGACTTGAAAAAGTCGTGTTTTTCCTTCCAGGAATCAGAATCAGAATCAGAATCAGAATACTTTATTGATCCCTGGGGGAAATTATTTTTTTTTTGTTACAGTGCTCCATTTTAAACCAACATTAAGACAAGACAGACAATACGCTAACTAAGAATAGTACAATATATACATATATATACATACATACATACATAAGTCACTTATAAATAAATATTTGGAAAAGAAACGTGTAGCTGTAGCAGTAAACAGTGTGTTAAGTGGATGCGTTGTACAGGGAGCCACAGGCAGGAATGATTTCCTGTGTCGTTCAGTGGTGCTCTTCGGTAATCTCAGTCTCTCACTGAACGAGCTCCTGTGACTGACCAACATGTCATGGAGTGGGTGGGAGGTGTTATCCAACATTGTCTTTATCTTGGACAGCATCCGCCTCTCCGACACCACCTTGAGGGAGTCCAGCTCCATCCCCACAACATTGCTGGCCTTACGGATTAGTTTATTAAGTCTGTTGGCATCTGCGACCCTCAGCCTGCTCCCCCAGCATGCAACAGCATAGAGGATCGCACTGGCCACAACAGACTCATAGAAAATCCTCAGCATTTTCTGGCAGATGTTGAAGGACCTCAGTCGCCTCAAAAAATAGAGACGACTCTGGCCCTTCCTGTAAAGTGCTGTGGTGTTTTTAGCCCAGTCCAGTTTATTGTCGATGTGTACTCCAAGGTATTTATAGTCCTCCACAATGTCAACACTGACCCCCTGGATTGAAACAGGGGTCAAGTGTTTCCTGGTCTTCCTGAAGTCCACGATCAGTTCCTTGGTCTTTGCCACGTTGAGCTGCAGATGATTCTGCTCACACCACGTGACAAAGGAGTCGACCACAGCCCGGTACTCTGTCTCATCATCCCTGCTGATGCATCCAACCACCGCAGAGTCATCAGAAAACTTCTGAAGATGGCAGGTCTCTGTGCAGTGGCTGAAGTCTGTGGTGTAGAGGGTGAAGAGGAAGGGGGAGAGGACAGTCCCCTGTGGTGCCCCTGTGTTGCTGATCACCTTGTCAGACACACACTGTGGGAGACGTACATATTGTGGTCTTCCTGTCAGGTAATCAACAATCCAGGACACCAGAGAAGCATCCACCTGCATTGCTGCTAACTTATCGCCCAGGAGGGTCGGCCTGATGGTGTTGAAAGCACTGGAAAAGTCAAAAAACATGACCCTCACAGTGCTCGCCGGCTGGTCCAGATAGGCGTAGACACGATTGAGCAGGTAGATGATGGCGTCCTCTGTTCCGAGACGAGGCTGATAAGCGAACTGAAGGGGATCCAGATGTGGTCTTACTATGGGTCGCAGCTGGTCCAGGATGAGCCTTTCCAGGGTCTTCATGATGTGGGAGGTCAGTGCCACGGGCCTGTAATCCTGGGGGCCACTGGGACGTGGCGTCTTTGGTACAGGGACGAGGCATGATGTCTTCCACATCACCGGGACCCTCTGCAGACTCAGACTCAGCATAAACAGTTTATGAAAGACTCCACACAGCTGGGGGGCACAGGCCTTGAGGACAAGGGGACTCACTCCGTCTGGTCCAGCAGACTTGCCTGAGTGAAGTCTCCTCATTTGCATCTCAACCTGGTATTGAGTGAAGGTGATGGGTGGGGGAGGGGTGTCAGGAATCTCACAGGAGGCAACATGTGAAGAGAGAGGCTGGCACAGTGGTGTGGCTCTGGATTCCAGGCTGACTGCAGGTGAGGTTGTGGGGGTGTGAGCAGACACTGTGGTGTCGAATCTATTGAAAAACAGATTCAACTCGTCGGCTCTATTCTCACCTCCCTCAGCTCCCCTGCTGTTGGTTGGCCTGAATCCAGTGATGGTCTTCATGCCCCTCCACACCTCTCTCATGCTGTTCTGCTGGAGTTTCCACTCCAGCTTCCTCCTGTAATTGTCCTTAGCCTCTCTGATCTTGTCCTTTAGTAACACCTGGACCTTCCTCACCTCCTCTTTGTTGCCCCCTCTGAAAGCCCTCTTCTTGTTGTTGAGGAGGGCTTTGATGTCCTTAGTCACCCACGGCTTGTTATTTGGGTAACAATGAACAGTCTGAGCTGGAACAATGGAGTCGGTGCAGAAAGTTATGTAGTCTGTGATACACTCAGTAAGGAACCACATGGCTTCACTTTTAAAGGTGAAGTGTGACAGAAATGGACATATTGAAATCAATGATATCAAAGCTGGAATCAAATGAGTCCAAGTCTTCTGCTGATTCAGCAGAAGACTTGGACTCATTAGGACTCATTACCTAATCAAACCTCTGTAACTTTGCTTCACTTCAGCAGCTTCAGCTCATGTTCACATGTTGATTCATGGTTTTCATGGTTGATTCACCTCATTTTTAAAAAATGACCTCTGACAGGAAAGTCTCATTTCTGCTGTTCAACAGTGAAGAAATGTAAATTTTCAAAATGACAAATTGGAAAACACAGAGCTGTGTCTCTAATCAAAGCAGAGATGGAACGATGCCACTTTTCATGTCCGATATCGATAGGAATCCAATATAGTCGATTTTATAATCAAACGTTTTTTTTAATCTCTTGCTGCATTTTGTATAAGTTCATACTCAAGTTTAAACAATCTAAACACTAAAGCTGTTCTGTTATACCTGTCTGCAAAAACACACTGCAGCCAAAACATTAGACAATACTGATCTTTGTATTTAAACTTTTTTCAGAACTTTAAATCTAAGTATTTAAAGTAATATTCAAAAGTCATTTAAATCAGTCTGATGCAGACTTCAAAAACTCTGGTTGTGAATAAAAGAAGTGCAACATCAGCACAAAATAATGTTTCTATTGAACAACTAACACAAACAGGTTGTAGAATGGAGCCTTTTCTACTCACAGCTGAACAGAAACAACATCCAGAGTGGAAAACAGTGCAAATAACTGCAAACAGGCTTCATGACACTCATGTTTGATCAGATTCACTCCCTGCTCTCACACACCAACTCCAGACCTGCATTCATCTTTTCCCTCTGAACCCCCCAAACATACAAACCCTGAGCCACCACCATTGCCCTTTCACTGACTGCCCCACTCCACCATTTGACTCTTAGAACTGAAGACGCTTCTCTCATAAGAGGTGAAACATCTTCAAGGAAACTTAAAGAAGTCCAGACGCTTTTCTTTCCAAGCTCCTTAGACTACGATGACCTGGATGTCTGAGAACCTTCACAGACTGATTTTACAAGAACAACTTGTGTCAAAAATCCCTGGCAGTGCCTCTCTGTCACACACACAAATCACTACAGTTACAAATTTAATAACTTAAAAACCTCAGAAAAACAGAACTGAGCAAACCAAACAAACAAACAAACAAACAAACAAACAAACAAACAAACAAACAAACCAGAGACCAGGTAAGAACATTGTTGAGGTTTAAATTTATAATCTTAAATACTTATATGCTGATTATATTGCTTTATAAGAAAGGCCCAACTCTGAGTACACTCTGTGCCGACAGGACTGACAGGAAATTACATGCTTTTGCAGGCGAAAAGTGAAACTAAGCAGAGTGTTTGATCGAAACTTAAAGTGTGTGTGACGTCTATATAAATGACTAGGCTTCCTGTTTTGTGCTTCAGACCTGGGGTTGTGTGTTCAGGTCTCCATATCCGGATATGTAAAATAAAGATAATTTTTTAAAGTAAAAAGACCACTTTTGAGCCGTGTCTTTTTGGCCGTAAAGAATACCAAAGGACCGGAATTTAATAACATTAAAAGCAAACAATAAATGAGCAAAGTAGTGCATGATAAATATAGATGACAAATACAAAGTGCAATATAGAAACACTGGGTAAAAAGAAATGAACAATTAAAAAGGAGGATAAAAGATGTGAGCAGTAGTTAAACAGTAGAAATAAATATATAATAAACAAACAAAAATAGATAATAAATGAAAGCCAGGTCTGAAAGGTGAGTTTGGCTTTAAAAGCATGAAAACACACTGCTGTCTTCAGGAAGGCTGCTCCAGTAACAGAAAGTCATCTACATGTGGGTTTAGTTCTGACTTTAGGGACAAGTAAAAAAATAAAATAAAATAAAAACATCTGTCCAGACAACCTGACAGTCAAAAATATAAACTCAGGAACTTAAAAGGAAAATTGTGCTGACTTTGAACGTCCGCATCAAGATAAACTTACAGATTTAAGAGTCAAAAAGTGTCAAAAAGTCTGTATCCTTACCTGAGAGTTTCAAGTTTACAGTCAGGACTCTTTAGTCCAACACACAGCAAATCCAATCCTGAATCCTGCAGGTAGTTCCAGCTCAGGTCCAGCTCTCTCAGATGATTGGATGGGGAGCTGAGAATTTCAGACAAAGCTTCAAAGCTTCTTTTTGAGAGTTTACAAGCTCTCAGCCTGAGGAAGAATAACAATGGAGACATATTCTTTTATTCATCTAGCATTATTAAACATATTTGTTCATAGATTCACTTACAGCACTTTCTTGGATGCTTTGACCACTGGCAGCAGCTTCAAAAATGCCTTCTCTGAACGGGAGTATTTCACCAGGTCGAACTCATCCAGATCTGATGACAGTAAGATGAAGACCAGAGCCGACCACTGAGCAGGAGACAGTTGATCTGTGGAGAGACGTCCTGATCTCAGGGACTGTTGGATCTCCTCCACTAGAGAACGATCATCCAGTTCATTCAGACAGTGGAACAGGTTGATGCTTTTCTCTGCAGACAGTTTCCCACTGAGCTTCTTCTTGATGTAGTGAACTGTTTCCTGATTGGTCTGTGAGCTACTTCCTGTCTCTGTCAGCATGCATAGAAGATCCTGATTGGTCTGCAGTGAAAGACCCAGGAGGAAGCGGAGGAACAAGTCCAGGTGTCCATTTGGACTCTTCAAGGCTTTGTCCACAGCACTCTGGTAGAAGTCTTTTACAGTAAGTGTTTTCTGGAAGATTTTAAAGAGAGGAGATTGTTTCTTAAGCAGGTTGACTCCAGAGTTGATGAAGGTCAGATAGACATGAAGAGCAGCAAAGAACTCCTGAATGCTCAGATGGACGAAACAGTAAACAACGTTGTTGAACATGTGGCACTCATCAGCTTTAAAGATCTGTGTGAACACTCCTGAGTACACTGAGGCTGCTCTGATATCGATGCCACACTCTGTCAGGTCTGATTTATAGAAGATCAGGTTTCCTTTCTGCAGCTGATCAAAGGCCAGTTTTCCCAGAGACTCAATAATCTTCCTGCACGACTCTGTCTCAGCTCCTCCATCATACTTGATGTCCTTCGTTTGTAGGTGAAATAGCACAAGGCGTAGGTAGAGCTCTGTGAGAGTCTTAGGCAGATCTTTGCTCTCTTTGTTCTTCATGACAAACTCCAGAACTGTAGCAGTGATCCAGCAGAAGACTGGGATGTGGCACATGATGTGGAGGCTTCGTGATGTCTTGATGTGGGAGATGATGCTGCTGGCCTGCTCCGAATCTCCGAATCTCTTCCTGAAGTACTCCTCCTTCTGTGGGTCAGTGAACCCTCTGACTTCTGTCACCATGTCAACAATGTCACAAAGGATCTTATTGGCTGCTGCAGGTCGTGTGGTTATCCAGAGGCGAGCAGAGGGAAGCAGTTTCCCCCTGATGAGGTTTATCAGCAGCACATCCACTGAGGTGGACTTTCTAGGGTCAGTCAGGATTGTAGTTTTGTGGAAGTCCAGAGGAGGTCGACACTCATCCAGACCATCAAAGATGAACACAACCTGGAAGTCTTCAAAGATGTAGATTCCTGCTTTTTTGGTTTCAGTAAAGATGTGATGAACAAGTTCCACCAAGCTGAACTTTTCCTCTTTCAGCAGATTCAGCTCTCTGAAAGTGAATGGAAACATGAACTGGATGTCCTGGTTGGCTTTGTCTTCAGCCCAGTCCAGGGTGAACTTCTGTGTTAGGACTGTTTTCCCAATGCCAGCCACTCCCATTGTCAGCACTGTTCTGATTGGTTTATCTCTTCCAGGTGGGAGTTTAAAGATGTCTTCTTGTCTGATGGTTGTTTCTGGTCTGTCTGGTTTCCTGGATGCTGTTTCAATCTGTCTGACCTCATGTTCATCATTGACCTCTGCAGTCCCTCCCCCTGTGATATAGAGCTCTGTGTAGATCTGACTCAGGAGGGTCGGGTTTTCTGTTGTAGAAATCCCCTCGAGCACACACTGGAACTTCTGCTTCAGGTCTGACTTGAGTTTGAGCTGACACTCAGTGAGAATCTCTGCATGAATAAACAGCAAATGACACAAATGAGAAAACTGCATTCTGGTTACTGTGGTTATGTGTTCAGTTCACTGGACTCTTGGTGTCATGATCCGAGTGAGTCTGAGTAACTTTCCACAGCATCTTGCAAACTGCCATCCTCAGCTGCCTGCCTCCCTGTGCACCCACATCTCACTCTGTACCCAGATTTAATTCATCTCCTCCTCCAGCTGATCTCCACCTGCAGCCACGTAACACCTCTTAGTTTTTAAATCTTGGACTCATTCACTACACTGTGGACCACTCTGATTATTATCTCCTTTGTTCCAGTGATCCTGGATAGTTTCTATTCGCCCGATTCTGCCCCTGTTGTTCCTTTGACCTGCCTCAGCTTATGTTCTGGCCTCAGCTCTGCACTTCTCATAATACCTCGCTTGCTGTTGAATTTAGCCGTGATTCAGCTTTCTCCGTCAAGAAATCTAGTAAAATACATTTCTGTTAAAAGTCACTCAGCCTCCGTTTTTTGGTTCTGTGCTTGACTCCATTCCTTTTCATGAGCCATTGAGCCCTGACACTTGGGTTATAACTGAGGGCAGGTTTTATAGAGACACATTTGATTTAATTATGTTTATTTATACAGCACCAAATCAATACTAGCAACATTTCACATATTACATAAACAACACTATGGAGCCAGTAATGAATAAATATGTAGAATAAATGAAAGAATTTCAAGTATAAAAGTTTTTTTTTAATTCCTCCAAATAACAACAACAGTCACCCCAATGTGCTTTATATTGTAAAATAAAGAACCTACAATAATACAACAGAAAAAAAAACAAATATCTTTTTGGGGCCTGAACACTGAAGGCTCTGCCTCCCATTCTACTTTTAAATACCCTGTGAACAACAAGTAGGCCTGCAGAGCGAGAGCGAAGTGCTCTAATAGGGTGATATGGTACTACAAGGTCATTAAGATAAGATGGGGCCTGATTATTTAAGACCTTGTATGTGAGGAGCAGGATTTTGAATTCTGGATTTAACAGGAAGCCAATGAAGGGAAGCCAAAACAGGAGAAATATGCTCTCTCTTTCTAGTCCCTGTCAGGACTCTTGCTGCAGCATTTTGGATCAGCTGAAGGCTTTTCAGCGAGTTTTTTGGACATCCTGATAATAATGAATTACAGTCGTCCAGCCTGGAAGTAATAAATGCATGAACTAGTTTTTCAGAGTCTCTCTGAGACAGGATATTTCTAACTTTAGAGATGTTGCACAAATGGAAGAAAGCAGTCTTACATATTTGTTTAATATGTGCGTTGAAGGACATGTCCTGGTCAAAAATGACTCCAAGGTTCCTCACAGCGTTACTGGAGGCCAAGGTAATGCCATCCAGAGTAAGAATCTGGTTAGATACCATATTTCTAAGATTTTCAGGGCCGAGTACAATAACCTCAGTTTTATCTGTATTAAGAAGCAGAAAGTTAGCGGCCATCCAGGTCTTTGTGTCTTTAAGACATTCCTGCAGTTTAACTCATTGGTGTGTGTTATCTGACTTCATGGACAGATGGAGCTGGGTGTCATCTGCATAGCAGTGTAAATGTATGCTATGTCTTCTAATGATGCTGCCTAAGGGAAGCTTGGTAACGGGAGCGTTGCCAGCAGAAGGCTGAAGTGGAATCTCCCAGAAAGCTGCAGAAGAAAAAGCATGAGCTGAAATGGTGGATTTTAGTCATATAAGGAGAACTGTGGCTTTCCTCCAACTTTTGACCAATCACCTTAGTGTCCTGTTTATAAACCATAATAAAAAGCATTTACTGTGTGGGCATTTTTTTGTTTGGGTCTCCAAACAGCAGAAAGAAATGGCAGCCATTTTTTTAACTTTACCTTCAACTGGTAAATAGATTTAAGAAAAAGCACTTTGATCATATTTGTGACGTGTCCCAAACTGTTGTTGTCGCCTCATTTATGTTGATAAAACAGCTCTAAAACCAATCTGACAATATAAATCTGTAAAATGGGCAGAAAACCTGCTGCTGGTCCCATTTTAATCAAACCAACCCAAAGAGCAGATATTCATGTGTACACAGGAGGTTATTTGTGCAGATGCATAAAACACATAAACTGTTGGCTTTCTGCAGTCTCTCACTCCTGAAAGTGTTGGCAAGTGTTTTGGATTTATTATTTATATGGATTTTAATGGCACCTGTGTAATGTTAACTAATGTTTTTATTGTTTATGTGTTTTTTGTTTAGTCATTCCCTGACTTACCTGTGGGTTCTGGGATGGTTTTATTTAAATTCTCCAACAGATCATTCTTGTTTATCCTCCCCAAAAGATTTTTAGTGACTTCAAAAGTGTTGATAGAGTAGGTATCAAACATCAGATCCACTATGTCCGTCCTCTCTGCATTCTCCAGTTTACTCACTGGGATTGCTGGTAAACCTTCTACAGACCCGTTCTTCAGATGCCACGTGAATTTTTCAAAGTCATCACGTCCCAAATCCTCCAAAGTCCCCAGAAGGATTTCTTTAGGTGTCGTCATCTTTTACCCTGTAAGGACCCGATAAACAAAGACTGTAACAACAGCTGGAGAGGTAATTGTCTGATTTATCAGAATTTAACTTGATTCTAACAGCAGTTCATCACAATAAATTTCTAAGGCTCAGAATGCAACAAAATTGCACATGAAGAAGCACATAGAGAAGTATCCAAGTAACACTTTGCTACAATATAAAACAAACTATTATAAATAAAGAAAATATATAAACTAAATATATACACTACCCGTCAAACGTTTTAGAACAGCCCAATTTTTCCAGTGTTTTTGTCACGGTTTGCGAGCCGTGTGTAAATTATCAAAGGACCCTTTATGCAGGCAGCTCAGATGCAAGTGAGTTTATTCATCACATGGTGATACAAACAGAAATGGCGAAGGTGAGCATGGAAACTAAGCAAAAACCTAAAAACTAATAGTACACGAATATGAAGAAGTACACGAAGGGAAGACGAAAACACAGAACACAAGGGGTGGGAGCAAAGCACCACAACACATCACTATATAGACAGTTACACAGAGGGAGACACAGAAGGCAACAACACAGGGCGGAACAAATGGACAGAGAAGACTAAACACAGAACAGAGTGCACAGAGAAACAAGGGGGGCAGGGAATCAAAACCTAGGAAGCATAGAATAACTCACAAACTAAACTGACATAACACAAAAATCACAAAGACCTGAAACCACTAGATCAGGAGACCCAGGACCCTGACAGATACGCAGACAAACCAGCAACTAACAGAGGCAAACACAAGGCTTAAATACACAGAGGGATAACGAGGGAATGAGACACAGAAGGAGGACACAGCTGGGAGTGATTGACAAGACGAGACAGAGGAAACGCAAACTAAACACACTGACATGAGACACGGACCTTCACAACAAAGCAGGAAATAGAAAGACTGAACTTAGAGGTACAACAAAACACAGAACCAAAACGTAAGAATAAACAAAGATACATCATGAAATCAAAGATTAACAATACAAAACAGAAAACACTGAGTCACAGACCCAGGATCGTGACAGTTTTATTGAAAATATCCTTTTTATTTCTCATTGCACTCTGAAATGAAAGCATAGTACAAATAAGCAGTTGGAGTTAAAAATAAATCATGAAACACATTTATAGACCAAAGTTTATTCTAAACGTTTGACTGAACACACCCGTGGCTTCTGTCTACAATAGAAATCAAATATTCTCCCATATCTGTAGCAGATGTTCCCGTAAACGTGGACCTTGTAATAATAATAATAATAATAACTTTATTTATAAAGCGCTTTCAAACAAAGTGCTGTACAACTAAAGAGATAAATAAAATAAAAGCGATACATAGCAATACAGGTAAAAGACACAATACAAGTTAAAAACAATAAAAATGTAAAAACTAAAAGCCATAGAATTAAGACATGTAGGATCGGGTGAACAAATGTGTCTTCAACTTGGTTTTAAAAACCTCCACAGAGCAGCCTGCCGAATATCTTGTGGGAGGTTGTTCCACAGAAACGGGGCATGAAAAGAAAAAGCTCTCCAATTGTCTTTTTTCTGGCTCTAAGAACTTTTAGAAGACCAGAGTCCTGAGATCGGAGAGCACGAGATGGAACATAAAGGTGTAAAAGGTCGGAGAGGTATGAAGGTGCCAATCCGTTTAAAGCCTTGTAGGTGAGCAGCAGGACCTTAAAATCTGCTCGAACCTGACAAGGTAGCCAGTGAAGACATCTCAGAACAGGGGTAATGTGCTCAAATTTCCCAGTTCTTGTTAAAATGCGAGCAGCTGCATTTTGCACCAACGCCAGAATCTCAGGTTAAACCTCACAAAACTTTAACAACCACCAAACAGCTGAAACAGTAAATGAGAGCAGGAACACGGATTCTGCACAAAGACGTAAACACAAAGCTCAGAGCCGCCGACACATCAGAATCAGTGAGATGTCGCCTTTCTCACCCGATGGCACGGACACGGTCGGGGCTGAAAGCCGACAGCTCGCTGATTCTGATGTTTCGGCGGCTCCGAGCTTTGTGTTTACGTCCTTTTTACGCTGATTCTAAAGCTGTTAGTTTTATCTCTCTCCAAACAATATTGACTGAACCAGCAGCAAAAGAAGATCCAAACTACGCTTCACATAAACATCGTCATGAACTCACTCTGACTTTTGCTGTTTTGCTTCCACCAGGATAAAATCACACTTCATGCACAGCTCGCTCTCTCTCTCTCTCTCTCTCTCACACACAGTTTCCTGTCTAAAAATCTGTTTTCTGCATTATTCGCTTGCTTGTTACGCACAAGTCTACCGTTGTTTACAGCGCTGTCGGCCGCTGTTTTTTTCCTTTTACTTACTTCCGAAAAGAAAACCTAATTTCTGCCGTTCAACAGGCTTCTGAACAAATTTAAACTTTTTAAAATTATGCAAATTGCAAAACGCTGTGTCTGTCATAAAACCGCTGTAACTTCAGAGGTAATGTTCATATGTCGATTAATGGTTTTCTTTCGTTTTTGATCTACTGTAGAATATTTTTATAAAACCACCTTCATGTTTTTCTGTTTTATCTTCAGCTACTTTGACACAAAGGCCTCTGCTGTGATGCTCACACCTTTGATAAAGTCTTGCGAGTGTCAGCTTCCTTTTTATAGATACAAAAATATGTAAATGTACTGATCTGAATTATAATATTTCTGACTATCTGAGGCAAAATTTCCCAGATTCAAATCGAATTGAATTGAATCGTGGATCGAATTGATTCAGGACCTTGTGAATCGGAATCAAATCGATTCTAGAATTCAGTGACGATACCCTGCCCTATTTGCGACCATGTCAACATCCAGTCCAGGCTTTTTCAAGATTGGTACTACCACAGCTGATTTAAAACATTCAGGAAAGACTCAATGAAGTATTTAAAAGAAACAGGTTGTAGGGTCCTAATGCTGACCACAGTTCCTTTATAGCCCAGGCTGGTAGAGGATCCAAAGAACAGGTTGTACATCGAGCTGCTTTTGCAACCTTCCTTAATCCAGAAAGGGAAATAGAGATGGACCAATGCGATATTACGTATCGGTCCATCTCTATTTCTATTAATTTACGTCAGTATCAATACTGATTTTGTATGTATTTTGAAGGATTTGAACCAAAGGCAAAAAATACCATGAGCAAAAAATGGCAGTCATGATTATAAAATAGGGAGGTTTCTTTTTTTTTAACATAGGTTAAACTCTTTAAATAAAACAACAAGTTTATGAGCTTTCTTGTTATTCACAAGTTTCAGCAATTTAGCCCAGAGTCTAAAGTCATTCAGCCTTCTGTTTATACATGGTTTAGCTTTAAAGTATCTGCATTTGTGAAGAAAAAATTTTCCCATTAACAAAATCGTCCTAATCAACAGGTCAAAATCTGCATTCTCAGCAAGTATTCCAAATTTTATTACTGTCACCGTCAAATGTGGTAACTGAATTCTCCTGGACTGTAGCCAGCTCCACATGTCAGTCCAGAAGGAGTGCACTGATTCACAGTAGAAAAACAAGTGATCCAGACTTTCAATATCATTTTCACAAAATGTGCAGGCGTTCACATCTAAGTTAAATTTCCGTCTTAAGAATTCATTGGCTGGATAAACCTCATTAATGATTTTAAAGTGAACCTCTTTTACTTTAGGGGAAAGAGGAAGTGAAATATACTTTTTTCTTATCGCCTTAACCTCCATGGTCTCAAATTCTTTAAGGATATAATTTCTTTTAACCGGATTAGGGCAAATGTCGTTGATCAAAATATTCCTGATCACTTTGTTTGTAAACCTGCTGTCACCAAATTCAACTCCAGCTATGCAGAGCTGCCTCAGTCCAGGAGAAATTTTAGAGTGCACAATATCTTCTTTTATCATTGATCTCAAAGGGACTGAAATGGCTTTCACTAGGGATTTATATCCGTTAGCAGTACATCTTACATCAAATTTCTCACAAAACGTCTCATGTTTTAATAAGACCCCATTATCATCCATAAAATGAGCTACAGCCCAAATCCCTTTAGATCTTCCAGTAGAGAAGGACCTGCTGATGGAAAGCTGAGAGTTTAACAGGTAACGAACTGCAATCAAAGTCACAACGTAACAAAAAGTCTATTCCACCCATTTTGCCAAAAATCACATTGGGAATAATGTTCCAAAAGGAATTTTTGTTCCTAATGAAAGATCTTAACCATTTCAGTTTTAGTACACCATTCATAACATCAAAGTCAATGGCATTAGCCCCTCCCTCTTCATAATTCTTAATCATATCATTTTTCTTTATATAATGACATTTGTTCCTCCATATGAACCTAAAATTAAGATTATTTATAGATTTAATTAGTTTTGGAGATATGGGCAGAGAAAAGGCTGGATAGATTAGTCTGGACAGACTGTCCATTTTGGTTAGCAAGATTCTCCCAAACAGAGTTATGTCCCTTTGCAGCCACCTGTTTAAAATAGACTTACACTTTTCTATATTGGTACAGATATTCTTATTTTCAGTTGATGTCTTATCCTTGCAAATTACAATGCCCAGATACTTCACCTCTTTTTTTGATCTGTATATTATTTATTGCTTGCAGGGGACACTCATGCAGAGCTAGAATTTCTTATTCATTAATATTCAGCTGCAGGCCAGAAGCTTTGGAGAAGTGGTTGATCACCTGCAAGGCTAAAGGAATCTGGTCCTCATTTTTTAAAAACAGGGTGGTATCATCTGCGAGCTGACTGATTATTATCTGTTCACCCATCACAGTTAACCCCTCAATGTGACTGTTTTTAATCAAAATAGACAACAGCTCAGCAACCATGATGAACAGAAGTGGTGAGCTGCTACATCCCTGCCTTATCCCTCTATTAACCTCAAACCTTGAACATGTACCATGTTCTAGCAAATCAAATCAAATCAAATCACTTTTATTGTCACATCACATGTGCAGGCACACTGGCACAGCACATGCGAGTGAAATTCTTGTGGGCGAGCCCCACAAGCAACAGAGATGTGCAAACACAACAACACAAATGAGCAAAATACAAGAATGGCTAATCTGAAACTAATAAATATATGTACAATATATAATAGTGTATGCATTTCTGGATGTGTATACTAAATATTTTCCTACGTGTGTGTGTGTGTGTGTGTGTATACACATTTTTACAAATTAAATAGTAAAAAAAATAATAATAAAATATATAAAATATACAGAGTTGAATATGTGCAAAACAGAGCTGTTAATGTCATTATATAGCATCTCTATAACATTGATAAATTCCTGTCCAAAACCAAAAGACTGCAGAGTTTTTAATATGAACGTATGTTCAACTGAGTCAAATGCTTTGTAAAAATCCAAGAACAGGATGTATCCTCTCTCTTGTGTCACGATGAGTTGTGTGGCTGTCAGTGGCTGGACCCACGTGCAGGACTCAGAGAAAAAACATTAACTTAAACGACAGCTTTATTTGCTGGTGAGTCACCCTTGGCGATACATAAACAACAACTTAAACTAACTAGACTGGAGATGCTGAAGGTAGACGACAATGAATACACACACAACAAACGTGGAGGACGCAACAACTGGCAGGGAAAAACACAGGGCTTAAATACATACTGAGGTGATTAGGGAATGTGAAACAGGAGGAGAACACAGCTGGGACTCATCAGACATGACAAGACAAGGGGCGGCAAAACTCAACACATTGACATAGTACACAGACTTTCAAAGTAAAACAGGAAACTGAACAGACGTGGACTAAACTAGGGGATACAGTGACAGAACAAGAGACACACTGACAGAGATGACTGTATACTAACAGAAGTAACACAGAACCACGACCTAAGAAGGAGAACACAAGAAATGCCAAGGACCTAGGGAGTTAGGAATACTAGCGACAAAAATCAAACCCAAGAGAATCAAAACACATCATGAAATCAAAGATAACTAATACAAACAGAAAAACACTGAGTCCACAGACTCAGGACCGTGACATCTTGGATTATTTCACTGTACTCAAGGAGGTCCAAAACCAGCCCAATATTGTTATGAATTAGTCTTCCTTTCAAAAAACCTGATTGCGTTTCACTGATAATGTTTGAGATGCCTTTCTTTAGCCTCTCAGCTACAGCTCCAGACAGGATCTTATAGTCAGTGTTTAAGGTGATGGGTCTTAAATTGTCTAAAATTCTTTTATCCTTACCCGATTTAGGGATCAGGGTTATCAGCGCTTTTTTCATGCTCGGCATCAGTTCTTTTTTTCTCTATCGATTCCTTTAATGCATCAAACAATAAAGTTCTTAGGTCCTTCCAGAAGAATTGATAAAAATTAGTAGTGAGTCCATCTGTCCCTGGGGACTTGTTTAATGCCATTTTCATGACCACCAAATCCAGTTCCTCAATTTGGCAGCCGCTACTAAGTTTTAAAATTACTCATACTAATCTTTCTGGGTCACAAAATAAACTTTTAACATATTTTCAGGCGAGAAAGTAGCTGTGTAAACATCAAATATCTGCTCGGTTTATCAAGATACCGCATATTTGCAAAAGTGCTTCGACGTTTTCGGAGACGTCTGCTACCCACCAGCACTATAGCCAGCCGGGAGCTCGAGGGTCACTGAAGCCACCGAGAACGGCACAACTCCCGGCACATCGTTTTCAGATCACCGCGGACTTTCGCTACTCAGGTTAAAGGTGATATATAAGTCCAGGGCCGTGCAGAGACGTTTAAAGGGGCGGGTGCTCAAAGTTAAAAAGGGGCACATTGAACCAGGCTGAATAACAACAACACACATTCATCAACAATCTAATATGGGATTGCATCATACTATATCACTGTTGTGAGGTGGCGACAAGGCAAAGCAAACGTAGCCGATGTTTTACCTGATGGGTACAATGTTGCTGTTGAGGGGTTTCTGCTGCTCCTGCTGCTGATAGTGCTGGAGGGCAGGGCTGTGTTGATCTGAGACTGTAGACATTAAAAAGTCCACAGGAGAGATGGTAGCTGATTAAACAAGTGTCATGAGATAATAACAAAATGCAAAGATTGGTGACAGCGCTTGGAACCATAAGGCAACAAAAAACTGTGAGAAATAATTTAGGCTCTGCCTGTGAATCACTCTTTGCTTCTCTTCTTCCTTCCATCATTTCATATATCACTCTCCACTTGCTGTCTATCTGAGAACAAGGCACAACTTGCTATTGCAATAAACTATAATCAAATTATCCACACCTAACAACTCTTGCACTTAATCTATAATAAAATGATGACAGAAAAATGTTATAGCCCTGCCTTTAGTAGCCTCACACAGCTCCTACTGTTTCCTCCTCATGTCCTTACCAGCCATGTCTGCACAATGTTATATCATGAGTAATTTTTTTTTTTTTTTAAATCCATCTAAATAAAACACACACATGCACACACACACAGTGACATTTTAGACCTTCTTCAGAATACTGTATATACTGTGGGCATCCTTACATTATTATTTATTACTAGAGCTACAATAATAAAGCAAAGAGGAGGGGGAAGTAATAAATATGAAATAATGTATTTATGATGATTCCATTTGTTTCACTATCCACTCTGTGCAGGGGCAAAGCTTATTACATTTTTAAACTGTAGAGATACAATAACTTTACTGCTGTAACATCCAAACTTTGTCTTATTAAAAATATAAATCTAATATAATCTGCTTCTTAATGTATGTTCTTTAAAATACAGCGTGTGTTTTTTAGAATATTATAATAATAATGCATAATTATGTGGACATGCATATTAGATCACTTTTTTAGTGAAATATAATCCCCCCAGAAAGGCAGGAAAAGCCTTACTTTAAAACTAAATATGTTTCTAAATACTTTAAAACTAAATATGTTCCCTAAAACGGTGACAGAGCTACAGACCCATGACAGCCTTACACAGGTAGCCAGCAGCTATGACCAGCACTACATGTGCAGTTAATAAAAGGACAGGTAATGTTTGTCACGCTGTTGCACACACAGCACGCTCGTTTGTTTCAGTTCGTCAGTTGCAACAAGACAGCTTACCAACGTGTACGTAATAAGCTAACACTCCTGGGTGCTACACACTACAGTGTACGCTGTACACCTACTTACTGGGTTTGTCGCATCAGTCTGTGTCTCTGAGTTAACTTGTGTTTCTCCTACAGCTCCGGACCGCAACAAATGCGCGTGCTCTTTGTGAGCTCGTTCCCGGCTCGTAACCAGCGCGTTCTGTCGTCAAGGGCGATCATTGGTTAAATGTGATCATGTGACTGATGCAAGCCAGATCCTTTTATTTAGCAAAACTGTGATTAATAGTTAAATATTATTGTTGAGGGGCACAGACAGGACTCTGCACGCACACACATATAAAAATAAATAAATAATTTTTTTTTTTAAATTGCCTCAACAAAAGGGCACTTTGGGCACCCATCAGGAAAGGGGCGGGTGCTCAAGCCCCTCCAGCCCCCCCCCCCCTGCACATGCCTGTATTACACTTTACACTTTTTCAGTGTTTTGTTTGTTCGTGAGTAAATCGGTTTGGCTGAGATTAAAGTTATTAGATTAGGTTAGATAAAATAAAACTTTATTGCTCCCCCGGGTGGGTTCCTCCTTGGTTTTCACACAGCTGAATAAACATCAAACAGAAAACTGATTAAACAGAAGTATGAGACGGTCGAGAATTTACTCCAGTGTCCTGTTATATTGCAGACAGCAAGGAGCAGACGGCTGAGTTTATTAAACTCCACCGAGACAGCGGTGAGCCTAATCAGAAGGCTAGACCGTCCAATTTCCCCAGCCGTTTACTTCCGGCATATCCGACCTTCTGAGGACCCAGCCCACGTACGCCGCAAAGGCAGGGTCCTCAGGAGGATGCAGCCGATGAATTTGGACAGTGTGGTCGTGTCCAAATTCATGGGCTGCATTCTCCTGAGGACCCGGCCTTCGCGGTCTACGTGGGCCGGGTCCTCAGAAGATCGGGTAGGCCGGAAGTAAACGGCCGTGAAATTGGACGGTCTAGCCTTCTGATTAGCGTCACCGCTGTCTCGGTGGAGTTTAATAAACTCAGCCGTCTGCTCCTTGCTGTCTAAAATATAACAGGACACTGGAGTAAACTCTCGGCCATCTCACACTTTGTTTAATCAGTTTTCTGTTTGACGTTTAGTCAGCTGTGTAAAAACCAAGGAGGAACCCACCCGGGGGATTAATAAAGTTTTATTTTATCTAATCTAATAACTTTAATCTCAGCCAAACCGATTTACTCACGAACAAACAAAACACTGAAAAAAGCCCAACAATAACATTTTTAGGTTGTCTAAGTGACTTATATATTACGTTTGTCACGGCCGGGCGGGTTACACACAGTAATTCGGCATGCCCGTGTGGCGTGCTGGCTAGACCCAAGCGCGGCGAAGGCTAGCGGTGGGTTTGGAGCAGGCACGCAGTTATTCTAGTAACGATCAGTGCACGATGCGTGGCTTCGGAACGGTCGTTACCGACAGAGAGCGAGCGGAGCCGGGAAGAGAAAAAGGATTGAAGGGATAATCACTCACGGTTGCTGAATCAGGCGGAGACTGACGTCGGCAGAGTTTCGGAGCTCCTGACACGAAGAGAATGATGTCTGAGCGGCGAATAGGTGGGTGGCGTCTCTCTTTTAACCCCGGCCCCGTGATCAGCTGATCACAGCTGATCACCGGCTGACAACGTTTAACCCGAGCAGCGAAAGTCCGCGGTGATCTGAAAATGATGTGCCGGGAGTTGTGCCATTCTCGGCCGCATCAGTAACCCTCGAGCTCCCGGCTAGCTATCGAGCTGGTGGGTAGCAGACGTCTCCGAAAACGTCGAAGCACTTTAGCAAAGATGCGATATCTTGATAAACCGAGCAGATATTTGATGTTTACACAGCTACTTTCTCGCCTGAAAATATGTTAAAAGTTTATTTCGTGACCCAGAAAGATTAATAAGAGTAATTTTTAAAACTTAGTAGCGGCCGCCATTAGCCGGAAACTGGAGCTTGGCTGGGCCGCGCTATGAATTCTGGGATATGGTGGGCCACGAAGGACACACCCGACCCATCCTTCAAATTCGGAAAAAGGAGCACGCATTTGTCGGCTGCATTCGGAGGGGTCTACGAATTTGGACAGCCTTCGGCGCGTCGCTGTGACGTAATCGGTCTACAAATGCGGCCTCAGGAGAATGCAGCCCATGAATTTGGACACGACATGTCACTACCCGATCCGTACCGGAAACCCGATCGGTACCCCGCATGCGCGAAAGGTGTCTACTTCCGGTCGAAGCATTTTACGATAGTTACAGGTCAGAGTACCTGTTAAGATGTTAAGAATAACAAGTATCTCTTAAAATGTTTCCGATAATGAAACATTTAATATCCGGTTGTTCAGTCTGACGTCACTAGCCGTGTCTGGGTCTAAACTCCGCTGCAGGTCCATATATCAAACGATCACTATGGCATTACTGAGAGTTGAAAAACTGTCTAAATTCTTTCATCTTTAATAAAAATGATCAGCGTTCTGCTCTACCAGGTGTAACAATTGAGTTTAACATCCAGGCATCCATGAAAACGGAATTTATGACATTTAACGGAGTTAGAAGTTAGCAGGGAGTTAGCTCGCTAGCTTCTATCTAAATACAATATAGCATGTCCTGACTGCGGGGTTTTGGAAACAAATTAAAACGTACAGCTCTGTTATCACTTCCAACATAAATGAAGACAGAAAGCTAAACAGCAGTGACGTTTGTAGGGTTACTGAAGTTTGGCTAGCTGGTATATAATGATGTGCTACGTGACCGCTAGCGACACAGCTATGTTAGCATAATATAAACAAGCTAACTTTTTTTCCACTTGATAAAATTTACCGTGAGTGTTCTCGGTGGTCAGGAACAAATGTAATCGCATGGCAGGATGCTGTAAACGGACCAAACTTCAGCCAGGAGAACAACTGAGATAATCCATCCACAATACGAGGTTAGTCATTCATATACTGCTGCATGGGCTGGGCTGTAGTTACATCCTAAGGTTTTAAAAACTGAGCTTAAATAAATGATTAGCGGTAATAAAAGCCGAGGGAGGTCAACAGTGATCGCTGACTGTTTTAGGAGCTTTTTGAGATCAAATAGAAGAAAATACATAACATTAAACATGTTAACAACACAAAAGCCATATTAAACGCAGACTACTTTAGACCCGGAAGTAGGATTCGTCGCGTCATCACTGAACAACCGGATAATGTAGACAAAAACAAAAAAATAAAAAGATAGTGACAGATCGGGACTCCCGATCCTTACTGTGCATGTGCAAAGTCGGACCGTACAAATCGGGTCTACCCGATCCGTACCGCGCATGTGCAGGGGTTTTCTTCTTCTTCTGTTCGTTTAATGGCAGTGTACTCCCCAGTGTACGAGGATACCGCCACCTGCTGGCTGAGAGAATGAACCCTATTGTAAACTGAATTAGCGTCATTACAAACGTGTGTTAAATTTGATTTAGTGATAATCGAGTGTGTTTATGCTTGTCTGTGTGGAGAGGATTGTTGGAAAAGTGATGATAATGTCCGCTATCACTGTCAATTGCCAGTAAACACTTCATCTGGCTGCTGAATCTTCACGTGACATATTATAAAGTCTGTATTATTAACTCTGTCATTAGGCACCATTCTTCTTATTTTACGGCGCTGTTGTTCAATCGGGGGACGCTCTCTGTTGAGGAGAAAAGCAAAAATTTGTTGCGGATACGGATTATCCATTGTTTAAATGTCCCGGTAGTTGAAAAGGAGGCAGAGCTGTTGAGAAATGCTAAGAGCTAACTGGGCGCTAACCGTGTCATTCAAATATATTGAATGTTGCAATGTTGGCAAAGAGAGGAAGTGATATAAGATTTGCGCATGCGGGGTACCGATCGGGTTTCCGGTACTGATCGGGTAGGGACAGACACGACCAGAGTTTCTGTCGCATTTTAGTTTTTAAAAATGTCGTGATAAGGGCGGGTCTTACTGTGAACCTGCACCCTCATTGGCTAATAACTTGAGATTGACAAGCCGTTATCCAATGAGCGCGCGGCTTCTCCCAACATAAAGTAGTTTCCTTTGAAAAACCAAAGTCTGATTATTTTTGCCTCCACTGACGGAGCCTGTTGTTCCCGCCACAGAGACACAGTAATGTCAGAGCGGTGTTAACACTCAGCTGCCTCAGCACAGCTCTCACTCTCCTCCTGCTCTCTCAGCTAAACTCACTTCCTCTCTACTTACAGGAAACCAGCGCTCAGAGGAGCCGAGCGGCCTCACGTTTCACCCACAGACACGAACAGCGTGGAATTATTTTATGTCATGAGAAGAAACATATTCATGTTAACACTCACCTGCCTCAGCTCCACCTTCCTCCTCCTGCTGCTCTGAACCAGTGATGGGTCGTTCGCGAACAAAATGGCTCTTAGAGCCGGATCTTAGACGTGAACGACGTCCCGTGTTTTTTTTTTCTTTCTCTCAGCCCCTCTCTCTCTCTCTCTCTCTCGCACTTTTTTTCTGCTTCACTCTGCACACGAGCTTTGTGCTCTACGCTGGGCAGAGGGGGGAGGGGCGGTAGTTACACTCAGCAGTAGTGATGTGCGATACCACTGATTTTCTTTCCGATCCGATACCAAGTAATATTCAGGGTGGTATCGACGATACTGATCCGATACCGATACTTTGTACAAAAACGTATTTTATTTATTGTATCTCAAATTATAGCATCATAATGATTACAGGACATCAGATTACTTGTTCTTATCACTTAATAATGTAAGGTTCATTATATAGAAATAAAAAAACTGAAGTTGTGCGCTATTTGAACACCTTGCCTGCCTGCAGCACTAAAGGACTCTGTGAGAGACGTCTGTCTTGCCCTAGCAGCACCTGTCCTTCTCTTCAGTTCGTCTCAACATAAGCTCGTCATATTCTGTGATATGATTTACTCTGACGTGTTTGACAAGGTTAGTGATGTTGCCACAACCATACATGCCAACCCTCCCGATTTTTCCAGGAGAATACCGAATTTCAGTGCCCTCCCGAAAATCTCCCGGAGCCACCATTCTCCTGAATTTCTCCCGATTTTCCAGGACAACAAAACCATATTGCAGAATTCATAGCGCGGCCAGCCAATTCCAGTTTCCAACAATGGTGGCAGCGATTTAGTTTTAATATTACTCTTATTTCCCTTTCTGGGTCGCAAAAAAACTTTTAACATATTTTCAGGTGAGAATGTAGCTGTGTAAACTTCAAATATCTGAGCCGACCGACGCATCATCTTCAAACCGCCGTGGTCTTTTGCTACTCGGGTTAAACATGATATATAAGTCACTTTGATAACTTAAAAATGTTATTGTTTGGCTTTTTCAGTGTTTTATTTGTTCATGAGTAAATCGGTTTGGCTGAGATTGAAGTTATTAGATTAGATTAAATTAAATTGAAATTTATTAATCCCTCAGGAGGGTTCCTCCGGGGTTTTCATACAGCTGAATAAACGTCAAACAAAAAATGATTAAAAGGAAAAAGCTGAAAATTTAAATAGTTAAAACTTGAAATGTGAATAGTTGATTTTTGTATTATATGATTTATTTATTACATTTTATGTGGAGTGAATAAATAAAAGTATATTGATGGTGGCCCCTAGAGACAAAGCACATACAAACTTCAAATTACGTACAAACTCCAAAACACGTAAAAACTCCAAAACATGTAAAAACACGTACAAACTCAGAAGCACGTAAAAACTCAAAACACGTACAAAAGACAACAGAAGTGCTCCAGGATGCTGGGTGCAGTGTTGAGCTTTTGTTACCTAGTGGCTACACAAGCCAGCAAGTACCAATGACCGGATTTGGTGTGTGGTAGTAACAGGTAAATGAAAAAATTTTTTTAATTATTTGAATATATATGAGTGCCTATGTATAAATACACAAACAATTTCAATTGTGTAATTTAAGTGATCTAGTAGCTCTGCTTTGGAAGTTCAGTTAGAAATGTGTTTTGGAGTTTGTACGTGTTTTGTCTCTAGGGGCCACCGCATATATCTACCATAACCACTTTTTTTTACGTTAGTAATTCCTTTTGTGCATAATTTTATATTATTGTTAATAATAAATTAATTAAAGCAACAAAACAACCTGAAGAGCCGGTTTGGAGCCGAAAGAGCCGGTTCTCTAAAAAGAGCCGGAAATCCCATCACTACTCTGAATGGAGGATCAACACTTTCACTTTCACTGCTCCTCCCTAAACACAGAGGATGCTGGGACTTGTAGTTTTTACCTTGTGTGATATTTATGGCTGTGACACTAAATCACAGCATGAAAACTTCCTGCAAACATGTCACAGGCGATAAAAGTTTCACATTAAAGGTGAAGTTATTTTTCTGTCTCATGTTCAATAAACAGTGAGCTGGGAAAACTGAAGAACAGACTTCAGACGTTCCCTGCAGAGTTTCTGCTGCTCGGTCGTCTGCATGTTGCTGAGACTGAGCTGATGATGAAGCTGTGATGGGTTTATGGCACGTTTGGTTCTGGAGAAGAGTTTTACTGCCGGTGCAGGTGAAATGATCAGAGGTTACAGCCTCTGGTTAAAGTGGAGGCAGCGATCAGGACGGCTGAGCAGCAGAGGTCTCGAGGGTCCTAAAGTGTAAAAGCATCAGTGTTAGTAACACAAAGATGACAGAATGGGATCATCCACACAACACTAACATCTAAATCCACGGCAGGAACTCTTCCAGTGTCCTGAAAAATCTGTGTGCACGATGCTGAGATTAAAATCTGTCTGCTCATCTTAATGCAATATTTACTAAAGTCTGGTAGAAGTTTTACTGATTTCCAGTCCACTTAGCAGACGTGTGGATAGGTGGTGGGTTGTAGAGCAGACTGAAAGCTTTAAGTTCATCCTCTGATTAAAAACTCAGACCCACAGATACAGGAAGTATAACCCTGGTGTAAGACAGGAAACGGCAACACGGCAGCCATCTTTTTCCTCCCATGATGACCAGTGTCCCAGCAGAAGCTGGGGTTTGTTAGATCCTGTTCGATCCAGAGGAAACAGGCTAAAAGAGTCGATCAGGGGGGATCATGGTTTTATTATGTGCTCGTTATGATTGAAGCTCTGGTTGTGTGTTAGAGACAGAACCTGCAGATTCCTCCACTCTGACAAGCATGTTTCTGGTCAGTTTGGAAGAAATAATATCACAATGTTGATCTTTTTTCCAATATTCCTTCTCTTTTACAACATAAACTGTGATCAAAGGTACTTATGTTCACAGCATGTAATAATACTGACAGTCCAGGGCATTGTGGTCTGTTGAGCTAGGGTTAGGGTTAGGGTTAGCAATTCAGACATATGTAATCAATATTAAACGTCTCTGACGTGGGCCACTGTCCGCAGTGTTGGGAAATCCATACCAGGCTGGAACGAGTCAAGGTAGGTGAGCATCCACGAGAAGACACAGCAGATGCATCCTACTAATACTGACAGGACCAGGAGACTCCAGAAACCGAGCATCTTCTCTTCAGTGCCATCCTCTCCTGTCACCCTCTCTGCCCGCAGCTCTTTGAGTATGGTGTAGATAAGGGTGCAGAGAAACCCTTATTACTAATTTGTATTATAATTCAATTTTCATGAAATATTCATATTCAGTATTGGTCCTTTTATATTAATAACCACGTATCCACCCAGGCTCATGGTGGGGCAGGGCTCTGTCCTGGGATGCTTGAGTACAAGGTAATGTACACCCTGACCAGGTATCCAGTCTGTCAGAATTGTTTTCAATATTTGGTTCAAAAACATGAGTGACAACAAAAATCCAACTAGGATTCTTGCATATGATGAATGAAGTCTGTCTTTGACTGTATTGTCCAGCTGATCCATCAAACCCCCAGCAGGTGAACCTTATTCATGACATAACATGGCAACAATGTAAAAAATGAAACAGCAACAGTCTAAATGTAAAGTGCATTCTAAACTCCTCTTCAATAAATCATATGCAAAGAGTCATTCAGGACTGTAAAACGTGAACTACAGAACCCAGAGTCTTCATCATTAAATCTCTGGTTGCTTCATTTTTCTATCCTATATCAGATACTTTAAGGTTAGGTTAGGTGAAGTTGCATTCTCATGGTGAGGCAAAGTGCTTTATGTGTGTGTGTGCGTGTCATGAACGGCTATAAAAGGCCTATAATTAAAGAACAAAGTGGGGTTTCAGTTCGAGTGGCGGCAGACTGTCACTACTTGTAAATGGAACGCAGCCTTCCTGTGGCGGACAGCTAATAACAGGAATCGGACGCGGTCCACCCAAGTCCACAGCAACCACCATAGCAACCACCTAGCATGACCTTAAAAACACATTCTGTCTTCATAACTATCAAAAATGTGAAATGATTTGCAAAGTGTGAAAGTGTTACAGCTGCAGAGAGCTATGGCGGCATCTTTGGAAGCTGTTTACATAGCTAATAATATACAATGTAACCATGGAGACAGTCAGTCACGTGAGCTAGCGGTGCACGTTTACTACAGTGAATAAGGTGATTGCGTGCACAGCGTCCACATGCTGCAGAGGGTAAAGACATTACTTCAATATTGTTTTATATTGATGTATATTTGCCTTCTGTTGACCATCACCTCAGGTTCACCATCACAGTTTCAGCATACAGATGCACACATTCAAAAACTCATGTCTCAGAAATAAGCACAGCTGTTCATGTTTGTCATTAGAGTTTTATTTGTAAGAAAATTATGAACTTCATATTGTGCATCAAATAAAAGAACATTTCACAACTCTGAGTCAACAGAAACAGGAAACAGAAATGTCTCTAATGTAGACATGTACAGTGTAGTGTAAGCATTAAAAGATCATAAAGGAAACACTAACATTCATGTGAAACTAATTGTAATAAAAAAATGAACAGGTGCTTTATAGATGTAAAAGAAAGAATCTGAAAACAACACTTTTTTGGTCTAAGTGATCAAAGTAGAAAACAGAACTGATGTTCAAGAACAAACCGTAGCTGCACTAATATTACACATCTCCATCGTTGTACTGAACAGACATGTTGCTTTTAAAACCACATGCAGTGTGTGACCGTGACTGTTCACTGAGACCATGAACGCCACTTCGCTGAAGCCTTCGCCTTCTTCTTCTTCTTCTAAATTGGAAGCAGAAGGAGCACGAGCTGCTTTGATCTACTGAAAGGAAAAAGCAGAACATCTGAGCTGAAACCATTAAGACAGGAACAATCATTCAATGCAGTGTCTCAGGTGGCTTAGCCTGTTACAACTGTTGATTCAAGCTAAATACGGTTAGCACACAGTGTCAGGGAGCTCCAGTGTGGGAACTAGTGGCTTTAGGTTTGTAGTCATTTAACTTTCATCCATTCATTCATTTAATTCAGGAGGAAGAAATGTCAGGTTGATGCAGGCTGGTTACATGCATTTGGTCCCATGCTGTCTTTAACTAAATGACTTGGTTCACTTTATGGCTGGGCTGTATGTGGGGTTATATCATGTTATTTGGGCAGGAGTACCTGTCCTCTGTTAGACTTAGAAAGTTTATCCATAAGCAGAGCTTCTAACTCTTCTAGCACATCTGTGGCTGACAGCTTTTTGGTGGCTCTTTTTACCCCACACTGGTTGTGAGTGTGTAAATAGCCCCACTAGTTCTTTTGGGTTGCAGTTAACTTGTGAGGAAGGGGTGGGTATGCCATGACTAGATGAATAACAATTATCTGGGATACATAAATTTCATAATGCATGCATATATCTCTATAAACTTGCCTGAGGGCTGCCATTTTTTACATTCAGTTATTTCTTTGTTGAATCTAAATAATGAATGTGTTACAGTTAAAGTAAAACACTGGTCAGTGTAAATGGCTCATTGGGACACAGAAACCTTTAAATTAAACCCTATCACCTGATATCGAGTGTCAAACAATATCAAAGCTGTAAAAGCTGTTTACAGTCAGAATTTATAAAACTATGATTGTAAATAAATTCAAACAAGTGAGCTTTTCTCTTTGTGCTGAATATCAACACTGTGATTTCTTAGACTGTAAGCTTTACTTTAGCACAACCAGTTGTAGAAGCTGCCACTCCAAATGTCTTTGATAACAAGAAAAAAATACCTTTTCAGTCCACGGCCTGAAGTTCTTCTCTGACATCTTCTGCCATCAGCTTTGTCTGCTGGTTTGAAGACAATAAACCAGAAAAAAGATGATTTAGTCACTTTGTCTGCGTCATGCAGCTCGAATGTGTCGTGTAACGATGTTGAATAGCCGTCGTTATCCTTCTGCTGTGTCAGTAGGATTGTACTGTACAGCATCTCATTGATATGTGAGGAATGCTAATGTAACACGATAACAGACTTACATCATTAAAACATAAAGGACAGGAGATATTTAGATATTTTTATATTTATATTACATTTTATAGCTGACGGATATTACTAAATAGATAGAATTTACTAAATAGCTGGATGAACATGAAAAATATGTCTATAATAACAAATGACCATGAGAGCCAGTAGAATTAATTCAACTGGACACTCAAAAGACGTCCTTAAATGCTCTTTAAGTGGCAGAACAGATGAACAAACAGTTAATCGCTTACCTCAAGTAAGAAATCTGCTCAGCTACTTTGAAAACAGCTTCTAACTGGTTCCTCCTTTAACAGGATGACGGCTCAGGGGTAAGGCCATCATGCAGTCCAGCAATCTTTATGGTTCTGCTTTGATTCACCAGGAACTATTAGGGAAACCTTCCAGCGCCTCCTGTGAAAGACACAGGGACAAACACACAATCATTTATTAACATGTTCCAGTCTTCCAGTTTGATTTCTCATCCTGTGGACAACAACGTACATGGATGCAGGTTTATTGTTAACTTTTGTAAGGTTTATTTACTGAACATATCCAGCTGCAGCTCCACTGTGATCCTGAACTGGATAAGCACTTAAGAAAATGTGTCAATAAATGCACATACATCAGGTTATTATATTTATCCAAACAGATGGGACCAATAATGCTTCACTGAGTTAGAGACTTTAATGTCTCTTCTATGTAAGAATGTCTCGTGCTGATAGACCTGCAAACTTGACAACAAAGGTTTTTCAGACTACATGTAGCTGTCCTCTATGTCAGCTCACACATTTACATTTATGTCACACTTATTTCTGCTTTCCCATTTTATAATTATTACTTACATTTTGATTAGATACCTTGAGTTTGTAAATGATCAGATTACATAATTGGAATACAATGTATCCAATTCAGGATTGCGGGAGGATGAAGCCTATCCCAGCTGATACAGGACAAAGACAGGCTGCCAGTTTATTGCAGGGCTAACACGATATGTGTAACAGAAAATCCACTTAAATGTTTGATATTTCTTATAATAATCATAATTATGACTATTATTTAAAGGTTTCTCAGGTTTATATTTTGGAGGTTATAAAAAATCAAAATGTATTTATAACCTCTAAAATATAAACCTGAGCTGTTTCAGATTCTGACCTCTGACCTCACTGCAGCTCCCTCTTGGAAGTACGTCTGCTTCTTGTCTACCCCCAGTGTTGACCGCCCGCCCTTGATATCACGTACTGTACCTGAGGAACAAAAAAGGACAAACACTTGCCTTCATTTAAGAAGTACATTCATACAGAGGTAATCTATGGAAACACACTAGTTCGACCTTTGGGAGGAATCAGTTCCTGTGAAACATTTCTGTAAATGAACATCATGTGGAGAATGAATGAAATGAGTTCTTCAGGTGACTCAGCAGTCCCACACTGACAAATGAAATCTAGTTAAACTATTAAGCATCTTTGCTCTTCTGAAATCTGTGTTACACAACAACAAACATAAATTAGTAACAAAAATACAGCTGAGTAGAGGCTTTACAAACCACCAGCAGCCATAATGCTAAATTTTAATCTTCAAATGTTTCTGAGCCGTTTCAACCTGCTTTTAACACATTAAAGTCCCACAGTCAATGCAGCCTGACTCAATCCTAAATGTTCAGCACACAGAGACACAGAGGTGCCGTTTAAAGTTTAGTGTTAACCTGAGTCACTGATCATTTGCAGTATTACAGAGTCTGGCAGTCTTTGCATGATGTCCACGTCACTGTAAGTTTCTAGCTGACTCTCAGGTGTGACAGGTGTGCCAGCAGGAAAGAGTAATAATAACCTGCATCCTGAGGTTTTTCATGCAGGATTAAAGGAGCCAGGCTTTGTTCACACAGCTAGGATTGTATTTTACACTGACCCTGGGTCAGTATAAGTATCATACAGTTTAAACGAAGCACTGAAACTTGCACATATTTATTACAGATGCACTGAAGCTAATCGAGATATTTGCTGTCAACCTGTGGCTGCGATTAAACACTTTACTGGAAACTTTATTAACTAGTAACTTCATCAGTCATGACAGAAGCTAATATTTCTGTGCTAACATCGTTTAAACAGTAACAGCTTTCTTCTAATATAAGCTAACGTTTACACCGTAACTTTAAGCTAGCACCATAAAGACGGTAAAACACGTAATAATATCTACAAATGCATCTTAAAGCTGTTATATTAGCACTCGGTGTATTACTAACATAACCACATTAACATTACTGACACTCGCTGACTTTTAATAGTCATTCAATAAATGCTGTCCGTTTAAATGGTTTTACCTGTACACACTGCATATCCACCGGATTCCAGCCAGAGTGGATTCTGGAGTCTTCCACGCTCCTGTTAGTGATCCTCCATCTGGATGGATGAGAACAACCTTCTGAACAATCTAGCAGGAGATGGCCCATATCTATGGGACTGATTTGTGCTAATAACGCCCATTGTATGGACTGATAACAGCCGAAGCGGGTGAATAAAGTCACCCAGTAGCTAGCTGTGCCATTACCCAGCATACATCACTCCCTCCGTAAATGCAATAAACGATACAAAAGTATCGTTCTACCTGTTTTTCAGGTAGTTGTTTACATTATATAATTTGTTGTGTTCTGTATACGTCACTACAATGTGATTTGGAAAATGTCTAAATATACCGACAACAGGCACTTCCGCAGCAATCTCTTCAATCGGAGGACCCTTCACGTCAATTCCCGACGCGAGAGGGGTACCCTGCGCGTCCATAAGTGAAGCACAGGGAGCCTGACCATGCGTCACACGTTTGACGAGTTGGGAGTGAGAACCTGTTGTTCATCCACATGTAAACGGCGTTTCGAATCACCGAAAACTGAGATTTTTTAAAACTCCTTTTTTGCGTTTACGTGTAGACGAGGAATACAGAGTTGGTCACGCAACGTCAAAGATATGTGCCTTTTTTTCACGTCACGCTGTGCGCGCATTAATTTTTACATGAGATGAGTTGCAGAATGGCAGATAGAGACGAAATACTGTTAATCTGACTATCTGCAGGTTTTACACGCTTACATACACACATGCAGTTGCTGTCCCTCCATTTACAAAGGCAGAGGCGTCACGGTGTGATTATCTTCCCTTTGGTTTCACCTGCACAAGTGCCGAGGTAGGTATTGATAGCAATGTTGAATATTATTACACAGGAAAAAACAACTACATGTAAAATATGCTTCACCATATTTTCTAGTCTTTGGCTTAGAATGAAGTTGGTTTGGACATATATTCAGCGATGCTTCATCTCCTGCTTTGCGTTTCTGTGGGTGCGCCCAATTTCTGTGGGCACAAAGTGTTAAGTGTGAAACAGGGCAGATCTGTCGTGGTCCTGAGTCATTGACCCAGTGTTTTGAGTTTGTTGGTATTATTTTCCAGTTTCTGCTGTTTTGTATTTGTTCTTAGGGTTTGAGTTGTGTGTTTAGTGTTTCTATTGTCCCTACCTGTGTCTTTCCTCTGTGTTCTGTTCGTGTCCCCAAGTTGGTATTGTGAAACAGCCTGTGAGTTTCCTGTTTTACTTTGTAGGTTTGTGTCTCGTTATGCCCATTAGTTCCAGCTGTGTCCCCTCCTGTCTGCCTGTGCTCCTCGTCGCATCGTCTGTGTTACACTCACCTCTTCCAGGCTCGCACGCTCACTCCTCTTCAGCCACTCACCCTCACACCGTTACACTCTCATGCCAATCCAGCAACAGGCAATCCACACAGGGTCAGGGACGCGTCCAGGAAATCTAGGTACAGGAAAGAACAGGTCAGGAACTGTAATGAACAGTACTGAGAATCAACTCAATGATTTAGCACAAACTGAGAAGACTCAACAAATCACCAACCTGTGGCCTAGAGTGTCCTGGTGCCACGTGCACTTATGGACACTCTTATGTTCGAACATGGTGTTCATTATGGCCAAGCTGTGGTTTGCACAGAAGTTCAATAACAAAACACCACTCGGGTTCAGGTCCTGGGGTCCATTCCTCCCAATCACGCTCCTCCAGGTTTCACTGTTGTTGCCCACATGAGCATTTAAGTCTCCCAGTAGGACCCTCCAGTGTCCCACCCAGGGACTCCAAGAAGGCTGGGTACTCTGAACCCCAACCCGGAGGCACAGATAACAAACCCTCTCATCCACTGGGAGAAACCCCAACATACAGGCAGCAAGCTGAAGGGACACCAGGATACCCACCCCAGGCCGCCGCCTCTCACCAGGGGCAACTCCAGACTGAGACAGAGTCCAGCCCCTCTCCAGGAGGCTGGTTCCAGAGCCCAAGCCGTGTGTTGAGGTGAGCCTGACTATATCTAGCCGGTTCCTCTCAACCTCACGCACTAACTCAGGCTCCTTCCCCACCAGAGAGGTGACATTCAATGTCCCAATTGCCAGTCTTGGGGTTTGGTTCGCTCCGGGACGGCGCTCACAATGCACCCAACACACATTAGTTGGTATCAAATGAGCACAACTCATCATTAATCCCACTCCATGGTCCTTAGGGTGGCACAGTTGCTTCACTCTCTCCTCTTATTCCATTAGAAAGCATTCTGTATGTCCCTAATATAACTGAGAACTTCAATAAAATCTCTGAATCTAACAATATAAAAATGGCACTGAGTCTGTGTCTGCATTTGTGTGACATTAATGTTCCACTTTAAGTTGGAGGTTTTGACTCCCACTTTTAACTCCTTCTCTTGTGGACGATCATACAGCTGGCTTCTTGAAAGGGGGGTGGGTGGGGGGCACACTACAGCCAAACTACACAACAGGACAAATGAAAAGAACAATCACAACTTCTCCTGTATCAGTGTGTTGCAGTGATTGTTTAGTTTTACTATCACTCAGTGTTTCTCATCAAAGGCAGTGCAACTGTCTGTGACACTGTGGCACTCTGTCAAGATTGTTGCACATTTGTGTCTCCTTTATAAAGTCAAACAGGATTTTGAATTGTCTGACATTTGCACGGGAATCTGGAGGAGGGAGACGGGCCTTCTTCAGTTTCCTAAGAAACTGTAGTAACTCTAACTCTACTCTAAGAGAGAGATCCACTAATGCCTCGCACCAACACAAACTGGGTTCTGGAGTCAAAGAGCTGTTAGTGTTTACAAATCGAGCGCAGCGACAGGATTGTGTGTCAGAGACAGAATCTCAAAGATTTTTGTGGCCCTGATGAAGACCCAATTCTGGACATTCAAACTGTGTTATTAATGTTTTTAACATCTACAGATCATTATCCAGATATTTAATACAAATAAGCATGTCTTATTTTTGTGTTTTATAGATTTGAACTCACATCTCCTGTGTTTAGAAAACAGCAGAACTTTTGTAATTGGCCCAAAAAACCAACCATGTCTGTAAGCGCTGTTTTGAGCCTTTTAGCAAATCTTGCCCTAAACAGCCTGTTGCTGTTACAAAGTAGAGAAAACATAGTGGAGTCTAATTGTTGCACCGTGGAGCTCAGCTGAACTCAGTTCTGGGAGTTGAAATCAACAGAAAGTGTTTCATTTGACACTGAAACAGTTTCTTTTCCATCCATGAAGGAAGCTTTTGTATTTCACTCAGCAAAATATACAGTCTGGACTGCACAACATTTCAGACTGCATGTGATCTGTGCACAAAAACATGGAGCTTCATGGACACACGCAGGTCCTGCTCCACTTCCTGCTGTTGCCATGGCTTTACTCTCGTCTTGCATTCAGTCTAATTACAGCTTCTTATTCAAACTCTGCACGTCACTAATTCCTGGTCTCTCCTTGTTGAATACTTTTTATCTTCAGCTGTCCTTGAAATCATTGAAAATCATACATTTATGTCTATAAGACTTTGGACAGAAACAACTTTCTCTAACTTTGGTTCTGTAAATTACAACAATGAATTTGAAATGATACAACTCAGATGTAGTTTCAGCTTTAATTCAGTGGGTTGCATTAAAATGTGAGGAACTAAAGCATTTTTTAGAATTATCCTATGGAGCCCCGCAGGATGTGCTGTATCAAGCATGCACCGGGACGAAGGAAAGACGGGTGGACTTCCTGGTGGAGCTTGCAAGAGAGCTGGCTCACTCTCATGTAGCTGGGAAGAAGGCAAGAAAAGAACAGTTGCTTCGGACACAACCCTCCACACCGAGCCCTGGAAAAAGAGCCATGTGTCAGGTCAAACACAAATGCAAGAACAATCATGCCACTGTGCGATGTGTTCACTGCTACAGATACACATGTGGTAAATGCAGACTACAGATACCATGGCAGTGCCAGGATTGTGAGTGATTGCTGCAAATGTTGAAATGTACTCACTCACTTTTTCTTATTATTTGTAAATATGTGTACAAATGGTTGGTTTTTTTGTACTGTTTTTATCAATAAATCTCAGCAACAAAGGAAATACACCCACGTGTGTTGATTTCTCCCTAAGATGGCAAACTGAAACACAAGTTTCCTTGTGGCTCAGGAAACTAACCACTCCAAGTTGGTGACTTTTGGAGATTTAATTTCCTGGATGATTGAGAATGCATCAAGACGAACACAAAAGGAAGTTCACCGCTTTTAGCAGCTCCCCCCCAGACAAACAAAGAGGCAGTTGGCAGTTAGAAATCAGCAATCATTCACACACCCCCACTCCCCTCCAGAATTCTCAGGTAACAACCTAATTTACATATGAATGACTAGCCAATTTAGCTTCCACTTGGCTGAAGCTAAAGCCTAGCTAAAAGCCTACCAGCCATTTGGCAACTCAGCCCATCACACGTCCACGTCTCTCCTTGTTTCGTCTTTTATTATGAAAGGGTTGTGTTTCCATGTTCAGTGTGTTTCATGTTGCTTCCCCTGTGGTGTCAGGTTCATTTGTGTCAGCTGTGTTTCCACTTCCCTCCTTTCTCTTCTGTGTATTTAAGTCCGCTGTCTTCCTCTGGGCAGTGTTGGTGCGTTTTCCTCCGTTCACGTTATTCCGGGTTTCAGGTTATCTCCTGATTCTGTTTAGGTCCATGTTCATGTTCATGTTTTTTCATCAGAGTTTCTCGCATGCACCTCCTCGGATTCATGTTCATGTTTTTCTTGTCATAGTTGTCATAGTCATACCGAGTTATTCCCAGTGTAGGTTTTAGTTTTAGTTTCCGCCCCTGTTTGCTGGGCCTTGTTTTGTGTTCGTGTTTTTCAACCTAATAAATGGTTTGTTTTTTTGTTAAGATTCAGGTCCATCTCTCCCTTGTCTGCTTCCGGGTTCATATTGCAATCACATCAGCCACAGTGACAATAAACTTATTTTGATTTTTAACTTTCTTTATTTTTTCAACAATATTATGTATATATAAACATTTTGCATCTTACAATATAAAGCCTGGATCCTGCACATATTGCACTTTGAACTTGAACTGTGTTGTCTGTTTATTGGAGATTGTACTACTTGAATTCATTATCCTGGTGATATAACACATTAATTCTCCATTTGGAATCAATATAGTATATAATACAGTATCTGTCTATCCATCTATATAGCTATTGAATTGAACTGGAGTGAATGGAAGAGAATTAAATAATGGATTTCATGTTCATGTTTATCTATGTTGTAACAGTGACGACTTGAGACATCTGTTTGGCACTATATGAAGAGAATTAAATAAAATTTAAATAAAAATGATATTAACTGTATTTATACATTTTATATTTTTGGATGAGACACTGTCAGTGTGCTGTTATATAACTCAGGTATTTTTAAGGCCTGACTGGTGGCATTGGTGCCCATTGCTTTACTGTGCTGTTGGATGTGTATGTGGGCTATCCCTTGTACCTGACATTTGATTGGGCATCACTGTGTTGCTATGGTATGATCCTGGTAGTTGTTGTTAATAAAACAATAACAAATTCAAATTCAAACATTGCTGCATTCTTCTGTCACTGAGGATTCCAAACCTGCACTCAGTCTCCTCATTACTTTGGTATTGAACAGACAAACTTTGGAGCTCCTGCAAACTTTATTCACAAACTGCAAATATTTTACACAAATCTGCGACTGACAACAAGCACAGAGACTTCAAACAATCACTGAAGTAAGGACTGAAAGATTTACTTTAAAACAATAATGATTAAGACCTTTTTCGTGAGGTTGTTTTCCCTTGATTGCCAGCTGTTACTGTTTTATCTTCATATCTTTCATATTTGTCCACCTAAACAATGCTTTAATGATACAGTTTGAGAAGTTTGATATGAATTTATCCAACTGACTTGAAAATGAAACTGACAACTGTCCTGTAATCTTACACAGAGAAACCAAATCCTGCGTCTTTGCCTTGACAGACGCCTAAAATGGCTCGAGCTGTGGTAAGTTACCCTTCACTGTGTCTGTTTCTAAACATTAAATCGTGTGAATTTTTAAAGAAAAATCCAACAACAACAATAATAATATGTAACAGAGCAAAACGTCAGATGACTTAAATGTTCCTCTGCAACACAAAGTCAAAGTCTGCCTCCTCCACAGGCAAAGGAGAAGCTCCCACGCTCATCCAGTGCAGACCGTTGTGCTCTGGACAATGAAGTTCCCGCTTTCATGTTCCGACCTATCAGCGCACCTGCATGTGAGCTCCTAAGTCCACCACCTGCTGATGCCAGCTTTCAGTCGAAGGACACAGACAAGATCATGCATCCAGATTTGAAAAATGATCGTTCATCCCTGGATGATGACGTGACATTTTTCATGTGTCCTACTGATGTTCCTCTGCCTCCGAGACCTCCACCCACTGCAGAGTTAGGTCTCTGCAGAAAGCGCAGATATTCTACTGCTTTTTCTGTTAATGATGAAGAGGAACATTTGATGCCCAAACGCATGAGGCTGATGAGTTGGGATGTCTCTAAGTCTCCAGCTGCTGAGAAGGAGTATGTTTGCTTTACTTGTCCTGAAGACAAGAGGTCTGAGTTACCTCTCAGCTCCCTCCAAGGCCATCCACCATCACAGGTCAATAATAATGACACTGACCAGTGTACCATTCTGCTGCCTCCTGAAATCCCAGTGCCTCCACCCACTGCAGAGGTAGGTCTCTGCAGAAAGCGCAGATATTCTACTGCTTTTTCTGTGGAGGATGAAGAGGAACATTTGATGCCCAAACGCATGAGGCTGATGAGTTCTGATGTTCCAGTTTCTTCAAATCCTCCACCTGCTGATGCCAGCTTCCATGCAAAGGACACAGACAAGATCATTAATCCAGATTTGAAAAATGATCATGCATCCCTGGATGATGAAGTGACATTTTTCATGTGTCCTAGCGATGTTCCTCTGCCTCCGAGACCTCCACCCACTGCAGAGGTAGGTCTCTGCAGAAAGCGCAGATATTCTACTGCTTTTTCTGTTAATGATGAAGAGGAACATTTGATGCCCAAACGCATGAGGCTGATGAGTTGGGATGTCTCTAAGTCTCCAGCTGCTGAGAAGGAGTATGTTTGCTTTACGTGTCCTGAAGACAAGAGGTCTGAGTTACCTCTCAGCTCCCTCCAAGGCCATCCACCATCACAGGTCAATAATAATGACACTGACCAGTGTACCATTCTGCTGCCTCCTGAAATCCCAGTACCTCCAAGTCCTGCCCCTGTTGGAGTTCTAGAAACTGTTGATTTTGCTTTTGTTGATAATTAAATACATGTTTGTGGTAATAAATACATTTTTGAGCAAATACATGTTGAGATGATTTGGTTGCTTATGATGGTTATAATTATCCAAACAGTATTATTCCTAATAAGATCTTTACTTTTTATACTTATTTTCTCCATGACCTATTTCGATGTCTATTTTGAAGATCCACTCATATCATGACAGTATGCTTATTCTCAGTAGAGTGTATAGCCACATGTGAACAAATAATAAATTAAAGTCACTCATTAACAACTTACCACATACGCCGGAGCTGAATTCAAGATGTAAGCAGACGTTTCACAGATATCTTGGTTGTCTTTCCATTTCCTACACTAACAGTATCCTGAGAATTGGCTTATAGAGCTGATATAAAGGTGAAATTTGATGACTTAATCGAAGCATCATCAGCTTAAATGCAAATGAATCCACTGTACTTGAGGTAACCTAACACTGACCATGAACGCCACAATCACTGTGCGCCAGTCCAACACAGTGCTTTACTGTGAACTCACCACAGTACTGCAAACTAAAGTGTTTATCTTCCAGTCCAATCCAATCCATCTTTATTGAGAAAGCACTTTAAAAAACCCAGGACAAAACCAAAGTGCTGTACAGTAAATGAGTTAAGAACAATAGAATAAAACATAACAGTAAAAAAATAAAACACATAATACATAAAAAATGTAAACAGCCCTATATTTCAAAACAAGATAAAACAGCAAAAATAAACTAAAAAACTCAAACTAAAAACCAACATCTTACAAGGTGTCAAAGGTCAGGGTGAAGAGATGAGTTTTCAGGAGTGATTTAAGAACAGGCAGAGAAGAAGCCTGTCTAATCTCTAAAGGCAGATCGTGTCACAGTTTCAGAGATGCTGCAGCAAAAGCACGATGTCCTCTAAGTTTACGCTCAGTCCTGGGAACATTCAGGAACAGCTGATCAGCTGACCTGAGACAGCGGGTGGGTTTATAAGACTGTGGCAGCTCAGAGAGTTAAGATGCAGCTAGGTCATGGAGAGCTTTAAGAGACATTAATACCAAAAAGCTGCTAACATGATGTTGTATTTTATTTACATGTCTGTTTTAGCACTTTAACATTTGCATCTGTCTAACTGGCTAACCATGCAAGACTATTGTAAGCATTGCTCTGTAATAGTGCGACATTTTGGACCCCAGGAGGTCCTTCTGTATCTGCACGATGTTTGACCTGCAGTCTTTATAGCCGCCTATGTATATTCTTTTAAACCTTTTTATTGTTTTTAAATGATAGTTACGGACCAAATGTTAAACTATATAGTTGAATATATAGTTAAAGTGTTTCTCTAGATACAGAGAAAGGTTTTACATCAAAAGGTCATCTGTCTGCATATAAAACAGAAGCTTATCCTTTTCAGGGTCGCGGGGGGCGCTGGAGCCTATCCCAGCTGTCATAGGGCGAAAGGCGGGGTACACCCTGGACAGGTCGCCAGTCTGTCGCAGGGCTAACACATAGGGACAGACAACCATTCGCACTCACATTCACTCGCACATTCACACCTAGTGGCAATTTGGATTATCCAATTAATCTATCCCCACAAGCTGCATGTCTTTGCATGTTTGTGGAAATGTGCATTAAAATTAAAATAAAGATGCTGGTGTCTGACGTTACTGACTTCCCAATTGTGTGGCTTCTGGTGTGGCCTTCACAATTCAATTTTCAATTCAATTTTATTTGCACAGCGACAAATCACAACAATATAAAGTCACCTCAAGGCGCTTTATATTGTAAGGCAGACCCTACAATAATACATACAGAGAAAAAGCCCAACAATCATATGACTCCCTATGAGTGAGCAGTCTGGAGACAGTGGGAAGGAAAAACTCCCTTTTAACAGGAAGAAACCTCCAGCAGAACCAGGCTCAGGGAGGGGCGGGGCCATCTGCTGCGACTGGTTGGGATGAGAGAAGGAAGACAGGATAAAGACACGCTGTGGAAGAGAGACAGAGGTTAATAACAGGTATGATTCAATGCAGAGAGCTGCATTAACACACAGTGAGCGAGAAAGGTGACTGAAGGAGAAATACGCATTGCATCATGGGAATCCCTCAGCCACATACACCTGTTGCACTACACAACAAATACAAGCATGTCAGTTTTATTCATTTTATGCTCATCTTCGTACAAATTTTAAAGGTAATGCAGTCAAAACTTTGTAAGTATCTGAGTGATTGGATGAAGCGGTTTGATGACGTAACACGCTATTTTAGTTTAAAATGCTTATAATGTTATGATAAATGGTAGTTTTGTTGTTACTTTTACAATATTATCCATCCTTCAGCTTCAGCGAACATGACAGTTAGCAGTGTAATAATTCCTCTGTGATAAAGAAAAATTAGCTTGTTTTCTTTTTGTGTGGGAGCTCGCACAGTGTTTCAACTTTACAGCCTTTTAATATGAAAGTCCTGTCAGTACACTTCCTTTTTACATCATTTCACACTTGCCCCGTGAAGGGCAACAGTCTGACGTCTGCTTAGCCAGGAAAGCTTCAGCTTGTTTCTTTCCGCACATCTTCCTCTTCACTGTCGGTGGCTCACAGACATGTTAACAAGCATGGACGTATCAAAACTTTGCTTGATTTTGCTGTTACCACTAGCTGTGTCCCATGATGCTGAAGGTAATACAAGGAAACTATTTTCATTATGCATTATTAATATTTTTAAATTTATAACCTCCTTGCTTTTAGTTTAAACTAAACACATTATTATGGGATTAAAAAGATGGTTTAACATTCACAAAATATAGAAACTAAAGTCCTCTCTGACACAGGCTGAATCTTGTATTTACCGTATTTTGCTGTCCCTGTTTACAGAGACTGTTGTGAAGACAGTCAGGAGAGAACACGATGTCACTCGGATTTGCAACAAGGAAAGTCAGACTACTATTGTTTTGATTATCTGTAAGATCAAAAGACAGAGGGACACAGGAGGAGAGTGTCATCTGCTGTATCGACACGGAGAGAACGTTACTCAGGAATGTGACCCCAGGTTCTCAATAACAAAAGAAAATCAGACTGCCTTTCTGGAGCTGACCAGTTTAACACCAGCTGATAGTGGGAACTTCACCTGTGAGTGTACAAACACTGAAGGGACATATATTGTCCATATCAGTGTCACTGTGGAAGGTAAATGCATTTTGGTTTCTTTATCTGACACAGTTATTCAGCACTGTGTTAGCATTGTATTGACCTGCTTATGTGTTTTTTATTCTTGTAATTTGTTCATTTCTTTTCTTCTTATTTTCACTGACAGCAGTTTAAATACTCTCACTGACTCATTTATCAGGTACATCTTTGAACCGAGTTGGACCACCTTCAGCCATCAAACATGTCTTCATTTTTTGTGGCACAACAAGGCGCTAAAAACATTCCTCAAAGATTCTCAAGACATATTGAAATTACATCATCACACAGTTGCTGCAGATTCGTCAGCTGCTCTTACTTGAAGCAAACTTTCCGTTCCACCACATCCCAAAGGTGCTCTGCTGGATTGAGATCTGGTGACTGCGCAGGCCGTACATGATTTGAGCGCCGTGACATGGTGTGGTATCCTGCTGGAAGCAGCCATCAGACGATGGGTATTTTTTGGGCATAAAGACATGAATGTGGTCAGCAACAACCTTCAGGCAGGCTGTGGTGTTTAAATGATGCTCAGTGGTTACTACAGGGTCCAAAGTTTGCAAAGAAAATCCCCCACAGAGCATTACACCACCAGCAGTCTGAACTGTTAGAAATCAACTCATCGGGCAAGGCATCGTTTTTTTAGTCTTCTGTTGTCCAGACTTGCAAACTGTAGCCTCAGCTTGCTGTTGTTAGAGGACAGCAGTGATATCCAGTGTGGTCCGCTCTGCCTCAAGGTTTGATGTGTAAACAGCATTTTTACCCAGAGAATCACAGCTCACTGGATATTTTCTATTTTTCAGACCATTGTCTGTGAACAGAGATGATTGTGTGGGAAAATCCCAGCAGATCAGCAGTTTGTGAAGCACTGGGACCAGTAACATGTGCCATGTTGCTCTGTTTGAGCATTGATTTGCTGACATTTTATTATTTTATTAACCTTTATTTAACCAGGAAGATGAAGCTGACATGTGATTGACAAATGAAATGAACACTGAAATATTTGTGTTACACCCTGAACAAGTATACCTCATAAAGTGGCCAGTGAATGTATATAAGCAGCTGGACCAATTTCAGTTCATAGTAATATTCAGAAAAGATGCAAAATAAGAAGAAGACAAAAGAAAAGAGCACAGTGACAATATTTAAAGCTCTGTGGTTATAAAACTGGGGTTTCATTACTTCACTCAGAGTTTCAGTAGACGTAAACTGTGTTTGATTTGTGTTTTGATTTCCAGGAAATGAAAGTAAATGATTTTACTGACAAATGCATCTTTTCAATGATTTAGACACAAACGAGGCCCACACTTCAGCAGACAAATCTTTTTCCGTTTATCTGCCCGGTGTTGTGATCATCTTTATAACTGGAGTTATCGTGGGATTTATCTACTGGAGGAAAAGTAATGGGTGAGACTATTTTTGCTGCAGTAATTCAAAGATGATATAGATGTAGAGAAAGTAAAAGGAAACATCACATTTCAATAAATGAGAATTCGGTGTATGTTAAACATCATGTCTAGAATGAACACTTTTTATCCTTCCAAAAATAATTATCATTATTAAGAGAGAAGATAATATAAATGTAGATGTTCTTACTTGATTTTTCTCTGTTTGAATGTGAATAGTGTTACACTAATGCTGACATCCTTTCTTATCAACGTGGCTGCTTAAGGTCAGGAACATCTGGAGTGTCTGTACCTGAAAATCCCAACGGTTTGGTGAGCAATTTATTGCTACGATCTACAGCAGCTAGTTAAAAGTTTGCCAGTAAACATAAAACATGTACATTTATGTTTTAGGATGTTAACTACTTATATAGATAATTACAGATTAGTGTTATAATACTATTAGTGCCAACTTCAGTGTCCTTTATTTTGTGAAGAAGCTCTTACAGAAATGAGCAGAAACATTAAATAATCCAGGCAACAGATGGAGAGATTTAAAGATCAATAGAGTGTGTGGGTAGACCGGGTTGAACTTGATTAATACCTAAAATATTTCACTTTTCTAAAGGATGACGATGAGCCAGATCAGCCCTATACAAACCTTCAGCAGCCATCGAGTGATTCCTACCAGACTATCATCTCAGTGAACCATCAACTAGACAACAAGACACGCTCAGCAAGAAGCACAGGAACTGTGGGAGTGGATAATAAAGCTCTATGAAACATTTTAAAGTATATAAAACTTTAGGTGACATACTAATATAATAATATTCATATATTATAATAAACGTCCATCTTTTCACACTGGATAGTTGTTTCCCAGTAATGGAGACCATTCAGTCATAATACTCCAACTCAGGCTCTCAGATTTAATACAATACAAACACAATAAACTGTGGCAAACATGACTCTTTGTATCAGACTAGTTTTGTTTTTGAACAAACATCTCATCATAATTTGAACACAATGTCCATCCAGATAAACAGAGAGATCAGTCTGGCTTAAACAATGTTGGTGGTTTACCTTCTACTGTCCTTCCACTTTTATGCACTTCTATTTTAGACATAGTAAAAGTTTCAGTGTAGACACAAGAGGTGAAATAAGGAGGGTGCAAGTCTTCCTGCTTTCACTATAGTCTACCTCACACTGTCAGCCACAGTTACTTCCTCACCAGCATGACTGCACGGAAACTCTGCTTTCTCCTGCTTCTGCTTGTGGTTTTTAGCAGTGAAGGTAAATATATATAATTAAAAAAGAAAAGCTGTAAAGCCAGGTGTTTAAGAAGAAAGCTTTAGTTAGGTTAGTGAAATAATATATGTGATTGATTTTCCCACAACAACAAATATATAGAAACTATAATCCCGATTTTGTTTCATTTTAACTGGAACAATTTATAGAGACTCTTGTGAAGACAATTGGAAAGAAACCCGATTCCACTCAAATATGCAGCAAAACAACTCTGAATATTACTGTGATGATACTGTGTGAGATCAGCACAGAGAGGAGCCGAGGAGAACAGCGTCGTCTGCTCTATCGTTACGACCGAGGCTTTATTCATGGCTGTGACTCCAGGTTCACACTGATCAAAGAAAATGAGACTGTGTTTCTCCACCTGCTCAACTTAACATCTGAAGACAGTGGGAACTACACCTGTGAGTGTGGATTTCGTGGTGGATTGTATGTTCTCCATCTCAGTGTGACTGTGAGAGGTAAAAACATTTTCTATTTATACCCACACCGCAGATTCAAGGTGGATGTTTGGAACTGCGTTAACACTTTCTTTTCTGTCATACATGGTTTGAGGTCGTCATTCCCGCCTGCAGCGGATTAATGAAAGGTTTCAGTCAGGAGATGAACATCTGGAATGTTTTTAAGCTCTTCTTCTGGCTAATTTGTTTAAAATTTCATTATAAAACTGCTCCAATCACAACTTTGGTGTTATTTCATCAGTGAAATGTTTGAATGATGCAATTGTAACTCTAATGTAATGAAAAGATAAACATGTTTTCCACTTTAATATAACAGGCTAATGCAAATTTCGTGACTTTTCATGTTTTCAAAATGAAGTTTTTTTGTGTGTGTGGCAACATTCAACAGACGATGGAGATTCTTCTGGCATGAAGTTCATGGCTACAGTTCCCATCATTTCTGCTGCTGCTTCACTCATCAGTGTGGCTGTGATAACCTGTGGTTACAGCCTGAGGAGAAATCCTCGCAGGTGAAAACTTTTACTGACGCACTTAAACTCATGAAATGACCCTTTGAAATCACTTGAGCACATTACTGCATACAGCAGCCACTGTGGTGTTCAAAGTATCTCATAGGTTCTTTTCAAACACCACACATTAGTTGTAGACATAGCTAGTCTTGTTTTTGAGGTATTTTTCACCCCATGACCTCTGATGTTTTTATCCTAACAGAGAAAACAGATCAGGTCTAACTAACTTAACAGGATCTGAAACTCGCCAGATGTTTGTGAGTTTTCCATAGTTCTGTTTTACACTTAATTGTGCCGAGGCTGCAGTGCATTATGTCTGTTTTTAAGCTGCCCTTTAATTAAATGTAAATGACAGTGTAAATTGTTGTTTAGGACAAAGAGGACCGCTACATGAGCCTTCATCGGCAAAACATCGATGTCTACCAAACTATCTCCTCCGGTCGCCTTCATCATGATGCTGAGGCCACTGCATGTCACAGTCATGTACAATAATAATCAGAGATGGAGTTTTTACCCTGACTACGTGATCTATAAAACTATGATGCTAGACATGCTATCTATAAAAGACACTGACATTTTAACTTGCCAGCATCATGTGTACTGTTAGTTTGTTTTGCACTGAAAAAAGAGAAAAATATTAACGTCCAGTAAAACTTGTAATTATGTTGTGAATGAATTGCCTGAATTCATGGCTTTTAACACCATTTAATTTCTGTTTTTTATCTGGTTTGAACGTTGAAAATCCTGCCACTTGGCTCTGTGGCCTCTGCCACCATTATGGTTTTTGCTATACTGGTCCACTTGATAGTCATATTTGATGATGATTTTACTTTATTTTGAGTCATTAGAATCAGAACGGGGGTCAGGAAAGAAGAAAAAAGATAAGCTGGGGAGAAAGTTAACAGAAGAAGAGGGAAAAATAGAGAAGAAGAGAAATAGATGGAGAGGAAGAGAGAAAAAATACTGAAAATCTATTTCATCATCTGCTGAAAAACACAAGGAAAAACCAACACAGTGGGGAACCCACAGCAACAACCAATAATATGCAGTAAGTAGGCTAGTAAGTAGTAGTAAATAATAGATATTAAATGTTACTGAGCAGTAAATGGGCCCAGAGGGCCGAGACCTGAGGGCACCCCACCCGCAGCACAGGCCCAACAGAGCCAGGGGGCCGGGCCCCACCGAGCAGCCGCCCAGAGTGAGCCACTAAACACAGAGAACCACTAATGCACTGTGGGTGGGGGCACCAGCTACTGGCAGGAAGTGTGGTGGGGGGAAATAATACGTGACTATTTTTATGTGGAGTGGAATTAAACTGCCATAGAATATGCTTGTGGTGGATTTGACTCAACACAAGCGTATTGTCAAAGTGTTCTTTGGCATGCATCGAGACAGTTTCTCAGATACTGAAGTGACTTGAGCAGAGCCAGTTAAAGCCTACTGTGCTTGAGTGGGCAGCTCAAGTTTCCACGTGGAAGGTTTAGTGAGACAAAGACAGGAAGTTAAAGCTGCTGACTAATAATCTGCAGGTTCCTGATTTGAGTCTCTGTTAAGAGGATGGTGTCTCTGAGATAATTGCTTTTGTGCATCGATAAATAAACAGGGAAATAAATGAATAGAAAAAAGCATCCGAGCGGATGTGCACCGATGGTGTGCCCACTGGTCTTAAAGTGCCTTTGCGCCCCTTACCATTTATGGAGGTCCCATTTGGGCACATTGGCATGGACCTATAGTGTACATGGATATTGCTTTGTATTAGTTCTGGTATATTATACAACACAATAACATGATGCAGTGCTGCTGTGCACCATTTCTGCAAAGAGTGTGGTGCAAGCAAGGAAGATAAGATAACTCTTGCACAGTCATACCTAGTGCAATAATACAACAAAATTGGAAACTGTCCCACCATAACACAATCATTTAGATACAATATTGGACTTTGTTTACATGTAACTGCACAAATAGAATTTAGAAATGTAATTATTGACAAGAGTGAACAACCACTTATAATGTAATCTACAGCTGTGACCAAACAGCTAGATAGAGAATCAGAAGTGTTGTTTTCTACAAAGTTTGCTGTCTCAGTGAGAGTCATATGTCATATCATTTCAAACAGTGGCGATCCAGAAATGTTGTACAAACGAGTAAGACTAACTACAGACTTTAGCCAAAGTTGTTAAGTTAGCTAAAGAGTTGGGATTGTGTGTAAGGCATAAATAAACCTAAAATGCAATGTTTTGGACGTTCTTTGGCACATTTCCCTGCTGTAGGGGTCTCTGCAAGCATACGGAGCTCTGAGAGGGAACAAGATGACAACGAGGAATTCTACTGGAAACAGTCGATCATGTCTGTCAAAGCTGAATTCAGGGCAAACTAGGCTAAATTAGTGTTTTTAGCTAACAGCTACAGTAAGCATAAAAGTGACTGTTGGGCTATTATTTGTTAACAGGGGCGATTTTAGCCCATTTTTGGGTGCTTTGGTTCATTTTTGGGGTGCTTTGGTTCATTTTTGGGGTGCTTTGGTTCATTTTTGGGGTGCTTTGGTTCATTTTTGGGGTGCTTTGGTTCATTTTTGGGGGTGCTTCAGCACTCACTTACTTTTTTTTGACAATATTTCCTGTTTGTGTGACACACTACTAAAAATATAAAAGGCAGAACTTGGTTGAGAGGTAACATTTTAACAACAAAAGTATCCATAATATTTTTTAATATTTTGTAATAATTTATTTGTAATAATTTATTCTGTTTCAGGAGTGTTTTTATGCATCTGTATTATATTATACAAACACATTAAAAGTGAATCTCTGTCCAAAATATGCACTCAGTTTACTTCTTACTCACTGTGAGCATCATTCATTATTCTCCTCCAGTAATTAAGGTTAGGATATGTATTTTTTTTATTCCAATCCATTCTTCTTTGGCAGCATTTAAATAACCTTGATCAGAATTGATGGTTTTGTTACAGACTTTTCAAAAAAGTGTTTTGCTTTTCTTTCACAAATGTGGGATTAAATTGTTAAAAAGTACAAAACAGTGATGGCATGTTTTGTGACGAGGACCCAGGCACAGAGAGACTTGATGGATTTAAGAATCTTTTGATTTAATAAAGAAATTTGCAGACTTGCACAGAGATGGTAAAATTATGATGACTGATAAAGGAGGCGAAGACAACAGACGATGAGGACAGGGAGGATGCAGGGACAGAGACGGGGAAGAAGTCTCATTGTGACGAGTAAAGTGTATCTTGGCTGGCTGGGCAGCTCTCTGGGTGCTCAGCCCCCCGAAGCTCTGATCCTAGAATCCTCCCTGAATTGTGTTAATACAGTATGTCAAAATGAAAGCATAACTGTACAGGGTGGGCCAGTTATATGGATACACCGTAATAACATGGGAATGGTTGGTGATGTTAAAGTCCTGTTTGTGGCACATTAGTATATGTGAGGGGGCAAACTCCTCAAGTTCGGTGGTGACCATGGTGACCATTTAGAAGTCGGCCATCTGATACCAAATGATACCAAACAAGGCAAAGTAAATAATTTTTAAAGGTAAATGTAGAGGAAACATCAAACGTTGTCACGGCTGGGGCAGCAGTCGTGTGGTGGAGTGAATGAGGACCAAGATGCAGACGGCGGTGGAGATGCGAGTGGAGATTTATTTACAGTGAAAATAACAAAGGTGAGGGAAGAAGTGAACATCAACCTAAACTGGGAAGAACTAACAGACAAAGCAGAAAACATGAGGGCAGCAGGGAAACACAGAGATGACACGAAGAAGGAAGAGAGACGTGGAGAAACACCGATGGACACGGAGACTTTTCACCTGTTCCTTTTGTTTGAAGTGGCCGAACTTGGCCACAGTAGGACGTGGTCTCCCGGTCGCAGCCCGCATGGGGCCGATGCGATGCACTCTATCAAAGGCCATGTTCTTCACCGTGTCCTCCAGCAGCTTCAGGTGGGTTTTGATGAAGGTTTTGCACTCTGAGCCTTCTTCATCACAAGATCCTGGAAGCACTGATCAATGTAATCTTGGAGAGCCTCTAAACTCTCCCCGTTGTTCTCCAGGGTTTTGGAGATGATTTAAACAAATATTGTTAGTTAGAAGACTATTGATAAGTGTATTTGGTAATACTGAAGCTTAAAGGAATTTGTTCAATTCTAAACTACCATTCGCTTTAATTTTCCGCCAAAATCTCCGCGTCTGACGTCAGTTACAACATGAGTCGCTTACCTCTGTCACTCTGAAGTCACATTGAGTTTTCCTCACTGACTGTTTTAGACAGGATTGTGGGAGCAACACAAAAAGCAGCTTCAGCTGGAAACACACAGTTTAGTGTCTTTGCTGCTCGCTTTAAGTCACAATAAACAGGAAACTCATTGTGTCTCATGTCAGAATCACTCATATACAGGACAGGAAGAGGCGGAGCTTATTTCCTGCAGGGAGCGGTTAGCAGTCTGTGTCTTTCTCATTTCTGACTCCTAAAGAGCTGAAAAACACAGGCTGTTATTGGCTGGCTGACACTGGGATTAATGTCCTTGAAGCCAGCAGTCTTTAATGTCCAGGTTCAGAACGGGCAGGTGAAAAACAGTCCTTTATGTCCTCTGATGTTCAATAAACTGTCCTGATTACTGAGGGAGCAGAGAAAGTGTCTCCATCACTCACCACAGCTGGATGCTCTGAAATCCTGGAATCCAGCTGTGGAGAGGAGCGCCGGCGGCGTGGACGCAGTTTAGTAATCAGGGAACGGGAGACAGGAGGGAAACACAGCTGGGACCAATTACACACACGAGACAGGAAACAGTAACACAGGACTGTCAAAGTAAAACAGGAAATATAACACAGAGTCCAAAGTAAGGAGACGTGGGACACAGTGAAGACACAGAAACAGAAACCAGAACTATAATCACAAAACAAACTCAGAAACATAAAGAGTGAATCAGCTGATTCAGTGTTTGTGACAAAAACATGGATCCTGGTTAATAACTTTTATTTGTTTGTTTCTGTATTATTTTGTGTATCGTTCTTATGAGCTGTTGTTTTTTCAGTGAAATATTATTTCATTGTTTTAAGCTTTTTGTTGACTTTGAAGTGCTTAAGTTGATATTTTTGAACATTTAATTTGTTCGATTATTGTCGAGTCGATAAAACTGTCAAACGCACAGCTGCTTCCAGCACGGCCGGAGGAGAGGTGGCCGAGCAGACGCACAACACACACAGCTCACAGGTTTGCATTTCTAGATATTGCAGATGTTGCAGAAATTGAGAGTAAAGAACTCAGAGATCCAGCGCTGTCTCCTGCCCCTTATTTATACACCACAACACAACGACAGGCGTAACTCACACAAACGGGTAACATGAGGCTCAGATGCTTTGGACGTGTTCACATATACTGGACACAGAATGATGAAGATGGAGCTGCAGGAAGAAGGAAAAGAGGAAAAACACAGAAAAGATTCACAGATGTGGTGAAAAAGGACACGACAGCTTCTGTTTGTTAGTTTGGTTTTTCTTTATTTGGTAAAGATTCAGAAATAAAGAGAAGATCACATGTTTGAATATTATATTAACGTTCTGTAATTACAACAAGTTGTAAAATCTTTCCAGAGTCAGACAGAGACTGTGCAGAGACTGTAGAAGGACAGAGCAGCAGCAGAGCAGTCCAGATACACTGATGATCCTCTGTCAGATCCAGAGGGACACACAGGGCTGATGCTGGACTCTACATTGTGTCTGACAGTGGAGCTGTTCTCAGAGCAGTTCACTCTGCAGCACTGACAGTCATCTGCACTTCATTCCTCTGTCAGTCACTGCTGGATGAAGCTCTCCTCTCCACCTCCCAGTAACATGGCCCAGTCAGAGCGTCTCTACTAGAGATGGCACGATACCACTTTTTTATGTCCGATACCGATACCGATATTATAAATTTGGATATCTGCCGATACCGATATGAATCCAATATAGTGTTTTTTAATCAACAAAACTGTTTTTTAAATATCTTGCTGCATTTTGTATAAGTTCATACTCAAGTTTAAAACAACAACTACACTAAAGCTATTCTGTTATACCTGTATACATAAAAAATATTTCATAGTTCAGCAATACTGATCAATCTAATAAACATAAACCTACACCATCCTCCCTATTCTGGTATTTTAAAGAGTACTTAGCGTAAATATTAAGCAACCTAACTAATAGGGTTCCAACTCCCAGCAACAACAAAAATAAATAAATAAAAAATAGGGAACCACCCCTCACGCGCCACCTCATGATGCTTAATCAACGTAATCAACCTTAATTTGATGCAGTGTGAAAAAAAATGCACAGAAATCAATTATTTTTCAAGAAATATTAAATAGATTCAACATCTTTCTTCAACAAAATTGCAGACTGCACAGATGGTACCTTCCCAAAGGAAAAAGTACTATAGCTTACTAGGGTATATATATTAGACTTAATAGTCACTATATACAGTAATGGACTTCTATTTATTTTGCATCAAATTAAAACTTTGGGTGTCAGATAATTATTTATTAAAAGCTCGACATTTTAAATGAGAATAAGAAAGAAAAGTATGTCTTTGTGCCCCCTTTTCCCTGTTAATGCCCTATCGGCCCCCCTGGCTAAACTTTGCTAGATCCGCCCCTGCACAGTTACCAGCCGTCAGCTGTAGAAAAAGATCCTGGTGTAGAAATTAATATTAAATAAATTCTAACAACAGCTTATCAAGCTTAAACGTTCTGCTGTTGTTCAGCCGCTGGTTTCCTCTTTCTGGCGCAAAGTGGACCAAAAACAAACAAGTGAGGCGGACTCGCGACAGAAAAGCCGATCAGCTGATCATTTAAGCAGTTTCATGATTGAAGTAGCAGCGAGAGCGAGAGGCAGTCGCTCGTTAAGCTTAACGCAGGAATGCTTTACAAACATTCAGAGATGGACTTACACACTTGCTTTACTTCTCTCGGGGATAACTTTGTCGGAGATGAAATGCCGGGTTGCTAGCGAAGCTCCAAATGCTATCCAGACCACCGACAGGTCCTACATGCCACAGCCGCTCTATCACGTGATGCATACTGCTCCGACTGCTAACGTTCTGAGGTGAGTTACGGCGTGTTGCAAGTTTTGCGAGGTGCTTTCATGATATTTAATGGATCGGATTACATTTTTTATTTTTCTCCGATATCCGATCCAGTAATTTAGGTCAGTATCGGACCGATACCGATACGTAATATCGGATCAGTCCATCTCTAGTCTCTACACACAAGCTGCTGCTGCTTCAACCTCTCTGGATCATCAGGACACAGCTGCTCCTCTCTCAGCACACACACCGTCCTGTTTACCATCATCACCTCCACCTGCAGAGAGAAGGAGGAAGAGCAGAGGAGATAAACGAGTGTTTCCAGAGACTCTTCATCAGCTGTCAGTCAGTGATGCAGCACATCCAGTATAAAGAGCAGCAGGGACGTCAGTGCTGGGACTGTACTAGGACTCATTGTTGCTTCACTTTTTCTAATCTTTGGATTTTTATTGAAGTTGCTGAAAATGTTTTTCCCTCCTAGTTTGAGTTTGGACTTTCATTCATTAGAAGAACCTTGGTGTGTCCACTCTGAGCTCTGTAGGAACCCCAACAACAAGCCCAACAATCCAGATGGACGGTTCCAGCTGTTAACTGGAGGAATTCCATCCAAACATCTGCTCTCACTAAATTCTTCCTCACCTACAGACTGTGTTCTTCACTGCTTTAAACTTGGAAATCAATGCAGTCATTGGTCTGCGTGCTGCTTTGTTCAGAGAGCTGATTGGCTGTTGACAGTGTTTGATCAGAGCGTGTCAGCCGTTACTATGGTGACCATAAAGGTGAGAAACAGGAAGTGTTTGTGTCCAATCCTGAAGCCTGTCACCGTTCTCCTCTCACAGCTTCACTGAGAAGCTGCAGCTTTACAGGAAACACTGGATCTTTGTTTCATACTGACTGTGTTTAGTACAATACTGCTGACAGCACCACCCACTCACTCCATCACTCTACTGACCTCAGAGTCTCCAGTCTGTAGTCTGGACTCTTCTTAAGATCAGACAGCTGCTTCACATCTGGATCCTGCAGGTTGTTCCAGCTCAACTCCAGCTGTCTCAGATGGGAGGGGTTGGACTTCAGTGCTGCTGCCAGATAATCACAGCTGATCTTTGACAAACCACATCTCTTCAATCTGTATAAAGAATGAAAGATGTAAGTTTATTAGACAAAGTGCTTGAAATCATTCAGTGTTTCATCATCTGTTCAGAGCTGAAGAAGGTTCAGAATGTAGAAGTTTAGAAAATGGAAACTCCAAACAGCTGAAGCCAACAGGAAGCAGCTTCAAACAGGAAACTGTGCAGAGTTTCAGACTATATGTCCTGATGCAGCCAGTTGGATTTTGGAGATTTGAATCTCTGTTCTGTGACTAAGTCCTTGAATCATTTCTTCCAGTTGGTCCAACAAGACAGACTAAGTATTGGACATGTGTTGTGGCTCCATCAGGGGAGCTTCTAAATGTGATGTGATGGCCCCTCTGGGTCTGTCAGGTCACAGCACTGAAGAGAGCTCAAACTGGGCACACAGCTGTTCCAGTCTGGACCAAAGACTCTATACTGGGACTGAGGGACTGCTTTGACTGCACCCACTGGGACTTTTGAAAGGCTCATGTTCTCACTTAGATCATCGATTTCTACTGACATTTCTTTCTGGGAAAAATGGGGATTACTTTGGAAACAGGAAGTATTTTCCCCAATAAGCAGCCCTGGATTAGTAAATCACTCCAACATGTTCTCAGGCAGAAGAAGCTGTCTTGTTATGAGGGAGAGAAGAAAAAGATTGAGGCACAGAAACCTGTTGAAAGAGAGATAAAGCAGCTAAAATCAGGTGTAAAAGTAAAGCAGAGGATGAGCTGAATAAAGGACACTCAAGGCTGGCTTGGAAAGGAATGAAGTCCATGGTGGGGATGCAGAACAAGGAGCAAAGATGAATGTGATGCTGAATCAGCAGAAGACTTGGACTCATTTGATTCCAGCTTTGATATCATTGATTTCAATGAAGAGCTTTGTGATTGTAGCAAAGGGCTGGTAGCTCTGAGAGTCCCACTGATGAGGTGTTTGTGTGGAAATCTCTTAGTGGGACCAAAGAGAGAAAAAGCCCTGGTCCTGATGCTGTGGGAGGGAAATGATTGAAGTGTGCTGTGAGGAAGTGACTGGGAGATTTTCACACATTTTCCAGTCCTCCTTGGAACAACAGGAAGTTCCCAGCATATGGAAACAAAGGTTAAGTGTCCTATGGCACTCAGTGATGATGGTGCTGTGGCCCCACCACCTCCACCTCTTTGTAAAGGAACTAACTGTAATCTGAAGCTTCAAATGGAACTAAGACTTCCTCCACTAGGTGGCAGTGTCTGATGAGAAAGTGTTAGTGGAGCTGGCCTGGAGTCAGAAACAGGAAGATGCAGGATTTGGGCTGAAATGGGCAAAAGTGGTTAGCACTAGTGCCTTAGAGCAAGAAGGTTGTAGGTTGAAGCTTGTTGGTCAGCTGGGCCTTTCTGTGGAGGTTGGATGTTCTCCCACAGTCCAATGAAATGCTGCTTAGGTTCATTGGTGCTTCTACATTGGCTGTAGGTGTGGATGTGAGGGAGTGCTTCTCTGTCGCTCTCTGTTGGCCCTGTGATGGACTGCTCACCTGTGCAGGTGGACCACGCCTCTTGCCCTATGACAGCTAGGGCACAGGCTGCAGCCCTGTGAGCCTAAGCTGAATAAACAGTTAGCAAAAATGATCCATAGATGGCCTGAAATCCCCCAGTTAGCAGTTTGGTAGATAGCTATGACATGCTAATCCCATCCAGCAGCTGTATTCTACCTGTAAGCTGATCCCTGCTGAGCCAAAGCACTTTTTCATATACAAATTACAACCTTTAATAGAAACCTATTGGTCAGCATCTTATTAGCCTGCTGTTAGCTTCATTCCACAGAAAACTGAGAGAAACTAACAGAGTTGATAAAGAATAAAGAGAAATGTGCTGATTTAAAGCCTTTGAAGTGATTCAGATGATCTCTGTCCACTTCTGTCCACTCATTCATTCATGTAAGCTTTCTAATGCAGCTTTGATCTTCACAGTCTGCTTGATGAAACTCATTCTAACCCTGAATGTCAGAGTGTTCCTGCTTCTCTTTCCCACCATTCATGCTGGCAGTGGAGGAGATTTGGATGTTGGACTGTGTTTTGGATGATGTGTGTATGTTTGTGTTGGACTGCTGTCTGTAAAGCAAACGCACATTTTGCTTTGGATTTCAGTGTCAGACAGACTTTAAGGTGCAATGAAGAGTTTGAGAGTTTCACAGTGAATTTTCCACTGGAGGATTTTTCTTCTTCTTTGAAGGTTTGAAATGTGAACATTGTTCTGCTGCAGTCAATGGACTAAACCAGAGAAGAAGAAAACAGACTTTACCATGAAGATCCTCAGTGTGGATCAGTATAATATCAGCCTGATGTCTGCAGTTTAGTGTCAGCACAACTTTCACATCATATTCATCTCAGCACAACTAAAACATGCTGACTGACCCCAGAGTTTCAAGTTTACATCCTGGACTCTCCAGGACACCACACAGATGCTTCACTCCTGGATCCTGCAGGTTGTAGTTGTCGCTCAGCACCAGCACTCTCAGATGGGAGGGGTTGGACTTCAGTGCTGCTGCCAGATAATCACAGCTGATCTCTGACAAATCACAGCTCTCCAATCTGTATAAAGAATGAAAGATGTAAGTTTATTAGACAAAGAGCTTGAAATCATTCAGTGTTTCATCATCTGTTCAGAGCTGAAGAAGGTTCAGAATGTAGAAGTTTAGAAAATGGAAACTCCAAACAGCTGAAGCCAACAGGAAGCAGCTTCAAACAAACACAACAAGAGAAAAAACTCTGAATGTTTCACATTAAAGTCGTACATTTCTCATAAAAACAGGACAAAGACTTGAAAAAGTCGTGTTTTTCCTTCCAGGAACCACATGGCTTCACTTTTAAAGGTGAAGTGTGACAGAAATGGACATATTGAAATCAATGATATCAAAGCTGGAATCAAATGAGTCCAAGTCTTCTGCTGATTCAGCATCACATTCATCTTTGCTCCTTGTTCTGCATCCCCACCATAAATATAAAGAGGCAAAACTCACATTTTCCAAAATCCTCTTTAAGCTTCGACAATAAAGGAAGATAGTTTTATACAAGTCTTTGTGGTTTTCTTGTCACCCAGATGCCCGAGTACTTAAACTTGTTATAGCTGGGTTTAAAAGGGGCTAAAATACACAAAACTCCCCAGTTGTCGTACAGATAGACTTTTCCTCGCTCTTCCCAAAATTCACTTTATATCCAGAAATTGTCCCAAATTCCTTAAGTATGCATTAAGGTGACCTTGAGGCTCTTAAAGGCGCCTATAAATAAAACGTATTATTATTATTATTATTGTAAGTCTATCCAAAAGTTTGCGGAGGCTGTTCGATGGGTTGGAAATAAATAAAATCATGTCGTTGGCATAAAGAGAGACTTCATGTTCGATACCCCCTCGATGTTTTCCCTCAACACCAACACATTGTCTCAGAGCAACAGCTAGCGGTTCAATGGCAAAAAGGAGACAGAGGGCATCCCTGTCCTGGAGGGCAGATTATTGTTAGTCCGGACGGCTGTTAGAGGGGAGCAATACAATACTTTTATCCAAGATACAAAATTAAAGACACATTTTTTAAGCGTATAAAAAAAAATCCCATCTCACCCGATCCAACGCCTTTTCTGTGTCAAGCCAAATTACAGTTTCCAATGTATCACCTTTAACATGGGTATAAATGATATTTAATAGAGCTCTAATGTTCAAAAAAGAGTGCCTAATAAAGCCCGTCTGGTGAAATAATGGAGGACAAATACTTGTGTAAGCGACGGGCCAACACTTGAGCCAGGATCTTGGTGTCTGTGTTGAACAAAGATATTAAACGACATGAACGACAATCTAAATGGTCTTTTTCCTGTTTTACAATTAAACACATCACTGCTTGATGCATTGTTGGAGGCAACGACTGTGAGAGGAAGGATTCTTCAAAAGTTGATTTTAACAGTGAATTCAGTCGGTCAGAAAACTTTATGAAAAAATCAGATGGATACCCGTCGGGGCAGCAGATTTTCCAGACTGCATGCTCCGTACGGCCGTTTCAATTCCAACATTAGAGACAGGTTCCTCCAGACTAGCGATCGCATCTTCTCCCAAGGAGGGAATATCAAACACCTTATTGAAATCATTGTGGATCTCAAGGATAGTTTGGTTGTCTGTAGACCTTATTCCCTGGTCATTGTAGATCTCAAGGATAGTTGGTTAGCTGTTCTTAGTCGTAGCTGGTGAGCTGATAACTCGCCTGTTTTTTCTCCATGTTCATAAGCGTAGCTGCAACTTTGACTCAGCCTGTTTTGTAGATATGAGATTGTATTCAGTTTGTCATTGTAACCGCTGTGTATATAATACAGGCTCAGGAGAGTGGCTGTACACAGCATGTAGTTTAGTGTCACGGTGGCAGTAGCTGTCCGTATGGAGAGTGTGTGGAGGACTCAGGCGCAGACATGAAACTGAGTTTTGAACGAAAAGCGAGCCTTTATTTCGGCTGAAGACATCAAACAAGGCAGAATCACAGTGAAGAGAACTAAACTGGGGAACTAATACTATAATAAATCATGAAGACACAGAAAGCTATGGCTAAGAATACAAAAGACTGGGCATGAAAATATGGAGGGTGGGAACACAGATGACGCAACACAGAGACATGAAACACAGAGACTAAATACACATGAGGGATGATCAAGTTCCAAACATTAAAACTGTCAAAGCTGCAGGGGGGATTGGCTGTTCCAAACCTGAAATATTATTTCTGGGCAGCTCAGATGAGACCCCTGACTGTATGGGTGCGGGATTTGTCTTAAACTCAGTGGCTAAACATTGAGAAGACAATGTGCGAAAGATCATTGGAATCCCTGCTTTTTTCTAACATTTCAATTAAAAATGTGCATATGGGGGAACGGACGAGGGTCACACTAAAGATTTGGCGTAGAATCAAACAATCATTTGGTCTTCCAAAAGAAATTTCAATGTTATCAAGCCTCTCCTCCCTGCAGGGTTTTTCTCCTATTGTGGAAGACTCTGGCTTCAGAGCATGGTCACATAGCGGGCTTCATAAACTTTGTCATGTTGTGAGGAATGGGCACCTGAGCTCATTTGAACAGTTGAGGTCAGTTTCGGCTTCCTTCTTCTGACTTTTTTAGATTTCTGCAGCTAAGAAGCTTTTTGACAAAACATAAAGAATGGAGGCAAGTTTTGGAGCCCTCACCCATTGAGGAAATATTTCTAAAAATATTTCAAAGTAATTCCTCCCCAAAATTAATCAGTCATTTTTATAACGCATTTATGAGTTTCAATACAAATGCAACTTTGGATATTAAGGCAAGGTGGGAAGCTGAGACTGGCACTCAAATCTCAGAGGACACCTGGGAAGAGGTGTTCGGTGAAGCCCATCTGGTGACTAATTCTGGGCTGTGGAGAGAATTTAAATGGAAGGTGGTCATGAGATATTTTAGAACCCCAGAGATAATTGCCAAAATGAAGCCTACAAATCCTGACACCTGCTGGCGAAATTGTGGTACTTCTTTAGGAACCCACTCACATATATTCTGGTCATGCCCAAAAATCTGCTCACTTTGGAATGACATATTTAAAGTCCTCAGTACAGTTTTCCAACAACCATTAACAAAAGACCAACAGTTAGTCATTTTAGGAGTCTTACCAAAGGGTTTTGCGGGAAACAATAAAATGTATCTCTTAAGAATCTTACAGCAGCACTAAAGTGTATCACTATTAAATGGCTGAATCTTGACCCACCTTCATATAATATGTGGATTGATAAAGCAAGAGAAATTTACCAGATGGAGGAAATAACATCTGCTCTGCAGATTCAGAGAGAATTGTTTACTGAGCGTTGGCGACCCATACATGCTTTACTGTTTCAATAATTTAGCATAGGTCTGTTTCGTTTTGTCCATTTACGGCTAAGTTTGTCACAAGTTATTTAATATTACATAAAGTTTTTGTTTTGTTTTCTTTTTGTTATGTTGTTGTCTGTTTGTTTGTTTGCTTGCTTGGGTTTTGTTTTGCTTCCCAGTTTTGTTTTGTGCTTCCTAATTGCAGTTCTTATTTTAACCTACATTTCTGCATTGCAGTTCCTGTAACTGTCCTACTTGTGAACATTGACAAGTACAAGTTGCAATGTTGTAAATTATAATAAAAATTGAGTTAAAAAAAAAGAATATTAAAGTCGTACATTTCTCATAAAAACAGGACAAAGACTTGAAAAAGTCGTGTTTTTCCTTCCAGGAACCACATGGCTTCACTTTTAAAGGTGAAGTGTGACAGAAATGGACATATTTGAAGTCCAACACCTTTTTCCAGTCACATTATTAAAGCAGACAAACTACAAGCTCATTTTGACAAACTGAGGCTCAAACTGAGCCACAGCTGAACCAGCATCCCTGTACAGCAGACACTTACAGCGCTTGGCTGCTTCCATTGAACCCTCTGCACAGAGCTTCAGTTTCCTCTTCTGGTCCCAAAGTGCAGAACAACAAGGTTTCAAACAGCTTCGTTCCAGCAGCATCAGCCACAGACATGCATAGAGAATCCTTTGGTTGTGTTGTGCGTTTGCATATCTGCTGTCTGTGCTGCTTTGTGAGGATGGATCATCTCCTGCAGCTCCAGATAAACAAGCTGGACCTGAACCTGGTAGCTTCACTTAGAAGACACTTGTGACGGGAACGTGTGAGAAGTTTTGTGCAGACAAGTGTGGATTTAGAGTGTGGGACGAGCTCTCCACAGTCTTTGTGGAGATCCACATTCTGCATACTGCCTGTGAGAAGCTGCAGACATTTGTCCTCCAAATCCACTGAGCAGCTGCTCGTGGTGGTATTAGCTTCATGTGTGCGTGTTAGCATGAAGCCTCGGTCACACTCTGCTGTGGACACGGTCACGGACAGCTGGACGCCTGATGGACGAGTCGTCCGTCCTGTTAAACTTCTTTGAGCATGAGAAGAGCATGAGAAGCTCAGTGGACACTGTTCAGGGTTTTAACTCTCGCTTTCACTTCAGCTTCACCAACAACAGCACAAGCAGAGCAGCCCACTGCCTGCATGGCTGGGACAGCGCCCCCTGGTGACTGTAAACCACTACAACATGTAGACGGCCGTCTGCAGGCTGGATGTAGCACCACCGCAGAGACGTGCTGCAGCTCTGTTTAGTTACCCAGCTGACAGCAGAGGCTGTAGTTTACTGTTACCAACATGGAAAACTGAAGCTTCACCAGCTGGAGCTACAGAGCTGGAGAACAAAGGAGACTGAGAGGCCAGAATGATGTGGGAGGAAACATCAAGAGCCTGTTTGAAAGGAGACACATGTGGATGCTGTGCCAGTCTGTGGTCTGTCAGAAGTCAGCTGAGTCACACTGCAAGAAGCTGCAGAATCTCAGAGGAGGAGATTTGGAAGTGTTTGTGGGACAAACTGGACTCAAAGAAAGAAGATGTTTGTGAAGTCTTTGGTGGAGGTGAGCAGTGTGAAGCAGAACACATGCAGATGAATCAGGAGGTCAGCATCAGTGTCTCCTTGTGGTGGACGGTAAAAGAATCAGAGCCAACGCTCCCGTCCACCCTCGGCATGAAGCAGTGCTGTTTCTGAAACAGGAGGACAAGTCCAGAGAAGACAGAGGAAGCAAAGATGAGGGTGGGACAGGACAGCAAGACTTCCTTCAGACCTGCAGCTCCATCACACTGCTGTAGCTCCTCTTCATCACACATGTACCTGCAGCCTGTCTTCAAGTCCAGGAGTCACCTCCACACAGTGTAGAAGCCTCCTGTGCAGACCATGGAGTCCAGCCTCTGTCAGGGAAGTTGGCACTAAAGCCTGAAAGACTTCAATCTGTCTCTGCTCCACCCGAGAAAGACCAGCACCGTACTTGTTGTGCATTCAAGGAGGGAACATCAGCGCTGCATCGTGGGAACAACACCGCAGGAACAAAGACACAGCACGGCCGATGAAGGACGAGGACAAAGGAAAGGTGAGTGAGAAGACCCTGGTGGTGTGGACGGACCTGCAGGGGCTCCAAGACTGAGGAGCAGAGACGTCCATGTACCAGCTGAGGATGCTGCAGTGATCCAGGGAGCTCGGTCCAATCTGAGGCCGTGTGAACTACGTGGACCACAGTTTCTTCACAGACTTCAGCCACGTGAACATCTGGAGATCCAACAGTGCACGAGCTGTGAGCCATCAGCTGTTTCTCTCATCAGCTGCTGTAATGAGAGCTGCTGGAATCATCTCGAGCAGCAGGAAATCACTGATGTTGTTTCTAAACAAAGATATGGGACTGAGCTCCGCTGAGCTCCTTCTACTTTCATCCAGATAGAAACTGCTACAGTCTGCTGATTATTGCTTTGCCTCCATCACACGAGCTCTTTATCCTGTTCTTCACTCTCATTGGTTCTTTGTCTGCTTGTTTTTACAACAGTAGTCTTCTGATTGGTCAAAGAAGACAATCAGCTGTGACTAAATGTAGCTCCTACAGCAGTGATGGGAATAACTACTGAAGCTAATCCAGTATCAAAGCTCAGGAATCAGCAGCTCCCACCTCGTTTTCTTTCAACAACTATTTTTAGCTGCTGTGTTTTTGTGTTTCTGCAGACCTCAGACATCCTGCTGCTCTGGACAACTTTTTCATTCTTTTGTATCATTATTTTGCTTTTCTTTTATTATTATGTTATATGTATTAATATGTGAAACACTTATTCTTTGTGTTTTTGCTTTGCTCCTGTCAAACTGCTTTAATAAAATCTGCTGCAGTCTAAACTGTGGACGTTCCCTTTTTAAGCCTTTGTGAAACAATAAAGGTTTAAATCTGAGTATTCATCTATGTTAGTGTTTAATGGGTCTAATAGGTTGCTTTGGCCTTTCCCAGTAATATCTTCCCTTGCAGTCTGTGGTCCAGGCTTCTAAAACCATCCCAGGTTAACAAGAACTACAATCTAGAGGAGAGCTGCCATAACAGGTGTGACTGATGAGATCTGACCTGCAAGGTTACTCAGGTTTGTTTGTATCAGGACAAGCAGGGAAGCCGCCTGGACGTCAAAGTAGTTAGAGCTGGGCGAGTGTCCTCACCCACATCGGCTTCACAACTCTGCATCATCTACTGAGTAAGACTCAGAGCATCAGAGATTAGAAGGTCTACAAAGAGCTGAACCAGACTTCCTGTATAAAGGTTTTAGTTCCACAGATCGACAGTGTCAGCACAACTAAAACGTGGAGACTGACCTCAGAGTTTCAATTTGATGTTGTGGATTCTCCAGAAGAACACACAGCTGCTTCACTCCTGAATCCTGCAGCTTGTGGTCTCTCAGGTCCACCACTCTGGGATACGAAGGGTTGAGCTTCAGCACTGCTTCCAGATAATCACAGCTGATCTCTGACAAATCACAGCCCCTCAATCTGTATAAAGAATGAAAGATGTAAGTTTATTAGACAAAGTGCTTGAAATCATTCAGTGTTTCATCATCTGTTCAGAGCTGAAGAAGGTTCAGAATGTAGAAGTTTAGAAAATGGAAACTCCAAACAGCTGAAGCCAACAGGAAGCAGCTTCAAACAAACACAACAAGAGAAAAAACTCTGAATGTTTCACATTAAAGTCGAACATTTCTAACAAGAGTATTTTAAAGACAGCGTCACTGATGATCATCTTCTGCCCAGTAAAACTTTGGTTTTCCACATGTGAGTGTTAATGATGCACAAAGACTGTGAGTGCAAAGAGGGAGCGAGGAGGATGACAGAGAGATGGTACAGGAGCATCAAGAACCCGGCGAGGAAATGAGCAGAAGGACTTTGGAGCCTGTTGGATTGAAGCTTTCACAGAGACGTGTTTGACTGGACACCACCAGGACAGACTTTTAATCCCAGGATTTGGATGAGCTTTCTGTCTTTATGGTCACAAATGATGCTGTAACTCTGTGAATGTCCTGGAACTGTCAGCAGTGTGGTTACGTCCTTTTGACCTGAGTTTCCACAGCTCTTATAACAGCAGTGTACATTCAGACTGAGACACGCTTCAGTCTGTATGGACCTGTTTCTGTAGCTGCCACCATCATACTACATGTTTGTACATCAGCTTATCAAATCCTGTCTGCTGTCTTCATTTATTACTCTTCACCTGCTTCACTGTCACTGTGTCGGCGGAGCTGCCTGAGCCCCGCCCACACAGACACAGCTCCTCTCTGGAGCTAAACTTCTGCTTAATCTCCGCCTCTTTTCTTCATCCTCTACCTCTGTTTTCTCTTCTTCAGTGTTCTGCAGCCACAGAGCCTCACAGCCGTTAGCACGCCCATACCTGAGCAGCTAGCATTACCCAGCATTAGAGGCGGCTGTAAAAAATTCATGTTCCCATTTAAATGGTTTTAATTTGAATAAAACGATGTTGATTCATTCAATCCTGAATCGATGTTTAATATAAATGTATTTTGCCAGAATCTCAGGTTAAAGCTCACAAACTATTTCAACAAGCAGCAAACAGCTAAAACAGTAAATGAGAGCAGCTAAACACACAAAGATGGAAACACAGAGCGTGGATCGTTCACTCGACGGCACGTACACGGACACGCCGTCGGGGCTGAAAGTGGACAGCTCACAGATCCTGAAGCTGCAGGTTTCATCTGTCTCCAACCAAAACTGAGTGAAGCAGCAGCAAAAGAAGATCCAAACTCTGCTTCACGTTTGATCAATATGCTCATGAATTCTCTCTGACTTTGGCTGTTCCTGCCTGCACAGCTCTCTCTCTCTCAGTGTACTCCAAGAACAGCTTCAAACATCTGTTTCTGCATCATTCACTGTTTATTAGCCACCAGTCTGCTGTTGTGTTCAGTGCTGTCGGCCTCTGACAGTAAAGCCTCATTTCTGCTGTTCCATGGAAACTTTTTAAAATGATGACAGATTACAAACTCTCAGCTGTGTCTGTAATCAAACCTCTGTAACTTTGCTTCACTTCAGCAGCATCAGCTCATGTTCACATGTTGCTTCATGGTTTGCTTCAGTTTTTGATCGACTGCAGAATATTTTGAAGGTTATCTGCTATAAAAAGCCAGAAGAGGAAAATCTGCTTCATGTGTTTCTGTTTGATCCTCAGTGACTTTGACACAAAGGCCTCTGCTGTGATGATCACACCTCTGATCAAGTCTCACAGTGTCACAACTGATAAATGATCAGAGTTAGAATATTTCTGACTGTCTGCTGTGTGCCGTGACCTTTGACCTGCTAAAGACAGTCACCTGTGGATTATTCATTGTTGTGTCTGATACTTAGAACTGTGAGGAAGAAGCTACACAGCTAATCAGGGTCCCCTCTCTCTGAATCAGGAAAGGTGGGCAGGCCGCGTGTGGGCCGCGGGCCATACGTTGAGTATCACTGTTTGAAATGTGAACATTGTTCTGCTGCAGTCAATGGACTAAACCAGAGAAGAAGAAAACAGACTTTACCATGAAGATCCTCAGTGTGGATCAGTATAATATCAGCCTGATGTCTGCAGTTTAGTGTCAGCACAACTTTCACATCATATTCATCTCAGCACAACTAAAACATGCTGACTGACCCCAGAGTTTCAAGTTTACATCCTGGACTCTCCAGGACACCACACAGATGCTTCACTCCTGGATCCTGCAGGTTGTAGTTGTCGCTCAGCACCAGCACTCTCAGATGGGAGGGGTTGGACTTCAGTGCTGCTGCCAGATAATCACAGCTGATCTCTGACAAATCACAGCTCTCCAATCTGTATAAAGAATGAAAGATGTAAGTTTATTAGACAAAGAGCTTGAAATCATTCAGTGTTTCATCATCTGTTCAGAGCTGAAGAAGGTTCAGAATGTAGAAGTTTAGAAAATGGAAACTCCAAACAGCTGAAGCCAACAGGAAGCAGCTTCAAACAAACACAACAAGAGAAAAAACTCTGAATGTTTCACATTAAAGTCGTACATTTCTCATAAAAACAGGACAAAGACTTGAAAAAGTCGTGTTTTTCCTTCCAGGAACCACATGGCTTCACTTTTAAAGGTGAAGTGTGACAGAAATGGACATATTGAAATCAATGATATCAAAGCTGGAATCAAATGAGTCCAAGTCTTCTGCTGATTCAGCATCACATTCATCTTTGCTCCTTGTTCTGCATCCCCACCATAAATATAAAGAGGCAAAACTCACATTTTCCAAAATCCTCTTTAAGCTTCGACAATAAAGGAAGATAGTTTTATACAAGTCTTTGTGGTTTTCTTGTCACCCAGATGCCCGAGTACTTAAACTTGTTATAGCTGGGTTTAAAAGGGGCTAAAATACACAAAACTCCCCAGTTGTCGTACAGATAGACTTTTCCTCGCTCTTCCCAAAATTCACTTTATATCCAGAAATTGTCCCAAATTCCTTAAGTATGCATTAAGGTGACCTTGAGGCTCTTAAAGGCGCCTATAAATAAAACGTATTATTATTATTATTATTGTAAGTCTATCCAAAAGTTTGCGGAGGCTGTTCGATGGGTTGGAAATAAATAAAATCATGTCGTTGGCATAAAGAGAGACTTCATGTTCGATACCCCCTCGATGTTTTCCCTCAACACCAACACATTGTCTCAGAGCAACAGCTAGCGGTTCAATGGCAAAAAGGAGACAGAGGGCATCCCTGTCCTGGAGGGCAGATTATTGTTAGTCCGGACGGCTGTTAGAGGGGAGCAATACAATACTTTTATCCAAGATACAAAATTAAAGCCACATTTTTTAAGCGTATAAAAAAAATCCCATCTCACCCGATCCAACGCCTTTTCTGTGTCAAGCCAAATTACAGTTTCCAATGTATCACCTTTAACATGGGTATAAATGATATTTAATAGAGCTCTAATGTTCAAAAAAGAGTGCCTAATAAAGCCCGTCTGGTGAAATAATGGAGGACAAATACTTGTGTAAGCGACGGGCCAACACTTGAGCCAGGATCTTGGTGTCTGTGTTGAACAAAGATATTAAACGACATGAACGACAATCTAAATGGTCTTTTTCCTGTTTTACAATTAAACACATCACTGCTTGATGCATTGTTGGAGGCAACGACTGTGAGAGGAAGGATTCTTCAAAAGTTGATTTTAACAGTGAATTCAGTCGGTCAGAAAACTTTATGAAAAAATCAGATGGATACCCGTCGGGGCAGCAGATTTTCCAGACTGCATGCTCCGTACGGCCGTTTCAATTCCAACATTAGAGACAGGTTCCTCCAGACTAGCGATCGCATCTTCTCCCAAGGAGGGAATATCAAACACCTTATTGAAATCATTGTGGATCTCAAGGATAGTTTGGTTGTCTGTAGACCTTATTCCCTGGTCATTGTAGATCTCAAGGATAGTTGGTTAGCTGTTCTTAGTCGTAGCTGGTGAGCTGATAACTCGCCTGTTTTTTCTCCATGTTCATAAGCGTAGCTGCAACTTTGACTCAGCCTGTTTTGTAGATATGAGATTGTATTCAGTTTGTCATTGTAACCGCTGTGTATATAATACAGGCTCAGGAGAGTGGCTGTACACAGCATGTAGTTTAGTGTCACGGTGGCAGTAGCTGTCCGTATGGAGAGTGTGTGGAGGACTCAGGCGCAGACATGAAACTGAGTTTTGAACGAAAAGCGAGCCTTTATTTCGGCTGAAGACATCAAACAAGGCAGAATCACAGTGAAGAGAACTAAACTGGGGAACTAATACTATAATAAATCATGAAGACACAGAAAGCTATGGCTAAGAATACAAAAGACTGGGCATGAAAATATGGAGGGTGGGAACACAGATGACGCAACACAGAGACATGAAACACAGAGACTAAATACACATGAGGGATGATCAAGTTCCAAACATTAAAACTGTCAAAGCTGCAGGGGGGATTGGCTGTTCCAAACCTGAAATATTATTTCTGGGCAGCTCAGATGAGACCCCTGACTGTATGGGTGCGGGATTTGTCTTAAACTCAGTGGCTAAACATTGAGAAGACAATGTGCGAAAGATCATTGGAATCCCTGCTTTTTTCTAACATTTCAATTAAAAATGTGCATATGGGGGAACGGACGAGGGTCACACTAAAGATTTGGCGTAGAATCAAACAATCATTTGGTCTTCCAAAAGAAATTTCAATGTTATCAAGCCTCTCCTCCCTGCAGGGTTTTTCTCCTATTGTGGAAGACTCTGGCTTCAGAGCATGGTCACATAGCGGGCTTCATAAACTTTGTCATGTTGTGAGGAATGGGCACCTGAGCTCATTTGAACAGTTGAGGTCAGTTTCGGCTTCCTTCTTCTGACTTTTTTAGATTTCTGCAGCTAAGAAGCTTTTTGACAAAACATAAAGAATGGAGGCAAGTTTTGGAGCCCTCACCCATTGAGGAAATATTTCTAAAAATATTTCAAAGTAATTCCTCCCCAAAATTAATCAGTCATTTTTATAACGCATTTATGAGTTTCAATACAAATGCAACTTTGGATATTAAGGCAAGGTGGGAAGCTGAGACTGGCACTCAAATCTCAGAGGACACCTGGGAAGAGGTGTTCGGTGAAGCCCATCTGGTGACTAATTCTGGGCTGTGGAGAGAATTTAAATGGAAGGTGGTCATGAGATATTTTAGAACCCCAGAGATAATTGCCAAAATGAAGCCTACAAATCCTGACACCTGCTGGCGAAATTGTGGTACTTCTTTAGGAACCCACTCACATATATTCTGGTCATGCCCAAAAATCTGCTCACTTTGGAATGACATATTTAAAGTCCTCAGTACAGTTTTCCAACAACCATTAACAAAAGACCAACAGTTAGTCATTTTAGGAGTCTTACCAAAGGGTTTTGCGGGAAACAATAAAATGTATCTCTTAAGAATCTTACAGCAGCACTAAAGTGTATCACTATTAAATGGCTGAATCTTGACCCACCTTCATATAATATGTGGATTGATAAAGCAAGAGAAATTTACCAGATGGAGGAAATAACATCTGCTCTGCAGATTCAGAGAGAATTGTTTACTGAGCGTTGGCGACCCATACATGCTTTACTGTTTCAATAATTTAGCATAGGTCTGTTTCGTTTTGTCCATTTACGGCTAAGTTTGTCACAAGTTATTTAATATTACATAAAGTTTTTGTTTTGTTTTCTTTTTGTTATGTTGTTGTCTGTTTGTTTGTTTGCTTGCTTGGGTTTTGTTTTGCTTCCCAGTTTTGTTTTGTGCTTCCTAATTGCAGTTCTTATTTTAACCTACATTTCTGCATTGCAGTTCCTGTAACTGTCCTACTTGTGAACATTGACAAGTACAAGTTGCAATGTTGTAAATTATAATAAAAATTGAGTTAAAAAAAAAGAATATTAAAGTCGTACATTTCTCATAAAAACAGGACAAAGACTTGAAAAAGTCGTGTTTTTCCTTCCAGGAACCACATGGCTTCACTTTTAAAGGTGAAGTGTGACAGAAATGGACATATTTGAAGTCCAACACCTTTTTCCAGTCACATTATTAAAGCAGACAAACTACAAGCTCATTTTGACAAACTGAGGCTCAAACTGAGCCACAGCTGAACCAGCATCCCTGTACAGCAGACACTTACAGCGCTTGGCTGCTTCCATTGAACCCTCTGCACAGAGCTTCAGTTTCCTCTTCTGGTCCCAAAGTGCAGAACAACAAGGTTTCAAACAGCTTCGTTCCAGCAGCATCAGCCACAGACATGCATAGAGAATCCTTTGGTTGTGTTGTGCGTTTGCATATCTGCTGTCTGTGCTGCTTTGTGAGGATGGATCATCTCCTGCAGCTCCAGATAAACAAGCTGGACCTGAACCTGGTAGCTTCACTTAGAAGACACTTGTGACGGGAACGTGTGAGAAGTTTTGTGCAGACAAGTGTGGATTTAGAGTGTGGGACGAGCTCTCCACAGTCTTTGTGGAGATCCACATTCTGCATACTGCCTGTGAGAAGCTGCAGACATTTGTCCTCCAAATCCACTGAGCAGCTGCTCGTGGTGGTATTAGCTTCATGTGTGCGTGTTAGCATGAAGCCTCGGTCACACTCTGCTGTGGACACGGTCACGGACAGCTGGACGCCTGATGGACGAGTCGTCCGTCCTGTTAAACTTCTTTGAGCATGAGAAGAGCATGAGAAGCTCAGTGGACACTGTTCAGGGTTTTAACTCTCGCTTTCACTTCAGCTTCACCAACAACAGCACAAGCAGAGCAGCCCACTGCCTGCATGGCTGGGACAGCGCCCCCTGGTGACTGTAAACCACTACAACATGTAGACGGCCGTCTGCAGGCTGGATGTAGCACCACCGCAGAGACGTGCTGCAGCTCTGTTTAGTTACCCAGCTGACAGCAGAGGCTGTAGTTTACTGTTACCAACATGGAAAACTGAAGCTTCACCAGCTGGAGCTACAGAGCTGGAGAACAAAGGAGACTGAGAGGCCAGAATGATGTGGGAGGAAACATCAAGAGCCTGTTTGAAAGGAGACACATGTGGATGCTGTGCCAGTCTGTGGTCTGTCAGAAGTCAGCTGAGTCACACTGCAAGAAGCTGCAGAATCTCAGAGGAGGAGATTTGGAAGTGTTTGTGGGACAAACTGGACTCAAAGAAAGAAGATGTTTGTGAAGTCTTTGGTGGAGGTGAGCAGTGTGAAGCAGAACACATGCAGATGAATCAGGAGGTCAGCATCAGTGTCTCCTTGTGGTGGACGGTAAAAGAATCAGAGCCAACGCTCCCGTCCACCCTCGGCATGAAGCAGTGCTGTTTCTGAAACAGGAGGACAAGTCCAGAGAAGACAGAGGAAGCAAAGATGAGGGTGGGACAGGACAGCAAGACTTCCTTCAGACCTGCAGCTCCATCACACTGCTGTAGCTCCTCTTCATCACACATGTACCTGCAGCCTGTCTTCAAGTCCAGGAGTCACCTCCACACAGTGTAGAAGCCTCCTGTGCAGACCATGGAGTCCAGCCTCTGTCAGGGAAGTTGGCACTAAAGCCTGAAAGACTTCAATCTGTCTCTGCTCCACCCGAGAAAGACCAGCACCGTACTTGTTGTGCATTCAAGGAGGGAACATCAGCGCTGCATCGTGGGAACAACACCGCAGGAACAAAGACACAGCACGGCCGATGAAGGACGAGGACAAAGGAAAGGTGAGTGAGAAGACCCTGGTGGTGTGGACGGACCTGCAGGGGCTCCAAGACTGAGGAGCAGAGACGTCCATGTACCAGCTGAGGATGCTGCAGTGATCCAGGGAGCTCGGTCCAATCTGAGGCCGTGTGAACTACGTGGACCACAGTTTCTTCACAGACTTCAGCCACGTGAACATCTGGAGATCCAACAGTGCACGAGCTGTGAGCCATCAGCTGTTTCTCTCATCAGCTGCTGTAATGAGAGCTGCTGGAATCATCTCGAGCAGCAGGAAATCACTGATGTTGTTTCTAAACAAAGATATGGGACTGAGCTCCGCTGAGCTCCTTCTACTTTCATCCAGATAGAAACTGCTACAGTCTGCTGATTATTGCTTTGCCTCCATCACACGAGCTCTTTATCCTGTTCTTCACTCTCATTGGTTCTTTGTCTGCTTGTTTTTACAACAGTAGTCTTCTGATTGGTCAAAGAAGACAATCAGCTGTGACTAAATGTAGCTCCTACAGCAGTGATGGGAATAACTACTGAAGCTAATCCAGTATCAAAGCTCAGGAATCAGCAGCTCCCACCTCGTTTTCTTTCAACAACTATTTTTAGCTGCTGTGTTTTTGTGTTTCTGCAGACCTCAGACATCCTGCTGCTCTGGACAACTTTTTCATTCTTTTGTATCATTATTTTGCTTTTCTTTTATTATTATGTTATATGTATTAATATGTGAAACACTTATTCTTTGTGTTTTTGCTTTGCTCCTGTCAAACTGCTTTAATAAAATCTGCTGCAGTCTAAACTGTGGACGTTCCCTTTTTAAGCCTTTGTGAAACAATAAAGGTTTAAATCTGAGTATTCATCTATGTTAGTGTTTAATGGGTCTAATAGGTTGCTTTGGCCTTTCCCAGTAATATCTTCCCTTGCAGTCTGTGGTCCAGGCTTCTAAAACCATCCCAGGTTAACAAGAACTACAATCTAGAGGAGAGCTGCCATAACAGGTGTGACTGATGAGATCTGACCTGCAAGGTTACTCAGGTTTGTTTGTATCAGGACAAGCAGGGAAGCCGCCTGGACGTCAAAGTAGTTAGAGCTGGGCGAGTGTCCTCACCCACATCGGCTTCACAACTCTGCATCATCTACTGAGTAAGACTCAGAGCATCAGAGATTAGAAGGTCTACAAAGAGCTGAACCAGACTTCCTGTATAAAGGTTTTAGTTCCACAGATCGACAGTGTCAGCACAACTAAAACGTGGAGACTGACCTCAGAGTTTCAATTTGATGTTGTGGATTCTCCAGAAGAACACACAGCTGCTTCACTCCTGAATCCTGCAGCTTGTGGTCTCTCAGGTCCACCACTCTGGGATACGAAGGGTTGAGCTTCAGCACTGCTTCCAGATAATCACAGCTGATCTCTGACAAATCACAGCCCCTCAATCTGTATAAAGAATGAAAGATGTAAGTTTATTAGACAAAGTGCTTGAAATCATTCAGTGTTTCATCATCTGTTCAGAGCTGAAGAAGGTTCAGAATGTAGAAGTTTAGAAAATGGAAACTCCAAACAGCTGAAGCCAACAGGAAGCAGCTTCAAACAAACACAACAAGAGAAAAAACTCTGAATGTTTCACATTAAAGTCGAACATTTCTAACAAGAGTATTTTAAAGACAGCGTCACTGATGATCATCTTCTGCCCAGTAAAACTTTGGTTTTCCACATGTGAGTGTTAATGATGCACAAAGACTGTGAGTGCAAAGAGGGAGCGAGGAGGATGACAGAGAGATGGTACAGGAGCATCAAGAACCCGGCGAGGAAATGAGCAGAAGGACTTTGGAGCCTGTTGGATTGAAGCTTTCACAGAGACGTGTTTGACTGGACACCACCAGGACAGACTTTTAATCCCAGGATTTGGATGAGCTTTCTGTCTTTATGGTCACAAATGATGCTGTAACTCTGTGAATGTCCTGGAACTGTCAGCAGTGTGGTTACGTCCTTTTGACCTGAGTTTCCACAGCTCTTATAACAGCAGTGTACATTCAGACTGAGACACGCTTCAGTCTGTATGGACCTGTTTCTGTAGCTGCCACCATCATACTACATGTTTGTACATCAGCTTATCAAATCCTGTCTGCTGTCTTCATTTATTACTCTTCACCTGCTTCACTGTCACTGTGTCGGCGGAGCTGCCTGAGCCCCGCCCACACAGACACAGCTCCTCTCTGGAGCTAAACTTCTGCTTAATCTCCGCCTCTTTTCTTCATCCTCTACCTCTGTTTTCTCTTCTTCAGTGTTCTGCAGCCACAGAGCCTCACAGCCGTTAGCACGCCCATACCTGAGCAGCTAGCATTACCCAGCATTAGAGGCGGCTGTAAAAAATTCATGTTCCCATTTAAATGGTTTTAATTTGAATAAAACGATGTTGATTCATTCAATCCTGAATCGATGTTTAATATAAATGTATTTTGCCAGAATCTCAGGTTAAAGCTCACAAACTATTTCAACAAGCAGCAAACAGCTAAAACAGTAAATGAGAGCAGCTAAACACACAAAGATGGAAACACAGAGCGTGGATCGTTCACTCGACGGCACGTACACGGACACGCCGTCGGGGCTGAAAGTGGACAGCTCACAGATCCTGAAGCTGCAGGTTTCATCTGTCTCCAACCAAAACTGAGTGAAGCAGCAGCAAAAGAAGATCCAAACTCTGCTTCACGTTTGATAAATATGCTCATGAATTCTCTCTGACTTTGGCTGTTCCTGCCTGCACAGCTCTCTCTCTCTCAGTGTACTCCAAGAACAGCTTCAAACATCTGTTTCTGCATCATTCACTGTTTATTAGCCACCAGTCTGCTGTTGTGTTCAGTGCTGTCGGCCTCTGACAGTAAAGCCTCATTTCTGCTGTTCCATGGAAACTTTTTAAAATGATGACAGATTACAAACTCTCAGCTGTGTCTGTAATCAAACCTCTGTAACTTTGCTTCACTTCAGCAGCATCAGCTCATGTTCACATGTTGCTTCATGGTTTGCTTCAGTTTTTGATCGACTGCAGAATATTTTGAAGGTTATCTGCTATAAAAAGCCAGAAGAGGAAAATCTGCTTCATGTGTTTCTGTTTGATCCTCAGTGACTTTGACACAAAGGCCTCTGCTGTGATGATCACACCTCTGATCAAGTCTCACAGTGTCACAACTGATAAATGATCAGAGTTAGAATATTTCTGACTGTCTGCTGTGTGCCGTGACCTTTGACCTGCTAAAGACAGTCAGCTGTGGATTATTCATTGTTGTGTCTGATACTTAGAACTGTGAGGAAGAAGCTACACAGCTAATCAGGGTCCCCTCTCTCTGAATCAGGAAAGGTGGGCAGGCCGCGTGTGGGCCGCGGGCCATACGTTGAGTATCACTGTTTGAAATGTGAACATTGTTCTGCTGCAGTCAATGGACTAAACCAGAGAAGAAGAAAACAGACTTTACCATGAAGATCCTCAGTGTGGATCAGTATAATATCAGCCTGATGTCTGCAGTTTAGTGTCAGCACAACTTTCACATCATATTCATCTCAGCACAACTAAAACATGCTGACTGACCTCAGAGTTTCAAATCGACATCGTGGATTCTCCAGGAAATCACACAGATGCTTCACTCCTGAATCCTTCAGGTTGCTGTAGGTTCCACTCAGGTCCACCTCTGTGGGATACGAGGGGTTGGACTTCAGTGCTGCTGCCAGATAATCAAGGCCAATATCTGACAAACCACAGCCCCTCAATCTGTATAAAGAATGAAAGATGTAAGTTTATTAGACAAAGTGCTTGAAATCATTCAGTGTTTCATCATCTGTTCAGAGCTGAAGAAGGTTCAGAATGTAGAAGTTTAGAAAATGGAAACTCCAAACAGCTGAAGCCAACAGGAAGCAGCTTCAAACAAACACAACAAGAGAAAAAACTCTGAATGTTTCACATTAAAGTCGTACATTTCTCATAAAAACAGGACAAAGACTTGAAAAAGTCGTGTTTTTCCTTCCAGGAACCACATGGCTTCACTTTTAAAGGTGAAGTGTGAAAGAAATGGACACATGAAGTCCAACACCTTTTTCCAGTCACATTATTAATTAAATAATTATTATTATTAAAACATTATTACATTACAGGAGCATCAAGAACATTAAAGTCTGGCGATTAAATGCCTCACTCCTAAATGACAGCCAGTTTTGTGAGTTCATACATACTGAACTAAATACTTACTTGGAGTTGAACACAACTCCGAAAATATCGCCTTTAACTCTCTGGGATTGCACCAAGGCATACATTAGAGGTCGCATAATATCATTTGCAAGTGCCAGGAAGAAAAGAAAAGAGGCTAGGCGGTGTGAATTGGAGGCCAAAATAAAACACCTAGAGCAACAACACAAAAAAGCACAGACAGCCAATTTGCTTTCCGATCTTAAAATGTTACGTAGTGAGCTTAATAGTTTAATGAACGAGAAAATTGAGGGCAATTTCAGATTCACTAAACAAAAGTACTATGAACAGGGTAGTAGGGCTAGTAGATTGCTGGCAATAAGACTCAGGAAACAGCAAACTTGTAATATGGTCCAAAAGTTGAAGTCAGATCAAACCCTGATTACTAAACCAAATCAAATTGCAAGTTGCTTTGCCAATTTTTTCGAGTCATTATATAAAAATTCAGATACATGTAAAGATAACAATACACTATCTGATTTCTTAGAAAAGATCAATTTAAAAACACTGCCAGAGTCTGTAGCAAAGGAGTTAGATGAACCAATTCGACAACAAGAAATTTTACAGGTGATTTCAAACCTTAAAACTAAAAACAGTCCTGGCCCTGATGGTTTTATTAACGAATTCTATAAGAAACTTAAGGACAAAGTCGCACCCTTATTACTGAAAGCTTACCACTGCGCTCTGGAGACTGGGACTATGGCGCCGTCCTGGAACGATGCTACAATTGTCGTAATCCATAAAGAGGGCAAGGACCCCACAAACTGTCAATCATACAGGCCAGTCTCATTACTTAATACTGATTTGCGCATTCTCACCACGATTTTAGCCAAAAGAGACAATAAACTGGACTGGGCTAAAAACACCACAGCACTTTACAGGAAGGGCCAGAGTCGTCTCTATTTTTTGAGGTGACTGAGGTCCTTCAACATCTGCCAGAAAATGCTGAGGATTTTCTATGAGTCTGTTGTGGCCAGTGCGATCCTCTATGCTGTTGCATGCTGGGGGAGCAGGCTGAGGGTCGCAGATGCCAACAGACTTAATAAACTAATCCGTAAGGCCAGTAATGTTGTGGGGATGGAGCTGGACTCCCTCAAGGTGGTGTCGGAGAGGCGGATGCTGTAAAAGATAAAGACAATGTTGGATAACACCTCCCACCCACTCCATGACATGCTGGTCAGTCACAGGAGCTCGTTCAGTGAGAGACTGAGATTACCGAAAAGCACCACTGAACGACACAGGAAATCTTTCCTGCCTGTGGCCATCTCCCTGTACAACGCATCCACTTAACACACTGGTTACTGCTACAACTACACGTTTCTTTTCCAGCTATTTATTAATGAGTGACTTATGTGTATATACACATATATATACATATATATACACACACACACACATATACACACACACACACACACACACACATATATATATATACATAAAAAAAATAAAATAAAAAAAACACCCAGCACGCCCCTGCGGGCGGCTTATCCTTCAAGCTCGGGTCCTCTACCAGAGGCCTGGGAGCTTGAGGGTCCTGCGCAGTATCTTAGCTGTTCCCAGGACTGCGCTCTTCTGGACAGAGATCTCCGATGTTATTCCCGGGATCTGCTGGAGCCACTCGCCTAGCTTGGGAGTCACCGCACCTAGTGCTCCGATTACCACGGGGACCACCGTTACCTTCACCCTCCACATCCTCTTGAGCTCTTCTCTGAGCCCTTGGTATTTCTCCAGCTTCTCGTGTTCCTTCATCCTGATATTGCTGTCATTCGGAGCCGCTACATCGATCACTACGGCCGTCTTCTTCTGTTTGTCTACCACCACTATGTCGGGTTGGTTAGCCACCACCATTTTGTCCGTCTGTATCTGGAAGTCCCACAGGATCTTAGCTCGGTCATTCTCGGTTTCTGCTGCCTGAGGTATTCACTGAGCACTCGGTCAGTTGGGGCCATCTTCCCAATGTATTCTTGGATGTTCATTGTCTCATCCTGGACTGTGGTGCTGACACTCACCAGTCCCCGGCCCCCTTCCTTCCGCTTAGCGTACAGCCTCAGGGTGCTGGACTTGGGGTGAAACCCTCCATGCATGGTAAGGAGCTTTCTTGTCTTTATGTCAGTGGCTTCTATCTCCTCCTTTGGCCAGCCTATTACCCCAGCAGGGTACCTGATCACGGGCAGGGCGTACGTGTTGATGGCCCGGATCTTGTTCTTACCATTCAGCTGACTCCTGTGATATTATTCTGTTATTATATGTTACCTTATAGATGTAATCAAAATAGTTGAATTATGATATTGTTGTAGATCATATTATACCCTTTAAAATAGAGTGTGTGATCTGTATGTAGTTTAGTTCTCATTATACTTTTGAGTTAACAGAACATATTCACATATTAGTTCATTAGATAAAGGTGCATCCTTGATCTGCTGGGAATGTGTTACACTGTTTTCTTGACATGCTTAATTGTTGAATCATGAAGAGAAGGTTGTAAGCAGGAGACTCTGTGTCTAAAGACAGGGGAGATAGATAGACCACATTCCACACCCCCACCTTACAGAAAGCAGAGAAACAACTGCCGAGGTCATAACTTAGGCGCTGTAACAGAGAAAAAATGTGATGTTTTGGCTTTTACGACTAGCTGGGGGCCACTAGAGAGTATAAAAAGCTGAGCAACCCGTCACCATTTTGAGACATGTGCCTGACCCTCTGGTAGCATCTCTCCCGTCCGGACGTTGTAATGCTCTGACTGTTGAATTGTATGGAAATAAATGATTGTTGATTGAGCATTGATACACCGAGTATTGTCCCTCCTTCAGCCCAAAGATTCAAAGAACTGCGTGATTTCAACAACTTGGTGCCGTGTGACCCGGATCTTTGGTGTGCTGAGGAGGTGTAGATTTGGCCTTTGGTGAGATCGTGGGGCAAAGTGAACAGAAGGCCGGCCTAAAACAGAAAGGTAAGCACAGCCTGTTGTATTATAAATACCAAATGTGCATATTGGGCTTTCCAAATTAATCTGTTCGCTGAGTCACATGTATTTTCACAGTAAATTTGTCGGTGTCTGGTTTTTGGCGCAAGATACTAACAACATAAGTTGAGGCTGAATTCCAGTGTGTTAAATAAACTGCTTCTACCGAGATACTAATAACATACTACGTTGGTCTAGATTGCAGTAAACTGCTTCTACCGAGATACTAATAACATACTACGTTGGACTAGATGCAGCCACTTTACCTTCCACATTTAATTTTGTCTAATACTGGCTTCTGTAGCAATAATACGTTAGAATTTCTTCTGAAGACGCGGCCATTAGTTCAGTACATTGAAGTCGAGGTTTGAAGTTTGTTTATGGTGTCGGTTACGTCCTGGCTCTTGCCGGCTATGAAATAGAAGTTGATTTAAGGAAAAGCAGATGCTGGCTTCACGGTGCGGTTAAACACTGGCAACGCGAGAGCGAAACACGTCCGTAGGTTTGGTTTATGATACGGCCGTGTTCCGGTGATGCGGCCGTGAAGTGCAGTAGTGGTTGGTGCTAATTTTAGTACATTGAACAGAGGTTTGACGGTGGTTTGTGGCGTCAGTCGAGTTTTTTTTTTTAAGGGCTGCGGTCATAAAACAAAGTAAAATTTTACTTGCCAAGAAGTACATAGAGCAAAACCTGGTTTATGATGTCTGGTATAACTTCGGGGATGCAAGCATCACTTTTATGATGCGACTTTGCCCCGTGGTGGCGGTCATAAGCGCAGAGAAAAGGGTATTTTGGTCTATGGTGCAGTGTGCTTTCAGAAGATCTAATAGTTGAGCTCAGAGGTTTCTGTGTAAAATTCCCGCTGAGGAAAAGTGTTGTGTGTGTGAGTGTGAAAGCGCGCTCTGGGTGAGAGAGTGTGTGTGAAGCTGCTGTCTTGTGGGTAAAGCGCGCACTGAGTGAGAGTGTGAGTGAGGCGCGCTCTGAGTGTGTTTTTTATGTGGAGTGTGAAGCGTGAACACAGTGACAGTGACGGTTAATGTGTTTGATTAGGAGGACATTAGAGCAAATACATATTTTAGGATCAAAGGTTGATGCCTAGTGTACCTGTGGAACATTTGCCTATGGAGTAGCGACCCTCCTGTCCGTGGACGCGTGGCCAGGACCGGCGTTGTCCGGGTGCTGAGGTGGTGACTTGGGGAGGTGAGGGCCCCCGCATAGCCACGGAAATAACACTGGAACGGCCGTGTAATCACGGGTTCACATTTATTCCGGACTAGAACAAGACACATTTTGCGACCAAACGTTGAGTCTAGATTAGTAAAGAAATATAAAAAGGTTGAATTCCTCGTTTCAGTGGTTGAAATTGTTGTGTGCCTGTCCCCTGACGAGTGTGAAATTAAAATAAAGAGGGAATTTGGAGCCACATAGAGATAGACGGGCATAATTGGGTGTATTACTCTGTGGTGTAATAAAAATAAAAAGGAGAGATAGTAAGAGGTGTGCAGTGGAGAATTATGGAGGAGTAGAGAGAGGAATGTGTTGGGAGACTGGCGTACAGTTTACGCTGTCAAGGTAGGCGGGTTGCCTGCTTATCGGTTTAAAAGTGATGAAAATGAAATTAAAATAAATCTCTTAGTGTGTTAATACAGGAAGCTGCGGACCTGGACCAACTGCCCCCACAAGCACAGCGGCCGAAGCAAAATTATAGGTAATGGGAACCACACCCAGCACGAATCAGCAGCTGTGAAACAGACAGCAGCGAGGAGAGAATTAGAGGAGAAATTAAGAGAAGTTTTAACACATAAAATTGGGGCCAACGGACTTGTGGAGGTTGGGAAGGCGTCCGGAGCATCACAACAAAAAGGTGAAACAAAAACACACACAAGCAGAGAAATCTGAGAGAAAGGCTCCTTTTAAGGTAACGCCTAGTTTGAGAAAAGATAAAATTAACCTGCTTTTATACAAATGCACATACACGCAATGAAGAAACAGCTTACACTCATGAACACGTGAAGATTTTCCAGCAAGGTTAAAGAAAAATTAACATACTTAAATGATGAAGTCTATACATTACTGACAAAGAAACCCTCTGGGTTGCAGGACAACAATTTAACTAAAAAAAAAAAAAGGAACACTGGTCTAACCAACCAGGCAAGACACAACAAATTTAGTGGTTAAAAGATTCAAATTGTGACATGTTTTCTGTTGATTGATTAATAAAAGTGATTACTGAATGAAAGAAAGTTCCTTTTTTGGGCTTTTAAACATGATCTTAAGAATTTTAACATATACCGGTGTTGTCCTGTCAACTTGGTGGGTTAGGAGTTGATTATATCGGGAGACAAAAAACAAAAAAAGGGGGGAGAGAAGGCTGACATAGGGCCTGGCCCCATTGTCTCCCCTCTGAATAACACAGCCAACACAACAACATTTTCCTGTTCGTTTGTTTTTGTTTTTGTTTTTTGTTTGTTTTTGTTTTGTTTTTTCTATACATATTTAATTACAGGCTGCTTTGCCGGCCCTGAAAGCCGAGGCTGACTGGACTCCTGCTCTCCCCCATACGTGACACTGACCAAATGCTGCAACAGCTGGACCCACAACAACGACCTGAGAATGTCAACAGACCTACAGGAATGTGATCTCATGCAGCCGAGACGGAGAGCACTAAACCTAAGGCCCGTTTCACTACACGGGGGAAAAATTCCCAGACTGCGTCAGCTGACAGAGCTGTGACGAGACGCCCGCCAAGCCCGAATGAAAAGTAAGGCCGAGCGAAAGAATGCTGACCTTGATAACTTTGCATTCACACTGTGCAGGACAGTGATGGACCAACACGGATGATCGGGTGGCGAAAAAGGGCGTGACCGAGACAGGAGGAGTAACTGAGGTCAGAAGGCACCTCAGAATGGACAAAAACACAGAAGAAGATGCAGGTTTCACCTGCGGTGAACATCGACACTGGAGAAAGGACTGCCCCAATTGGGGTCAGAACCAGGACGGACTGAATTTTGAGCAGCAGCAGCAGCAATGGTCGCAAACAAACTGAAAAAGGAGGGGGGCAGGACCCCAGGGCACGCTTCAGGCCGTGGTTTACCCAGAACACCAGAACAGGAAAGTGATGAACACAAACACACACACACACACACACACACACACACACACACACACACACACACACACGGGAATGTTGATTCACTGAGAAGTGATGCACACACATACACATGCACACGCTTGTGCAATGAAGAGTGATCCACACGCACACACACATACACGCTGATGCAATGAAGAATGCTTTGCTTATGCTGATATGCAAAATGCTGCACACAAACATCCCAATGCATAATTTTTATGAGGCTGTGATTGAGTTTTAATTCAAGGAGGAACAAAAGGTGTTACGGCACCTGAGGTTCTCATTCCCACACAATATTGTCCCGGCAGGAAGCAAAATGTTCCTGTGAATTTCTGGTTGATTGTTTGGTTTTGCTTAGCGCTAGCTTGATTTTATCAGTGAGCTTTGGCTTGTGTTCTTTCTCGTAAGCGAGAGAGGGATAGTTTTATGCTTGGACATGTCTGCAACGGGCCCTAGTTTGTGTTATTTTAGTAGTATTTTGTTGGTTATGTCTGTTTTCGTTTTTGTTACAGTGCACTGGAGAAAAAAAACATCTGAGAGGTGTGATCCACCGGTGGTGATATGTTGATATTTTGTGAGTTCATGATTTAACAATCAGCTCTTTAAACCAGGCCTGAAAGATTGAAATTTAAAGCGCTATGAAATATTCTTACAAAAACAGTTGCAAAGTGTGCTTCTCCATGATTGTAATTGGCTTGGGAGAAATTCACTTATAGGGAACACTGAGAAGTTCTGAGTCTAAAAGGATTGCACCGAGTCAATCCGGCCCAAAAAAAAAAAAAACAACAAGGAATTGTTTTCCTTTAAAATGATGACGTCATCTTGCTGGTGATGGAGCCTCGAATAGGTTGCGCGGGAGACTCCATTATCAGCAACATCTGGTATGAATGTGTAGGGAGGTATGCATGTGAATGGACTGTGATGGACTGACAACTAAAAGTTTTGACTGACTTGATACTGAGACAATGACTGCACCCACTGTAGGATTAGTAAATGCCAATAAACAAGTCACCCAGTCGACAAGAGAAGGGTGGATGCTTCGCTTTGTTTTGTTTTGTTTTTTCAGGAGCAGGAGGATAAGAGAGACTGGAGGAGGAGACTCTAGCTTCACATAAGTATGAACTGCAGACTTAACACTGTGGTTGCTGATTTTGAGTTACTGATGTTTGCATCAAGAAAACTGTGCTATATTAACTGTGTTTTGATTAAGGTATCATGTTATATTATTGGGAATGCCAAATGCTACAGTGGAGAAGACTTTTGATATCACTCATGACTGGAATATGTTACTATTAACCACAGCAGGCCACTGTAAAAAAGTCAATTAAATTTTATAGAGGAAAATCGCCAAAATTGAACAATACCTATGAATGACTGGCCACATTCAGAATAGAGATATGCAATAATAAACATTGGTCCACGTGATTTAGGTTCTCACTTGAAATAGTAAGTTATTAAATGTAGAATATAATCGACAGGGACATTTGATAGGATGTGGTACTGAAAAAGAACAAGAGCAAAGTAAATAAAGAAAATATTGTGTTTAGTTTGGATAAATTCAAATTAAAATGTACCATTACACTCAGAGGATCAATATGGAATAAAACATATGCAAAATTTGTAGGAAGTACATGACTGATAACTGTTCTGTCCTGAGCGTTTGTTTCCAGAGCACCCACTTGACCACACCAACAGTTTCTCGCCACCGAGGAGGGGGACTTGCAAAAAGAATAAAATAAAAATCTGAGTTTAACAAAACAGTTTGAATGTAAATATCAAGCTTACCTTTCTTTTTCCATGAAATGTGCTAGTGGGCACGCCAGCCGTTTTGAAAAGGTGGGCAAAACAATTGGCAAGGCCACACCCCCACACATGTGATATAATTTTAAAGGTACTGTTGCCCTCTCTAAGAAACATCAGGAATTAGAGGAGTGGCAAGTAGAGTATGCGAGCTACAAGCAAAAACTAAAATGTGTACTACAGTGTGCAAAAATGAAATACTGGGTCATCAGGGGGACATGAGGGACATTTATAAAACTAAAAGTCCCACTAACCTTAAAGTGCACTTGAAAAGCCCACACAAGAAGGTTAACCTAGCTTACCTAGAAGACCTCATCAGGGGGAGCACACTCCCCCTCCTTGAAGAGCTCACCCACTCAACCCGCATCCCTAGAAAACAGCTAACCCCAGATAAGGCAGCGTGATGTATCCCGAGACAACAGGACTGGGACATCTAAATAAAGGTGTGAAACAATCGCCTTCAAAAGGTTATCAATTCACTTGAACCAAAATTAGGACCACACGGTGCGGCAAGAGTTAATAGTTATTAGTCTCAACACCCAAGGATGAGCAGAAGAGCATGACTGATATGATGGAACTGGGATTTTGTTACACTTAATTTTTGCAAAACACAAATAAAACTAAATTGAAACTAAGGATTTTCAGAAAATAAAAACTAAACTAAACTAGCAAACAATTGGTAAAAACTGATTAAAACTGATATAAAATTGAAAATCTGAAGTCGAAGCTAAATAAAAATAAAAACTGATGAAAATTGCAAAACTATTACAACCCTGGTGCAGAGATTGGCAAATCTGACCAGGAAACGTTATAAAATGGATTGTCAGGATAGTCAGCGTTAAAGCCACTTTTGACAGTCCATACTAGGATGGCATTGGACATCTTCGGGGCAGAAAAGGGTTGGTGTGACCAAGGTGTGGTTTGGCTTGTTGTATGTACATTTCAAAATGTTACAGCTCTGGATGGACCAGTTACCAGGGCATGGAAGGATGACAGACTTTATTACATGAGGAGAAGGGACATTTTCGGGATCGAAGATCCTCAGGGATGACAAGGCTGGAGCAACGGTACTCGAGAGAAGAATTTCTGATACTTTCTGAGATATGATGTCACTAACCTTCTCTTTTAAGTGTCTAGCTCCAATGAATTGACACATGGGAGTGTGTCAAAAAGGGGGAGTTGAGTTTGAACATCAAACAATGGTGATATGAAAATTTCTATGAGTTTATTTGTGTGTTTAATAAATTAGCTATGGTAAAACTTAAGCTTATAATGTGTTAGACTTAGAAAGGGTTCACTAATTTTTGATTTCTTTTACACACACATAGATTATGATTAGAATTAGAATAAGTCCTGAACATAATATTTTAAACCAAATTTGAATCATTAGAAGAACAATGGATAACAATATTAGATTATCAAGGCTAGGGAGAGAGGTGTTTTGGTTTTCTGTCTCTTGCAGAGAAAGGAACAGACACCAGACGGGGACCCGGAGATGTGAGGACCCTTCACAGCAGGGACAGATGTAGGGACTGCCGAGACAGCAACTGGGGTCAAGTGTCATGACGTTTGGGCTCCTGGAGAAGATGGATCCCATAAACACAGCAATAACCATGAAGGGGTTGGCGAAAACCAGGAACACCAGACCAACGAGGTTCGAGAGGCTCTTGGCAAAAAGGGGGACAGAGGGCCTCAGGATCAAGAAAACCTGGACCTTGCAACGCTGAAGTGCATGTTATTAGTGATCTCTTTAATGAGAGATCAAAAGAGGGTATTGTGATATTATTCTGTTATTATATGTTACCTTATAGATGTAATCAAAATAGTTGAATTATGATATTGTTGTAGATCATATTATACCCTTTAAAATAGAGTGTGTGATCTGTATGTAGTTTAGTTCTCATTATACTTTTGAGTTAACAGAACATATTCACATATTAGTTCATTAGATAAAGGTGCATCCTTGATCTGCTGGGAATGTGTTACACTGTTTTCTTGACATGCTTAATTGTTGAATCATGAAGAGAAGGTTGTAAGCAGGAGACTCTGTGTCTAAAGACAGGGGAGATAGATAGACCACATTCCACACCCCCACCTTACAGAAAGCAGAGAAACAACTGCCGAGGTCATAACTTAGGCGCTGTAACAGAGAAAAAATGTGATGTTTTGGCTTTTACGACTAGCTGGGGGCCACTAGAGAGTATAAAAAGCTGAGCAACCCGTCACCATTTTGAGACATGTGCCTGACCCTCTGGTAGCATCTCTCCCGTCCGGACGTTGTAATGCTCTGACTGTTGAATTGTATGGAAATAAATGATTGTTGATTGAGCATTGATACACCGAGTATTGTCCCTCCTTCAGCCCAAAGATTCAAAGAACTGCGTGATTTCAACACTCCTCAGGACTTGCCTGACCCTCTGCAGGTACTTGGTGGTTGCAGCCTTTCTAGCGGCCTCTTCATGGTTCCCATTTGCCTGTGGGATCCCCAGGTACTTGTAACTGTCCTCTATGTCTGCAATGTTGCCTTCTGGTAGTTCAATCCCCTCAGTTCTGACTACCTTCCCTCTCTTTGTTACTCACTCCTTGGCGGCCGCTTATCGGGGCCTGGAGCCTGGGGCTCGCTCGGGCCACTTCGGAGGTGGGGTGCCCCCGGCCTCTCGGCCTGGGGCTCGGTCACTCAGGCGCAGCTGGCTGCCGGCGGAGCTCACGGGCGCGTCACTGCAACTCCCCCTGGCTTCTGCTCCGCGGCTGCTGAGTGAGCCCTCATCTGGGACTCTCCTCAGCTCTTTCCGGGACAGTGGCGCAGCTGCCCCTCTGTTGGTCTTCCTTGGTCTCTTGTGTTCTGGGGGCCTCTGGATGTCTGGAGTTTTGATCTCATCCACACCTGCTTCATGCCCTGGAGGACGGGGCTGTGGCTCCCCCACACCCTCTAGCAGATTATTACATGAAGGAACCTTTTAAAAAACAAAAAACAAGCGCGTCCATGCTCACAGGTGTACACACGGGTGATCACACCCACAAACTACACCCTTTTTGGCTCCTACCTCAAAGCACACTGTGTTCTGTTGATCTTATGTGCTGCACAATAATGTTTAACATTTGAGTCATTCCTACTATTCGGTGCCATTTCAGTGTGATCACTCTTCATCAAAAAATACAAAATTTTGAATTATTTTAACATTTCATCTAAAAGAGGGATTTTCAACCTATAAGAAAAATGTATTGGTCCAGCTAAGGATATTATATTATAATATTTTTTAAAATCAAAGTCTTTACCCATGACGTGCCAAATGTCCACCCTGTTACAGGACATTCAATTTTCTATTAATAACTGTTTTGAATACACAGTTATAGTAATATTTACATTTTCTAAAAGCTACAATGTCCCTTTTTAAAATCTGCAAGGAAATTTCATGTTACAGTGCATAGCAATAACAGGGGTGACGGTAACAGGGGGGAGATTTTATGCTAAACTTAGCCATTACTACTAGTATGATGAACAACAAGCTAGTACATGGTGACCACTAAGAACCATTTTTAACATGTTTATTAGCCATATTATAAAAATTACAAAAAAAAAATTGTTTCCACTATTATAAGCGTAACAGGTTGGACGTGTTATGCTTTGCCACATTACAAAATCTTGCTAAAACATTGAAAAAAGGGTTGATTAAAGAGTGGTACTTACTCGTCTTCTTCTTGAAAGTTTTCCCTCCAAAATATGTTACATCCGGGAGTGTCATGTGACTAAAAGAATAATCAGGTGATGTGTTCTATGGAATTCTTATCAGAGTAACAGGGGTGACAGTTGATTCAGGGACACAACATTTTTTAAAGATTTTAAGTATTAAACATGCATTAATAATAAAAAAGAACATTTGATGAGGAACATTAGAAATAAGCCAATCCAGAAATGATGAAAAATCCAGATTTATTTATTTTTTTTAAGTTATATTTGTAACTGAAGTCGAGCAAGCATGACTGGGGACATAGTACTTTAGTGACTTGTGCTAAAATAAAAGTAATTTACTTTTAATGTATTTATCCTGTGTATATATCAATGTGTTCTATGGTAGAGGGGGGTTAAACATACAAGAAAATGGTTTAGAAATAAGCATTAGACAAGTTTTACACTAAATATACCATATTATGTCATTAGGACTCAAATGGCACCGAATAGTAAGAATGACCCATTTAGTATTTACTGTCATATTCCCATATATCATTGTGATGTTGTTTATTCTATTACTCTTGTTCTCTTCTGCTTGCTTTCTTTTTTCTTTCTCAGCAGGTGATCCAGGTGATTGATATATGCATTTTTTTTCTCTGCCCGTTCTGTTGGTTTTTGTCTTTTGCCCTTCTCCCCCGTCCCTCTTCTCAGCTGTTTCTCTTTCCCTCTTTCTTTCTCCCCTTCTTTCCCCCAGTCAAGTCTGTCCCGTATTCAGTAAGTGAAAATAAAATAAACAATAAAAGGTGAATCAAATGGACCATTACGGCAAGGCTGGGATGGTCAGTTTGGTAAAGTAAATCCGTTGGGCATCTTTCTTCGCCTTTAGACAACAATTCTGAGGGCAAAAGAGCCAAACGGGACAGGCCAAAAAAAAAAAAAAAAAAAAAAGGAAAGAATGAGTTTTACCATAGAAACGCCTTCCATAAAAATAAAATATCTGAATACAAAAAAAAAACAAAAAAAAAAAACAAAAAAAAACTGTCAAAGCTGCAGGGGGGATTGGCTGTTCCAAATCTGAAATATTATTTCTGGGCAGCTCAGATGAGACCCCTGACTGTATGGGTGCGGGATTTGTCTGAAACTCAGTGGCTAAACATTGAGAAGACAATGTGCGAAAGATCATTGGAATCCCTGCTTTGTTCTAACATTTCAATTAAAAATGTGCATATGGGGGAACGGACGAGGGTCACACTAAAGATTTGGCGTAGAATCAAACAATCATTTGGTCTTCCAAAAGAAATTTTTAATTCTATCAAGCCTCTCCTCCCTGCAGGGTTTTTCTCCTATTGTGGAAGACTCTGGCTTCAGAGCATGGTCACATAGCGGGCTTCATAAACTTTGTCATGTTGTGAGGAATGGGCACCTGAGCTCATTTGAACAGTTGAGGTCAGTTTCAGCTTCCTTCTTCTGACTTTTTTAGATTTCTGCAGCTAAGAAGCCTTTTGACAAAACATAAAGAATGGAGGCAAGTTTTGGAGCCCTCACCCATTGAGGAAATATTTCTAAAAATATTTCAAAGTAATTCCTCCCCAAAATTAATCACTCATTTTTATAACGCATTTATGAGTTTCAATACAAATGCAACTTTGGATATTAAGGCAAGGTGGGAAGCTGAGACTGGCACTCAAATCTCAGAGGACACCTGGGAAGAGGTGTTCGGTGAAGCCCATCTGGTGACTAATTCTGGGCTGTGGAGAGAATTTAAATGGAAGGTGGTCATGAGATATTTTAGAACCCCAGAGATAATTGCCAAAATGAAGCCTACAAATCCTGACACCTGCTGGCGAAATTGTGGTACTTCTTTAGGAACCCACTCACATATATTCTGGTCATGCCCAAAACTCTGCTCACTTTGGAATGACATATTTAAAGTTCTCAGTACAGTTTTCCAACAACCATTAACAAAGACCAACAGTTAGTCATTTTAGGAGTCTTACCAAAGGGTTTTGCGGGAAACAATAAAAAGTATCTCTTAAGAATCTTACAGCAGCACTAAAGTGTATCACTATTAAATGGCTGAATCTTGACCCACCTTCATATAATATGTGGATTGATAAAGCAAGAGAAATTTACCAGATGGAGGAAATAACATCTGCTCTGCGGATTCAGAGAGAATTGTTTACTGAGCGTTGGCGACCCATACATGCTTTACTGTTTCAATAATTTAGCATAGGTCTGTTTCGTTTTGTCCATTTACGGCTAAGTTTGTCACAAGTTATTTAATATTACATAAAGTTTTTGTTTTTGTTGTTGTCTGTTTGTTTGTTTGCTTGCTTGGGTTTTGTTTTGTGCTTCCTAATTGCAGTTCTTATTTTAATCTACATTTCTGCATTGCAGTTCCTGTAACTGTCCTACTTGTGAACATTGACAAGTACAAGTTGCAATGTTGTAAATTATAATAAAAATTGAGTATAAAAAAAAGAACATTAAAGTCGTACATTTCTCATAAAAACAGGACAAAGAGTTGAAAAAGTCGTGTTTTTCCTTCCAGGAACCACATGGCTTCACTTTTAAAGGTGAAGTGTGACAGAAATGGCCATATTTGAAGTCCAACACCTTTTTCCAGTCACATTATTAAAGCAGACAAACTACAAGCTCATTTTCATTCCAACAAGTCATCTTCTGACCTGGACTAACAACACTGGTCTCTATGTGCAGCTGGCTGTGAGACCAGTGCTCAGGGAGCGTCTACAAAGTGCAACACTGAAAGAACATCACACACTCATTTGCTTCCAGCACTTTCACACAAACATCTACTGTCATTATTGTCACCAAACTCTGTGGATCCTTTATTGCAAATTCAAATGGGATCAAATGGTCAGACAAAAGAGGGTTATGAGGAAATATGATGAAATGTTGTGTATTAGCAGCAAGTTATTGAATCTTTTTCCTCAGAAACCAAACAAAATGATTGACAAACATGTTTTTACAAACTCAGTGTTGGACTTGGATCAGCAGGATAAGCTGATGTTTAAAGGCATTTGAGTCTCGCTGTATGAGAGTCCAGTTCTTACTCAATATTTATGGATGATGTTCTTTCAGTGTTGCACTTTGTAGACACTCCCTGAGCCTCACAGCCAGCTGCACATGGACCAGCTGACATTACCCAGCATTAGAGGCGGCTGTAAAAAATTCACGTTCCCATTTAAATGGTTTTAATTTGAATAAAACGATGTTGATTCATTCAATCCTGAATCGATGTTTAATATAAATGTATTTTGCCAGAATCTCAGGTTAAAGCTCACAAACTATTTCAACAAGCAGCAAACAGATAAAACAGTAAATGAGAGCAGCTAAACACACAAAGATGGAAACACAGAGCGTGGATCGTTCACTCGACGGCACGTACACGGACACGCCGTCGGGGCTGAAAGTGGACAGCTCACAGATCCTGAAGCTGCAGGTTTCATCTGTCTCCAACCAAAACTGAGTGAAGCAGCAGCAAAAGAAGATCCAAACTCTGCTTCACGTTTGATCAATATGCTCATGAATTCTCTCTGACTTTGGCTGTTCCTGCCTGCACAGCTCTCTCTCTCTCTCAGTGTACTCCAAGAACAGCTTCAAACATCTGTTTCTGCATCATTCACTGTTTATAAGCCACCAGTCTGCTGTTGTGTTCAGTGCTGTCGGCCTCTGACAGTAAAGCCTCATTTCTGCTGTTCCATGGAAACTTTTTAAAATGATGACAGATTACAAACTCTCAGCTGTGTCTGTAATCAAACCTCTGTAACTTTGCTTCACTTCAGCAGCATCAGCTCATGTTCACATGTTGCTTCATGGTTTGCTTCAGTTTTTGATCGACTGCAGAATATTTTGAAGGTTATCTGCTATAAAAAGCCAGAAGAGGAAAATCTGCTTCATGTGTTTCTGTTTGATCCTCAGTGACTTTGACACAAAGGCCTCTGCTGTGATGATCACACCTCTGATCAAGTCTCACAGTGTCACAACTGATAAATGATCAGAGTTAGAATATTTCTGACTGTCTGCTGTGTGCCGTGACCTTTGACCTGCTAAAGACAGTCAGCTGTGGATTATTCATTGTTGTGTCTGATACTTAGAACTGTGAGGAAGAAGCTACACAGTTAATCAGGGTCCCCTCTCTCTGAATCAGGAAAGGTGGGCAGGCCGCGTGTGGGCCGTGGGCCATACGTTGAGTATCACTGTTTGAAATGTGAACATTGTTCTGCTGCAGTCAATGGACTAAACCAGAGAAGAAGAAAACAGACTTTACCATGAAGATCCTCAGTGTGGATCAGTATAATATCAGCCTGATGTCTGCAGTTTAGTGTCAGCACAACTTTCACATCATATTCATCTCAGCACAACTAAAACATGCTGACTGACCTCAGAGTTTCAAGTTTACATCCTGGACTCTCCAGGAAACCACACAGATGCTTCACTCCTGGATCCTGCAGCTTGTTGTTGATGCTCAGGTTCAGCTCTCTCAGATGGGAGGGGTTGGACTTCAGTGCTGCTGCCAGATAATCACAGCTGATCTTTGACAAACCACAGTCCATAAATCTGTATAAAGAATGAAAGATGTAAGTTTATTAGACAAAGTGCTTGAAATCATTCAGTGTTTCATCATCTGTTCAGAGCTGAAGAAGGTTCAGAATGTAGAAGTTTAGAAAATGGAAACTCCAAACAGCTGAAGCCAACAGGAAGCAGCTTCAAACAAACACAACAAGAGAAAAAACTCTGAATGTTTCACATTAAAGTCGTACATTTCTCATAAAAACAGGACAAAGACTTGAAAAAGTCGTGTTTTTCCTTCCAGGAACCACATGGCTTCACTTTTAAAGGTGAAGTGTGACAGAAATGGACATATTTGAAGTCCAACACCTTTTTCCAGTCACATTATTAAAGCAGACAAACTACAAGCTCATTTTCATTCCAACAAGTCATCTTCTGACCTGGACTAACAACACTGGTCTCTATGTGCAGCTGGCTGTGAGACCAGTGCTCAGGGAGCGTCTACAAAGTGCAACACTGAAAGAACATCACACACTCATTTGCTTCCAGCACTTTCACACAAACATCTACTGTCATTATTGTCACCAAACTCTGTGGATCCTTTATTGCAAATTCAAATGGGATCAAATGGTCAGACAAAAGAGGGTTATGAGGAAATATGATGAAATGTTGTGTATTAGCAGCAAGTTATTGAATCTTTTTCCTCAGAAACCAAACAAAATGATTGACAAACATGTTTTTACAAACTCAGTGTTGGACTTGGATCAGCAGGATAAGCTGATGTTTAAAGGCATTTGAGTCTCGCTGTATGAGAGTCCAGTTCTTACTCAATATTTATGGATGATGTTCTTTCAGTGTTGCACTTTGTCGACGCTCCCTGAGCCTCACAGCCAGCTGCACATGGACCAGCTGACATTACCCAGCATTAGAGGCGGCTGTAAAAAATTCATGTTCCCATTTAAATGGTTTTAATTTGAATAAAACGATGTTGATTCATTCAATCCTGAATCGATGTTTCATATAAATGTATTTTGCCAGAATCTCAGGTTAAAGCTCACAAACTATTTCAACAAGCAGCAAACAGATAAAACAGTAAATGAGAGCAGCTAAACACACAAAGATGGAAACACAGAGCGTGGATCGTTCACTCGACGGCACGTACACGGACACGCCGTCGGGGCTGAAAGTGGACAGCTCACAGATCCTGAAGCTGCAGGTTTCATCTGTCTCCAACCAAAACTGAGTGAAGCAGCAGCAAAAGAAGATCCAAACTCTGCTTCACGTTTGATCAATATGCTCATGAATTCTCTCTGACTTTGGCTGTTCCTGCCTGCACAGCTCTCTCTCTCTCAGTGTACTCCAAGAACAGCTTCAAACATCTGTTTCTGCATCATTCACTGTTTATTAGCCACCAGTCTGCTGTTGTGTTCAGTGCTGTCGGCCTCTGACAGTAAAGCCTCATTTCTGCTGTTCCATGGAAACTTTTTAAAATGATGACAGATTACAAACTCTCAGCTGTGTCTGTAATCAAACCTCTGTAACTTTGCTTCACTTCAGCAGCATCAGCTCATGTTCACATGTTGCTTCATGGTTTGCTTCAGTTTTTGATCGACTGCAGAATATTTTGAAGGTTATCTGCTATAAAAAGCCAGAAGAGGAAAATCTGCTTCATGTGTTTCTGTTTGATCCTCAGTGACTTTGACACAAAGGCCTCTGCTGTGATGATCACACCTCTGATCAAGTCTCACAGTGTCACAACTGATAAATGATCAGAGTTAGAATATTTCTGACTGTCTGCTGTGTGCCGTGACCTTTGACCTGCTAAAGACAGTCAGCTGTGGATTATTCATTGTTGTGTCTGATACTTAGAACTGTGAGGAAGAAGCTACACAGTTAATCAGGGTCCCCTCTCTCTGAATCAGGAAAGGTGGGCAGGCCGCGTGTGGGCCGCGGGCCATACGTTGAGTATCACTGTTTGAAATGTGAACATTGTTCTGCTGCAGTCAATGGACTAAACCAGAGAAGAAGAAAACAGACTTTACCATGAAGATCCTCAGTGTGGATCAGTATAATATCAGCCTGATGTCTGCAGTTTAGTGTCAGCACAACTTTCACATCATATTCATCTCAGCACAACTAAAACATGCTGACTGACCTCAGAGTTTCAAGTTTACATCCTGGACTCTCCAGGAAACCACACAGATGCTTCACTCCTGGATCCTGCAGGTTGTAGTTGTCGCTCAGGTCCAGCTGTCTCAGATGGGAGGGGTTGGACTTCAGTGCAGCTGCCAGATAATCACAGCTGATCTCTGACAAACCACAGGTCTTCAATCTGTATAAAGAATGAAAGATGTAAGTTTATTAGACAAAGTGCTTGAAATCATTCAGTGTTTCATCATCTGTTCAGAGCTGAAGAAGGTTCAGAATGTAGAAGTTTAGAAAATGGAAACTCCAAACAGCTGAAGCCAACAGGAAGCAGCTTCAAAGAAACACAACAAGAGAAAAAACTCTGAATGTTTCACATTAAAGTCGTACATTTCTCATAAAAACAGGACAAAGACTTGAAAAAGTCGTGTTTTTCCTTCCAGGAACCACATGGCTTCACTTTTAAAGGTGAAGTGTGACAGAAATGGACATATTTGAAGTCCAACACCTTTTTCCAGTCACATTATTAAAGCAGACAAACTACAAGCTCATTTTCATTCCAACAAGTCATCTTCTGACCTGGACTAACAACACTGGTCTCTATGTGCAGCTGGCTGTGAGACCAGTGCTCAGGGAGCGTCTACAAAGTGCAACACTGAGCGAACATCACACTCATTTGCTTCCAGCACTTTCACACAAACATCTACTGTCATTATTGTCACCAAACTCTGTGGATCCTTTATTGCAAATTCAAATGGGATCAAATGGTCAGACAAAAGAGGGTTATGAGGAAATATGATGAAATGTTGTGTATTAGCAGCAAGTTATTGAATCTTTTTCCTCAGAAACCAAACAAACTGATTGACAAACATGTTTTTACAAACTCAGTGTTGGACTTGGATCAGCAGGATAAGCTGATGTTTAAAGGCATTTGAGTCTCGCTGTATGAGAGTCCAGTTATTACTCAATATTTATGGATGATGTTCTTTCAGTGTTGCACTTTGTAGACACTCCCTGAGCCTCACAGCCAGCTGCACATGGACCAGCTGACATTACCCAGCATTAGAGGCGGCTGTAAAAAATTCACGTTCCCATTTAAATGGTTTTAATTTGAATAAAACGATGTTGATTCATTCAATCCTGAATCGATGTTTAATATAAATGTATTTTGCCAGAATCTCAGGTTAAAGCTCACAAACTATTTCAACAAGCAGCAAACCGCTAAAACAGTAAATGAGAGCAGCTAAACACACAAAGATGGAAACACAGAGCGTGGATCGTTCACTCGACGGCACGTACACGGACACGCCGTCGGGGCTGAAAGTGGACAGCTCACAGATCCTGAAGCTGCAGGTTTCATCTGTCTCCAACCAAAACTGAGTGAAGCAGCAGCAAAAGAAGATCCAAACTCTGCTTCACGTTTGATCAATATGCTCATGAATTCTCTCTGACTTTGGCTGTTCCTGCCTGCACAGCTCTCTCTCTCTCAGTGGACTCCAAGAACAGCTTCAAACATCTGTTTCTGCATCATTCACTGTTTATTAGCCACCAGTCTGCTGTTGTGTTCAGTGCTGTCGGCCTCTGTCAGTAAAGCCTCATTTCTGCTGCTCAACACTGAAGAAATGTAAACTTTCAAAACGATGACAAATTGGAAAACACAGAGCTGTGTCTCTTTTTTTTTTGTGTCCCGTTTGGATCTTTAGCCATCAGAATTGTTGTCTTAAGGCCAAGAAAGATGCCAAGCGGATTTATTTTACCAAGTGGATCATCATGGCCTTTCCATATTGGTCCATTTGATTGACCTTTATTATAATTATGAATTTATTTTATTTTCGGTTGCTACAAACGGGACAGATATGACTGGGGGACAGGACAGGGAGAGAGAATGAAAGAAAGAGAGGGAGAGAAAGAAAACCAAAGGGGAGAAGAGACGGTGAGAAAGGGGGGAAGAAAAAAGAAAAACAAACAAAACACCTGGATCACCTGTATGGAGAAAAAAAAAAACAGAAGAGAAAGCAAGCAACATAATAAAAACAGCACCATCACAATAAACTAGCTAGTAGTAGGTAACAGTAGATACTAAATAATAAACGATATTGTGCAGCACGCAAGATAGACAGCGCACAATGTGCTTAGAGGCAGCAGCCATAAAGGTGTAGTCCGCGTCTGTGAACACCCGTGTGTACACCTGTGTGCACACCTGTGTGGATCAGCATGCTTGTATTCCAAAGGTTTCTCCATGTAACGATCTGCTAGGGAGTGTGGGGAGCCATAGCCCCGTCCCCCAGGGTATGAAGCAGGTATGGAGGAGATCCAGGCCCCAGATATCCAGAGGCCCCAGAGTACAAGGACCCGAGGAGGACCACCAAAAGGGGGGGAATCGCCAATCGGCCACCAGGAGTGAGCCGGTACATACATGAGCGCCCAGCCCCAGACGACAAGGACCACCAACACACCAACGTCTGAGGGCATCAGCCACCGGCAGGGAGTGTGGTGAGGGGAGATAGGCCTCCGTACTTTGGAGGGCCTGAGATGTACCCAGAGAGGTGGAGTCTAAGACCCAACCTGACACATAGACAGGCGCACGCGGACACCAACGTGCATTCCCACCCCATATGCACAACCAAATACTCGGCACTCACCCAACGTGTAGACAGACACAAATAGAAACTGCACAGACCGTCGCACTCCCCAAACATACTCTATATCCCAAGTCCAGGTACCCCCGTCCTCAGAGGGGCAAGCCGCACCTAAACCCAGGAGATGTAACCCTTCTCTCTGGGGCGGAGGCAAGCGGACCACCTCTTTGATTAGAGCTGTGTCTCTAGTCAAAGCAGAGATGGAACGATGCCACTTTTTATGTCCGATATCGATATGAATCCAATATAGTCGATTTTATAATCAAACATTTTTTAATATCTTGCTGCATTTTGTATAAGTTCATACTCAAGTTTAAAAAATCTAAACACTAAAGCTGTTCAGTTATACCTGTCTGCAAAAACACACTGCAGCCAAAACATTAGACAATACTGATCTTTGTATTTTGATGCGGACGTCAAAAACTCTTTGGTTGTGAATAAAAGAAGTGCAACATCAGCACAAAATAATGTTTCTATTGAACAACACAAACAGGTTGTAGAATGGAGCCTTTTATACTCACAGCTGAACAGAAACAACATCCAGAGTGGAAAACAGTGCAAACAACTGCAAACAGGCTTCATGACACTCATGTTTGATCAGGATGGATGTCAGTGTGAGCTGTTTCTATCACATTTAACCTCACAATCAATTTTGTCTCATTTCTATACAAAACTTAACACAAGTATGAAAAAAGTGTTTTTGATTGTTTTGTTTTTTGAACCATGAAACTGTTTAACAACACAGTTTGATTCAAAGTCAAACTTGAGTCTGTCCATCGTTCGGTCAGACTGAGCAATGACAGCACACAGACGTAGACAACAGCTCTCTGAAACACCAAACTCAGGTCCTGTTGATGCTGATATACAGTGACACAGTTACATGGGTGATTCATCCTTTTAACTTTATCTTTAAACAACTGCAGCTGTCACTGACAGCGCATGTGGTACTTTAACCTTTGGACTGTTTTCATCAGTTAATTATGGAGTTACTACAAAGAGTGAAACTATAGGATGATCTGTCTGCTGTCACTGGGTGGTGCTGAGGTCTGAATCTGAGGACGGCTCCTGTAGTCACAACAAGAACACAATCATCACAAACTGAAATATAAATATGATGGAGTAGAGCTTGAATTAGCTCCAGAATTTAAATATCTTGGGGTCCTTCTAGACCCAACATTATCCTTCAAGAGTCACATAAATAAAGTGTCCCAGGTACTTAAATTTAATAATCGAAATTTTAATCATATACGTAATAATTTAAATATGAATGTTGCAAAAACTTATTTTTACTCAATGATCATCTCTCATATGGACTATTGTTTGACGTCCTGGTCACTTGCTTGTCCAACAACACTTAAAACTATTGAAAACATTTATAAAAGAAGTTTAAAACTACTTGACAAAAAACCGACTTCCCACCACCACTGTCATGTGTTAAAAAACATAAATTACTGAACTTCAATAACTAGGTGAAACTTAAAAGAGTGAGTTTAATATATAAAGTCTTACACTCCCTTGCTCCACCACCATTAAAGCAGTTCATTAGGCATAAAGAAAGCTCAGACAGGACCACTCGAGCTACAATCCGAGGAGACTTGTTTATACCCCACAGACGGACAGCATTTGGGCAGAACGTCCTCTCTGTCCAGGGAGGCCATCTGTGGAACAGTCTTCCTCAACCCATTAGAGAATGCTCTACACTCAGTTTGTTTAAGGCAAAGGTGAAAAACTGGTTATGGACAAATCAAGTGTGCGATCATGTATGAATTGTACAGTTTTAATGTTTTATTTGGGAACAGAATGGTGTGTATGTGTAAGTTTGGTGACGGAGTTTTTATTATGAATGAATGATGAATTTTTATGAAATATTATGTCTATTTTTTATGCTTAAGGACAACAGATGGAAATTAGTCCTTGGCTATAATCTGGTATGTTTACATTCATGTAATTTTTTTTTTACATTTATGTTCATTAACATGCACTGTCCTAAATAAATAAATAAATAAATAAATAAATAAATAAAGTTTATCTCTCAAATCTGAAATAAAGCTGATCCTTCTGTCCTCCCACACTTGGGAGTGTTCTTCTCTTCTCTTACATTTTTTCAGTCCTACAGTTCTGCTGACAGCTGACATATGAGCTGTTTATTTAAAAAAAGCCTTATATACGAACAGATGTTCCTATATCATGTTCACCTTTGAGTTGTTGGAGCTTTATAAATGGACATCTGCAAAGATGTGATGATGGAGCAGGTTTCAGTGCTGCTGCATCCTGGTCACAACATACGGAGGTGGTATCAGCACTGGTATCAGCACTGGTATCAGCACTGGTATTGAAGAAGAAATATTAATGCTTCAAACTATTTGTCTTAAAGGATGGAAGCTGTACAGAGTTCTGCACATGTGTCTTTGTGAACATACCTCATTAACAATATTTCAGACAGTTTTTAACCTGAATATTTGCAACAAACTCAGTATAAAAAATACAGTCAGCGCTAAAAAATTAATCAGTCGAAAAATTAAAATTTTAACTTAAGCTGCCAAGAGGAAGTCGTTGGTTTCAGTAAATATCAGGCTTTGCTATTTGATCGGTTTTTACAGATTAATGAGGAGTTACTGAAGTGCCAGGTTTTTAAAGTAGGTGTTACTGTCTCTACACATGTGGAGACTGAAAACATGGTGCTGTTTAATAAGATATTTAATATTCAGCTCTGCACAGGAGCTGCAGCAGGGTGCAGCCTGTTGCCTTTACAGTATAATACTTGTAATAAAAGTACAGTAACGGTAATTAGTGACTGAGCAGCCCGGGGCGTTTCTCTTGATTTCTTTAGTCAGAGTAAATTCATTCACCTGCACGGGTTAGCTAAACAAACCCTGACGGCCGAGTGCTCATCTTAGCTAGCTAGGTCTCAGGACCGAGCTAAGGACGGTAGTTACGGAGTAGCTTACAAACACGTTTAACTTACCGAAAAAGTGCAGCGGGGCCTCGGGTCCTTCTGTCGGGTAGTCCAGTTTACTGAAGAACACCTCAGGCTGTCAGGTTAAAACACTCGGTCGTGTCTTCGTAGCATAAACGCTGGCCGTCCTCTCAGAGCCTACCTCTATCTGCTATTCCCGAACAGAGATACGCAAGTTTCTCCGTGACTGCAGCTGCCAGTCAATTCAATTCAATTCAATTCAATTCAATTTTATTTATATAGCGCCAAATCACAACAAAAGTCGTCTCAAGGCGCTTCATAGATACAGAGAAAAACCCAACAATCATATGACCCCCTATGAGCAAGCACTTTGGCGACAGTGGGAAGGAAAAACTCCCTTTTAACAGGATGAAACCTCCGGCAGAACCAGGCTCAGGGAGGGGCGGGGCCATCTGCTGGTTGGGGTGAGAGAACGAAGACAGGATAAAAGACATGCTGTGGAAGAGAGACAGAGGTTAATAACAGATATGATTCAATGCAGAGAGGTCTGTTAACACATAGTGAATGAGAAAGGTGACTGGAAAGGAAAAACTCAATGCATCATGGGAATCCCCCGGCAGCCTACGTCTATTGCAGCATAACTAAGGGAGGATTCAGGGTCACCTGGTCCAGCCCTAACTATATGCTTTAGCAAAAAGGAAAGTTTGAAGCCTAATCTTAAAAGTAGAGATAGTGTCTGTCTCCCGAATCCAAACTGGAAGCTGGTTCCACAGAAGAGGGGCCTGAAAACTGAAGGCTCTCCCTCCCATTCTACTTTTAAATACTCTGTGAACAACAAGTAGGCCTGCAGAGCGAGAGCGAAGTGCTCTAATAGGGTGATATGGTACTACAAGGTCATTAAGATAAGATGGGGCCTGATTATTTAAGACCTTGTATGTGAGGAGCAGGATTTTGAATTCAATTCTGGATTTAACAGGAAGCCAATGAAGGGAAGCCAAAACAGGAGAAATCTGCTCTCTCTTTCTAGTCCCTGTCAGGACTCTTGCTGCAGCATTTTGGATCAGCTGAAGGCTTTTCAGGGAGTTTTTTGGACATCCTGATAATAATGAATTACAGTCGTCCAGCCTGGACGTAATAAATGCATGAACTAGTTTTTCAGCATCACTCTGAGTCAAAGCTGCTATGATGACGTTACACCCCATTTTAACATCACCGCTGTCGGAATTAGAATCAAACTTGGACATAAATCAGCGTGATGAGAACTATACCTCCAAAGGTCGGGTAGGCCAGAAGTAAACGGCTATGAAATGGGACGGTCTAGCCTTCAGATTAGCATCACCACTGTCTCGATGGAGTTTAATAAACTCAGCTGTCTGCTCCTTGCTATCTAAAATATAACAGGACGTAATGGAGTAATGGAGGGGGCGTTTCCGCGAAGCGCGTATCGAGGCTTGCTTCATTTATGGGAGGAGCTGAAAATGATGACGTCCGAAGCCTCGCTGTCCGGCTGTACCACGTGACTGGTTCAGGAAGCGGTTCAAACTTTGCCGCGAGCTATGACAGCGATATAAACCCCTCAGACCCCATTCAAAATGTGGGCGTTTGATGGAGAGTTGCGGTTAGTGAGAGTTAGAGACAGTTTGGAAAAAAAAGAAATCGCCTACGACCTGCCACAGTGGAGAAACTGTTGTTTTTAAATAAAAACCAATGATGTGTCCCCTAAACACTAATCACTAGGGGTGCAACGATATTCGTATCGATATTGAACCGTTCGATACAGTGCTTTCGGTTCGGTACGCATATGTATCGAACAATACAAAATTTGTAATTTATTTTATCAACTTTCCTTCTGACGATGCTGTCTGTGTTGAGCGCTCAGTGAATCTGCATTCGACTACTCCGCCTAGGCTGTACTGTCCAGCGCAGATCCACTGAGCGCTCAACACAGACAGCATCATCAGAAGGAAGAGCGCAGGGCAAGCTAGCGAGACAGAAGTTAAGCACTCCTTGCAACTTGGACCTCGCCCACCCTCATTCAGATCTGGCATTTGGAATTATTTTGGTTTTCATGTGACGTATGACCCTGAAGGTAAGCGAGTCATGGACTAAAGTAAAACAGTATGTTGGATGTGCCACGCAATGCTCAATTACATGGGTGGGAGCTAGTGTGTTAGCGCAGTTAGCTCGTTAACGTGTTGGCCGTCTAGCCCCATGCACGGGGCGATCGGCGGTAGCTCGTTAACGGAGATTTGCCGTGTTGTGGCGTTAAGGTCATTTCAACAAGATTAACCTGAAAGCACTAGTGGGAACATAACGAATATGACTGCACATTTACACCGACATTATCCTAGTGCAAAGACAAAGATGAGTGATTCCTCAATCAGATACAGGGCTCGCAATATCGCTAGCCCGACGTCCCGGGGCTAGCGATTTTTTCAGTCGGGGTACCAAAATCTATCTCTGCCCTGCCCGTCGGGCTATTGTAGGAAGGAAAAATATATGTCAATGCTTTTGCATTCTTTCGGAAATGTAGCTGGGTAATTATGTCATTGGCATCGGTGAGCCACTGTCAATATGTGACATATTGAAATCGCGTTTGAATTTGCGCTTGTTTTTTTGCTTTCACTTTGCAATCGTGCGAACTGTGTATAGAGAGCGACAGCACTGATTGGTGAGTGATGATAATTTGTGCACCAATTCCTCTGACATTGTCTTATTAATCGTTAGCTTACTATGCAAACATGACAAGTGAAATCTCCCGCAGCTTAAACATGTGAGAAGTTGATCGCGCAGAGAATCGCTGAGCTTATGTGAGTGCGTGTGTAAAAGCAGCAGGATATATATTTTAGTTCTGCTGAGCCAAATAAGACAGGTCAGGGTGAAGAAGTGACAGCCAAAGAAAAGCTTACCACAAAACGGAGAAGTTATGACAAATCAGACTATAAGGTAAAAAGAAAGTGCAGCTTTATGGTTTCATGGACAAAATAATTTCTGTGGCTGCAATATGACGAGCTAAATAACCAGGGGTGCACATAAGTGGTGCGCATTCTCTGTCAAAATAAAAAACACGCACAAGGGTTAGGGTTAAATTTAAAAACTGTACTTTTGAGTTAAAATATATATTTATAATTTTAATAAATGACAAATTAAAAAGGCATGAACATTTTTTTGTATCGAAAAAATATCGAACCGTGACACCAAAGTATCAAACCGTGAATTTTGTGTATCGTTGCACCCCTACTAATCACTGTCCTTGCCTCAATGTTACAAAAGCACAACCACTGTCCACACCTCACCTCACAGTATATGATCATTTCCATTTTAGGCATTTCCAAATAATCATTTTCCATACTGCCAGCATAAATATACACAGTATACTGCCATCACTACAATATAGATGTTTTACACACTCCTTTTGTTGTTGACATTCACAGGCTGTGTGCAAAATGCCACACTCTTCAAATTCATGCCAACTAATATTTTTACGTCCAGTAGGTGTCCTGCTAGAGCAAATGAAGCTTCAAGAAGCTTCGCGTTGGGGTGAACCAATTGGATGAAAAGCTTCAGTGCTTCATGAGGCTTCATCTGCCCATCACTATTGAACAGTGCTCCGTGGGATGTTCAAGGCTTGGGAAATCTTTTTGTAGCCTAAGCCTGCTTTAAATTTCTCAATAACTTTATCCCTGACCTGTCTGCTGTGTTCTTTGGACTTCATGGTGTTGTTGCTCTCAATATTCTCTTAGACAACCTCTGAGGCCGTCGCAGAGCAGCTGTATTTGTACTGACATTAGATTACACACAGGTGCACTCTATTTAGTCATTAGCACTCATCAGGCAACGTCTATGGGCAACTGACTGCACTCAGACCAAAGGGGGCTGAATAATTACACACACCCCACTTTGCAGTTATTTATTTGTAAAAAATGTTTGGAGTCATGTATGATTTTCATTCCACTTCTCATGTGTACACCAGTTTGTGTTGGTCTTTCACCTGGAATTCCAATAAAATTGATTCATGTTTGTGGCTGTAACGTGACAAAATGTGGGAAAGTTCAAGGGGACCGAATACTTTTGCCACTGTAAAGGTTTATTTTGTCTAATCTAATCTAATAACTTTAATCTCAGCCAAACTGATTTACTCAGGAACAAATAAAACACTGAAAAAAGTCAAACAATAACATTTTTAGGTTGTCTAAGTCACTTATATATTACGTTTAACCTGAGTAGCGAAAGACCGCGGTGATCTGAACATGATGTGCCGGGAGTTTGCTGTTCTCGGCGGCTCTAGTGACCCTCGAGCTCTCGGCTAGCTATCGAGCTGGTGGGTAACAGACGTCTCAGAAACGTCGGAGCACTGAGCAATATGCGATATCTTGATAAACTGAGCAGATATTTAAAGTTTACACAGCTACATTCTCACCTGAAAATATGTTAAAAGTTTATTTTGTGACCCAGAAAGAGTAATAAGAGTAATATTAAAAACTTAGTAGCGACCGCCATTGCCGGAAAGTGGAATTGGATGGGCCACGCTATGAATTCTGGGATATGGTGGGCCACGAAGGACACACCCGACCCATCCTTTAATTTTGGGGAAAAAGAGGACGCATTGGTCGGCTGCATTCAGAGGAGTCTATGAATTTGGACAGCCCCTATGTTTACTACTGCATAGACACATTGAATTTCCAACACAAGGAAACTACACTTTGGACAATGTTTTCACCACCAAGAAAGGAGATTACAAAGCCCCCCACATCATGACCACATCACTGTTATGCTAATGCCAGCATACAGGCCCCTGGTCAAAGTCACTAAACCAGTTCGTAAGCAGGTACGTGTGTGGCCAGAAGGACCTGCAATACTGCTTTTCCACCACAGACTGGGAGATCCTTAAACAGGCCGCCACACATGACAACACCACAGACCTGCAGGAATATACAGAAACTGTCATTGGCTACATCTCAAAAGGCATCGATGAGGTCATAGAGACCACTGTCCGGGCCAATCAGAAACCATGGCTCACAGGTGAGGTCTACAGGCTGCTGAGGGTGAGAAATGCAGCCTTGAAAGCTGGGGATGAGGTGAGCCTAACTACATCAAGGGCAAACCTGTCACGTGCATCAGAGAGGTGGAAATGCAGTGCTCCAGGAGGATTTTGCAAAGCTTCAGTGACAGCAGAGATACTCAGAGGCTGTGGCAAGGGATACAGACCATCACAGACTACAAGCCCACTCCTCAGACCGCTGTCGGGTCCACCACATTACCGTAAGAGCTAAGTGAAATTTTCTCTTGCTTTGAGACACAGAACGACACCCCAGCACAGAAGACTCCACCCCCCAACGATCGGGTGGTGACACTATCAACATGCTTGTCAGGACCTGCTGCCATCAGGGAGGAGACTGAAGAGCCTCCGGGCCAGAACAGCTTCATCCAGGTTGTCAGGATGCTGAATTCACTCCCTGCTCTCACACACCAACTCCAGACCTGCATTCATCTTTTTCCTCTGAACCCCCCAAACATACAAACCCTGAGCCACCACCATTGCCCTTTCACTGACTGCCCTACTCCACCATTTGACTCTTAGAACTGAAGACGCTTCTCTCATAAGAGGTGAAACATCTTCAAGGAAACTTAAAGAAGTCCAGACGCTTTTCTTTCCAAGCTCCTTAGACTACGGTGACCTGGATGTCTGAGAACCTCCACAGACTGATTTTACAAGAACAACTTGTGTCAAAAATCCCTGGCCGTGCCTCTCTGTCACACACACAAATCACTACAGTTACAAATTTAATAACTTAAAAAACCTCAGAAAAACAGAACTGAGCAAAACAAACAAACAAACAAACAAACCAGAGACCTGGGGCCTGGGGCCTGTTCTTCGTACGTCGCTTACTACATCCAAGATCAAATGACACATCCAAGACCAAACCATCGCGCTAACCGTGAGCTCGCTAATCCGGTTCCCCGAACACACCTGCTGTTGACGATTAGTACAGCTGGACGCAGTAATGTGACATCACTGGGTGTCGTAAAAGGGGCTACGCATCGATAGTAGAAACATTGATCGGCAACCCTCTGATTGGTCGGCGAAAATGTCGAAGGAGCGCGCTCGGCTCGGTATTTTCCGGCAGCAGAGCAAGAACTCATGAGTGAGGGATTTCAGGAGTTTCAGAGTTTAATCAGAACGCAAGGGAACACTGCAAAGGCTGCAAAAGCAAGGAGAGAGGGCTGGCAGGAAGTTGCTGACAAATCAAACTCGTAGGTAATTTAATAATAATAATAATAATGGATTGGGTTTATATAGCGCTTTTCAAGGCACCCAAAGCGCTTTACAATACCACTATTCATTCACTCCCACATTCACACACTGGTGGAGGCAGCTACGGTTGTAGCCAGGCTGCCATATCGCGCCATCGGCCCCTCTGGCCAACACCAGTAGGCGGTAGGGTAGATCTATCATATGACACTATATTGTCCAATATCATATGGCATTATATTATATTATAATATGTTATATTATATCCCCTTTCACATTAGAGCCACAACAGGACCCACAAGAACATGGGAACAAGTAAAAGTGGAATACAGGAGTATTCTACAGAATGGTAATATTTATCTCTTAGATTGCTTTTCGTCTCTTGGCAAGGTAATACTGGCCTGTAATACTCTGTTAGTTTGTTCATAACAGCAACCAAGAAAAGGGCAGAGGAAAAAAAAACAGGTGGTGGTCCTGCACCCCCTCGTCAACAAGTTGGTTAAGTAAATAATACCCTCACGGGAAAATCGATATCTCTCTATGAGCACACTGTCGCGCTGAGCTAAAGGATCCTGTCTATCCCGCAATATACGCTGAATTCTGAGGACTCTCCTTATCAATCTTGCACCTTCCGCAATGGGTGGCTCGCGTATACGGACAGGACATGGCTGCGACAGGCTTCCCAAATCCACCTTCGCTTTTATAGCCGTGGTCTCTCATCTTGATTACACGAAGTAATTTACAATTGCTACTCTGAAATATGAATTACATCTGTAATAATCACATACATGTAATAGAATGTTAATAGTACATTTCCCTTTTTTAGGAAATGACCTGTGTGAAATCAATAAATGGATCAGGTGCTGCATTATCTTTGGTTACATTGATGTTATTTATTTATGGTGAAACAGTGGTGGAATATCGCTGTTGCTTTCGTATGAATGACGCGGGCATACCTGCGTGGCCGCGATCTAATCCTGTTTACATAAAGTAAACCTGCTCCCCAGCAGGTTTACGCTTACGGCTCTGTTGCTATGACAGCAAGTCCCGGATGGGCTTCGGGGAACCGAACGATCCAGGATCACGCGAAATCGTCAACAATCTCATCCAGCTAACTCACTTAGCGCGGTACGAAGAACAGATGTTATTTATTTATGTTTCACCATAAATAAATAACATCAACGTAACTAAAGACAATGCAGCACCTGATCCATTTATTGATTTCACACAGGTCATTTCCTAAAAAAGGGAAATGTACTATTAACATTCTATTACATGTATGTGATTATTACAGATTTAATTCATATTTCAGAGTAGTAATTGTAAATTACTTCGTGTAATCAAGATGAGAGACCACGGCTATAAAAGCGAAGGTGGATTTGGGAAGTCTGTCGCAGCCATGTCCTGTCCGTATACGCGAGCCACCCATTGCGGAAGGTGCAAGATTGATAAGGAGAGTCCTCAGAATTCAGCGTATATTGCGGGACAGACAGGATCCTTTAGCTCAGCGCGACAGTGTGCTCATAGAGAGATATCGATTTTCCCGTGAGGGTATTATTTACTTAACCAACTTGTTGACGAGGGGGTGCAGGACCACCACCTGTCTTTTGTTGCTCTGCCCTTTTCTTGGTTGCTGTTATAAACAAACTGATTATTCCAGAGTGAACACCAGGAAAGCAGCAGGACCAGACGGCATCCCAGGTCGTATCCTAAGAGACTGCGCATACCAGCTAGCTCCTGTGTTCACTGAGATATTCAACATCTCTTTATCTCAGTCGGTGATCCCCACATGCTTCAAAGAGTCCATCATTGTTCCTGTCCCGAAGAAACCCCACCCTGCTTCTCTCAATGACTATCGCCCTGTAGCCCTCACCTCAGTAGTGATGAAGTGTTTTGAACGCCTGGTCAGAGACTTCATCATTTCTTCACCACCAGACACACTGGACCCACTACAGTTCGCTTACCGTCCAAATCGTTCCACAGACGATGCCATCTCTCATCTCCTCCACACATCACTTACTCACTTGGACACTGGAAGGGGGAATTATGTTAAAATGCTCTTCATAGGGGGCAGGGATAGCTCAGAAGGTAAAGTGGGCACCCCATGATCGGAAGGTCGGCGGTTCGAATCCACTTAACGGCTACCCTGAGGTACCCCTGAGCAAGGTACCGTCCCTACACACTGCTCCCCGGGCGCCTGCTTAGTGGGCTGCCCACTGCTTCACTGAGTGAATGGGTCAAATGCAGAGAAAAACAAGTAATTTCCCCATGGGGATCAATAAAGTATCCATTATTATTATTATTATTATAGACTACAGCTCTGCATTTAACACCATAATTCCCTCCACACTCACCACCAAGCTGGAGCATCTGGGACTCAGCTCAACTATGTGTCAGTGGATCTCCAACTTCCTAACTGGCAGACCACAGGCAGTAAGGATGGGCCGACATGTCTCAGCCTCCACCACTCTCAGCACTGGAGCCCCCCAGGGGTGTGTTCTGAGCCCCCTGCTGTACTCTCTGTACACATATGACTGTGTGGCCACTACCAGCTCCACCACCATCATCAAGTTTGCTGACGACACCGTCGTGGTGGGCCTGATCTCTGATAACAACGAGACGGCCTACCTGAAGGAGATTAGGAATCTGGAGAACTGGTGCCAGAGGAACAACCTCCTTCTAAACATCAGTAAGACAAAGGAGCTGATAGTGGACTTCAGCACTAAGCAGGAGAGGAACTACCAGACCCCCGTCATCAACGAGTGCCCAGTGGAGAGAGTGGACAACTTCAAATACCTCGGAGTTCACATCACGCAGGACCTGTCATGGTCCTGTCACATCAACACCGTGGTGAAAAAGGCCCAACAGCGTCTCTACCACCTCAGACGCTTGAGAGACTTCCTTTTTTTTTTTTTTTTGTCCCGTTTGGATCTTTAGCCATCAGAATTGTTGTCTTAAGGCCAAGAAAGATGCCAAGCGGATTTATTTTACCAAGTGGATCATCATGGCCTTGCCATATTGGTCCATTTGATTGACCTTTATTATAATTATGAATTTATTTTATTTTCAGTTGCTACAAACGGGACAGACATGACTGTGGGATAGGACAGGGGGAAAGAATGAAAGAAAGAGAGGGAGAGAAAAAAAGAAAACCAAAGGGGAGAAGAGACGGTGAGAAGGGGGGGAAGAGAGAAAAAAACAAACAAACAAAAAAAACAAAACTCCTGGGTCACCTGTATGGAGAAAAAAAAACAGAGGAGAAAGCAAACAACAAAGAGCAACATAATAAGAAAAAAAAAGCACCATCACAATAAACTAGCTAGCAGTAGATATCGATAGTTACTAAATAATAAACGATATTGTGCAGCACGCAAGATAGACAGCGCACAGTGTGCTTTGAGGCAGCAGCCAAGAAAGCTGTAGTCCGCGTCTATGAATACCCGTGTGTACACCTGTGTGCATACCTGTGTGGATCAGCATGCTTGCATTCCAAAGGTTTCTCCATGTAATGATCTGCTAGGGAGTGTGGGGAGCCACAGCCCTGTCCTCTATGGTATCAAGCAGGTATGGAGGAGATCAAAACTCCAGACATCCAGAGGCCCCCAGAACACAAGAGACCAAGGAAGACCCACAGAGGGGCAGCCGTGCCACTGTCCCAGTAAGAGCTAAGGAGAGTCCCAGATGAGGGCTCATTCAGCAGCCGCGGAGCAGAAGCCAGGGGGAGTTACAGTGACGCGCCCGTGAGCTCCGCCGGCAGCCAGCTGTGCCTGAGTGACCGAGCCCCAGGCCGAGAGGCCGGGGGCACCCCACCTCCGAAGTGGCCCGAGCGAGCCGCCAAGGAGTGAGCCGGTGTGTACCCGGACGCCGCTTGAGAGACTTCCAACTGCCCCCCAAGGTGCTCAGGAACTTTTACTCGTGCACCATAGAGAGCATCCTGACGGGAAACATCTTAACCTGGTTCGGGAACAGCACCATGCAGGACAGACGAGCTCTACAGAGGGTTGTGCGATCAGCTGAGCGCACCATCCGCTCCGAGCTCCCTGACCTGCACTCAATCTACAGCAGGCGGTGCTGGACCAAGGCCAGGAAGATCGTGAAGGACCTCAGCCATCCCAACAACAGACTGTTCTCTCTGTTGAGGTCAGGAAAGCGATTCCGCTCCCTGAAGACCAACACAGAGAGACTGAGGAGGAGCTTCTTCCTGCAGGCGATACGGTCTCTCAATCACACCACCACACAGTACTGACCCACACATATAGTTCTTACACACACACTGGACTTTCTGGACATTGTTTTCACTTCATCACTTAAATCACTTTAAGCATATTTGCACTGCACAAGACATAATGTGGATTGCACAACACTGGACATTGTATTCTTCATTTCAAGCTAATACTTGTACAGCTGCTGTTATTGTGTATATATTTATTTATATTTCTTCATACATTCTTATATAGTTCTATATTGTGTATTTTGTTGTACAGTTATTTTATTTTCAACTTTAATTTATGTATTTTATCTTATTCTCCCAGTTAAATTTACCCTTCATTCTAATTTGTGTTGTACAGTTATTTCATTTTTAACCTTAATTTATATTTTATTCCTTCCTAGTTAAATTTACCCTTTTTAATTTTTCATATTTATTTCCTATCTTATTCATAGCCTTTTCCTTTTTTGTTTTCTTTAGGTCACGAGCAGTTGTCCAAGCATTTCACTACATATCGTACTGTGTATGACTGTGTACGTGACAAATTAAATTTGAATTTGAATTTGAATTTGAATTTGAAAGTCATCTACATGTGGGTTTAGTTCTGACTTTAGGGACAAGTAAAAAAATAAAATAAAATAAAAACATCTGTCCAGACAACCTGACAGTCAAAAATATAAACTCAGGAACTTAAAAGGAAAATTGTGCTGACTTTGAACGTCCGCATCAAGATAAACTTACAGATTTAAGAGTCAAAAAGTGTCAAAAAGTCTGTATCCTTACCTGAGAGTTTCAAGTTTACAGTCAGGACTCTTTAGTCCAACACACAGCAAATCCAATTCTGAATCCTGCAGGTAGTTCGAGCTCAGGTCCAGCTCTCTCAGATGATTGGATGGGGAGCTGAGAATTTCAGACAAAGCTTCAAAGCTTCTTTTTGAGAGTTTACAATCTCTCAGCCTGAGGAAGAATAACAATGGAGACATATTCTTTTATTCATCTAGCATTATTAAACATATTTGTTCATAGATTCACTTACAGCACTTTCTTGGATGCTTTGACCACTGGCAGCAGCTTCAACAATGCCTTCTCTGAACGGGAGTATTTCTCCAGGTCGAACTCATCTAGATCTGATGACAGTAAGATGAAGACCAGAGCCGACCACTGAGCAGGAGACAGTTGATCTGTGGAGAGACGTCCTGATCTCAGGGACTGTTGGATCTCCTCCACTAGAGAACGATCATCCAGTTCATTCAGACAGTGGAACAGGTTGATGCTTTTCTCTGCAGACAGTTTCCCACTGAGCTTCTTCTTGATGTAGTGAACTGTTTCCTGATTGGTCTGTGAGCTACATCCTGTCTGTGTCAGCATGCATAGGCGATCCTGATTGGTCTGCAGTGAAAGACCCAGGAGGAAGCGGAGGAACAAGTCCAGGTGTCCATTTGGACTCTCTAAGGCTTTGTCCACAGCACTCTGGTAGAAGTCTTTTACAGTAAGTGTTTTCTGGAAAATTTTAAAGAGAGGAGATTGTTTCTTAAGCAGGTTGACTCCAGAGTTGATGAAGGTCAGATAGACATGAAGAGCAGCAAAGAACTCCTGAATGCTCAGATGGACGAAACAGTAAACAACGTTGTTGAACATGTGGCACTCATCAGCTTTAAAGATCTGTGTGAACACTCCTGAGTACACTGAGGCTGCTCTGATATCGATGCCACACTCTGTCAGGTCTGATTCATAGAAGATCAGGTTTCCTTTCTGCAGCTGATCAAAGGCCAGTTTTCCCAGAGACTCAATGATCTTCCTGCACGACTCTGTCTCAGCTCCTCCATCATACTTGATGTCCTTCGTTTGTAGGTGAAATAGCACAAGGCGTAGGTAGAGCTCTGTGAGAGTCTTAGGCAGATCTTTGCTCTCTTTGTTCTTCATGACAAACTCCAGAACTGTAGCAGTGATCCAGCAGAAGACTGGGATGTGGCACATGATGTGGAGGCTTCGTGATGTCTTGATGTGGGAGATGATGCTGCTGGCCTGCTCCTCATTTCTGAATCTCTTCCTGAAGTACTCCTCCTTCTGTGGGTCAGTGAACCCTCTGACTTCTGTCACCATGTCAACAATGTCACGAAGGATCTTACTGGCTGCTGCGGGTCGTGTGGTTATCCAGAGGCGAGCAGAGGGAAGCAGTTCCCCCCTAATGAGGTTTATCAGCAGCACATCCACTGAGGTGGACTTTCTAGGGTCAGTCAGGATTGCAGTTTTGTGGAAGTCCAGAGGAGGTCGACACTCATCCAGACCATCAAAGATGAACACAACCTGGAAGTCTTCAAAGCTGCAGATTCCTGCTTCTTTGGTTTCAGTAAAGAAGTGATGAACAAGTTCCACCAAGCTGAACTTTTCCTCTTTCAGCAGATTCAGCTTTCTGAAAGTGAATGGAAACATGAACTGGATGTCCTGGTTGGCTTTGTCTTCAGCCCAGTCCAGAGTGAACTTCTGTGTTAGGACTGTTTTCCCAATGCCAGCCACTCCCATTGTCAGCACTGTTCTGATTGGTTTATCTCTTCCAGGTGGGAGTTTAAAGATGTCTTCTTGTCTGATGGTTGTTTCTGGTCTGTCTGGTTTCCTGGATGCTGTTTCAATCTGTCTGACCTCATGTTCATCATTGACCTCTGCAGTCCCTCCCCCTGTGATGTAGAGCTCTGTGTAGATCTGACTCAGGAGGGTCGGGTTTTCTGTTGTAGAAATCCCCTCGAGCACACACTGGAACTTCTGCTTCAGGTCTGACTTGAGTTTGAGCTGACACTCAGTGAGAATCTCTGCATGAATAAACAGCAAATGACACAAATGAGAAAACTGCATTCTGGTTACTGTGGTTATGTGTTCAGTTCACTGGACTCTTGGTGTCATGATCCGAGTGAGTCTGAGTAACTTTCCACAGCATCAGCTCTCCTCGCCTGGGTGGAGCCCTCCTCACTCCTCCCTGCTCCTCACCTGTTGCCAATTACTCCGGCAGTATCTATGAGCAGCACTCACAATGAACCTTCTCCAGATTGTCTGCTTACCACAGTTAGTTCTCTGCCTCACATTTTGTCTTGTGCTCCTCAGCTTGTTTCGCGTAACCCTCTTTTCCTGTTCCCTAGTCGGCACCTGGATACATCTTCCAACTCTCGCCATAAGTCACGCCTCAGGATTCTGCCCTGCCACTGCTGGGAAAACTCACTCTTGCAAACTGCCATCCTCACCTGCCTGCCTCCCTGTGCACCCACATCTCACTCTGTACCCAGATTTAATTCATCTCCTCCTCCAGCTGATCTCCACCTGCAGCCACGTAACACCTCTTAGTTTTTAAATCTTGGACTCATTCACTACACTGTGGACCACTCTGATTATTATCTCCTTTGTTCCAGTGATCCTGGATAGTTTCTATTCGCCCGATTCTGCCCCTGTTGTTCCTTTGACCTGCCTCAGCTTATGTTCTGGCCTCAGCTCTGCACTTCTCATAATACCTCGCTTGCTGTTGAATTTAGCCGTGATTCAGCTTTCTCTGTCAAGAAATCTAGTAAAATACATTTCTGTTAAAAGTCACTCAGCCTCCGTTTTTTGGTTCTGTGCTTGACTCCATTCCTTTTCATGAGCCATTGAGCCCTGACACTTGGGTTATAACTGAGGGCAGGTTTTATAGAGACACATTTGATTTAATTATGTTTATTTATACAGCACCAAATCAATACTAGCAACATTTCACATATTACATAAACAACACTATGGAGCCAGTGATGAATAAATATGTAGAATAAATGAAAGAATTTCAAGTATAAAAGTTTTTTTTTAATTCCTCCAAATAACAACAACAGTCACCCCAATGTGCTTTATATTGTAAGATAAAGAACCTACAATAATACAACTGAAAAAACCCCAACTATCTTTTTGGGTCCTGAAAACTGAAGGCTCTGCCTCCCATTCTACTTTTAAATACTCTGTGAACAACAAGTAGGCCTGCAGAGCGAGAGCGAAGTGCTCTAACAGGGTCATATGGTACTACAAGGTCATTAAGATAAGATGGGGCCTGATTATTTAAGACCTTGTATGTGAGGAGCAGGATTTTGAATTCTGGATTTAACAGGAAGCCAATGAAGGGAAGCCAAAACAGGAGAAATATGCTCTCTCTTTCTAGTCCCTGTCAGGACTCTTGCTGCAGCATTTTGGATTAGCTGAAGGCTTTTCAGCGAGTTTTTTGGACATCCTGATAATAATGAATTACAGTCGTCCAGCCTGGAAGTAATAAATGCATGAACTAGTTTTTCAGAGTCTCTCTGAGACGGGATATTTCTAAATTTAGAGATGTTGCACAAATGGAAGAAAGCAGTCTTGCATATTTGTTTAATATGTGCGTTGAAGGACATGTCCTGGTCAAAAATGACTCCAAGGTTCCTCACAGTGTTACTGGAGGCCAAGGTAATGCCATCCAGAGTAAGAATCTGCTTAGATACCATATTTCTAAGATTTTCAGGGCCGAGTACAATAACCTCAGTTTTATCTGAATTAAGAAGCAGAAAGTTAGCGGCCATCCAGGTCTTTGTGTCTTTAAGACGTTCCTGCAGTTTAACTAATTGGTGTGTGTTATCTGGCTTCATGGACAGATGGAGCTGGGTATCATCTGCATAGCAGTGTAAATGTATGCTATGTCTTCTAATGATGCTGCCTAAGGGAAGCTTGGTAACGGGAGCGTTGCCAGCAGAAGGCTGAAGTGGAATCTCCCAGAAAGCTGCAGAAGAAAAAACATGAGCTGAAATGGTGGATTTCAGTCATATAAGGAGAACTGTGGCTTTCCTCCAACCTTTGACCAATCACCTTAGTGTCCTGTTTATCAACCATAATAAAAAGCATTTACTGTCTGGGCATTTTTTTGTTTGGGTCTCCAAACAGCAGAAAGATATGGCAGCCATTTTTTTTAACTTTACCTTCAACTGGTAAATAGATTTAAGAGAAAGCACTTTGATCATATTTGTGACGTGTCCCAAACTGTTGTTGTCGCCTCATTTATGTTGATAAAACAGCTCTAAAACCAATCTGACAATATAAATCTGTAAAATGGGCAGAAAACCTGCTGCTGGTCCCATTTTAATCAAACCAACCCAAAGAGCAGATATTCATGTGTACACAGGAGGTTATTTGTGCAGATGCATAAAACACATAAACTGTTGGCTTTCTGCAGTCTCTCACTCCTGAAAGTGTTGGCAAGTGTTTTGGATTTATTATTTATATAGATTTTAATGGCACCTGTGTAATGTTAACTAATGTTTTTATTGTTTATGTGTTTTTTGTTTAGTCATTCCCTGACTTACCTGTGGGTTCTGGGATGGTTTTATTTAAATTCTCCAACAGATCATTCTTGTTTATCCTCCCCAAAAGATTTTTAGTGACTTCAAAAGTGTTGATAGAGTAGGTATCAAACATCAGATCCACTATGTCCGTCCTCTCTGCATTCTCCAGTTTACTCACTGGGATTGCTGGTAAACCTTCTACAGACCCGTTCTTCAGATGCCACTTAAATTTTTCAAAGTCATCACGTCCCAAATCCTCCAAAGTCCCCAGAAGGATTTCTTTAGGTGTCGTCATCTTTTACCCTGTAAGGACCCGATAAACAAAGACTGTAACAACAGCTGGAGAGGTAATTGTCTGATTTATCAGAATTTAACTTGATTCTAACAGCAGTTCATCACAATAAATTTCTTAGGCTCAGAATGCAACAAAATTGCACATGAAGAAGCACATAGAGAAGTATCCAAGTAACACTTTGCTACAATAGAAAACAAACTATTATAAATAAAGAAAATATATAAACTAAATATATACACTACCCGTCAAACGTTTTAGAACAGCCCAATTTTTCCAGTGTTTTTGTCACGGTTTGCGAGCCGTGTGTAAATTATCAAAGGACCCTTTATGCAGGCAGCTCAGATGCAAGTGAGTTTATTCATCACATGGTGATACAAACAGAAATGGCGAAGGTGAGCATGGAAACTAAGCAAAAACCTAAACTGGGAAAACTAACAGTACACGAATATGAAGAATTACACGAAGGGAAGACGAAAACACGGAACACAAGGGGTGGGAGCAAAGCACCACAACACATCACTATCCGGTTGTTCAGTCTGACGTCACTAGCCGTGTCTGGGTCTAAACTCCGCTGCAGGTCCATATATCAAACGATCACTATGGCATTACTGAGAGTTGAAAAACTGTCTAAAGTCTTTCATCTTTAATAAAATGATCAGCGTTCTGCTCTACCAGGTGTAACAATTGAGTTTAACATCCAGGCATCCATGAAAACGGAATTTATGATTGAATTGATTCAGGACCTTGTGATACGTCAGTATCGATACTGATTTTGTATGTATTTTGAAGGATTTGAACCAAAGGCAAAAAATACCATGAGCAAAAAATGGCAGTCATGATTATAAAATAGGGAGGTTTCTTCTTTTTTTTAACATAGATTAAACTCGTTAAATAAAACAACAAGTTTATGAGCTTTCTTGTTATTCACAAGTTTCAGCGATTTAGCCCAGAGTCTAAAGTCATTCAGCCATCTGTTTATACATGGTTTAGCTTTAAAGTATCTGCATTTGTGAAGAAAAAATTTTCCCATTAACAAAATCGTCCTAATCAACAGGTCAAAATCTGCATTCTCAGCAAGTATTCCAAATTTTATTACTGTCACCGTCAAATGTGGTAACTGAATTCTCCTGGACTGTAGCCAGGTCCACATGTCAGTCCAGAAGGAGTGCACTGATTCACAGTTGAAAAACAAGTGATCCAGACTTTCAATATCATTTTCACAAAATGTGCAGGCGTTCACATCTAAGTTAAATTTCCGTCTTAAGAATTCATTGGTTGGATAAACCTCATTAATGATTTTAAAGTGAACCTCTTTTACTTTAGGGGAAAGAGGAAGTGAAATATACTTTTTTCTTATCGCCTTAACCTCCATGGTCTCAAATTCTTTAAGGATATAATTTCTTTTAACCGGATTAGGGCAAATGTCGTTGATCAAAATATTCCTGATCACCTTGTTTGTAAACCTGCTGTCACCAAATTCAGCTCCAGCTATGCAGAGCTGCCTCAGTCCAGGAGAAATTTTAGAGTGCACAATATCTTCTTTTATCCTTGATCTCAAAGGGACTGGGATGGCTTTCACTAGGGATTTATATCTGTTAGCAGTACATCTTACATCAAATTTCTCACAAAACGTCTCATGTTTTAATAAGACCCCATTATCATCCATAAAATGAGCTACAGCCCAAATCCCTTTAGATCTTCCAGTAGAGAAGGACCTGCTGATGGAAAGCTGAGAGTTTAACAGGTAACGAACTGCAATCAAAGTCACAACGTAACAAAAAGTCTATTCCACCCATTTTGCCAAAAATCACATTGGGAATAATGTTCCAAAAGGAATTTTTGTTCCTAATGAAAGATCTTAACCATTTCAGTTTTAGTACACCATTCATAACATCAAAGTCAATGGCATTAGCCCCACCCTCTTCATAATTCTTAATCATATCATTTTTCTTTATATAATGACATTTGTTCCTCCATATGAACCTAAAATTAAGATTATTTATAGATTTAATTAGTTTTGGAGATATGGGCAGAGAAAAGGCTGGATAGATTAGTCTGGACAGACTGTCCATTTTGGTTAGCAAGATTCTCCCAAACAGAGTTATGTCCCTTTGCAGCCACCTGTTTAATATAGACTTACACTTTTCTATATTGGCACAGATTATTTTCAGTTGATGTCTTATCCTTGCAAATTACAATGCCCAGATACTTCACCTCTTTTTTGATCTGTATATTATTTATTGCTTGCAGGGGACACTCATGCAGAGCTAGAATTTCTTATTCATTAATATTCAGCTGCAGGCCAGAAGCTTTGGAGAAGTGGTTGATCGCCTGTAAGGCTAAAGGAATCTGGTCCTCATTTTTTAGAAACAGGGTGGTATCATCTGCGAGCTGACTGATTATTATCTGTTCACCCATCACAGTTAACCCCTCAATGTGACTGTTTTTAATCAAAATAGATAACTCAGCAACCATGATGAACAGAAGTGGTGAGCTGCTACATCCCTGCCTTATCCCTCTATTAACCTCAAACCTTGAACATGTACCATGTTCTAGCAAATCAAATCAAATCAAATCAAATCAAATCACTTTTATTGTCACATCACATGTGCAGGCACACTGGCACAGCACATGCGAGTGAAATTCTTGTGGGCGAGCCCCACAAGCAACAGAGATGTGCAAACACAACAACACAAACGAGCAAAATACAAGAATGGCTAATCTGAAACTAATAAATATATGTACAATATATAATAGTGTATGCATTTCTGGATGTGTATACTAAATATTTTCCTACGTGTGTGTGTGTGTGTGTGTGTGTGTGTATACACATTTTTACAAATTAAATAGTAAAAAAAATAAAAATAAAATATATAAAATATACAGAGTTGAATATGTGCAAAACAGAGCTGTTAATGTCATTATATAGCATCTCTATAACATTGATAAATTCCTGTCCAAAACCAAAAGACTGCAGAGTTTTTAATATGAACGTATGTTCAACTGAGTCAAATGCTTTGTAAAAATCCAAGAACAGGATGTATCCTCTCTCTTGTGTCACGATGAGTTGTGTGGCTGTCAGTGGCTGGACCCACGTGCAGGACTCAGAGAAAAAACATTAACTTAAACGACAGCTTTATTTGCTGGTGAGTCACCCTTGGCGATACATAAACAACAACTTAAACTAACTAGACTGGAGATGATGAAGGTAGACGACAATGAATACACACACAACAAACGTGGAGGACGCAACAACTGGCAGAGAAAAACACAGGGCTTAAATACATACTGAGGTGATTAGGGAATGTGAAACAGGAGGAGAACACAGCTGGGACTCATCAGACATGACAAGACAAGGGGCGGCAAAACTCAACACATTGACATAGTACACAGACTTTCAAAGTAAAACAGGAAACTGAACAGACGTGGACTAAACTAGGGGATACAGTGACAGAACAAGAGACACACTGACAGAGATGACTGTATACTAACAGAAGTAACACAGAACCACAACCTAAGAAGGAGAACACAAGAAATGCCAAGGACCTAGGGAGTTAGGAATACTAGCGACAAAAATCAAACCCAAGAGAATCAAAACACATCATGAAATCAAAGATAACTAATACAAACAGAAAAACACTGAGTCCACAGACTCAGGACCGTGACATCTTGGATTATTTCACTGTACTCAAGGAGGTCCAAAACCAGCCCAATATTGTTATGAATTAGTCTTCCTTTCAAAAAACCTGATTGTGTTTCACTGATAATGTTTGAGATGCCTTTCTTTAGCCTCTCAGCTACAGCTCCAGACAGGATCTTATAGTCAGTGTTTAAGGTGATGGGTCTTAAATTGTCTAAAATTCTTTTATCCTTACCCGATTTAGGGATCAGGGTTATCAGCGCTTGTTTCATGCTCGGCATCAGTTCTTTTTTTCTCTATCGATTCCTTTAATGCATCAAACAATAAAGTTCTTAGGTCCTTCCAGAAGAATTGATAAAAATTAGTAGTGAGTCCATCTGTCCCTGGGGACTTGTTTAATGCCATTTTCATGACCACCAAATCCAGTTCCTCAATTTGGCGGCCGCTACTAAGTTTTAAAATTACTCATACTAATCTTTCTGGGTCACAAAATAAACTTTTAACATATTTTCAGGCGAGAAAGTAGCTGTGTAAACATCAAATATCTGCTCGGTTTATCAAGATACCGCATATTTGCAAAAGTGCTTCGACGTTTTCGGAGACGTCTGCTACCCACCAGCACTATAGCCAGCCGGGAGCTCGAGGGTCACTGAAGCCACCGAGAACGGCACAACTCCCGGCACATCATTTTCAGATCACCGCGGACTTTCGCTACTCAGGTTAAACGTGATATACAAGTCCAGGGCCGTGCAGAGACGTTTAAAGGGGCGGGTGCTCAAAGTTAAAAAGGGGCACATTGAACCAGGCTGAATAACAACAACACACATTCATCAACAATCTAATATGGGATTGCATCATACTATATCACTGTTGTGAGGTGGCGACAAGGCAAAGCAAACGTAGCCGATGTTTTACCTGATGGGTACAATGTTGCTGTTGAGGTGTTTCTGCTGCTCCTGCTGCTGATAGTGCTGGAGGGCAGGGCTGTGTTGATCTGAGACTGTAGACATTAAAAAGTCCACAGGAGAGATGGTAGCTGATTAAACAAGTGTCATGAGATAATAACAAAATGCAAAGATTGGTGACAGCGCTTGGAACCATAAGGCAACGAAAAACTGTGACATAAACTCGGCTCTGCCTGTGAATCACTCTTTGCTTCTCTTCTTCCTTCCATCCCATCATTTCATATATCACTCTCCACTTGCTGTCTATCTGAGAACAAGGCACAACTTGCTATTGCAATAAACTATAATCTAATTATCCACACCTAACAACTCCAGCACTTAATCTATAATAAAATGATGACAGAAAAATGTTATAGCACTGCCTTTAGTAGCCTCATACAGCTCCTACTGTTTCCTCCTCATGTCCTTACCAGCCATGTCTGGAAAATGTTATATCATGAGTAATAATTTAAAAGAATCCATATACATAAAACACACACATGCACACACAGTGACATTTTAGACCTTCTTCAGAATACTGTATATACTATGGGCATAATGGTGCTGATCCAGAATCCTTACATTATTATTTATTACTAGAGCTACAATAATAAAGCAATGAGGAGGGGGAAGTAATAAATATGAAATAATGTATTTATGATGATTCCATTTGTTTCACTATCCACTCTGTGCAGGGCAAAGCTTATTACATTTTTAAACTGTAGAGATACAATAACTTTACTGCTGTAAAATCCAAATTTTGTCTTATTTAAAATATAAATCTAATATAATCTGCTTCTTAAAGTATGTTCTTTAAAATACAGCGTGTGTTTTTTAAAATATTATAATAATGCATAATTATGTGGACATGTATATTAGATCGTTTTTAGTGAAATATAATCCCCCCAGAAGGGCAGGAAATGCTCTGTAACTTACTTTAAAACTAAATATGTTCCCTAAAACGGTGACAGAGCTACAGACCTATGACAGCCTTACCCAGTGAGCCAGCAGCTATGACCAGCACTACTTGTGCAGTTAATAAAAGGACAGGTAATGTTTGTCACGCTGTTGCACACACAGCACGCTCGTTTGTTTCAGTTCGTCAAATTGCCACAAGACATCTTACCAACGTGTACGTAATAAGCTAATACTCCTGGGTGCTACACACTACAGTGTACGCTGTACAGCTACTTACTGGGTTTGTCGCATCAGTCTGTGTCTCTGAGTTAACTTGTGTTTCTCCTACAGCTCCGGACCGCTAAAAATGCGCGTGCTCTTTGTGAGCTCGTTCCCGGCTCGTAACCAGCGCGTTCTGCCGTCGAGGGCGATCATTGGTTAAATGTGATCATGTGACTGATGCAAGCCAGATCCTTTTATTTAGCAAAACTATGATTAATAGTTAAATATTATTGTTGAGGGGCACAGACAGGACTCCGCACGCACACACACATAAAAATAAATTTAAAAAAAAAAAGTTTTTTAAAAGTTGCCTCAACAAAAGGGCACTTTGGGCACCCATCAGGAAAGGGGCGGGTGCTCAAGCCCCTCTAGCCCCCCCCCCCCCCCCCCCCCCCCCTCTGCACGTGCCTGTATAGACAACCTAAAAGTGTTATTGTTTGGCTTTTTTCAGTGTTTTGTTTGTTCGTGAGTAAATCGGTTTGGCTGAGATTAAAGTTATTAGATTAGATTAGATAAAATAAAACTTTATTAATCCCCCGGGTGGGTTCCTCCTTGGTTTTTACACAGCTGAATAAACATCAAACAGAAAACTGATTAAACAGAAGTATGAGACGGTCGAGAATTTACTCCAGTGTCCTGTTATATTGCAGATAGCAAGGAGCAGACGGCCGAGTTTATTAAACTCCACCGAGACAGCGGTGACGCTAATCAGAAGGCTAGACCGTCCAATTTCCCCAGCTGTTTACTTCCAGCATATCCAACCTTCTGAGGACCCAGCCCACGTACGCCGCGAAGGCCGGGTCCTCGGGAGGATGCAGCCGATGAATTTGGACACTGTCACTACCCGATCGGGGGTGTGCCAAATGGCGGAGTGAGTAGACGCTCTCTACCGAGTTCTGCACAGAAAGTTCGTGAACAACGGTAAAACCTCAACTTTATGCTGCTAACACTAACAATTCACTAAATAAGAGAAGATACAGCAATCATAGGGCAAGAAGCAGCAGAATGCTTAATCAGAAAGGAGCGAAAAGGGGACTGGAAAGTTCCAAGTCTAAGATAGCGCCTGAGAATGCTAACGAGGAGAGTGCTACGCCCAGCAACGTGCTAATGGATAGCTTCCATAACTACGCAGCTACTACGGTGGCACTCACGTTAGCCGAAGAAGAAGTGGATGAGTTCCCACCTCTCCCTGTTACACCTCTCAAATCGCCAGCTCCGAAGAAGGTGATGTACGAACGCAGCAACTCTGACCCAGTTGATGTAAATGAGATAATTTCTCGTCTGTCGGCACTAATAAACACCAGGTCTGATAACATTGAGAGCATGGTGAGAGAGAACTCGAACATGGTGAAAGAGAATACGCTCCAGATTGAGGGTCTCAAAAAGACGATTGATTTTGTGTGCGCGGAAATGAAAGATATGAAGGGGAAAGTTTGCGACTTGGAAAAAAAAGTAACTAAAGAGGAAGGTCGAGTGGACAACTGCCAACAGAGAATCTCTGAGTTGGAAAGATATTCCAGGAGGTGGAATCTCAGACTACATGGAGTCAGAGAGGCTGAGAAAGAAGACGTAAGGGGAAAGGTGACTGTGATATGCCAGTCTGTTCTGCCAGAACAAAATCATAGGCTGCCTGACGTCATCAACACCGTACACCGACTCGGAGCCAAGCGACAAGGTAGCACCAGACCTAGAGGCATCATCGTGCAGTTCACCTCCCGAATCTACAGAGATGCTGTATGGAAAGCAGCCAAAACATCCTCCTACCTGCAGGACAATCATTTGAGGTTCGCTGAAGATCTGTCCAGGGAGGACAGAGAACGTCGTGACAAACTGTGGCCGATGATAGACAAAGCCCGTAAGGAGGGTAAGCCGGCTTATTTCGTGGGAGGCCGAGGATTCATCAGTGGATCAGAAGTTTTCCCTCCGTCATAGAGACGCTTATTCAGTCTCCGAAATGACATTTCTGTAAGCTTGTTTACATGGTGAACTTGATATTTTCACCCTCAGGTTAAAGTTTTATTTTGTGTTGAAGAGTGTGTTTATTTATAAAAAGCTATATTTAAACCATAGTACAGTAGATAGTTAAATACTGTGTTTTTATAAGCTTAGTCACTCAGGGTTTTTACTGTTCTACTACCTAAATTGTGCAGCACCCGGTCCCCTTATCCTATAGATCTATTCTTAGTTGTAGAAGTTTAGAACTTACTTTTTCTCTTTCTTTTTTCTAATAACTTTGTCTTTTTCATTTGTTTCTCTTAATACCAGGGGTTTAAGACAAACATGTAAACGCAAAGCTTTGTTTTTATTTGCCAAACAATTTAAAACAGATTTTTGCTTTTTCCAAGAGAGTCATTCCACACCTGCTGATACAAATTTTTGGAAATCACAATGGGGTAATGAAGTCTGGTTGTCCCATGGCTCTGAGCGTTCTGCTGGAGTTGTCACGCTTAAAAATTATTTTTCTGGAGATGTGTTACACTCTGACTGTGACACCTTAGGACACTACCTCTGCTCACTAATCAGACACAATAACAGTACTTTCAGTGCAGTAAATATATATGGTTACAATAATAAAACTGAAAATGATAAATTACTTGACTCCTTAGAAGAAAGAATTAATTTCTGGCTCTCCAAATACCCAAATTCAGTCCTCTTAATTGGTGGAGACTTTAACATTGCTTTAGACAATACGGTTGATAGGTGGCCTCCAGGGCAGCAGTCTTCATACAGTGCAAACTTAAAAAATTTCATGGGAAAATTTAATCTTGTGGATATTTGGAGAGAAAAATTTCCAGATGATAGACTCTTTACTTGGAGCAATAAGACAGGATCCAGGCAATCACGTATTGACTTTTGGCTTGTTTCTGACTGTATTGATAAAGATAATATTACCATTAATATACTTGCCACGCCCCTCACTGATCATAGAGCCATTTACATTAACGTCCGAATGTTTACACTGGATAATATACCTCATAAATTCTCTTATTGGAAGTTAAATAATTCTTTACTAAAAGATAAAATGGTTAACATGCAGATTAATAAATTAATTGTTTATTATTGGAACAAAGCTAACAGAGAGAAGTCCTTTTGTACCAATTGGGAACTTTTTAAATTTGAAGCATGCAAATTGAGAAGATATGGGAGTCAAATTGCTAAATTAAGGAAAGCTGAAGAACAAGAAGTAATAAGCAGAATTGCCTCTTATTACCAGAAGTCCCCAGAAGAAATCTCAGAGGAAGATAAATTAAGTTTACTAGAACTTCAAAATAAACTGGACGGTTTATATCGACGCAAGGCTGAGGGTGCTTTCATAAGATCCAGGAAGAGGTGGCTGGAGGAGGGCGAACAAAATTCTGCTTACTTTTTCAGACTTGAAAAATACAGATCAAAAACAAACTCTATTCATCAACTAAATATTAATGGCATTGTCTCTGACAATCCTGGAGAAATTTCACATTTCTGTGCCGAATTCTATACTAAACTATACAACTCAAAATATAATGAGGCTGTCTCAACAGGATTTTTCAATAATATTAAAAACCTAAAATCTATTGTTGTGGAAGATAGAAGTTATTGTGACAGCCCTCTGACTGTGGAGGAAGTTTGTAATTCCATTTCTGCACTTAAGGCCAATAAATCTCCCGGCACAGATGGTTTGACTGCAGAGTTTTATAAATCATTTTCTAATCTCCTGGCTCCATTTTTACTGCAGGTTTTTACAGAAAGTATAGAGAATAACATCCTCCCTCCTTCTCTAACTCAAGGTCTCATAACACTTATTCCAAAACCAAACAAAGACTTACTCTTTATTGATAATTGGAGACCCATCTCCCTGCTCAATAATGACTATAAGGTTATGGCTTTAATACTTGCTAACAGAATTAAAGAGGTCTTGGAAACAATTATTGATGAGACACAATCGGGCTTTATGAGAAACAGACACATTTCTAATAACAGTAGACAGGTTTTGGATTTACTTGATTACTCTGATTTGGTATCTGACAATAGCTTCATTCTCTTCCTGGATTTTTATAAGGCTTTTGATACAATTGAACATCAATTTATTTTCCACTCTTTGGAAAAATTTGGCTTTGGCAAGTTTTTCTGTAAAGCTGTCAAAACCTTATACACAAATGGCAATAGTTCTATTGAAATGATTAACGGCTCCACCCCGAGATTTGACCTGAAACGTGGTATTCGCCAAGGATGTCCTATTTCACCATATTTATTTTTACTTTGTACACAAATTCTTGCAACTAATATTTCAAACAGTGTTGTACAAGGAATCACCATAGCTGATAAGGAGCTCGTCATCAGCCAGTTAGCCGATGACACCACACTCTTCTTGAAGAATGCAAACCAAATCCCTCCAGCTCTTACTAAATTAGTGATTTCTCTGAGGCCTCTGGTTTATGCCTAAATCTAAAAAAGTGTGAGTTACTAGCATTTAAAGACTGCCCTGCAAATACTATCTGTAATATCTCTGTTAGACAAGAAGTCACATACTTGGGACTGTTAATATCCATCCATCCATCTTCATCCGCTTTATCCGAGGCCGGGTCGCGGGGGCAGCAGCCTAAGCAAAGAGGCCCAGACCTCCCTCTCCCCAGCCACCTCCTCCAGCTTATCCGGTGGAACACCAAGGCGTTCCCAGGCCAGCCGAGAGATATAACCTCTCCAGCGTGTCCTGGGTCTGCCCCGGGGCCTCCTCCCGGTGGGACATGCCTGAAACACCTCACCCAGGGGGCATCCTTGTCAGATGCCCGAACCACCTCAGCTGGCTCCTTTCGATGTGGAGCAGCAGCTGCTCTACTCTGAGCCCCTCCCAGATGGCCGAACTTCTCACCCTATCTCTAAGGGAGAGGCCAGCCACCCTTCGGAGGAAGCTCATTTCTGCCGCTTGTATCCGCGATCTCGTTCTTTCGGTCACTACCCACAGCTCGTGGCCATAGGTGAGGGTAGGGACGTAGATCGACCGTAGATCGACCGGTAAATTGAGAGCTTCGCTTTTACACTCAGCTCCCTCTTCACCACGACTGACCGGCGTCCAGCGTCCGCATTACTGCAGCTGCAGCCCCAATCCCAATCTGTTAATATCCAAAAACCAAAAATCAAGATTCTCTTCAAACTTCACTCCAATTATACAGAAAACCCTAAAAAAGTTCAACCAGTGGCTGCAAAGGGACTTGTCTTTGAAAGGTACAGTGTTAATTACTAAAGCAGAAGGGATATCCCGATTAACATATGCTGCTGTCTCCTTACATCTGGATAAGAAAATTAGTAAAGATGTTGACCGTATGCTCTTTAATTTTATATGGAAAAACCGTACGCATTATATTAGAAAAACTGTTGTGATGAATAAGTACGAATCAGGTGGGCTTAACGTTTTAGACTTTTCTACTTTAAATAACACTTTCAAAATTAATTGGGCCAAACATTTTCTTAAAAACCCTACCTCTATCTGGAACTTTATACCACATTATATTTTCTCTCGTTTTGGTGGCTTTAATTTTGTTTTAAATTGTAATTACAATGTTGAGAAACTCCCTGTAAAGCTTTCATCCTTCCATAAGCAGGTCCTCTTAGCGTGGACCCTCATTTATAAACACAACTTCTCACCTCACAAATACCTTATCTGGAACAACAGAGATATTTTATATAAAAATAAATCACTTTTCCTGGAAACTTGGGTCCAAAATGGGATCCTATTGGTGGCTCAGCTGGTTAATAAAGAGGGACAACTACTTACTTACAACGACTTTATTGCACTATATAATTTTCCAATCAGTGTTCAGGAATTCTCAATGGTGCTTGGTGCCATACCCTCAGGGACTTTAATATTATATAAAAACACTGACAGCTCAATATCTACCTCAGTCACTCTCCCTCAGGGGTGTCAAACTCAAATACACAGTGGGCCAAAATTCAAAACTGGAACAAGGTCGCGGGCTAACATTAATATTTACTGAAAAAAAAAATCTTCCTCCAGATTTAAGAATGAATCTCTTCTTATGGACTCAAACAAGTTTTTCTGAAAAACTGAATATGGAACAAGCAAAGCTTAATACTAAACAATATATATATTAGCTGTATAATACCAGTAGGCCAGCTCTAATAATAATTTGGTATGGCTTCGCGGGCCAAATGTAATTAGGCTGCGGGCCAAATTTGGCCCGCGGGCCAGAGTTTGACACCTATGCTCTCCCTGATCCAGCTGAGTCACCAATAGGAAAAATCTGCTTTTCACAGGAACTTGGTAACAGCAATAAGAGAATACGTAGTTTATTCCAAGAAGATATCGTCTCTCTCCCATATATCTTATTGGAACCGATATGTTCCAGATATCAAGTGGAAGACAGTCTGGATGGTCCCCCATAAATATTTGATTGTAAATAAGGTGAAAGAAGTCTCATTTAAAATTCTACATAAATGTTATCCAGCCAGTCACTACATGGTAAAATTTAAAAGGGACATTAATACTAATTGTACTTTCTGTGGGGATCATCCAGAAACTGTGACACATCTTTTTTGGTACTGTTCTTTTACACAGAGATTCTGGAAGGAATTTAGCAGGTTTGTTATTGTCCATATTTTAAGGGAGTTTTCTTTACGATGGGAAAATGTTTTATTCTGTTTCTTTAAGTTCCCCAAGAAGTATGATAAATGTTTTTTTATGATAAATTTGTTAATACTTTTAGCTAAATTTTTTATCCATAAATGTAAGTTTACTAACAAAACACCATATTTCTGTCATTATTTTAAGGATGTGGAAATGTACATACAATCAATATCAGACTCCACCAACAAAAAGGCTCCCAAAACAATATATGTATGTGAATTTTTGCGTGTATTCTTATAATTGTTACCTTTTTCTTTTACCCTTGGCTTTTTGTGTTAATGTTCTGTTGTTTTGTATACTTCATCTGTTCGTATGTTGTATACTCATTGTTTGTTAAATAAAGTTTTAAAAAAAAAAGACACGACCAGAGTTTCTGTCGCCATCATCCGTGGTGGCGCAAGATGGCGTGTTGAGCAGTCGTACAAATTAGGAGCTCGTTGAACTTGTCCCAGAATTTACTTTGTGTTCGTTATTGTTTCCACTCGAAAGTAGTAAAATGACTGCCCCAAGTATAGTTAAACCTGCTAAATTCAAACTCGACCTCAAAAAACAAGAAACAACATCGCCATGTGATGGAAGGGAAGACAGCAGAGAAGGAACGGATCATGACTACGTAGCAATGGACGTAGCAGTGATGAGCAAAAGGGAACGGGGCAATGATTCGGTTCCATCTACACCTTGTAAGAAGCCTGCAGAAAAGAAAGTTAAGTCAGCAGAGATAAGTGAAAGTGACGAAGTCTCCAATGCTACTATATTGAAAGCGATTCTAAACCTTGAAAAAAGAGTGGACGAGCAGCTAGCTGACCTGAGTGTGCAATGCAAGCAAGCTAGTACGATGCTAGCCAGCCTAGCCAAAGCGGTTCAGTTCAACTCGGAGGAGGTGAAAGAATGTAAACAAAAGGTTAAAGAGTTGGAGAGACGAAACGAGCAGTTGACCAAAGATAACTACGATCTCAAGGAGAGAGTGAGAGAGCAAGAAAGGTACAAAATGAGGTGGTGCCTCCGGATTAAAGGATTAGAAGAGAAAAGAGATGAAGATGTCAGATCGCTGGTTATTGGAATTCTTGGCAAGATCGCACCTGATATGATATCAAAGCTTGAAGAATCTGTGGATGTGGTGCATAGAGTTGGGAAGAAGATTGAGAACAAGGTCCGACATATCATCATTCTGTTTGCTCTGAGACACGCTAAAGAGGAGATTTGGCGTCGCACCAAAGATTCGGCTGTCTGTACGAACGGGGGTTTCCACTTCGCTGAGGTACTGCCGCGGGAGGACTGGGAAGAGAGGAGGCGGCTGTGGCCGCAAATTGAACAAGCCAGACGGGCTGGGAAACGGGCCTTTTTCCGGGGTCCTCATGGATACATCGAAGGACGGAGGATCATTGACGTTGATGTAAGACTGTATACAGTGGAATATTATTAATGGGACAAAAGAGTTCTACTTAAAGTTAAAGATTATTAGTCACTGAGTTGGTGACAAGTGTTACAATTTAAACTCATATTTATATATTTTTCTTTTCTTTTTTTAAAAAAGTTATTTTCTTAGCATATTCTTATTATGGTTCACTCAAAAATTTCTTTTGGTTCATTAAACGTTCGGGGTTTGAAGGAAATTGTTAAGAGAAAGGCACTTTTTTTATTTTGCAAGGGGCAAAAATGTCATTGTCTGTTTTTACAAGAAACTCACTCTGTGGATGCCGATGCTACCTTTTGGGCTAATCAATGGGGAGACAAGATTCTTTTCAGTCATGGATCTAACAGATCTGGAGGTGTGGCGATTTGTTTTAATAAGTTCCCAGGGGAGATTATAACATATAAAGCTGATAGTGAGGGTCATTGGTTAACTGCAGTCTTGAAGAGCGAAGGTATATTTCTAATTGTTACAAATCTTTATGGACATAATAATGAGGGTCAAAATAAAAGTCTATTGGAAAATCTAACAAATGTTATTTCAGAGTTTAAAGTTATGTACCCCACAGATTACATCCTAGTAGGAGGAGACTGGAACATGACACCAGATGAATGGATGGACAGATGGCCTCCTCGCTTAGGAAGGAGGCAACAGAATAACATTATTGAGAACTTTTCTAGTGATAATAATTTTACAGACATTTGGAGAAGTTTGAATCCTGGAGTTAAGAATTATTCTTGGTTTAAACCTAATGGAGAAAGCAGGTCAAGACTTGATTATTGGTTAGTGAGCGATGACATTTTGAGGTGTACTTCACAATCTAAAATCTCCAATGCACCCCTTTCTGATCACTGTTTCATTGATCTTGTCTTAGAACCAACAAGGATGAGACGTAGTAGCAGAGGATATTGGAAATTTAATGCCAGCCTTTTAAATAAGGACAAGTATTGTGATAAAATTAGACATATAATTACAGATATAAAAAATGATGACTCAGTAGTGGGTAATATACAGAAATGGGAATTTGTTAAATTCAAAATCAGAGAATTCACTATAAAATTCTGCAAAGAACTGAACAGGGAAAAACGGGAATATGAAAGTAATTTACTTCGTGAAATAACTCAGTGCTGTAGTAAAGAAAAACTAAACGTGCAAGAGAAGAATAAATTGATGGAGTTACAAACTAAATTGGACGATCTTTACCTAGAGAAAGCCCACGGTGCCTTTATAAGATCGAGAGCCAAGTGGATTGAGGCAGGTGAAAAGAATAGTGATTGGATTTCCGACTCTTTTTAGAGAACCGGCTCTTTCGGCTCAGATCACTAAAAAGAGCCGGCTCTTTCGGCTCCGAACCGGCTCTTCAGGTTGTTTTATTGCTTTAAGTAATTTATTATTAACAACAATATAAAATCATGCACACAATGAACTACTAATGTAAAAAATGTCTTTTTTATTTATAAATGTTTATCATATAAATATTCTTGTATTTATTCACAGCACACAAAATGTAAAAAAAAATAAATTATAAGTACAAAAACCAACTATTTACAATTCAACTTTTTTCCTTTTAAATTTTCAGCTTTTTTCCTTTTAAACCAATTCAAAACGAAAGAACACAAAACACTACAAACCACAACACAATAAAATATCAATTAAAGTCAAAGTCAAAGTCAACTTTATTTGTCGATTCTGCCACATGTACAGGACATACGGAGAATAGAAATTGCGTTACTCTTCAATCCCTAGATAAATAGCAAATGAACATTTAAATATATTTAAATATAAAAGTGATTAAAAAATGCAAGTAAAATAATTAAAAAGTAAAAATTTAAATAAATACAATTTTACATATAACAAGAAAGCTGTATAATATACAATATAATGGGTAAGTGACATTGAGTGTAAACCAGGCAGAGTAGTGCAAATAGGCAAATAGTGCAAATGGAGATTTAGTAGTGTACGGTAAGAGAAAGTGTAACAACAAAGTCTTATGAGGTAATGGCAGTCCAATGCTCCACAAAGTGACTGGTAACTGGTGCAGGCCAGTGAGTGAGTCAGAGAGTGTGCGTGTTTGTGTGTGTGTGACAGAGTTCAGTGAGACCGTGGAGGAGAGAGGGGAGAGGGGGCAGAATCGGGAGGGAGTTAAGCTTCCTGACAGCCTGATGGATGAAGCTGTCCTTCAGCCTGCTGGTCCTGGCCTGGAGACTCCGCAGTCTCCTCCCCGACGGCAGCAGCTTGAAGAAGCTTTGCATTGGGTGTGTGGGATCAGCCGCTATGCAAAGGGCTTTTTTAGTGAGACGGGTGCTGTAAATGTCCTGGAGGGAGGGGAGAGAGACACCAATGATCCTCTCTGCAGCTCTCACTATGCGTTGGAGGGTTCTATGACAGGACGCATTGCAGGCTCCAAACCACACAGTGATACAGCTCGACAGGATGCTCTCGATGGTGCCTCTGTAGAAAGTGTACATGATGGGGGCTGGTGCTCCTGCTCTTCTTAGTTTGCGGAGAAAGAAGAGACGCTGCTGTGATTTCTTGGCCAGTGCTGTGGTGTTGTACGTCCAGGAGAGATCCTCTGTGATGTGCACACCCAAGAACTTGGTGCTGCTCACTCTCTCCACAGACGCTCCGTCAATGGTCAGAGGAGCATGTTGGGTGTGCATTCTCCTGAAGTCCACAACAATCTCCTTCGTCTTCTCCACGTTCAGAGAGAGATTGTTGTCAGCACACCACGTGGCCAGGCGTCTCACCTCACTTCTGTAGTCGGTCTCATCCCTGTTGCTAATGAGACCCACCACCGTTGTGTCGTCCGCAAACTTGATGAAGAGGTTGGAGCTGTATGATGGAGTGCAGTCATGGGTCAGCAGAGTGAAGAGGAGGGGGCTCAGCACACATCCCTGCGGGGCCCCCGTGTTTAAAATGATGGTGCTGGATGTATTACTGCCAACCCGTACTGCTTGAGGTCTTCCGGTGAGGAAATCCAACAGCCAGTTGCACAGTGAGGTGTTGAGCCCCAGCTGGACCAGTTTTTGAATGAGCTGTTGGGGGATTATGGTGTTGAATGCTGAACTGAAATCTATGAACAGCATTCGAACATATGAGTCATTTTTGTCCAGGTGTGTGAGTGCCGAGTGGAGTGCAGTGGAGATGGCATCATCGGTTGAGCGGTTGGGCCGATAGGCAAACTGGAAGGGATCCAGGGAGGGGGGCAGGACAGTCTTGATGTGTTGCATGACTAGTCGTTCGAAGCACTTCATCAGGATGGGAGTAAGTGCAACAGGACGGTAGTCATTAAAGCAGGAGGGAGATGACTTTTTTGGAACCGGAATGATTGTGGTGGCTTTAAAACATGTGGGGACGACAGCCTGGATGAGTGATATGTTGAAGATGTCTGTGAAGACATCAGTGAGTTCCACTGCACAGTCTCTCAGTACACGACCAGGAATGTTGTCAGGACCCGGAGCTTTACGTGCATTGATCCTGCTGAGGGATCTCCTCACGCTGTCCGGTGACAGAGTCATCACCTGGTCACCAGGAGGGGGTGGGGTCTTCTGTGCAGTGGTGCTGTTTTGGACTTCAAAGCGAGCAAAGAAAGTGTTCAGCTCGTTCAGCAGGGGGATAGTGCTATCACAGGTCTGTGGTGGGGGCTTGTAATCTGTGATGGTCTGAATGCCCCGCCACAGGCTCCGTGAGTCTCTGCTGTCTTTGAAGTGATGAGATATTTTCCTGGAGTACTGTCTCTTAGCCTCTCTGATGCCACGGGAAAGGTTGGCCCTAGCTGTCCTCAGGCTTGCCTCGTCTCCAACTCTGAAGGCAACATTCCGAGCTTTCAGCAGCCTGTAGACCTCTCCTGTCATCCATGGTTTTTGATTGGCCCGGACAGTTATGGTTTTCGTGACTGTTACATCCTCAATACACTTGTTGATGTAGGCAGTAACAGTCTCTGCGTACTCCTGGAGGTCAGTGGTGTTGTTGTAGGTGGCAGCCTGCTTAAACATGTTCCAGTCTGTAGTATTAAAGCAGTCCTGTAGAGCCTCTGAAGACCTGTCCTGTCCTGTTTTGGAGAAGATTCTCTCTGAGGGGACTGATGTTGCTACAATGCAAAGTCTCCGTGTCATCACCTGGGTAAGACGTGGATAAGTATAAGCCTTTGTCTCCCACCAGCTCAGTGGATCTGCACTTCTCTGGCAAAGGGGCTCATCAATGTAGGATCTCACTTCCAGTATTACATCTGCTGAGGGATTCCTTCTGGTAGTGTCTCTATTTGCTCGTTCTTCAAAGAACCTCCAAACAGCAGATGCTTGTTGCTCCTTTTGTTCATCCTCTTCTGCCTCTTCTCCCTCTTGGTTCCCTGGCAGTGGAGTTGGTTGGCTGGATCTTGCTGCTGCAGTTATTCTCTGAAGAGCTTCATCCACCGCTCTGTTGTCATTAAAGACCAGCTTCTTGAAGAATGGTGGTTTCAGAGAGAACAGCATTATATTCCATTCTGTGGAATTTTCTGTCCATGGATGCACAGAGAGCATCCACCAACTCTTTCACTTTTCCAGTAGTTACTCTGGTTTGGTGTTCAGCTGTCACTCTCTGCAGACCCTTGCACAGGATTAACATTTTGGAGGCTGTGACATGGCTGAAAAAGAGTACATAACAAGTTTCAAAATTATGCTTTTTTAAAATTCAGCAGTATATTATTATTTATGATCATGTCTAATCTACTTTTCATACCAGCAATGCAACTAACTACGACTACTACTACTAATAATAATAATGCAATAACATTTGCACACTCACCTGTCTGCACTGATCTCCACGGTGACCTGCTCAAATGGCTCCAAAACAGTGCATGCCTGCTGTAGTACCTCCCATTCCTCATGGCTCAGAGGGTCAACCGGTAGTGATGTGCGGATCGATCCTGAAATATCGATTCCTCCGATACCAATCATTTATGTTCTAGAATCGATTCTCACATTAAAATATCGATATTTTAGTAATTTAGGGTAAATTTGTAGTTTATCATTAACAGGAACACAGTGAAAAGAAACTATAACATTCGGATTGTCTACATTCAAAGGAACTACTTCCTCTTCCGCCTTTCACAGTTATGTGCGAAATACAGCTGTATAAATGTCTCGCAGCCCCTTGGCGCGCGCACTCACAACAATGGCTGAGCGTAATTGTGCGGATGTATTTGACCTCCATAAACACCTGAGACGTGGTTTGCGATACATGTGGCAAAAAAGTGAGGTGTTGTGGCCATACCTGCCAACCTTGAGACATCAGAATTAGGGAGACATTCAAAAGGGCTGTTGGGGAGGGGGGGGGGTGATGAATACATTTTACAGTGTTTATTTATCAGATAAAATATGTTAAATGTCACCGTTATTATTGGCCGGCCCAGAAACAGCGGGGGTGTCCAAATTCAGAGGCTGCTTCCACCTGAGGACTCGGCTTTCGCGGTCTAAAGAAAGCCGGGTAGTACGTCACGAGCTCCCTCGGTGGAGTGAAACTCTGCCGTCTGCTCCTTGCTATCTAAAATATAACTGGGCGCTGGCGTAAACTCTCGACCGTCTCACACTTTGTTTAATTAGTTTTCTGTTTGACGTTTATTCAGCTGTGTGAAAACCCCGGAGGAACCATCCTGAGGGATTAATAAAGTTAAATTTAATTTAATCTAATCGAATAACTTTAATCTCAGCCAAACCGATTTACTCACGAACAAATAAAACACTGAAAAAGCCAAACAACACTTTTAAGTTATCAAAGTGACTTATACATGTTTAACCTGAGTAATGAAAGACTGCGGGGGTTTGAAGACGATTTGTCGATCGGCTCAGATATTTGAAGTTTACACAGCTACATTCTCACCTGAAAATATGTTAAAAGTTTTTTGCGACCCAGAAAGAGTAATAAGAGCAATATTAAAACTAAGTAGCTGCTGTCATTGTTGGAGACTGGAATTGGCTGGGCCGCGCTATGAATTCTGCGATATGGTTTTTCAATTTTGTTGTCCGGGTGGAAAATCGGGAGAAATTCGGGAGAATGGTGGCTCCGGGAGATTTTTGGGAGGGGCACTGAAATTCGGTATTCTCCCGGAAAAATCGAGAGGGTTGGCATGTATGGTTGTGGCAACATCACTGACCTTGTCAAACACCTCAGAGTCAACCCGTTCTCACTCCCAAAGCGTAACATTTTACGCTAGGTGACAAATCGTCACCATATTACGTTTTCGGCTACCCACCACGTTCCTAAATGACGACCTCGGAAAAAAGAGGACATATGAGAACCGTCTGGACTGAATCTACACATGTTCGCTCTTTTTATTCAAATCGCTTAGAAACACGCTATTTAACTTCATTAAAGTCCTAGTTAAGGTCAGGAATAAGGTTATGGTCAGGGCTAGGGATAAGGTTAGGTTTAGGGCTGGAATACAGGGCTGGAACATCTATTACCGCGGGAGCGTCATTGCACTGGATCCCAGCCATAACCCGCCGCGTACCATAAGAACGCCGAAGGTCTCCTTTCGCGTTCCTCAGGAACGCCGCGGGACGTGACAAAACGTCGACATGTTACGCCTCGGGAGTGAGAACGCTCTGTCAGAGTAAATCATATCACAGACTATGACGAGCGTATATTGAGGTGAACTGAAGAGGAGGAGAGTGTGACCAGGAGATATTTTATTTTGTCTTCTTACGATCACAGTTATAATCAGAAGTATCAATCATTAATCATTTACCATTGTTGAACCAGTTGACAGAATAATCTTTGAACCACATCTATGTTAACATTAATCTACACAGATTATCAGTACTTTAATCAGTCTATTGTTGTTCTGTACTATTCATGTTATTTGCTTAAAGCTGTTTCACAGTTCTGTAACCACTCAGAAGCCTGTGGGTCCTGCTGGACCCTGCCTTAGTTCTATGTTCAGTTCTGCACGTACACAGGCCTTTAAAGTACATGCACGCTCTTATATAACACATGCATGTGTACACACACACTTAGTAAGAATAGGAGGGTCGTCTGAGGACAGTTTTCTGATAGATATACTTTCACAAAAGGCACGAATGTAATACACACTTGTTTTTCTCTAAAACTAACAGTTGATGTCCATATTAGGTAAACTCTCTGAACAGGCCCAAACTGTTATCATTTCCAGTAAGGTCTGACTGTGTTACGTCATCATGGGTTATATAAGGATGGGGAGCTGTCCACTCTTTGGAGATCTGTGGCTGTACGCTTGTCTTCCCATGCTTCTGTCTTAGAAGTGTGTAATAAAATCACTATTTTTGTCACCTACACGGACTCGGCTGTTTTTCCTTCTTACCCAAACTGAACCAGACGTAACAAGAGGGACAGGTGCTGCTAGGGCGAGACAGACGTCTCTCACGGAGTCCTTCAGTGCTGCAGGGAGGCAATGTTTTCAAATAGCACAACTTCAATTTTTTTTTATTTCTATATGATGAACTCTGCATTATTAAGTGATAAGAACAAGTAATCTGATGTCCTGTAATCATTATGACGCTATAATGTGAGATACAATAAATAAAAGTTTTTGTACAAAGTATCGGTATCGGATCAGTATCGTCGATACCACCCTGAATATTACTTGGTATCGGATCGGAAAGGAAATCAGTGGTATCGCACATCACTATCAACCGGTGCATTGATAACTGCCAGGGTAGAGATGACAGCATCCTTGGACTCCAGAATCCGTTTTAGCATATGAAAGGTTGAGTTCCACCTTGTGATACATTCTTGTTTGAGCTTTAGCTCAGGCATGCCCATCTGTTGTTGGGTAGATTTGAGCTTGTGTGTGGCTGTTGTGCTCCTGTGGAAAAATTCCACTATTGCCTTCACTTTGTCCACAGCTGGCTTCATCACCTTCAAAGCATCTCTCACAACAAGGTTAATTGTGTGCGCAAGACATGGGTGGTGGGTCCATTTCAGGATTTTAATTGCTTTTGTTATGTTAGCTGCATTGTCAGTAACACAGCAAACCACTTTCTTTTCCACATCCCACTCTTTTGCCACTTTGAGCAGCTCTTCTGCTAAGTTCTCAGAAGTGTGTCTGTCACTGAACTCAAAACAATCCAGAAGACAGGATACCATTTTATAATTTTCAATAAAGTGACACGTAACTGACAAGAAGGATGTGGTGGTTTGGGATGTCCAGCTGTCAGTTGTTAGACACACTGCTGTGGCTTTTTTAACCCTCTCTTGCAGTGATGCACGTTCTCTTTCATATATGCCTGGGATGATTTTTTGGGAGAGAGCCTTCCTGCTTGCCTATTCATATTGTTTGTGGAGCCAGCTCTATATGAAATTCTTTTCTTGCAGACTCTACACTCTGCCTTTGTACTGTCAATAAAATTGAAGTGGTTCCAGATTTTGCTTGTTTTCTTGGTTGCTTCACTCATTTTCTTTACTGTACCTTTCTAAATTGACGACGTTGTCTCTTGTTGTTGCTCTCTTTCTCTCTCTCCCTCCTGCTCTGTTCGTGTTCTACTGCTGCTGTGAGTGTAACTACCGCCCCTCCCCCCTCTGCCCAGCGCTGAGCAGAGGCGGGAGGGGCACAAACGCACAGCTGTGTTTGCTTCCCTCCCCCCTCTGCTCAGCGCAAACACAAGGCTCAGGTGTGGCATTAAGCGAAAAAGGTTAGTGAGAGGGCAAGAGAAAGAAAAAAAAAACCCCACGGCTCCCAATAAGGAGCCGGCTCCCGTCGTTCACTTCAAAGAGCCGGCTCTAAGAGCCATTTCGTTCGCGAACGACCCATCACTAGAAAAGAACTCATCATATTTTAGTAAGCTGGAAAAGTGTAGACAGCAGAGAAATCTAATCTCAAGCTTGTTGATAAATGGGACTGAATGTAAAGATTTCAGAAAGATTGAAAAGGAAGTCTTCACTTTTTATTCCAAATTGTACTCCTCAGAATATTCAGCAGCTGATTCTGATAGTTTCTTTGATAAGATTCATAATCTCATCCCATGTATTGACAAGCCTTTCAAAGATCTGTGGGATTCAGAGTTTAAAATTGAGGAACTGGATTTGGTGGTCATGGAAATGGCATTAAACAAGTCCCCAGGGACAGATGGACTTACTACTAATTTTTGGACAGGAGAATTCAGTTACCACATTTGACAGTGACAGTAATAAAATTTGGAATACTTGCTGAGAATGCAGATTTTGACTATGGCGTTATTTTTGTGCCACTATTCTGAGCGCACGTAAAAAAAATTTGCAGGTGCAAGTGTTGCATTTTGAGGAGAAATTTATTTTGAGCGAAGAAAAGCTGAATTTGAGTGAACAAAATTCATTGCTGCATGCAAAAAATGTATATCCGTGTTTGCTATTATCCATATACACACGCACAATAGCAGCCCCTCTCGCTCAGTTTTTGCACTTGCGCTCGCTCGCAATGTGTCGCTCGCGCTCTCAACATTTCAGCCCGTGCGCGCTCAACTCGTTCTGTACACCGTTATATTTGTGCCACAAAACCAGCCAATCACAGACTTGGATGCAAAAAAAATCTGATTGGCTGTTTTCGTCTCCAACCAGCTCGAAATGACGAAATGCAATATCCCAGAATCCATTTCGTCCAAAACTCAAACGAGGCAGTGGCGGAGGAACACAGAGTGGCGGAGTTTGAAATATTACTCTTTGTGGGTCACAAAATAAACTTTTAAGATATTTTCATGCGAGAATGGTGCTGTGTAAACTTCTAATATCTGCTCGATTTATCAAGACATCACATATTTGCATAAGTGCTCTAACGTTTTTGGAGATGCCTGTTACCCACCAGCTGACCGAATACCTGGACTGGCCATTGGGCATTTACCCGGCATTTGCCCGGTGGGCCAATGGTGATTTTTCATTTTTATGTTAGTTTGTTTGTTTTTGTAATGGTATAAACAATGAAAGGTGGTGGATTAGCCAACTGGTAATAATCAACTCTGGGCTGGACCAATTACAATACATCCGTATTGAGGGGAAAAGACTTCAGCGAGAATAAAAAAGACACAAAGCTGGAGTTATTCTGTGTCTTAGCTGCCTCTTCTCTCCTCATTCTCCCTCCCTCTCCTGTTGCTACTTCAATCATGAAACTGATCAATGATCAGCTGATCGTCTCTCTTGTTTGTTTATCTCCCACTTTGCGCCAGAAACAGGAAACCAGCGGATGTTGCGCTAAACAACAACAGCAGCAAGTTCAAAATTGATCAGCTGTTGTTAGAATTTATTTAAAATTAATTTCTAGTATCAGCTGATGTTTGCTGGAGCCACAGCTGTAAAGCTGGAAACATGAAGGTGATACAAATCATACATATATACCAACAAAACAGTGTACATCACTGTCACAACAGCGTTTGTTTTCGTTCAAAGGCTTTATGGTTTTTCCAATAATACCTGGTGGTGTAGTCGGTGATTTTTTTGTCAGTTCAGCCTTATATAATATGTTTAACCCGAGTTCCCACCCGGTCAGCTGGTGGGTAACAGGCATCTCCGAAAACGTTGGAGCACTTATGCAAATATGTGATGTCTTGATAAATCGAGCAGATATTTGAAGTTCACACAGCTACATTCTAACATGAAAATATCTTAAAAGTTTATTTTGTGTCCCAGAAAGAGTAATATTTCAAACTCCGCCACTCTGTGTTCCTCCGCCACTGCCTCGTTTGAGCTTTGGACGAAATGGATTCTGGGATATTGCATTTCGTCCTTTCGAGCTGATTGGAGACAAAAACAGCCAATCAGATTTTTTTGCATCCAAGTCTGTGATTGGCTGGTTTTGTGGCACAAATATAACGGTGTACAGAAAGAGTTGAGCGTGCACGGGCAGAAATGTTGAGAGCGTGAGCGACACATTGCGAGCGCAAATACAAAAACTGAGCGAGAGGGGCTGCTATTGTGCGTGTGTATATGGATAATAGCAAACACGGATATACATTTTTTGCATGCAGCAATGAATTTTGTTCACTCAAATTCAGCTTTTCTTCGCTCAAAATAAATTTCTCCTCAAAATGCAACACTTGCACCTGCAAACCTTTTTTACGTGCGCTCAGAATAGTGGCACAAAAATAACGCCATATTTGACCTGTTGATTAGGACGATTTTGTTAATGGGAAAAATTTTTCTTCACAAATGCAGATACTTTAAAGCTAAACCATGTATAAACAGAAGGCTGAATGACTTTAGACTCTGGGCTAAATCGCTGAAACTTGTGAATAACAAGAAAGCCCATAAACTTGTTGTTTTATTTAAAGAGTTTAATCTATGTTAAAAAAAAAACCTCCCTATTTTATAATCACGACTGCCCTTTTTTTGCACGTTATTTTTTGCCTTTGGTTCAAGTCCTTCAATGACTGCTTTGTGCTTATTGTTGTTGTTGTTTTGTTTTTTTTTGGTCGTTTTGTTTGTTTGTTTGTTTTGCTATAATGCTCAACAGGGGCGGAGCGTGGGGGTGGCTTACTGGGCTTAAGCCCGGGTTGTTTTGTCAGAAGCCCGGGGTCTTTTGGAGTGTAATTTTTCATAGTTAGATGCCTGGCTGACAACTGTATAAAACAAAAAGTACACACAATATTCGAAGCACATAGTGCACACTGTGGGAATTTACGACTGTGCGTGAATCCCCCCTGATATTGGTATGATCCGAGCTCAGACACTAAGCAACTGAGCGAGGGGGCGGGGCAGCTGCTGCCAGCAGTGAGTGCGCTGTTGGAGAAACGGAGCCAGCCATACTAAGGAGAGCTTAAGTTTGACCAGGTACCAAAGAAAATCATTCGTACTGTACAAATAATGTAAATATGACGGTGCATCACGAAAGATTGATATCAAACTGATCACTTGACCAATATTACGTTACTTGCTCTTCGAGTGAATCAACAAATGGCGAAATGAAAAGCCGAACAAATGCTATTTTTTTAGAGTCTTAGCTTACGTGTGTTTATTTCATATTTTCAGTTCTTACCCTCCCCGACTAAATCAGTTTCAGTTATGTACTGAAATATAAGAATGGACATTAGAGGGTTCTTTCAAAGAAAAAACTCAGGTAGATGTTATTTTATATATTATGCTTTGTATGTTGTTCAGTATATTTCTATGCAAAACAAGAGGGATTTCAGTACACAGCAGGATATTCACATTTGTAACCAGATATTTACACTTTAGGGAGAAAACATAAAACATTTTTACTGTACAACATCAATTTAGAGTAAACTTTTGTTTTAGATAAATATTGAAATATCTTTTGAATTAGTTAAATGTCAGAATAAAGAGAGACAGAGCTGTCTATTTATTATCACTTTCATCATATTAAGGAGTACATATACACTAAGTTTATTGTTAATTAATAAGAAAACTCCAGACGATTCCATTCTGAGCTGAAGAAGCTTCTGATAGGTTAGTAGAGTCCATGTGAGTAAACTGGTGACACACCTGTGGATGCATATAAGGCAAAACACAGAGCCTGTTTCTTTGACATGGGAACATCAAGAGATGTCAACCAAAACACCAGGAAAAGAACTGTGGAGCTCCATAAGTGTGGCTCAATTTGAATACAATTTGGTGCCATTTGCAATTAAGAAATACAGATAGTTTCTCTCTTTACTCTTAAAGTTAACAAATATGTTTTTATATTTATCAATCTAAAAAAATAAACATTTTGTCTGATTTGATGTTACAATTAAAAAAGTGTTTTTATCTGAAGAGTAAATATCTGGTTTCAACTGTATATTTGATGATTGTCAGCACAAAGAGGGAGAGAGAGGAGAACGAGGACAGAACAGATGAACAAGAGCAGGTGAGACACGCATGTTAGTCACATGGTCGTTTACCAAAAGTATCAGCGTATCATAGGTCCTCATGTATCTCGTACCTAGTGTTTCTTTTTAGGTTTGTTATTTTTCAAATTCTGTATTTATTAAGTTATGCAGGCTTGTTTGTACAACAAGGCTAAATAATTATATAAACTTTTCTCAATCTAAATAGTGGACTTTGGTAGAATTAAAAAACAAGTGTAGTGCAGGTCTATGATGATTTTTAGTACTACTATCATCTAGTTCTGATTCTGGTTCTGTCTTGGTTAAGTCCTCAGTAGTCCTGATTTTGAACTGTTGTAGTCCTGTTTTAATTCTGGATCAGTTCTGGGTCTGGTTGAATTGGGGTTTAGTCCTCGTGTCTTGATACAGCCCTGACCTTGTTCTGCCTTGCTGCTTAATTAAAAAACTAGTTTAAGGTGTCCTGCACATGTGATATAGATTTTTCCCTATATGAAGTCATTCTTTTTTGAACAGAGCCTATTAATCTTTCAGTCATTTCTACACCCCCCCCCCCCCCCCCCAAAAGAAAAAAAAAAAAATCCCACATGCATACTACTCTTTGGGCTAAGCCCCGGGTGTTTCAAATATCTGGCTCCGCCTCTGATGCTCAACCAAGGATGTAACATAATCGGATTAATGATGGTGCCTTGTATGTCATACTGTTGTTTGTAAATAAAGTTTAATTAAAAAAAAAAGTTTCTGTCGCCATTTTAGTTTTAAAACCCGTCGTGATAAGGGCGGGTCTTACTGTGAACCTGCGCGCTCATTGGCTAATAACTTGAGATTGACAAGTCGTTATCCAATGAGCGCGTGGCTTCTCCCAACATAAAGTAGTTTCCTTTGAAAAACCAAAGTCTGATTATTTTTGCCTCCACTGACGGAGCCTGTTGTTCCCGCCACAGAGACACAGTAATGTCAGAGCGGTGTTAACACTCACCTGCCTCAGCACAGCTCTCACTCTCCTCCTGCTCTCTCAGCTGAACTCACTTCCTCTCTACTTACAGGAAACCAGCGCTCAGAGGAGCCGACCGGCCTCACGTTTCACCCACAGACACGAACAGCGTGGAATTATTTTATGTCATAAGAAGAAACATATTCATGTTAACACTCACCTGCCTCAGCTCCGCCTTCCTCCTCCTGCTGCTCTGAACTAGTGATGGGTCGTTCGCGAACGAAATGGCTCTTAGAGCCGGATCTTAGACGTGAACAACGCAGCCGCCTCCTTATCACGAGCCGTCACATATTTTTTTTTCTTTCTCTCAGCCTCTCTCTCTCTCTCTTGCACTTTTTTTCTGCTTCACAGGAACAGAGGCAGAGAGAGAGAAAGAGCCAGGGCCAACAACGTCACATTAGAAAGGTATAGTAATCATCCACAACTATTTTCAGTTGGAGATGATAAAGGATTCAGAAAGTTTATTCATGCAGGTCCATATGACAGAGAATATGCATGTTCTTTTTGTTTTCATATAATTTATATTTAATTGTGTTGTGGTTTGCAGTGTTTTGTGTTGTTTCACTTTAAATTTGTAAAAGGAAAAAGCTGAAAATTTAAACAGTTAAAAGTTGAAATGTGAATAGTTGATTTTTGTATTATATGATTTATTTATTACATTTTATGTGGAGTGAATAAATAAAAGTATATTTACGGTGGCCCCTAGAGACAAAGCACATACAAACTTCAAATCACGTACAAACTCTGAAGCACATAAAAACTCAGAAGCACATAAAAACTCAAAACACGTACAAAAGACAACAGAAGTGCTCCAGGATGCTGGGCGCAGTGTTGAGCTTTTGTTACCTAGTGGCTACACAAGCCAGCAAGTACCGACGACCGGATTTGGTGTGTGGTAGTAACAGGTAAATGAAAAAAATTTTTTAATTATTTGAATATATATGAGTGCCTGTGTATAAATACACAAACAATACACACATGCTTTCAATTGTGTAATTTAAGTGATCTAGTAGCTCTGCTTTGGAAGTTCAGTTCATGCTAGAAATGTGTTTTGGAGTTTGTACGTGTTTTGTCTCTAGGGGCCACCGCATATATTTATGCTCTTCCCAGGGCAGAGGAAGCATGTTCACTGCAGACCAAGTAACCCATATAGTCATTATGGCGATTGCAAATAATCCTATACTTGGAAATGAACACTTGTGTTTGTTTTGATGTGTTTGAATAAACACCAGTACTTGAAGTTTGGATCCCTCTATGCTTATGGATCTATGACAGAAGTATGAGCTCAAACTGACATAGCCTACCTTGTGCACAGAGAAAGCAAAAGCCAGATGTGTTTTGTATTCATACCATCAGTGTGCAGTTGGCGCATTGTGTGCTTAGTAGATGATGGCTTGTGTGTACTGTTTGATACGGAAACACCATTTTTACGAAGGTGTGTAGAGTTAATCTAGCTGTGTTTGCTTTTGCAAGAGAACTACAATGTTTTGATGATTGGGTGACAGGTTTTCTTATTTGTGTGAAGAGTTTTGCAAAATTAGCCAATAGTTACAAAAAATGTGCTTAAGCAATCAGAAAAAACTGTAATAAACATCTTTGCCATTTAGTGGGTGTGGGTCCTAATCAGCCAGGGTTTCGGGTGAGCTCATTGTGAAACCTGGCCCCACCTTATCATGTGATTTCCTGAGGTCAGATGGCCCAGGATGTAAATGGTCTGAGATCCCTTCCCAGACGCCTTAACGTCCAATGAAAAAAAACACATCAGTAGTAATATACCTATAGCTTCCCCCCCCCCCCCCCCCCCACCCCGAGGGCATTTGCCCCCCACCCCCCCACCCCTCTCCCCCACACCCCCCACCCCGAGGGCATTTCCCCCCCTCCCCTATCCCCCGCCGCGTCCATGTGCGTGTGCACGTGCGCGAGAACGGACTTTTTGCACGTGCGTGTGTGTCCAGGGGTCATATGAGTTCACATGTGTTTAATAGTGTATTATTTAATGAAACCATTATGTGTTTTAATTAAACTCTTTTTAAAGGATTGTATAGGTCTCAGAGTTCTGTTATTTAGACATAGGTGATTTAATTTAACTACTTTATGGGTATTTTAACTAGTTAGGAGCCTTTTGCATTTTCTTCAGTGCTATTTAGGAGCAAATAACAGGTATCCCTTTAGAAATAAACAGTGATACTTCTAAAAACCGTGTATTCCCACACAGCATTTAATTTAGCTAGTTTAGGAAGATTTCACTTTTCTAATAGTTTCACAGGCTAGTAGTTTTTTTTGAAATAGAGCACCACAAACAACATGTATCCCTTTAGAAATAAACTGTGATACTTCTAAAAGTACATATTCACACTAGAGCTGTATCAACCTCAATGGGGCTTTAATGCAACTAGTCTTATAATTATCTACTAGTCTGCAACAGTTAGACTCGCTGATTACACATAGATGATTTAACTACTTTAGGGGCATTTCACTTTTCTAAAAGTTTCACAGACCAATAGTTTTAAATAGAGCACCGCAAACAACATGTATTTCTTTTAGAAATAACCTGTGATACTTCTAAAAAACACATATTCTCACACTCTGCAACAGTTAGACAGAGGGGGTGCAGCAGCTGCCTAGCTGATCCCATCAGTCTGTAAAAGAAGTCATGAAGCAAACAAAAGATGCTCCTTATCAAGAGTATCCCAACCCAAAGGTGTATATTCACAAACAGTTAATGGCTTTAATGCAACTAGTCTTATCATGTCAGAGGCCGGCAGAAACTATGTCCAACAGAGTCTCCAAAGGCTTTCCACCTTTCTTCCTTACATCGTGCTCTTTTATCTCTACATCTCAGAGGTCAACTGAAAGTAGCCCCACCTATATAAAAACACCCCATCAGACACACAGTATTTTCCTCAGCACTTCACAACTGCAGCGAGGTATATCGTTTTAACTTTTTATTTTTTCACCTGAATGTGCGTTGGAGCCGACTTTGCTACCCGCACAGAACGTTTCTGACAGTCGGGCGCTGCTTATACAATAGAGAAAAGCAACAATACAGAGTGTTTCTCTGCTCCAAGACATCCCAGGGCCTTTCACAAGGTAAGCATGTCTGTTATACCCAGAGCATAAATGTCTGTATGTCAGCGCTGATTATTCAAACCCTGTTTAAAATGTGACACATATGTTGTCTGAAAACATTTCCTCTAAATTTGCAAAGTTACTGATTTAAAAATATATATATTTTCGAATTTTTAGTTGCATGTCAAACATATGATAGACTCTTGAGCATATTTATATAGCTAAATTCACAATGGTATAACCGTGCTAAATAAAAGAGGCCCAAGCACCAATGCACTCTAATGCAAACCTCTAAACTGCATGTTGATAAGTACATGAAGCGTACCTCTACCTCTACAGCTGAAAACAGTTTGTATCCGCACTCTGAGGGTCTGCTGAATTGTTTTTAATACGGCACTTTTTGACGAACAGCAGATGATGAAATCCTCTTTATTGTAGAAACTGGCCCTAAGCTATTGTTGCTCATACTTACTGAGGTCCCTAGCTACTTCCTTACTATGTCTGTAAACCTTTTTGAAAAGGAAGCTGTTGTAGATTTAAAGAAACATCTTAATTGAAGCAAAGGCAAAAAAAAAACTGGAATGAATTTTATGTGACTGTTCATATTAAAGCCAACAACAAGTGAAAATCCAAAAACGGCTTCAATCCTTTGTATTACAGTTTTTGCCCACTGCTTGAACACATTTTGCAAAACCCCGCTCGCTGTGCCAAAACTGTACACACAAGTACACATGACACAACACTGGGAAATATACCATTCACATCTGTGCCAAATTGGAACTCTACTCCCAAAACCTAAACTCTGCTGTCAAAACCTAACATTCCTTTGTCAAAATGTAACTCTGTTGACAAAATGACACATACCTGCACCATATGCAAACACTCACAGATCAGGGGGAACACACTAGTCTGCTGTACATAAAACACTGCAGTCCTTGATTCCCATTGTTTATTCAGAAGGCACATTTACAGGAGACACATTTCCAAACAACCATAAACGCAAATAGACCTACTCAATACTGTACATTGCAGTACCATGAATACAGGTACAGCAAATAAAACAACAACAACACAATAGTACTGCAATAGAAAAAACACTATACTGTAAACACAAAAAACCATGACAATTGTGCATAAGTGGGCTCATGGATCCCGCCGTCTGTTGGGGTCTGGCCACAGGACCTCATCAACATCGCAAGCAATGTCCTCTCCCGCTAGGCACCGGGGTAAATATCCTCTTGCTCTCCCTCCATCCATGCTTGCAAAGTTCTTGGAATGGCTACGCTGAGGGCTTTTTGTAGTTGGCTAATTGGTGTTCGGTTTTGCAAGTAGGTGCCTTCAGGTGTGTATTTGAGTGGTTGCAATTACCCGATGTGTTTTGTATTTTGGATACATGTGTTTTCCGAATGGCACCCTGAGATTTCATTTTGTGAGCGAAGTGTCTTATGTATGAAATAGAGTGTAGCATGCAGGACCATGTGTGTTGCATGAGGGAGTAGGTGTGTTGCATAATTGGTACTGGGGTGCAAAGCAGCGCTTTTGTTTAAGGTAGGGGTACATGTGTTTGAGGTATGGTAACAACAGCTTCACGTTGTGTTACTTTAGTCTAAGCATGGGTTTATAGTGTTCAAGCAACGGGCAAAAACTGTAATGATCAATGGTAATTGAAGAGGAACCCTGGCTCGGGACATTTTCATGACAAGTGTCAGCGCAGACATCTACTAACGAGAGAACATGTTTTATCATCATAAACACGGTGATGTGAAGCATCATTAAAGTGTCACTTCAGTAATGTTGACTCATGTTTTTAATAATGACTTTAAAACACTCATTTCTGTGGTTTATTTTAAGTTTACAGAATATAACATGTGTTAAGACGACGAGTTTTACTTCTCACTGTCCGTGTTATGTGTATCTATTTATCATGTATGCTACTTTGCCGAAAATGTTTCATTGTGTTCATGAAATAAACCAGACTTTCACTGTCTGCATCTTTTACTGTTTTCTGCTTTTGTTCACTCCAAGTTTGACAAACCTACAGATATCCAGAGTTAACTCACTAACAATGTGGAGCAATCTCAGTGTATTTAGCTGCTTTTTCCCTGAACACAACCAACTGAGAGAAACGCCTGTAGGCCTCACTTTGGTCATTTTGAACGCTGAAGGAGATTTGTTGCATAGACACCTTATACTAGTGTTTCCTGCACTACTATGTTCTATTTAAATCCAGATTCCTTTTATAGTTTGCAGTGAAATTTGTTAAACCGTTGCTTAATGGGACAGAAGTACAAGTCACTCTTTACTAACACATTTGTAGATGAGTTTATTGCTGAACGACACAGCTAGCAGTCTCACACACTCTTTAGGTTTTTCAACTTTTGTGTGTAATGGTTTAGTCTATCAAACCTTACCCTTTTCTCCCCAGTATCACAACAGTGTGACTCCCAAAGTACAGATCAGTAAACAACCAATGATTCTAAATCCAGAACAGAAAGATACAGTTGGAAGATGAATGATTGCGTTTTTATGATGTGTAGTAAAACGACCCCCTCTTCTTCTTCTCTGTGTTGTTCTTGTGTGTGTGTGTGTGCGTGTGTGTGAGTGTGTGAGTGTGAGTGTGAGTGTGTGAGTGTGAGTGTGTGTGTGTGTGTGTGAGTGTGTGAGTGTGAGTGTGTGTGTGTGTGTGTGTGTGTGTGTGTGTGTGTGTGTGTGTGTGTGTGTGTGTGTGTGTGTGTGTGTGTGTGTGGTGTGCCCTCACAGAAGGAAGGTCACAGCAGGAGCTTTTCTCGAACGCATTTCCAATCAGTTTTTTACAAGAAGTGTGGCTCATACAACGGTATAAATGTATTCTTTGTGATACTTTATAAATATGAAACTCTAAAGATTTTGAGTTCATGCACATTGTGAAACAAGAATCTAAATATTTGTGTCACAATGATTTCTATAAAAGCATTTTGTTTATGGGGATAATGTGACAAATCTTTTGTGACCCTATTAATGATCAATGGTAATTGAAGAAGAACCCTGGCTCGGGACATTTTCATGACAAGTGTCAGCGCAGACATCTACTAACGAGAGAACATGTTTTATCATCATAAACACGGTGATGTGAAGCATCGTTAAAGTGTCACTTCAGTAATGTTGACTCATGTTTTTAATAATGACTTTAAAACACTCATTTCTGTGGTTTATTTTAAGTTTACAGAATATAACATGTGGTAAGACGACGAGTTTTACTTCTCACTGTCCGTGTCATGTGTATCTATTTATCATGTATGCTGCTTTGCTCTGTGGACTGTAAAATGTTTCATTGTGTTCATGAAATAAACCAGACTTTCACTGTCTGCATCTTTTACTGTTTTCTGCTTTTATTCACTCCAAGTTTGACAAACCTACAGATATCCAGAGTTAACTCACTAACAATGTGGAGCAGTCTCAGTGTATTTAGCTGCTTTTTCCCTGAACACAACCAACTAAGAGAAACGCCTGTAGGCCTCACTTTGGTCATTTTGAACGCTGAAGGAGATTTGTTCCATAGACACCTTATACTAGTGTTTCCTGCACTACTATGTTATATTTAAATCCAGATTCCTTTTATAGTTTGCAGTGAAATTTGTTAAACCGTTGCTTAATGGGACAGAAGTACAAGTCACTCTTTACTAACACATTTATAGATGAGTTTATTGCTGAACGACACAGCTAGCAGTCTCACACACTCTTTAGGTTTTTCAACTTTTGTGTGTAATGGTTTAGTCTATCAAACCTCACCCTTTTCTCCCCAGTATCACAACAGTATGACTCCCAAAGTACAGATCAGTAAACAACCAATGATTCTAAATCCAGAACAGAAAGATACAGTTGGAAGATGAATGATTGCGTTTTTATGATGTGTAGTAAAACGACCCCCTCTTCTTCTTCTCTGTGTTGGTGTTGTTCTTGTGTGTGTGTGTGTGTGTGTGTGTGTGTGTGTGTGTGTGTGTGTGTGTGTGTGCGCGCGTGTGCGTGTGTGTGTGCGTGTGTGTGTGTGTGTGTGCGTGTGTGCGTGTGTGCGAGTGTGTGAGTGTGTGTGTGTGTGTGTGTGTGTGTGTGTGTGTGTGTGAGAGTGTGTGTGTGTGTGTGTGAGTGTGTGAGTGTGAGTGTGTGTGTGTGAGTGTGTGTGTGTGTGTGCGTGTGTGTGCGTGTGTGTGTGCGTGTGTGCGTGTGTGCGTGTGTGAGTGTGTGTGTGTGTGTGTGCGTGTGTGTGCGTGTGTGTGCGTGTGTGTGTGTGTGTGTGTGTGTGCGTTGGTAAACATGTATTAGCTGGACATTTCGTCTGAATACACACCACACTAGAAGGACATTTTGAATTAACAGGACAGAGGCGGTGTCCTGCTAATTTTGACTGAAATCTAACAACGTAGAGTGGTTTCTATTGGTCCACTAACCCTAAAAAAACAAAAAAATCAAGATGTCGGTTTAATACATATAAACTTGATTTTGTGTTAAATCTGTGTATCACCAAGAGTGTCCCTGGTGGTAGCGTGTGTAATAGCAGGACCTCATGAATATTCACACATGTGTGAATAATAATGAGGCTTGTGTGTAGTTGTCCCGCCAATTCTTACACAGTCCTTCCAATTCACATGTGGGTTAGATAACTGGTAAATGTTCCAAAATGACCACACCAAATGAACCACTGTATGTTGAACTTAATTGTAATAAAAGCCTGCTTTACCTTGTTGGAAAGAAGACATATGAAGCTTTGCTTTTATATGAAACACTAAGGTTTTGTGTAATTATTCACAGTTATACTAAGTAAATACAGTTACGTACTTACAAAGTGGTATGAAAAAGTATTTGACTGATAAGTTATTTATTTTTTGGTTTGTTCTCTCATTTATCTGTTATCAGATTAGATGAAGAGAACCTGAGTGAATACAAATATAGGTTGTTTTCTATTATCTTATTTTTCAAGGGGAAATGCTTTCCTGGCCCTGTGTAAAGAGGATATTGCAATTCTAAAACAAATGTAAAAAAGAGTGACCTTTATTGGGTACACCTCGAACTGCTCGTTAACTACTCACTAATTGGGCAATCACATAGTGGCAACTCAATGCATTTAGGTGTCATGGTCCTGGGTCTCTCGACCCAGCATTTTGAGTTTGTGGTTATTTTTTATTCACTGTTTTAGGTCCTCTTGCCTTCACGTTTATCTGTGTTCCCTGGGTCTTGTGTTCACCCTTTCCCTTCACTGTGTGTTTTGTATTTATTGCTGTCTGTGTTTTGGTTTTTTGCTGCTCCATGCTTTGTTGTTCTGCTTTCTTAGTGTACAGTTTTGATTATTATTTTCCCATGTTTCGGTTATCATGGTTTGGTGTTCTGTCTCTGTGGCTGTATCCCAATTCAGGGTCTGCAGCCTTAAAATACGCAGCCTTAGCAGTCCACAAGGGCCGCGTACTCAAAGACCGCTAAGGTCGGAAGTGAGAGGCTTGTGAAATGGGACGGTCTAGGCTCCGTCGCACTGCTCAGGTTGCCTAGCAACCATGATACTCACCGCTGGAAACGTTTCTGTTGGAATGTGTGTCCACAGGTGTTTGTACTTTGCGTCACAATAAAATGACGGTAAAAGGCTCCGCCCACTTCCTATCCATGTCTCACCATGCAACGACTACTGTGAATGGACTGGAGAAGTGTAGTGGCAGAGTCCTCCATCAGAAATAAGATATGTGTGTTGACTTTTTATTCTCCCTCAAAAATATTATGCCATGACGTGGCCCAGAGCAGCTCTGCTAACAGGTTATGGGCCCAGCACGCGGTGTTAAAAGTTTGGCACGATTGAGTGAGTAAGCGTTTTTGTGCATCATGAGCAGACGCACGGCAGAGTCGGGCAGTCGATATTCCCGTTTGCAATTTGATGGAGATGAAAGGAAATATGAGATATGGGAAACGAAGTTCCTTGGTCATCTCAGACTACAAGGTTTGAAAGATGTCATCTTAAAGGCTGAGGGTGATGAAGAAGCCGATGGTGAAGATGATGACAAAAATGCAGAAGCATATGCAGAGTTGATACAATTTCTGGATGACAAAAGTTTATCGTTAGTTATGAGAGATGCAGTTGATGACGGACGGAAGGCCCTAAAAATTTTGAGAGGTCATTATGCAGGAGTGGGCAAGCCAAGGATCATAAGTCTGTACACCGAACTCACTTCTCTCACAAATGAAAAGAATGAAAGTGTGACGGACTATATTATCCGAGCAGAAGCAATTATCACAGCGTTAAAAAATGCGGGTGAGTCACTAACTGATGGACTTCTGATCGCAATGATAATGAAAGGTCTACCAGAGACGTTTAAACCCCTGATTGTGCACGTTACACAGAGTGAAGCAAAAATCACATTTTCAGATTTTAAAGTAAAACTCAGAAGTTATGAAGAAACCGAGCGAATGCGTGTGGCTATAACTAATGACAACGTAATGAGGACAAAAGTGCAATCAGACCAGGATTCTACTTCATGGCGAGCAGATGACCGAAGATCAAAGAATAATGAGATTGTGTGTTTTAAATTTTCGACTAAAGGGACACACTGCAAGAACGTGCCGATCTAGAGTATGGTGCAGTTTTTGCCGGAGTAGTACACACAAAGATGCGACCTGTAGAAGGAAGCTAAGACGGGATGAAGTGAGAGGGGTCGTGGAGAAGGACTACGCGTTCAAGACGGGCTCCAAACCCCAGAGGGTCCCGGACGGCGGCCGGGAGATGCTGAGCAATCAGCTACTGGTGGATACGGGAGCGACGTCACATATCTTCACGAAGATCGAGAGTTTTAAGACTTTTGATGACACATTTCAACCCGAGGCTCATTGTGTAGAGTTGGCTGACGGAAGGCGGAGCAGAGGAGCTGCAAAGCGGCGAGGAGATGCTGAGATAAGTATGATCGACAGTAAAGGACGCAGCCACAAGGTAACATTGAAACAAGCACTCTACATTCCATCGTTTCCACAGGACATTTTGTCAGTAAAAGCAGCTACTAGTAACGGAGCCACTGTGGTTTTCAAACACGGGGACAGTTTTCTTAAACATGTTGATGGAACAAAATTCCCTATATATGAACACGAGAGACTGTTCTTTATAAACACTGTGCAAGAGTTTGAAGATAAATGTAATGGATGTTTTGATATGCAAACGTGGCATGAAATCCTAGGACACTGTAATTATGAGGATGTTCAAAATCTGCAAAATGTCGTTGATGGAATGGAAATTAAGGGTAAAATCAACAAAAATATGCAATGTGAAGCCTGTGTACAAGGGAAGTTTATTCAAACTAGGAACCGAGAACCGGATGAAAAGGCCAGGGCAGCATTAGAGTTGGTACATACGGATTTGGCTGGTCCGATTACGCCAAACTCTAAAGAAGGGTTTAAGTTTGTTTTGTCGTTTGTTGATGATTATTCAGGTGCAACATTTGTATATAATCTGAAACACAAAAGTGATACAACTCAAGCAACTGAAAGATTTATTGCAGATGTGGCGTCATATGGGAAAATCAAGTGCATTCGTTCTGATAATGGAACTGAATTAACAAGCAGTCAGTTCAGAGATTTATTAAGTAGACACGGCATTAGGCAGGAAACTTCGGCGCCATATTCGCCTCATCAAAACCGAACAGCAGAGAGGAACTGGCGTACACTTTTTGACATGGCGAGATGCATGTTAGTTGAGAGCGAATTGCCAAAGTCTTTATGGCCATATGCAGTACAAACCGCGGGAGTGATTAGGAACCGATGTTTTAACAAACGCACAGGTCAGACAGCGTATAAGATGTTAACTGGAAAAAGACCTGATCTTTCTAGAATGAAAAAATTCGGATCATTGTGCTATGCTTATAAACAAAATAGGGGAAAGCTGGATCCAAGATGCGACAAAGGTGTTTTCTTGGGATATGACAAAAATAGTCCAGCATATTTGATCTATTTCCCAAAAACCGGGAAGGTTGAAAAGCACAGATTGATAAAAATACTAAATCCCGCGACAATGGATCAACAAACACAGAGTGATCAGATGTATGAAGATGAGGTTTATGAATCCAGAAAAGATGGTGAACCCAAACAGACGAAGGATGAGGACATTCCAGATGGTAGTGAAAGCAGTCAAACTGAGTCCGAGGTTAAAACTGAGGATAAAGTAGATGCTGGAGCTACACGTTATCCATCCAGAATCAGAAAGAGACCTGATTATTTGAGTGATTATATCACGGATGTGAAAGAGTGTGAAAATGAACAGATGCAAACTAGTGTTGATTATTGCTACAGATTGTTGTGTGAAATACCCACATCATTTAGTGAAGCTATTGTGTCAAGTGAGTCAAAAGAATGGGAAAAAGCGATGAATGAAGAAATTCAATCCCTTAAGGAGAATGACACATTTACTTTAACCACTTTACCAGAGGGTAAGAAAGCAGTGGGGAGTAAATGGGTTTATGCCGTTAAAAAGAACTCAGACGGATCAGACAGATATAAAGCTCGATTTGTGGCTAAAGGTTTTAGTCAAACAAAAGGAGTTGATTATGAGGAGACTTTTTCACCGACTGCTAATTTATCGAGTGTGAGAGTTTTGATGCAGAAAGTGGTTCAGGATGATATGTTGGTTCACCAGATGGATGTAAAAACTGCCTATCTACACGCACCAATAAATGAAGAAATATATATACAACAACCAGAAGGTTTTGAGACAGAATCAAGTGAGACTAATAAACTGGTGTATAGACTAAAGAAATCACTTTATGGGCTGAAGCAATCGGGTCGTAACTGGAACCAAACCTTACATGACTATATTTGACACAGAGTTCACTCACATGAATTTCACTCACATGTGCTGTAGAAGTGATTTGATTTGAGAGTTCAAACTCACTGCTGTAATGGCTTATGATGATTAATATAATAACTATAATATTGGCCATATCATATTTACACTGACTTTAGTCTCATGAACAACATTAGCTAATTGTTATTTACTAGCTAATCTTAAATGACTGCAGTACAAATATGAAGGCCAACAATCATGTTTTACAGTCCTGTGGTCTCAGCCTCAGATACTTATTAAATCACACAAAGCTCGTGTAGAAACAAACACACAAACAAAATATGTTCTCTTTCATTTCTGTCAAACAAAACTGTATGAAACGTTTCCAGCGATTGGTGTTATGGTTGCTAGGCAACCTGGGCAGCGCGATGGAGGCTAGACCGTCCCATTTCACAAGCCTCTTACTTCCGGCCTTAGCGGTCTTTGAGTACGCAGCCTTTGAGGATCGTTGAGGCTGCGTACTTTAAGGCTGCAGACCCTGAATTGGGATACAGCCTTTGTCTCATGTCAGTGTTTTCAGTTTTGCTTCCTTGGTCTCGTTAGCCCTGATGTCTCCCACCAGTGTTCACCTCCTGCCTCTCATTCCCCTCGTTATGCCCTGTGTATTTTAGCCCTGTATTTTCTGTGCTCCCTGTCGCGTCGTAAACGGCACTAATCCTGTGCTGTGTGTCTCCCCGTGGATTAGTTTTGTATTGTCTCTTATTTTCCAACCAGCAATAAAGCTGCCGTTTTTGAGTTTCACTCCAGTCTTCCGAGAGTCTGCATTTTGGGTCCTTTTCCTCGTTCCTGCCTGCACACAGCTGAACTATGACATTTAGGTATGTAGACATGGTCTACATACATACCTGCATGTTAGACCTAATCCCGAACCAAACTATTTAAAGCGGTATTTCCTTTAATTGTTGCTCCAGTTTTGGATATAATGAATTTATTTTTAGAAAATGGATACGTACCATAGGATTTTAAGGTTGCTGTAATTAAACCTCTATTTAAGAAACCCTCTTTTAATCAAGACAACTTAATGAACTATAGACCTATATCTAATCTTCCCTTCATATCTAAAATTCTTGAGGTAATAGTTGCCAATCAGGTGTGTTAGCACTTAAACAATAACGACCTGTTTGAAGAGTTTCAATCTGGCTTTAGAGCTCATCATAGCACTGAAACAGCTCTGGTGAAAGTTACTAATGATATTCTCATGGCCTCAGATAATGGACTGGTGACCATTCTGGTTCTACTGGACCTCAGTGCTGTTTTTGACACATTCAATCACAATATTCTCATAGAAAGGTTTGAAAATGTTGCAGGGATCAAAGGAACAGCACTAGGCTGGTTTAAATCTTACTTGTCCAACAGACTCAAGGTTTGTTTACGTAAATGATAAATCCTCTTCAACCTCTATGGTTACTTGTGGCGTACACCACAGGGTTCTGTACTTGGACTGATCCTTTTTACTATATATATGTTCCCTATTGGTAAAATCATTAGACAGCATGGGATAAATTTCCATAGCTATGCACACCTAAATCCTGATGAACCTAATCAGTTATAAAGATTACGGGCATGCTTGGAAGACATAAAAACCTGGATGTCTTCAAACTTCCTCCTTTTGAATTCCGACAAGACAGAAGTTGTCTTTGGACCAGAAGCTCAGAAAAACAAATTACTTGGTCAGTCCCTTCATCTGGATGGCATTAAATTAGCCTCCAGTAATAAAGCAAAGAACCTCTGTGTTATTTTTTGACAAAGACATGTCATTTAGATCTGACATGAAAGAGGTTTCTAGGGTCTCCTCCTTCCACCTCCGTAATATTGCTAAAATTAGAAACATCCCATCCAGGAGTGATGCTGAAAAACTAGTTGATGCCTTTGTTACTTCAAGGCTGCATTACTATAACTCTTAACTATCAGGAAGTCCACATAATGCAACTAAAAGTCTTCAGCTGATCCAAAATGCTGCAGCCAGGGTTCTGATGAATATCAAAAGAACAGATGACATCTCCTCCCGTGTTTTAAATGCACTTTAGAACAGCACGCAGCAACACTACATATGAGCGAGCGGAGGGAGGCATGGGGTCTTCACAGAGCCCCACTCTCTGCCAGCCGTCAGGGCGGGGGGGCCTGAAGGTGGAATTGGCCATCTGATCGAGGCCTGGGTTGCAGCGGCCCCCTGCCACTGCGGAGCCGGGGACGGTCTGCTTGATTTCCACCTCAGGGAGGAGGGCAACATCTGGGTCTGGGTATGAGTTCCCCCTCCGGGGCAAGAATACCTGGACCTGGGATGTAGAGAATGTTTGGGGAGTGTGATTGTGTGTACAGTGTCCATTTATGTCTGTGTCCACGTTGGGTGAGGGCCGAGTGTTTGTGGTTGTGTGTATGAGGGTGGGAAGGTATGTTTGTGTCTGCCGTACACATCACCACAAACAACACCACAAGCAGAGCACAAGTTTTAAGCCAGCGTGGTGTGATTATAGATGCCGTGCAGGTGGGTCCATCTCACATGCAGCGGCATCGCAGAACACGCCCCGCCACATACCCTCTTCCCCCGACTAAGACCGAGGAGCCACCTCCCCCCCCCCTCCATGAGCAAGCGAGGGAATAGGCCTGGAGCATCAGCGCCCCAGCCCAGCCACGGGGAAGTGACTACCTGGGCGTTCGCCTGTAGATCTAGCGGCGCTGGTGACGAGGTGGTTCCAGGGACCGCCCACGCTTCCAGCGGCACCCCCATCCCGCTAGCGCACCAGCCTGTGGCTCACCTGAGCCGGTCGTTCCCTCGCGCTGTCCAACAATTACAATAATTATACGGTTGCTGTAACAGATTGTAGATACAATGCAGGTGAGTCTATCTCACCTGCAGCAGCATCCCAGACCAGCCACAATAATAAAGATTTTTCTATTTCATTATAAACTTTGTCCTAATTATGTCATGAGTTTTTACTATTTAAAAAGAAAAAGAAAGCATCACAAAAACACTTAAGGTCATGAAAATTAATTGTATTGCTGCAATACTTAAATATCTGTGGTCTAATCTATTTTTATTCACCAATCTCATTGTAGCAATAATATGCCTTTTTGGTCCAAGTTAATTATTTGAATTTTAAAACTCTTTTAGCCAAATAACTTTGAAGTTGTTACTAAAACTCATCATCCCCATTTACTACTTTTGTTTCATTCTTTAAAAATTTAGAAGCATAAATATCAGTCTTTTGGAAAAATTACATTTTATACAGTATTATTAAGTCTACATATTCCAAGTGAGTTATGTCAGAATGCACTAGAGCAATTTAACTCTATTACATCATAGCATTCTATTTGCAAGAATCCCAGTGTTAATCCACTGTTCTTGGCCAATGATATCCACTCCTCAGCACTATGGGGGCGCTAATGTACATCTACGCTGGTTGCCAACCACCATGAACATTTAAAGAGCAGAAGAAGAAGAAGAGGACACTAAAGAGTTCAGGTGCACGACATGAGGATTTAATGAGACAGCTTTTATCTTACTGCTTTCGTGGAAGATCAGGTGAGAACCATACAAATTCCCTTACACATGATGTTTATATAAATATATTCATCCAATAAAGCAAAGTAATATAGGTTATTATATTACGTTCGGATACACCAAAGCATCTAATTTTTGACAGTTTAGCTAGCCAGCATGCTAGTAGCAAAAGTTTGACATTCTGTTGCTGTTGGTTTGATTAATTTTGGTTTTAGCATCACAAAACTTGTGGTTTTAAAACTAGTGAGATCTGTTTTCAGAAAATATTTTACAAATGAAACAAAAACTGTAGGACAAATATGCTTATTGTTCAACCATACTAAATCATTATTTTAATTTATAACTTTAAGAAATATAAAAGGTTAAGGAAATGTGGATATGAAAATTAACTCATTAAGATTTGCAGTAACCTTAGACCAAATAAAATATACGAAACAGAACTTCCACAGGTAGGGCATGCAGCCTCTGACACACAGTGATACAAGATAGGAGGAACACAGATATTTGGAACCTTTAGGGGAGCTCTCCCCAACATAAATAGATTTTTCGATCTGTTTATTTCTATGTCTACATACATTTTGTAGTATAATGTGTTATTTCTAAAGTCATTAATACCTGATCTTTGCAGGGGATGGCGGCAACAAGGCCACGGAGAGCTAAAATAAATCCCATACAAGATGCTAGGTATTACTGCTCCTTAGGTGAAGACAAGGCAGGATTTGATGTGAGGTATATTGATTCATTTAAAGGTGAGTTGATTCCAAAGAATGCAGTCAGCTTCTCAAAATAGAAATTTTTATGTTTTTTGTAGTTTTTTTGTAGCATACCATGCATGAGAAAATTAATAATCACGAATATAATTATACTTGTTTTATTATTATTATTATTATATTTCTATTTTTTCCTTGTCTTTCCCCAAGGAATTATGAACATGTTACATGTTCCAAAATAAATAATACAATATAATCAAATAAAAAACATATTTAAAAACAAGAAGGATTTTAATTAAATGGTTTATAGTTTATTGCCCAATTTGTTTTTGATGTGTGTCTTTAGGTCGCGGTGTGTTCAGCTGTCGGTCATTTCAAAAGGGAGATTTTCTTTTTGAGTACAGAGGACAAATCATAACTAAAGAGGAACAAGAAAACCGAATGAAACTTTACCATGATGCACTCAAGGTTTTCATATTTGATTTCAAGTTCAATGGAAAACAGTTATGGTATGTAACTGCTTTGATAAAGGATAAAATACATGAGGTTTACAAATTATAATATTCAAATAATATTTTGAATTGAATATTAAAATGTTATTCAGACGTTCTACAACCTAATATACTTAATGACTTTCTTTACAGAGTGTAATTGTTATTGTATACTTTTTGTTTTAGTGTTGATGCTACCAGAGAGGACGGCTCACTTGGCAGACTTGTAAATGACGATAATGTGAATCCAAACAGTAAAATGACAGTTACCAGAGTGGATGGAAGGCCCCATCTCTGTTTGTTTGCAATCAAAGATATTGGTCCAGGAGAAGAAATCACCTATAACTATGGTGATTCCAACTGGCCATGGAGAAGCAAGGTATAATGTAAATAGTACAGTATAAGTATAAATAGTATTAAATGAATAAAGGCTATACTGAAAAGTATGCATACACACACAGGTCCTGTGTAATACTCAACTGGACAGGTCCAGACATTAGGAGGACTGTATTCATCTTGGCTAGACCCAAAGACTGCCATTCATTATTCATGCTTCTTCCTTAGAAATCCAACATGGTGCCATCTCAGGCTGTGGATGAGAATGCAGCCAGTTCCTCTCCTAACGACGCAACAAAGGTAAATTGGAGTTTCAGTGTCAGATTGTTTTAGTTGTAGACTGAGGTGCTAGTTATTAGGCAGTATTGAGGTATGTGGGTCCTTGGTTATCTTGACCAAGTAAGATGCACGCATTAGGAGGACTGAGATTTGAAACAGGAAGTATAAACAACTGAGTTCTACCTACAAGTGCGCCCACACACACGGGTCCTGTGTATTACTCAACTGGACAGGTCCAGACATTAGGAGGACAGAGTTTCGAAATGAATTCAGATCAATGAGAGTTACTCTGGCAATTGTGCATACACACACGGGTCCTGTGTATTACTCAACTGGACAGGTCCAGACATTAGGAGGACTGTATTCATCTTGGCTAGACCCAAAGACTGCCATTCATTATTCATGCTTCTTCCTTAGAAATCCAACATGGTGCCATCTCAGGCTGTGGATGAGAATGCAGCCAGTTCCTCTCCTAACGACACAACAAAGGTAAATTGGAGTTTCAGTGTCAGATTGTTTTAGTTGTAGACTGAGGTGCTAGTTATTAGGCAGTATTGAGGTATGTGGGTCCTTGGTTATCTTGACCAAGTAAGATGCACGCATTAGGAGGACTGAGATTTGAAACAGGAAGTATAAACAACTGAGTTCTACCTACAAGTGCGCCCACACACACGGGTCCTGTGTATTACTCAACTGGACAGGTCCAGACATTAGGAGGACTGAGTTTAGAAATGAATTCAGATCAATGAGTTACTCTGGCAATTGTGCATACACACACGGGTCCTGTGTATTACTCAACTGGACAGGTCCAGACATTAGGAGGACTGTATTCATCTTGGCTAGACCCAAAGACTGCCATTCATTATTCACGCTTCTTCCTTAGAAATCCAACATGGTGCCATCTCAGGCTGTGGATGAGAATGCAGCCAGTTCCTCTCCTAACGACGCAACAAAGGTAAATTGGAGTTTCAGTGTCAGATTGTTTTAGTTGTAGACTGAGGTGCTAGTTATTAGGCAGTATTGAGGTATGTGGGTCCTTGGTTATCTTGACCAAGTAAGATGCACGCATTAGGAGGACTGAGATTTGAAACAGGAAGTATAAACAACTGAGTTCTACCTACAAGTGCGCCCACACACACGGGTCCTGTGTATTACTCAACTGGACAGGTCCAGACATTAGGAGGACCGAGTTTCGAAATGAATTCAGATCAATGAGAGTTACTCTGGCAATTGTGCATATACACACGGGTCCTGTGTATTACTCAACTGGACAGGTCCAGACATTAGGAGGACTGTATTCATCTTGGCTAGACCCAAAGACTGCCATTCATTATTCACGCTTCTTCCTTAGAAATCCAACATGGTGCCATCTCAGGCTGTGGATGAGAATGCAGCCAGTTCCTCTCCTAACGACGCAACAAAGGTAAATTGGAGTTTCAGTGTCAGATTGTTTTAGTTGTAGACTGAGGTGCTAGTTATTAGGCAGTATTGAGGTATGTGGGTCCTTGGTTATCTTGACCAAGTAAGATGCACGCATTAGGAGGACTGAGATTTGAAACAGGAAGTATAAACAACTGAGTTCTACCTACAAGTGCGCCCACACACACGGGTCCTGTGTATTACTCAACTGGACAGGTCCAGACATTAGGAGGACCGAGTTTCGAAATGAATTCAGATCAATGAGAGTTACTCTGGCAATTGTGCATATACACACGGGTCCTGTGTATTACTCAACTGGACAGGTCCAGACATTAGGAGGACTGTATTCATCTTGGCTAGACCCAAAGACTGCCATTCATTATTCATGCTTCTTCCTTAGAAATCCAACATGGTGCCATCTCAGGCTGTGGATGAGAATGCAGCCAGTTCCTCTCCTAACGACACAACAAAGGTAAATTGGAGTTTCAGTGTCAGATTGTTTTAGTTGTAGACTGAGGTGCTAGTTATTAGGCAGTATTGAGGTATGTGGGTCCTTGGTTATCTTGACCAAGTAAGATGCACGCATTAGGAGGACTGAGATTTGAAACAGGAAGTATAAACAACTGAGTTCTACCTACAAGTGCGCCCACACACACGGGTCCTGTGTATTACTCAACTGGACAGGTCCAGACATTAGGAGGACTGAGTTTAGAAATGAATTCAGATCAATGAGAGTTACTCTGGCAAATGTGCATACACACACGGGTCTTGTGTATTACTCAACTGGACAGGTCCAGACATTAGGAGGACTGTATTCATCTTGGCTAGACCCAAAGACTGCCATTCATTATTCACGCTTCTTCCTTAGAAATCCAACATGGTGCCATCTCAGGCTGTGGATGAGAATGCAGCCAGTTCCTCTCCTAACGACGCAACAAAGGTAAATTGGAGTTTCAGTGTCAGATTGTTTTAGTTGTAGACTGAGGTGCTAGTTATTAGGCAGTATTGAGGTATGTGGGTCCTTGGTTATCTTGACCAAGTAAGATGCACGCATTAGGAGGACTGAGATTTGAAACAGGAAGTATAAACAACTGAGTTCTACCTACAAGTGCGCCCACACACACGGGTCCTGTGTATTACTCAACTGGACAGGTCCAGACATTAGGAGGACTGAGTTTAGAAATGAATTCAGATCAATGAGAGTTACTCTGGCAATTGTGCATACACACACGGGTCCTGTGTATTACTCAACTGGACAGGTCCAGACATTAGGAGGACTGTATTCATCTTGGCTAGACCCAAAGACTGCCATTCATTATTCACGCTTCTTCCTTAGAAATCCAACATGGTGCCATCTCAGGCTGTGGATGAGAATGCAGCCAGTTCCTCTCCTAACGACGCAACAAAGGTAAATTGGAGTTTCAGTGTCAGATTGTTTTAGTTGTAGACTGAGGTGCTAGTTATTAGGCAGTATTGAGGTATGTGGGTCCTTGGTTATCTTGACCAAGTAAGATGCACGCATTAGGAGGACTGAGATTTGAAACAGGAAGTATAAACAACTGAGTTCTACCTACAAGTGCGCCCACACACACGGGTCCTGTGTATTACTCAACTGGACAGGTCCAGACATTAGGAGGACTGAGTTTAGAAATGAATTCAGATCAATGAGAGTTACTCTGGCAATTGTGCATACACACACGGGTCCTGTGTATTACTCAACTGGACAGGTCCAGACATTAGGAGGACTGTATTCATCTTGGCTAGACCCAAAGACTGCCATTCATTATTCACGCTTCTTCCTTAGAAATCCAACATGGTGCCATCTCAGGCTGTGGATGAGAATGCAGCCAGTTCCTCTCCTAACGACGCAACAAAGGTAAATTGGAGTTTCAGTGTCAGATTGTTTTAGTTGTAGACTGAGGTGCTAGTTATTAGGCAGTATTGAGGTATGTGGGTCCTTGGTTATCTTGACCAAGTAAGATGCACGCATTAGGAGGACTGAGATTTGAAACAGGAAGTATAAACAACTGAGTTCTACCTACAAGTGCGCCCACACACACGGGTCCTGTGTATTACTCAACTGGACAGGTCCAGACATTAGGAGGACTGAGTTTAGAAATGAATTCAGATCAATGAGAGTTACTCTGGCAATTGTGCATACACACACGGGTCTTGTGTATTACTCAACTGGACAGGTCCAGACATTAGGAGGACTGTATTCATCTTGGCTAGACCCAAAGACTGCCATTCATTATTCACGCTTCTTCTTTAGAAATCCAACATGGTGGCATCTCAGGCTGTGGATGAGAATGCAGCCAGTTCCTCTCCTAACGACACAACAAAGGTAAATTGGAGTTTCAGTGTCAGATTGTTTTAGTTGTAGACTGAGGTGCTAGTTATTAGGCAGTATTGAGGTATGTGGGTCCTTGGTTATCTTGACCAAGTAAGATGCACGCATTAGGAGGACTGAGATTTGAAACAAGAAGTATGAAACCCCAACCCTAAATCTGGTTTGCATAAAGACGTAGTTCTCGGCTTGGTTGAAATGAACTCTGATGTAGTTAGATCGCATATTTGAATTTCAGCTGATCAAGGAGCAAGAATGAAGCTTACTATAGGAAGGAGCATGTAAATACAACCGAAACAATCGCTAAACTCTTTCCTGTTAATGCCAAGCACATTTATGTAACATTGTTGTGTAAAGGCCATCCGTTATGTCTTGATGGATTCATGACTTCATGATTTAATTATACTTTTTTACACTCCCAGTCAAAACTTTGGACACATCTTCTCATTTCAGAAAGAACAAATTGTAAGTCTAATCTTTTTTGGGTGTTGTGGGTCCACAATGAATTTTCTTTTCATTGTGGTTTTGTAATATATACCATAATATAAAACCTAGAAGAACAAATTGTTTTGAAAATTGATCTATATACAGCAGGTATTTTTCCCTTTAAATTTTGCATTGCAAAAGTTACAAAAATTGATTTAATAGTTTTAGTAACACTTGAACCTGTTTTTTTTTTTTTTTCTTCCGTCCTTAACTCCTTTTTAAAGAGGAACCAAAACAACTATTTGGTTGTGTTATTTTACATCACAAAAGTATGAATTTTGTTTTTGATTACACTGTTTTTTTTTTTTTGTTTTTTTTTTACCAAACAGGACTGCGATCATGATCTAGTCCCTGACGAAATGTCAAGTTTAGAAAAATGTTTTGCATGTGGAGGACCTTTTTCGCCTCTGAAATGGAGTGGTGTGAGATGTGAAGGTAATTATTTAATTATGGAAGGTTGGGTAGATTAGAATATCTTAAATATGATCCATAAGGAACACTATAAAAACTAATCCATAAGTAAATATGATATATGTTCATAATGAACCTTTTACATCTGCACTTTTTACATATTTACTTACCATGTCATTATTAAAGCTGCTATACCCAATTTGCAAAAACAAGTTAGCTTAACATATTTTTTTTTCATGTTCATAACAACATTTTAACAAAGCATAGCTATAAATGTTGTTTGGAGATTAAAGAAAAAAAAATGAAGTGGTTCTGTTGCATTTGTCTAAAACCATCAGCCAATAACATGGCTCAGTCCAGAAAAACGATAGAACAGTCTTTCCTGACTCCTTAAATTCTACATTAACATGGCTCCACCACACTATGCACTGGCCTGTTTAGCAGCAAAGCACACCAGGGGGTGTGGCCTATGGATAATATCCAATGGGAGGGGGGAGCCTTCTTGACTGTGTTTATGCTTCCATCTAGCCTGTTTTTTTAAATTGGGGAAAGCGGCTTTAACTACCTTTCTTTTATTAACTTAATTTTTCTCTGTCTAGTTTGCTACCAGTCCTGGCACAAAAGATGTTATGTTAGCCACAAGGTGAACCTCACTGAACCTCTTCCAGAGGTAAGTGTTTTTGCAGAATTCTTCTCAGTAAAATATGTAAGGTAAACAAAGTCTTACTTTGTGTTTTTGATTGTTATTAGGTCTTTAGTGAAGATAGTTCAAGTGAGGGGGCTTCATCAGAAGAGGAATATGTGCCAGATTCTATAGCTGACTCAGACAGCTCATGGGACAACAAATCAGAGCCTTTAAATATAAGTTGCAAACAAGTACAGAACTCTGAGATCTCCAGCAGTCAATGTGCTTGCAAAACGAAAAGACCTCGCCTAGAAAGTTTTTTAGAGAGAGTAGGACAAAGAATTTCAGAAGATGCCGAATCAATATCTGAAGATGGAATTGGCACAAGACAGCTCGACGTATCAGGGGTTATTGCCACAGCAGAAAAGTCTGATGCTGAAGGCATTGTTGATGACTCTAATACTACGGCTGAAGATTCCTTAAAAACATCCTCCTCACTAAGAAACAAAACATACTGCTACATTTGTGGAAAACTACAGACAAAGTTTACACGTCATTTAAAAACTCATGAGAAATCACATGCAGATGTTGCTCGAGTTTTAAGTCTTCCCAAGAAGTCCAAAGACCGTTTGAAAATGCTTTCTAAGCTGCGAAACAAAGGAAACCACAGACATAACTCGGAGGTCATCGCAAGTGGGATTGGATCATTAAAAACCAGACGCACATCAAAAAAACCCTACAAAGGAAAAGACTATATTCACTGCATTTATTGCGAGGCATTATATCTTAAAAGAGATCTTTGGAGACATGTTCGTAAATGTTCTTCAAAACCAGTGGAGGCCAATTCAGAGGGGGGACGAAAAAAGGTCTTGTCCCTGGCCTGTATGAGTGAGTCAGCTCTGTGTCAGCAAGTTTCCCCCGGTGTTTGGAAGATATTAGCTGTCATGAAAGATGATGAAATAACTTCTACTGTGCGAAGTGACTTCTCTATTCTTCAGCTTGCTCAATCATTCTTTAACAAACATGGGAAAGATCCCACCAAATTTGACTACATTCGCCAGACACTCCGAGAATGTGGAAGACTTCTGCTCACACTTCGGAAAGAATGCTCAATACACACTTTTGAGGATGCTGTAAGACCTGCAAATTTCAATGTGGTTATCAAAGCTGTTAAGAAGGTGTGTGGGTATGATGAAGAAAAGAACTGCTACTCGACTCCAAGCCTTGCTTTAAAGTTGGGACACTCACTGCAGAAAGTCTGTGATATTATACATTGCAGAGCACTGATGGCAGAAGACAGTGCACTGATAAAGTCAACCCAGAGTTTCAAAACCCTTTATGCTACAAAGTGGTCAGAACTCATCTCCCATACTGCATTAACCACACTAAACGAGCGGCACTTCAACAAGCCTTCCACACTTCCTTTCACAGAAGATGTTCAGCGTCTTCATAGACATCTGGAGAAGACTACAGAACAAGCACTGAAGGACTTGGAAGAGCATAGTTCACCAAAATCATACAGTGAACTTTGTAAAGCTACCATGGCAAATGTAATACTATTTAACAGGAGAAGAGGGGGAGAAATTTCAAAGATGACACTGAATGGCTTCCAGGAGAGAGACACTAGTACCCTGCACAAGGATGTTGCAATTGGACTGACAAAATTTGAACTTTACCTTTGTCAACACTTCAGTCGTGTAGAATTGAGGGGTAAACGAGGACGCAAGGTTGCAGTGCTACTTTCACCAGACATGGTGAATGCCATAACACGGCTGACAGAGAAAAGACAAGACTGTGGTGTTCTGGCAGAAAACATGTTCCTGTTTGCCAGACCTCATTGTCTGACTCCCTACAGAGGACAGGACTGTTTGAGGATTTATGCGACTGAATGTGGGGCTGAAAACCCTGAACACCTACGTTCAACGCAGTTGCGCAAACATGTCGCAACTTTGTCTCAGATCTTAAACCTCAAGAATCACGAGTTAGACCAAGTTGCCAACTTCCTAGGTCATGATATTCGTGTTCATCGCGAATATTATAGACTTCCAGAGGCTACTACCCAGCTTGCCAAAATATCCAAACTACTGATTGCCATGGAGAAAGGGTCTCTCAAAAGCCTTCAAGGCAAAACACTTGAAGAGATTGAAATCGAAGGTAAAGTGGTGTTAAGGTTAAGAATTATACACGTTTCCTGCACTATAACCTTATAATTCATTAAGACAATCTTTTATTTTGTTAGATAACCTACAGTTGACAGATTCAAGTGAAGAAAGTGAGGTTGGAGCGGAGCGTGAGGAGGTCGGAGCGGAGCGTGAGGAGGTCGGAGCGGAGCGTGAGGAGGTCGGAGCGGAGCGTGAGGTCAATGACGGAAATCTTGTATATCCACAGATTGGTAAGTACAATGTGATTAGTCTCAACTTTGTTCAATTTATGAAATCACATGACTAATAGACTTTATTACAGATTCTATAGATACTAGAATGATGAAGAAAGTTGTCAAGGAACCTCCAGGTATGTGTTTGTCATCATTTATTGAAGCTTTTACCTTTGTAACTACTTCCTAGACACTTTTGCTATCTTTGCTATCTTTATGTAAAAAAAAAAAGATAATTCATTACTATCATTTTTCCAGTGATTGTTACCTTTGTCCAAATGGTAATTTAAAGAAAGTCAAGGATCTTTCTAAAGACCAGCTCAACAGAATAGAAAGGTCAGTTTTGGAGGATGGTCAGGTAGGAAATGCTAGTTTGAACAGGTGATTTTGAGCTGTGATTTAAAGTTCTAGAGAGAATCTAATGAGCAGAGGAAGTTCCAGAGGGTGCAATTAGCAGTGGCAAAGGATTGTACCCTCAGATTTATGATTTTGATGATGGGGGTAAGGAGGTTAGTGTTAGCAGTGTTGTGGGAGAGTGACAGTAAAGACAATCCCTCAGGGTGGCGGGGGCGAGGTTGTTGAAGGCTTAAAAGTTGATTAGGAGTTTGCACTCAATACTATAGTCAGTGTGCAGCCAGTAATGTTCTTTTTAGGATGTGGTGATATAGTCTCTAGAGTGAGTGCAGTAGAGTAAGGGGGCAGCAGAGTTCTTAATAGATTGCAGTTCTTGGAGGTGAGTTTGGGGAAAGCAAAGATGCTGGGATTCTTTTTGAGGGTGGAGAGAATGGATAGGATTAGGAAGAACAATATCATTGGGACTGCACATGTTGGAAAAAATGTCTACATTGTTCTACATTGGCCAGGTTGAGGTTGTGTTGGGCATGTGCAAACAAGGGACAGTGAGGAAGGTTTGTTGAAGGATGTTAGAAAGGAAGCTGCCCTGCAGGAGACAGAAGGAGATGAGATTAATCAAGAGAGATGAAAATAGTTGGTGTGTGGAGGGCTGATCTACTACTCTTTATTTACCTGGTTTGCGCTTCTGAAGTATTCCCTCTACGCTCTCATCCTCTTTCTACAGTAAATCAGTGGTGAGTGGAAAGTTGACCAGTCACCGGAGTAGTGATGGGTCGTTCGCGAACGAAATGGCTCTTAGAGCTGGTTCTTTGAAGTGAACGATGCGAGCCGGCTCCTTATTGGGAGCCGTGGATTTTTTTTTTTACTTTCTCTTGCCCTCTCTCTCACTTTTTTCGCTGCACGTCAGCCTTGTGTTTGCGCTGAGTAGAGACGGGAGGGGCGCAAACAGAGCCTTGCGTTTGCACCCCTCCCGCCTCTGAGCAGAGGGAGGAGCTAGGGGCGGTAGTTACACTCGCAACAGCAGTAGCACACGAAAAGAGCAGCAGGGAGAGAGAGAGAAAGAGAGCCGGGAGCAACAACAAGAGACAATGTCGTCACATTAGAAAGGTGGAGTAAAGAAAATGAGTGACACCAAGAAAAGAAGCAAAATCTAGAACCATTTAAATTTTACTGACAATACATAGGCAGAGTGTAGAGTCTGCAAGAAAAGGATATCATATAGAGCCGGTGCACGGGCACCTGAAAACTGTCCACTCATCAGTGCGATGGGAAGATAAAACACAGTGAATTAAGTGTGATATAAGTGAAGCTGCCAGTGTGTCTACCCACTGAGCTGAGCACTGGGCACTTGGTATTTTTAAATTTAAAGTTTAAATTTTAAAAGTTAAATTGTAAATGGTAGGTTTTTGTATTTTATAATTTATTTTTTAAATTTTATGTGGAGTGAATAAATAAAAGCAGATTTATATAATGAACATATATACATAGAAAACATGTTTTTAAACATTAGTAATTCATTTTGTGCATAATTTTATATTGTTGTTAATAATAAATGAATGAAAGCAACAAAATAACCTGAAGAGCCGGTTCGGGAGCCGAAAGAGCCGGCTCTTTTTAGTGAGCCGAGCCGAGAGAGCCGGATCTCTAAAAAGAGCCGGAAATCCCATCACTACACCGGAGTCTTGTTTGGAGAAAAATTCAGCCTTGTATCTTTTAATATCAGCTGTAATAGCTCTAGCCATATTCCACATTCACATGTGTCACCTTAAACTAAAAGTCATAGTTGCGACTCTGGATTTATCTTAGAAACCATATTCAAGATTTCAAGGTCCATTAGTTGCTTGACCACATTCAGGAGCATTTGACATTACATTATAAGAGATTTAATACAACAAATATATGCTTACTGTTTTGTTTTGTTTTTCAGCACAAAGTAAAAATGGAGCGGGTAAGGTCATTGAACCCAACAGAATACTAAACAAGGAGATGAAGCCAAGCAGTAAGAAGAAAACAAATGAACAATCTGGTAAATGGTGACATGCATACAAAAGTCACTTAAGCACAAATGTAAACTTCATGCATTTTTGAACCCAGTTATCCACACCACCCAAGCCAGTATGGTGACTATGCTCATCTTTCTGCCAGGGACCGTACCATAATTCTACAACTTGGTTAGACAATTATATTAACCTACTTGGTAAGGTAAAACATAAATCACATTCAATGTGGAACAATACCTTGTATTAAGTAATGGGATAAATGTTTAAATTACTTTCCCTATGCCTGTTTTAATCTGTAATACATTTAAATACTTATCATTTTCAAAACAGCAATGCACCAAAACAATTAATAAACAAAGCAATGAGAACATATTATGATTTGGGTTTTTAATTTTGAGGATTCCTCAACCATTGGGCTTCTACATTATCTCCATACTCTGAACATCATCTTATTCCCATAGGCAGAATCTGGATAATATTGGAAAATTTGGGCTGGTTTGGCTAATTGTGGGCTGTAACCTGAACGTCTTGAAGAAAATTATGTTCACTGAAAAAACCTGAAGGCCCACCTCATGGTCAGGCAGGGTCCACCCTTGTTTTTAAATAAACATTTGAGTCAGACAGTTATATATGAAATGTTTGAGTATATGTTATACATTTCAAATTATTACAATATCATGCTATACATGTTTTTTGTTGTATAACGGTGTGTGGAATAAAATGCTCTCCATCCATAGTGATTTGCCATAGCTATTTATTGGAATTCTGACTTAATGTGGGCTACCTTTCAGAATTTTACATTTAAATAAATGTATTCATCCATTGTAATAAGTATTTAAACAGTCAGCATTACAGGATTTATACCAAAGAAACACTGTTACAACAAATTCACCTTAAAGGGGACATATTATGCAAAACCCACTTTTTTTTGTTGCTTTTGTATGTATATTTGGTTATGAATTGCCTCCCGACTCCTTAAGTGTAGGTTTTCAACAACTAAAAAAGGAGCTCTTTTAGGTCCCAGGTAGTGTATTTTGCACAATCCAGCATAATCACAGCCTCAGCACCTGTCCTCGTGGACAATGCAAAGGCCGTCTTTGGGCTGTGTAGACTAAACACTAACTGTTCTTAGCAGGGCTGTAAAACTAGTGTGTGCAGAACTCAATTCTTCGGCTTATTTGAAGGAAGCCGATTATCGCCATTATATTTTTGCATCCTACAACCATGTCAACTCACACAATTGAGCATAATACGTCCCCTTTAATTTAAAAATTGTTTAAAAAGTAGTTTGTTTACATTTATTTTTTTCTGCTTCTAGCTTCTCTGGAAAATGCAAGGAGGGTCAAAAAGCATCCTTGGTCTCCCACGGAGGTTGCTGCGATAATGAAGTATTTTGGCGAACATATCAAAAAAGGAAAACTGGCCACTATTATCGAATGCCAGCAATGCAAAACTGCAGAAGATCCTGCTCTGGCTGGTCGTTCTATTCAAAACATCAGAGATTTTGTGAGGAATCGGGGCGTGTCGTTGAAGAAAAAAGAAAATCCTATGTAGAGGAGTCTACATAACTCCAAAGTACTTCTTGGAGGAGTTACAAAAGATATTTTGTATGTTTTGGTTTCTCATTTATTTATTTTAGAATTTTACTATTAGAAGATTGGTGAATTCATTTTGTTGACACTGTTTTAGTGCATCTGATCTAAGAGGACATATAATTTTATATTGCCAGTTATTTTCATTTCTGTTAACAAAACAATCCTGTTTTTGTAAAATGCACTCAATTTGTTCCTTTTATTCACCTGTTGCCCTTTTAATACACACAAAATACATGTTTGTGTATGTGTATGGCCTTTGTCCTGTTAATAAAGTTAGCCCTGACAATTACTGTTCATGTCAGGGGGAGGAGCCAAGTTACCTAATTAGTGTTGTCCTCTTATTACACCATGTTGTCAGGTTCTTATATTTTGAGTTCTGGTGTGTTTTTCACAATTTTGAAGTGAGATTTGTGTTGTACAACTCAAATGGGATTTTTAAAGATGCACTTCATCTATCTAGCACAAGCGGAAAGGGGGGTCCGTTTAGTGTTGCAAAAATCTTGTTTGAAAAAATTGTCCTTCCAATTCACCTTTACCAGTATGTGTGAGTGTGTGTGTGCGTGTGTGTGCGTGTGTGTGTGCGTGTGTGTGTGCGTGTGTGTGTGCGTGTGTGCGTGCGTGTGTGCGTGCGTGAGTGCGTGCGTGTGTGTGTGTGCGCGTGTGTGCGTGTGTGTGCGTGTGCGCGAGTGTGTGAGTGTGTGTGTGTGTGTGTGTGTGTGTGTGTGTGTGTGCCTTAGAAGTCAAATAATACATTAGCCCTACTTAAAAAACATCTGAATTACATTTAGAGCTGAGATTCTAAGTTGTAAGCAGAAATCTTACGCTCAGCCAGAAACATGTTTCCCCACTTTCACAATGCTGAGGTGTCAAATCCACAACCCCCAACAAATGGTTTGTTACACGCGGGTGTGAAGGGCAAGCTTTACTTACACAGCCTCACACACAGTAGATTTTTAAAGTTTTTGGTTACAGGGGTTTAGCCACAGATGCAACATCCACTTTTGATAAAGATCACTCCACCTGTTTATTTCTTAAGAAATTAAGCATCTTTATTAAGCTTTTATTTATAAATGTCTACACAATAATAGACACCGTGTGCTCTGAGACATTATAGACTTCTACTTCCATCGGTTTGCATTTTAAACTCCCAGCCTTTCAGTTTGTTATGAACGACTTATATTTCTAACATTTTGTGATATAAAAGTGAACCATGCGACTTTTTTTATTTGGAATGACTTAAGACACGAGTTATTTAAACAATTCTAAATGACAGTGTGATGGCCATAGTACTTTATGTGGGCCAAATGTGTTAAGGATAATGTTTATCAATGTAAAATTGCAAAGAACTTGTGGATAGAATATACCATTTTGTAAACAGTTACCTCAGAAGCTGTACTGGTAGATCTATGTATGTAAGGTAAAACTATCCACAGTACTTCCACTTCACCTGTGAGTGTACAAACACTGGAGGGACATATATTGTCCATATCAGTGTCACTGTGGAAGGTAAATGCATTTTGGTTTCTTTATCTGACACAGTTATTCAGCACTGTGTTAGCATTGTATTGACCTGCTTATGTGTTTTTTATTCTTGTAATTTGTTCATTTCTTTTCTTCTTATTTTCACTTACAGCATTTTAAATACTCTCACTGACTCATTTATCAGGTACATCTTTGAACCGAGTTGGACCACCTTCAGCCATCAAACATGTCTTCATTTTTTGTGGCACAACAAGGCGCTAAAAACATTCCTCAAAGATTCTCAAGACATATTGAAATTACATCATCACACAGTTGCTGCAGATTCGTCAGCTGCTCTTACTTGAAGCAAACTTTCCGTTCCACCACATCCCAAAGGTGCTCTGCTGGATTGAGATCTGGTGACTGCGCAGGCCGTACATGATTTGAGCGCCGTGACATGGTGTGGTATCCTGCTGGAAGCAGCCATCAGACGATGGGTATTTTTTGGGCATAAAGACATGAATGTGGTCAGCAACAACCTTCAGGCAGGCTGTGGTGTTTAAATGATGCTCAGTGGTCACTACAGGGTCCAAAGTTTGCAAAGAAAATCCCCCACAGAGCATTACACCACCAGGAGTCTGAACTGTTAGAAATCAACTCATCGGGCAAGGCATCGTTTTTTTAGTCTTCTGTTGTCCAGACTTGCAAACTGTAGCCTCAGCTTGCTGTTGTTAGAGGACAGCAGTGATATCCAGTGTGGTCCGCTCTGCCTCAAGGTTTGATGTGTAAACAGCATTTTTACCCAGAGAATCACAGCTCACTGGATATTTTCTATTTTTCAGACCATTGTCTGTGAACAGAGATGATTGTGTGGGAAAATCCCAGCAGATCAGCAGTTTGTGAAGCACTGGGACCAGTAACATGTGCCATGTTGCTCTGTTTGAGCATTGATTTGCTGACATTTTATTATTTTATTAACCTTTATTTAACCAGGAAGATGAAACTGACATGTGATTGACAAATGAAATGAACACTGAAATATTTGTGTTACACCCTGAACAAGTATACCTCATAAAGTGGCCAGTGAATGTATATAAGCAGTTGGACCAATTTCAGTTCATAGTAATATTCAGAAAAGATGCAAAAGAAGAAGAAGAAGACAAAAGAAAAGAGCACAGTGACAATATTTAAAGCTCTGTGGTTATAAAACTGGGGTTTCATTACTTCACTCAGAGTTTCAGTAGACGTAAACTGTGTTTGATTTGTGTTTTGATTTCCAGGAAATGAAAGTAAATGATTTTACTGACAAATGCATCTTTTCAATGATTTAGACACAAACGAGGCCCACACTTCAGCAGACAAATCTTTTTCCGTTTATCTGCCCGGTGTTGTGATCATCTTTATAACTGGAGTTATCGTGGGATTTATCTACTGGAGGAAAAGTAATGGGTGAGACTATTTTTGCTGCAGTAATTCAAAGATGATATAGATGTAGAGAAAGTAAAAGGAAACATCACATTTCAATAAATGAGAATTCGGTGTGTGTTAAACATCATGTCTAGAATGAACACTTTTTATCCTTCCAAAAATAATTATCATTATTAAGAGAGAAGATAATATAAATGTAGATGTTCTTACTTGATTTTTCTCTGTTTGAATGTGAATAGTGTTACACTAATGCTGACATCCTTTCTTATCAACGTGGCTGCTTAAGGTCAGGAACATCTGGAGTGTCTGTACCTGAAAATCCCAACGGTTTGGTGAGCAATTTATTGCTACGATCTACAGCAGCTAGTTAAAAGTTTGCCAGTAAACATAAAACATGTACATTTATGTTTTAGGATGTTACTTATATAGATAATTACAGATTAGTGTTATAATACTATTAGTGCCAACTTCAGTGTCCTTTATTTTGTGAAGAAGCTCTTACAGAAATGAGCAGAAACATTAAATAATCCAGGCAACAGATGGAGAGATTTAAAGATCAATAGAGTGTGTGGGTAGACCGGGTTGAACTTGATTAATACCTAAAATATTTCACTTTTCTAAAGGATGACGATGAGCCAGATCAGCCCTATACAAACCTTCAGCAGCCATCGAGTGATTCCTACCAGACTATCATCTCAGTGAACCATCAACACGACAACAAGACACGCTCAGCAAGAAGCACAGGAACTGTGGGAGTGGATAATAAAGCTCTATGAAACATTTTAAAGTATATAAAACTTTAGGTGACATACTAATATAATAATATTCATATATTATAATAAACGTCCATCTTTTCACACTGGATAGTTGTTTCCCAGTAATGGAGACCATTCAGTCATAATACTCCAACTCAGGCTCTCAGATTTAATACAATACAAACACAATAAACTGTGGCAAACATGACTCTTTGTATCAGACTAGTTTTGTTTTTGAACAAACATCTCATCATAATTTGAACACAATGTCCATCCAGATAAACAGAGAGATCAGTCTGGCTTAAACAATGTTGGTGGTTTACCTTCTACTGTCCTTCCACTTTTATGCACTTCTATTTTAGACATAGTAAAAGTTTCAGTGTAGACACAAGAGGTGAAATAAGGAGGGTGCAAGTCTTCCTGCTTTCACTATAGTCTACCTCACACTGTCAGCCACAGTTACTTCCTCACCAGCATGACTGCACGGAAACTCTGCTTTCTCCTGCTTCTGCTTGTGGTTTTTAGCAGTGAAGGTAAATATATATAATTAAAAAAGAAAAGCTGTAAAGCCAGGTGTTTAAGAAGAAAGCTTTAGTTAGGTTAGTGAAATAATATATGTGATTGATTTTCCCACAACAACAAATATATAGAAACTATAATCCCGATTTTGTTTCATTTTAACTGGAACAATTTATAGAGACTCTTGTGAAGACAATTGGAAAGAAACCCGATTCCACTCAAATATGCAGCAAAACAACTCTGAATATTACTGTGATGATACTGTGTGAGATCAGCACAGAGAGGAGCCGAGGAGAACAGTGTCGTCTGCTCTATCGTTACGACCGAGGCTTTATTCATGGCTGTGACTCCAGGTTCACACTGATCAAAGAAAATGAGACTGTGTTTCTCCACCTGCTCAACTTAACATCTGAAGACAGTGGGAACTACACCTGTGAGTGTGGATTTCGTGGTGGATTGTATGTTCTCCATCTCAGTGTGACTGTGAGAGGTAAAAACATTTTCTATTTATACCCACACCGCAGATTCAAGGTGGATGTTTGGAACTGCGTTAACACTTTCTTTTCTGTCATACATGGTTTGAGGTCGTCATTCCCGCCTGCAGCGGATTAATGAAAGGTTTCAGTCAGGAGATGAACATCTGGAATGTTTTTAAGCTCTTCTTCTGGCTAATTTGTTTAAAATTTCATTATAAAACTGCTCCAATCACAACTTTGGTGTTATTTCATCAGTGAAATGTTTGAATGATGCAATTGTAACTCTAATGTAATGAAAAGATAAACATGTTTTCCACTTTAATATAACAGGCTAATGCAAATTTCGTGACTTTTCATGTTTTCAAAATGAAGTTTTTTTGTGTGTGTGGCAACATTCAACAGACGATGGAGATTCTTCTGGCATGAAGTTCATGGCTACAGTTCCCATCATTTCTGCTGCTGCTTCACTCATCAGTGTGGCTGTGATAACCTGTGGTTACAGCCTGAGGAGAAATCCTCGCAGGTGAAAACTTTTACTGACGCACTTAAACTCATGAAATGACCCTTTGAAATCACTTGAGCACATTACTGCATACAGCAGCCACTGTGGTGTTCAAAGTATCTCATAGGTTCTTTTAAAACACCACACATTAGTTGTAGACATAGCTAGTCTTGTTTTTGAGGTATTTTTCACCCCATGACCTCTGATGTTTTTATCCTAACAGAGAAAACAGATCAGGTCTAACTAACTTAACAGGATCTGAAACTCGCCAGATGTTTGTGAGTTTTCCATAGTTCTGTTTTACACTTAATTGTGCCGAGGCTGCAGTGCATTATGTCTGTTTTTAAGCTGCACTTTAATTAAATGTAAATGACAGTGTAAATTGTTGTTTAGGACAAAGAGGACCGCTACATGAGCCTTCATCGGCAAAACATCGATGTCTACCAAACTATCTCCTCCAGTCGCCTTCATCATGATGCTGAGGCCACTGCATGTCACAGTCATGTACAATAATAATCAGAGATGGAGTTTTTACCCTGACTACGTGATCTATAAAACTATGATGCTAGACATGCTATCTATAAAAGACACTGACATTTTAACTTGCCAGCATCATGTGTACTGTTAGTTTGTTTTGCACTGAAAAAAGAGAAAAATATTAACGTCCAGTAAAACTTGTAATGATGTTGTGAATGAATTGCCTGAATTCATGGCTTTTAACACCATTTAATTTCTGTTTTTTATCTGGTTTGAACGTTGAAAATCCTCCACTTGGCTCTGTGGCCTCTGCCACCATTATGGTTTTTGCTATACTGGTCCACTTGATTACTTCCCCTGCCGGTGGCGGACTCCCTCAGGTATCGGTGCGTTGGTGGTTCTTTGTATCTGGGGGTGGGCATCCGGGTACACACCGGCTCACTCCTTGGCGGCCGCTTATTGGGGCTCGCTCGGGCCACTTCGGAGGTGGGGTGCCCCCGGCCTCTCGGCCTGGGGCTCAGTCACTCAGGCTCAGCTGGCTGCCGGCGGAGCTCACGGGCGCGTCACTGCAACTCCCCCTGGCTTCTGCTCCGCAGCTGCTGAATGAGCCCTCATCTGGGACTCTCCTCAGCTCTTACTGGGACAGTGGCGCGGCTGCCCCTCTGTTGGTCTTCCATGGTCTCTTGTGTTCTGGGGGCCTCTGGATGTCTGGAGTTTTGATCTCCTCCATACCTGCTTGATACCATAGAGGACAGGGCTGTGGCTCCCCACACTCCCTAGCAGATCATTACATGGAGAAACCTTTGGAATGCAAGCATGCTGATCCACACAGGTATGCACACAGGTGTACACATGGGTATTCACAGACGCGGACTACAGCTTTCTTGGCTGCTGCCTCAAAGCACACTGTGCACTGTCTATCTTGCGTGCTGCACAATATCGTTTACTATTTAGTAACTATTGATATCTATGACTAGCTAGTTTATTGTGATGGTGCTTTTTTTTTTATTATTATTATGTTGCTCTTTGTTGTTTGCTGTCTCCCCTGTTTTTTTTGTTTTTCTTTCTCTCCATACAGGTGACCCAGGAGTTGTTTTTTTTTGTTTTTGTTTTTTCTCTCTTCCCCCCCTTCTCACCGTCTCTTCTCCCCTTTGGTTTTCTTTGAAAGGATGACAAAGGATGAACTGAAGCTCCGCCATCACGTGATGTCACATGCTGCTGTTTCTGATGTCACTTCCAGAAAAAAAAAAAAAAAAAAAGAATTTGATGATGATTTTATTTTATTTTGAGTCATTAGAATCAGAACGGGGGTCAGGAAAGAAGAAAAAAGATAAGCTGGGGAGAAAGTTAACAGAAGAAGAGGGAAAAATAGAGAAGAAGAGAAATAGATGGAGAGGAAGAGAGAAAAAATACTGAAAATCTATTTCATCATCTGCTGAAAAACACAAGGAAAAACCAACACAGTGGGGAACCCACAGCAACAACCAATAATATGCAGTAAGTAGGCTAGTAAGTAGTAGTAAATAATAGATATGTTACTGAGCAGTAAATGGGCCCAGAGGGCCGAGACCTGAGGGCACCCCACCCGCAGCACAGGCCCAACAGAGCCAGGGGGCCGGGCCCCACCGAGCAGCCGCCCAGAGTGAGCCACTAAACACAGAGAACCACTAATGCACTGTGGGTGGGGGCACCAGCTACTGGCAGGAAGTGTGGTGGGGGGAAATAATACGTGACTATTTTTATGTGGAGTGGAATTAAACTGCCATAGAATATGCTTGTGGTGGATTTGACTCAACACAAGCGTATTGTCAAAGTGTTCTTTGGCATGCATCGAGACAGTTTCTCAGATACTGAAGTGACTTGAGCAGAGCCAGTTAAAGCCTACTGTGCTTGAGTGGGCAGCTCAAGTTTCCACGTGGAAGGTTTAGTGAGACAAAGACAGGAAGTTAAAGCTGCTGACTAATAATCTGCAGGTTCCTGATTTGAGTCTCTGTTAAGAGGATGGTGTCTCTGAGATAATTGCTTTTGTGCATCGATAAATAAACAGGGAAATAAATGAATAGAAAAAAGCATCCGAGCGGATGTGCACCGATGGTGTGCCCACTGGTCTTAAAGTGCCTTTGCGCCCCTTACCATTTATGGAGGTCCCATTTGGGCACATTGGCATGGACCTATAGTGTACATGGATATTGCTTTGTATTAGTTCTGGTATATTATACAACACAATAACATGATGCAGTGCTGCTGTGCACCATTTCTGCAAAGAGTGTGGTGCAAGCAAGGAAGATAAGATAACTCTTGCACAGTCATACCTAGTGCAATAATACAACAAAATTGGAAACTGTCCCACCATAACACAATCATTTAGATACAATATTGGACTTTGTTTACATGTAACTGCACAAATAGAATTTAGAAATGTAATTATTGACAAGAGTGAACAACCACTTGTAATGTAATCTACAGCTGTGACCAAACAGCTAGATAGAGAATCAGAAGTGTTGTGTTTTCTACAAAGTTTGCTGTTTCAGTGAGAGTCATATGTCATATCATTTCAAACAGTGGCGATCCAGAAATGTTGTACAAACGAGTAAGACTAACTATAGACTTTAGCCAAAGTTGTTAAGTTAGCTAAAGAGTTGGGATTGTGTGTAAGGCATAAATAAACCTAAAATGCAATGTTTTGGACGTTCTTTGGCACATTTCCCTACTGTAGGGGTCTCTGCAAGCATACGGGGCTCTGAGAGGGAACAAGATGACAACGAGGAATTCTACTGGAAATAGGGTTGCCAACTTCCTGAAAAATAAATAAGGGACACCTCGTGGCCAGGGCCAGGCGACCCAGTTGTCTTCACCCTTCCCAGTGTGGTGAATTTTCTAGCTCTTTTTTTTAACCATTTGACTTGAAGTTGATTTAAGTAGATATGTTCTACTTAAATCCTATTCTATTCTTTGTGATATGAACACATGTGAAACAAATGATCATTTAGCCATTTTTTTGTAGCTCAAAATGACAACATTAACACAGTAAAACAGGTCTCTTTCTTAAACAGAAGCCTGTCATGCTTAACTTTTGAGAATATAAGTAAATCTTTCTTTAAAAGCACTCTGTCCTGCTTAACTTAAAATAATAGAAAACAATAGAAAGAAAAATATTCTTCTAACAGTGCACATTTAGTGCATTTAGTACAATTGGCTTCAGTTGAGGTATTATTTCAGCTTTTCTAATGCTAATCAGCTGCTCCTGTTTGTAAACCCGCCTGTTCCCATGATTACGCATCTTAACTCATCATCATTATTCATCTATGTATTACTTTTATGTATTAGTCATCAATTTGTTGTAATCATCTATCCTTGCAGTTGTTTCTTACACAAAATAAGTTATATTATCACACTTCTGGCCACATAGCGCTGATATTCACTGCACATGCCCATATTAACTTTTTCCAGCCAGGTGTTTTCCTTTTCCCATTCTTCCCTTTCTCTGAGGGGAACAAACATTGCTGCTCTAATGCTGGGCTCACACTGTGCGGTTTTAGGCCCATTTTGAGCCGATTTTTGAGTCGTGCGACCGTTTTGGTGATCGGACCGTTTTTTGGCCTTCGTCGTGCGTCGTGTAGTATACGTGGGGTAACGAGAAGCGATTAACACCTCGAGCAGCTCCCGATCATCAATCGCTCGTGAGCCGCTCACACTGCTCACGCGCAAACACGTAAACGTCGGTGAAAAAGACGGAGCAGCACGGCTGTGCAGCGTGTGATCTGGACACAAGCGATGGAGGCACAACTTGTAGAACTTTGGAAAGCTCATCCGAGCCTTTTCGATGTGGCCTCACAAAATTATCACGACCACAACAACCGTGAAAATAGTTGGATTTACACTGCTGCTCAATCACAGCTGCCTGATCAATGTTTTTCATTAGCAATTTAGCAAAGTTGATGGTGGTGGTGGTGTGTCTGTGTGAGTGAAAGACAGAGAGCGACAGATTTTCTGCTATAACCTTCATTTTATGGAGGCACAGTGTGAGCACTCAGGTCGCATCAGAGCATTGGGCCGTATAGTGTGAGACCTGCATCGTGACCTACCAACTTCTAACCCCTGCGAGTCAATCGTGCAGTTTGAGCAGGAGCTGAATAACGTGACTGAAAAAAAAAATCGCACACTGTTTGCCCAGCATAAAGCTGGGCAAACAGTGTGCGATAAGTGTGCTGTCAGCTCATTGGTCACAAAGCAGGAGAGGGGCTGGGAATTATGTTTTCAAACAAAGTGTTAATTCCATTAAAAGTTATAGACTACTTTTGAGTCTCACTGTATTACGGGACAAAGTGCGTCCCTTATTAGCTCAATACGGGACGTGTACTTTTGTTTCTAAATACGGGACAATTCCGTATTTTAAGGGACGGTTGGCAACCCTAACTGGAAACAGTCGATCATGTCTGTTAAAGCTGAATTCAGGGCAAACTAAGCTAAATTAGTGTTTTTAGCTAACAGCTACAATAAGCATAAAAGTTACTGTTGGGCTGTTATTTGTTAACAGGGGCGATTTTAGCCCATTTTGGGCTGCAGCAGCATAAAATCCTCAGCAGGCTGGGTAAGCTTGCGTGAGCTCTCTGTGGAGGCTGTTGCAGCTGAGATGGCTCACCCGAGCGGTGCAAACTTAGTTACCTTCAAGGCTCCAGAGTCAGCTGAGGTCAGCAGCTCAGCCTCTGGGGAGGTTACAATCCCTGGAACAGCCAGGTCTCTACAACCAGAAACAGTCTTTGCATGTGCAGCTTCAGAACCAGACTTGAAGTTCCAGTTAGTGTCCGATGTCCCAGAAACACTCAGGTGCTCACTGAGCAATCTCTTGAGGCCAACACTCAGAAAATCAAACAGTCTTTGAGCCTTTGTGGGAACATTTATCGTCTCTGCTGGAAAGGTGGAAACATCTGGGAGATGCAGCCTTAACACACTGGGCTTCACAAGTCCTTGGAGGCAGCTCACTAAACTCAGGGATGCAGACAAAATCAGCACTTGCAGGAACACAATGTGCCCTCTCACAATGAGCTTGGAAGCATAAACTGAGTTTTCCTCACTGACTGTTTCAGACAGGATTGTGGGAGCAACACAAAAAGCAGCTTCAGCTGGAAACACACAGTTTAGTGTCTTTGCTGCTCGCTTTAAGTCACAATAAACAGGAAACTCATTGTGTCTCATGTCAGAATCACTCATATACAGGACAGGAAGAGGCGGAGCTTATTTCCTGCAGGGAGCGGTTAGCAGTCTGTGTCTTTCTCATTTCTGACTCCTAAAGAGCTGAAAAACACAGGCTGTTATTGGCTGGCTGACACTGGGATTAATGTCCTTGAAGCCAGCAGTCTTTAATGTCCAGGTTCAGAACGGGCAGGTGAAAAACAGTCCTTTATGTCCTCTGATGTTCAATAAACTGTCCTGATTACTGAGGGAGCAGAGAAAGTGTCTCCATCACTCACCACAGCTGGATGCTCTGAAATCCTGGAATCCAGCTGTGGAGAGGAGCGCCGGCGGCGTGGACGCAGTTTAGTAATCAGGGAAGGGGAGACAGGAGGGAAACACAGCTGGGACCAATTACACACACGAGACAGGAAACAGTAACACAGGACTGTCAAAGTAAAACAGGAAATATAACACAGAGTCCAAAGTAAGGAGACGTGGGACACAGTGAAGACACAGAAACAGAAACCAGAACTATAATCACAAAACAAACTCAGAAACATAAAGAGTGAATCAGCTGATTCAGTGTTTGTGACAAAAACATGGATCCTGGTTAATAACTTTTATTTGTTTGTTTCTGTATTATTTTGTGTATCGTTCTTATGAGCTGTTGTTTTGTCAGTGAAATATTATTTCATTGTTTTAAGCTTTTTGTTGACTTTGAAGTGCTTAAGTTGATATTTTTGAACATTTAATTTGTTCAATTATTGTCGAGTCGATAAAACTGTCAAACGCACAGCTGCTTCCAGCACGGCCGGAGGAGAGGTGGCCGAGCAGACGCACAACACACACAGCTCACAGGTTTGCATTTCTATATATTGCAGATGTTGCAGAAATTGAGAGTAAAGAACTCAGAGATCCAGCGCTGTCTCCTGCCCCTTATTTATACACCACAACACAACGACAGGCGTAACTCACACAAACGGGTAACATGAGGCTCAGATGCTTTGGACGTGTTCACATATACTGGACACAGAATGATGAAGATGGAGCTGCAGGAAGGAGGAAAAGAGGAAAAACACAGAAAAGATTCACAGATGTGGTGAAAAAGGACACGACAGCTTCTGTTTGTTAGTTTGGTTTTTCTTTATTTGGTAAAGATTCAGAAATAAAGAGAAGATCACATGTTGGAATATTATATTAACGTTCTGTAATTACAACAAGTTGTAAAATCTTTCCAGAGTGAGACAGAGACTGTGCAGAGACTGTAGAAGGACAGAGCAGCAGCAGAGCAGTCCAGATACACTGATGATCCTCTGTCAGATCCAGAGGGACACACAGGGCTGATGCTGGACTCTACATTGTGTCTGACAGTGGAGCTGTTCTCAGAGCAGTTCACTCTGCAGCACTGACAGTCATCTGCACTTCATTCCTCTGTCAGTCACTGCTGGATGAAGCTCTCCTCTCCACCTCCCAGTAACATGGCCCAGTCAGAGCGTCTCTACACACAAGCTGCTGCTGCTTCAACCTCTCTGGATCATCAGGACACAGCTGCTCCTCTCTCAGCACACACACCGTCCTGTTTACCATCATCACCTCCACCTGCAGAGAGAAGGAGGAAGAGCAGAGGAGATAAACGAGTGTTTCCAGAGACTCTTCATCAGCTGTCAGTCAGTGATGCAGCACATCCAGTATAAAGAGCAGCAGGGACGTCAGTGCTGGGACTGTACTAGGACTCATTGTTGCTTCACTTTTTCTAATCTTTGGATTTTTATTGAAGTTGCTGAAAATGTTTTTCCCTCCTAGTTTGAGTTTGGACTTTCATTCATTAGAAGAACCTTGGTGTGTCCACTCTGAGCTCTGTAGGAACCCCAACAACAAGCCCAACAATCCAGATGGACGGTTCCAGCTGTTAACTGGAGGAATTCCATCCAAACATCTGCTCTCACTAAATTCTTCCTCACCTACAGACTGTGTTCTTCACTGCTTTAAACTTGGAAATCAATGCAGTCATTGGTCTGCGTGCTGCTTTGTTCAGAGAGCTGATTGGCTGTTGACAGTGTTTGATCAGAGCGTGTCAGCCGTTACTATGGTGACCATAAAGGTGAGAAACAGGAAGTGTTTGTGTCCAATCCTGAAGCCTGTCACCGTTCTCCTCTCACAGCTTCACTGAGAAGCTGCAGCTTTACAGGAAACACTGGATCTTTGTTTCATACTGACTGTGTTTAGTACAATACTGCTGACAGCACCACCCACTCACTCCATCACTCTACTGACCCCAGAGTCTCCAGTCTGTAGTCTGGACTCTGCTGAAGATCAGACAGCTGCTTCACATCTGGATCCTTCAGGTTGTTGTAGTACAGCTCCAGCTCTCTCAGATGGGAGGGGTTGGACTTCAGTGCTGCTGCCAGATAATCACAGCTGATCTTTGACAAACCACAGTTCCACAATCTGTATAAAGAATGAAAGATGTAAGTTTATTAGACAAAGTGCTTGAAATCATTCAGTGTTTCATCATCTGTTCAGAGCTGAAGAAGGTTCAGAATGTAGAAGTTTAGAAAATGGAAACTCCAAACAGCTGAAGCCAACAGGAAGCAGCTTCAAACAGGAAACTGTGCAGAGTTTCAGACTATATGTCCTGATGCAGCCAGTTGGATTTTGGAGATTTGAATCTCTGTTCTGTGACTAAGTCCTTGAATCATTTCTTCCAGTTGGTCCAACAAGACAGACTAAGTATTGGACATGTGTTGTGGCTCCATCAGGGGAGCTTCTAAATGTGATGTGATGGCCCCTCTGGGTCTGTCAGGTCACAGCACTGAAGAGAGCTCAAACTGGGCACACAGTTGTTCCAGTCTGGACCAAAGACTCTATACTGGGACTGAGGGACTGCTTTGACTGCACCCACTGGGACTTTTTAAAGGCTCATGTTCTCACTTAGATCATCGATTTCTACTGACATTTCTTTCTGGGAAAAATGGGGATTACTTTGGAAACAGGAAGTATTTTCCCCATTAAGCAGCCCTGGATTAGTAAATCACTCCAACATGTTCTCAGGCAGAAGAAGCTGTCTTGTTATGAGGGAGAGAAGAAAAAGATTGAGGCACAGAAACCTGTTGAAAGAGAGATAAAGCAGCTAAAATCAGGTGTAAAAGTAAAGCAGAGGATGAGCTGAATAAAGGACACTCAAGGCTGGCTTGGAAAGGAATGAAGTCCATGGTGGGGATGCAGAACAAGGAGCAAAGATGAATGTGATGCTGAATCAGCAGAAGACTTGGACTCATTTGATTCCAGCTTTGATATCATTGATTTCAATGAAGAGCTTTGTGATTGTAGCAAAGGGCTGGTAGCTCTGAGAGTCCCACTGATGAGGTGTTTGTGTGGAAATCTCTTAGTGGGACCAAAGAGAGAAAAAGCCCTGGTCCTGATGCTGTGGGAGGGAAATGATTGAAGTGTGCTGTGAGGAACTGACTGGGAGATTTTCACACATTTTCCAGTCCTCCTTGGAACAACAGGAAGTTCCCAGCATATGGAAACAAAGGTTAAGTGTCCTATGGCACTCAGTGATGATGGTGCTGTGGCCCCACCACCTCCACCTCTTTGTAAAGGAACTAACTGTAATCTGAAGCTTCAAATGGAACTAAGACTTCCTCCACTAGGTGGCAGTGTCTGATGAGAAAGTGTTAGTGGAGCTGGCCTGGAGTCAGAAACAGGAAGATGCAGGATTTGGGCTGAAATGGGCAAAAGTGGTTAGCACTAGTGCCTTAGAGCAAGAAGGTTGTAGGTTGAAGCTTGTTGGTCAGCTGGGCCTTTCTGTGGAGGTTGGATGTTCTCCCACAGTCCAATGAAATGCTGCTTAGGTTCATTGGTGCTTCTACATTGGCTGTAGGTGTGGATGTGAGGGAGTGCTTCTCTGTCGCTCTCTGTTGGCCCTGTGATGGACTGCTCACCTGTGCAGGTGGACCACGCCTCTTGCCCTATGACAGCTAGGGCACAGGCTGCAGCCCTGTGAGCATAAGCTGAATAAACAGTTAGCAAAAATGATCCATAGATGGCCTGAAATCCCCCAGTTAGCAGTTTGGTAGATAGCTATGACATGCTAATCCCATCCAGCAGCTGTATTCTACCTGTAAGCTGATCCCTGCTGAGCCAAAGCACTTTTTCATATACAAATTACAACCTTTAATAGAAACCTATTGGTCAGCATCTTATTAGCCTGCTGTTAGCTTCATTCCACAGAAAACTGAGAGAAACTAACAGAGTTGATAAAGAATAAAGAGAAATGTGCTGATTTAAAGCCTTTGAAGTGCTTCAGATGATCTCTGTCCACTTCTGTCCACTCATTCATTCATGTAAGCTTTCTAATGCAGCTTTGATCTTCACAGTCTGCTTGATGAAACTCATTCTAACCCTGAATGTCAGAGTGTTCCTCCTTCTCTTTCCCATCATTCATGCTGGCAGTGGAGGAGATTTGGATGTTGGACTGTGTTTTGGATGATGTGTGTATGTTTGTGTTGGACTGCTGTCTGTAAAGCAAACGCACATTTTGCTTTGGATTTCAGTGTCAGACAGACTTTAAGGTGCAATGAAGAGTTTGAGAGTTTCATAGTGAATTTTCCAGTGGAGGATTTTTCTTCTTCTGTGAAGGTTTGAAATGTGAACATTGTTCTGCTGCAGTCAATGGACTAAACCAGAGAAGAAGAAAACAGACTTTACCATGAAGATCCTCAGTGTGGATCAGTATAATATCAGCCTGATGTCTGCAGTTTAGTGTCAGCACAACTTTCACATCATATTCATCTCAGCACAACTAAAACATGCTGACTGACCTCAGAGTTTCAAGTTTACATCCTGGACTCTCCAGGAAACCACACAGATGCTTCACTCCTGGATCCTGCAGCTTGTTGTTGGAGCTCAGGTCCAGCTCTCTCAGATGGGAGGGGTTGGACTTCAGTGCTGCTGCCAGATAATCACAGCTGATCTCTGACAAACCACAGCTCTTCAATCTGTATAAAGAATGAAAGATGTAAGTTTATTAGACAAAGTGCTTGAAATCATTCAGTGTTTCATCATCTGTTCAGAGCTGAAGAAGGTTCAGAATGTAGAAGTTTAGAAAATGGAAACTCCAAACAGCTGAAGCCAACAGGAAGCAGCTTCAAACAAACACAACAAGAGAAAAAACTCTGAATGTTTCACATTAAAGTCGTACATTTCTCATAAAAACAGGACAAAGACTTGAAAAAGTCGTGTTTTTCCTTCCAGGAACCACATGGCTTCACTTTTAAAGGTGAAGTGTGACAGAAATGGACATATTTGAAGTCCAACACCTTTTTCCAGTCACATTATTAAAGCAGACAAACTACAAGCTCATTTTCATTCCAACAAGTCATCTTCTGACCTGGACTAACAACACTGGTCTCTATGTGCAGCTGGCTGTGAGACCAGTGCTCAGGGAGCGTCTACAAAGTGCAACACTGAAAGAACATCACACACTCATTTGCTTCCAGCACTTTCACACAAACATCTACTGTCATTATTGTCACCAAACTCTGTGGATCCTTTATTGCAAATTCAAATGGGATCAAATGGTCAGACAAAAGAGGGTTATGAGGAAATATGATGAAATGTTGTGTATTAGCAGCAAGTTATTGAATCTTTTTCCTCAGAAACCAAACAAAATGATTGACAAACATGTTTTTACAAACTCAGTGTTGGACTTGGATCAGCAGGATAAGCTGATGTTTAAAGGCATTTGAGTCTCGCTGTATGAGAGTCCAGTTCTTACTCAATATTTATGGATGATGTTCTTTCAGTGTTGCACTTTGTTTGGCACAAAATGAAATTATTTGGCCTCTCAGATGCTTTTAGAGATTCCCAAATGACTGATGATGACATCTCTGGGGTCTGATTGATAGAAAAAAATCTCTTTGAGACCTTTTGTAACTGACAAACTCTTCATCTGCTAACAACACTGAGTTGAATCTCCATGGCTGATAGTTGGAGCAGGCATCAGGAATACACATTGAAAAAACAAGAGGAGAAATCACCAGAGTCTTATAATCACATTCTGTAACTAAAGGGAGACGTTTTTCTATACAAATATATGTTTTATGGACATTAGAAAAAAAAGAGTATTGACGTGAAGCAGGATTATGAAATCTCCATACATCAGCCAGCCCATAATTATCAAGAAAGCTCTGAATGACGCATGCTGAGTTTGGACTAAGTGTACTTTTGTGTGAACTGTGGTCCATAGCAGATAATGAGCAGTTTAGGTCTCCCTCAAAGATGATATTGTGTGATGACATATTGGGGAGCCGCGCAAAGACATTAGTGAAAAATCTGTGATCGTCCCAATTAGAGGCGTAGATATTTGCTAAGATCAAATGAAAACCATAAACTATATTTTCTGCACTTAAAATCCTGTAATTTTCTCATAAATCGACAGTGCGCCTTATGGATGAATTCTGGTTGTGCTTACTGACCTCGAACCGATTTTATGTGCTACACGGCGCTCAGAAACCTTTCAAAAGATGTTTTGGTACGACTTTGCTCAGCTACGAGGCCGCACCGCTTGATGGATTGTTGGAGCATTACAGCTACGAGGAGCCTCGCGGAGTGATACGTACTCTGCTTCAACGTAATATTACTGTATTGAGTGTGTATAAGGACCATAAATGGCACCTGTAAGAGACACGGTTACAAAGAGGGTTTCAAACTCCAGGCTGTCAGTCACGCAGTAGAACCTGGGAACAGAGCAGCTGCTTGTTATTATGCTCAGCGTCTGTTTACATTTTGACTGCACGATTGTGAGCTTTTTGTTATGCACAAAAACAACATTGTTTTCTTTTATTTATGGAGCATTATTATTTAATAAATGCTGATCATTTATTTCTGAGTAATTGTTTCATGTACATCTACGCTGTATGTTAATAAATGTGCCTGTGTGAGATTTGGGACACAGCTTTGACTAAGAACTCTCTTTTTGTTCGTACTTTCTGGCTTCAAAAATATCGAGATATATATCGTATATCGCCATCCAGCTAAAGAATATCGAGATATGAACTTTGGGTCATATCGCCCAGTCGTAATATTGCAATAGGTTGTCCGTTAAACTCAAGCGGGGCTTGGGCCCTGGCACGGCGTAGCCACACAATCCTGGTAGTAGTGACGCTCGGCTATGACGGCGTGCGGGTTACCAGCTGGCTTTCTCAGGATAGGGCTCCTGTGTGAGCGGTCGACAATAACGTCTTTATCCATACCCAGCACTTCACGTAGTAGCACGGATACGGCCGTGGAGGAGCTCGAGTCCAGGCCCTCTGGGATCCCTATGATGTGGATGTTAGCTCTCCGCTTCCTGCCTTCATCACATTTATCCTTCAGGTCAGACAGCTCCTCCTTCATACTCTCTACTGTAGACTGCAGGGTGGTCACCTCATCGCTCCACATTGACAGCCCATCCTCAGCTTCTTTCACTGTAACCTTTACTCCATCAACTTTGCCGCACGTCGCCGCCATGCTGTTAGCGATCTCATTTCTCAGTCCTTGCACGTCAGCCCTTATATTGTCAAAATCTTCTTTCAATGCATTTCTGAGTTCTTCTTTTAACAGCGTACTAATGTCCTCTTTAATGGATTGAAGAAGCTCCAATTTTAGAGCAGTAGGATCCACATCACGCGCGTCTGTTGAGTCTGCTCTTCAGCGGCCGTAGAGCTGGACGCTGCCCTTTGGCCATCATCGATACTCTCGCCCGAGATCGCACCGTGGCTAAAATATTCACCTGCTCAGCTGTTTTTGATCAGTTTGAGCCTGTGTGGTTTGATCAGGTGGAGGAACGATGTGATGCTATAAAGACATCATCTTGTCCAAATGAAGTTGTTCCAACACGTGTTTAAAAAGATTTTAAAGGTTGTTGGTTCCGACATCTTAGCGATTTTTAACAGCAGTCTTAGTTCAGGTGTTGTACAGCCTGTTTTAAACATGCTGTTGTACAGCCTGTACTAAAAACCTGATCTGGATCCTCTGTCCGCTCAAACTTCAGGCCTATTTCAAAGCTTCCCTTCCTGTCGAAGATTTTGTAAAAGATTATATTTGTTCAGCTGCAATCTGTTGTAAAGGTTTCAGTCTGGTTTTAAAGCTCTTCACAGCACTGAAACTGCACTTTGGAAAGTTCTTAATGATCTTTTATCAGCCACTGATCAGGAGACTCCGCTGTGCTTTTGGATCTGACCGCTGCCTTGACCACAGCATCTTGACCTCACCATTGGAGCATGGCGGCATCAAGGGCGCTCTATTAGACTGGTTCAGCTCTTTTATTAAATCGCATTATTACATTTGGGGCTTATATTTGACGGCAATTTGAAAAACAGCTGAGCTCAGTTGTACAGCGGTCTTTCTTCAAACTGAGGCTTTTATCTAAGGTGAGATCATTTCTATCTTTTAAAAACCTTGAACGGGCGATCCACGTTTTCATGACGTCCCAGCTGGATTATTGTAACTCCTTATATGTTGGAGTTAGTGGGACCTGCCTGGCAAGACTGCAGCTGGTCCAGAAAGCTGCAGCTCGTCTTCTGACACAAGCTCAAAGACATTTATCGTCCCAACAACCACATATACGCTGGTCCCTCGCTGTAACACAGTTCACCTTTGGCGGCCTCGCTGTTTCGCTGATCTTTTTTGTGCAATTTTGCATGTTTTTGTTTTTTACAGCGCATTGTGTTCTGCGTCCTGATTGGCTGTAGACCATTGTCAGCCAATCTCGTGCCGTGTCTCCTGTACAGTACAGAATGTGTTCAAATTTACAGCAGTGTGACTCTGCAGTGCTGCACTGTATGTTTGTACGTTTTGTCCCAACAAACAACAATGATGACGAGACGTTTTGCACCTGTGGTAGCAGCCAAAGGCAGAGGAAGATGCTGACCATCATAGTTTCAACAAGGAGGCAAAAAGGTTGTAACTGTCCACAACAAGAACATCGTAAGGATGGAGTCAGCTTTGGCTTTGTGGCTCAGTGACCGCAGGAAAAAGAACATCGTGCTGGACACCAACATTATCTGCAGAAAAACTCAAAAGCTTTATGAAACTTTACCTGACAGCGAGGAGCCCAGGCCATGGACGAGTGCTCCTCACACAGAAGCTCATTTAATGCCAGCAAAGGCTGATTTGACACGTTTCAGAAACACTTTGCTTTCACTCTTTAATAATGAACTTATTTTTCTATGAAGGTTTGAACTTTGTTTAAACAAGAGAGAAAAGTGTGAAAATGTTCATGCCTGTCTGAGAAAAGTGTAGAAAGTGTGCAGTGAGGGTTTAACTGCCTTAAAACTTCTATAATACTTGTAAAACATAAAGCTGCTACTTCATTCTGAGACTTATTTTTAGAATGTAACTCGATAAACGAGCGACCGCAGTAATGTATTGTGTTTATTTTGAAAACTCTCAACAGGATCTTCAGATTTATTTTGAAAGCTTTATCTGGAAAACACAAACACATAAGCAGGAAACAAAGAGCGTGATATGAAACGATAGACGTTTTCATATGGTCATCATATATACATCGTTCTATCGAACAGCCCCAGCTCCTGCTGTCAGTCTCTGTAAATCTGCTCTTAAAACACATTTGTATTCACTGGCTTTTAATACAGCATGAGAGTTATTTGATATTTGATGTGTGATATTAATATTAGGAGTTATTTTAATCGTTATTTTGGATTCTTGTACAGCACTGTGGTCAACGCTGCTGCTGTAATTAATGTGCTAGAAACACATAAACAATCTGCAGTTAAACATCCAAAACTAAAGATGTGATCGCTGCTGTTAGATTTGTATTGTTGATTGTCATTTATGCTTAGAAATATTTACTTATATATGCTTAGAGTTTTGTAATTAGTTGTAGATTGGTAGAGGTTTTGATCCTTGATAGTCTGCAAACTTTGTGTGTATTAGACAGCACTTTGGGAGCATGAGAGGTCATACCGTGTCTTATTATTTTATGGTAGGATTAACGTAGTTGCGTCTGTTCTAGTCTAAGTGCTCTTTGTTTAGATGAACTGCAGGACTTCCTCACCGTGTTATCTAGGATGAACCATCTAGGGTGAGGGGGAGGCTACCCTCTTCCTGACCAAGGATGTTTGACCCTTTGATCAGCAGTCCACACACACACACACACACACACACACACACACACACACACACACACACACACACACACACACACACAGTATTCTTTGTTCACATGTATACCTATGTAAGATGTTATATGTTAATGACCCTATGCATATTCATGTAACCACAATAAAAGGAGTGCTGTGGGGAAACCTGGCTGAGAGTCTGACAGTGGTCAAGTGGTGGAACGACACTTGGCTCCAGCCAGGTCTCCCTCATGCATGAGTAAACCAGAGAACTTTGGTGCCTTGAGTCTTGCTTTTGCTGCGTAGCAGATTGTCCTTAACGTTCCAGCGAATAGGTTCATGTTACAAACCTATCATTAATTGGTCCTTCGAGAGCCGGATCCCTGGAGTCGACGTTCACCGAGGGGAAAAGAGACACACCGAAAGACTGACGTCAGCCAGGACTTATAGAGGTCCTGCAACAAAGTCCTGAGGCGTGAGAATTCGTCATCGGTGGATTAGCCGTCTGTTTTTTTTCTCCTCGATGGATGGCGATTGATGGGATTCGGGACTGACGCTACACGCAATAAGCAACTCCAAGTAAGAAAAAAAAAAAAAAAGAGTTTATAGCTATAATTACGTCTTCACCGCTCAGTGGGGCGTTGTCCGTGGCCGCTCAGTGGGGCTAAAATTCGCCGTCTAAGTGGGGCGATGTACAAGGCCGCTCAGTGGGGTTTTTTGTACAGAAGCATTAAGTCGCAGAGTTGCGCAGTTCGAACTTTTTTTGGTTCGCCGTCTTAGTGGGGCGAAATACAGACCGCTGTGTGGGGTACTGTAGTGAGTTCTCCACCGCTCAGTGGGGTGTTGAGAAGTTCCGCGGGGTCCAGATTGTGCTGGACAGTAGGCCTATTTTGTGTTGTTGTCATTGTCGTCGTCGTTGTTGTTGTTGTTGTGTGTGCGGAGCAGAACATGTGGTCTGTGACACCGACTGTTGTTGTTATCATGGGTTTCTAAGCAACCAAGAGTGAGTCGGAGGGAGACAGACGTTTGTGCTGGACTTTGCTCCTGGCAGCACAAAGTATTTATGTAAAAAAGAGAGAGAGCGACGGCTCTACAGCTGCGCGGGTTCACGCGAGCGCGGTCACGCGGACCTGAGCCGTGCGGTTAATCGCAGGCTTATAAATGGAAGAGATTCAAATGTTAGAAGTTTTCAGAAAACACACCAGCCTTGGAGAGCTGTGGAGAAGGCCAGCCCACATCAGCAGCACTTAAGATGTGCTCTGGTCAATGGCTTTCCCCCCACCCCTTGCTGACACAATGTTTATTCTTTAGCTTGCCCTGATCGACAGCAGCCTGTGTGCCAGACCATAGATTTAATTGAGGTGGATAGTTGTTAAAAGTAATCTACATTAAGCTTGTGGTTGCTTAAATTCAGTACAATGACATGTGAGGTGAAGTGATATAGGTAAATATTTAAACTAATGAAGTGCATAGAGGCACTTGACCTGTGTGGAAGACTTTCGTCTTATTATGAGCCATTGTTGAGATATAGAGCACATCTGTGAAAACAACTAATATGCTCAACCCTGTATGAAACATCTAAAAATACATGATGGAGAAGCTGTGTTGAATATGTAAGTGTAAGACTTTGCCACTGTGGGCAGAGCATGCAACTACTGTGTGATGTCGCGTTGCAGTTTTGTTTTTTGAGCTGATGAGCAAGCTACACATTATCAGATCAAGAGCTGTCTGAGAACTACTCAAAGAGAGGGAAACAGAGAGTGTGCAGCGTTTCCATGAGCAGTTTTTCTGCACCTTGACTCGTGTGTGTGTGTGTAGCATCAGCATCATGTTTTTGTTTATTTGTTTTGTTAGATTAAAAATAATTAAATAAACTGGTGATCATGCTTATGGATCACCATGGCACATATCTCCAGCCATATGGTTTATTTATGCAGATGAAAAAGTGAGTGTGAATGTGTCTGACATCACAGTGTTTTTGTGCGCTGTGTAAAAGTGATTGCCTCTGATTGTGAGTGAGAGCGGTGATTTTGCAGACCACCAGCTATTGTGAAGAAAAAAAAAAAGAGTGAAAGAGACAAATTACATTGTAGACGAAGATAAATAATCATAGGAAAAAGGTTTTGTGTTGATCAGCCGAAAAACAACTACAATGTCATTTTCTGCTTTTAAGAAAGGATTGTTCACACAAACACAGACAGGGAGAGAGAGAGAGAGAGAGAGATGTGTGTTGATTAAGCAGTGATGATAATAATGAACATGTTTTAGTTTGTCACTTTCAGGTGAAAAGCAGACCTGTATCAATTTTCCACATGCAACAGTCGGAAGAAAGTTATAGTTTAACATCATTGGAAACATGCAGGCCAAGTTTCTGGCTGACTTATTTACAGTGCCATGTGTTTCTCAACCTCACAAGCGAGCTCACTCCTCCCTGAAGATAAGGAATGCAGCTCCAAAGCAATAACATGATAAAGAGACAGCAGCAAGTCCTGAGCACAAAAAGTCCCAGCAAAGCAGCAGCAATGTGGATAAACAGCAGCAGAAGAAGAAAGCAAACCCATCTTCCTGTCTGATTGGTTGAATTTCACGGAGGGGCGAGCAAGATGGCAGCGTGAAGAGGAGTTTTTGTTTGAGTTCTCAGCACGAGACACTTATTTGACGTCTTTCTGGCCTTCGGGACTTTTTTGGAGATCAGCGCGCTAAACTTGCTGGATCTGAGGCCAGGGTCTGCGGCGGCAGCATGTTGAAATGCTCAAAAAGGACTGAGTGACTCGGGCAAGCCACATGCGGCTAGCGACATGAAAGAAATGGACCCTTCATGATGCGTTCAACATGCCAGCGCTGTGGTGGGAAAGGCTCCATCATAAACACGCCCTGCGCCCTGCGCCGAGGTTCAGGCCAAGAAGAAGAAGACGATGACTTCCAATCCCAAGAAGGTCGGCCCCAGTGTGGGCGAGCTGATTGTGAAAGCCGTGGCCGCCCTCAAGAAGGCTCTGGCTGCCGGAGGCTACGATGTGGACAAGAACAAGGCCCGTGTCAAGACCGCCATCAAGAGTCTGGTGGCGAAGGGCACTCTGGTGCAGACCAAGGGCACCAGGACCTCCGGATCCTTCAAGATGAACAAGGCTACTGAGAGCAAAGCCAAGAAGCCCGCCGCGGCCAAAGCCAAGAAACCGGCAGCAGCTGCTAAGAAGTCGCCCAAGAAGGCAGCAGCAGCACTTCAGCTACTAGACAGGACAAAGCTGAAGGAGAACTGCCGGGACTGTTGAAGTGGGAGAGGACAAAAGAGTGAGAGGACAAAAGAGTGAGAGGACAAAAGAGTGAGAGGACAACAGAGTGAGAAGACTAGGTGAGAACACATAGGAATTATTTAATGTGGGAAATCAAAATTTGGGTTAGCAAACCTGGGGAAAAGAAAACTGACTGCTTAAGTTGGAAAATTGAGACGGAGTCTGAAACATTGCGAAAATAGAAACATATACAAAATCACACACACACAAGCAGAACATGCATTAACCCTACTAACAATTCCAAACACAAAATGACTCATGAAGACTCATAGCACATTAGTTAAGAAATGATTAAACAATAGTAGAGAAGTGTGTAGGAAAGGCAGCTTTAAGAACATGCTCTGCTGGAGATGCAGCTCCACAGACATGCATTAGACCTGCCTAATAACACAAACTCATGCAATGAAAATTAGCTTGTTATCTTTCATCAGTGTTAAAATAGTGTCAATTTAGCAGACACTTGTTATTAAATACTGAATTTATCCAATGCAAAAAATTGACTCTCCAGGTTGCAGGACAACAGTTTAACTTTTGTGGGAAAAAAGATCCTGGTTTGACCAACCAGTGATCAGACAATAAATTTAGTTGTTAAAATGGTAAATTGGGAGAAGCTTCCTGCTTGATTGAGGCAGCACATGTAATTTACTGTATGAGGGAAATTGTCTTTTGTGATACTATTTTGAACATGCTTTTCTGTCGTCCTGTCAACTTAGTGGGTTAATAGCTGATATGCAAATTAGTTGATCGGTTTTAGATTAATGAAAGGTGACTGAATTCTAGCACGAGTGAATGAGATGTGTTGGAGTTGTTGTGTGTTGAGTAGAGACTCTAAAACACTGAGTTTCCTGCTTTGATGTGCGAGTGAATCCTGTATTTAGATACACAACTCTGAATACGTCAGAACAAACTTTTTTTGTGAAGTGCATGACAGCATGTCACATGTTTTATGATAAAGGGAAAAAGGAAAAATTGAATAAAATAGATCTGTGGCTTAAATGAGTGAAGAGCACAGACCTGGTGATTAAACTCATAGCTAATATGACATTAGGGTTATGTTGTGTGTTGTGCAGTTGATGGTTGGTTTGGAGTGAATCTAGCTGATGATTCTTCTCCTGTTGTGAAGATGATGAGGAGTTTGTGTCATGACTTAACAAGGCCTTTTTATTTTGATACTTTCACAGTGCACTGAGAGTTTGGTTTGATAATCTCTGTTATTTTTTATTTTTCATTTTTGAACAAGCACTGATTTTTGCTTGTGAATTTCTTTTCTTTGAGCAGATCTGCAAGTCGGGAATTAAAAGCGTTACACGTCGTCAAGAAAATTGTTGCAAGTGAGTTTCTCCACATTTAAAATGGGTTCAGGAGGAAGCCACTTATTTGGGACAATTAGGAAATGGGAGTCCCCCCCAAAAAGGATTCAACGAGGAAATCCAGTCTAAATTATTTTTCCTTTTGAAATAACGTCGTTTTGCTGAGCGTGGAAACGAATGCGATGATAATTTCCACAATTAGCAAAAGAAGGAACCACTGAGTGAATGAGTAGGAATTTTAAAATAACTGACTGACTGACTGAACATGATTGTGTGAAGTTAACCCCCACCTGACAAAGGTGCAGATGAACCCATGTGTTTCCTTTTACAGGAGCAGAAAGATGACAGCAACACTCGAGGTTGCATGATGATTTAACCTTTTAAATGCCATTTTCTGTGTCTGTGCATTTATCAGGTGTGTTATTCATAGGCTTGTGTTGCTCACAGAGATGACTGTGACAAAGTATGCATACGCCTGCGCAAGCGCTAATATTTGCATTTTCTTTTCTTACAGCATGCCAGTTCTTCATGTGAATTGATGATGCGATTTATACCAGGACAACTGGTTGATGTTTTTTCCTACTACAGGATTTCTGGGTTTATGTGTGAGGAAAACTGTGTTTACAGGTTATGAGTGGTGATGCTGTTGCATTGTGTTGATGGGAAAATGTGAAGGTTACTTTGATAATGTGAATAACATGTGTGAAATTTCCTGTGTTGAGAACTGGTGTTACTTCTTTCCACAGCTAGGGTTGACTTTATGGTGTTTTTATGGCACCTCTGGAACCTGTTGACCTGTGTCTGACCTCTGTCTGACTACAGTCAATGTGTATTGCTAATGTTAGTTTCTTTGAGAATGCTGTGGAAGATTCAGCTGAAACGGACAAGTGACATGAGTAAAACAAATAAGAGATACAGTGTTTCTGGGATAGTTTGATATGGGCTCATTAGCTGGCCACTTTTGAGCCCATAGTAATATATAAGTGGAGTGACTTTGCTTAAGAGCAGTCACCGATTACATTAATGTTGCCTGAGTACATGGGATGATCCATGTCTGAGGCGACTTATGAAAATAATTGTAGTTTACTGATTTGAGAAAACCTGCACGTGACACTTGTCTTGCTGATGTTGAATGCTTCTTGTCCTTATGATACAATTGTTTACAGGTATGGAGTTTGATTTTACTTCCAGATTTTGTTTTCCAGGCCATGATGGTGTGTATGCAGGCTCCTGGGAGAGCCAGGTGTTAAGCAAACTTAATATGCAAAGCACACTAACATTTTCATTGCAGGATTATGGGTCCAGGGTGGTGCTGCTCCAGGGGAGGAGATGTCCTGATGTTGCCTGGGATATGATCTAGCTAATCTTTTTCTTTAAGACAGGAATCCAGGTTTGGTGAGTTGACGCATGGGTGTGTCCATGCGTCAAGAGGAGGGGTCCAAGGATTAACATTAAACAATGTTTTTTATTATTGTTGCAGTGATTTGTGTGATTAGCCGTTTTATTTACAAATATTAAACCTATGCAAGTGGTGCATCCATGTTCAGATGAGGCTTTGATGGCCTATAAGTGAAGTTCACTGAACTAAAGAATGTGGTTTGATGATTGTTGACATACTCTCCAAATAGTTTGTCTTCCTAGCAAGGAAATACAGGTGCAGCAGTAATCTCCTGAGAAATCTTCAGAGGCCCAGTGAGAAGCGCATAGCTGACAGGACCAGGCAGTGGTTGAGGTCAAAGATCAAGCTGATTGGGGCCCATCATGAAATCAGACCTTGGAGCCACAGCAAGGACCATGAAACTGCCTGCAAAATAGAGGAGAGGATCGTCCACAAGATGGGAGAGAGGCTTCAGGAGGATCAGAGATCATCTTCAGCACAGCAGACATCACACAGAGAGCTGTGCTACTAAGCTTCCAGGAAATCAAGAGGAGACTTCCCACAGCAAGATTTTAAATACAATGAAAGATTCAATATTGACGCTGAGGAAGACGACTAAGGTGTACGACGTGCTCTGCCTTAAACCTTCAGCAGCGTTGGAACATAAACACTCAGGGGATGAGGAGCGTGCCAAGCTCCATCGACAGCGTAGAAGGAGTTCGAGGATGACATCATGATTCTGTGAAAAGCACAGGAACCAGAAGCTATGGTGGTGATAACAGCAGTTTCCTATGAACATCACCTAACGCTGTGCCACTGTACTGTGCATATGATGACACTCTGAAGGCTGCTGGGATCATAATAGCAGTAAGACAACCCTGCACCCTTTCCACAGAGGTGTTTTCTGCAGAGTATGGACAATGAAGGACAATGAAGGAGTCATAAATATCCCCCTCACAGGACGAAGGCCTGAAGTGAGGTAATGGGAGGCCATAAAACTAGAGTGCTGAGAGGTCTGCAGCTTTGGAAATAGCTGAGAACCATGTTGACAAACAACAAAACCAACTGGTATGTTTGAATGTTTATTCTACATACATTTGGACTCTGGTCCTATGGACAGTGATGGAAACAACTGGAAGAGACATTCATGACGCCCTGCAGAACTCAAACCACTCTGCAGAGAGACATGTGATGTGCACACCCGGAGGAAGCATTACCAAGCTGAGATGTTTTTGAAAATGTTACTTTTTTATTTTCACTATTAAATTAACAATTTCTTTGTTTGCTCGTAAGATGCAGTTTGCCATGAGATGAGCTCAATGAATGGGATAACTGCTAATACATTTGTTGAACTGTGTACCTTTTCAGTAATTTAGGGTGATTTGACATATGCTGAGTATAAAAAGGTTTGCATTGAAACTGTCAGACATGAGGTGATCATAACTGGGAACTTTTCAAGCATAAAGGTCAAAAAGGGGGGAAATGTTAGATTTGTATTGTTGATTGTCATTTATGCTTAGAAATATTTACTTATATATGCTTAGAGTTTTGTAATTAGTTGTAGATTGGTAGAGGTTTTGATCCTTGATAGTCTGCAAACTTTGTGTGTATTAGACAGCACTTTGGGAGCATGAGAGGTCATACCGTGTCTTATTATTTTATGGTAGGATTAACGTAGTTGCGTCTGTTCTAGTCTAAGTGCTCTTTGTTTAGATGAACTGCAGGACTTCCTCACCGTGTTATCTAGGATGAACCATCTAGGGTGAGGGGGAGGCTACCCTCTTCCTGACCAAGGATGTTTAACCCTTTGATCAGCAGTCCACACACACACACACACACAAACACACACACACACACACACACACACACACACACACACACACACACACACACACACAGTATTCTTTGTTCACATGTATACCTATGTAAGATGTTATATGTTAATGACCCTATGCATATTCATGTAACCACAATAAAAGGAGTGCTGTGGGGAAACCTGGCTGAGAGTCTGACAGTGGTCAAGTGGTGGAACGACACTTGGCTCCAGCCAGGTCTCCCTCATGCATGAGTAAACCAGAGAACTTTGGTGCCTTGAGTCTTGCTTTTGCTGCGTAGCAGATTGTCCTTAACGTTCCAGCGAATAGGTTCATGTTACAAACCTATCAGCTGCCTTTAGAAAATGTGCTGATGCACAAGATATCAGCTCCATTAAGGTGGAATGTGGCCGTGTTAGAAACATGTTGGAAGAAGTTTGAAGCTGAAACTGTGAAGCTGAGAGTGAAAGAGCTCCAGCGTCTGTCACAGGAAACTTTCTTATTTCCACACTGATGAAAGCATCAACCTTTGATTTCCTGCTGCTTTTATTGAGTCACACTGTGAAACTGAGCCACAGCTGAACCAGCATCCCTGTACAGCAGACACTTACAGCGCTTGGCTGCTTCCATTGGACCCTCTGCACAGAGCTTCAGTTTCCTCTTCTGGTCCCAAAGTGCAGAACAACAAGGTTTCAAACAGCTTCGTTCCAGCAGCATCAGCCACAGACATGCAGAGAGAATCCTTTGGTTGTGTTGTGTGTTTGCATATCTGCTGTGTTGCTTTGTGAGGATGGATCATCTCCTGCAGCTCCAGATAAACAAGCTGGACCTGAACCTGGTAGCTTCACTTAGAAGACACTTGTGACGGGAACGTGTGAGAAGTTTTGTGCAGACAAGTGTGGATTTAGAGTGTGGGACGAGCTCTCCACAGTCTTTGTGGAGATCCACATTCTGCATACTGCCTGTGAGAAGCTGCAGACATTTGTCCTCCAAATCCACTGAGCAGCTGCTCGTGGTGGTATTAGCTTCATGTGTGCGTGTTAGCATGAAGCCTCGGTCACACTCTGCTGTGGACACGGTCACGGACAGCTGGACGCCTGATGGACGAGTCGTCCTTCCTGTGAAACTTCTTTGAGCATGAGAATAGCATGAGAAGCTCAGTGGACACTGTTCAGGGTTTTAACTCTCGCTTTCACTTCAGCTTCACCAACAACAGCACAAGCAGAGCAGCCCACTGCCTGCATGGCTGGGACAGCGCCCCCTGGTGACTGTAAACCACTACAACATGTAGACGGCCGTCTGCAGGCTGGATGTAGCACCACCGCAGAGACGTGCTGCAGCTCTGTTTAGTTACCCAGCTGACAGCAGAGGCTGTAGTTTACTGTTACCAACATGGAAAACTGAAGCTTCACCAGCTGGAGCTACAGAGCTGGAGAACAAAGGAGACTGAGAGGCCAGAATGATGTGGGAGGAAACATCAAGAGCCTGTTTGAAAGGAGACACATGTGGATGCTGTGCCAGTCTGTGGTCTGTCAGAAGTCAGCTGAGTCACACTGCAAGAAGCTGCAGAATCTCAGAGGAGGAGATTTGGAAGTGTTTGTGGGACAAACTGGACTCAAAGAAAGAAGATGTTTGTGAAGTCTTTGGTGGAGGTGAGCAGTGTGAAGCAGAACACATGCAGATGAATCAGGAGGTCAGCATCAGTGTCTCCTTGTGGTGGACGGTAAAAGAATCAGAGCCAACGCTCCCGTCCACCCTCGGCATGAAGCAGTGCTGTTTCTGAAACAGGAGGACAAGTCCAGAGAAGACAGAGGAAGCAAAGATGAGGGTGGGACAGGACAGCAGGACTTCCTTCACACCTGCAGCTCCATCACACTGCTGTAGGTCCTCTTCATCACAGGTGTACCTGCAGCCTGTCTTCAAGTCCAGGAGTCACCTCCACACAGTGTAGAAGCCTCCTGTGCAGACCATGGAGTCCAGCCTCTGTCAGGGAAGTCGGCACTAAAGCCTGAAAGACTTCAATCTGTCTCTGCTCCACCCGAGAAAGACCAGCACCGTACTTGTTGTGCATTCAAGGGGGGAACATCAGCACTGCATCGTGGGAACAACACCGCAGGAACAAAGACACAGCACGGCCGATGAAGGACGAGGACAAAGGAAAGGTGAGTGAGAAGACCCTGGTGGTGTGGACGGACCTGCAGGGGCTCCAAGACTGAGGAGCAGAGACGTCCATGTACCAGCTGAGGATGCTGCAGTGATCCAGGGAGCTCGGTCCAATCTGAGGCCGTGTGAACTACGTGGACCACAGTTTCTTCACAGACTTCAGCCACGTGAACATCTGGAGATCCAACAGTGTACGAGCTGTGAGCCATCAGCTGTTTCTCTCATCAGCTGCTGGAATGAGAGCTGCTGGAATCATCTCGAGCAGCAGGAAATCACTGATGTTGTTTCTAAACAAAGATATGGGACTGAGCTCCGCTGAGCTCCTTCTACTTTCATCCAGATAGAAACTGCTACAGTCTGCTGATTATTGCTTTGCCTCCATCACACGAGCTCTTTATCCTGTTCTTCACTCTCATTGGTTCTTTGTCTGCTTGTTTTTACAACAGTAGTCTTCTGATTGGTCAAAGGAGACAATCAGCTGTGACTAAATGTAGCTCCTACAGCAGTGATGGGAATAACTACTGAAGCTAATCCAGTATCAAAGCTCAGGAATCAGCAGCTCCCACCTCGTTTTCTTTCAACAACTATTTTTAGCTGCTGTGTTTTTGTGTTTCTGCAGACCTCAGACATCCTGCTGCTCTGGACAACTTTTTCATTCTTTTTTATCATTATTTTGCTTTTCTTTTATTATTATGTTATATGTATTAATATGTGAAACACTTATTCTTTGTGTTTTTGCTTTGCTCCTGTCAAACTGCTTTAATAAAATCTGCTGCAGTCTAAACTGTGGACGTTCCCTTTTTAACCCTTTGTGAAACAATAAAGGTTTAAATCTGAGTATTCATCTATGTTAGTGTTTAATGGGTCTGATAGGTTGCTTTGGCCTTTCCCAGTAATATCTTCCCTTGCAGTCTGTGGTCCAGGCTTCTAAAACCATCCCAGGTTAACAAGAACTACAATCTAGAGGAGAGCTGCCATAACAGGTGTGACTGATGAGATCTGACCTGCAAGGTTACTCAGGTTTGTTTGTATCAGGACAAGCAGGGAAGCCGCCTGGACGTCAAAGTAGTTAGAGCTGGGCGAGTGTCCTCACCCACATCGGCTTCACAACTCTGCATCATCTACTGAGTAAAACTCAGAGCATCAGAGATTAGAAGGTCTACAAAGAGCTGAACCAGACTTCCTGTATAAAGGTTTTAGTTCCACAGATCGACAGTGTCAGCACAACTAAAACGTGGAGACTGACCTCAGAGTTTCAATTTGATGTTGTGGATTCTCCAGAAGAACACACAGCTGCTTCACTCCTGAATCCTGCAGCTTGTGGTAGCTCAGGTCCACCTCTCTGGGATACGAAGGGTTGAGCTTCAGCACTGCTTCCAGATAATCACAGCTGATCTCTGACAAATCACAGCGCTCCAATCTGTATAGAGAATGAAAGATGTAAGTTTATTAGACAAAGTGCTTGAAATCATTCAGTGTTTCATCATCTGTTCAGAGCTGAAGAAGGTTCAGAATGTAGAAGTTTAGAAAATGTAAACTCCAAACAGCTGAAGCCAACAGGAAGCAGCTTCAAAGAAACACAACAAGAGAAAAAACTCTGAATGTTTCACATTAAAGTCGAACATTTCTAACAAGAGTGTTTTAAAGACAGAGTCACTGATGATCATCTTCTGCCCAGTAAAACTTTGGTTTTCCACATGTGAGTGTTAATGATGCACAAAGACTGTGAGTGCAAAGAGGGAGCGAGGAGGATGACAGAGAGATGGTACAGGAGCATCAAGAACCCGGCGAGGAAATGAGCAGAAGGACTTTGGAGCCTGTTGGATTGAAGCTTTCACAGAGACGTGTTTGACTGGACACCACCAGGACAGACTTTTAATCCCAGGATTTGGATGAGCTTTCTGTCTTTATGGTCACAAATGATGCTGTAACTCTGTGACTGTCCTGGAACTGTCAGCAGTGTGGTTACGTCCTTTTGACCTGAGTTTCCACAGCTCTTATAACAGCAGTGTACATTCAGACTGAGACACGCTTCAGTCTGTATGGACCTGTTTCTGTAGCTGCCACCATCATTCTACATGTTTGTACATCAGCTTATCAAATCCTGTCTGCTGTCTTCATTTATTACTCTTCACCTGCTTCACTGTCACTGTGTGGGCGGAGCTGTCTGAGCCCCACCCACACAGACACAGCTCCTCTCTAGAGTTAAACTTCTGCTTTATCTCTGCCTCTTTTCTTCATCCTCCACCTCTCTTTTCTCTTCTTCAGTGTTCTGCAGCCACAGAGCCTCACAGCCGTTAGCACGCCCATACCTGAGCAGCTAGCATTACCCAGCATGCCGTGCAGCAGTGTCAGTTTGTAAATGTGCAAGAATTCCTGCTCCAAACTGTTTCACAGAGTGCTGAGTGCCGTGACCTTTGACCTGCTAAAGACAGTCAGCTGTGGATTATTCATTGTTGTGTCTGATACTTAGAAGTGTGAGGAAGAAGCTACACAGTTAATCAGGGTCCCCTCTCTCTGAATCAGGAAAGGTGGGCAGGCCGCGTGTGGGCCGCGGGCCATACGTTGAGTATCACTGTTTGAAATGTGAACATTGTTCTGCTGCAGTCAATGGACTAAACCAGAGAAGAAGAAAACAGACTTTACCATGAAGATCCTCAGTGTGGATCAGTATAATATCAGCCTGATGTCTGCAGTTTAGTGTCAGCACAACTTTCACATCATATTCATCTCAGCACAACTAAAACATGCTGACTGACCTCAGAGTTTCAAATCGACATCGTGGATTCTCCCGAAAATCACACAGATGCTTCACTCCTGAACCCTTCAGGTTGCTGTAGGTTCCACTCAGGTCCACCTCTGTGGGATACGAGGGGTTGGACTTCAGTGCTGCTGCCAGATATTCAAGGCCAATATCTGACAAACCACAGCTCCTCAATCTGTATAAAGAATGAAAGATGTAAGTTTATTAGACAAAGTTTACAAATGACAGTTTCCAATGTATCACCTTTAACATGGGTATAAATGATATTTAATAGAGCTCTAATGTTCAAAAAAGAGTGCCTAATAAAGCCCGTCTGGTCTGGTGAAATAATGGGGGACAAATACTTGTGTAAGCGACGGGCCAACACTTGAGCCAGGATCTTGGTGTCTGTGTTGAACAAAGATATTAAACGACATGAACGACAATCTAAATGGTCTTTTTCCTGTTTTACAATTAAACACATCACTGCTTGATGCATTGTTGGAGGCAACGACTGTGAGAGGAAGGATTCTTCAAAAGTTGATTTTAACAGTGAATTCAGTCGGTCAGAAAACTTTATGAAAAAAATCAGATGGATACCCGTCGGGGCAGCAGATTTTCCAGACTGCATGCTCCGTACGGCCGTTTCAATTCCAACATTAGAGACAGGTTCCTCCAGACTAGCGATCGCATCTTCTCCCAAGGAGGGAATATCAAACACCTTATTGAAATCATTGTGGATCTCAAGGATAGTTTGGTTGTCTGTAGACCTTATTCCCTGGTCATTGTAGATCTCAAGGATAGTTGGTTAGCTGTTCTTAGTCGTAGCTGGTGAGCTGATAACTCGCCTGATTTTTCTCCATGTTCATAAGCGTAGCTGCAACTTTGACTCAGCCTGTTTTGTAGATATGAGATTGTATTCAGTTTGTCATTGTAACCGCTGTGTATATAATACAGGCTCAGGAGAGTGGCTGTACACAGCATGTAGTTTAGTGTCACGGTCGCAGTAGCTGACCGTATGGAGAGTGTGTGGAGGACTCAGGCGCAGACACTGGCGCAGACATGAAACTGAGTTTTGAACGAAAAGCGAGCCTTTATTTCGGCTGAAGACATCAAACAAGGCAGAATCACAGTGAAGAGAACTAAACTGGGGAACTAATACTATAATAAATCATGAAGACACGGAAAGCTATGGCTAAGAATACAAAAGACTGGGCATGAAAATATGGAGGGTGGGAACACAGATGACGCGACACAGAGACTAAATACACATGAGGGATGATCAAGTTCCAAAGATTAAAACTGTCAAACCTGCAGGGGGGATTGGCTGTTCCAAACCTGAAATATTATTTCTGGGCAGCTCAGATGAGACCCCTGACTGTATGGGTGCGGGATTTGTCTGAAACTCAGTGGCTAAACATTGAGAAGACAATGTGCGAAAGATCATTGGAATCCCTGCTTTGTTCTAACATTTCAATTAAAAATGTGCATATGGGGGAACGGACGAGGGTCACACTAAAGATTTGGCGTAGAATCAAACAATCATTTGGTCTTCCAAAAGAAATTTCAATTCTATCAAGCCTCTCCTCCCTGCAGGGTTTTTCTCCTATTGTGGAAGACTCTGGCTTCAGAGCATGGTCACATAGCGGGCTTCATCAACTTTGTCATGTTGTGAGGAATGGGCACCTGAGCTCATTTGAACAGTTGAGGTCAGTTTCGGCTTCCTTCTTCTGACTTTTTTAGATTTCTGCAGCTAAGAAGCTTTTTGACAAAACATAAAGAATGGAGGCAAGTTTTGGAGCCCTCACCCATTGAGGAAATATTTCTAAAAACATTTCAAAGTAATTCCTCCCCAAAATTAATCAGTCATTTTTATAACGCATTTATGAGTTTCAATACAAATGCAACTTTGGATATTAAGGCAAGGTGGGAAGCTGAGACTGGCACTCAAATCTCAGAGGACACCTGGGAAGAGGTGTTCGGTGAAGCCCATCTGGTGACTAATTCTGGGCTGTGGAGAGAATTTAAATAGAAGGTGGTCATGAGATATTTTAGAACCCCAGAGATAATTGCCAAAATGAAGCCTACAAATCCTGACACCTGCTGGCGAAATTGTGGTACTTCTTTAGGAACCCACTCACATATATTCTGGTCATGCCCAAAAATCTGCTCACTTTGGAATGACATATTTAAAGTTCTCAGTACAGTTTTCCAACAATACAAAGACCAACAGTTAGTCATTTTAGGAGTCTTACCAAAGGGTTTTGCGGGAAACAATAAAACGTATCTCTTAAGAATCTTACAGCAGCACTAAAGTGTATCACTATTAAATGGCTGAATCTTGACCCACCTTCATATAATATGTGGATTGATAAAGCAAGAGAAATTTACCAGATGGAGGAAATAACATCTGCTCTGCGGATTCAGAGAGAATTGTTTACTGAGCGTTGGCGACCCATACATGCTTTACTGTTTCAATAATTTAGCATAGGTCTGTTTCGTTTTGTCCATTTACGGCTAAGTTTGTCACATGTTATTTAATATTACATAAAGTTTTTGTTTTCTTTTTGTTTTTGTTGTTGTCTGTTTGTTTGTTTGCTTGCTTGGGTTTTGTTTTGCTTCCCAGTTTTGTTTTGTGCTTCCTAATTGCAGTTCTTATTTTAATCTACATTTCTGCATTGCAGTTCCTGTAACTGTCCTACTTGTGAACATCGACAAGCACAAGTTGCAATGTTGTAAATTATAATAAAAATTTAGTTAAAAAAAAAAAGAACATTAAAGTCGTACATTTCTCATAAAAACAGGACAAAGACTTGAAGAAGTCGTGTTTTTCCTTCCAGGAACCACATGGCTTCACTTTTAAAGGTGAAGTGTGACAGAAATGGACATATTTGAAGTCCAACACCTTTTTCCAGTCACATTATTAAAGCAGACAAACTACAAGCTCATTTTCATTCCAACAAGTCATCTTCTGACCTGGACTAACAACACTGGTCTCTATGTGCAGCTGGCTGTGAGACCAGTGCTCAGGGAGCGTCTACAAAGTGCAACACTGAAAGAACATCACACACTCATTTGCTTCCAGCACTTTCACACAAACATCTACTGTCATTATTGTCACCAAACTCTGTGGATCCTTTATTGCAAATTCAAATGGGATCAAATGGTCAGACAAAAGAGGGTTATGAGGAAATATGATGAAATGTTGTGTATTAGCAGCAAGTTATTGAATCTTTTTCCTCAGAAACCAAACAAAATGATTGACAAACATGTTTTTACAAACTCAGTGTTGGACTTGGATCAGCAGGATAAGCTGATGTTTAAAGGCATTTGAGTCCTGCTGTATGAGAGTCCAGTTCTTACTCAATATTTATGGATGATGTTCTTTCAGTGTTGCACTTTGTAGACGCTCCCTGAGCCTCACAGCCAGCTGCACATGGACCAGCTGACATTACCCAGCATTAGAGGCGGCTGTAAAAAATTCATGTTCCCATTTAAATGGTTTTAATTTGAATAAAACGATGTTGATTCATTCAATCCTGAATCGATGTTTAATATAAATGTATTTTGCCAGAATCTCAGGTTAAAGCTCACAAACTATTTCAACAAGCAGCAAACAGATAAAACAGTAAATGAGAGCAGCTAAACACACAAAGATGGAAACACAGAGCGTGGATCGTTCACTCGACGGCACGTACACGGACACGCCGTCGGGGCTGAAAGTGGACAGCTCACAGATCCTGAAGCTGCAGGTTTCATCTGTCTCCAACCAAAACTGAGTGAAGCAGCAGCAAAAGAAGATCCAAACTCTGCTTCACGTTTGATCAATATGCTCATGAATTCTCTCTGACTTTGGCTGTTCCTGCCTGCACAGCTCTCTCTCTCTCAGTGTACTCCAAGAACAGCTTCAAACATCTGTTTCTGCATCATTCACTGTTTATTAGCCACCAGTCTGCTGTTGTGTAATAATGAAAGAAGTCGATGCTTCAGTGCTTTGAATTGTGTTACACAAAGAAAAGCAAAGTTTTCTCGTTGTTCAGGCAGAATCGAGCGTTGAAGAATGAATTCACACGTCAATAAACATTTTCATCAGCACAAGCAGGACAATGAAAGCAGGAAATACCCCAAACTGCCATTTCTCATTCTACAACTTCAACAACTGCACATGAATTATACTTCATACACAGACCCACAGTCTCTGATTGCTCTGAAATCTCACTGACAGCCAATAGAAATAAAGAAAAGTCCAGACTGACAGTCTCTGTGGGGTTAGGCAGTGAACTGCTCACGCTGCGTTAAAGTGCATCACAAACTATTGGAATTGGATCCAACTTTGTGAAGCAGATTTCTTCTCAGCTGCTGTTTTGAACATTTCCTCATGAACTGTATTAAACTCTGTAAATGAACTGAGAACTATTTCTACATTTGAAACTATGGATTCATTTTCCCGTTCACTTCTGTACGTTAGTGTATAAATGAATGTTAGACTGGGCTCCATGGAAACACTTGGACTGGTCTCAGCTGCCTTCTTTCTGTAGTCCTTTCTCTTCTCCAGCTTCTGTTTGAAATCCTCTCACAGAGCCTGAAACCTGCTTTGCTGTCATGTTTGGGCCTGTGTTCCTCTGCTTTAACACAAACCTCACCACAGCAGCTGTGTGGGTCGTCTCTGTAGCAGCCAGATCAGCTTCTGATACATGAACATCATCACAGCTCCTAACTTCACCTTTATTAGCTTTGACATTCATGTCTTTCTTTTCTCTGTCTGTTTCCACACAAGCTCAAAGTCTCTGCAGCCTGAAATATAGAAAAACAACAACAGCTGCAGTCAGTGAACTCACCTCAGAGTCTCCAGTCGACAGTTTGGACTCTCCAGTCCAGCACACAGAAGCTTCACTGCTGAATCCTGCAGCTTGTTGTTACTAATGTCCAGCTCTGTCAGATGGGAGGGGATGGACTTCAGAGCCGAGGCCACAACTTCACAATGAGTCCCTGAGAGTCCACAGTCAGCCAGTCTGTGATCATAGAAAATACAAAATGTGTTATTATAAAAGCAGAAAGTCTGCATTATAAACACAGACTGAATGTATATGAAGACAAAACAGAGTGAGGTCATAATCTGATGAACATCTGCTCTTCACATCTGTGCTTCAGCTCCTCTTACTGTGTTTGACATGACACAACGATTGAGTCTCTCTCAGACCTGCAGACTTTTAATGAGAATCTTTGTTTGGCTTTAATCTGCAGATGAAGGAGGAAGATGGTGTCACATTTAGGCTTCCATAATGTCCACAGTCTGTCACTGAGATCTGATCCAGAGTCAGAGTGAAGACACACATGTGGACTGTTTCCTGTCTTGAATCCAGAACATTTTGAATGAGCTCAGCTCAGTGAAGAGTTCCAGCTGGAAAGACGATCTCTGTTTGCTACCTGCTGCTGTCAGGTACGACTGTTCACGTCCACACTCAGGAAAAATCTGCTGACTGTCACCAAACGGAGCAGAAATCTCATCACTGGACAATAATGATGAATGAACTCAGAGCTGCTGATATCACATCTGATTTCAGGGGAACTAAACACAGAAATGATTGGCTCCTTTTAGCTTTCTGAGCCATTAGTCTGCAGGTTTATCACTAGTTGGCAGAAACAGACTTGTATTAATGTTCAGCGCTTCAGTGTTTATGACTCCAGATCCAGGTGACAGCAAGTCAAAATGATGTTACCTGTCTGTGTCCAGCAGCAGCCTTTGAATATTGTTATAAACTCACATGGATCAGTTTGTCTTTGATTGGTTTGTAAAGTTCAAATTCATTTATATTCATCAACTCTAAATGAAAAATGTTTTTCTTCTTCTATGTTTATTATTAGAGTAACAAATTCTTATAGTTTCCTGTTGTTGAGAATTTCAGTGTAAAACCACTCGGACCTGTGCATCACTGCACACTGTGAAAGTATTACTGCAGTTTAATCTATAATCCTAATCAGTGTGTTTACTGGACTGTAGTCAGACCTCCGTTATACCAAAGGAAACACTGAACGTCTTCAAAGTCACAATAAATTTATAATAAATGCTAATAAATACTGGAGTGTTAGAAAAGATGCTTCCAGCGTGTTTGTCTTTGATAGGGTTTATTCTGTTCGTCTATTGTCTGACCACTTGGGGGCGCTTTTGTCTCTTTTGCTCTGAGCCTTGGGTTTATTCAAACTGATTTTAATAAACTATTTTATGCAAGTTGAAGCTTCATCTCCATCTCCAGTGGTTGTTGCATATTTTATGACTATATTAGTAACAGTCAGTCAGAGAGTTTAGAGTAAATTAGATCTTCACGTTTGATTCTTGACACAACATAAATGGTGAGCCAGTGTCAGAGGAAGTGACAGCATCCACCGAGGACCGGGGGGAGTGGGAGGACTGGGGGACCAGGCCAACAAAAAGGTGATCACTGATACAGGTCAGCAAACATTTGCTCATTTGGTGTCTTAGAGCAGACTCCGCCCAGCTTTGTCGTCCATGGTTGCTCTTTCAAAGGAATCTAGTAACATATTATTTTACTTAATGATCTACTGACACCACTGACTATGCAGGACAACCCCACGTCTGGAGCCAGTGCACATGTGCAGTTCAATTCCTGGGCAGGTTCTGAAGATGGCCGAGCTGTCGAGGACAAAGTTACTAATGTGAAGCTAATGTGGTTAATCAAGATCTTCATAACCATGTGGAGCACAGTGTGCTTTCACCGTGGAGAAATCACACTGAAGAACTCGGCACACATTTTGGGGGCCTTTCTGTTTGTTGCTACAATCTGCAAATTTCATTAAAAGTTTAATAAACTATCATCTGGTCTTTATTTTTAGTTAGCACATACCTTAAAAACTCTAAGCTGTAAGCTAATGATAGTTATATAACAGCAGATGCATGCTGGTGCAATAAGCTGTATGTTTTATTTTTGATCTGATTAGTCAAATAATCACAAAAATAATTGTTTGTGGCAGCCCTAGTGTGACCTCAAATAAGAAATGATTGCAGTTTATGACTGAGTAACTAAACTATCACCAACTGATAATATTAATGATCACATCTGGACTCACCGAGCCTTTCTGAAGTTCCTCACAGCTGGAATCAGTCTCAGTCGTCCCTCCTTTGTTGTGTTGTACTTCTTCAGGTCCAACTCATCCAGAACCTCCTCTGACATCTGCAGCATGAAGGCCAGAGCTGAGCAGTGGATCTCAGAGAGTTTCTTTGATTTGTTCTCTGACTTCAGGAACTCTTGGATCTCCTGAGATAATAAGATGTCGTTCATCTCCATCAGACAGTGGAAGATGTTGATGCTTCTGTCAGGAGAGGATTTTGTCTTCCTTTCTTTGAGATTCTTGATGACTCTCTGGATGGTTTCTGGACTGTTCTCTGTCTGACCCAGCAGACCTCCTAAGAGTCTCTGGTTGGACTCCAGACAGAGGCCATGAAGGAAGCGAACAAACAGGTCCAGACGACCATTTTTACTCCTGAAGGATTTTGTTAGTGTTTCCATCAAAAAATCATCCAGAGATGACTCTTTGTATTTTTTTCCCAAGAAGTCCTTCAGCACCTCTGACTTCCTGTTGGTGAAACAGTGGAACATGTAGACTGCAGCCAGAAACTCCTGGATGCTCAGATGAACAAAGCAGTAGACTGGTTTCTGGAAGATCACACACTCTCTTTTGAAGATCTCTGTACAAACTCCTGAGTACACCGAGGCCTCTGTCACATCCAGACCACACTGCTCCAGGTCTTCTTGGTAGAACATGATGTTTCCTTTCTCCAGATGTTCAAACGCCAGCCTCCCCAGCTTCAGAAGAACTTCCCTGTCAGCCTCCGTCAGCTCCTGTGGACTCGTCTCATGTCCCTCGTGGTACTTGTTCTTCTTCCTCTTTGTCTGAACCAGCAGGAAGTGTGAGTACATGTCAGTCAGGGTCTTGGGCAGCTCTCCTCTCTGCTCTGTAGTCAACATGTGCTCCAGAACTGTAGCAGTGATCCAGCAGAAGACTGGGATTCTACACATGATGTGGAGGCTCCTGGATGTCTTCATGTGGGAGATGATTCTGCTGGACAGCTCTTCATCACTGAATCTCCTCCTGAAGTACTCCTCTTTCTGGGCGTCAGTGAAGCCTCGTACTTCTGTTAGCCTGTCAACACATGTAGGAGGGATCTGATTGGCTGCTGCAGGTCGGGAAGTTATCCAGACGAGAGCCGAGGGAAGCAGATTCCCCTGGATGAGGTTTGTCAGCAGCTGGCTGACTGATGACTTCTGTGTGACATCAGACAGCAGCTTCCTGTTGGTGAAATCCAATGAAAGTCTGCTTTCATCCAGGCCGTCAAAGATGAACAAAAGCTGAGAGACAGCCAGCTTCTCTGCTGTGACCTTCTGTAATGTTGGATGGAAAACATGGAGCAGCTCCAGAAGACTGTACTGCTCATCTCTGATCAGGTTCAGCTCCCTGAATGAAAGCAGAACCACCACACTGACATGTTGGTTCTCCAAGCCCTCTGCCCAGTCCAGAGTGAACTTCTGCACTGAGAAGGTTTTTCCAACACCAGCCACGCCGTTGGTCAGAACCACTCTGATGGGTCTCTGTTGGTCAGGTAAGGCTTTAAAGATGTCCTGGCACCTGATTGGAGTGTCATGGAGGGCGTCCATCTTGGAAGCTGTCTCCAGCTGCCTCACCTCATGTTGGCTATGAACCTCTTCACTCTGTCCCTCTGTGATGTAGAGCTCAGTGTAGATCCTGTTGAGGAGGGTTCTACTTCCTGTTTCATCACTTCCTTCAGTCACACGTTCACATCTCCTCCTCAGACTGATCTTATGTTCATCTAAAACCTCCTGCAGACCAACATCTGCTGAAAGAAAGAAAAACAGAAAGAAAACTCTTCAATGTCTGAACAACATCAAGAAGTCCAGTTTTCAGAAATGAGTCCATCAGCAGACAGATGTTCAGTCTTACTTTGTACACAGCTGCTCTGACTGGCTGTCTGCAGTCCAGCTCTGCTTCTGGATCTTTCTCCACACTGGGGACAGGACCAGTCTCCTGATGAAGCAGACTGGTCCCAGTATGAGGAGATGCACTGTCTGCAGAACCAGTGTCCACAGCTGGTAGAGACTGGATCCTTCAGGACGTCCTGACACAAAGCACAGCAGGACAGCTGCTCCTCCTCACAGACACCACTCCTCTTCCTCTTCCTCCCTCTGTGAACACATTTCTTTATCACTAAAATCATTGACTGTCAGTGACAAACATCCAGATTTGATGACACTGTGCAGAAGCTCTGATGGTCACAGAGAAAAGTCAAAGTGGAGAAACTTGTGTTTGAGTTCAGAATCCAAGTTTCCTTTGCTGTTCCTGCCTGTCTTATTAAACACAGAGTGATCAGCCTACAAACTCCACAGTAAAAGCCTTCATCACAGAGCTGATTATGTCCTTCACTGGATGTACTGGAAGTTTGGGATCCATCACTTTCAACTGACCTTTGACCTCCTCTAAAAACTGTGGTGGAGCAGCGGTGTTACATTCAGAGCTTTCAGCTTTATTTTGAAAGAGTTCAGTCATCAGGAAGTGAACTTCTTGGTTCTGATTTCCTTTCTATTATTTTACAGAAGTGAAGAAGAAGAACTAAAAGCTTTGAAATGATCTGAGTGATATTTTTGAACATTGCCACCAAATTGAGTTCAGCCTCCAGCAGTAACTTTGTTTCATGATGCCTCCCTGATGATGTGATGTTTGATTACAAACCTGTTTATGTGTTAGACATTAATCACATGAACACAGGCAGAAAAAAGAAGCCAATGAAACAAATGACAGAAACGTGTTCATTCACTGCCATGATCCATATTTGATATGTACAGATGTTTGTAAAGAACACGTGTGCAGTATCTGAGTATCTGCTGTCAGCACACAGTGCAGCAATAACTACAACCACACGTTTCTGTAGATCCTGAACATCAGCCTGGAGGAATCTGACCTCAGGTCTGCACACAGAGGAGCTTCACCTCTGGGATGATGCTGGCTTCAGCTCCTTCTACAATCAGGCAGAAGCTTCTGCACCATCAGGACACAAACAGAGAGGAGCTTCTATCCTCAGACCATCCAAGTCCTAAATCAGAACATGCTCCCCTCATAGCATCACCATCAGGGTTTAAACAGGACCTTACATCATGTTCTTGTCTCACTGTCATATTTCAGATCATACCTGATTCATTATGACGTCACACGCTGCTACACTGATCCTGCTGCTTCATTACTGCTGATATTACTCTGCTCACTCTGTTCAGTTACTCTGTTTACATCACTTTGCTCATTTGCTTTGTTCTGCTTGCACTGCTCTGTCAGTACATGCTGTGCTAATGTGGCACAAAGCACTTTAACATTACATCTGCACAATGTTTCATTATTTCATTTAATGATTGTTTCTAATGTTTTGTCCAGTCACAGGAGCAGCTCAGCACATTTCACTGTGTTGTACGTGTATGACGATGCCTGTGACAAATAAACAGCCTCGGACTCTTCAATCTTCTGCATTTCTTTGGAGATCAGCTCAGTGGCCTGTTGAGACCATCTTTCTATTTCTGATGACTCAGTTCAGATTATTATCCTGATACTTTCTTTTAAAATGTGATGAAATCATTTATCTGATGTTCTGACACAAATACACCAAAACAATCCCAAACAGCACAAACCACCACGTTACACACAGTGTAATAAAAATACAGGCAACTACAAATAAAAACACTTTAAAATATAAACTAAAATTACAAAGTGGTCACAGAATTTCAAACACCCGTAAATGAGTCAGCAGCTCTCTTACATGGTCAGCTGAGCTCCATGATTGAAGAACATTGTTGCTGCAGGTTCATGACTGAAATATGGAGGATATTCTTTGGACCAGTCACTCCTCACAGACACACAGCTGGATGCTGGAGACTGTGACCTCTGACCTCTGCAAACACAAACACATCACATGAATTACTGATTAATCTGTTTAAAATCTTTTAAGCAGCTGCAAACACACAAACTGGATGATGTGATGGTTTCTGTCAGTAATAGTTGTCTCAGATTAGAGTACAGACGGCTGCAGAGACGTTCACAGCAACAGAGCAGAAATCATTACCTTGGATTGCATTACTACTACGATTGATACTAGCATTATCGTACCCGGACCACCATTAGGAATCATTTATGATGTCACTGGTAGAACACATTTATAGAAACAACCTTTGAACTCTGAGTCAGCAGCTCTCTTACATGGTCAGCTGAGCTCCATGATTGAAGAACATTGTTGCTGCAGGTTCATGACTGAAATGTGGAGGATATTCTTTGGACCGGTCACTCCTCACAGACACACAGCTGGATGCTGGAGACTGTGACCTCTGACCTCTGCAAACACAACCACATTGCATTCATTTCACATCAATTAGTACACCACAAAAGGCATGCAAGAAACACAGTATGAAGGCAAACTTCTGGCTTCAATAACATTCAACAGGTCAGGTGGAAACTTTTCTCAGATTTGATTCATGTTTTTATAGAACGATCCAGCTAAAAAAAATATACCATTAGGTCAGGGGTCAGCAACCTTCAGGACCCAAAGAGCCATTTGGAGCCAGTTTCCACGCAAAAGAAAACACTGGGAGCCACAAATACTTTTTGACATCTAGAATGAAGATAACACTGTATATACTGTTTTTTACCTTTATGCTTTGTGTGAACAACTAAGGTGTGTTGCTTATGAAATCCATGAAGTGCTACAGAGAAAATTACAGGTTATTTATGTAATGAACACATTTGAACTCTTAAAGAAATATAACCAAAGGAAAGACACCCAGCTGAACTAAAATGATGTAGCAAACAAAAGCTGCTGTGAGCCGCCACCCTTATATCTCCTTTGGGCTTTTGGAGCCTTGAGCTGACTTTTAAAAAATAATTGGAAAAAAAGCTCTATGCTGCTGAAAGATGAAAAATAGATATTTGCAAAATTCTGCCTAAATATGTATTTTACCTGGTTAATGTGTGTGGCGGGGCGTGGTCTGCAGCGCCGCTGCAGGGGAGGCGGACGCACCTGAGCGGCAATCACGCCTCGCCGCCTTAACGTCTGTGCTGTTGTGCTGTTGTGTGTCGGGCTGTGAGCTGCAAAGCTACAGCCGGCTGTGTGCGTACAGCAACCGTGTGTGAAAAGTGGTCAATAAAGAGAAGCTGAAAAGCGTGTTCATGCAAACATCGTCGGGTCTGCCGTGATATGTTTACAACGGGACTTCTGCTCCTGAACCTCTGCGCACAGCGTCTGCAGGTCGGGGCTGTACGAAGTCACTTTCATCTTTACAGGACTGTAAGCTGTCGTCTGTGAGGCGTGAGCGGTAGGGATGGGTATTGATAAGATTTTCACGATTCCGATTCCATTTTCGATTCTGTTTAACGATTCGATTCTTTATCGATTCTTTTTAAAAAAGGAGAACACTAAGGTCGATTAGCTTAGAACTTTGTTTTATATCTTCTCTTTGAACAAGATAGAAATTTAGGAGTAACATGGCCTTACAAACCCAACAGTGAGATCTTAAGAGATCCAGCCTACGGCTCTTCAATGTGGTGTCACAGGGACCCCGGGGAAAAAAATTGTAAATGTAAAATAATAAAATAAATATTCTTCTGTAGCAATAACAAAGTATAACATAAATTATTCTGTAGCAATTACACAAGAATATCCAGTAATGTCCCTGCCTACAATTAAACACATTCACTTACCGAAAATCGGGGGCATCTGCTGTGGCAAATGGGTGCAAGCCTTTGACCACAAACTTAGACACTGCTCGGTAACATTAGTCTATCCTGGCTTGAAAGGAGACGCTACCGGTAGACTGCAGCGAGAACTGCCAGAGAGCGCCAGCCAGACTCTGTCTCTCTCATCATGGTCACCTAAACGCGCAGTAATGGCAGATAAGGCAGATCGCGCTAACATAATATGCACTGTTAGTTGATTATTTACCTGCCGCATTAACGGGAGAGGACGTGCAAACGTTACCGCTGCTGCTGGGTTGAGATTCACGAGTCCGGAGCAAAATTAAAAACATGACATTCAATTAAGGTCATCGTGTGTTTTGTGAGCAAATGCTTTTGCATATTCGTAGTGTTTCCTCCCTTAAATGAAGTATCTACTTTGCAAGTATTGCAAGTTGCCCTGTTGTCATCCGTTCTCGTAAAGTATAACCAATCTTTTTAGCGTTTGAGCCGCCATGTTTCCTGCCAGGTAAATGACGCTCCGCAACGTGGTGACGTCATTCAGGGTGACTGGAATCGATAAGGGAATCGTTTGCAAAAATGGCAAACGATTCCAAGGAATTGAAACAGTGGGAACCAGTTCTCAACAAGAACCGGTTTTCGATACCCATCCCTAGTGAGCGGTGTTTGTTTTTAACATAGTTCACGGTGGAGAACAGCTGCTGACATAATGTGGATCCGAAGATCCATAATTGGCCTACCTGGGGCTGAAAGTCTCGATAAATGCACGGCGTTTCGGCGGGTACACCGGCTTCCACGAGTGTGACGCTTATTTGAACGATGAAAAAATAATAAAATATAATTTTCTTTTTATATTTCAACATCACAAAAATCTTCCAATTTAGAACTACAAGTTAAAAAAGAACATAAATAAAATACACTTCAGCTAAATACTTCTAATTTATTTTCCCAAACCACGAGGAGCCGCACTGTAAGGACTAAAGAGCCGCAGGTTGCCGACCCCTGCATTAGTGTTAGTCAATGTTGCAACTGAACTGAAAAACAAAAGATTTTGGTCCAAAGAAACAAAGTCACTATTAATACAACACAACCCCCCCAAAAAGAGCCATGTAGACCCCGGGCTCTATGGGTCTTGTGCTCGGAGCTTGTTCCTGTGCTGCCATGATTAGTGCCTCTGTGCTGTCTTTCAGTCCAGCTTTGTTCAGCCACTGGTAGGATTTCTGGATGTCAGCCACTTCCTCTGCCTGCTGGTGGTGCAAACTGTGTTGTTCTGAGTTTCATTGGACGTCTTTGTCCAAAGCACCAGACAAAGGGCAAAGTAGATGCATTTGCATCAGCAGGAAAATACACCCCAAACTAGCATCATCATTATACAACTTTAACAACGGCCACTAAATGATACTTCATACACAGACCAGTGTTAGGTTAAGTTATGATGTCACTGGCAGAACATTTATAGAAACAACCTTTGAACTCTGAGTCAGCAGCTCTCTTACATGGTCAGCTGAGCTCCATGATTGAAGAACATTGTTGCTGCAGGTTCATGACTGAACTCTGGAGGAAGTATTTCTTTGGACCAGTCACTCCTCACAGACACACAGCTGGATACTGGAGACTGTGACCTCTGACCTCTGCAAACACAAACATCAATAACTGATCAGTTCTCTCTGACAGCCATATGATCAGCTGATCCCTCTGTGATATTGTGTCTGCCTCATAACGCTGACAGGTCAGCCAATCATCAGCGGTTTTTTCTGTCTCTGAATGAACTCAGTTTGTTCTCAGCTCTTCTCTCTGATTCTGCTGCACTGACTTCACTTAAACTTACAGAGTTCAGATCTTAGCAAGAAAACAAGTCAATAAAAATCAAACTCAGATCAAACAGTTTGAACCAATCACAGATCAATGATTCTGTCATGGTTATGTTGAAATGACTAATAAAGTTAGTAGTGTTCTTACATTATTGCTGCAGGTCCATGACTGTAAGGTGGAGGTGATTGTGTAACTCCGTCACTCCTCACAGACACACAGCTGGATGCTGCAGATGCTGCTCCGTCCTCTTCCTCCATCTTCTTGATGTCAGGGTGGAGTTAGTCTGAGAGGTAAACACACACACACTCAGAGGTGCTGTTGTACTGGAAGCATCACACTGACGGCTTTCTAATGTTGGAGCTTTGGCCCTAAAGTCCAAACCAGTTATTTTAGAGGCTCAAAGTCTTTAAAAAACACCAAAACCATCACATTATTTAATAAGTACATGATCAGGTGGATGAAGGAACTCAGTGTGTTTGGGATCATCATCATGGTGAGGAGCCCACATGTTACGGCTCCTTTGGAGAGAAGCTGAGGATCACTGCAGGAAGTGAGCTCATGAAACCAAACTGCTGTTTGTGAGCAGGATGACTCTGTTATTGGACCTGCTCTATGTTCTACATATGATCAATACTTCAAATATCTGTAAACATCTCATCTTATATTTGTTGCACTTGGTCACATCTGTCTTTAAAAATAGATTTTTAATGTCACTGAGAGTTCTTTTCTACCTTTATTGATTTATTTTGGAATAAATTAAATATAAAGGTGCCAAAAACTGCCTGCAGCTTCTGCTCTGTGACAGGAAACTACTGTCAGGCTCAAAATGACTTCAGATTATTCATCACAGAGTGTTTATAGATCACAGGACACGTTACAGTTTCACTGTCGATGTTTTAGTTTAAAAGAATGACGTGATAAGATCTTACTGTGAATCTGCGCGCTCATTGGCTAATACCCTGAGACTGACAGGTGGTTATCCAATCAGCGTGCGGCCTCACACGGACATAAAACTCTTAAAGTTTGTTTCTGAAGGGATTTTCAGATCAGACCTGATGTTTCTGTCTACAGCCTGTTTACCGATATAATCAATATCAGACATCAGAGCAACAGAAACCTCTGTGATCAGGACGCCGGGACTGAGAACAGGAAGTGGCTCAAACGTCGCACTTTAAAGTGAACTCCACTCACAGAGTTTCTGTCGCCATTTTAGTTTTAAAACCCGTCGTGATAAGGGCGGGTCTTACTGTGAACCTGCGCGCTCATTGGCTAATAACTTGAGATTGACAAGCCGTTATCCAATGAGCGCGCGGCTTCTCCCAACATAAAGTAGTTTCCTTTGAAAAACCAAAGTCTGATTATTTTTGCCTCCACTGACGGAGCCTGTTATTCCCGCCACAGAGACACGGTAATGTCAGAGCGGTGTTAACACTCACCTGCCTCAGCACAGCTCTCACTCTCCTCCTGCTCTCTCAGCTAAACTCACTTCCTCTCTACTTACAGGAAACCAGCGCTCAGAGGAGCCGACCGGCCTCACGTTTCACCCACAGACACGAACAGCGTGGAATTATTTTATGTCATAAGAAGAAACATATTCATGTTAACACTCACCTGCATCAGCTCCACCTTCCTCCTCCTGCTGCTCTGAACGGAGGATCAACACTTTCACTTTCACTGCTCCTCCCTAAACACAGAGGATGCTGGGACTTGTAGTTTTTACCTTGTGTGATATTTATGGATGTGACACTAAATCACAGCATGTAAACTTCCTGCAAACATGTCACAGGCGATAAAAGTTTCACATTAAAGGTGAAGTTATTTTTCTGTCTCATGTTCAATAAACAGTGAGCTGGGAAAACTGAAGAACAGACTTCAGACGTTCCCTGCAGAGTTTCTGCTGCTCGGTCGTCTGCATGTTGCTGAGACTGAGCTGATGATGAAGCTGTGACGGGTTTATGGCACGTTTGGTTCTGGAGAAGAGTTTTACTGCCGGTGCAGGTGAAATGATCAGAGGTTACAGCCTCTGGTTAAAGTGGAGGCAGCGATCAGGACGGCTGAGCAGCAGAGGTCTCGAGGGTCCTAAAGTGTAAAAGCATCAGAATCAGAATCAGAAAGGGTTTTATTGCCAAATGTTGAGCAGGTTTACAACATTAGGAAATTGCTGTGGTGCTTCAGTGCAAACATACTGTCATAAATTACGCTTAAATAGACATGAAAATAAAAATAAGAATAAGAATTAAAAGTGCTAAGTAGATAGATATATACATGATATATACATGAGTGCAGGTGGTGATCAGTGCCAAACATGGAATGATGCAGTGAACACAGTGTTAGTGGTGGGAACAGTCATACGGTTATTGTTCATGAGTCCAACAGCAGAGGGGAAGAAACTGTTCTTATGGCGAGAGGTTCTGGTGCGAATGGACCGGAGCCTCCTGCCTGAGGGGAGCAGATCAAACAGACTGTGTCCAGGGTGAGAAGGGTCAGCTGAGATCCGAGCTGCACGCCCCAGTGTCCTGGAGGTGTACAGGTCCTGCAGAGATGGGAGTCTGCAGGCAATCACCTTGTCAGCAGAGCGCACAACACGCTGCAGTCTCTGTTTGTCCCTGATAGTGGCTCCAGCGTACCACACAGTGATGGAGGAGGTGAGGATGGACTCGATGATTGCAGTGTAGAATTGCATCATCGTCCGTGTTGGCAGGTTGAATTTCTTCAGCTGCCTCAGGAAGTACATCCTCTGCTGGGCTTTCTTAATGACGGAGATGATGGTTGGCTCCCACTTCAGGTCCTGGGTGATGGTGGTACCACAGAGGTGATGGGGGTGTCAGTCAGGATGATGGGGGGGAGTGGAGCTGTGTGCGTCCTGAAGTCCACAATAATCTCCACTGTCTTCTGGGCATTCAGCACCAGGTTGTTGTGGCTGCACCAGGACACCAAACGTTCAACCTCCCTCCTGTAGGCAGACTCATCCCCGTCCGAGATGAGTCCAATAACGGTGGTGTCATCAGTGTTAGTAACACAAAGATCACAGAATGGGATCATCCACACAACACTAACATCTAAATCCACGGCAGGAACTCTTCCAGTGTCCTGAAAAATCTGTGTGCACGATGCTGAGATTAAAATCTGTCTGCTCATCTTAATGCAATATTTACTAAAGTCTGGTAGAAGTTTTACTGATTTCCAGTCCACTTAGCAGACGTGTGGATAGGTGGTGGGTTGTAGAGCAGACTGAAAGCTTTAAGTTCATCCTCTGATTAAAAACTCAGACCCACAGATACAGGAAGTATAACGCTGGTGTAAGACAGGAAACGGCAACACGGCAGCCATCTTTTTCCTCCCATGCTGACCAGTGTCCCAGCAGAAGCTGGGGTTTGTTAGATCCTGTTCGATCCAGAGGAAACAGGCTAAAAGAGTCGATCAGGGGGGATCATGGTTTTATTATGTGCTCGTTATGATTGAAGCTCTGGTTGTGTGTTAGAGACAGAACCTGCAGATTCCTCCACTCTGCCTCCTCCTCTGCAGGAATCAGCCTCTTGGCTGGTTTTATTCACCAACGTGAATAAAATCATCAAACTAATCCAAGTTCATTGTGAAATGCCTGAAAATGGAGGAATAAATCTGTCAGTTACCGTATAAAGTTTGAGTTTGTCAGTGTTTTACACGGAGACGGTCGTCAGATGTTGAATGTTTAGCATGAAAGTTCCACATCTGGAGAAACCTTCAAGATTAAAGCCAGTGAAAAGTGAAGAGTTTCTGCAGCAGCCGCACTTCCTGCAAATCTGTTCTTTCAAAATAAAGTGAAGAGTCTAAAATTATATTCACGACAGGTTTAAAGGTGAAGGTGGTCACATGGTTTTAGTGGAATGCCTACGTGGGCGCGTCTGAGTGATTTTGATTCAGATTCGTGCAGCGTGGAGCAGTAAACACTTGTTTTTGTTCATTTGGACTCATGAATGATTCCAGTTAGCACATTTCCAGCCAATGAAACGTAGCTACAGATGAAGACAAACACATTTAAGCTGCCTGACTCTCGAGTGTGGGTGCGTGTTCCCATTTTCAGGCTGTTTTAGTTTTCAGTTTAGAGGAACGCTGCAAACTCACAAAAACTTCTTTCTTGTGAGGTTTTGTTGTCAGACTGATAAAAGCAGCAGCAGCTGGTGTTTGATGAGCAGACGTGTGTTTCCTGTTCTGTAATAATCAGCTTGTTACCATCACATAATGAACTCAGCCGTGACCAATGAGGCCGTCCTTGTGCGGTTCTCTGGCGCTGATTCTGACTGTGACCTTCACCTCTGCAGGGTCGCCTCTGCTCGTGGCTGAGCTCGTGTTTGTCAGGCTGACAAAATAAAAGCTTCTTCATTTCTGTGGCTGAAGAGGAGTCTGCTCTTCTTCACCAACAGGAAGTGAAACATTTCTCACTGATTCTGAAATCTTCACTTGTCTCACAAACTCACAGTAACACACACACGGTTGTGTTTTCATATCCTTGTGGGGACATCTATTTGACATCATGCTCTCCTCAGCCTTTTACTCTAACCATTAAGACTGAATGCCTAACCCTGACCTGACTGTCCCTGACACTAAAACCACATTCTGAGTCTCACAAATGTCTTCAAACTTGTGGGGATGGGCATTTTGGTCCCCACAAAGACATGTAAACATGCACACACACAGGTATTAATGACCTCACAGGTTCATGTTTGGGGCTTTTAGCATCTTTGTGTGTCGGTCAGATTTAATTCACTCTTGTTTTGAGGTTTTGTGCCTTTTTGTTTCATTCTTTGTGCGTTTATTTTCTCTTTAAGCCTTTCAGGACTCGTGCTGTTGGCTTTTTCCTGGTGTGTTATTAGTATTTTTCATTTCTAAACTTATTGTAAAAGAAGGACCGATGGAACATTTATGTGAAAATAAACATGATCATTTAATGTTTTTGTCAGTCATTAAAAAATAAATCCTGGTCTTTCATTTTGCTGCTGCATTGTTCACAGAAACACATATTTTCCTGTTTCTTTCTGTTTGTGTTTTTCTGCTTTTGCCTGTTTAGAGCTGCTGAGCAGGAAAACCCAGACGAACAAAAACCTCTTTTAAGTAAATGTTTGAGTCACTTTGGGTCTGAACTGTAAAAAACTGCAGACTGAAACAGATTTGAAGGCATCACAGGAACAGCCTCACATTCAAAACATGAAAGAGAGGACTTTTATTTTGAAACACTCAGGAAATGACAGAGGGAAAGTTTTTTAATTAAAACAAATTATTATTTTATGCATTCTAAGTTCATACAACCACCAAAACTGTGATGATCCTCACATCAGCTTTACTGTGTGAGGTCACATACACGATCATTAATGTTACTATTATTATTATTATTATTATTATTATTATTAGAGACTTGCAGAGAGAAGAGGTGGAAACATTTTGATTTTCATAAATTTAACAGACTAAAAACCTACAAACATGTTTGGTGCTGAAGAAAAATGGAAAATATCAGAACATCAGAGCTTAGACGACCTCCCTCATCATCTTGGTGACATCGTTGCTAAGGGTGACCATGTCCAAGGCCCAGCCCCTGGACAGGTTGGAGCGTGTCGTCTCCTGGCGCATGGCGGTCAGGAAACCCTAAAGCAGTGGTTCCCAAACTTTTTTTTGCTGGGCCCCTCTTGTTTTACAAGATAAATGTTCGCGCCCCCCTCTCGCGCGCGCACGCACAAACACAACCTCCAACCACACACGCCCATATTTTGCTCCATTGCGGTTTATTTCACACCTCAAACATTTAGTAAACAATTAAGCAAATACAAATAATCTGCAATAAATTACAGGTAGTAAGAAAATAAACTACTAACTCTTTTACGCTACGTCCACATCTACACGGGGATTTTTGAAAACGCAGCTGTTTCTATGCGTTTGGACCTTTCGTCCACATGTAAACGGCGTTTCGAATCACCAAAAACTGAGATTTTTTAAAACTCCTTTTTTGCGTTTACATGTGGACGAGGAATACAGAGTTGGTCACGCAACGTCAAAGATATGTGCCTTTTTTTCACGTCACGCTGTGCGCACATTCTTTTTTACATGAGATGAATTGCAGAATGGCAGATAGAGACAAAATACTGTTAATCTGACTATCTGCAGGTTTTACACACTTACATACACACATGCAGTTACTGTCCCTCCATTTACAAAGGCAGAGGCGTCACGGTGTGATTATCTTCCCTTTGGTTTCACCTGCACAAGTGCCGAGGTAGGTATTGATAGCAATGTTGAATATTATTACACAGGAAAAAACAACTACATGTAAAATATGCTTCACCATATTTTCTAGTCTTTGGCTTAGAATGAAGTTGGTTTGGACATATATTCAGCGATGCTTCATCTCCTGCTTTGCGTTTCTGTGGGTGCGCCCAATTTCTGTGGGCACAAAGTGTTAAGTGTGAAACAGGGCAGATCTGTCGTGGTCCTGAGTCATTGACCCAGTGTTTTGAGTTTGTTGGTATTATTTTCCAGTTTCTGCTGTTTTGTATTTGTTCTTAGGGTTTGAGTTGTGTGTTTAGTGTTTCTATTGTCCCTACCTGTGTCTTTCCTCTGTGTTCTGTTCGTGTCCCCAAGTTGGTATTGTGAAACAGCCTGTGAGTTTCCTGTTTTACTTTGTAGGTTTGTGTCTCGTTATGCCCATTAGTTCCAGCTGTGTCCCCTCCTGTCTGCCTGTGCTCCTCGTCGCATCGTCTGTGTTACACTCACCTCTTCCAGGCTCGCACGCTCACTCCTCTTCAGCCATTCACCCTCACACCGTTACACTCTCATGCCAATCCAGCAACAGGCAATCCACACAGGGTCAGGGACGCGTCCAGGAAATCTAGGTACAGGAAAGAACAGGTCAGGAACTCTAATGAACAGTACTGAGAATCAACTCAATGATTTAGCACAAACTGAGAAGACTCAACAAATCACCAACCTGTGGCCTAGAGTGTCCTGGTGCCACGTGCACTTATGGACACTCTTATGTTCGAACATAGTGTTCGTTATGGCCAAGCTGTGGTTTGCACAGAAGTTCAATAACAAAACACCACTCGGGTTCAGGTCCTGGGGTCCATTCCTCCCAATCACGCCCCTCCAGGTTTCACTGTTGTTGCCCACATGAGCATTTAAGTCTCCCAGTAGGACCCTCCAGTGTCCCACCCAGGGACTCCAAGAAGGCTGGGTACTCTGAACCCCAACCCGGAGGCACAGATAACAAACCCTTTCATCCACTGGGAGAAACCCCAACATACAGGCAGCAAGCTGAAGGGACACCAGGATACCCACCCCAGGCCGCCGCCTCTCACCAGGGGCAACTCCAGACTGAGACAGAGTCCAGCCCCTCTCCAGGAGGCTGGTTCCAGAGCCCAAGCCGTGTGTTGAGGTGAGCCTGACTATATCTAGCCGGTTCCTCTCAACCTCACGCACTAACTCAGCCTCCTTCCCCACCAGAGAGGTGACATTCAATGTCCCAATTGCCAGTCTTGGGGTTTGGTTCGCTCCTGGACGGCGCTCACAATGCACCCAACACACATTAGTTGGTATCAAATGAGCACAACTCATCATTAATCCCACTCCATGGTCCTTAGGGTGGCACAGTTGCTTCACTCTCTCCTCTTATTCCATTAGAAAGCATTCTGTATGTCCCTAATATAACTGAGAACTTCAATAAAATCTCTGAATCTAACAATATAAAAATGGCACCGAGTCTGTGTCTGCATTTGTGTGACATTAATGTTCCACTTTAACTTGGAGGTTTTGACTCCCACTTTTAACTCCTTCTCTTAATGTGGACGATCATACAGCTGGCTTCTTGAAAGGGGGGTGGGTGGGGGGCACACTACAGCCAAACTACACAACAGGACAAATGAAAAGAACAATCACAACTTCTCCTGTATCAGTGTGTTGCAGTGATTGTTTAGTTTTACTATCACTCAGTGTTTCTCATCAAAGGCAGTGCAACTGTCTGTGACACTGTAGCACTCTGTCAAGATTTTTGCACATTTGTGTCTCCTTTATAAAGTCAAACAGGATTTTGAATTGTCTGACATTTGCACGGGAACCTGGAGGAGGGAGACGGGCCTTCTTCAGTTTCCTAAGAAACTGTAGTAACTCTAACTCTACTCTAAGAGAGAGATCCACTAATGCCTCGCACCAACACAAACTGGGTTCTGGAGTCAAAGAGCTGTTAGTGTTTACAAATCGAGCGCAGCGACAGGATTGTGTGTCAGAGACAGAATCTCAAAGATTTTTGTGGCCCTGATGAAGACCCAATTCTGGACATTCAAACTGTGTTATTAATGTTTTTAACATCTACAGATCATTATCCAGATATTTAATACAAATAAGCATGTCTTATTTTTGTGTTTTATACATTTGAACTCACATCTCCTGTGTTTAGAAAACAGCAGAACTTTTGTAATTGGCCCAAAAAACGAACCATGTCTGTAAGCGCTGTTTTGAGCCTTTTAGCAAATCTTGCCCTAAACAGCCTGTTGCTGTTACAAAGTAGAGAAAACATAGTGGAGTCTAATTGTTGCACCGTGGAGCTCAGCTGAACTCAGTTCTGGGAGTTGAAATCAACAGAAAGTGTTTCATTTGACACTGAAACAGTTTCTTTTCCATCCATGAAGGAAGCTTTTGTATTTCACTCAGCAAAATATACAGTCTGGACTGCACAACATTTCAGACTGCATGTGATCTGTGCACAAAAACATCGAGCTTCATGGACACACGCAGGTCCTGCTCCACTTCCTGCTGTTGCCATGGCTTTACTCTCGTCTTGCATTCAGTCTAATTACAGCTTCTTATTCAAACTCTGCACGTCACTAATTCCTGGTCTCTCCTTGTTGAATACTTTTTATCTTCAGCTGTCCTTGAAATCATTGAAAATCATACAGTTATGTCTATAAGACTTTGGACAGAAACAACTTTCTCTAACTTTGGTTCTGTAAATTACAACAATGAATTTGAAATGATACAACTCAGATGTAGTTTCAGCTTTAATTCAGTGGGTCTCTCTCAGCTCCCTCCAAGGCCATCCACCATCACAGGTCAATAATAATGACACTGACCAGTGTACCATTCTGCTGCCTCCTGAAATCCCAGTGCCTCCACCCACTGCAGAGGTAGGTCTCTGCAGAAAGCGCAGATATTCTACTGCTTTTTCTGTTAATGATGAAGAGGAACATTTGATGCCCAAACGCATGAGGCTGATGAGTTCTGATGTTCCAGTTTCTTCAGTTCCTCCACCTGCTGATGCCAGCTTTCATGCAAAGGACACTGACAAGATCATTAATCCAGATTTGAAAAATGATCGTTCATCCCTGGATGATGAAGTGACATTTTTCATGTGTTCTAGCAATGTTCCTCTGCCTCCGAGACCTCCACCCACTGCAGAGGTAGGTCTCTGCAGAAAGCGCAGATATTCTACTGCTTTTTCTGTTAATGATGAAGAGGAACATTTGATGCCCAAACGCATGAGGCTGATGAGTTGGGATGTCTCTAAGTCTCCAGCTGCTGAGAAGGAGTATGTTTGCTTTACGTGTCCTGAAGACAAGAGGTCTGAGTTACCTCTCAGCTCCCTCCAAGGCCATCCACCATCACAGGTCAATAATAATGACACTGACCAGTGTACCATTCTGCTGCCTCCTGAAATCCCAGTGCCTCCAAGTCCTGCCCCTGTTGGAGTTCTAGAAACTGTTGATTTTCCTTTTGTTGATAATTAAATACGTGTTTGTAATAAATTTTTGAGCAAATACATGTTGAGATGATTCGGTTGCTTATGATGGTTATAATTATCCAAACAGTATTATTCCTAATAAGATCTTTACTTTTTATACTTATTTTCTCCATGACCTATTTTGATGTCTATTTTGAAGATCCACTCATATCATGACAGTATGCTTATTCTCAGTAGAGTGTATAGCCACATGTGAACAAATAATAAATTAAAGTCACTCATTAACAACTTACCACATACGCCGGAGCTGAATTCAAGATGTAAGCAGACGTTTCACAGATATCTTGGTTGTCTTTCCATTTCCTACACTAACAGTATCCTGAGAATTGGCTTATAGAGCTGATATAAAGGTGAAATTTGATGACTTAATCGAAGCATCATCAGCTTAAATGCAAATGAATCCACTGTACTTGAGGTAACCTAACACTGACCATGAACGCCACAGTCACTGTGCGCCAGTCCAACACAGTGCTTTACTGTGAACTCACCACAGTACTGCAAACTAAAGTGTTTATCTTCCAGTCCAATCCAATCCATCTTTATTGAGAAAGCACTTTAAAAAACCCAGGACAAAACCAAAGTGCTGTACAGTAAATGAGTTAAGAACAATAGAATAAAACATAACAGTAAAAAAATAAAACACATAATACATAAAAAATGTAAACAGCCCTATATTTCAAAACAAGATAAAACAGCAAAAATAAACTAAAAAACTCAAACTAAAAACCAACATCTTACAAGGTGTCAAAGGTCAGGGTGAAGAGATGAGTTTTCAGGAGTGATTTAAGAACAGGCAGAGAAGAAGCCTGTCTAATCTCTAAAGGCAGATCGTGTCACAGTTTCAGAGATGCTGCAGCAAAAGCACGATGTCCTCTAAGTTTACGCTCAGTCCTGGGAACATTCAGGAACAGCTGATCAGCTGACCTGAGACAGCGGGTGGGTTTATAAGACTGTGGCAGCTCAGAGAGTTAAGATGCAGCTAGGTCATGGAGAGCTTTAAGAGACATTAATACCAATAAGCTGCTAACATGATGTTGTATTTTATTTACATGTCTGTTTTAGCACTTTAACATTTGCATCTGTCTAACTGGCTAACCATGCAAGACTATTGTAAGCATTGCTCTGTAATAGTGCGACATTTTGGACCCCAGGAGGTCCTTCTGTATCTGCACGATGTTTGACCTGCAGTCTTTATAGCCGCCTATGTATATTCTTTTAAACCTTTTTATTGTTTTTAAATGATAGTTACGGACCAAATGTTAAACTATATAGTTGAATATATAGTTAAAGTGTTTCTCTAGATACAGAGAAAGGTTTTACATCAAAAGGTCATCTGTCTGCATATAAAACAGAAGCTTTCATGCAGATGCACTTCCTGTTTAGAGACTTTGAGGTTTAGGTAGTGACGGGGGTGATTTACTGAGCGTGTAAGTTTTCCTCCTGTCAACACACTCTACAATGCCGCCCACATGCCACTCCTGTCCAGTCTTGAAAGCAAAACATGTATGTATAGTATAAAATGGTGAAATGCTGATTTCCATGTTTCAATTGAATCACTTGATTGTAATCAATTGATTGCAGAGACTTTTGTCAAGACCCTATAGAATCAGAAGTCCCGTGAACATGCACTAATAAAAGCTGCAGTTGTAATAGGGGATAAAGTAGTGTGCACAATGTGTGTTTGGATAAGATGTCAGTAATGCATTCACATTAAAATCACAGGGTTTCTTTCTTTTTCTTACATATCATGTAAAAAAACACTCCTGCAACATTTTTTCTCTGCCACAGATTTAGGAGAGGAAGAGTCCAGCATTTCAACACCTGTGCAAATGTTAGTTTATTTGATAGGTGCATCAGTAGTAATTATTTAAATTAGAGTTTTCAGCAGTGTTGTTGTATTTACAGCAAAGTGCCTGCAAAGTGTAAAAACTAATTAACTGATGATACTAGACCCTTAAAAGAGATAAACACCACTAGTCAAGTCATAATGGCTACTTACAAATACATAAGCACTCAACACAACCCACACAGTGATCTAATGCACAAAAACAAAGGAGACTTAAACTGGCTGAATCAATTACTGTAAAGAAAACATGGAGGAAGGCTTCCTGTGGCGTCTGGCTGCAGTATAGGTCATAAACCTGCCTCCTGCATTACAGCAGACAGGTCAGGGGTCAAATGAAAAGCAAAATGTTTACCTCAGATTAGGGATGCACCGATACCACTTTTTTGGAAACAAGTACGAGTACTTGCATTTCAGTACTCGCCGATACCGAGTACTTAATAAAAACACGATTTAAATTTACAGGTAACAGCTTTAGTCCTATAATTTAACAACAAAAAAAACAAGGGACTGGTTTGGAATTAAGAACATTTATTTAAAATGAAAAGCATGTTGTATGCAACATATTACAGAATAAATAATTATAAAAAAATGTAAACAGTGACAGTGCAACTCAAGTATTTTTCAGTTTATTTTAAACTCTGCCGCTTTGGACAACACAAGGGGCATTAATAAACATCTTTGCCATTTAGTGCACAATATGTGAATAAACTAACAACATCCACCGACATAGAACTGTGGCAGTCAGTGCAACTGAGGTAGGTATTAACATCAAGTCTAAGATGACTCACTAAATGGAGAGAAACAGTGAGTGGCAGGGTTTTTTAAGAAAAGTAGCTTTTCTGCATCATCAGCAGTCAGACTGTTTCTGTTTTCATCTATAATGTGTGACACTGAGCTAAAAAGCCTTTCACTGTCCACACTGCTACATGGGGCTGAGAGCTATTTACAGGCTATTTTAGCCAAAGTAGGGAACCTGATTATGTTGACACCCCAGTACTTCAGAGGACTTGTCACGATTAGTGGAGCGGACTCAGGCGCAGACCACAAGTTTCTTCAAATCAAAAGTGAATTTATTTACAGTGTTCTCCACGGTGAAATATACACACACACACACACACACAGGATGGGCGCTGAGGCAAGCCGTTTCTTGAGCTCCTGAAAGGCTGATTGGGCAGCGTCACTCCACTGAAAAGCAAGCTTGGGAGAGGTTACCTGGGTTAATGGTAAGGCAATCCTGCTGAAGTCCCGTATGAATCTCCTGTAGAAGTTAGCGAAGCCAAGAAAGCGTTGCAACTGGCGACGGTTGTTTGGGTCGGGCCAGTTCACAACAGCCTTGACTTTCACAGGGTCGGGTCGGAGATCTCCACACTCGATTATGTACCCTAGGAAGGCAACCGTGGGCACATGAAACTCACATTTCTCGCTTTTGACGAACAGCCGGTTCTCCAGAAGGCGTTGCAGTACCAGCCGGACCTGGGTCTCGTGTTCAGCCTGGTAAGAAGAGAAGATCAGAATGTCGTCTAGATAGACAAACACAAATCGGTTAATAAAGTCCTTTAGAACATCGTTGACCAGAGCCTGGAACACTGCAGGTGCGTTAGTGAGGCCGAACGGCATGACCAGATACTCGAAATGTCCAAGGTGGGTATTGAACGCTGTCTTCCATTCGTCGCCGTCCCGAATCCGAACCAGGTGGTAAGCTTTTCTCTATGGCAAGCCATTAGTGCCAAAATTCGCCACTTTCCTAACCCGTTTGGTTAAGAAATGGCGTAAAAAAACGCCGTTTAATTATTCAAAACGCCGAAAAAACCGGCGTTGTGTTCCGACAAACGAAAAAGCGGCGTTCATAGACAGACGGAAACGCCATTTTTTACGCTACTCGGCACAAAACGCCGTTTTTTATGCATCTTTGAACGGCGTTTTTTACGGCGTTCTCTGCCAGCTGTAACGGCGTTTAAAACGGCGTTTTATTGAAATTATGCAGGGCACTCCCCATGGTTCCCTCATCCAATTACTTTCAACTCATTTCACCCAATCAAAGAAGAGGAATATGGGCAGAAATCTGTGCCATCAGAAACTGAATTTGAATAAGTTCAATTTGAATTTGAATTGCTCAGATTGAATCTGAATTGTAACTTGAATAAATGCTTTTGAAAACTGAATTTGAATTAGTCTAATTTGAAATTGAATTTCTGGTTTGAAAATGATCATCACTAAATTGAAATTGCATTTTATATTTTGAAAATGAATTGATTTGCTTTGAAACTGCATTTTATCCTTTAAAAATTCAGCTCTCGAATAATTTCAGATTCACTTCTCACCATTCAGTTTCAGTTCTACAATTCAATTTCAGTTCCAAAATTCAGTTTTTTGGAACTTACATCCGGTTCCGGTTCAAGCGCAGATTAATAGAACTACGTTTTACTAGCGGACCGAAAGTGTTACTGACGGGAATCTACAGCGTCTTGAGCTGAATTAAGACTTCAGAAGTCAGTCGTCATGTCGAATGACCAGCGGATAAACTCTCAGGTTGGTAATAAATGTATTACATGTATAAGAACAAGCGTCATGTTAACAAATGATAGCCGTAAGGTAACTTTTATGCTTATTGTAGCTGCTAGCTCAAAACGCTAATTTAGCGTAGTTTGCCCTGAATTCAGCTTTGACAAACAAATATGATCAACTGTTTCTAGAATTCCAAAGTTGTCATCTTGGACCCTCTCAGAGTACCCCCTCTGTATGCTTGCAGAGACCCCTACAGTAGGGAAACATGCAAAACGGTGCCCAAACCTTTGTGTTTGAGCTTTATTTATGTCTTACACAGCATCCCAACTCTTTAGCTAACTTAATAACTTTAGCTAAAGTGAATAGTTAGTCTAATTCATTAGTGCAGCATTACTGGATCACCTCTGTTTGAAGTGATATAATATGATATACAACTATCACTGTGTTTAACTACCATAATAATTCTTAGGGTACTGAGTGCATGCTTAATTAGATTTTTTCTTTTTTTAAAAACATGCTGCTCCATTACTATGTTTGACAGGCTGAAGTTGTCGGGTCACCTCCTAAATCGACCATCTTTTACAGGTGTTTTGTGCCAGAAATGGAGTGTCCACTGAAGACTGAAGATACTGAATCTCTACGCCTTGCCATTGGTCCCTCTTGTGCCGTCATCTAGACAAGAGACAAACTTAACCACTCTCATATGCTCTGTACCTACATCACCTTCCCTGACAGTTGTAGCTTGGCTCATCTGAGGGTGAAATTATAAGAATGTGTTATTTTGCAAAGTGCTCTCTAGGGTTCCTAAATAAAATATGGCATTGAGGTCTTTTGAATTAATCCCTTCTTCTGAAATATAAGAACCTCTCCTGGTTTTGATGGCACTTTGGATTTCCTTACTTTCTGTTCCACTCCCAACCCCAAATAGATGCTGACAAGCTGACACAGTAACATGGAAGAGGGAAAGAAGTTGGAAAGGACTACTACAAATAAACCTAATGCCTAACAATGAAAAATGTAAAATAAGAACAATAATAATAATAAAGATAAAAGATGAAGTAACAAGTTTTTAGTTTTTTGTTTATTCCAAATGATCATCCAGATGTCTGTGACATGTGATGACAAACACCATAATGGAAGGCCTTAGTCATCACATGCTTAAACTCATATATTTGCATATGCTGAACAGGCAGTCAGACATGCTGTAACTGTGGGGTAGAAAACAGCATGAACACCATACGGCAGGGGTCTCAAACTCCAGTCCTCGAGGGCATGGAAAAGTTGCATGACACTGGCCCTTGAGGACTGGAGTTTGAGACCCCTGTCATATGGAATATGACAGGTGTGGTTGAACTGCATGAAGACTCTGAAGTTTCTCTTCTCTTCTGGCAGGACAGGAATGTAGCCTTGTCCTGTGAGCCACTGTAAGGGTGTACTTGGAGTAGAACTGGACTGTCACCGGCCTCAGGCTCTTCACCCTTTTCAAAGACAAAGCAGTCATTTAGATAAAATATTAAATATTGTTTATAATGTAATTATTGTCAAGAGTGAACAAGCACTGATAGTGTAATCTACAGCTGTGGCCAAACGTTTAGAGAATGAGAAGTGTTGTTTGCTTATTTACAAAGTTTGCTGTTTCAGTGATAGTTGTATATCACATTATATCACTTCAAACAGAGATGATCCAGTAATGCTGCACTAATGAATTAGACTAACTATTCACGTTAGCTAAAGTTATTAAGTTAGCTAAAGAGTTGGGATGCTGTGTAAGACATAAATAAACCTTTTGCATGTTTCCCTACTGTAGGGGTCTCTGCAAGCATACAGAGGGGTACTCTGAGAGGGTCCAAGATGACAACTTTGGAATTCTACTAGAAACAGTCGATCATATTTGTTTGTCAAAGCTGAATTCAGGGCAAACTACGCTAAATTAGCGTTTTGAGCTAGCAGCTACAATAAGCATAAAAGTTACCTTACGGCTATCATTTGTTAACATGACGCTTGTTCTTATACATGTAATACATTTATTACCAACCTGAGAGTTTATCCGCTGGTCATTCGACATGACGAATGACTTCTGAAGTCTTAATTCAGCTCAAGACGCTGTAGATTCCCGTCAGTAACACTTTCGGTCCGCTAGTAAAACGTAGTTCTATTAATCTGCGCTTGAACCGGAACCGGATGTAAGTTCCAAAAAACTGAATTTTGGAACTGAAATTGAATTGTAGAACTGAAACTGAATGGTGAGAAGTGAAACTGAAATTATTCGAGAGCTGAATTTTTAAAGGATAAAATGCAGTTTCAAAGCAAATCAATTCATTTTCAAAATATAAAATGCAATTTCAATTTAGTGATGATCATTTTCAAACCAGAAATTCAATTTCAAATTAGACTAATTCAAATTCAGTTTTCAAAAGCATTTATTCAAGTTACAATTCAGATTCAATCTGAGCAATTCAAATTCAAATTGAACTTATTCAAATTCAGTTTCTGATGGCACAGATTTCTGCCCATAGAGGAAGTGCAGACCACACTAATGCATCACCGATTCACCTTGCTGCTAAGTGATTGCCTATTCAGTACCAGTGCTTGTCACAGTATTCACTTGTATTATAATCCCACTATGCATTTTGATGTGTTTAAGGCATGATCGAGCAAACAAACGACAGAATACTTTTTCTGAAACCTTAACTGTGTTACCTGTTATGGCAGCTAACAGGTAATGACCAGAGCTAGCTCTGCTCATTTCTGAGCTTCTTTCTTATTTTCCTCTTTACTTCTCTTAACCTTTAACTTATGTCTTAGCAATCAGATCCTGCCATCTTGCATTACCGCTTCGTGCTAGTTATGTTGACTTTTCTCTTCTTTTGTCTCCACTTTTTCCACCCGTGTTTGGACACTCGGCGCATGGCTCCTTTGTTTACATTAGGGATCAGCTGTTAGCGCTGCGCCCTGCAGCTGCGCTACCGGCAGACAGACCCTACATCCCCAGTGAGGGAAGAAACGGGGGTGATGTCTCCCGAGGACACCTCACACACCATCTCTCCTTCCTGTAATCACTTTAAATGTGAGATCGCTCCCTGATATGATTGAGGAGCTAATGACGCTAACCCGGTCACAGTGGCAGTATCCCGGCACTGCCCGGTACTCCCTCTGTGAGTAGGCTGCCCGGCTTCCAGCTGCTGCGGGCGGACAAGACGAGAGACAGCGGTGAGAGGAAAGGAGGGGGGCTGGCAGTGTTTGTTAAAGACGGTTGTGGTATCTCTGGGCACATCGCTGTGAAAGAACAACTCTGCAACACAGACATTGCGCTATTAGCCGTTAGCATCCGTGGAGGTAGCCTGTGACTCTGTGGTCCGCAGACTGCAAACGCAATCTCCGAGAGCTCGTCTTCTAATATCAGGGGACTTTAATCATGTCTCGCTGGACTCCACACTGCCCACCTTCACCCAGTATGTGACCTGCCCCACCGTAGGCAATAAAACATTGTACTTAATGTATGCCAATGAAAAAGTGGCATACAGTTCATCACCTCCCCCTGCCCAGGGAAGATCCGATCGTAACAGAGTGCGTCTTGTCCCTGTGTGCAGCCCTTACTGTGCAGGGAGCCACTAATCACCCACGCAGTGCAGAGATGGTCCGCGGAGGGCATATAAATAAATAATAAAAGCAAGTAAATGACAGTATGCTCTTTCTGAAACAAACGGTTCATTATGCATTATTAATATTTTTAAATTTATAACCTCCTTGCTTTTAGTTTAAACTAAACACATTATTATGGGATTAAAAAGATGGTTTAACATTCACAAAATATAGAAACTAAAGTCCTCTCTGACACAGGCTGAATCTTGTATTTACCGTATTTTGCTGTCCCTGTTTACAGAGACTGTTGTGAAGACAGTCAGGAGAGAACACGATGTCACTCGGATTTGCAACAAGGAAAGTCAGACTACTATTGTTTTGATTATCTGTAAGATCAAAAGACAGAGGGACACAGGAGGAGAGTGTCATCTGCTGTATCGACACGGAGAGAACGTTACTCAGGAATGTGACCCCAGGTTCTCAATAACAAAAGAAAATCAGACTGCCTTTCTGGAGCTGACCAGTTTAACACCAGCTGATAGTGGGAACTTCACCTGTGAGTGTACAAACACTGAAGGGACATATATTGTCCATATCAGTGTCACTGTGGAAGGTAAATGCATTTTGGTTTCTTTATCTGACACAGTTATTCAGCACTGTGTCAGCATTGTATTGACCTGCTTATGTGTTTTTTATTCTTGTAATTTGTTCATTTCTTTTCTTCTTATTTTCACTTACAGCAGTTTAAATACTCTCACTGACTCATTTATCAGGTACATCTTTGAACCGAGTTGGACCACCTTCAGCCATCAAACATGTCTTCATTTTTTGTGGCACAACAAGGCGCTAAAAACATTCCTCAAAGATTCTCAAGACATATTGAAATTACATCATCACACAGTTGCTGCAGATTCGTCAGCTGCTCTTACTTGAAGCAAACTTTCCGTTCCACCACATCCCAAAGGTGCTCTGCTGGATTGAGATCTGGTGACTGCGCAGGCCGTACATGATTTGAGCGCCGTGACATGGTGTGGTATCCTGCTGGAAGCAGCCATCAGACGATGGGTATTTTTTGGGCATAAAGACATGAATGTGGTCAGCAACAACCTTCAGGCAGGCTGTGGTGTTTAAATGATGCTCAGTGGTCACTACAGGGTCCAAAGTTTGCAAAGAAAATCCCCCACAGAGCATTACACCACCAGCAGTCTGAACTGTTAGAAATCAACTCATCGGGCAAGGCATCGTTTTTTTAGTCTTCTGTTGTCCAGACTTGCAAACTGTAGCCTCAGCTTGCTGTTGTTAGAGGACAGCAGTGATATCCAGTGTGGTCCGCTCTGCCTCAAGGTTTGATGTGTAAACAGCATTTTTACCCAGAGAATCACAGTTCACTGGATATTTTCTATTTTTCAGACCATTGTCTGTGAACAGAGATGATTGTGTGGGAAAATCCCAGCAGATCAGCAGTTTGTGAAGCACTGGGACCAGTAACATGTGCCATGTTGCTCTGTTTGAGCATTGATTTGCTGACATTTTATTATTTTATTAACCTTTATTTAACCAGGAAGATGAAGCTGACATGTGATTGACAAATGAAATGAACACTGAAATATTTGTGTTACACCCTGAACAAGTATACCTCATAAAGTGGCCAGTGAATGTATATAAGCAGTTGGACCAATTTCAGTTCATAGTAATATTCAGAAAAGATGCAAAAGAAGAAGAAGAAGACAAAAGAAAAGAGTACAGTGACAATATTTAAAGCTCTGTGGTTATAAAACTGGGGTTTCATTACTTCACTCAGAGTTTCAGTAGACGTAAACTGTGTTTGATTTGTGTTTTGATTTCCAGGAAATGAAAGTAAATGATTTTACTGACAAATGCATCTTTTCAATGATTTAGACACAAACGAGGCCCACACTTCAGCAGACAAATCTTTTTCCGTTTATCTGCCCGGTGTTGTGATCATCTTTATAACTGGAGTTATCGTGGGATTTATCTACTGGAGGAAAAGTAATGGGTGAGACTATTTTTGCTGCAGTAATTCAAAGATGATATAGATGTAGAGAAAGTAAAAGGAAACATCACATTTCAATAAATGAGAATTCGCTGTATGTTAAACATCATGTCTAGAATGAACACTTTTTATCCTTCCAAAAATAATTATCATTATTAAGAGAGAAGATAATATAAATGTAGATGTTCTTACTTGATTTTTCTCTGTTTGAATGTGTATAGTGTTACACTAATGCTGACATCCTTTCTTATCAACGTGGCTGCTTAAGGTCAGGAACATCTGGAGTGTCTGTACCTGAAAATCCCAACGGTTTGGTGAGCAATTTATTGCTACGATCTACAGCAGCTAGTTAAAAGTTTGCCAGTAAACATAAAACATGTACATTTATGTTTTAGGATGTTAACTACTTATATAGATAATTACAGATTAGTGTTATAATACTATTAGTGCCAACTTCAGTGTCCTTTATTTTGTGAAGAAGCTCTTACAGAAATGAGCAGAAACATTAAATAATCCAGGCAACAGATGGAGAGATTTAAAGATCAATAGAGTGTGTGGGTAGACCGGGTTGAACTTGATTAATACCTAAAATATTTCACTTTTCTAAAGGATGACGATGAGCCAGATCAGCCCTATACAAACCTTCAGCAGCCATCGAGTGATTCCTACCAGACTATCATCTCAGTGAACCATCAACACGACAACAAGACACGCTCAGCAAGAAGCACAGGAACTGTGGGAGTGGATAATAAAGCTCTATGAAACATTTTAAAGTATATAAAACTTTAGGTGACATACTAATATAATAATATTCATATATTATAATAAACGTCCATCTTTTCACACTGGATAGTTGTTTCCCAGTAATGGAGACCATTCAGTCATAATACTCCAACTCAGGCTCTCAGATTTAATACAATACAAACACAATAAACTGTGGCAAACATGACTCTTTGTATCAGACTAGTTTTGTTTTTGAACAAACTAGAGATGGCACGATACCACTTTTTTATGTCCGATACCGATACCGATATCATAAATTTGGATATCTGCCGATACCGATATGAATCCGATATAGTGTTTTTTAATCAACAAAACTGTTTTTTAAAATATCTTGCTGCATTTTGCAAGTCTGCAAGTTCATACTCAAGTTTAAAACAACAACTACACTAAAGCTATTCTGTTATACCTGTATACAAAAAAAATATTTCATAGTTCAGCAATACTGATCAATCTAATAAACTTAGACCTACACCATCCTCCCTATTCTGGTATTTTAAAGAGTACTTAGCGTAAATATTAAGCAACCTAACTAATAGGGTTCCAACTCCCAGCAACAACAAAAATAAATAAATAAAAAATAGGGAACCACCCCTCACGCTCCACCTTATGATGCTTAATCAACGTAATCAACCTTAATTTGATGCAGTGTGAAAAAAAATGCACAGAAATCAATTATTTTTCAAGAAATATTAAATAGATTCAACATCTTTCTTCAACAAAATTGCAGACTGCACAGATGGTACCTTCCCAAAGGAAAATGTACTATAGCTTACTAGGGTATATATATTAGACTTAATAGTCACTATATACAGTAATTGACTTCTATTCATTTTACATCAAATTAAAACTTTGGGTGTCAGATAATTATTTATTAAAAGCTAGACATTTTAAATGAGAATAAGAAAGAAAAGTATGTCTTTGTGCCCCCTTTTCCCTGTTAATGCCCTATCGGCCCCCCTGGCTAAACTTTGCTAGATCCGCCCCTGCACAGTTACCAGCCGTCAGCTACGTAGAAAAAGATCCTGGTGTAGAAAGTAATATTAAATAAATTCTAACAACAGCTTATCAAGCTTAAACGTGCTGCTGTTGTTCAGCCGCTGGTTTGCTCTTTCTGGCGCAAAGTGGACCAAAAACAAACAAGAGAGACGGACTCACAACAGAAAAGCCGATCAGCTGATCATTAGCAGTTTCAGATTGAAGTAGCAGCCGGAGAGCGAGAGGCAGTCGCTAGTTAAGCTTAACTGGGAATGCTTTACAAACATTCAGAGATGGACTTACACACTTGCTTTACTTCTCTCGGGGATAACTTTGTCGGAGATGAAATGCCAGGTTGCTAGCGAAGCTCCACATGCTATCCAGACCACCGACAGGTCCCGCATGCCACAGCTGCTCTATCACGTGATGCATACTGCTCCGACGTTCTGAGGCGAGTTACGGCGTGTTGCAAGTTTTGTGAGGTGCTTTCGTGATATTTAATGGATCGGATTACATTTTTTATTTTTCTCCGATATCCGATCCAGTAATTTAGGTCAGTATCGGACCGATACCGATACGTAATATCGGATCGGTCCATCTCTAGAACAAACATCTCATCATAATTTGAACACAATGTCCATCCAGATAAACAGAGAGATCAGTCTGGCTTAAACAATGTTGGTGGTTTACCTTCTACTGTCCTTCCACTTTTATGCACTTCTATTTTAGACATAGTAAAAGTTTCAGTGTAGACACAAGAGGTGAAATAAGGAGGGTGCAAGTCTTCCTGCTTTCACTATAGTCTACCTCACACTGTCAGCCACAGTTACTTCCTCACCAGCATGACTGCACGGAAACTCTGCTTTCTCCTGCTTCTGCTTGTGGTTTTTAGCAGTGAAGGTAAATATATATAATTAAAAAAGAAAAGCTGTAAAGCCAGGTGTTTAAGAAGAAAGCTTTAGTTAGGTTAGTGAAATAATATATGTGATTGATTTTCCCACAACAACAAATATATAGAAACTATAATCCCGATTTTGTTTCATTTTAACTGGAACAATTTATAGAGACTCTTGTGAAGACAATTGGAAAGAAACCCGATTCCACTCAAATATGCAGCAAAACAACTCTGAATATTACTGTGATGATACTGTGTGAGATCAGCACAGAGAGGAGCCGAGGAGAACAGCGTCGTCTGCTCTATCGTTACGACCGAGGCTTTATTCATGGCTGTGACTCCAGGTTCACACTGATCAAAGAAAATGAGACTGTGTTTCTCCACCTGCTCAACTTAACATCTGAAGACAGTGGGAACTACACCTGTGAGTGTGGATTTCGTGGTGGATTGTATGTTCTCCATCTCAGTGTGACTGTGAGAGGTAAAAACATTTTCTATTTATACCCACACCGCAGATTCAAGGTGGATGTTTGGAACTGCGTTAACACTTTCTTTTCTGTCATACATGGTTTGAGGTCGTCATTCCCGCCTGCAGCGGATTAATGAAAGGTTTCAGTCAGGAGATGAACATCTGGGATGTTTTTAAGCTCTTCTTCTGGCTAATTTGTTTAAAATTTCATTATAAAACTGCTCCAATCACAACTTTGTTGTTATTTCATCAGTGAAATGTTTGAATGATGCAATTGAAACTCTAATGTAATGAAAAGATAAACATGTTTTCCACTTTAATATAACAGGCTAATGCAAATTTCGTGACTTTTCATGTTTTCAAAATGAAGTTTTTTGTGTGTGTGTGGCAACATTCAACAGACGATGGAGATTCTTCTGGCATGAAGTTCATGGCTACAGTTCCCATCATTTCTGCTGCTGCTTCACTCATCAGTGTGGCTGTGATAACCTGTGGTTACAGCCTGAGGAGAAATCCTCGCAGGTGAAAACTTTTACTGACGCACTTAAACTCATGAAATGACCCTTTGAAATCACTTGAGCACATTACTGCATACAGCAGCCACTGTGGTGTTCAAAGTATCTCATAGGTTCTTTTCAAACACCACACATTAGTTGTAGACATAGCTAGTCTTGTTTTTGAGGTATTTTTCACCCCATGACCTCTGATGTTTTTATCCTAACAGAGAAAACAGATCAGGTCTAACTAACTTAACAGGATCTGAAACTCGCCAGATGTTTGTGAGTTTTCCATAGTTCTGTTTTACACTTAATTGTGCCGAGGCTGCAGTGCATTATGTCTGTGTTTTAAGCTGCACTTTAATTAAATGTAAATGACAGTGTAAATTGTTGTTTAGGACAAAGAGGACCGCTACATGAGCCTTCATCGGCAAAACATCGATGTCTACCAAACTATCTCCTCCGGTCACCTTCATCATGATGCTGAGGCCGCTGCATGTCACAGTCATGTACAATAATAATCAGAGATGGAGTTTTTACCCTGACTACGTGATCTATAAAACTATGATGCTAGACATGCTATCTATAAAAGACACTGACATTTTAACTTGCCAGCATCATGTGTACTGTTAGTTTGTTTTGCACTGAAAAAAGAGAAAAATATTAACGTCCAGTAAAACTTGTAATTATGTTGTGAATGAATTGCCTTAATTCATGGCTTTTAACACCATTTAATTTCTGTTTTTTATCTGGTTTGAACGTTGAAAATCCTCCACTTGGCTCTGTGGCCTCTGCCACCATTATGGTTTTTGCTATACTGGTCCACTTGATAGTCATATTTGATGATGATTTTACTTTATTTTGAGTCATTAGAATCAGAACGGGGGTCAGGAAAGAAGAAAAAAGATAAGCTGGGGAGAAAGTTAACAGAAGAAGAGGGAAAAATAGAGAAGAAGAGAAATAGATGGAGAGGAAGAGAGAAAAAATACTGAAAATCTATTTCATCATCTGCTGAAAAACACAAGGAAAAACCAACACAGTGGGGAACCCACAGCAACAACCAAAAATATGCAGTAAGTAGGCTAGTAAGTAGTAGTAAATAATAGATATTAAATGTTACTGAGCAGTAAATGGGCCCAGAGGGCCGAGACCTGAGGGCACCCCACCCGCAGCACAGGCCCAACAGAGCCAGGGGGCCGGGCCCCACCGAGCAGCCGCCCAGAGTGAGCCACTAAACACAGAGAACCACTAATGCACTGTGGGTGGGGGCACCAGCTACTGGCAGGAAGTGTGGTGGGGGGAAATAATATGTGACTATTTTTATGTGGAGTGGAATTGAACTGCCATAGAATATGCTTGTGGTGGATTTGACTCAACACAAGCGTATTGTCAAAGTGTTCTTTGGCATGCATCGAGACAGTTTCTCAGATACTGAAGTGACTTGAGCAGAGCCAGTTAAAGCCTACTGTGCTTGAGTGGGCAGCTCAAGTTTCCACGTGGAAGGTTTAGTGAGACAAAGACAGGAAGTTAAAGCTGCTGACTAATAATCTGCAGGTTCCTGATTTGAGTCTCTGTTAAGAGGATGGTGTCTCTGAGATAATTGCTTTTGTGCATCGATAAATAAACAGGGAAATAAATGAATAGAAAAAAGCATCCGAGCGGATGTGCACCGACGGTGTGCCCACTGGTCTTAAAGTGCCTTTGCGCCCCTTACCATTTATGGAGGTCCCATTTGGGCACATTGGCATGGACCTATAGTGTACATGGATGTTGCTTTGTATTAGTTCTGGTATATTATACAACACAATAACATGATGCAGTGCTGCTGTGCACCATTTCTGCAAAGAGTGTGGTGCAAGCAAGGAAGATAAGATAACTCTTGCACAGTCATACCTAGTACAATAATACAACAAATTTGGAAACTGTCCCACCATAACACAATCATTTAGATACAATATTGGACTTTGTTTACATGTAACTGCACAAATAGAATTTAGAAATGTAATTATTGACAAGAGTGAACAACCACTTATAATGTAATCTACAGCTGTGACCAAACAGCTAGATAGAGAATCAGAAGTGTTGTGTTTTCTACAAAGTTTGCTGTTTCAGTGAGAGTCATATGTCGTTTGGAGTCTTCTCCCACCCCCGTTCTCTGCGGCCTGCTGGAGCGGGGGGGCTAGGAGGAGGAGTTGGCCGTCCGACTGCGGTCTGGAGTGTGGGGCCTCCCTGCTGCTGCGGAGTCGGGGCGGTCTGCCTCTCCCCACCGCAGGGAAAAGGGTAACACAATCTGGATCTGGGTGCAGTTCCCCCCTCCAGGGGCAAGGGTACCTAGACCCGGTTCGTAGACTACGCTTGGGGAGTGTGATCGTGTGTACAGCGTCTCTTTATGTCTGTCTCCACGTTGGTTGAGTGTGGAGTAAGTGCATATGAGAGCATGAGGGTGGGAATGGATGTTTGTGTCTGTGTGTGCCTGTATGTCTGTGTCTATATGTCAGGTTCGGTGTCAGGCGCCACCTCTCTGGGGACATCTCAGGCCCTCCAAGGTTTGGAGGCCTATCTCCACCCACCACCACTTCCCCTGCCAGTGGCGGACTCCCTCAGGTGTCGGTGCGTTGGTGGTTCTTTGTGTCTGGGGATGGGCGTCCAGGTACACACCGGCTCACTCCTTGGCGGCCGCTTATTGGGGCTCGCTCGGGCCACTTCGGAGGTGGGGTGCCCCCGGCCTCTCGGCCTGGGGCTCGGTCACTCAGGCACAGCTGGCTGCCGGCGGAGCTCACGGGCGCGTCACTGCAACTCCCCCTGGCTTCTGCTCCGCGGCTGCTGAGTGAGCCCTCATCTGGTATTCTCCTTAGCTCTTACTGGGACAGTGGCGCGGCTGCCCCTCTGTTGGTCTTCCATGGTCTCTTGTGTTCTGGGGGCCTCTGGATGTAGGAGTTTTGATCTCCTCCATACCTGCTTCATGCCCTGGAGGACGGGGCTATGGTTCCCCACACTCCCTAGCAGATCGTTACATGGAGAAACCTTTGGAATGCAAGCATGCTGATCCACACAGGTATGCACACAGGTGTACACACGGGTATTCACAGACGCGGACTACAGCTTTCTTGGCTGCTGCCTCAAAGCACATTGTGCGCTGTCTATCTTGCGTGCTGCACAATATTGTTTATTATTTAGTAACTATTGATATCTACTGCTAGCTAGTTTATTGTGATGGTGCTGTTTTTATTATGTTGCTTGCTTTCTCTTCTGTTTTTTTTTCTCCATACAGGTGATCCAGGTGTTTTGTTTGTTTTTTCTTCCCCCCCTTCTCACCATCTCTTCTCCCCTTTGGTTTTCTTTCTCTCCCTCTCTTTCATTCTTTCCCCCTGTCCTATCCCACAGTCATGTCTGTCCCATTTTTAGCAACTGAAAATAAAATAAATTCATAATTATAATAAAGGTCAATCAAATGGACCAATATGGCAAGGCCATGATGATCCACTTGGTAAAATAAATCCGCTTGGCATCTTTCTTGGCCTTAAGACAACAATTCTGATGGCTAAAGATCCAAACGGGACAAAAAGAAAGAAAAAAAAAAAAAAAAAGTACATGAAGCCTCTTTGCAACTGATTGCTTGCATTTTTGGGAGGGGGGCCCTCCCAGCATTACCTGTATGTTCCTGACATTTGATTCCACTCAGCAGTTTATTACCTTACAGGGACTGCAGCTCAAGGCCAGTTAAAGTTACACAGACAGGTTCAAGGTATAAAAAAGGCAGGCAAACAAGAAAAATCTTCACATATTTAATTCTCATATTTAAATTGGTTTGGCCCTTCCAGTGGCTGCCGTTGGTGATATTTTATGCAGCTTTTTAAAACCTTAGCATTTGGCCTACCAGTAAGCATTCATATTCAGGTTTACTCAAACAAGGCAGAGAGAACAGTAGCGTGTGAACTCAGCAGCTATCATCAATCCCCCTGTATCAGCTGAGCTATCCAGTCTTTTCAGATCCACTGAGATATTCCAAAATATTGATACATGAAAATGAGAGATGCAGAAATGTAACAAGGCTTCACCCATCACAACTCAAAAATGCATTATTTGTACTACACCCAGCGTGAGTCTACATCCTGTGGACCCGTGACAAGCTCTACAAAATCATTTTGGTTTAAGCATTTGATTTAAGGTTTGCTGATCGTTTGGTGACACTATACCGACGCAAATGAGTTAAATCTACAGACCTGAGGCAGATTTTTAATGTAAAATGTTTATGGTAAATGAGATGGCTTTTGCTTCTGTTTTTGCACTGAAAAGCAAATTGTGACAAAATATTAATGGCTTGCCTGAAGGTTCTTCCAGTGTCTTTTTTTTATTTTCACAATTTTTACAGAGGCACAGGAGCAAGTGAAAAAGAAATGAAGAACAGCTCCCCAGAGTGCTACTAGCTCTGCAGTGTGATATTCCCACATTAAAGACAGTATTGGTTTTGCCCATTTTCATGATCAGATGATAAATTCTGAAAATTAAAAGTTTCCTGTAATAATGATCCAGTTTGATTTGCACATTATATTTCAGCTGATCCGCATAAGAATGGATTTGAGAAATTGGATGTCTCGACACGGAATCCTGTTTCCTCGGGGGAGTAAGTGATCCACAAAATCCCAGTGCATCGAGAGATAAACAGACAGAGAGGAAAAAAAGGAAACTGAGAGTGTGGTGTAGGGGGAAAGGAAGGAGTGTGACATAGGAGTGCATTTAAGCTCCAGTGCCTCCCATCCTGTGCGTGTGACCGTGGTGGATCTGAAAACCTCAGCTTCGCCCCACAGCAACAGAAAGGAGAGGAATGTTCTTGGGGAGACTAAATTTAGACTCAATGCCCTGTACCATCAATCCCGATTAAGCTAACTGCGTAACTGCACTCGTTGTGGGAAGAATATGGCTCAATGTTGGATCCGGGTTACATAAGTAAAAAAAAAAAAGAGAGTCATATGTCATATCATTTCAAACAGTGGCGATCCAGAAATGTTGTACAAACGAGTAAGACTAACTATAGACTTTAGCCAAAGTTGTTAAGTTAGCTAAAGAGTTGGGATTGTGTGTAAGGCATAAATAAACCTAAAATGCAATGTTTTGGACGTTCTTTGGCACATTTCCCTACTGTAGGGGTCTCTGCAAGCATACGGGGCTCTGAGAGGGAACAAGATGACAACGAGGAATTCTACTGGAAACAGTCGATCATGTCTGTCAAAGCTGAATTCAGGGCAAACTAGGCTAAATTAGTGTTTTTAGCTAACAGCTACAGTAAGCATAAAAGTGACTGTTGGGCTATTATTTGTTAACAGGGGCGATTTTAGCCCATTTTTGGGGTGCTTTGGTTCATTTTTGGGGTGCTTTGGTTCATGTTTGGGGTGCTTTGGTTCATTTTTGGGGTGCTTTGGTTCATTTTTGGGGTGCTTTGGTTCATTTTTGGGGTGCTTCAGCACTTACTTACTTTTTTTTGACAATATTTCCTGTTTGTGTGACACACTACTAAAAATATAAAAGGCAGAACTTGGTTGAGAGGTAACATTTTAACAACAAAAGTATCCATAATATTTTTTAATATTTTGTAATAATTTATTTGTAATAATTTATTCTGTTTCAGGAGTGTTTTTATGCATCTGTATTATATTATACAAACACATTAAAAGTGAATCTCTGTCCAAAATATGCACTCAGTTTACTTCTTACTCACTATGAGCATCATTCATTATTCTCCTCCAGTAATTAAGGTTAGGATATGTATTTTTTTTATTCCAATCCATTCTTCTTTGGCAGCATTTAAATAACCTTGATCAGAATTGATGGTTTTGTTACAGACTTTTCAAAAAAGTGTTTTGCTTTTCTTTCACAAATGTGGGATTAAATTGTTAAAAAGTACAAAACAGTGATGTCATGTTTTGTGACGAGGACCCAGGCACAGAGAGACTTGATGGATTTAATAATCTTTTGATTTAATAAAGAAATTTGCAGACTTGCACAGAGATGGTAAAATTATGATGACTGATAAAGGAGGCGAAGACAACAGACGATGAGGACAGGGAGGATGCAGGGACAGAGACGGGGAAGAAGTCTCATTGTGACGAGTAAAGTGTATCTTGGCTGGCTGGGCAGCTCTCTGGGTGCTCAGCCCCCCGAAGCTCTGATCCTAGAATCCTCCCTGAATTGTGTTAATACAGTATGTCAACATGAAAGCATAACTGTACAGGGTGGGCCAGTTATATGGATACACCGTAATAACATAGGAATGGTTGGTGATGTTAAAGTCCTGTTTGTGGCACATTAGTATATGTGAGGGGGCAAACTCCTCAAGTTCGGTGGTGACCATGGTGGCCATTTAGAAGTCGGCCATCTGATACCAAATGATACCAAAGAAGGCAAAGTAAATAATTTTTAAAGGTAAATGTAGAGGAAACATCAAAAGTTGTCACGGCTGGGGCAGCAGTCGTGTGGTGGAGTGAATGAGGACCAAGATGCAGACGGCGGTGGAGATGCGAGTGGAGATTTATTTACAGTGAAAATAACAAAGATGAGGGAAGAAGTGAACATCAACCTAAACTGGGAAGAACTAACAGACAAAGCAGAAAACATGAGGGCAGCAGGGAAACACAGAGATGACACGAAGAAGGCAGAGAGACGTGGAGAAACACCGATGGACACGGAGACTTTTCACCTGTTCCTTTTGTTTGAAGTGGCCGAACTTGGCCACAGTAGGACGTGGTCTCCCGGTCGCAGCCCGCATGGGGCCGATGCGATGCACTCTATCAAAGGCGATGTTCTTCACCGTGTCCTCCAGCAGCTTCAGGTGGGTTTTGATGAAGGTTTTGCACTCTGAGCCTTCTTCATCACAAGATCCTGGAAGCACTGATCAATGTAATCTTGGAGAGCCTCTAAACTCTCCCCGTTGTTCTCCAGGGTGTTGGAGATGATTTAGACAAATATTGTTAGTTAGAAGACTATTGATAAGTGTATTTGGTAATACTGAAGCTTAAAGGAATTTGTTCAATTCTAAACTACCATTCGCTTTAATTTTACGCCAAAATCTCCGGCGTCTGACGTCAGTTACAACATGAGTCGCTTACCTCTGACACTCTGAAGTCACATTGAGTTTTCCTCACTGACTGTTTCAGACAGGATTGTGGGAGCAACACAAAAAGCAGCTTCAGCTGGAAACACACAGTTTAGTGGCTTTGCTGCTCGCTTTAAGTCACAATAAACAGGAAACTCATTGTGTCTCATGTAAGAATCAAATCACTCATATACAGGAAAGGAAGAGGCGGAGCTTATTTCCTGCAGGGAGAGGTTAGCAGTCTGTGTCTTTCTCATTTCTGACTCCTAAAGAGCTGAAAAACACAGGCTGTTATTGGCTGGCTGACACTGGGATTAATGTCCTTGAAGCCAGCAGTCTTTAATGTCCAGGTTCAGAACGGGCAGGTGAAAAACAGTCCTTTATGTCCTCTGATGTTCAATAAACTGTCCTGATTACTGAGGGAGCAGAGAAAGTGTCTCCATCACTCACCACAGCTGGATGCTCTGAAATCCTGGAATCCAGCTGTGGAGAGGAGCGCCGGCGGCGTGGACGCAGTTTAGTAATCAGGGAACGGGAGACAGGAGGGAAACACAGCTGGGACCAATTACACACACGAGACAGGAAACAGTAACACAGGACTGTCAAAGTAAAACAGGAAATATAACACAGAGTCCAAAGTAAGGAGACGTGGGACACAGTGAAGACACAGAAACAGAAACCAGAACTATAATCACAAAACAAACTCAGAAACATAAAGAGTGAATCAGCTGATTCAGTGTTTGTGACAAAAACATGGATCCTGGTTAATAACTTTTATTTGTTTGTTTCTGTATTATTTTGTGTATCGTTCTTATGAGCTGTTGTTTTGTCAGTGAAATATTATTTCATTGTTTTAAGCTTTTTGTTGACTTTGAAGTGCTTAAGTTGATATTTTTGAACATTTAATTTGTTCGATTATTGTCGAGTCGATAAAACTGTCAAACGCACAGCTGCTTCCAGCATGGCCGGAGGAGAGGTGGCCGAGCAGACGCACAACACACACAGCTCACAGGTTTGCATTTCTAGATATTGCAGATGTTGCAGAAATTGAGAGTAAAGAACTCAGAGATCCAGCGCTGTCTCCTGCCCCTTATTTATACACCACAACACAACGACAGGCGTAACTCACACAAACGGGTAACATGAGGCTCAGATGCTTTGGACGTGTTCACATATACTGGACACAGAATGATGAAGATGGAGCTGCAGGAAGGAGGAAAAGAGGAAAAACACAGAAAAGATTCACAGATGTGGTGAAAAAGGACACAACAGCTTCTGTTTGTTAGTTTGGTTTTTCTTTATTTGGTAAAGATTCAGAAATAAAGAGAAGATCACATGTTTGAATATTATATTAACGTTCTGTAATTACAACAAGTTGTAAAATCTTTCCAGAGTGAGACAGAGACTGTGCAGAGACTGTAGAAGGACAGAGCAGCAGCAGAGCAGTCCAGATACACTGATGATCCTCTGTCAGATCCAGAGGGACACACAGGGCTGATGCTGGACTCTACATTGTGTCTGACAGTGGAGCTGTTCTCAGAGCAGTTCACTCTGCAGCACTGACAGTCATCTGCACTTCATTCCTCTGTCAGTCACTGCTGGATGAAGCTCTCCTCTCCACCTCCCAGTAACATGGCCCAGTCAGAGCGTCTCTACACACAAGCTGCTGCTGCTTCAACCTCTCTGGATCATCAGGACACAGCTGCTCCTCTCTCAGCACACACACCGTCCTGTTTACCATCATCACCTCCACCTGCAGAGAGAAGGAGGAAGAGCAGAGGAGATAAACGAGTGTTTCCAGAGACTCTTCATCAGCTGTCAGTCAGTGATGCAGCACATCCAGTATAAAGAGCAGCAGGGACGTCAGTGCTGGGACTGTACTAGGACTCATTGTTGCTTCACTTTTTCTAATCTTTGGATTTTTATTGAAGTTGCTGAAAATGTTTTTCCCTCCTAGTTTGAGTTTGGACTTTCATTCATTAGAAGAACCTTGGTGTGTCCACTCTGAGCTCTGTAGGAACCCCAACAACAAGCCCAACAATCCAGATGGACGGTTCCAGCTGTTAACTGGAGGAATTCCATCCAAACATCTGCTCTCACTAAATTCTTCCTCACCTACAGACTGTGTTCTTCACTGCTTTAAACTTGGAAATCAATGCAGTCATTGGTCTGCGTGCTGCTTTGTTCAGAGAGCTGATTGGCTGTTGACAGTGTTTGATCAGAGCGTGTCAGCCGTTACTATGGTGACCATAAAGGTGAGAAACAGGAAGTGTTTGTGTCCAATCCTGAAGCCTGTCACCGTTCTCCTCTCACAGCTTCACTGAGAAGCTGCAGCTTTACAGGAAACACTGGATCTTTGTTTCATACTGACTGTGTTTAGTACAATACTGCTGACAGCACCACCCACTCACTCCATCACTCTACTGACCTCAGAGTCTCCAGTCTGTAGTCTGGACTCTGCTGAAGATCAGACAGCTGCTTCACATCTGGATCCTGCAGCTTGTCGTTGTATCTCAGGTCCAGCTGTCTCAGATGGGAGGGGTTGGACTTCAGTGCTGCTGCCAGATAATCACAGCTGATCTCTGACAAACCACAGTTCATCAATCTGTATAAAGAATGAAAGATGTAAGTTTATTAGACAAAGTGCTTGAAATCATTCAGTGTTTCATCATCTGTTCAGAGCTGAAGAAGGTTCAGAATGTAGAAGTTTAGAAAATGGAAACTCCAAACAGCTGAAGCCAACAGGAAGCAGCTTCAAACAGGAAACTGTGCAGAGTTTCAGACTATATGTCCTGATGCAGCCAGTTGGATTTTGGAGATTTGAATCTCTGTTCTGTGACTAAGTCCTTGAATCATTTCTTCCAGTTGGTCCAACAAGACAGACTAAGTATTGGACATGTGTTGTGGCTCCATCAGGGGAGCTTCTAAATGTGATGTGATGGCCCCTCTGGGTCTGTCAGGTCACAGCACTGAAGAGAGCTCAAACTGGGCACACAGCTGTTCCAGTCTGGACCAAAGACTCTATACTGGGACTGAGGGACTGCTTTGACTGCACCCACTGGGACTTTTGAAAGGCTCATGTTCTCACTTAGATCATCGATTTCTACTGACATTTCTTTCTGGGAAAAATGGGGATTACTTTGGAAACAGGAAGTATTTTCCCCAATAAGCAGCCCTGGATTAGTAAATCACTCCAACATGTTCTCAGGCAGAAGAAGCTGTCTTGTTATGAGGGAGAGAAGAAAAAGATTGAGGCACAGAAACCTGTTGAAAGAGAGATAAAGCAGCTAAAATCAGGTGTAAAAGTAAAGCAGAGGATGAGCTGAATAAAGGACACTCAAGGCTGGCTTGGAAAGGAATGAAGTCCATGGTGGGGATGCAGAACAAGGAGCAAAGATGAATGTGATGCTGAATCAGCAGAAGACTTGGACTCATTTGATTCCAGCTTTGATATCATTGATTTCAATGAAGAGCTTTGTGATTGTAGCAAAGGGCTGGTAGCTCTGAGAGTCCCACTGATGAGGTGTTTGTGTGGAAATCTCTTAGTGGGACCAAAGAGAGAAAAAGCCCTGGTCCTGATGCTGTGGGAGGGAAATGATTGAAGTGTGCTGTGAGGAACTGACTGGGAGATTTTCACACATTTTCCAGTCCTCCTTGGAACAACAGGAAGTTCCCAGCATATGGAAACAAAGGTTAAGTGTCCTATGGCACTCAGTGATGATGGTGCTGTGGCCCCACCACCTCCACCTCTTTGTAAAGGAACTAACTGTAATCTGAAGCTTCAAATGGAACTAAGACTTCCTCCACTAGGTGGCAGTGTCTGATGAGAAAGTGTTAGTGGAGCTGGCCTGGAGTCAGAAACAGGAAGATGCAGGATTTGGGCTGAAATGGGCAAAAGTGGTTAGCACTAGTGCCTTAGAGCAAGAAGGTTGTAGGTTGAAGCTTGTTGGTCAGCTGGGCCTTTCTGTGGAGGTTGGATGTTCTCCCACAGTCCAATGAAATGCTGCTTAGGTTCATTGGTGCTTCTACATTGGCTGTAGGTGTGGATGTGAGGGAGTGCTTCTCTGTCGCTCTCTGTTGGCCCTGTGATGGACTGCTCACCTGTGCAGGTGGACCACGCCTCTTGCCCTATGACAGCTAGGGCACAGGCTGCAGCCCTGTGAGCCTAAGCTGAATAAACAGTTAGCAAAAATGATCCATAGATGGCCTGAAATCCCCCAGTTAGCAGTTTGGTAGATAGCTATGACATGCTAATCCCATCCAGCAGCTGTATTCTACCTGTAAGCTGATCCCTGCTGAGCCAAAGCACTTTTTCATATACAAATTACAACCTTTAATAGAAACCTATTGGTCAGCATCTTATTAGCCTGCTGTTAGCTTCATTCCACAGAAAACAGAGAAACTAACAGAGTTGATAAAGAATAAAGAGAAATGTGCTGATTTAAAGCCTTTGAAGTGCTTCAGATGATCTCTGTCCACTTCTGTCCACTCATTCATTCATGTAAGCTTTCTAATGCAGCTTTGATCTTCACAGTCTGCTTGATGAAACTCATTCTAACCCTGAATGTTAGAGTGTTCCTCCTTCTCTTTCCCATCATTCATGCTGGCAGTGGAGGAGATTTGGATGTTGGACTGTGTTTTGGATGATGTGTGTATGTTTGTGTTGGACTGCTGTCTGTAAAGCAAACGCACATTTTGCTTTGGATTTCAGTGTCAGACAGACTTTAAGGTGCAATGAAGAGTTTGAGAGTTTCACAGTGAATTTTCCAGTAGAGGATTTTTCTTCTTCTTTGAAGGTTTGAAATGTGAACATTGTTCTGCTGTAGTCAATGGACTAAACCAGAGAAGAAGAAAACAGACTTTACCATGAAGATCCTCAGTGTGGATCAGTATAATATCAGCCTGATGTCTGCAGTTTAGTGTCAGCACAACTTTCACATCATATTCATCTCAGCACAACTAAAACATGCTGACTGACCTCAGAGTTTCAAGTTTACATCCTGGACTCTCCAGGAAACCACACAGATGCTTCACTCCTGGATCCTGAAGGTTGTTGTTGAACAGGTTCAGCTGTCTCAGATGGGAGGGGTTGGACTTCAGTGCTGCTGCCAGATAATCACAGCTGATCTCTGACAAACCACAGCTCCACAATCTGTATAAAGAATGAAAGATGTAAGTTTATTAGACAAAGTGCTTGAAATCATTCAGTGTTTCATCATCTGTTCAGAGCTGAAGAAGGTTCAGAATGTAGAAGTTTAGAAAATGGAAACTCCAAACAGCTGAAGCCAACAGGAAGCAGCTTCAAACAGGAAACTGTGCAGAGTTTCAGACTATATGTCCTGATGCAGCCAGTTGGATTTTGGAGATTTGAATCTCTGTTCTGTGACTAAGTCCTTGAATCATTTCTTCCAGTTGGTCCAACAAGACAGACTAAGTATTGGACATGTGTTGTGGCTCCATCAGGGGAGCTTCTAAATGTGATGTGATGGCCCCTCTGGGTCTGTCAGGTCACAGCACTGAAGAGAGCTCAAACTGGGCACACAGTTGTTCCAGTCTGGACCAAAGACTCTATACTGGGACTGAGGGACTGCTTTGACTGCACCCACTGGGACTTTTGAAAGGCTCATGTTCTCACTTAGATCATCGATTTCTACTGACATTTCTTTCTGGGAAAAATGGGGATTACTTTGGAAACAGGAAGTATTTTCCCCAATAAGCAGCCCTGGATTAGTAAATCACTCCAACATGTTCTCAGGCAGAAGAAGCTGTCTTGTTATGAGGGAGAGAAGAAAAAGATTGAGGCACAGAAACCTGTTGAAAGAGAGATAAAGCAGCTAAAATCAGGTGTAAAAGTAAAGCAGAGGATGAGCTGAATAAAGGACACTCAAGGCTGGCTTGGAAAGGAATGAAGTCCATGGTGGGGATGCAGAACAAGGAGCAAAGATGAATGTGATGCTGAATCAGCAGAAGACTTGGACTCATTTGATTCCAGCTTTGATATCATTGATTTCAATGAAGAGCTTTGTGATTGTAGCAAAGGGCTGGTAGCTCTGAGAGTCCCACTGATGAGGTGTTTGTGTGGAAATCTCTTAGTGGGACCAAAGAGAGAAAAAGCCCTGGTCCTGATGCTGTGGGAGGGAAATGATTGAAGTGTGCTGTGAGGAACTGACTGGGAGATTTTCACACATTTTCCAGTCCTCCTTGGAACAACAGGAAGTTCCCAGCATATGGAAACAAAGGTTAAGTGTCCTATGGCACTCAGTGATGATGGTGCTGTGGCCCCACCACCTCCACCTCTTTGTAAAGGAACTAACTGTAATCTGAAGCTTCAAATGGAACTAAGACTTCCTCCACTAGGTGGCAGTGTCTGATGAGAAAGTGTTAGTGGAGCTGGCCTGGAGTCAGAAACAGGAAGATGCAGGATTTGGGCTGAAATGGGCAAAAGTGGTTAGCACTAGTGCCTTAGAGCAAGAAGGTTGTAGGTTGAAGCTTGTTGGTCAGCTGGGCCTTTCTGTGGAGGTTGGATGTTCTCCCACAGTCCAATGAAATGCTGCTTAGGTTCATTGGTGCTTCTACATTGGCTGTAGGTGTGGATGTGAGGGAGTGCTTCTCTGTCGCTCTCTGTTGGCCCTGTGATGGACTGCTCACCTGTGCAGGTGGACCACGCCTCTTGCCCTATGACAGCTAGGGCACAGGCTGCAGCCCTGTGAGCCTAAGCTGAATAAACAGTTAGCAAAAATGATCCATAGATGGCCTGAAATCCCCCAGTTAGCAGTTTGGTAGATAGCTATGACATGCTAATCCCATCCAGCAGCTGTATTCTACCTGTAAGCTGATCCCTGCTGAGCCAAAGCACTTTTTCATATACAAATTACAACCTTTAATAGAAACCTATTGGTCAGCATCTTATTAGCCTGCTGTTAGCTTCATTCCACAGAAAACTGAGAGAAACTAACAGAGTTGATAAAGAATAAAGAGAAATGTGCTGATTTAAAGCCTTTGAAGTGCTTCAGATGATCTCTGTCCACTTCTGTCCACTCATTCATTCATGTAAGCTTTCTAATGCAGCTTTGATCTTCACAGTCTGCTTGATGAAACTCATTCTAACCCTGAATGTCAGAGTGTTCCTCCTTCTCTTTCCCATCATTCATGCTGGCAGTGGAGGAGATTTGGATGTTGGACTGTGTTTTGGATGATGTGTGTATGTTTGTGTTGGACTGCTGTCTGTAAAGCAAACGCACATTTTGCTTTGGATTTCAGTGTCAGACAGACTTTAAGGTGCAATGAAGAGTTTGAGAGTTTCACAGTGAATTTTCCAGTGGAGGATTTTTCTTCTTCTTTGAAGGTTTGAAATGTGAACATTGGTCTGCTGCAGTCAATGGACTAAACCAGAGAAGAAGAAAACAGACTTTACCATGAAGATCCTCAGTGTGGATCAGTATAATATCAGCCTGATGTCTGCAGTTTAGTGTCAGCACAACTTTCACATCATATTCATCTCAGCACAACTAAAACATGCTGACTGACCTCAGAGTTTCAAGTTTACATCCTGGACTCTCCAGGAAACCACACAGATGCTTCACTCCTGGATCCTGCAGGTTGTTGTTGTTTCTCAGGTCCAGCTCTCTCAGATGGGAGGGGTTGGACTTCAGTGCTGCTGCCAGATAATCACAGCTGATCTCTGACAAACCACAGCCCATCAATCTGTATAAAGAATGAAAGATGTAAGTTTATTAGACAAAGTGCTTGAAATCATTCAGTGTTTCATCATCTGTTCAGAGCTGAAGAAGGTTCAGAATGTAGAAGTTTAGAAAATGGAAACTCCAAACAGCTGAAGCCAACAGGAAGCAGCTTCAAACAAACACAACAAGAGAAAAAACTCTGAATGTTTCACATTAAAGTCGTACATTTCTCATAAAAACAGGACAAAGACTTGAAAAAGTCGTGTTTTTCCTTCCAGGAACCACATGGCTTCACTTTTAAAGGTGAAGTGTGACAGAAATGGACATATTTGAAGTCCAACACCTTTTTCCAGTCACATTATTAAAGCAGACAAACTACAAGCTCATTTTCATTCCAACAAGTCATCTTCTGACCTGGACTAACAACACTGGTCTCTATGTGCAGCTGGCTGTGAGACCAGTGCTCAGGGAGCGTCTACAAAGTGCAACACTGAAAGAACATCACACACTCATTTGCTTCCAGCACTTTCACACAAACATCTACTGTCATTATTGTCACCAAACTCTGTGGATCCTTTATTGCAAATTCAAATGGGATCAAATGGTCAGACAAAAGAGGGTTATGAGGAAATATGATGAAATGTTGTGTATTAGCAGCAAGTTATTGAATCTTTTTCCTCAGAAACCAAACAAAATGATTGACAAACATGTTTTTACAAACTCAGTGTTGGACTTGGATCAGCAGGATAAGCTGATGTTTAAAGGCATTTGAGTCTCGCTGTATGAGAGTCCAGTTCTTACTCAATATTTATGGATGATGTTCTTTCAGTGTTGCACTTTGTAGACGCTCCCTGAGCCTCACAGCCAGCTGCACATGGACCAGCTGACATTACCCAGCATTAGAGGCGGCTGTAAAAAATTCATGTTCCCATTTAAATGGTTTTAATTTGAATAAAACGATGTTGATTCATTCAATCCTGAATCGATGTTTAATATAAATGTATTTTGCCAGAATCTCAGGTTAAAGCTCACAAACTATTTCAACAAGCAGCAAACAGATAAAACAGTAAATGAGAGCAGCTAAACACACAAAGATGGAAACACAGAGCGTGGATCGTTCACTCGACGGCACGTACACGGACACGCCGTCGGGGCTGAAAGTGGACAGCTCACAGATCCTGAAGCTGCAGGTTTCATCTGTCTCCAACCAAAACTGAGTGAAGCAGCAGCAAAAGAAGATCCAAACTCTGCTTCACGTTTGATCAATATGCTCATGAATTCTCTCTGACTTTGGCTGTTCCTGCCTGCACAGCTCTCTCTCTCTCAGTGTACTCCAAGAACAGCTTCAAACATCTGTTTCTGCATCATTCACTGTTTATTAGCCACCAGTCTGCTGTTGTGTTCAGTGCTGTCGGCCTCTGACAGTAAAGCCTCATTTCTGCTGTTCCATGGAAACTTTTTAAAATGATGACAGATTACAAACTCTCAGCTGTGTCTGTAATCAAACCTCTGTAACTTTGCTTCACTTCAGCAGCATCAGCTCATGTTCACATGTTGCTTCATGGTTTGCTTCAGTTTTTGATCGACTGCAGAATATTTTGAAGGTTATCTGCTATAAAAAGCCAGAAGAGGAAAATCTGCTTCATGTGTTTCTGTTTGATCCTCAGTGACTTTGACACAAAGGCCTCTGCTGTCATGATCACACCTCTGATCAAGTCTCACAGTGTCACAACTGATAAATGATCAGAGTTAGAATATTTCTGACTGTCTGCTGTGTGCCGTGACCTTTGACCTGCTAAAGACAGTCAGCTGTGGATTATTCATTGTTGTGTCTGATACTTAGAACTGTGAGGAAGAAGCTACACAGTTAATCAGGGTCCCCTCTCTCTGAATCAGAATCAGAATCAGAATCAGAATGGGTTTATTGCCAGATGTTGAGGTTTACAACATTAGGAATTTGCTGCGGTGCTTCAGTGCAAACAATAAGAATTAAAGTGCTATGTAGAAAGAAAGATATGTGCATGAGATATACATGAGATATATACATGAGTGCAGATCAGTGCAGAGATCAGTGCAGAGATCAGTGCCAGACATGAAATGATGCAGTGACACAGCGTAGGGTCATGTGTGAGTGGCGGGGACAGTCATGTGGTTATTGTTCATGTGTCCGACAGCAGAGGGGAAGAAACTGTTCTTGTGGCGAGAGGTTCTGGTGCGAATGGACCGGAGCCTCCTGCCTGAGGGGAGCAGGTCAAACAGACTGTGTCCAGGGTGAGAAGGGTCAGCTGAGATCCGAGCTGCACGCCCCAGTGTCCTGGAGGTGTACAGGTCCTGCAAAGATGGGAGTCTGCAGCCAATCACCTTCTCAGCAGAGCGCACAACACGCTGCAGTCTCTGTTTGTCCCTGACAGTGGCTCCAGCGTACCACACGGTGATGGAGGAGGTGAGGATGGACTCGATGATTGCAGTGTAGAATTGCATCATCGTCCGTGTTGGCAGGTTGAATTTCTTCAGCTGCCTCAGGAAGTACATCCTCTGCTGGGCTTTCTTGATGACGGAGGTGATGGTGGGCTCCCACTTCAGGTCCTGGGTGATGGTGGTACCCAGGAAGCGGAATGAGTCCACAGAGGTGATGGGGGTGTCAGTCAGGATGATGGGGGGGAGTGGGGCTGTGTGCTTCCTGAAGTCCACAATAATCTCCACTGTCTTCTGGGCATTCAGCACCAGGTTGTTGTGGCTGCACCAGGACACCAGACGTTCAACCTCCCTCCTGTAGGCAGACTCATCCCCGTCAGAGATGAGCCCAATGACGGTGGTGTCATCTGCGAACTTGATTAGCTTGACAGACTGGTGGGTGGAGGTGCAGCAGTTGGTGTACAGGGAGAAGAGCAGAGGAGAAAGAACACAGCCCTGAGGGGAGCCGGTGCTGATGGTCCAGGAGTCCGAGACATTCTTCCCCAGCCTCACGTGCTGCTTCCTGTCCGTCAGGAAGTCAGTGATCCACCGGCAGATGGGATCAGGCACATTCATCTGGGAAAGCTTGCCTCGGAGATGGTCTGGAAGGATGGTGTTGAAGGCAGAGCTGAAGTCCACAAACAGGATCCTGGCGTAGGTTCCTGGGGAGTCCAGATGCTGCAGGATGAAGTGTAGGGCCATGTTGATGGCGTCGTCTACAGACCTGTTGGCTCTGTATGCAAACTGCAGGGGGTCCAGGAGGGGGGCCGTGAGGGTCTTGAGATGGGAGAGAACTAGGCGCTCAAATGACTTCATGACCACAGATGTCAGAGCCACGGGTCTGTAGTCATTTAGTCCAGTGATCCTAGGTTTCTTGGGGACAGGGATTATGGTAGAGGACTTGAAGCAGGCAGGCACATGACATGCCTGCAGTGAGGAGTTGAAGATGCCAGAAAACACTGGGGCCAGCTCGTTTGCACAGTGTCTGAGGGTGGCAGGAGACACGCCGTCTGGGCCGGGAGCTTTCCGAGCATTCAGATTCTTAAACTGCTTCCTCACATCTGCTTCATGAATATGAAGAGTTGTGGTCGGAGGAGGTGGTGTGAAATCCTCTTTTGTGTGGGGTGAGGAGGGGGGTGTTGTAGGTGAACAGTTTGAAGGTGGTGATGGCTCTATGGAGGGGGGAGAGGTGGGGGAATGAGTGTCCAAAGTGCCTCTATTGTTGGGGTCGTTGGAGGTGTGAAGGCTGCCTGATGGCTCGTCAAAACGACAGTAGAAGTCGTTAAAGGTGTTGGCCAAGAGCAAGTCATCAGTGGAGTGGGGGGTTTTAGGCTTGTAGTTTGTAATATTCCTAAAACCTTTCCACACAGAGGCCGAGTCATTCTCTGAGATCTGCTGCTGCATCTTCTCAGAGTGCTGATGTTTGGCAATGTCCACTTCCTTAGTGAACTTGTACTTGGCCTCTCTGTAGCAGTCCCTGTCTCCGCTTCTGAACGCCTTACTCTTTTCCAGCCACAGCTTTTTGAGTTTAGGGGTAAACCAGGGTTTGTCATTGTTATAACTCACCCTGGTGCGTGATGGCACAATGCTGTCCTCACAGAAGTGGATATAGGAGGTGACAGTGTCCGTAAACTCGTCCAAGCTGTTAGAAGCAGCCTTCAATGTGTCCCAGTCTGTGGTCTCCAAACACGTGCGAAGCTCCTCCACAGCCTCGTTGCTCCACAGTTTTTTGGTCCTCACGACAGGTTTGGAGAGCTTCAGCCTCTGTCTGTACGCGGGGATTAGGTGGATCATGACGTGGTCAGAAAGTCCGAGTGAAGCGCGGGGCACCGCGCGATAGGCCCCGCTGATCGTGCTGTAGCAGTGGTCCAATGTCCTCTCCTCTCTGGTCGGGCATTTAATATACTGCTTGTATTTCGGAAGCTCATGGCTCAGATTGGCTTTGTTAAAGTCCCCAAGAGCAATGATGAGAGAGTCCGGGTATGTCCGCTCCATGTGGAGAATCTGCTCTGCGAGTGCGCACTGAGCTGCTTGCGCATCCGCGTCTGGCGGGATGTAAACAGCGGCCAGGATGAATGAAGCAAACTCCCGCGGAGAATAAAACGGTTTGCAGTGAATAAAAAGATATTCCAGAGAGGGAGAGCAGTGCTGAGCAATCACTGTTACATCTGTGCACCAGCCACTATTGATGTAGAAGCAGACACCTCCACCTTTGGTTTTACCGGAGAGAGCGGCCTGCCGGTCCGCGCGCAGCAGATGAAAGCCCTCCAGCTTGAGAGCGCAGTCCGGGATGTCCTCACTGAGCCACGACTCCGTAAAACATAAGACACAGGAGGAGGCAAAGTCTCTGTTCATGCTTCTCATCAGGGCCAGTTCGTCTATCTTATTCCAGAGTGAGCGTACATTAGAAAGGAAGATCCCAGGAAGGGCCGTTCTCAGTCCGCGTTTCCTCAAACGCACGAGTACGCCGGCTCGCTTACCTCTCTTTCGACGTCTCACTTTCCTGATCAGAGTCAGCAGTAAATCTGCCGCAGATGCGACAAATATTGGAAATAAATCCACAGGCGTTGTAGTCCTGCAGTTAAGGAGCTCTTCTCTGGTGTAAGAATATCCAGAGGAGTGCCCAGACACAGAAGAAATGCACAAAAACAAGACAAAAGTAACGCACTGAAGCACCAGGGCATCCATACGCGGCGCCATCTTGGATCAGGAAAAGTGGGCAGGCCGCGTGTGGGCCGTGGGCCATACGTTGAGTATCACTGTTTGAAATGTGAACATTGTTCTGCTGCAGTCAATGGACTAAACCAGAGAAGAAGAAAACAGACTTTACCATGAAGATCCTCAGTGTGGATCAGTATAATATCAGCCTGATGTCTGCAGTTTAGTGTCAGCACAACTTTCACATCATATTCATCTCAGCACAACTAAAACATGCTGACTGACCTCAGAGTTTCAAGTTTACATCCTGGACTCTCCAGGAAACCACACAGATGCTTCACTCCTGGATCCTGCAGGTTGTTGTTGTCGCTCAGGTCCAGCTGTCTCAGATGGGAGGGGTTGGACTTCAGTGCTGCTGCCAGATAATCACAGCTGATCTCTGACAAACCACAGCCCCTCAATCTGTATAAAGAATGAAAGATGTAAGTTTATTAGACAAAGAGCTTGAAATCATTCAGTGTTTCATCATCTGTTCAGAGCTGAAGAAGGTTCAGAATGTAGAAGTTTAGAAAATGGAAACTCCAAACAGCTGAAGCCAACAGGAAGCAGCTTCAAACAAACACAACAAGAGAAAAAACTCTGAATGTTTCACATTAAAGTCGTACATTTCTCATAAAAACAGGACAAAGACTTGAAAAAGTCGTGTTTTTCCTTCCAGGAACCACATGGCTTCACTTTTAAAGGTGAAGTGTGACAGAAATGGACATATTTGAAGTCCAACACCTTTTTCCAGTCACATTATTAAAGCAGACAAACTACAAGCTCATTTTCATTCCAACAAGTCATCTTCTGACCTGGACTAACAACACTGGTCTCTATGTGCAGCTGGCTGTGAGACCAGTGCTCAGGGAGCGTCTACAAAGTGCAACACTGAAAGAACATCACACACTCATTTGCTTCCAGCACTTTCACACAAACATCTACTGTCATTATTGTCACCAAACTCTGTGGATCCTTTATTGCAAATTCAAATGGGATCAAATGGTCAGACAAAAGAGGGTTATGAGGAAATATGATGAAATGTTGTGTATTAGCAGCAAGTTATTGAATCTTTTTCCTCAGAAACCAAACAAAATGATTGACAAACATGTTTTTACAAACTCAGTGTTGGACTTGGATCAGCAGGATAAGCTGATGTTTAAAGGCATTTGAGTCTCGCTGTATGAGAGTCCAGTTCTTACTCAATATTTATGGATGATGTTCTTTCAGTGTTGCACTTTGTTTGGCACAAAATGAAATTATTTGGCCTCTCAGATGCTTTTAGAGATTCCCAAATGACTGATGATGACATCTCTGGGGTCTGATTGATAGAAAAAAATCTCTTTGAGACCTTTTGTAACTGACAAACTCTTCATCTGCTAACAACACTGAGTTGAATCTCCATGGCTGATAGTTGGAGCAGGCATCAGGAATACACATTGAAAAAACAAGAGGAGAAATCACCAGAGTCTTATAATCACATTCTGTAACTAAAGGGAGACGTTTTTCTATACAAATATATGTTTTATGGACATTAGAAAAAAAAAAGAGTATTGACGTGAAGCAGGATTATGAAATCTCCATACATCAGCCAGCCCATAATTATCAAGAAAGCTCTGAATGACGCATGCTGACTTTGGACTAAGTGTACTTTTGTGTGAACTGTGGTCCATAGCAGATAATGAGCAGTTTAGGTCTCCCTCAAAGATGATATTGTGTGATGACATATTGGGGAGCCGTGCAAAGACATTAGTGAAAAATCTGTGATCGTCCCAATTAGAGGCGTAGATATTTGCTAAGATCAAAGGAAAACCATAAACTATGTTTTCTGCACTTAAAATCCTGTAATTTTCTCATAAATCGACAGTGCGGCTTATGGATGAATTCTGGTTGTGCTTACTGACCTCGAACCGATTTTATGTGCTACACGGCGCTCAGAAACCTTTCAAAAGATGTTTTGGTACGACTTTGCTCAGCTACGAGGCCGCACCGCTTGATGGATTGTTGGAGCATTACAGCTACGAGGAGCCTCGCGGAGTGATACGTACTCTGCTTCAACGTAATATTACTGTATTGAGTGTGTATAAGGACCATAAATGGCACCTGTAAGAGACACGGTTACAAAGAGGGTTTCAAACTCCAGGCTGTCAGTCACGCAGTAGAACCTGGGAACAGAGCAGCTGCTTGTTATTATGCTCAGCGTCTGTTTACATTTTGACTGCACGATTGTGAGCTGTTTGTTATGCACAAACACAACATTGTTTTCTTTTATTTATGGCGCATTATTATTTAATAAATGCTGATCATTTATTTCTGAGTAATTGTTTCATGTACATCTACGCTGTATGTTAATAAATGTGCCTGTGTGAGATTTGGGACACAGCTTTGACTAAGAACTCTCTTTTTGTTCGTACTTTCTGGCTTCAAAAATATCGAGATATATATCGTATATCGCCATCCAGCTAAAGAATATCGAGATATGAACTTTGGGTCATATCGCCCAGTCGTAATATTGCAATAGGTTGTCCGTTAAACTCAAGCGGGGCTTGGGCCCTGGCACGGCGTAGCCACACAATCCTGGTAGTAGTGACGCTCGGCTATGACGGCGTGCGGGTTACCAGCTGGCTTTCTCAGGATAGGGCTCCTGTGTGAGCGGTCGACAATAACGTCTTTATCCATACCCAGCACTTCACGTAGCAGCACGGATACGGCCGTGGAGGAGCTCGAGTCCAGGCCCTCTGGGATCCCTATGATGTGGATGTTAGCTCTCCGCTTCCTGCCTTCATCACATTTATCCTTCAGGTCAGACAGCTCCTCCTTCATACTCTCTACTGTAGACTGCAGGGTGGTCACCTCATCGCTCCACATTGACAGCCCATCCTCAGCTTCTTTCACTGTAACCTTTACTCCATCAACTTCGCCGCACGTCGCCGCCATGCTGTTAGCGATCTCATTTCTCAGTCCTTGCACGTCAGCCCTTATATTGTCAAAATCTTCTTTCAATGCATTTCTGACTTCTTCTTTTAACAGCGTACTAATGTCCTCTTTAATGGATTGAAGAAGCTCCAATTTTAGAGCAGTAGGATCCACATCACGCGCGTCTGTTGAGTCTGCTCTTCAGCGGCCGTAGAGCTGGACGCTGCCCTTTGGCCATCATCGATACTCTCGCCCGAGATCGCACCGGGGCTAAAATATTCACCTGCTCAGCTGTTTTTGATCAGTTTGAGCCTGTGTGGTTTGATCAGGTGGAGGAACGATGTGATGCTATAAAGACATCATCTTGTCCAAATGAAGTTGTTCCAACACGTGTTTAAAAAGATTTTAAAGGTTGTCGGTTCCGACATCTTAGCGATTTTTAACAGCAGTCTTAGTTCAGGTGTTGTACAGCCTGTTTTAAACATGCTGTTGTACAGCCTGTACTAAAAACCTGATCTGGATCCTCTGTCCGCTCAAACTTCAGGCCTATTTCAAAGCTTCCCTTCCTGTCGAAGATTTTGTAAAAGATTATATTTGTTCAGCTGCAATCTGTTGTAAAGGTTTCAGTCTGGTTTTAAAGCTCTTCACAGCACTGAAACTGCACTTTGAAAAGTTCTTAATGATCTTTTATCAGCCACTGATCAGGAGACTCCGCTGTGCTTTTGGATCTGACCGCTGCCTTGACCACAGCATCTTGACCTCACCATTGGAGCATGGCGGCATCAAGGGCGCTCTATTAGACTGGTTCAGCTCTTTTATTAAATCGCATTATTACATTTGGGGCTTATATTTGACGGCAATTTGAAAAACAGCTGAGCTCAGTTGTACAGCGGTCTTTCTTCAAACTGAGGCTTTTATCTAAGGTGAGATCATTTATATCTTTTAAAAACCTTGAACGGGCGATCCACGTTTTCATGACGTCCCAGCTGGATTATTGTAACTCCTTATATGTTGGAGTTAGTGGGACCTGCCTGGCAAGACTGCAGCTGGTCCAGAAAGCTGCAGCTCGTCTTCTGACACAAGCTCAAAGACATTTATCGTCCCAACAACCACATATACGCTGGTCCCTCGCTGTAACACAGTTCACCTTTGGCGGCCTCGCTGTTTCGCTGATCTTTTTTGTGCAATTTTGCATGTTTTTGTTTTTTACAGCGCATTGTGTTCTGCGTCCTGATTGGCTGTAGACCATTGTCAGCCAATCTCGTGCCGTGTCTCCTGTACAGTACAGAATGTGTTCAAATTTACAGCAGTGTGACTCTGCAGTGCTGCACTGTATGTTTGTACGTTTTGTCCCAACAAACAACAATGATGACGAGACGTTTTGCACCTGTGGTAGCAGCCAAAGGCAGAGGAAGATGCTGACCATCATAGTTTCAACAAGGAGGCAAAAAGGTTGTAACTGTCCACAACAAGAACATCGTAAGGATGGAGTCAGCTTTGGCTTTGTGGCTCAGTGACCGCAGGAAAAAGAACATCGTGCTGGACACCAACATTATCTGCAGAAAAACTCAAAAGCTTTATGAAACTTTACCTGACAGCGAGGAGCCCAGGCCATGGACGAGTGCTCCTCACACAGAAGCTCATTTAATGCCAGCAAAGGCTGATTTGACACATTTCAGAAACACTTTGCTTTCACTCTTTAATAATGAACTTATTTTTCTATGAAGGTTTGAACTTTGTTTAAACAAGAGAGAAAAGTGTGAAAATGTTCATGCCTGTCTGAGAAAAGTGTAGAAAGTGTGCAGTGAGGGTTTAACTGCCTTAAAACTTCTATAATACTTGTAAAACATAAAGCTGCTACTTCATTCTGAGACTTATTTTTAGAACGTAACTCGATAAACGAGCGACCGCAGTAATGTATTGTGTTTATTTTGAAAACTCTCAACAGGATCTTCAGATTTATTTTGAAAGCTTTATCTGGAAAACACAAACACATAAGCAGGAAACAAAGAGCGTGATATGAAACGATAGACGTTTTCATATGGTCATCATATATACATCGTTCTATCGAACAGCCCCAGCTCCTGCTGTCAGTCTCTGTAAATCTGCTCTGAAAACACATTTGTATTCACTGGCTTTTAATACAGCATGAGAGTTATTTGATATTTGATGTGTGATATTAATATTAGGAGTTATTTTAATAGTTATCTTGGATTCTTGTACAGCACTGTGGTCAACGCTGCTGCTGTAATTAATGTGCTAGAAACACATAAACAATCTGCAGTTAAACATCCAAAACTAAAGATGTGATCGCTGCCTTTAGAAAATGTGCTGATGCACAAGATATCAGCTCCATTAAGGTGGAATGTGGCCGTGTTAGAAACATGTTGGAAGAAGTTTGAAGCTGAAACTGTGAAGCTGAGAGTGAAAGAGCTCCAGCGTCTGTCACAGGAAACTTTCTTATTTCCACACTGATGAAAGCATCAAGCTTTGATTTCCTGCTGCTTTTATTGAGTCACACTGTGAAACTGAGCCACAGCTGAACCAGCATCCCTGTACAGCAGACACTTACAGCGCTTGGCTGCTTCCATTGGACCCTCTGCACAGAGCTTCAGTTTCCTCTTCTGGTCCCAAAGTGCAGAACAACAAGGTTTCAAACAGCTTCGTTCCAGCAGCATCAGCCACAGACATGCATAGAGAATCCTTTGGTTGTGTTGTGTGTTTGCATATCTGCTGTGTTGCTTTGTGAGGATGGATCATCTCCTGCAGCTCCAGATAAACAAGCTGCACCTGAACCTGGTAGCTTCACTTAGAAGACACTTGTGACGGGAACGTGTGAGAAGTTTTGTGCAGACAAGTTTGGATTTAGAGTGTGGGACGAGCTCTCCACAGTCTTTGTGGAGATCCACATTCTGCATACTGCCTGTGAGAAGCTGCAGACATTTGTCCTCCAAATCCACTGAGCAGCTGCTCGTGGTGGTATTAGCTTCATGTGTGCGTGTTAGCATGAAGCCTCGGTCACACTCTGCTGTGGACACGGTCACGGACAGCTGGACGCCTGATGGACGAGTCGTCCTTCCTGTTAAACTTCTTTGAGCATGAGAAGAGCATGAGAAGCTCAGTGGACACTGTTCAGTGTTTTAACTCTCGCTTTCACTTCAGCTTCACCAACAACAGCACAAGCAGAGCAGCCCACTGCCTGCATGGCTGGGACAGCGCCCCCTGGTGACTGTAAACCACTACAACATGTAGACGGCCGTCTGCAGGCTGGATGTAGCACCACCGCAGAGACGTGCTGCAGCTCTGTTTAGTTACCCAGCTGACAGCAGAGGCTGTAGTTTACTGTTACCAACATGGAAAACTGAAGCTTCACCAGCTGGAGCTACAGAGCTGGAGAACAAAGGAGTCTGAGAGGCCAGAATGATGTGGGAGGAAACATCAAGAGCCTGTTTGAAAGGAGACACATGTGGATGCTGTGCCAGTCTGTGGTCTGTCAGAAGTCAGCTGAGTCACACTGCAAGAAGCTGCAGAATCTCAGAGGAGGAGATTTGGAAGTGTTTGTGGGACAAACTGGACTCAAAGAAAGAAGATGTTTGTGAAGTCTTTGGTGGAGGTGAGCAGTGTGAAGCAGAACACATGGAGATGAATCAGGAGGTCAGCATCAGTGTCTCCTTGTGGTGGACGGTAAAAGAATCAGAGCCAACGCTCCCGTCCACCCTCGGCATGAAGCAGTGCTGTTTCTGAAACAGGAGGACAAGTCCAGAGAAGACAGAGGAAGCAAAGATGAGGGTGGGACAGGACAGCAGGACTTCCTTCAGACCTGCAGCTCCATCACACTGCTGTAGCTCCTCTTCATCACACATGTACCTGCAGCCTGTCTTCAAGTCCAGGAGTCACCTCCACACAGTGTAGAAGCCTCCTGTGCAGACCATGGAGTCCAGCCTCTGTCAGGGAAGTCGGCACTAAAGCCTGAAAGACTTCAATCTGTCTCTGCTCCACCCGAGAAAGACCAGCACCGTACTTGTTGTGCATTCAAGGAGGGAACATCAGCGCTGCATCGTGGGAACAACACCGCAGGAACAAAGACACAGCACGGCCGATGAAGGACGAGGACAAAGGAAAGGTGAGTGAGAAGACCCTGGTGGTGTGGACGGACCTGCAGGGGCTCCAAGACTGAGGAGCAGAGACGTCCATGTACCAGCTGAGGATGCTGCAGTGATCCAGGGAGCTCGGTCCAATCTGAGGCCGTGTGAACTACGTGGACCACAGTTTCTTCACAGACTTCAGCCACGTGAACATCTGGAGATCCAACAGTGCACGAGCTGTGAGCCATCAGCTGTTTCTCTCATCAGCTGCTGTAATGAGAGCTGCTGGAATCATCTCGAGCAGCAGGAAATCACTGATGTTGTTTCTAACCAAAGATATGGGACTGAGCTCCGCTGAGCTCCTTCTACTTTCATCCAGATAGAAACTGCTACAGTCTGCTGATTATTGCTTTGCCTCCATCACACGAGCTCTTTATCCTGTTCTTCACTCTCATTGGTTCTTTGTCTGCTTGTTTTTACAACAGTAGTCTTCTGATTGGTCAAAGAAGACAATCAGCTGTGACTAAATGTAGCTCCTACAGCAGTGATGGGAATAACTACTGAAGCTAATCCAGTATCAAAGCTCAGGAATCAGCAGCTCCCACCTCGTTTTCTTTCAACAACTATTTTTAGCTGCTGTGTTTTTGTGTTTCTGCAGACCTCAGACATCCTGCTGCTCTGGACAACTTTTTCATTCTTTTGTATCATTATTTTGCTTTTCTTTTATTATTATGTTATATGTATTAATATGTGAAACACTTATTCTTTGTGTTTTTGCTTTGCTCCTGTCAAACTGCTTTAATAAAATCTGCTGCAGTCTAAACTGTGGACGTTCCCTTTTTAACCCTTTGTGAAACAATAAAGGTTTAAATCTGAGTATTCATCTATGTTAGTGTTTAATGGGTCTAATAGGACGCTTTTAGGGGGTGGGTTTTTATAATCGATTTATCGATTAAAATCGATTCTGGCTTGGATAACGTAAAATCGATTAATTAAAATCCTGAATCTATTTTTTAATATAAATTTATTTTGCTTGAAACTCCAGAATTTCTGGTGAAATCTCACAAAATCTCAACAACAGCTAAGACAGTAAATGAGAGCAGGAACACGGATTCTGCACAAAGACTTAAACACACAGCGCGACCCGCGAATCAGAATCAGTGAGATGTCACTTTTCTCACCCGATGGCACGGACACGGTCGGGGTTGAAAGCCGACAGCTCGCTGATTCTGATGTTTCGGCGGCTCCGCGCTTTGTGTTTAACCTGTTTGAACCTGCTTAGCTATACCATACCGTCACTGCCCTTATATTATGCTGCTATTCATACTGTCATTATAGTAATGCTGCTATCCTGCATATATCTTACTTACTATTGTTTGAATACTTGCGATTGTTTTATTGTACTTTTTATATTTTACATTTATATTTATTTTTGAATCTTGCACCAAGGGAGTGGCACTCCAATTTCGTTGTACTCTGTACAATGACAATAAAGGCTATTCTATTCTATTACGTCCTTTTTATGCTGATTCTAAAGCTGTTAGTTTTATCTCTCTCCAAACAATATTGACTGAACCAGCAGCAAAAGAAGATCCAAACTACGCTTTAGGGCTGCTCGATTATGGCAAAAATGATAATCACGATTATTTTCACTGAAATTGAGATCACGATTATTTGACGATATTTATTTAACCCTTTAAGACCTACTATAGAACCAAGTCCACCAGAGCTTATATTTTTTTTTTTTACATGCTGTAGTGCCATTTGTGGGAGCATTTCAAGTTGCTATACATCAATACAACTGTTATAGCCCATATTTTAATAATATGTATGCATTAAGTGCATAGTAATTACATAAATTGCAAAAAAGTGCAATAAACTACAAAAAAAAATTGAAAATCGCTTTTGTTTTGTTTACATATATTTCTACTTGGAGAAATTTAAGAGGCTTATCCCTCAAAACTTTAAATACCACAAAGTTGCAAAAAATAGTTTCCCACCACAGGAAATTTATTTTGAGTGTCTTCATAGTTTTATTTTGGAGATACAGCAATTTTTATATACTGCAGGAAAAACAAAAAACAATCCTATGATGCAAATTTGCAAAGAAAACAGCATGTGCATCATTTCACTGTGGGAAGTGTTACGAACAGCTGATAGGAACGGCAAAACGTGTTTCTGGAATATTATGTTTTTGTTCCTGCAAGCGCTTTTTATGCAATTTTTGCAAAGCTATATGTGGAAGGAAACCGTGACCGAGGACAAGCTGATGGCATCAGATGTAAGTACAACTCCTCCGGTTTCATATGCAAAACAAATTATTGCGCTAGCTTACACGGTTCAGGTTCTACAGGGATTTAAAAATAGTTACGCAAAACGGAGCGTGCTGCTCTGACCGGCTTTAAAGGGTTAACAATGACTTTAAAAAAATAATATAAAATAGTGTGCAACACCACTGAAGTTTGTTTTTTTTAAACTCTCTTTTCAACCAACGGCAGTCACTCTCCAAATAACTTCTGCTTAGCTTTCCGAGCTTCCCTCGGGTCCTCTTAATCAGCGGTCTCCAACCTTTTTTGCGCCATGGACCGGTTTATGCCCGACAATATTTTCACGGACCGGCCTTTAAGGTGTCGCGGATAAATTAGGGAGGGGCTAATAATCGGCTCAGTCATTTTTAATGATCGTTGAAAGCCCAGATCGTAATCGTGATTAAAATTCGATTAATTGAGCAGCCCTACTACGCTTCACATAAACATCGTCATGAACTCACTCTGACTTTTGCTGTTTGTTTCCACCAGGATAAAAATCACACTTCATGCACAGCTCTCTCTCTCTCTCTCTCTGTACTTCAAGAACAGTTTCCCATCTAAAAATCTGTTTTCTGCATTATTCGCTTGCTTGTTACGCACAAGTCTACCGTTGTTTACAGGCTGTCGGCCGCTGTTTTTTTTCCTTTTACTTACTTTCGAAAAGAAAGCCTCATTTCTGCCGTTCAATACTGAACAAATTTAAACTTTTTAAAATTATGCAAAACTGCAAAACGCTGTGTTTGTAATAAAAACGGTGTAACTTTGCTCTGCTTCACTTCAGCAGCATCAGGTAATGTTTATGTGTTTTTGATCTACTGCAGAATATTTTTATAAAATCCCAGGAAAATCAGCTTCATGTTTTTCTGTGTTTTATCTTCAGCTACTTTGACACAAAGGCCTCTGCTGTGATGCTCACACCTTTGATAAAGTCGCGAAAGTGCCAGCTTCCCTTTTATAGATACAAAATTATAATTATATTTCTGACTGTCTGAGGCAACATTTCCCAGATTCCAATCGAATTGAATCGAATCGATTCTAGAAATCAGTGACGATACCCAGCCCTACTTTGAATTGTGTTACACAAAAATAAGCAAAGTTTCTCGTTGTTCAGGCAGAATCGAGCGTTGAAGAATGAATTCACACGTCAATAAACATTTTCATCAGCACAAGCAGGACAATGAAAGCAGGAAATACCCCAAACTGCTATTTCTCATTCTACAACTTCAACAACTGCACATGAATTATACTTCATACACAGACCCACAGTCTCTGATTGCTCTGAAATCTCACTGACAGCCAATAGAAATAAAGAAAAGTCCAGACTGACAGTCTCTGTGGGGTTAGGCAGTGAACTGCTCACGCTGCGTTAAAGTGCATCACAAACTATTGGAATTGGATGAAACTTTGTGAAGCAGATTTCTTCTCAGCTGCTGTTTTGAACATTTCCTCATGAACTGTATTAAACTCTGTAAATGAACTGAGAACTATTTCTACATTTGAAACTATGGATTCATTTTCCCGTTCACTTCTGTACGTTAGTGTATAAATGAATGTTAGACTGGGCTCCATGGAAACACTTGGACTGGTCTCAGCTGCCTTCTTTCTGTAGTCCTTTCTCTTCTCCAGCTTCTGTTTGAAATCCTCTCACAGAGCCTGAAACCTGCTTTGCTGTCATGTTTGGGCCTGTGTTCCTCTGCTTTAACACAAACCTCACCACAGCAGCTGTGTGGGTCGTCTCTGTAGCAGCCAGATCAGCTTCTGATACATGAACATCATCACAGCTCCTAACTTCACCTTTATTAGCTTTGACATTCATGTCTTTCTTTTCTCTGTCTGTTTCCACACAAGCTCAAAGTCTCTGCAGCCTGTTTTTATCTGCTATCATCAGATCTCCAACAGCCTCATTCACATCCCTCACACACTCTACAGCCTCACCAGTACTGACTTCATCTTCACTGACTGATGGAGCACAACATGAACCTGTGGAGGCTGAAAAGCTGTCCTGACAAACATCTCCCCGTCACCACTGCACTTCTGTCAGCCTTTAAATGAACGCTGCTCAAGTCTGTCACTTCTATTTGGAGCCAAGAGGAAAACTGTTGTTCAGTCATTTGGAAAGACACAACATTTCTGAAAGCACTCAAACTTCTTCACATTTGTCTTCAGACACATCCTGAACATTTAGGAACTAAAGAAAGTTTCAAACATCAATCAAAGATCTGAAATATAGAAAAACAACAACAGCTGCAGTCAGTGAACTCACCTCAGAGTCTCCAGTCGACAGTTTGGACTCTCCAGTCCAGCACACAGAAGCTTCACTGCTGAATCCTGCAGCTTGTTGTTACTAATGTCCAGCTCTGTCAGATGGGAGGGGATGGACTTCAGAGCCGAGGCCACAACTTCACAATGAGTCCCTGAGAGTCCACAGTCAGCCAGTCTGTGATCATAGAAAATACAAAATGTGTTATTATAAAAGCAGAAAGTCTGCATTATAAACACAGACTGAATGTATATGAAGACAAAACAGAGTGAGGTCATAATCTGATGAACATCTGCTCTTCACATCTGTGCTTCAGCTCCTCTTACTGTGTTTGACATGACACAACGATTGAGTCTCTCTCAGACCTGCAGACTTTTAATGAGAATCTTAGTTTGGCTTTAATCTGCAGATGAAGGAGGAAGATGGCGTCACATTTAGGCTTCCATAATGTCCACAGTCTGTCAGTGAGATCTGATCCAGAGTCAGAGTGAAGACACACATGTGGACTGTTTCCTGTCTTGAATCTAGAACATTTTGAATGAGTTCAGCTCAGTGAAGAGTTCCAGCTGGAAGGATGATCTCTGTTTGCTACCTGCTGCTGTCAGGTACGACTGTTCACGTCCACACTCAGGAAAAATCTGCTGACTGCCACCAAACGGAGCAGAAATGTCATCACTGGACAATAATGATGAATGAACTCAGAGCTGCTGATATCACATCTGATTTCAGGGGAACTAAACTAAAAAGGAACAAATAGAAACAACCATCATGACTCTGTTTGACCTTCAGATCAGAAACTATGGTTCAGAACAGCAGCAGGATTTCAGGCACTGTCACATCCTCAACATCCATATTCCAAATGCTCTTCCTGACAGGACACTCTTTGTTCCCACTCAGGGAGTTTCCATGTGTACAAATCATTTCTGAATCTCAGTAGACTGGGAGGTTTTTCCATCTCATGAATCTCTTTCCTAACATCAAACTAGATAAATCAAACAAAGGAACTGGAGTCTGTCTAATTTCTGACCCCAGTAAAGTTTGTACTGGGATACCCCGACATACTCTCTCTCCATCTGCTCCCACAGCCTCATATTCACAGCTGGCCCTTCTCTCAGCATCCACACTCAGGGTGGGGGCGGGGTCAACACCAGTCAAAACCATTGCTTTGGCCTTATGGCCATTTTATTAGTGTGCGTTTCTGAGTAACAAGCAGGACTACGCACAGGTGTTTGGACATGTGTGGACCCGACCTACACTTAAACTTCTTAAATCCTCTGTTTCTGTGTCACCAGCTACACTTTTAATATTCATATATTCACTCCGACATTTTTGTGGAGCGGTCAGAGCTCGTACACTGCAGACAAACATGTCTCCCAGCACACAGCTGACTGTCAACTCTCTGAGATTGGATATGATTCATTTAGATTATATCTGTAAGGTGAAGTTTATCTCGGTGTTTATTTGTTCCTGAGGAAGTCAGCTCGGCTCAGATTAAACTTTAATAACTGAACAATTTTAATGAACCTTAACGCCTCCCTGGAGCATATATGGAACTGAATCAGTCACTTTTCTTTATTTCCTGATGTTCATATGTGACATACATGTTTTAACCATTAATCTGGAATTAAACTGACATTTAATATATTTTAAGGAGGAAAGAGAAATTTCACCAGAGGATGTTGATGCTGTTCATGGAGACTGAAGACAGAATGATTTATCTGTCTTAATATTTCTGCTGCTCTTTCCTCAGGTGTAAAAATATATTAACTGTTGGTTTTAATTCAAAATCAATGGTTAAAATGTTAAAATACCAACAAACTTGTGGCGTTAGTGTTGATATTCTGTGAGTTACTTAAAGAGATCACACAGGTACAGGACATATTTTATGTTTAAGTTTATGCATGTTTGCGGTGAGATGTGCATGTAGTGGGCTGTTATGTTGCAAACTGTGTGGATGTGTTTGGGAACAGAAAGATTATTTTACTGCATAAAACGGCGCTGATCAGCTGTTTCTGCCGCTGATACACTCGGCCGGTGAACCACCTGACTCACACAGGCTCTCCTCCTCCACAGTCCTCGTTTATGAAGAGCTTTACAAACACAACATCACGGCTAACAGCTGGATTCTCCCGTTTCAGTGCCAAACAGCCACTTCCTGCTACAGACAGTAAAGTGGACAGTTTGGCGCTAAACACGTTTTTAAAACTTTAAGCTCTTATTTGTTAAAGCCAGCTTCACAGACAGATCTGTGTCAGTGTTTTAGAGCAGGGCTCAGTGGTGTAAACGAGCCTTTATATGTGTTTCATCTCCATTTTTACATTAAACTGAACCAAAACACTGAAAACTTCACCTGATATGTCTGTGTAGGTTCTCATCATACAGTCATGGTAATCTAAGGAGCCTGGAAAGAAAAGTGACTTCTTTAAGTTTCTTGAAGACGTTTCATCTCTCGAAACCTCTGCTGATAATCACCCACACCCTTTTTCACAGCTTGGCTCATGTGATGAGCCACATGATCAATAGTTGGTCAGCGACCCTCTTAAGGGACACTCCCACTAGGATTAAAATCTGGGACTCTCCACTTTTTGGTTTTAGAAGTGAAGAAGCTGAATGTTCAGATTAAACATCTTCAAGAAACTTAAAGCAGTGCACTCGCTTTTCTTTCTAAGCGGCCTTTCTTAGATCACCTGATATAACCTGAGTAAATTATGTCGAGTGTCAGCGGGGTTTGAAAACTCTGCAGCATGACCCGGGTGTTGCTGGTGGCATCATGAGCTTAGACCCCTCAGTCAGCTCGGTCTGAAGTCATCGCAGCACTAACAGGCACAAATAGGCTCTAACGTGACAAACTGACCCGACATTTAAAGAGTGCCCACTACAGTCTCAGCTAAAACATATGTGCAACGCCAAGGACTGTACACTGGACTCCATTTCAGTGCAAAAGAATAAAACGAAGTAAATCCATCCAATCTCCTCTGCCTGTCCTTATCATCAATAAAAACAAGAAAACAGAAAATCATAGAAACAGTCATCTTTGTTATTGCATCATCACACATCAGTTCCCAGTAACTAGTCAGAATGAGACGTTGTTTTCATCTTTCTCACACTCATCTCACTCCCCGGTCACAACAGGTGGTGACTTTAACAGGTGTTACAACCTGGCTCAAAGCTGCAAAAGAGGGCGGAGACTGAAAACAGAGACTGGTTTCATTTTGAAGTTCTTAATAACCTCGGCTAAAGATGACACCAGACAGCGTGACAGGGTCTGACAACGAGTGGTGGCGTCGTCCTAGCCGACCTCGGCAGTTATTCACACGCCATGACCAAAAACTCCTGCAGTGTGACAGCAGATAGAGGAGGAGTCACAGAGGAGCGTAACAGCTGTGACAGATGCAACAGGAGGACGAGCTCCAACAGTAAACACACTGAAGACAGGAAAGCAGTCACGAGTGATGTTGGTCCTGTTTTTATCTCCACTAAAACCTCTCTAACGTCACATGTAACAGAACACAGACACATCTGATTATCAGGGACCACGACCCACATCTTTGCCTCACTATGTTTATAAGAAGAGACTGAAAATAATGATTCTCCCAACACATCACCAACACTTTTATGGCAAACAGATAATAGTGAGTGAAAAGAGGTGAACTGTTTCATATGCAGTTATCAGGGTAAATACATTTAAACCAAAGACACTGGAAGAGTAAAGGAAAGGAACTGAAGGTGACAATTCAAGAAGCTCAACAGAAGTCAAATGTAACAGGATCAAGATTCCCTGTTAAAATATACTATGTTAATAATAGTGTATAGTACAATAGTATACTATACACTGTTATTAGTATAGTAGTATACTTGTCACACAGTGGAAATTTGTGTTTTTATGTTTTATCAATCTGTGTATTGGTACATAGTGTTGATTTTATTTGCATGATTTTATTGTGATATTTATATTGCATGGTTTTATCCTCATACTTATATTATGTGTGTTAATGTTGTTGTACCATATTCCTTTAATCCACTGAGGACTAAACAGATGGGGGCGTTCCCCAAGGTGGCCTATCAGCTGCCAGATTGACCTGTTAAAGGGGATGGTGAGCGCAGAGACAAGAGGAGCGACGCACGAAAGGTGAGCAGGAGAAAAAGGAACGCGTGTAAGCCCGCACGTGTGTTGAAGGAACTGCTGCCTGACTGTGGGGCGCCGCGAGTCGTTCGGCGATCCAGTCCCAACTGCAGGAACAGCAACAGTGGGTGGCGATGGCCCTCAATTCACAACAGGGCAGGGATGCCCCTCTGCCTGCATCTGACGGTGCTACGAGGGAGGCCGTGTGCAGGTGTGGAGTGGGGCGAGACTGTGCGGCGACGCGCTGTCAGGAGACAGGTCTGCGACAGGAGCCCCCTCCTTGTTCTTCTGGCCGGCGTGGTTTCCATCCCGGAAGAGAAATTCCTCTCCTGTTTCAGATAAGGCACATTCGCCCGCGTGTGGCTGTACTGTGGGATTATGGGACTGTGGGAGGGTAATTTTAGCATATGGAAAACATTTTTTTAGCTTTGTTTTAATAGTGTATAGTTATTTCTGCCGGCAGGGTTTTTAGCGCATTGAGAACACTCTTTTTATTGTATACGGGGGATTTTAACTTGTATTTGTGATTCTGGCTGTGTTTTTTATGGAAATAAATGGTGTGTGTTCAAAGCCAGCTTAGTTTCTGTGCCCTGAGCGCTGACCCGCTTGCTCCCCTTCCTCTTGTATGTGAACGGACTTGGAGGTGAAGATTTAGGTCCACCAGTCTTAGCGGCTACATAATTTTGGCGTTTGTCGACAGGATACAAGTTTGGGAGCAGTGTTCAGTACCTGGGGTACAGATATAGATGATAGAATGCTAAGTGTTTAAATCAGCTACCCTTGTTGAGGGTTGTGAGCAAGGGGTGTACAGAAAAGACGTTTTATTGCCACGTGAGTATTCATGAGTAGTGTTCATCCACAAGGGATATCAGAGGAGCTGAGCTGAGAGGAGTCAGTGTTCTGATAATCCCATACATTAGCTATGCTATGTGGTCACGAAATGGAAGAACAGCAGGTTACCTGGATGTGGCAATTGGACTGTATAACTCACCTATGCTGTAACTTTTCTAGGATGCATTCAAAGGAACTCGTTGGTAGCAGATTATTGCTGATGTTTCATGTGTTATGTGTAAAGAAGGGACTACCAGAGACACAGTAGCCAGCAAGGCCAAGTGTTGTTCAGCCACCCTCCTGGACAGAACACCTCAATGTTGTGACAGGGACTGTCACAGTTAAAATATGGGGGGATGTCACACAGTGGAAATTTGTATTTATCTTGTATATTGTTTTTATTCTGATTTTTAGTGTTTATTTATGAGTGACGTTTTATTTGCATTGTTTTATTCTGTTTCTATTGCATGGGCTTTAGTGTTTTATGTGACATAGTTTTTAATCCACTGTGGACTGGCTACACATGGGACAAATTAGCTGATAGGGACCACCTGCTGAGGCATGGGTGTGTCAGCTGTGTAAAGACCTTTTAAAAGCAGGCTAGCTGAGCACTGAAGGAGAGAAGCCCAAGACTGGAAGGCTAATGCTAGATGGCCAGCGTGACACGGCGACCCAGTCCTGACCTCATGGAACGGCAACAGTAGGAGACAACGCGTGTGATTGGCAGCAGGTTTACTATCTGTTATTTTACAGGACACTGATGCAAGGGGAGCTGTGGCGGTGGTCGCATGATGGATTCGGGTGCAGAACGCAAGCTGGGCTGGGATATGATGGGCCAGTGGAAGGACAAGATGGGAGGCTCTTGCTTGTCTGCCGAAGACGGGGCTGGCGTGGACTCTGCTCTAAAGCCGGAATTCCTGGCCTGCTGATGGACCCATAATGAACATGTGGCATAATTATAGCAGGGGTTTGTTAGTGAATATAGAAAATGGTAGTTTTACGGGTTCTAGGATTGTTTTATTTAGTTTTACTAAATTGACAACCTTGTATCACGTACATTTTAAGGGTGTTTTTATTTGTGCTCCCTGGCCCAGTAATAAACTGTTCCTGATCAGACCTGCTTCATCTCTGTGCCCTCGGTGTCTGACTCGCTTGTATTTTAAAGAAGCTTTCTTTTTAGAGGACATTCTGGCGCGACTGCTTTAGTGTCCCCATGTGTTACATACTATGCTAATAATAGTGTACAGTATAATCCTAAATCTGCAAATGTTGAAAACTTCTATACAATCTCAATATTATGGAGGATCAGAAGAGTCAAAACACATCAAAATACATTTCATGCTTCATTAATAAATTGTGCAATAAAACATGAGTAAATTTATTTCATTTTAAAAAACATTTTTGAATTCCAATTTTTAAAATGATTTTAAAATCTTTTAAAAAATAAAATCAAAGATTTACTTTGTACATTTAAAATGGTGATTCCACTCCTCATTTGAAAATCCATTTCTTCACTGCATTTCCCTTTCCTGTTAGCTCAGGATTACCATATTAGGTATTAGCTGACCTCTGACCTTATATTCCACTTGTGTGGTGTCACAGTCTCGTCTCTGTTTTCACAGAGGATGTGGTTCTGTTGGCTTCATCAGGTGATGGCCTCCAGCTCACAGTGGAGCTGTTCTCAGCAGAGTGTGAAGCCGTGTGAATGAGGATCAGTATCATGGTCCTCAGCTGGGAAAGGGTGGAGTGCCCACTCTGGGTCAGAGACAAGTTCCTGCCCCAGGTGGAGGAGTCTGAGTATCTCAGGGTTGAGTAAAGAAGGGGGAGGGGAGCAGGAATCAACAGACAGACTGTTGCTGCGGTAACAGTGAGGTGGACGCTGTACTGGTCTGTCGTGGTGAAGAGAGAGAGAGCTGAGCGTGACAGCGAAGCTCTAAATTTACCGGTCGATCTACGTCCCTGCCCTCACCTACGGTCACGAGCTGTGGGCAGTGACGGGAAGAACCAGATCGTGGTTACAAGTGGGGCAAATAAATTTTCTCTGAAGGGTAGCTGGTGTCTCCCTTGGAGACGGGGTGAGGAGAATCCCCTTCACAAAAACTAATCAAGTGAACAAGACTCTCCAGGAGGTAAACATTTAAATATCCAAGTCTACCATGAAGAGAAAACTGCATGAAGGGAAACACAGATGGTGCATTACAATTCATTGCATGTGTTTTACATGAAGAATGGAGGATATACCGTCCACTTTCACTCTGTCTTTAGCAGCAAGTGGCTCTTTGTTGTTTGGCTAGCTGCACTGAAACAGGAGAATCCAGCTGTTAGCCGTAATGTTGGTGTTTGTAAAGCACTTTATAACCAAGGACTGTGTTTTTAATTTAAACATTAAACTATTAACTGACACTGATCAATGATGTAATGATCACATCTGGACTCACCGAGCCTTTCTGCAGTTCCTCACAGCTGGAATCAGTCTCAGTCGTCCCTCCTTTGAAGCTTTGTACTTCTGCAGGTCAAACTCATCCAGAACCTCCTCTGACATCTGCAGCATGAAGGCCAGAGCTGAGCAGTGGATCATAGAGAGGTCCTTTGACCTTTTCTTTGACTTCAGGAACTCTTGGATCTCCTGATGTACTGAGAGGTCGTTCATCTCCATCAGACAGTGGAAGATGTTGATGCTTCTGTCAGGACAGGAATTAAACTTCTTGTTATTCTTCAGGTTCTTGATGACTCTCTGGATGGTTTCTGGACTGTTCTCTGTCTGACCCAGCAGACCTAAGAGTCTCTGGTTGGACTCCAGACAGAGGCCATGAAGGAAGCGGACAAACAGGTCCAGGTGGCCATTTTTACTCTGGAGGGATTTCTCCATGGCTCGTTTAAGGAAATCATCCAGAGATGACTCGTTGTATTTTTTTCCCAGGAAGTCCTTCAGCACCTCTGACTTCCTGTTGGTGAAACAGTGGAACATGTAGACTGCAGCCAGAAACTCCTGGATGCTCAGATGAACAAAGCAGTAGACTGGTTTCTGGAAGATCACACACTCTCTTTTGAAGATCTCTGTACAAACTCCTGAGTACACCGAGGCCTCTGTCACATCCAGACCACACTGCTCCAGGTCTTCTTGGTAGAACATGATGTTTCCTTTCTCCAGATGTTCAAACGCCAGCCTCCCCAGCTTCAGAAGAACTTCCCTGTCAGCCTCCGTCAGCTCCTGTGGACTCGTCTCATGTCCCTCGTGGTACTTGTTCTTCTTCCTCTTTGTCTGAACCAGCAGGAAGTGTGAGTACATGTCAGTCAGGGTCTTGGGCAGCTCTCCTCTCTGCTCTGTAGTCAACATGTGCTCCAGAACTGTAGCAGTGATCCAGCAGAAGACTGGGATTCTACACATGATGTGGAGGCTCCTGGATGTCTTCATGTGGGAGATGATTCTGCTGGACAGCTCTTCATCACTGAATCTCCTCCTGAAGTACTCCTCCTTCTGGGCGTCAGTGAATCCTCGTACTTCTGTTAGCCTGTCAACACATGTAGGAGGGATCTGATTGGCCGCTGCAGGTCGGGAAGTTATCCAGACGAGAGCCGAGGGAAGCAGATTCCCCTGGATGAGGTTTGTCAGCAGCTGGCTGACTGATGACTTCTGTGTGACATCAGACAGCAGCTTCCTGTTGGTGAAATCCAATGAAAGTCTGCTTTCATCCAGGCCGTCAAAGATGAACAAAAGCTGAGAGACAGCCAGCTTCTCTGCTGTGACCTTCTCTAATGTTGGATGGAAAACATGGAGCAGCTCCAGAAGACTGTACTGCTCATCTCTGATCAGGTTCAGCTCCCTGAATGAAAGCAGAACCACCACACTGACATGTTGGTTCTCCAAGCCCTCTGCCCAGTCCAGAGTGAACTTCTGCACTGAGAAGGTTTTTCCAACACCAGCCACGCCGTTGGTCAGAACCACTCTGATGGGTCTCTGTTGGTCAGGTAAGGCTTTAAAGATGTCCTGGCACCTGATTGGAGTGTCATGGAGGGCGTCCATCTTGGAAGCTGTCTCCAGCTGCCTCACCTCATGTTGGCTATGAACCTCTTCACTCTGTCCCTCTGTGATGTAGAGCTCAGTGTAGATCCTGTTGAGGAGAGTTCTACTTCCTGTTTCATCACTTCCTTCAGTCACACGTTCACATCTCCTCCTCAGACTGATCTTATGTTCATCTAAAACCTCCTGCAGACCAACATCTGCTGAAAGAAAGAAAAACAGAAAGAAAACTCTTCAATGTCTGAACAACAACAAGAAGTCCAGTTTTCAGAAATGAGTCCATCAGCAGACAGATGTTCAGTCTTACTTTGTACACAGCTGCTCTGACTGGCTGTCTGCAGTCCAGCTCTGCTTCTGGATCTTTCTCCACACTGGGGACAGGACCAGTCTCCTGATGAAGCAGACTGGTCCCAGTATGAGGAGATGCACTGTCTGCAGAACCAGTGTCCACAGCTGGTAGAGACTGGATCCTTCAGGACGTCCTGACACAAAGCACAGCAGGACAGCTGCTCCTCCTCACAGACACCACTCCTCTTCCTCTTCCTCTCTCTGTGAACACATTTCTTTATCACTAAAATCATTGACTGTCAGTGACAAACATCCAGATTTGATGACACTGTGCAGAAGCTCTGATGGTCACAGAGAAAAGTCAAAGTGGAGAAACTTGTGTTTGAGTTCAGATTCCAAGTTTCCTTTGCTGTTCCTGCCTGTCTTATTAAACACAGAGTGATCAGCCTACAAACTCCACAGTAAAAGCCTTCATCACAGAGCTGATTATGTCCTTCACTGGATGTACTGGAAGTTTGGGATCCATCACTTTCAACTGACCTTTGACCTCCTCTAAAAACTGTGGTGGAGCAGCGGTGTCACATTCAGAGCTTTCAGCTTTATTTTGAAAGAGTTCAGTCATCAGGAAGTGAACTTCTGGGTTCTGATTTTCTTTCTATTATTTTACAGAAGTGAAGAAGAAGAACTAAAAGCTTTGAAATGATCTGAGTGATATTTTTGAACATTGCCACCAAATTGAGTTCAGCCTCCAGCAGTAACTTTGTTTCATGATGCCTCCCTGATGATGTGATGTTTGATTACAAACCTGTTTATGTGTTAGACATTAATCACATGAACACAGGCAGAAAAAAGAAGCCAATGAAACAAATGACAGAAACGTGTTCATTCACTGCCATAATCCATATTTTATATGTACAGATGTTTGTAAAGAACACGTGTGCAGCGCTTTGTTCTGAGTATCTGCTGTCAGCACACAGTGCAGCAATAACTACAACCACACGTTTCTGTAGATCCTGAACATCAGCCTGGAGGAATCTGACCTCAGGTCTGCACACAGAGGCGCTTCACCTCTGGGATGATGCTGGCGTCAGCTCCTTCTACAATCAGGCAGAAGCTTCTGCACCATCAGGACACAAACAGAGAGGAGCTTCTATCCTCAGACCATCCAAGTCCTAAATCAGAACATGCTCCCCTCATAGCATCACCATCAGGGTTTAAACAGGACCTTACATCATGTTCTTGTCTCACTGTCATATTTCAGATCATACCTGATTCATTATGACGTCACACGCTGCTACACTGATCCTGCTGCTTCATTACTGCTGATATTACTCTGCTCACTCTGTTCAGTTACTCTGTTTACATCACTTTGCTCATTTGCTTTGTTCTGCTTGCACTGCTCTGTCAGTACATGCTGTGCTAATGTGGCACAAAGCACTTTAACATTACATCTGCACAATGTTTCATTATTTCATTTAATGATTGTTTCTAATCTTTTGTCCAGTCACAGGAGCAGCTCAGCACATTTCACTGTGTTGTACGTGTATGACGATGCCTGTGACAAATAAACAGCCTCGGACTCTTCAATCTTCTGCATTTCTTTGGAGATCAGCTCAGTGGCCTGTTGAGACCATCTTTCTATTTCTGATGACTCAGTTCAGATTATTATCCTGATACTTTCTTTTAAAATGTGATGAAATCATTTATCTGATGTTCTGACACAAATACACCAAAACAATCCCAAACAGCACAAACCACCACGTTACACACAGTGTAATAAAAATACAGGCAACTACAAATAAAAACACTTTAAAATATAAACTAAAATTACAAAGTGGTCACAGAATTTCAAACACCCGTAAATGAGTCAGCAGCTCTCTTACATGGTCAGCTGAGCTCCATGATTGAAGAACATTGTTGCTGCAGGTTCATCACTGAAGTCTGGAGGTGTGTTTCTGGACCAGTCACTCCTCACAGACACACAGCTGGATACTGGAGACTGTGACCTCTGACCTCTGCAAACACAACCACATTGCATTCATTTCACATCAATTAGTACACCACAAAAGGCATGCAAGAAACACAGTATGAAGGCAAACTTCTGGCTTCAATAACATTCAACAGGTCAGGTGGAAACTTTTCTCAGATTTGATTCATGTTTTTATAGAACGATCCAGCTAAAAAAAATATACCATTAGGTCAGGGGTCAGCAACCTTCAGGACCCAAAGAGCCATTTGGAGCCAGTTTCCACGCAAAAGAAAACACTGGGAGCCACAAATACTTTTTGACATCTAGAATGAAGATAACACTGTATATACTGTTTTTTACCTTTATGCTTTGTGTGAACAACTAAGGTGTGTTGCTTATGAAATCCATGAAGTGCTACAGAGAAAATTACATGTTATTTATGTAATGAACACATTTGAACTCTTAAAGAAATATAACCAAAGGAAAGACACCCAGCTGAACTAAAATGATGTAGCAAACAAAAGCTGTTGTGAGCCGCCACCCTTATATCTCCTTTGGGCTTTTGGAGCCTTGAGCTGACTTTTAAAAAATAATTGGAAAAAAAGCTCTATGCTGCTGAAAGATGAAAAATAGATATTTGCAAAATTCTGCCTGAATATGTATTTTACCTGGTTAATGTGTGTGGCGGGGCGTGGTCTGCAGCGCCGCTGCAGGGGAGCCGGACACACCTGAGCGGCACCCGCAATCACGCCTCGCCGCCTTAACGTCTGTGCTGTTGTGTTGGTGTGTGTCGGGCTGTGAGCTGCAAAGCTACAGCCGGCTGTGTGCGTACAGCAACCGTGTGTGAAAAGTGGTCAATAAAGAGAAGCTGAAAAGCGTGTTCATGCAAACATCGTCGGGTCTGCCGTGATATGTTTACAACGGGACTTCTGCTCCTGAACCTCTGCGCACAGCGTCTGCAGGTCGGGGCTGTACGAAGTCACTTTCATCTTTACAGGACTGTAAGCTGTCGTCTGTGAGGCGTGAGCGGTAGGGATGGGTATTGATAAGATTTTCACGATTCCGATTCCATTTTCGATTCTGTTTAACGATTCGATTCTTTATCGATTCTTTTTAAAAAAGGAGAACACTAAGGTCGATTAGCTTAGAACTTTGTTTTATATCTTCTCTTTGAACAAGATAGAAATTTAGGAGTAACATGGCCTTACAAACCCAACAGTGAGATCTTAAGAGATCCACAGCCTACGGCTCTTCAATGTGGTGTCACAGGGACCCCGGGGAAAAAAATTGTAAATGTAAAATAATAAAATAAATATTCTTCTGTAGCAATAACAAAGTATAACATAAATTATTCTGTAGCAATTACACAAGAATATCCAGTAATGTCCCTGCCTACAATTAAACACATTCACTTACCGAAAATCGGGGGCATCTGCTGTGGCAAATGGGTGCAAGCCTTTGACCACAAACTTAGTCACTGCTCGGTAATATTAGTCTATCCTGGCCTGAAAGGAGACGCTACCGGTAGACTGCAGCGAGAACTGCCAGCGAGCGCCAGCCAGACTCTGTCTCTCTCATCATGGTCACCTAAACGCGCAGTAATGGCAGATAAGGCAGATCGCGCTAACATAATATGCACTGTTAGTTGATTATTTACCTGCCGCATTAACGGGAGAGGACGTGCAAACGTTACCGCTGCTGCTGGGTTGAGATTCACGAGTCCGGAGCGGAATTAAAAACACGACATTCATTTAAGGTCATCGTGTGTTTTGTGAGCAAATGCTTTTGCATATTCGTAGTGTTTCCTCCCTTAAATGAAGTATCTACTTTGCAAGTATTGCAAGTTGCCCTGTTGTCATCCGTTCTTGTAAAGTATAACCAATCTTTTTAGCGTTTGAGCCGCCATGTTTCCTGCCAGGTAAATGACGCTCCGCAACGTGGTGACGTCATTCAGGGTGACTGGAATCGATAAGGGAATTGTTTGCAAAAATGGCAAACGATTCCAAGGAATTGAAACAGTGGGAACCGGTTCTCAACAAGAACCGGTTTTCGATACCCATCCCTAGTGAGCGGTGTTTGTTTTTAACATAGTTCACGGTGGAGAACAGCTGCTGACATAATGTGGATCCGAAGATCCATAATTGGCCTACCTGGGGCTGAAAGTCTCGATAAATGCACGGCGTTTCGGCGGGTACACCGGCTTCCACGAGTGTGACGCTTATTTGAACGATGAAAAAATAAAAAATATAATTTTATTTTTATATTTCAATATCACAATAATCTTCCAATTTAGAACTACAAGTTAAAAAAGAACATAAATAAAATACACTTCAGCTAAATACTTCTAATTTATTTTCCCAAACCACGAGGAGCCGCACTGTAAGGACTAAAGAGCCGCAGGTTGCCGACCCCTGCATTAGTGTTAGTCAATGTTGCAACTGAACTGAAAAACAAAAGATTTTGGTCCAAAGAAACAAAGTCACTATTAATACAACACAACCCCCCCAAAAAGAGCCATGTAGACCCCGGGCTCTATGGGTCTTGTGCTCGGAGCTTGTTCCTGTGCTGCCATGATTAGTGCCTCTGTGCTGTCTTTCAGTCCAGCTTTGTTCAGCCACTGGTAGGATTTCTGGATGTCAGCCACTTCCTCTGCCTGCTGGTGGTGCAAACTGTGTTGTTCTGAGTTTCATTGGACGTCTTTGTCCAAAGCACCAGACAAAGGGCAAAGTAGATGCATTTGCATCAGCAGGAAAATACACCCCAAACTAGCATCATCATTATACAACTTTAACAACTGCCACTAAATGATACTTCATACACAGACCAGTGTTAGGTTAAGTTATGATGTCACTGGCAGAACATTTATAGAAACAACCTTTGAACTCTGAGTCAGCAGCTCTCTTACATGGTCAGCTGAGCTCCATGATTGAAGAACATTGTTGCTGCAGGTTCATGACTGAAATATGGAGGTCTGTCTTTGGACCAGTCACTCCTCACAGACACACAGCTGGATGCTGCAGATGCTGCTCCGTCCTCTTCCTCCATCTTCTTGATGTCAGGGTGGAGTTAGTCTGAGAGGTAAACACACACACTCAGAGGTGCTGTTGTACTGGAAGCATCACACTGACGGCTTTCTAATGTTGGAGCTTTGGCACTAAAGTCCAAACCAGTTATTTTAGAGGCTCAAAGTCTTTAAAAAACACCAAAACCATCACATTATTTAATAAGTACATGATCAGGTGGATGAAGGAACTCAGTGTGTTTGGGATCATCATCATGGTGAGGAGCCCACATGTTACGGCTCCTTTGGAGAGAAGCTGAGGATCACTGCAGGAAGTGAGCTCATGAAACCAAACTGCTGTTTGTGAGCAGCATGACTCTGTTATTGGACCTGCTCTGTGTTCTACATATGATCAATACTTCAAATATCTGTAAACATCTCATCTTATATTTGTTGCACTTGGTCACATCTGTCTTTAAAAATAGATTTTTAATGTCACTGAGAGTTCTTTTCTACCTTTATTGATTTATTTTGGAATAAATTAAATATAAAGGTGCCAAAAACTGCCTGCAGCTTCTGCTCTGTGACAGGAAACTACTGTCAGGCTCAAAATGACTTCAGATTATTCATCACAGAGTGTTTATAGATCACAGGACACGTTACAGTTTTACAGCCTCACGGACATAAAACTCTTAAAGTTTGTTTTTGAAGGGATTTTCAGATCAGACCTGATGTTTCTGCCTACAGCCTGTTTACCGATATAATCAATATCAGATATCAGAGCAACAGAAACCTCGGTGATCAGGACGCCGGGACTGAGAACAGGAAGTGGCTCAAACGTCGCACTTTCATAAAGTCAGCCTGAACTCCACTCACAGAGTTTCTGTCGCCATTTTAGTTTTAAAACCCGTCGTGATAAGGGCGGGTCTTACTGTGAACCTGCGCGCTCATTGGCTAATAACTTGAGATTGACAAGTCGTTATCCAATGAGCGCGCGGCTTCTCCCAACATAAAGTAGTTTGCTTTGAAAAACCAAAGTCTGATTATTTTTGCCTCCACTGACGGAGCCTGTTGTTCCCGCCACAGAGACACAGTAATGTCAGAGCGGTGTTAACACTCACCTGCCTCAGCACAGCTCTCACTCTCCTCCTGCTCTCTCAGCTAAACTCACTTCCTCTCTACTTACAGGAAACCAGCGCTCAGAGGAGCCGACCGGCCTCACGTTTCACCCACAGACACGAACAGCGTGGAATTATTTTATGTCATAAGAAGAAACATATTCATGTTAACACTCACCTGCCTCAGCTCCACCTTCCTCCTCCTGCTGCTCTGAACGGAGGATCAACACTTTCACTTTCACTGCTCCTCCCTAAACACAGAGGATGCTGGGACTTGTAGTTTTTACCTTGTGTGATATTTATGGATGTGACACTAAATCACAGCATGAAAACTTCCTGCAAACATGTCACAGGCGATAAAAGTTTCACATTAAAGGTGAAGTTATTTTTCTGTCTCATGTTCAATAAACAGTGAGCTGGGAAAACTGAAGAACAGACTTCAGACGTTCCCTGCAGAGTTTCTGCTGCTCGGTCGTCTGCATGTTGCTGAGACTGAGCTGATGATGAAGCTGTGACGGGTTTATGGCACGTTTGGTTCTGGAGAAGAGTTTTACTGCCGGTGCAGGTGAAATGATCAGAGGTTACAGCCTCTGGTTAAAGTGGAGGCAGCGATCAGGACGGCTGAGCAGCAGAGGTCTCGAGGGTCCTAAAGTGTAAAAGCATCAGAATCAGAATCAGAATCAGAATCAGAAAGGGTTTTATTGCCAAATGTTGAGCAGGTTTACAACATTAGGAAATTGCTGCGGTGCTTCAGTGCAAACATACTGTCATAAATTACGCTTAAATAGACATGAAAATAAAAATAAGAATAAGAATTAAAAGTGCTAAGTAGATAGATATATACATGATATATACATGAGTGCAGGTGGTGATCAGTGCCAAACATGGAATGATGCAGTGAACACAGCATAGGGTGTTAGTGGTGGGAACAGTCATACGGTTATTGTTCATGTGTCCGACAGCAGAGGGGAAGAAACTGTTCTTATGGCGAGAGGTTCTGGTGCGAATGGACCGGAGCCTCCTGCCTGAGGGGAGCAGGTCAAACAGACTGTGTCCAGGGTGAGAAGGGTCAGCTGAGATCCGAGCTGCACGCCCCAGTGTCCTGGAGGTGTACAGGTCCTGCAGAGATGGGAGTCTGCAGCCAATCACCTTGTCAGCAGAGCGCACAACACGCTGCAGTCTCTGTTTGTCCCTGATAGTGGCTCCAGCGTACCACACGGTGATGGAGGAGGTGAGGATGGACTCGATGATTGCAGTGTAGAATTGCATCATCGTCCGTGTTGGCAGGTTGAATTTCTTCAGCTGCCTCAGGAAGTACATCCTCTGCTGGGCTTTGTTAATGACGGAGGTGATGGTGGGCTCCCACTTCAGGTCCTGGGTGATGGTGGTACCCAGGAAGCGGAATGAGTCCACAGAGGTGATGGGGGTGTCAGTCAGGATGATGGGGGGGAGTGGAGCTGTGTGCGTCCTGAAGTCCACAATAATCTCCACTGTCTTCTGGGCATTCAGCACCAGGTTGTTGTGGCTGCACCAGGACACCAGACGTTCAACCTCCCTCCTGTAGGCAGACTCATCCCCGTCCGAGATGAGTCCAATAACGGTGGTGTCATCAGTGTTAGTAACACAAAGATCACAGAATGGGATCATCCACACAACACTAACATCTAAATCCACGGCAGGAACTCTTCCAGTGTCCTGAAAAATCTGTGTGCACGATGCTGAGATTAAAATCTGTCTGCTCATCTTAATGCAATATTTACTAAAGTCTGGTAGAAGTTTTACTGATTTCCAGTCCACTTAGAAGACGTGTGGATAGGTGCTGGGTTGTAGAGCAGACTGAAAGCTTTAAGTTCATCCTCTGATTAAAAACTCAGACCCACAGATACAGGAAGTATAACCCTGGTGTAAGACAGGAAACAGCAACATGGCAGCCATCTTTTTCCTCCCATGATGACCAGTGTCCCAGCAGAAGCTGGGGTTTGTTAGATCCTGTTCGATCCAGAGGAGACAGGCTAAAAGAGTCGATCAGGGGGGATCATGGTTTTATTATGTGCTCGTTATGATTGAAGCTCTGGTTGTGTGTTAGAGACAGAACCTGCAGATTCCTCCACTCTGCCTCCTCCTCTGCAGGAATCAGCCTCTTGGCTGGTTTTATTCACCAACGTGAATAAAATCATCAAACTAATCCAAGTTCATTGTGAAATGCCTGAAAATGGAGGAATAAATCTGTCAGTTACCGTATAAAGTTTGAGTTTGTCAGTGTTTTACACGGAGACGGTCGTCAGATGTTGAATGTTTAGCATGAAAGTTCCACATCTGGAGAAACCTTCAAGATTAAAGCCAGTGAAAAGTGAAGAGTTTCTGCAGCAGCCGCACTTCCTGCAAATCTGTTCTTTCAAAATAAAGTGAAGAGTCTAAAATTATATTCACGACAGGTTTAAAGGTGAAGGTGGTCACATGGTTTTAGTGGAATGCCTACGTGGGCGCGTCTGAGTGATTTTGATTCAGATTCATGCAGCGTGGAGCAGTAAACACTTGTTTTTGTTCATCTGGACTCATGAAGGATTCCAGTTAGCACATTTCCAGCCAATGAAACGTAACTACAGATGAAGACAAACACATTTAAGCTGCCTGACTCTCGAGTGTGGGTGCGTGTTCCCATTTTCAGGCTGTTTTAGTTTTTAGTTTAGAGGAACGCTGCAAACTCACAAAAACTTCTTTCTTGTGAGGTTTTGTTGTCAGACTGATAAAAGCAGCAGCAGCTGGTGTTTGATGAGCAGACGTGTGTTTCCTGTTCTGTAATAATCAGCTTGTTACCATCACATAATGAACTCAGCCGTGACCAATGAGGCCGTCCTTGTGCGGTTCTCTGGCGCTGATTCTGACTGTGACCTTCACCTCTGCAGGGTCGCCTCTGCTCGTGGCTCAGCTCGTGTTTGTCAGGCTGACAAAATAAAAGCTTCTTCATTTCTGTGGCTGAAGAGGAGTCTGCTCTTCTTCACCAACAGGAAGTGAAACATTTCTCACTGATTCTGAAATCTTCACTTGTCTCACAAACTCACAGTAACACACACACACGGTTGTGTTTTCATATCCTTTGGGGACATCTATTTGACATCATGCTCTCCTCAGCCTTTTACTCTAACCATTAAGACTGAATGCCTAACCCTGACCTGACTGTCCCTGACACTAAAACCACATTCTGAGTCTCACAAATGTCTTCAAACTTGTGGGGACGGGCATTTTGGTCCCCACAAAGACATGTAAACATGCACACACACAGGTATTAATGACCTCACAGGTTCATGTTTGGGGCTTTTAGCATCTTTGTGTGTCGCTCAGATTTAATTCACTCTTGTTTTGAGGTTTTGTGCCTTTTTGTTTCATTCTTTGTGCGTTTATTTTCTCTTTAAGCCTTTCAGGACTCGTGCTGTTGCCTTTTTACTGGTGTGTTATTAGTATTTTTAATTTCTAAACTTATTGTAAAAGAAGGACCGATGGAACATTTATGTGAAAATAAACATGATCATTTAATGTTTTTGTCAGTCATTAAAGATAAATCCTGGTCTTTCATTTTGCTGCTGCATTGTTCACAGAAACACATATTTTCCTGTTTCTTTCTGTTTGTGTTTTTCTGCTTTTGCCTGTTTAGCGCTGCTGAGCAGGAAAACCCAGACGAACAAAAACCTCTTTTAAGTAAATGTTTGAGTCACTTTGGGTCTGAACTGTAAAAAACTGCAGACTGAAACAGATTTGAAGGCATCACAGGAACAGCCTCACATTCAAAACATGAAAGAGAGGACTTTTATTTTGAAACACTCAGGAAATGACAGAGGGAAAGTTTTTTAATTAAAACAAATTATTATTTTATGCATTCTAAGTTCATACAACCACCAAAACTGTGATGATCCTCACATCAGCTTTACTGTGTGAGGTCACATACACGATCATTAATGTTACTATTATTATTATTATTATTATTATTAGAGACTTGCAGAGAGAAGAGGTGGAAACATTTTGATTTTCATAAATTTAACAGACTAAAAACCTACAAACATGTTTGGTGCTGAAGAAAAATGGAAAATATCAGAACATCAGAGCTTAGACGACCTCCCTCATCATCTTGGTGACATCGTTGCTAAGGGTGACCATGTCCAAGGCCCAGCCCCTGGACAGGTTGGAGCGTGTCGTCTCCTGGCGCATGGCGGTCAGGAAACCCTAAAGCAGTGGTTCCCAAACTTTTTTTTGCTGGGCCCCTCTTGTTTTACAAGATAAATGTTCGCGCCCCCCCTCGCGCGCGCACGCACAAACACAACCTCCAACCACACACGCCCATATTTTGCTCCATTGCGGTTTATTTCACACCTCAAACATTTAGTAAACAATTAAGCAAATACAAATAATCTGCAATAAATTACAGGTAGTAAGAAAATAAACTACTAACTCTTTTACGCTACGTCCACATCTACACGGGGATTTTTGAAAACGCAGCTGTTTCTATGTGTTTGGACCTTTCGTCCACATGTAAACGGCGTTTCGAATCACCGAAAACTGAGATTTTTTAAAACTCCTTTTTTGCGTTTACATGTGGACGAGGAATACAGAGTTGGTCACGCAACGTCAAAGATATGTGCCTTTTTTCATGTCACGCTGTGCGCACATTATTGTTTACATGAGATGAATTGCAGAATGGCAGATAGAGACAAAATACTGTTAATCTGACTATCTGCAGGTTTTACACACTTACATACACACATGCAGTTACTGTCCCTCCATTTACAAAGGCAGAGGCGTCACGGTGTGATTATCTTCCCTTTGGTTTCACCTGCACAAGTGCCGAGGTAGGTATTGATAGCAATGTTGAATATTATTACACAGGAAAAAACAACTACATGTAAAATATGCTTCACCATATTTTCTAGTCTTTGGCTTAGAATGAAGTTGATTTGGAAACATATTCAGCGATGCTTCATCTCCTGCTTTGCGTTTCTGTGGGTGCGCCCAATTTCTGTGGGCACAAAGTGTTAAGTGTGAAACGAGGCAGATCTGTCGTGGTCCTGAGTCATTGACCCAGTGTTTTGAGTTTGTTGGTATTATTTTCCAGTTTCTGCTGTTTTGTATTTGTTCTTAGGGTTTGAGTTGTGTGTTTAGTGTTTCTATTGTCCCTACCTGTGTCTTTCCTCTGTGTTCTGTTCGTGTCCCCAAGTTGGTATTGTGAAACAGCCTGTGAGTTTCCTGTTTTACTTTGTAGGTTTGTGTCTCGTTATGCCCATTAGTTCCAGCTGTGTCCCCTCCTGTCTGCCTGTGCTCCTCGTCGCATCGTCTGTGTTACACTCACCTCTTCCAGGCTCGCACGCTCACTCCTCTTCAGCCACTCACCCTCACACCGTTACACTCTCATGCCAATCCAGCAACAGGCAATCCACACAGGGTCAGGGACGCGTCCAGGAAATCTAGGTACAGGAAAGAACAGGTCAGGAACTGTAATGAACAGTACTGAGAATCAACTCAATGATTTAGCACAAACTGAGAAGACTCAACAAATCACCAACCTGTGGCCTAGAGTGTCCTGGTGCCACGTGCACTTATGGACACTCTTATGTTCGAACATAGTGTTCGTTATGGCCAAGCTGTGGTTTGCACAGAAGTTCAATAACAAAACACCACTCGGGTTCAGGTCCTGGGGTCCATTCCTCCCAATCACGCCCCTCCAGGTTTCACTGTTGTTGCCCACATGAGCATTTAAGTCTCCCAGTAGGACCCTCCAGTGTCCCACCCAGGGACTCCAAGAAGCCTGGGTACTCTGAACCCCAACCCGGAGGCACAGATAACAAACCCTCTCATCCACTGGGAGAAACCCCAACATACAGGCAGCAAGCTGAAGGGACACCAGGATACCCACCCCAGGCCGCCGCCTCTCACCAGGGGCAACTCCAGACTGAGACAGAGTCCAGCCCCTCTCCAGGAGGCTGGTTCCAGAGCCCAAGCCGTGTGTTGAGGTGAGCCTGACTATATCTAGCCGGTTCCTCTCAACCTCACGCACAAACTCAGCCTCCTTCCCCACCAGAGAGGTGACATTCAATGTCCCAATTGCCAGTCTTGGGGTTTGGTTCGCTCCTGGACGGCGCTCACAATGCACCCAACACACATTAGTTGGTATCAAATGAGCACAACTGATCATTAATCCCACTCCATGGTCCTTAGGGTGGCACAGTTGCTTCACTCTCTCCTCTTATTCCATTAGAAAGCATTCTGTATGTCCCTAATATAACTGAGAACTTCAATAAAATCTCTGAATCTAACAATATAAAAATGGCACTGAGTCTGTGTCTGCATTTGTGTGACATTAATGTTCCACTTTAACTTGGAGGTTTTGACTCCCACTTTTAACTCCTTCTCTTAATGTGGACGATCATACAGCTGGCTTCTTGAAAGGGGGGTGGGTGGGGGGCATACTACAGCCAAACTACACAACAGGACAAATGAAAAGAACAACCACAACTTCTCCTGTATCAGTGTGTTGCAGTGATTGTTTAGTTTTACTATCACTCAGTGTTTCTCATCAAAGGCAGTGCAACTGTCTGTGACACTGTGGCACTCTGTCAAGATTGTTGCACATTTGTGTCTCCTTTATAAAGTCAAACAGGATTTTGAATTGTCTGACATTTGCACGGGAATCTGGAGGAGGGAGACGGGCCTTCTTCAGTTTCCTAAGAAACTGTAGTAACTCTAACTCTACTCTAAGAGAGAGATCCACTAATGCCTCGCACCAACACAAACTGGGTTCTGGAGTCAAAGAGCTGTTAGTGTTTACAAATCGAGCGCAGCGACAGGATTGTGTGTCAGAGACAGAATCTCAAAGATTTTTGTGACCCTGATGAAGACCCAATTCTGGACATTCAAACTGTGTTATTAATGTTTTTAACATCTACAGATCATTATCCAGATATTTAATACAAATAAGCATGTCTTATTTTTGTGTTTTATACATTTGAACTCACATCTCCTGTGTTTAGAAAACAGCAGAACTTTTGTAATTGGCCCAAAAAACGAACCATGTCTGTAAGCGCTGTTTTGAGCCTTTTAGCAAATCTTGCCCTAAACAGCCTGTTGCTGTTACAAAGCAGAGAAAACATAGTGGAGTCTAATTGTTGCACCGTGGAGCTCAGCTGAACTCAGTTCTGGGAGTTGAAATCAACAGAAAGTGTTTCATTTGACACTGAAACAGTTTCTTTTCCATCCATGAAGGAAGCTTTTGTATTTCACTCAGCAAAATATACAGTCTGGACTGCACAACATTTCAGACTGCATGTGATCTGTGCACAAAAACATCGAGCTTCATGGACACACGCAGGTCCTGCTCCACTTCCTGCTGTTGCCATGGCTTTGCTCTCGTCTTGCATTCAGTCTAATTACAGCTTCTTATTCAAACTCTGCACGTCACTAATTCCTGGTCTCTCCTTGTTGAATACTTTTTATCTTCAGCTGTCCTTGAAATCATTGAAAATCATACAGTTATGTCTATAAGACTTTGGACAGAAACAACTTTCTCTAACTTTGGTTCTGTAAATTACAACAATGAATTTGAAATGATACAACTCAGATGTAGTTTCAGCTTTAATTCAGTGGGTTGCATTAAAATGTGAGGAACTAAAGCATTTTTTAGAATTATCCTATGGAGCTCCGCAGGATGTGCTGTATCAAGCATGCACCGGGACGAAGGAAAGACGGGTGGACTTCCTGGTGGAGCTTGCAAGAGAGTTGGCTCGCTCTCATGTAGCTGGGAAGAAGGCAAGAAAAGAACAGTTGCTTCGGACACAACCCTCCACACCGAGCCCTGGAAAAAGAGCCATGTGTCAGGTCAAACACAAATGCAAGAACAATCATGCCACTGTGCGATGTGTTCACTGCTACAGATACACATGTGGTAAATGCAGACTACAGATACCATGGCAGTGCCAGGATTGTGAGTGATTGCTGAAAATGTTGAAATGTACTCACTCACTTTTTATTATTATTTGTAAATATGTGTACAAATGGTTGGTTTTTTGTACTGTTTTTATCAATAAATCTCAGCAACAAAGGAAATACACCCATGTGTGTTGATTTCTCCCTAAGATGGCAAACTGAAACACAAGTTTCCTTGTGGCTCAGGAAACTAACCACTCCAAGTTGGTGACTTTTGGAGATTTATTTTCCTGGATGATTGAGAATGCATCAAGACGAACACAAAAGGAAGTTCACCGCTTTTAGCAGCTCCCCCCCAGACAAACAAAGAGGCAGTTGGCAGTTAGAAATCAGCAATCATTCACACACCCCCACTCCCCTCCAGAATTCTCAGGTAACAACCTAATTTACATATGAATGACTAGCCAATTTAGCTTCCACTTGGCTGAAGCTAAAGCCTAGCTAAAAGCCTACCAGCCATTTGGCAACTCAGCCCATCACACGTCCACGTCTCTCCTTGTTTCGTCTTTTATTATGAAAGGGTTGTGTTTCCATGTTCAGTGTGTTTCATTTTGCTTCCCCTGTGGTGTCAGGTTCATTTGTGTCAGCTGTGTTTCCACTTCCCTCCTTTCTCTTCTGTGTGTTTAAGTCCGCTGTCTTCCTCTGGGCAGTGTTGGTGCGTTTTCCTCCGTTCACGTTATTCCGGGTTTCAGGTTATCTCCTGATTCTGTTTAGGTCCATGTTCATGTTCATGTTTTTTCATCAGAGTTTCTCGCATGCACCTCCTCGGATTCATGTTCATGTTTTTCTTGTCATAGTTGTCATAGTCATACCGAGTTATTCCCAGGATAGGTTTTAGTTTTAGTTTCCGCTCCTGTTTGCTGGGCCTTGTTTTGTGTTCGTGTTTTTCAACCTAATAAATGGTTTGTTTTTTGTTAAGATTCAGTTCCATCTCTCCCTTGTCTGCTTCCGGGTTCATATTGCAATCACATCAGCCACAGTGACAATAAACTTATTTTGATTTTTAACTTTCTTTAGTTTTTCAACAATATTATGTATATATAAACATTTTGCATCTTACAATATAAAGCCTGGATCCTGCACATATTGCACTTTGAACTTGAACTGTGTTGTCTGTTTATTGGAGATTGTACTACTTGAATTCATTATCCTGGTGATATAACACATTAATTCTCCATTTGGAATCAATATAGTATATAATACAGTATCTGTCTATCCATCTATATAGCTATTGAATTGAACTGGAGTGAATGGAAGAGAATTAAATAATGGATTTCATGTTCATGTTTATCTATGTTGTAACAGTGACGACTTGAGACATCTGTTTGGCACTATATGAAGAGAATTAAATAAAATTTAAATAAAAATGATATTAACTGTATTTATACATTTTATATTTTTGGATGAGACACTGTCAGTGTGCTGTTATATAACTCAGGTATTTTTAAGGCCTGACTGGTGGCATTGGTGCCCATTGCTTTACTGTGCTGTTGGATGTGTATGTGGGCTATCCCTTGTACTTGACATTTGATTGGGCATCACTGTGTTGCTATGGTATGATCCTGGTAGTTGTTGTTAATAAAACAATAACAAATTCAAATTCAAACATTGCTGCATTCTTCTGTCACTGAGGATTCCAAACCTGCACTCAGTCTCCTCATTACTTTGGTATTGAACAGACAAACTTTGGAGCTCCTGCAAACTTTATTCACAAACTGCAAATATTTTACACAAATCTGCGACTGACAACAAGCACAGAGACTTCAAACAATCACTGAAGTAAGGACTGAAAGATTTACTTTAAAACAATAATGATTAAGACCTTTTTCGTAAGGTTGTTTTCCCTTGATTGCCAGCTGTTACTGTTTTTATCTTCATATCTTTCATATTTGTCCACCTGAACAATGCTTTAATGATAAAGTTTGAGAAGTTTGATATGAATTTATCCAACTGACTTGAAACTGAAACTGACAACTGTCCTGTAATCTTACACAGAGAAACCAAATCCTGCGTCTTTGCCTTGACAGACGCCTAAAATGGCTCGAGCTGTGGTAAGTTACCCTTCACTGTGTCTGTTTCTAAACATTAAATCGTGTGAATTTTTAAAGAAAAATCCAACAACAACAATAATAATATGTAACAGAGCAAAACGTCAGATGACTTAAATGTTCCTCTGCAACACAAAGTCAAAGTCTGCCTCCTCCACAGGCAAAGGAGAAGCTCCCACGCTCACCCAGTGCAGACCGTTGTGCTCTGGACAATGAAGTTCCCGCTTTCATGTTCAGACCTATCAGCGCACCTGCATGTGAGCTCCTAAGTCCACCACCTGCTGATGCCAGCTTTCAGTCGAAGGACACAGACAAGATCATGCATCCAGATTTGAAAAACGATCGTTCATCCCTGGATGATGACGTGACATTTTTCATGTGTCCTACTGATGTTCCTCTGCCTCCGAGACCTCCACCCACTGCAGAGGTAGGTCTCTGCAGAAAGCGCAGATATTCTACTGCTTTTTCTGTGGAGGATGAAGAGGAACATTTGATGCCCAAACGCATGAGGCTGATGAGTTGGGATGTCTCTAAGTCTCCAGCTGCTGAGAAGGAGTATGTTTGCTTTACGTGTCCTGAAGACAAGAGGTCTGAGTTACCTCTCAGCTCCCTCCAAGGCCATCCACCATCACAGGTCAATAATAATGACACTGACCAGTGTACCATTCTGCTGCCTCCTGAAATCCCAGTACCTCCAAGTCCTGCCCCTGTTGGAGTTCTAGAAACTGTTGATTTTCCTTGTGTTGATAATTAAATACATGTTTGTGGTAATAAATACATTTTTGAGCAAATACACGTTGAGATGATTCGGTTGATTATGATGGTTATAATTATCCAAACAGTATTATTCCTAATAAGATCTTTACTTTTTCTACTTATTTTCTCCATGACCTATTTCGATGTCTATTTTGAAGATCCACTCATATCATGACAGTATGCTTATTCTCAGTAGAGTGTATAGCCACATGTGAACAAATAATAAATTAAAGTCACTCATTAACAACTTACCACATACGCCGGAGCTGAATTCAAGATGTAAGCAGACGTTTCACAGATATCTTGGTTGTCTTTCCATTTCCTACACTAACAGTATCCTGAGAATTGGCTTATAGAGCTGATATAAAGGTGAAATTTGATGACTTAATCGAAGCATCATCAGCTTAAATGCAAATGAATCCACTGTACTTGAGGTAACCTAACACTGACCATGAACGCCACAATCACTGTGCGCCAGTCCAACACAGTGCTTTACTGTGAACTCACCACAGTACTGCAAACTAAAGTGTTTATCTTCCAGTCCAATCCAATCCATCTTTATTGAGAAAGCACTTTAAAAAACCCAGGACAAAACCAAAGTGCTGTACAGTAAATGAGTTAAGAACAATAGAATAAAACATAACAGTAAAAAAATAAAACACACAATACATAAAAAATGTAAACAGCCCTATATTTCAAAACAAGATAAAACAGCAAAAATAAACTAAAAAACTCAAACTAAAAACCAACATCTTACAAGGTGTCAAAGGTCAGGGTGAAGAGATGAGTTTTCAGGAGTGATTTAAGAACAGGCAGAGAAGAAGCCTGTCTAATCTCTAAAGGCAGATCGTGTCACAGTTTCAGAGATGCTGCAGCAAAAGCACGATGTCCTCTAAGTTTACGCTCAGTCCTGGGAACATTCAGGAACAGCTGATCAGCTGACCTGAGACAGCGGGTGGGTTTATAAGACTGTGGCAGCTCAGAGAGTTAAGATGCAGCTAGGTCATGGAGAGCTTTAAGAGACATTAATACCAAAAAGCTGCTAACATGATGTTGTATTTTATTTACATGTCTGTTTTAGCACTTTAACATTTGCATCTGTCTAACTGGCTAACCATGCAAGACTATTGTAAGCATTGCTCTGTAATAGTGCGACATTTTGGACCCCAGGAGGTCCTTCTGTATCTGCACGATGTTTGACCTGCAGTCTTTATAGCCGCCTATGTATATTCTTTTAAACCTTTTTATTGTTTTTAAATGATAGTTACGGACCAAATGTTAAACTATATAGTTGAATATATAGTTAAAGTGTTTCTCTAGATACAGAGAAAGGTTTTACATCAAAAGGTCATCTGTCTGCATATAAAACAGAAGCTTTCATGCAGATGCACTTCCTGTTTAGAGACTTTGAGGTTTAGGTAGTGACGGGGGTGATTTACTGAGCGTGTAAGTTTTCCTCCTGTCAACACACTCTACAATGCCGCCCACATGCCACTCCTGTCCAGTCTTGAAAGCAAAACATGTATGTATAGTATAAAATGGTGAAATGCTGATTTCCATGTTTCAATTGAATCACTTGATTGTAATCAATTGATTGCAGAGACTTTTGTCAAGACCCTATAGAATCAGAAGTCCCGTGAACATGCACTAATAAAAGCTGCAGTTGTAATAGGGGATAAAGTGGTGTGCACAATGTGTGTTTGGATAAGATGTCAGTAATGCATTCACATTAAAATCACAGGGTTTCTTTCTTTTTCTTATTTTTCTTACATATCATGTAAAAAAAAACACTCCTGCAACATTTTTTCTCTGCCACAGATTTAGGAGAGGAAGAGTCCAGCATTTCAACACCTGTGCAAATGTTAGTTTATTTGATAGGTGCATCAGTAGTAATTATTTAAATTAGAGTTTTCAGCAGTGTTGTTGTATTTACAGCAAAGTGCCTGCAAAGTGTAAAAACTAATTAACTGATGATACTAGATCCTTAAAAGAGATAAACACCACTAGTCAAGTCATAATGGCTACTTACAAATACATAAGCACTCAACACAACCCACACAGTGATCTAATGCACAAAAACAAAGGAGACTTAAACTGGCTGAATCAATTACTGTAAAGAAAACATGGAGGAAGGCTTCCTGTGGTGTCTGGCTGCAGTATAGGTCATAAACCTGCCTCCTGCATTACAGCAGACAGGTCAGGGGTCAAATGAAAAGCAAAATGTTTACCTCAGATTAGGGATGCACCGATACCACTTTTTTGGAAATGAGTACGAGTACTTGCATTTCAGTACTCGCCGATACCGAGTACTTAATAAAAACATGATTTAAATTTACAGGTAACAGCTTTAGTCCTATAATTTAACAACAAACAAACAAGGGACTGGTTTGGAATTAAGAACATTTATTTAAAATGAAAAGCATGTTGTATGCAACATATTACAGAATAAATAATTATAAAAAAATTTAAACAGTGACAGTGCAACTCAAGTATTTTTCAGTTTATTTTAAACTCTGCCGCTTTGGACAACACAAGGGGCATTAATAAACATCTTTGCCATTTAGTGCACAATATGTGAATAAACTAACAACATCCACTGACATAGAACTGTGGCAGTCAGTGCAGCTGAGGTAGGTATTAACATCAAGTCTAAGATGACTCACTAAATGGAGAGAAACAGTGAGTGGCAGGGTTTTTTAAGAAAAGTAGCTTTTCTGCATCATCAGCAGTCAGACTGTTTCTGTTTTCATCTATAATGTGTGACACTGAGCTAAAAAGCCTTTCACTGTCCACACTGCTACATGGGGCTGAGAGCTATTTACAGGCTATTTTAGCCAAAGTGGGGAACCTGATTTTGTTGACACCCCAGTACTTCAGAGGACTGTCTTCACGAGGGCTTGGGGCCTCTCCGAGGTATGTGTCGAGCTCAATGGCAGCACCTGCTGCCAGCGGCAGCCTGGGCCTTGAGGAACAGTTTAGCAGGAGGTTCTGCAGCTTCTGCCCGACTCCCCTCTGCCTCACCTCTAGAAGCTCCTGCTTCAGGTGCAGCTTGGCCTCTGGAGCAGTGTTGGAGAAGAAGCGATCTTTATACCTGCACAAAATTCATAAATGTATTAATATGTGGAAAAATAGGACTGATGTCATGTAATACGTGCTCTTCCAGCGTGTCTGTACGTCCTGCTGCAGTCTCTTTATTGGCTGGTTGAGCGGTCCCTGAATGTCCTCGAGGCGGGAGTAGGCTAAGTCGGAATGTTTAAAATGCCCAACTATTTTCCGTCCCACTGCTGTAGCATCAGCTATGCTCCTCTGTGCTAATAAGCGTGGGTAAATAAGCGTGGGCAAACTCTTTGTACTCGTTGTCGTGTTGGGATTTTAGGTGCTTGATTAAATTACTTGTGTTAAATGCGCTACCTTTAGAGCCTCCTCTGGACAATTTTGATGAGCACAATTTGCAGTCCGCCTTTGTTTTCGTGTCTTCGTTCACTTTGAAATAGTTCCACACGGCTGACTTGTCTCGCCTCGCCTTCTCCCAGCTCTGAGATGCAGCCGGGGCCTGGGGGCGGGCACTCGGCGCCTGTGATTAACCCCTTACATGCCGCTCAAACATAGACAGGTCTCAGACCGTGGTATCAGTCCTCGGTATCGGGGAACTTTTCACGAGTACTTTAGAAAATGCGGTATCGAGGCCGATACCAGATACCGGTATCGGTACAACCCTACCTCAGATTAAATATTTCCCAAAGTAAATTGGACTGAACTGGCCAGTTAAATACACGAGGGGATACGAATAGAAAAAAAATATCTAAAAACAAAGAATGAAAACCAACTATTAATTTAATACTTAAGTCTGTGAAGGTTCTCAGTCATCCAGGTCATCGTAGTCTAAGGAGCTTGGAAGGAAAAGCGTCTGGACTTCTTGAGTTGCTTGAAGACGTTTCACCTCTCATCCGAGAAGCTTCTTCAGTTCTAAGGGTCAATGGTGGGGAGTCCCAGACTTAAAACCAGTGGGAGTTTCCCCCCAAAGAGGGACAAAGGACCCCTGATGATCCTCTACCTAATCACATGAGCCAAGGTGTGAAAGCGGATGTGGGTCCTAATCAGCCAGGGTTTCGGGTGAGCTCATTGTGAAACCTGGCCCCACCTTATCATGTGATTTCCTGAGGTCAGATGGCCCAGGATGTAAATGGTCTGAGATCCCTTCCCAGACACCTTAACGTCCAATGAAAACAACACATCATTTTCTCTCCAGTTACCCTCAGCAGTCCAACAGACCTCCAGCACCAGTTAAACTTTAACCAGAAATTGTTTATGGGACATGTGTCGTTATTTATGTTTGTGGAAATGTGCATTAAAATTAAAATAAAGATGCTGGTGTCTGACGTTACTGACTTCCCAATTGTGTGGCTTCTGGTGTGGCCTTCACAATTCAATTTTCAATTCAATTTTATTTTCTCAGCGACAAATCACAACAATATTATAAGGCAGACCCTACAATAATACATACAGAGAAAAAGCCCAACAATCATATGACTCCCTATGAGTGAGCAGTCTGGAGACAGTGGGAAGGAAAAACTCCCTTTTAACAGGAAGAAACCTCCAGCAGAACCAGGCTCAGGGAGGGGCGGGGCCATCTGCTGCGACTGGTTGGGATGAGAGAAGGAAGACAGGATAAAGACACGCTGTGGAAGAGAGACAGAGGTTAATAACAGGTATGATTCAATGCAGAGAGCTGCATTAACACACAGTGAGTAGGAAAGGTGACTGAAGAAGAAATACGCATTGCATCATGGGAATCCCTCAGCCACATACACCTGTTGCACTACACAACAAATGCAAGCATGTCAGTTTTATTCATTTTATGCTCATCTTCGTACAAATTTTAAAGGTAATGCAGTCAAAACTTTGTAAGTATCTGAGTGATTGGATGAAGCGGTTTGATGACGTAACACGCTATTTTAGTTTAAAATGCTTATAATGTTATGATAAATGGTAGTTTTGTTGTTACTTTTACAATATTATCCATCCTTCAGCTTCAGCGAACATGACATTTAGCAGTGTAATAATTCCTCTGTGATAAAGAAAAATTAGCTTGTTTTCTTTTTGTGTGGGAGCTCGCACAGTGTTTCAACTTTACAGCCTTTTAATATGAAAGTCCTGTCAGTACACTTCCTTTTTACATCATTTCACACTTGCCCCGTGAAGGGCAACAGTCTGACGTCTGCTTAGCCAGGAAAGCTTCAGCTTGTTTCTTTCCGCACATCTTCCTCTTCGCTGTCGGTGGCTCACAGACATGTTAACAAGCATGGACGTATCAAAACTTTGCTTGATTTTGCTGTTACCACTAGCTGTGTCCCATGATGCTGAAGGTAATACAAGGAAACTATTTTCATTATGCATTATTAATATTTTTAAATTTATAACCTCCTTGCTTTTAGTTTAAACTAAACACATTATTATGGGATTAAAAAGATGGTTTAACATTCACAAAATATAGAAACTAAAGTCCTCTCTGACACAGGCTGAATCTTGTATTTACCGTATTTTGCTGTCCCTGTTTACAGAGACTGTTGTGAAGACAGTCAGGAGAGAACACGATGTCACTCGGATTTGCAACAAGGAAAGTCAGACTACTATTGTTTTGATTATCTGTAAGATCAAAAGACAGAGGGACACAGGAGGAGAGTGTCATCTGCTGTATCGACACGGAGAGAACGTTACTCAGGAATGTGACCCCAGGTTCTCAATAACAAAAGAAAATCAGACTGCCTTTCTGGAGCTGACCAGTTTAACACCAGCTGATAGTGGGAACTACACCTGTGAGTGTACAAACACTGAAGGGACATATATTGTCCATATCAGTGTCACTGTGGAAGGTAAATGCATTTTGGTTTTTTTATCTGACACAGTTATTCAGCACTGTGTCAGCATTGTATTGACCTGCTTATGTGTTTTTTATTCTTGTAATTTGTTCATTTCTTTTCTTCTTATTTTCACTGACAGCAGTTTAAATACTCTCACTGACTCATTTATCAGGTACATCTTTGAACCGAGTTGGACCACCTTCAGCCATCAAACATGTCTTCATTTTTTGTGGCACAACAAGGCGCTAAAAACATTCCTCAAAGATTCTCAAGACATATTGAAATTACATCATCACACAGTTGCTGCAGATTCGTCAGCTGCTCTTACTTGAAGCAAACTTTCCGTTCCACCACATCCCAAAGGTGCTCTGCTGGATTGAGATCTGGTGACTGCGCAGGCCGTACATGATTTGAGCGCCGTGACATGGTGTGGTATCCTGCTGGAAGCAGCCATCAGACAATGGGTATTTTTTGGGCATAAAGACATGAATGTGGTCAGCAACAACCTTCAGGCAGGCTGTGGTGTTTAAATGATGCTCAGTGGTTACTACAGGGTCCAAAGTTTGCAAAGAAAATCCTTCACAGAGCATTACACCACCAGCAGTCTGAACTGTTAGAAATCAACTCATCGGGCAAGGCATCGTTTTTTTAGTCTTCTGTTGTCCAGACTTGCAAACTGTAGCCTCAGCTTGCTGTTGTTAGAGGACAGCAGTGATATCCAGTGTGGTCCGCTCTGCCTCAAGGTTTGATGTGTAAACAGCATTTTTACCCAGAGAATCACAGCTCACTGGATATTTTCTATTTTTCAGACCATTGTCTGTGAACAGAGATGATTGTGTGGGAAAATCCCAGCAGATCAGCAGTTTGTGAAGCACTGGGACCAGTAACATGTGCCATGTTGCTCTGTTTGAGCATTGATTTGCTGACATTTTATTATTTTATTAACCTTTATTTAACCAGGAAGATGAAGCTGACATGTGATTGACAAATGAAATGAACACTGAAATATTTGTGTTACACCCTGAACAAGTATACCTCATAAAGTGGCCAGTGAATGTATATAAGCAGTTGGACCAATTTCAGTTCATAGTAATATTCAGAAAAGATGCAAAAGAAGAAGAAGAAGACAAAAGAAAAGAGCACAGTGACAATATTTAAAGCTCTGTGGTTATAAAACTGGGGTTTCATTACTTCACTCAGAGTTTCAGTAGACGTAAACTGTGTTTGATTTGTGTTTTGATTTCCAGGAAATGAAAGTAAATGATTTTACTGACAAATGCATCTTTTCAATGATGTAGACACAAACGAGGCCCACACTTCAGCAGACAAATCTTTTTCCGTTTATCTGCCCGGTGTTGTGATCATCTTTATAACTGGAGTTATCGTGGGATTTATCTACTGGAGGAAAAGTAATGGGTGAGACTATTTTTGCTGCAGTAATTCAAAGATGATATAGATGTAGAGAAAGTAAAAGGAAACATCGCATTTCAATAAATGAGAATTCGCTGTATGTTAAACATCATGTCTAGAATGAACACTTTTTATCCTTCCAAAAATAATTATCATTATTAAGAGAGAAGATAATATAAATGTAGATGTTCTTACTTGATTTTTCTCTGTTTGAATGTGAATAGTGTTACACTAATGCTGACATCCTTTCTTATCAACGTGGCTGCTTAAGGTCAGGAACATCTGGAGTGTCTGTACCTGAAAATCCCAACGGTTTGGTGAGCAATTTATTGCTACGATCTACAGCAGCTAGTTAAAAGTTTGCAGAAATGTAGTTTTTACCATCAGGGCCTTATGAGCCTATACTGGTGTTTTTAAAAGTTATGTTTGACTTTATGACTTTCTGTGTCGTTTCTGGGATGCTTAGAACTCATATTGCACTGCTGGAAATAGTTTATTTTGATGATTAATTTTGCATTATAATATTTATTTTTGTTTTTCCTGCATTATATAAAAATTGGTGTATTTCAGAAATAAAACTATGAAGACACTCAAAATAAATTTCCTGTGGTGGGAAACTATTTTGTGCAACTATTTTGTATTTACAGTTTTGAGAGATAAGCCTCTTAAATTTCTCTAACTAGAAATATATGTTCAAAAACAAAAACGATTTTCAATTTTTTGGTAGTTTATTGCATTTTTTTGCAATTTATGTAATTACTGTGCACTTAATGCAGACATATTATTAGAATTTGGGCTATAATGGTTGTATTGATGTATATCAACTTGAAATGCTCCCAAAAATGGCACTACAGCATGTAAAAATATAATATGAGCTCTGGCAGACTTGGTAAAACATGTACATTTATGTTTTAGGATGTTACTTATATAGATAATTACAGATTATTGTTATAATACTATTAGTGCCAACTTCAGTGTCCTTTATTTTGTGAAGAAGCTCTTACAGAAATGAGCAGAAACATTAAATAATCCAGGCAACAGATGGAGAGATTTAAAGATCAATAGAGTGTGTGGGTAGACCGGGTTGAACTTGATTAATACCTAAAATATTTCACTTTTCTAAAGGATGACGATGAGCCAGATCAGCCCTATACAAACCTTCAGCAGCCATCGAGTGATTCCTACCAGACTCTCATCTCAGTGAACCATCAACACGACAACAAGACACGCTCAGCAAGAAGCACAGGAACTGTGGGAGTGGATAATAAAGCTCTATGAAACATTTTAAAGTATATAAAACTTTAGGTGACATACTAATATAATAATATTCATATATTATAATAAACGTCCATCTTTTCACACTGGATAGTTGTTTCCCAGTAATGGAGACCATTCAGTCATAATACTCCAACTCAGGCTCTCAGATTTAATACAATACAAACACAATAAACTGTGGCAAACATGACTCTTTGTATCAGACTAGTTTTGTTTTTGAACAAACATCTCATCATAATTTGAACACAATGTCCATCCAGATAAACAGAGAGATCAGTCTGGCTTAAACAATGTTGGTGGTTCACCTTCTACTGTCCTTCCACTTTTATGCACTTCTATTTTAGACATAGTAAAAGTTTCAGTGTAGACACAAGAGGTGAAATAAGGAGGGTGCAAGTCTTCCTGCTTTCACTATAGTCTACCTCACACTGTCAGCCACAGTTACTTCCTCACCAGCATGACTGCACGGAAACTCTGCTTTCTCCTGCTTCTGCTTGTGGTTTTTAGCAGTGAAGGTAAATATATATAATTAAAAAAGAAAAGCTGTAAAGCCAGGTGTTTAAGAAGAAAGCTTTAGTTAGGTTAGTGAAATAATATATGTGATTGATTTTCCCACAACAACAAATATATAGAAACTATAATCCCGATTTTGTTTCATTTTAACTGGAACAATTTATAGAGACTCTTGTGAAGACAATTGGAAAGAAACCCGATTCCACTCAAATATGCAGCAAAACAACTCTGAATATTACTGTGATGATACTGTGTGAGATCAGCACAGAGAGGAGCCGAGGAGAACAGTGTCGTCTGCTCTATCGTTACGACCGAGGCTTTATTCATGGCTGTGACTCCAGGTTCACACTGATCAAAGAAAATGAGACTGTGTTTCTCCACCTGCTCAACTTAACATCTGAAGACAGTGGGAACTACACCTGTGAGTGTGGATTTCGTGGTGGATTGTATGTTCTCCATCTCAGTGTGACTGTGAGAGGTAAAAACATTTTCTATTTATACCCACACCGCAGATTCAAGGTGGATGTTTGGAACTGCGTTAACACTTTCTTTTCTGTCATACATGGTTTGAGGTCGTCATTCCCGCCTGCAGCGGATTAATGAAAGGTTTCAGTCAGGAGATGAACATCTGGAATGTTTTTAAGCTCTTCTTCTGGCTAATTTGTTTAAAATTTCATTATAAAACTGCTCCAATCACAACTTTGGTGTTATTTCATCAGTGAAATGTTTGAATGATGCAATTGAAACTCTAATGTAATGAAAAGATAAAGATGTTTTCCACTTTAATATAACAGGCTAATGCAAATTTCGTGACTTTTCATGTTTTCAAAATGACGTTTTTTTGTGTGTGTGGCAACATTCAACAGACGATGGAGATTCTTCTGGCATGAAGTTCATGCCTACAGTTCCCATCATTTCTGCTGCTGCTTCACTCATCAGTGTGGCTGTGATAACCTGTGGTTACAGCCTGAGGAGAAATCCTCGCAGGTGAAAACTTTTACTGACGCACTTAAACTCATGAAATGACCCTTTGAAATCACTTGAGCACATTACTGCATACAGCAGCCACTGTGGTGTTCAAAGTATCTCATAGGTTCTTTTCAAACACCACACATTAGTTGTAGACATAGCTAGTCTTGTTTTTGAGGTATTTTTCACCCCATGACCTCTGATGTTTTTATCCTAACAGAGAAAACAGATCAGGTCTAACTAACTTAACAGGATCTGAAACTCGCCAGATGTTTGTGAGTTTTCCATAGTTCTGTTTTACACTTAATTGTGCCGAGGCTGCAGTGCATTATGTCTGTGTTTTAAGCTGCACTTTAATTAAATGTAAATGACAGTGTAAATTGTTGTTTAGGACAAAGAGGACCGCTACATGAGCCTTCATCGGCAAAACATCGATGTCTACCAAACTATCTCCTCCGGTCGCCTTCATCATGATGCTGAGGCCACTGCATGTCACAGTCATGTACAATAATAATCAGAGATGGAGTTTTTACCCTGACTACGTGATCTATAAAACTATGATGCTAGACATGCTATCTATAAAAGACACGGACATTTTAACTTGCCAGCATCATGTGTACTGTTAGTTTGTTTTGCACTGAAAAAAGAGAAAAATATTAACGTCCAGTAAAACTTGTAATTATGTTGTGAATGAATTGCCTTAATTCATGGTTTTAACACCATTTAATTTCTGTTTTTTATCTGGTTTTAACGTTGAAAATCCTCCACTTGGCTCTGTGGCCTCTGCCACCATTATGGTTTTTGCTATACTGGTCCACTTGATAGTCATATTTGATGATGATTTTACTTTATTTTGAGTCATTAGAATCAGAACGGGGGTCAGGAAAGAAGAAAAAAGATAAGCTGGGGAGAAAGTTAACAGAAGAAGAGGGAAAAATAGAGAAGAAGAGAAATAGATGGAGAGGAAGAGAGAAAAAATACTGAAAATCTATTTCATCATCTGCTGAAAAACACAAGGAAAAACCAACACAGTGGGGAACCCACAGCAACAACCAATAATATGCAGTAAGTAGGCTAGTAAGTAGTAGTAAATAATAGATATTAAATGTTACTGAGCAGTAAATGGGCCCAGAGGGCCGAGACCTGAGGGCACCCCACCCGCAGCACAGGCCCAACAGAGCCAGGGGGCCGGGCCCCACCGAGCAGCCGCCCAGAGTGAGCCACTAAACACAGAGAACCACTAATGCACTGTGGGTGGGGGCACCAGCTACTGGCAGGAAGTGTGGTGGGGGGAAATAATACGTGACTATTTTTATGTGGAGTGGAATTAAACTGCCATAGAATATGCTTGTGGTGGATTTGACTCAACACAAGCGTATTGTCAAAGTGTTCTTTGGCATGCATCGAGACAGTTTCTCAGATACTGAAGTGACTTGAGCAGAGCCAGTTAAAGCCTACTGTGCTTGAGTGGGCAGCTCAAGTTTCCACCTGGAAGGTTTAGTGAGACAAAGACAGGAAGTTAAAGCTGCTGACTAATAATCTGCAGGTTCCTGATTTGAGTCTCTGTTAAGAGGATGGTGTCTCTGAGATAATTGCTTTTGTGCATCGATAAATAAACAGGGAAATAAATGAATAGAAAAAAGCATCCGAGCGGATGTGCACCGACGGTGTGCCCACTGGTCTTAAAGTGCCTTTGCGCCCCTTACCATTTATGGAGGTCCCATTTGGGCACATTGGCATGGACCTATAGTGTACATGGATGTTGCTTTGTATTAGTTCTGGTATATTATACAACACAATAACATGATGCAGTGCTGCTGTGCACCATTTCTGCAAAGAGTGTGGTGCAAGCAAGGAAGATAAGATAACTCTTGCACAGTCATACCTAGTACAATAATACAACAAAATTGGAAACTGTCCCACCATAACACAATCATTTAGATACAATATTGGACTTTGTTTACATGTAACTGCACAAATAGAATTTAGAAATGTAATTATTGACAAGAGTGAACAACCACTTATAATGTAATCTACAGCTGTGACCAAACAGCTAGATAGAGAATCAGAAGTGTTGTTTTCTACAAAGTTTGCTGTCTCAGTGAGAGTCATATGTCATATCATTTCAAACAGTGGCGATCCAGAAATGTTGTACAAACGAGTAAGACTAACTATAGACTTTAGCCAAAGTTGTTAAGTTAGCTAAAGAGTTGGGATTGTGTGTAAGGCATAAATAAACCTAAAATGCAATGTTTTGGACGTTCTTTGGCACATTTCCCTACTGTAGGGGTCTCTGCAAGCATACGGGGCTCTGAGAGGGAACAAGATGACAACGAGGAATTCTACTGGAAATAGGGTTGCCAACTTCCTGAAAAATAAATAAGGGACACCTCGTGGCCAGGGCCAGGCGACCCAGTTCACCCTTCCCAGTGTGGTGAATTTTCTAGCTCTTTTTTTTAACCATTTGACTTGAAGTTGATTTAAGTAGATATGTTCTACTTAAATCCTATTCTATTCTTTGTGATATGAACACATGTGAAACAAATGATCATTTAGCCATTTTTTTGTAGCTCAAAATGACAACATTAACACAATAAAACAGGTCTCTTTCTTAAACAGAAGCCTGTCATGCTTAACTTTTGAGAATATAAGTAAATCTTTCTTTAAAAGAACTCTGTCCTGCTTAACTTAAAATAATAGAAAACAATAGAAAGAAAAATATTCTTGTAACAGTGCACATTTAGTGCATTTAGTACAATTGGCTTCAGCTGAGGTATTATTTCAGCTTTTCTAATCAGCTGCTCCTGTTTGTAAACCCGCCTGTTCCCATGATTACGCATCTTAACTCATCATCATTATTCATCTATGTATTACTTTTATGTATTAGTCATCTATTTGTTGTAATCATCTATCCTTGCAGTTGTTTCTTACACAAAATAAGTTATATTATCACACTTCTGGCCACATAGCGCTGATATTCACTGCACATGCCCATATTAACGTTTTCCAGCCAGGTGTTTTCCTTTTCCCCTTCTTCCCTTTCTCTGAGGGGAACAAACATTGCTGCTCTAATGCTGGGCTCACACTGTGCGGTTTTAGGCCCATTTTGAGCCGATTTTTGAGTCGTGCGACCGTTTTGGTGATCGGACCGTTTTTTGGCCTTCGTCGTGCGTCGTGTAGTATACGTGGGGTAACGAGAAGCGATTAACACCTCGAGCAGCTCCCGATGATCAATCGCTCGTGAGCCGCTCACACTGCTCACGCGCAAACACGTAAACGTTGGTGAAAAAGACGGCGCAGCACGGCTGTGCAGCGTGTGATCTGGACACAAGCGATGGAGGCACAACTTGTAGAACTTTGGAAAGCTCATCCGAGCCTTTTCGATGTGGCATCACAAAATTATCACGACCACAACAACCGTGAAAATAGTTGGATTTACACTGCTGCTCAATCACAGCTGCCTGATCAATGTTTTTCATTAGCAATTTAGCAAAGTTGATGGTAGTGGTGTGTCTGTGTGAGTGAAAGACAGAGAGCGACAGATTTTCTGCTATAACCTTCATGTTATGGAGGCACAGTGTGAGCACTCAGGTCGCATCAGAGCATCGGGCGGTATAGTGTGAGACCTGCATCGTGACCTACCAACTTCTAACCCCTGCGAGTCAATCGTGCAGTTTGAGCAGGAGCTGAATAACGTGACTGAAAAAAAAAATCGCACACTGTTTGCCCAGCATAAAGCTGGGCAAACAGTGTGCGATAAGTGTGCTGTCAGCTCATTGGTCACAAAGCAGGAGAGGGGCTGGGAATTATGTTTTCAAACAAAGTGTTAATTCCATTAAAAGTTATAGACTACTTTTGAGTCTCACTGTATTACGGGACAAAGTGCGTCCCTTATTAGCTCAATACGGGACGTGTACTTTTGTTTCTAAATACGGGACGATTCCGTATTTTAAGGGACGGTTGGCAACCCTAACTGGAAACAGTCGATCATGTCTGTTAAAGCTGAATTCAGGGCAAACTAAGCTAAATTAGTGTTTTTAGCTAACAGCTACAATAAGCATAAAAGTTACTGTTGGGCTGTTATTTGTTAACAGGGGCGATTTTAGCCCATTTTGGGCTGCAGCAGCATAAAATCCTCAGCAGGCTGGGTAAGCTTGCGTGAGCTCTCTGTGGAGGCTGTTGCAGCTGAGATGGCTCACCCGAGCGGTGCAAACTTAGTTACCTTCAAGGCTCCAGAGTCAGCTGAGGTCAGCAGCTCAGCCTCTGGGGAGGTTACAATCCCTGGAACAGCCAGGTCTCTACAACCAGAAACAGTCTTTGCATGTGCAGCTTCAGAACAAGACTTGAAGTTCCAGTTAGTGTCCGATGTCCCAGAAACACTCAGGTGCTCACTGAGCAATCTCTTGAGGCCAACACTCAGAAAATCAAACAGTCTTTGAGCCTTTGTGGGAACATTTATCGTCTGTGCTGGAAAGGTGGAAACATCTGGGAGATGCAGCCTTAACACACTGGGCTTCACAAGTCCTTGGAGGCAGCTCACTAAACTCAGGGATGCAGACAAAATCAGCACTTGCAGGAACACAATGTGCCCTCTCACAATGAGCTTGGAAGCATAAACTGAGTTTTCCTCACTGACTGTTTCAGACAGGATTGTGGGAGCAACACAAAAAGCAGCTTCAGCTGGAAACACACAGTTTAGTGTCTTTGCTGCTCGCTTTAAGTCACAATAAACAGGAAACTCATTGTGTCTCATGTCAGAATCACTCATATACAGGAGAGGAAGAGGCGGAGCTTATTTCCTGCAGGGAGAGGTTAGCAGTCTGTGTCTTTCTCATTTCTGACTCCTAAAGAGCTGAAAAACACAGGCTGTTATTGGCTGGCTGACACTGGGATTAATGTCCTTGAAGCCAGCAGTCTTTAATGTCCAGGTTCAGAACGGGCAGGTGAAAAACAGTCCTTTATGTCCTCTGATGTTCAATAAACTGTCCTGATTACTGAGGGAGCAGAGAAAGTGTCTCCATCACTCACCACAGCTGGATGCTCTGAAATCCTGGAATCCAGCTGTGGAGAGGAGCGCCGGCGGCGTGGACGCAGTTTAGTAATCAGGGAACGGGAGACAGGAGGGAAACACAGCTGGGACCAATTACACACACGAGACAGGAAACAGTAACACAGGACTGTCAAAGTAAAACAGGAAATATAACACAGAGTCCAAAGTAAGGAGACGTGGGACACAGTGAAGACACAGAAACAGAAACCAGAACTATAATCACAAAACAAACTCAGAAACATAAAGAGTGAATCAGCTGATTCAGTGTTTGTGACAAAAACATGGATCCTGGTTAATAACTTTTATTTGTTTGTTTCTGTATTATTTTGTGTATCGTTCTTATGAGCTGTTGTTTTGTCAGTGAAATATTATTTCATTGTTTTAAGCTTTTTGTTGACTTTGAAGTGCTTAAGTTGATATTTTTGAACATTTAATTTGTTCAATTATTGTCGAGTCGATAAAACTGTCAAACGCACAGCTGCTTCCAGCATGGCCGGAGGAGAGGTGGCCGAGCAGACGCACAACACACACAGCTCACAGGTTTGCATTTCTAGATATTGCAGATGTTGCAGAAATTGAGAGTAAAGAACTCAGAGATCCAGCGCTGTCTCCTGCCCCTTATTTATACACCACAACACAACGACAGGCGTAACTCACACAAACGGGTAACATGAGGCTCAGATGCTTTGGACGTGTTCACATATACTGGACACAGAATGATGAAGATGGAGCTGCAGGAAGGAGGAAAAGAGGAAAAACACAGAAAAGATGTGGTGAAAAAGGACACGACAGCTTCTGTTTGTTAGTTTGGTTTTTCTTTATTTGGTAAAGATTCAGAAATAAAGAGAAGATCACATGTTTGAATATTATATTAACGTTCTGTAATTACAACAAGTTGTAAAATCTTTCCAGAGTGAGACAGAGACTGTGCAGAGACTGTAGAAGGACAGAGCAGCAGCAGAGCAGTCCAGATACACTGATGATCCTCTGTCAGATCCAGAGGGACACACAGGGCTGATGCTGGACTCTACATTGTGTCTGACAGTGGAGCTGTTCTCAGAGCAGTTCACTCTGCAGCACTGACAGTCATCTGCACTTCATTCCTCTGTCAGTCACTGCTGGATGAAGCTCTCCTCTCCACCTCCCAGTAACATGGCCCAGTCAGAGCGTCTCTACACACAAGCTGCTGCTGCTTCAACCTCTCTGGATCATCAGGACACAGCTGCTCCTCTCTCAGCACACACACCGTCCTGTTTAATGCCATGGTTGCCACCTGCAGAGAGAAGGAGGAAGAGCAGAGGAGATAAACGAGTGTTTCCAGAGACTCTTCATCAGCTGTCAGTCAGTGATGCAGCACATCCAGTATAAAGAGCAGCAGGGACGTCAGTGCTGGGACTGTACTAGGACTCATTGTTGCTTCACTTTTTCTAATCTTTGGATTTTTATTGAAGTTGCTGAAAATGTTTTTCCCTCCTAGTTTGAGTTTGGACTTTCATTCATTAGAAGAACCTTGGTGTGTCCACTCTGAGCTCTGTAGGAACCCCAACAACAAGCCCAACAATCCAGATGGACGGTTCCAGCTGTTAACTGGAGGAATTCCATCCAAACATCTGCTCTCACTAAATTCTTCCTCACCTACAGACTGTGTTCTTCACTGCTTTAAACTTGGAAATCAATGCAGTCATTGGTCTGCGTGCTGCTTTGTTCAGAGAGCTGATTGGCTGTTGACAGTGTTTGATCAGAGCGTGTCAGCCGTTACTATGGTGACCATAAAGGTGAGAAACAGGAAGTGTTTGTGTCCAATCCTGAAGCCTGTCACCGTTCTCCTCTCACAGCTTCACTGAGAAGCTGCAGCTTTACAGGAAACACTGGATCTTTGTTTCATACTGACTGTGTTTAGTACAATACTGCTGACAGCACCACCCACTCACTCCATCACTCTACTGACCTCAGAGTCTCCAGTCTGTAGTCTGGACTCTCCTGAAGATCAGACAGCTGCTTCACATCTGGATCCTTCAGGTTGTTTCCACACAGCTCCAGCTGTCTCAGATGGGAGGGGTTGGACTTCAGTGCTGCTGCCAGATAATCACAGCTGATCTCTGACAAACCACAATTACACAATCTGTATAAAGAATGAAAGATGTAAGTTTATTAGACAAAGTGCTTGAAATCATTCAGTGTTTCATCATCTGTTCAGAGCTGAAGAAGGTTCAGAATGTAGAAGTTTAGAAAATGGAAACTCCAAACAGCTGAAGCCAACAGGAAGCAGCTTCAAACAGGAAACTGTGCAGAGTTTCAGACTATATGTCCTGATGCAGCCAGTTGGATTTTGGAGATTTGAATCTCTGTTCTGTGACTAAGTCCTTGAATCATTTCTTCCAGTTGGTCCAACAAGACAGACTAAGTATTGGACATGTGTTGTGGCTCCATCAGGGGAGCTTCTAAATGTGATGTGATGGCCCCTCTGGGTCTGTCAGGTCACAGCACTGAAGAGAGCTCAAACTGGGCACACAGTTGTTCCAGTCTGGACCAAAGACTCTATACTGGGACTGAGGGACTGCTTTGACTGCACCCACTGGGACTTTTGAAAGGCTCATGTTCTCACTTAGATCATCGATTTCTACTGACATTTCTTTCTGGGAAAAATGGGGATTACTTTGGAAACAGGAAGTATTTTCCCCAATAAGCAGCCCTGGATTAGTAAATCACTCCAACATGTTCTCAGGCAGAAGAAGCTGTCTTGTTATGAGGGAGAGAAGAAAAAGATTGAGGCACAGAAACCTGTTGAAAGAGAGATAAAGCAGCTAAAATCAGGTGTAAAAGTAAAGCAGAGGATGAGCTGAATAAAGGACACTCAAGGCTGGCTTGGAAAGGAATGAAGTCCATGGTGGGGATGCAGAACAAGGAGCAAAGATGAATGTGATGCTGAATCAGCAGAAGACTTGGACTCATTTGATTCCAGCTTTGATATCATTGATTTCAATGAAGAGCTTTGTGATTGTAGCAAAGGGCTGGTAGCTCTGAGAGTCCCACTGATGAGGTGTTTGTGTGGAAATCTCTTAGTGGGACCAAAGAGAGAAAAAGCCCTGGTCCTGATGCTGTGGGAGGGAAATGATTGAAGTGTGCTGTGAGGAACTGACTGGGAGATTTTCACACATTTTCCAGTCCTCCTGGGAACAACAGGAAGTTCCCAGCATATGGAAACAAAGGTTAAGTGTCCTATGGCACTCAGTGATGATGGTGCTGTGGCCCCACCACCTCCACCTCTTTGTAAAGGAACTAACTGTAATCTGAAGCTTCAAATGGAACTAAGACTTCCTCCACTAGGTGGCAGTGTCTGATGAGAAAGTGTTAGTGGAGCTGGCCTGGAGTCAGAAACAGGAAGATGCAGGATTTGGGCTGAAATGGGCAAAAGTGGTTAGCACTAGTGCCTTAGAGCAAGAAGGTTGTAGGTTGAAGCTTGTTGGTCAGCTGGGCCTTTCTGTGGAGGTTGGATGTTCTCCCACAGTCCAATGAAATGCTGCTTAGGTTCATTGGTGCTTCTACATTGGCTGTAGGTGTGGATGTGAGGGAGTGCTTCTCTGTCTCTCTGTTGGCCCTGTGATGGACTGCTCACCTGTGCAGGTGGACCACGCCTCTTGCCCTATGACAGCTAGGGCACAGGCTGCAGCCCTGTGAGCCTAAGCTGAATAAACAGTTAGCAAAAATGATCCATAGATGGCCTGAAATCCCCCAGTTAGCAGTTTGGTAGATAGCTATGACATGCTAATCCCATCCAGCAGCTGTATTCTACCTGTAAGCTGATCCCTGCTGAGCCAAAGCACTTTTTCATATACAAATTACAACCTTTAATAGAAACCTATTGGTCAGCATCTTATTAGCCTGCTGTTAGCTTCATTCCACAGAAAACTGAGAGAAACTAACAGAGTTGATAAAGAATAAAGAGAAATGTGCTGATTTAAAGCCTTTGAAGTGCTTCAGATGATCTCTGTCCACTTCTGTCCACTCATTCATTCATGTAAGCTTTCTAATGCAGCTTTGATCTTCACAGTCTGCTTGATGAAACTCATTCTAACCCTGAATGTCAGAGTGTTCCTCCTTCTCTTTCCCATCATTCATGCTGGCAGTGGAGGAGATTTGGATGTTGGACTGTGTTTTGGATGATGTGTGTATGTTTGTGTTGGACTGCTGTCTGTAAAGCAAACGCACATTTTGCTTTGGATTTCAGTGTCACACAGACTTTAAGGTGCAATGAAGAGTTTGAGAGTTTCACAGTGAATTTTCCAGTGGAGGATTTTTCTTCTTCTTTGAAGGTTTGAAATGTGAACATTGTTCTGCTGCAGTCAATGGACTAAACCAGAGAAGAAGAAAACAGACTTTACCATGAAGATCCTCAGTGTGGATCAGTATAATATCAGCCTGATGTCTGCAGTTTAGTGTCAGCACAACTTTCACATCATATTCATCTCAGCACAACTAAAACATGCTGACTGACCTCAGAGTTTCAAGTTTACATCCTGGACTCTCCAGGAAACCACACAGATGCTTCACTCCTGGATCCTGCAGCTTGTTGTTGATGCTCAGGTCCAGCTGTCTCAGATGGGAGGGGTTGGACTTCAGTGCTGCTGCCAGATAATCACAGCTGATCTTTGACAAACCACACCAGCTCAATCTGTATAAAGAATGAAAGATGTAAGTTTATTAGACAAAGAGCTTGAAATCATTCAGTGTTTCATCATCTGTTCAGAGCTGAAGAAGGTTCAGAATGTAGAAGTTTAGAAAATGGAAACTCCAAACAGCTGAAGCCAACAGGAAGCAGCTTCAAACAAACACAACAAGAGAAAAAACTCTGAATGTTTCACATTAAAGTCGTACATTTCTCATAAAAACAGGACAAAGACTTGAAAAAGTCGTGTTTTTCCTTCCAGGAACCACATGGCTTCACTTTTAAAGGTGAAGTGTGACAGAAATGGACATATTTGAAGTCCAACACCTTTTTCCAGTCACATTATTAAAACTTCTATAATACTTGTAAAACATAAAGCTGCTACTTCATTCTGAGACTTATTTTTAGAACGTAACTCGATAAACGAGCGACCGCAGTAATGTATTGTGTTTATTTTGAAAACTCTCAACAGGATCTTCAGATTTATTTTGAAAGCTTTATCTGGAAAACACAAACACATAAGCAGGAAACAAAGAGCGTGATATGAAACGATAGACGTTTTCATATGGTCATCATATATACATCGTTCTATTGAACAGCCCCAGCTCCTGCTGTCAGTCTCTGTAAATCTGCTCTGAAAACACATTTGTATTCACTGGCTTTTAATACAGCATGAGAGTTATTTGATATTTGATGTGTGATATTAATATTAGGAGTTATTTTAATAGTTATTTTGGATTCTTGTACAGCACTGTGGTCAACGCTGCTGCTGTAATTAATGTGCTATAAACACATAAACAATCTGCAGTAAAACATCCAAAACTAAAGATGTGATCGCTGCCTTTAGAAAATGTGCTGATGCACAAGATATCAGCTCCATTAAGGTGGAATGTGGCCGTGTTAGAAACATGTTGGAAGAAGTTTGAAGCTGAAACTGTGAAGCTGAGAGTGAAAGAGCTCCAGCGTCTGTCACAGGAAACTTTCTTATTTCCACACTGATGAAAGCATCAAGCTTTGATTTCCTGCTGCTTTTATTGAGTCACACTGTGAAACTGAGCCACAGCTGAACCAGCATCCCTGTACAGCAGACACTTACAGCGCTTGGCTGCTTCCATTGGACCCTCTGCACAGAGCTTCAGTTTCCTCTTCTGGTCCCAAAGTGCAGAACAACAAGGTTTCAAACAGCTTCGTTCCAGCAGCATCAGCCACAGACATGCAGAGAGAATCCTTTGGTTGTGTTGTGTGTTTGCATATCTGCTGTGTTGCTTTGTGAGGATGGATCATCTCCTGCAGCTCCAGATAAACAAGCTGGACCTGAACCTGGTAGCTTCACTTAGAAGACACTTGTGACGGGAACGTGTGAGAAGTTTTGTGCAGACAAGTGTGGATTTAGAGTGTGGGACGAGCTCTCCACAGTCTTTGTGGAGATCCACATTCTGCATACTGCCTGTGAGAAGCTGCAGACATTTGTCCTCCAAATCCACTGAGCAGCTGCTCGTGGTGGTATTAGCTTCATGTGTGCGTGTTAGCATGAAGCCTCGGTCACACTCTGCTGTGGACACGGTCACGGACAGCTGGACGCCTGATGGACGAGTCGTCCTTCCTGTTAAACTTCTTTGAGCATGAGAAGAGCATAAGAAGCTCAGTGGACACTGTTCAGTGTTTTAACTCTCGCTTTCACTTCAGCTTCACCAACAACAGCACAAGCAGAGCAGCCCACTGCCTGCATGGCTGGGACAGCGCCCCCTGGTGACTGTAAACCACTACAACATGTAGACGGCCGTCTGCAGGCTGGATGTAGCACCACCGCAGAGACGTGCTGCAGCTCTGTTTAGTTACCCAGCTGACAGCAGAGGCTGTAGTTTACTGTTACCAACATGGAAAACTGAAGCTTCACCAGCTGGAGCTACAGAGCTGGAGAACAAAGGAGACTGAGAGGCCAGAAAGATGTGGGAGGAAACATCAAGAGCCTGTTTGAAAGGAGACACATGTGGATGCTGTGCCGGTCTGTGGTCTGTCAGAAGTCAGCTGAGTCACACTGCAAGAAGCTGCAGAATCTCAGAGGAGGAGATTTGGAAGTGTTTGTGGGACAAACTGGACTCAAAGAAAGAAGATGTTTGTGAAGTCTTTGGTGGAGGTGAGCAGTGTGAAGCAGAACACATGCAGATGAATCAGGAGGGAACAAACTGAGTGGGCGGAGCTGTCTGAGCCCCGCCCACACAGACACAGCTTCTCTCTGGAACTAAACGTCTGCTTCATCTCTGCCTCTTTTCTTCATCCTCCACCTCTCTTTTCTCTTCTTCAGTGTTCTGCAGCCACGGAGCCTCACAGCTGTTAGCACGCCCATACCTGAGCAGCTAGCATTACCCAGCATGCCGTGCAGCAGTGTTAGTTTGTAAATGTGCAAGAATTCCTGCTCCAAACTGTTTCACAGAGTGCTGTGTGCCGTGAAATCTGCTTCATGTGTTTCTGTTTGATCCTCAGTGACTTTGACACAAAGGCCTCTGCTGTGATGATCACACCTCTGATCAAGTCTCACAGTGTCACAACTGATAAATGATCAGAGTTAGAATATTTCTGACTGTCTGCTGTGTGCCGTGACCTTTGACCTGCTAAAGACAGTCAGCTGTGGATTATTCATTGTTGTGTCTGATACTTAGAACTGTGAGGAAGAAGCTACACAGTTAATCAGGGTCCCCTCTCTCTGAATCAGGAAAGGTGGGCAGGCCGCGTGTGGGCCGCGGGCCATACGTTGAGTATCACTGTTTGAAATGTGAACATTGTTCTGCTGCAGTCAATGGACTAAACCAGAGAAGAAGAAAACAGACTTTACCATGAAGATCCTCAGTGTGGATCAGTATAATATCAGCCTGATGTCTGCAGTTTAGTGTCAGCACAACTTTCACATCATATTCATCTCAGCACAACTAAAACATGCTGACTGACCTCAGAGTTTCAAGTTTACATCCTGGACTCTCCAGGAAACCACACAGATGCTTCACTCCTGGATCCTGCAGCTTGTTGTTTTTGTACAGGTCCAGCTCTCTCAGATGGGAGGGGTTGGACTTCAGTGCTGCTGCCAGATAATCACAGCTGATCTCTGACAAACCACAGAAACTCAATCTGTATAAAGAATGAAAGATGTAAGTTTATTAGACAAAGTGCTTGAAATCATTCAGTGTTTCATCATCTGTTCAGAGCTGAAGAAGGTTCAGAATGTAGAAGTTTAGAAAATGGAAACTCCAAACAGCTGAAGCCAACAGGAAGCAGCTTCAAACAAACACAACAAGAGAAAAAACTCTGAATGTTTCACATTAAAGTCGTACATTTCTCATAAAAACAGGACAAAGACTTGAAAAAGTCGTGTTTTTCCTTCCAGGAACCACATGGCTTCACTTTTAAAGGTGAAGTGTGACAGAAATGGACATATTTGAAGTCCAACACCTTTTTCCAGTCACATTATTAAAGCAGACAAACTACAAGCTCATTTTCATTCCAACAAGTCATCTTCTGACCTGGACTAACAACACTGGTCTCTATGTGCAGCTGGCTGTGAGACCAGTGCTCAGGGAGCGTCTACAAAGTGCAACACTGAAAGAACATCACACACTCATTTGCTTCCAGCACTTTCACACAAACATCTACTGTCATTATTGTCACCAAACTCTGTGGATCCTTTATTGCAAATTCAAATGGGATCAAATGGTCAGACAAAAGAGGGTTATGAGGAAATATGATGAAATGTTGTGTATTAGCAGCAACTTATTGAATCTTTTTCCTCAGAAACCAAACAAAATGATTGACAAACATGTTTTTACAAACTCAGTGTTGGACTTGGATCAGCAGGATAAGCTGATGTTTAAAGGCATTTGAGTCTCGCTGTATGAGAGTCCAGTTCTTACTCAATATTTATGGATGATGTTCTTTCAGTGTTGCACTTTGTAGACGCTCCCTGAGCCTCACAGCCAGCTGCACATGGACCAGCTGACATTACCCAGCATTAGAGGCGGCTGTAAAAAATTCATGTTCCCATTTAAATGGTTTTAATTTGAATAAAACGATGTTGATTCATTCAATCCTGAATCGATGTTTAATATAAATGTATTTTGCCAGAATCTCAGGTTAAAGCTCACAAACTATTTCAACAAGCAGCAAACAGCTAAAACAGTAAATGAGAGCAGCTAAACACACAAAGATGGAAACACAGAGCGTGGATCGTTCACTCGACGGCACGTACACGGACACGCCGTCGGGGCTGAAAGTGGACAGCTCACAGATCCTGAAGCTGCAGGTTTCATCTGTCTCCAACCAAAACTGAGTGAAGCAGCAGCAAAAGAAGATCCAAACTCTGCTTCACGTTTGATCAATATGCTCATGAATTCTCTCTGACTTTGGCTGTTCCTGCCTGCACAGCTCTCTCTCTCTCAGTGTACTCCAAGAACAGCTTCAAACATCTGTTTCTGCATCATTCACTGTTTATTAGCCACCAGTCTGCTGTTGTGTTCAGTGCTGTCGGCCTCTGACAGTAAAGCCTCATTTCTGCTGTTCCATGGAAACTTTTTAAAATGATGACAGATTACAAACTCTCAGCTGTGTCTGTAATCAAACCTCTGTAACTTTGCTTCACTTCAGCAGCATCAGCTCATGTTCACATGTTGCTTCATGGTTTGCTTCAGTTTTTGCTCGACTGCAGAATATTTTGAAGGTTATCTGCTATAAAAAGCCAGAAGAGGAAAATCTGCTTCATGTGTTTCTGTTTGATCCTCAGTGACTTTGACACAAAGGCCTCTGCTGTGATGATCACACCTCTGATCAAGTCTCACAGTGTCACAACTGATAAATGATCAGAGTTAGAATATTTCTGACTGTCTGCTGTGTGCCGTGACCTTTGACCTGCTAAAGACAGTCAGCTGTGGATTATTCATTGTTGTGTCTGATACTTAGAACTGTGAGGAAGAAGCTACACAGTTAATCAGGGTCCCCTCTCTCTGAATCAGGAAAGGTGGGCAGGCCGCGTGTGGGCCGCGGGCCATACGTTGAGTATCACTGTTTGAAATGTGAACATTGTTCTGCTGCAGTCAATGGACTAAACCAGAGAAGAAGAAAACAGACTTTACCATGAAGATCCTCAGTGTGGATCAGTATAATATCAGCCTGATGTCTGCAGTTTAGTGTCAGCACAACTTTCACATCATATTCATCTCAGCACAACTAAAACATGCTGACTGACCTCAGAGTTTCAAGTTTACATCCTGGACTCTCCAGGAAACCACACAGATGCTTCACTCCTGGATCCTGCAGGTTGTTGTTCTTAGTTGAAGACCAGGAGTAGTCATTACCCAGGTCCAGCTCTCTCAGATGGGAGGGGTTGGACTTCAGTGCTGCTGCCAGATAATCACAGCTGATCTCTGACAAACCACAGTCCTTCAATCTGTATAAAGAATGAAAGATGTAAGTTTATTAGACAAAGTGCTTGAAATCATTCAGTGTTTCATCATCTGTTCAGAGCTGAAGAAGGTTCAGAATGTAGAAGTTTAGAAAATGGAAACTCCAAACAGCTGAAGCCAACAGGAAGCAGCTTCAAACAAACACAACAAGAAAAAAAACTCTGAATGTTTCACATTAAAGTCGAACATTTCTAACAAGAGTGTTTTAAAGACAGAGTCACTGATGATCATCTTCTACTCAGTAAAACTTTGGTTTTCCTCATGTGAGTGTTAATGATGCACAAAGACTGTGAGTGCAAAGAGGGAGCGAGGAAGATGACAGAGAGATGGTACAGGAGCATCAAGAACCCGGCGAGGAAATGAGCAGAAGGACTTTGGAGCCTGTTGGATTGAAGCTTTCACAGAGACGTGTTTGACTGGACACCACCAGGACAGACTTTTAATCCCAGGATTTGGATGAGCTTTCTGTCTTTATGTTCACAAATGATGCTGTAACTCTGTGACTGTCCTGGAACTGTCAGCAGTATGGTTACGTCCTTTTGACCTGAGTTTCCACAGCTCTTATAACAGCAGTGTACATTCACCTGCAGGCACACGCTGCCTCTGCTTCAGCTCTGTTTATGAAGCACAAACTGCAGGAACCAAACTCAGACTGGCTCATTTCAATCATGTCTGCTTACAAAGACACTTTGAAACTCTTATCAGTATGTTTCCTGTCCTACTAGGACGGATCAAACTCTGGACCTTTGTTGTGGATCAGTGAAGGATGCTTAGAAATCCCTCCTGCTGCCTGAGCTTGAACATCATCAGCACTTTAACACTGAGCAGAGGGACGTGGAAAAGGCCTTCTGTCTTTATCTGACTCAACTGTTTCCTTATGTGGGCTGAAGAAAACACCGTTGTAGACTGTATTTATATGAAACATGTATATTTAATGCATTTAATGTATTTGAACCATATTTAATGCATATTACAGGATGTAACAGCTGCATATGTGTCAACAATAATGGCTTTGATTTTGCCCCCTATGAACATTTCTGTAGCTCCGCCCCTGCAGCAAACGTGTGTGAGAGCAGCCACGGCCCGCTCCTCCATGGTTTCATTCACACTCATCTCATACTGAACACACACACTTTGTAGGAATCATCAGTACTTTGACTGTTTCTCAGGTTAGCTTCAGGTTAGCCATTTAGCATTTCTCCAGTCTGAGTCACAGAGCGTCACATGACGTGACAGAAGCTGATTGGTCAGCTGCAGTGATGGTGGTGGAGCAGCATTAATGATGATGCTGTAGAACAACAGGAACACGGGGATATCAGATTGTTAGTGGGTTTAGTCATTCCTGCTGCACTTTGTCCTTCTTATTGAAGTGAGCTGCTGAGAGCTCAAACTGTTCTCTGTAGAAACTTCTGCTTCATCTCCGCCTCTTTTCTTCATCCTCCACCTCTCTTTTCTCTACTTCGGTGTTCTGCAGCCACAGAGCCTCACAGCCGTTAGCACGCCCATACCTGAGCAGCTAGCATTACCCAGCATGCCGTGCAGCAGTGTCAGTTTGTAAATGTGCAAGAATTCCTGCTCCAAACTGTTTCACAGAGTGCTGTGTGCCGTGACCTTTGACCTGCTAAAGACAGTCAGCTGTGGATTATTCATTGTTGTGTCTGATACTTAGAACTGTGAGGAAGAAGCTACACAGTTAATCAGGGTCCCCTCTCTCTGAATCAGGAAAGGTGGGCAGGCCGCGTGTGGGCCGCGGGCCATACGTTGAGTATCACTGTTTGAAATGTGAACATTGTTCTGCTGCAGTCAATGGACTAAACCAGAGAAGAAGAAAACAGACTTTACCATGAAGATCCTCAGTGTGGATCAGTATAATATCAGCCTGATGTCTGCAGTTTAGTGTCAGCACAACTTTCACATCATATTCATCTCAGCACAACTAAAACATGCTGACTGACCTCAGAGTTTCAAATCGACATCGTGGATTCTCCAGGAAACCACACAGATGCTTCACTCCTGGATCCTGCAGGTTGCTGTAGGTTCCACTCAGGTCCACCTCTGTGGGATACGAGGGGTTGGACTTCAGTGCTGCTGCCAGATAATCAAGGCCAATATCTGACAAACCACAGACACTGTATAAAGAATGAAAGATGTAAGTTTATTAGACAAAGAGCTTGAAATCATTCAGTGTTTCATCATCTGTTCAGAGCTGAAGAAGGTTCAGAATGTAGAAGTTTAGAAAATGGAAACTCCAAACAGCTGAAGCCAACAGGAAGCAGCTTCAAACAAACACAACAAGAGAAAAAACTCTGAATGTTTCACATTAAAGTCGTACATTTCTCATAAAAACAGGACAAAGACTTGAAAAAGTCGTGTTTTTCCTTCCAGGAACCACATGGCTTCACTTTTAAAGGTGAAGTGTGACAGAAATGGACATATTTGAAGTCCAACACCTTTTTCCAGTCACATTATTAAAGCAGACAAACTACAAGCTCATTTTCATTCCAACAAGTCATCTTCTGACCTGGACTAACAACACTGGTCTCTATGTGCAGCTGGCTGTGAGACCAGTGCTCAGGGAGCGTCTACAAAGTGCAACACTGAAAGAACATCACACACTCATTTGCTTCCAGCACTTTCACACAAACATCTATTGTCATTATTCATGTTCCTGCTCCTGCCGTCCCATTTCAAAAGTCTCGCACTTCCGTCCTTTGCGGTCTTTGAGTACGCGGCCCTTGAGGACCGTTAAGGCTTCAGACCCTGAATTGTGATACAGCCAGTGAGTACTTTCATAGGCTGCATCCTCCAGTACTGACCCACACATATGGTTCTTACACACACACTGGACTTTCTGGACTTTGTTTTTGCACAACACTGGTCACTATATTCTTCATTTCCGGTTAATACTTGTACAGCTGCTGTTATTGTGTATATATTTATTTATATTTAGATTTCTTCATACATTCTTATATAGTTCTATATTGTGTATTTTGTTGTACAGTTATTTTATTTTCAACTTTAATTTATATATTTATCTTTATCTTATTCTTCCCAGTTAAATTTACCCTTCATTCTAATTTGTGTTGTACAGTTATTTCATTTTTAACCTTAATTTATATTTTATTCCTTCCTAGTTAAATTTACCCTTTTTAATTTTTCATATTTATTTCCTATCTTATTCATAGCCTTTTCCTTTTTTGTTCTCTTTAGGTCACGAGCAGTTGTCCAAGCATTTCACTACATATCGTACTGTGTATGACTGTGTACGTGACAAATTAAATTTGAATTTGAATTTGAGGACCCGGCCTGCCCTGTCACACCTGGAGAAGAGAGACACGTACAGTGGGGCAAAAAAGTATTTAGTCAGCCACCGATTGTGCAAGTTCCCCCACTTAAAATGATGACAGAGGTCAGTAATTTGCACCAGAGGTACACTTCAACTGTGAGAGACAGAATGTGGAAAAAAAATCCATGAATCCACATGGTAGGATTTGTAAAGAATTTATTCGTAAATCAGGGTGGAAAATAAGTATTTGGTCACCTCAAACATGGAAAATCTCTGGCTCTCACAGACCTGTAACGTCTTCTGTAAGAAGCTTTTCTGTCCCCCACTCGTTACCTGTATGAATGGCACCTGTTTGAACTCATCATCTGTATAAAAGACACCTGTCCACAGCCTCAAACAGTCAGACTCCAAACTCCGCCATGGCCAAGACCAAAGAGCTCTCGAAGGACACCAGGAAAAGTATTGTAGACCTGCACCAGACTGGGAAGAGTGAATCTACAATAGGCAAGCAGCTTGGTGTGAAAAAATCAACTGTGGGAGCAATCATCAGAAAATGGAAGACATACAAGACCACTGATAATCTCCCCTGATCTGGGGCTCCATGCAAGATCTCATCCCGTGGGGTCAAAATGATCATGAGAACGGTGAGCAAAGATCCCAGAACCACACGGGGGGACCTGGTGAATGACCTGCAGAGAGCTGGGACCAAAGTAACAAAGGTCACCATCAGTAACACACTACAACGGCAGGGAATCAAATCCCGCAGTGCCAGACGTGTTCCGCTGCTGAAGCCAGTGCATGTCCAGGCCCGTCTGAAGTTTGCCAGAGAGCACATGGATGATACAGCAGAGGATTGGGAGAATGTCATGTGGTCAGATGAAACCAAAGTAGAACTTTTTGGTATAAACTCAACTCGTCGTGTTTGGAGGAAGAAGAATACTGAGTTGCATCCCAAGAACACCATACCTACTGTGAAGCATGGGGGTGGAAACATCATGCTATGGGGCTGTTTTTCTGCCAAGGGGACAGGACGACTGATCCGTGTTAAGGACAGAATGAATGGGGCCATGTATCGTGAGATTTTGAGCCAAAACCTCCTTCCATCAGTGAGAACTTTGAAGATGAAACGAGGCTGGGTCTTCCAACATGACAATGATCCAAAACACACCGCCCGGGCAACAAAGGAGTGGCTCCGTAAGAAGCATTTGAAAGTCCTGGAGTGGCCTAGCCAGTCTCCAGACCTCAACCCCATAGAAAATCTGTGGCGGGAGTTGAAAGTCCGTGTTGTTCGGCGACAGCCCCAAAACATCACTGCTCTCGAGAAGATCTGCATGGAGGAATGGGCCAAAATACCAGCTACTGTGTGTGCAAACCTGGTAAAGACCTATAGTAAACGTTTGACCTCTGTTATTGCCAACAAAGGTTATGTTACAAAGTATTGAGTTGTATTTTTGTTATTGACCAAATACTTATTTTCCACCCTGATTTACCAATAAATTCTTTACAAATCCTACCATGTGGATTCATGGATTTTTTTTTTTCACATTCTGTCTCTCACAGTTGAAGTGTACCTCTGGTGCAAATTACTGACCTCTGTCATCATTTTAGGTGGGGGAACTTGCACAATCGGTGGCTGACTAAATACTTTTTTGCCCCACTGTATGTGAGAATGCTGTTTGTAGATTACAGCTCAGTATTCAATACCATCGTTCCCTCGAAGCTGGACAGGAAACTGCAGGATCTAGGACTGAGCAGCTCCCTTTGCAGCTGGATTCTTAACTTCCTGTCTGACAGATGCCAAGTGGTCAAACTGGGCAGCATCACCTCATCCCCCCTCACACTGAACACTGGTGCTCCACAGGGGTGTGTACTGAGCCCTCTCCTGTACTCACAGGAGAGGGCGGAGTACAGTTTGCGGACGACACTACAGTGGTGGGTCTTACCACCAAAGGTGATGAGACGGCTTACAGGGAGGAGGTCAGCGCCCTGACCCACTGGTGTCAAGCCAACCATCTCACCCTCAACGTCGCAAAGACAAAGGAGGTGATAGTGGACTTCCGGAGGTGCAGAGAAGTACACACCCCCATCACCATCAACGGCGCTGCTGTGGAGAGTGAGCAGCTTCAGCTTCCTTGGTGTACATCTGGCTGACGATCTTACGTGGTCAGTACTAGGGCTGCACGATTTTGCATAAAATGAGAATCACGATTTTTTGGCTTAGAATTGAGATCACGATTCTCTCACGGTTTTCTTTTCCAGTATAAATATTTATTGCACTTATTAACTGCACATCAACTTCGTAACAGTTGAGACTGAACATAAAAACAACAAATGTCTCACGTTATGTTGTATAACAATAGTAATTTGGTAATTTGGAATGGTTTCGCGGGCCAAATGTAATTAGGATAATTGGAGGTGAGCTTCCCTCCCTACAGGACATCTACAGGAAGCGCTGCCTGAGGAAAGCGGGGAGGACCATCAAGGACTCCAGTCCCCCCAGCCATCAACTGTTCAGACTACTTCCATCAGGAAGGAGGTTCTGCAGCATCCGGTCCCCAACCAGCAGACTGAGAGAGCTTTTTCCACCAGGCCATCAGACTGCTGGACACTTCATAGACACCTCACCTTCACTACTGGAACTTCAACATTATGCACTCCACACTGTATATAAATGCCACTTGTTTTGCACATGTCCAACTACCAACCTCTGTATATTTTATTTTATCGTTTACTCTATTTAATTTCCATATAACTCTCAGATTTAGCCATTCTTCTATTTTGCTTGTTCTTACGTTATTGTATTTTTGCACACCTCTGTTGCTTGTGAAGCTCGCACACAAGAATTTCACTCGCATGTACTGTACCAGTGTACCTGCACATGTGATGTGACAGTCAAAGTGATTTGATTTCAGCCGCCATAACCCCCGCAATACACGGACTTCATTTACTGAGGTTATATTCATCAGGTTTTTATTTCCTGATGTTCGTATGTGTCCTGCGTGTTTCAGTCGCCAATTCTGAATTATAACTAACATAAAAACATGTTTAAGGAGGAGAGAGAGCAAATAAATCTGTTTAACATCTGATCTTTGTGTTTTTGTTCAGTAATCAGCGTGACCTGCGTATAAACGCATAAAAGAGATAACGTTGGTGTTTCATGTAGTAACTGCTGGCTTTAACTGTACAAAGGTTGTTCGACACTATGACACACATACAGACTTCATGATGTTCGGCTAATATTTTAATTGTGAATATTAATCACGAGGGTAAACGGCCCTGTACACCACGGAGCGAGGTCAGCATGTCCACGATATCTTCAGCTCTCTGAGTTAACCCAGAGTTTCCCAGCTGACTAATCTAACTGTCATCTACGAATATGTCACGGCTCATATCAATATGATTTTACACAAAATCATCCTTTTTACTGCCAACTATTCCAGAGACGTGAAAATCTACAATATAAAGAACAAAAAAAAATATATAGCAGTCTAACGCAACACTGTAACAGAGATGAACCGTCAGTTTGTCGCAGATCAAAGTGGAATGAATGTGATTGGTTGAACAGGTGTCCGTGATCTGTGTTTTCTGCATTTTCATCAGCGTAAGAGACTCAGCAGCAGATTAGAATAACATTTATACGTTTAATAAATCATAAATCATACACAAAACGATCAAACCTGTTCCGACAGTTTGAGTTTGTGTTCCCTCAGCTGCAGACTCGCTGCTGTTTAAATGTTTGAGAGGAAGATTAGATATAAACAAACGTCAAACATAGACTCAGTCTGCGTTCACATTTGATATGAGGCCAGCACGTACAGTGGCTGTGTCCTGTTTTAAGATCGTATATGTAAAATTGTTGTCTGACCTGGAGTCCGTGGTTACCATGGTTACTGCATAAGCAGCTGTAATGTAAACAGCTGGCACAGCGGAAACCTACCGGCGACATGAGGTTTGTCATTGCAAAAGAACTGTCTGAATGGTTAACTGACGTTAACTTGGATAAATTATAGTTAAGCAGTCTCACAGATAACACCCACGGAGCTGTGTGACTGTTCACCACTACACTGAAATCAGCAGGCTATTACTGAAATACACGTGCTATCCGGTTGTTCAGTGATGACGCGACGAATCCTACTTCCGGGTCTAAAGTAGTCTGCGTTTAATATGGCTTTTGTGTTGTTAACATGTTTAATGTTATGTATTTTCTTCTATTTGATCTCAAAAAGCTCCTAAAACAGTCAGCGATCACTGTTGACCTCCCTCGGCTTTTATTACCGCTAATCATTTATTTAAGCTCAGTTTTTAAAACCTTACGATGTAACTACAGCCCAGCCCATGCAGCAGTATATGAATGACTAACCTCGTATTGTGGATGGATTATCTCAGTTGTTCTCCTGGCTGAAGTTTGGTCCTTTTACAGCATCCTGCCATGCGATTACATTTGTTCCTGACCACCGAGAACACTCACATTAACTTTTATCGAGTGGAAAAAAAGTTAGCTTGTTTATATTATGCTAACATAGCTGTGTCGCTAGCGGTCACGTAGCACATCATTATATACCAGCTAGCCCAACTTCAGTAACCCTACAAACGTCACTGCTGTTTAGTTTTCTGTCTTCATTTATGCTGGAAGTGATAGCAGAGCTGTACGTTTTCATTTGTTTCCAAAACCCCGCAGTCAGGACATGCTATATTGTATTTAGATAGAAGCTAGTGAGCTAACTCCCTGCTAACTTCTAACTCCGTTAATTGTCATAAATTCCGTTTTCATGGATGCCTGGATGTTAAACTCAATTGTTACACCTGGTAGAGCAGAACGCTGATCATTTTATTAAAGATGAAAGACTTTAGACAGTTTTTCAACTCTCAGTAATCCCATAGTGATCGTTTGACATATGGACCTGCAGCGGAGTTTAGACCCAGACACGGCTAGTGACGTCAGACTGAACAACCGGATATCATAAACTATGATATAAATAGGGAGGTCCTATTAACATGTTTAGTTTTACAGGACACCTTCCTGCCTTTAGTCTCATTCATGAGCAGTATTAGTTTTCTTCTAACATCCAGAAGTCTGCATGATGTGTTTCATAGTTTCTAACAAGCCTTTGACAGGTAAACATAACATGACCGAAACACACACAAACAAACAAAAACAATCACACAAATTATATGTTAACCTCGTTTATTTTTAGTTAAGTAAACTCTAAAAATTCTAACAGATCGCTGGTGCTTAGAATACAGTTGAATAACTATTAAAAACCAGATGATGTAATATTTCTGCCCAGGTTGCAGTCTGAACACGCTGTTGCAAGCTCTGCTCCTCTCAGTGGAAATACGCCGTCTCTTTCCTCTTTGTATAAAAACATTTTAAAAGTCAGTTTAATCTCAAAATTCACTGTTAAATCCAAAACACACCAGATAAAGAAAAGCGAACGGTTCAGTCTAACACAGTGAACCATTAAACTTCAGTAAAACTATGAAGTTATGACGTCTTGATGCATTCTCAATCATCCAGGGAAGTAAGTGAAAAGGGAAAGACCATCTCTGAATCGAGGAGGAGCCTAAGGGTACATCTGTCACCATCTTACATGCTGTGATTGCAGCCATTCCCCAACTCTCTGTGAATGGGACTCATGGACATTGATCAGTGGTTGTTGATCAATGGCTGTGACAGTTTGCATAATTCTGATTAATGAACTGACCTCCCAGCCCATTGTTCCTTCAGTGGGCTGGTTTCAGTCATTATGCAAATGTACTGTTTATAAGATTGAAACCTGCAGTCAGCTGAGACTGAAGAAGTCACCTGGATGATGACGAAACAAAACGCTACGTCCAGATGAACAGAATCAACTTTTGGAGACATGCAGTTTAACCTCAGCCAAACCGATTTGCTCAGTTGTAAATAAAACAGCAAAGTAAACGTGACCCGACAGACAGAACCTGAGTGAATTAAGTCCAGCGTTTAACCACTGAGAGCTAAAACTCAGCTGAGGTTTCAAAGCTGTGTGATTGGACATCAGCTGCTGATGAAGTTGGTTCGCCTATAAAGTGCTCTGTAGGGAAACAAGCTTCAGCAGCTCTGCGCTCGGGGAAAAAACTATATTTACTTATCTTGTGCAGAAAAATGCACTGACATTGCGTTATATCGAGCACCGGCTGCCCAGTTAAACTGTGACTATCACCAGGTCACGTGGGCGCGTTTCTTGAATTAGCAGCTAAACAGCTGACAGGTGAGGAGGAGGATGCATGCAGGTAAACTGAGGGCCTGTTGAGCTGATCGCTGGTGTCCTGAGAAACACGTCAGCTCGTTCTTTATGTTACAGAAGCACAGAGATACAAGGCGGAAAAAGACGGTGAAAATGAGAATCTGCAAATGCAACATGTGGAACATGGACAGTGGAATATGTAAACAAACTGGGTAACGTAACCCCCCCCAAAAAAACAGTTAAGCTGGAACACCGGGGCTGTGAGCTCGGTGCACTCTGTCAGCTGACTGTTAGCAGAGCGAGTGAAATCTCTGAAAACATCTGAGCACTTTTGCAAACACGTTCTATGTTGACAACCTGACCAGACGTGTGAAGATTACGCTGCGACATTCGCGGCTAAAACACTGTTAAAAGTGTAGCTGGTGACAGAAAAACAGGATATTTTATAACTTTACACCACCACCATTGCTGCCTGTGATTTGAAATGCATTCTGGGATACCTGGCTGCCCCAAGGCCACACAAGCAATCGATTATCTAGGATCGACCTGTCTTGACTTACTTTGCACGGCAACCAATCAAATGCTAGAGAAGCTGCAGTGGCAGTGTTAACCCCGCCCACTTAGTTTGATGGGTGAGGCTGACAGATAAAATGATTTCAAGTTGAGACATGAAGGGGACAAAAGTGCCAAAATGAATTAAATAAATACATCATTAAATAATTAATTAAAACTGTCAATACTTATTTAAATGTGTTGTAAATATTTATTTAATTATTTCCAATTTTAATTAATTATTGCCACATTTAATTAATTATTTAATGGTGTATTTAATTATTTCATTATGGCAGTCCTGGCGTTCCACAGCACCGTGCCATAAGGCAAAAGTGATAACTGGCTCGGGGACCAGGTCCCCAGATCTTAATCCAATTGAGAATTTGTGGTCAATCCTCAAGAGGCGGGTGGAGGAAACAAAAACCCACTAATTCTGACAAACTCCAAGAAGTGATTATGACAGAATGGGTTGCTGTCAGTCAGGATTTGACTGAGAGCACGCCCAGTCGAATTGCAGAGGTCCTGAAAAAGAAGGGCCAACACTGCAAATACTGACTGTTTGCATAAATGTCATGTAATTGTCGATAAAAGCCTTTGAAACGTATGAAGTGCTTGTCATTATATTTCAGTACATCACAGACACAACTGAAACAAAGATCTAAAAGCAGTTTAGCAGCAAACTTTGTGAAAACTAATATTTGTGTCATTCTCAAAACTTTTTGGCCACGACTGTACTTTCTTCTCACATGTCCATCACTCCTACTCTCGCCTGGATTATTTTTTGGTCAGCAGCTCACTGCTGAGTGACATCTCAGACACTGAGATGAAGACTTTGTTAAATATTTTTAAAAAAGAGTGGACTTAGGAAATACTGAACAAAATACCCCAAAAATTTGAACACAGTAACAAATTTGGTTGATTTTTAGCTAACCAGTTAAAAATAAATAAAGAAAAAACAACTATATGTGCTGTTAAAGATGATCTGGGAACACAATGTATGACCTGAAAGAATGAACAACATTTTTAGGGATTTCTATGAAACTTTATATTCACCACAAATAAACGCGTCTAAAAAAAGACATTTATTAGTTTCTTGACAGCGTAACTCTTCCAAAATTACTAGACAGTCAAGCAATGTCAGTGGATTCACCAGGTGACACCGGGTGAACTCCAGGAAGCCCTGATAAGTATGCCCAATAATAAGGCTCCAGGTCCAGATGGCAGAATTCTACAAAGAATTCTGGACGATTCTGGCACCAGTTTTTTACAGAACGTTGTTGGAAATCAAAGAAAAAGGGCAGACTTCCATCAAATATGAATTCTGCAAACATTAGTCTCCTGCTAAAACCAGGCAAAGACCCTGTACATCCCTCAAGCTATCGTCCAATATCACTTATAAATGTAGACCTTAAAATAATCTACAAAGCTCTCTCAAAGAGATTAGAGAAAATAACCCCCCTCTTAATTCATCCTGACCAAACTGGTTTCATAAAAGGTAGGCACTCATCAACAAATACACGTAGATTACTTAGTTTCATAGACTACTCATGCAGTTAAAAACATCGAAACTACAATATTTTCTTTAGATGCAGAAAAAACGTTTGACAGAGTTAACTGGAAATGTTTATTTCCAACTTTACACAAATTTGGTTTTGGAAACTCTTTCAAAAATATTACACAACAGCTTGTGTCAGAACAAATGACCAAACATCCTCCAGCTTCTGCATTTCTGAATAACAAATCTTGGACTCACCGAGCCTTTCTGCAGTTCCTCACAGCTGGAATCAGTCTCTGTCGTCCCTCTGCTGATGTGTTGTACTTCTGCAGGTCCAACTCATCCAGAACCTCCTCTGACATCTGCAGCATGAAGGCCAGAGCTGAGCACTGGATCATAGTGAGTTTCTTCTTTGATCTGTTCTCTGACTTCAGGAACTCTTGGATCTCCTGGTGTAATGAGAGGTCGTTAATCTCCATCAGACAGTGGAAGATGTTGATGCTTCTGTCAGGAGAGATTTTAAGCTTCTTGTTATTCTTCAGGTTCTTGATGACACTCTGGATGGTTTCTGGACTGTTCTCTGTCTGACCCAGCAGACCTCCTAAGAGTCTCTGGTTGGACTCCAGACAGAGGCCATGAAGGAAGCGAACAAACAGGTCCAGACGACCATTTTTACTCCTGAAGGATTTTGTTAGTGTTTCCATCAAAAAATCATCCAGAGAGGACTCTCTGTATTTTTTTCCCAGGAAGTTCTTCAGCACCTCTGACTTCCTGTTGGTGAAACAGTGGAACATGTAGACTGCAGCCAGAAACTCCTGGATGCTCAGATGAACAAAGCAGTAGATTGGTTTCTGGAAGATCACACACTCTCTTTTGAAGATCTCTGTACAAACTCCTGAGTACACCGAGGCCTCTGTCACATCCAGACCACACTGCTCCAGGTCTTTTTGGTAGAACATGATGTTTCCTTTCTCCAGATGTTCAAACGCCAGCCTCCCCAGCTTCAGAAGAACTTCCCTGTCAGCCTCCGTCAGCTCCTGTGGACTCGTCTCATGTCCCTTGTGGTACTTGTTCTTCTTCCTCTTTGTCTGAACCAGCAGGAAGTGTGAGTACATGTCAGTCAGGGTCTTGGGCAGCTCTCCTCTCTGCTCTGTAGTCAACATGTGCTCCAGAACTGTAGCAGTGATCCAGCAGAAGACTGGGATACTACACATGATGTGGAGGCTCCTGGATGTCTTCATGTGGGAGATGATTCTGCTGGACAGCTCTTCATCACTGAATCTCCTCCTGAAGTACTCCTCCTTCTGGGCGTCAGTGAAGCCTCGTACTTCTGTTAGCCTGTCAACACATGTAGGAGGGATCTGATTGGCTGCTGCAGGTCGGGAAGTTATCCAGACGAGAGCCGAGGGAAGCAGATTCCCCTGGATGAGGTTTGTCAGCAGCTGGCTGACTGATGACTTCTGTGTGACATCAGACAGCAGCTTCCTGTTGGTGAAATCCAATGAAAGTCTGCTTTCATCCAGGCCGTCAAAGATGAACAAAAGCTGAGAGACAGCCAGCTTCTCTGCTGTGACCTTCTGTAGTGTTGGATGGAAAACATGGAGCAGCTCCAGAAGACTGTACTGCTCCTCTCTGATCAGGTTCAGCTCCCTGAATGAAAGCAGAACCACCACACTGACATGTTGGTTCTCCAAGCCCTCTGCCCAGTCCAGAGTGAACTTCTGCACTGAGAAGGTTTTTCCAACACCAGCCACGCCGTTGGTCAGAACCACTCTGATGGGTCTCTGTTGGTCAGGTAAGGCTTTAAAGATGTGCTGGCACCTGATTGGAGTGTCATGGAGGGCGTCCATCTTGGAAGCTGTCTCCAGCTGCCTCACCTCATGTTGGCTATGAACCTCTTCACTCTGTCCCTCTGTGATGTAGAGCTCAGTGTAGATCCTGTTGAGGAGGGTTCTACTTCCTGTTTCATCACTTCCTTCAGTCACACGTTCACATCTCCTCCTCAGACTGATCTTATGTTCATCTAAAACCTCCTGCAGACCAACATCTGCTGAAAGAAAAACAGAAAGAAAACTCTTCAATGTCTGAACAACAACAAGAAGTCCAGTTTTCAGAAATGAGTCCATCAGCAGACAGATGTTCAGTCTTACTTTGTACACAGCTGCTCTGACTGGCTGTCTGCAGTCCAGCTCTGCTTCTGGATCTTTCTCCACACTGGGGACAGGACCAGTCTCCTGATGAAGCAGACTGGTCCCAGTATGAGGAGATGCACTGTCTGCAGAACCAGTGTCCACAGCTGGTAGAGACTGGATCCTTCAGGACGTCCTGACACAAAGCACAGCAGGACAGCTGCTCCTCCTCACAGACACCACTCCTCTTCCTCTTCCTCCCTCTGTGAACACATTTCTTTATCACTAAAATCATTGACTGTCAGTGACAAACATCCAGATTTGATGACACTGTGCAGAAGCTCTGATGGTCACAGAGAAAAGTCAAAGTGGAGAAACTTGTGTTTGAGTTCAGATTCCAAGTTTCCTTTGCTGTTCCTGCCTGTCTTATTAAACACAGAGTGATCAGCCTACAAACTCCACAGTAAAAGCCTTCATCACAGAGCTGATTATGTCCTTCACTGGATGTACTGGAAGTTTGGGATCCATCACTCTGAACTGACCTTTGACCTCCTCTAAAAACTGTGGTGGAGCAGCGGTGTCACATTCAGAGCTTTCAGCTTTATTTTGAAAGAGTTCAGTCATCAGGAAGTGAACTTCTGGGTTCTGATTTCCTTTCTATTCTTTTACAGAAGTGAAGAAGAAGAACTAAAAGCTTTGAAATGATCTGAGTGATATTTTTGAACATTGCCACCAAATTGAGTTCAGCCTCCAGCAGTAACTTTGTTTCATGATGCCTCCCTGATGATGTGATGTTTGATTACAAACCTGTTTATGTGTTAGACATTAATCACATGAACACAGGCAGAAAAAAGAAGCCAATGAAACAAATGACAGAAACGTGTTCATTCACTGCCATGATCCATATTTTATATGTACAGATGTTTGTAAAGAACACGTGTGCAGCGCTTTGTTCTGAGTATCTGCTGTCAGCACACAGTGCAGCAATAACTACAACCACACGTTTCTGTAGATCCTGAACATCAGCCTGGAGGAATCTGACCTCAGGTCTGCACACAGAGGAGCTTCACCTCTGGGATGATGCTGGCTTCAGCTCCTTCTACAATCAGGCAGAAGCTTCTGCACCATCAGGACACAAACAGAGAGGAGCTTCTATCCTCAGACCATCCAAGTCCTAAATCAGAACATGCTCCCCTCATAGCATCACCATCAGGGTTTAAACAGGACCTTACATCATGTTCTTGTCTCACTGTCATATTTCAGATCATACCTGATTCATTATGACGTCACACGCTGCTACACTGATCCTGCTGCTTCATTACTGCTGATATTACTCTGCTCACTCTGTTCAGTTACTCTGTTTACATCACTTTGCTCATTTGCTTTGTTCTGCTTGCACTGCTCTGTCAGTACATGCTGTGCTAATGTGGCACAAAGCACTTTAACATTACATCTGCACAATGTTTCATTATTTCATTTAATGATTGTTTATAATGTTTTGTCCAGTCACAGGAGCAGCTCAGCACATTTCACTGTGTTGTACGTGTATGACGATGCCTGTGACAAATAAACAGCCTCGGACTCTTCAATCTTCTGCATTTCTTTGGAGATCAGCTCAGTGGCCTGTTGAGACCATCTTTCTATTTCTGATGACTCAGTTCAGATTATTATCCTGATACTTTCTTTTAAAATGTGATGAAATCATTTATCTGATGTTCTGACACAAACTCACCAAAACAATCCCAAACAGCACAAACCACCACGTTACACACAGTGTAATAAAAATACAGGCAACTACAAATAAAAACACTTTAAAAATATAAACTAAAATTACAAAGTGGTCACAGAATTTCAAACACCCGTAAATGAGTCAGCAGCTCTCTTACATGGTCAGCTGAGCTCCATGATTGAAGAACATTGTTGCTGCAGGTTCATGACTGAAGTTTGGAGGAAGTATTCCTTTGGACCAGTCACTCCTCACAGACACACAGCTGGATGCTGGAGACTGTGACCTCTGACCTCTGCAAACACAACCACATTGCATTCATTTCACATCAATTAGTACACCACAAAAGGCATGCAAGAAACACAGTATGAAGGCAAACTTCTGGCTTCAATAACATTCAACAGGTCAGGTGGAAACTTTTCTCAGATTTGATTCATGTTTTTATAGAACGATCCAGCTAAAAAAAATATACCATTAGGTCAGGGGTCAGCAACTTTCAGGACCCAAAGAGCCATTTGGAGCCAGTTTCCACGCAAAAGAAAACACTGGGAGCCACAAATACTTTTTGACATCTAGAATGAAGATAACACTGTATATACTGTTTTTTACCTTTATGCTTTGTGTGAACAACTAAGGTGTGTTGCTTATGAAATCCATGAAGTGCTACAGAGAAAATTACATGTTATTTATGTAATGAACACATTTGAACTCTTAAAGAAATATAACCAAAGGAAAGACACCCAGCTGAACTAAAATGATGTAGCAAACAAAAACTGCTGTGAGCCGCCACCCTTATATCTCCTTTGGGCTTTTGGAGCCTTGAGCTGACTTTTAAAAATAATTGGAAAAAAAGCTCTATGCTGCTGAAAGATGAAAAATAGATATTTGCAAAATTCTGCCTAAATATGTATTTTACCTGGTTAATGTGTGTGGCGGGGCGTGGTCTGCAGCGCCGCTGCAGGGGAGGCGGACGCACCTGAGCGGCACCCGCAATCACGCCTCGCCGCCTTAACATCTGTGCTGTTGTGTGTCGGGCTGTGAGCTGCAAAGCTACAGCCGGCTGTGTGCGTACAGCAACCGTGTGAAAAGTGGTCAATAAAGAGAAGCTGAAAAGCGAGTTCATGCAAACATCGTCGGGTCTGCCGTGATATGTTTACAACGGGACTTCTGCTCCTGAACCTCTGCGCACAGCGTCTGCAGGTCGGGGCTGTACGAAGTCACTTTCATCTTTACAGGACTGTAAGCTGTCGTCTGTGAGGCGTGAGCGGTGTTTGTTTTTAACATAGTTCACGGTGGAGAACAGCTGCTGACATAATGTGGATCCGAAGATCCATAATTGGCCTACCTGGGGCTGAAAGTCTCGATAAATGCACGGCGTTGCGGCGGGTACACCGGCTTCCGCGAGTGTGACGCTTATTTGAACGATGAAAAAATAAAAAATATAATTTTATTTTTATATTTCAATATCACAATAATCTTCCAATTTAGAACTACAAGTTAAAAAAGAACATAAATAAAATACACTTCAGCTAAATACTTCTAATTTATTTTCCCAAACCACGAGGAGCCGCACTGTAAGGACTAAAGAGCCGCAGGTTGCCGACCCCTGCATTAGTGTTAGTCAATGTTGCAACTGAACTGAAAAACAAAAGATTTTGGTCAGGTCCAAAGAAACAAAGTCACTATTAATACAACACAACCCCCCCAAAAAGAGCCATGTAGACCCCGGGCTCTATGGGTCTTGTGCTCGGAGCTTGTTCCTGTGCTGCCATGATTAGTGCCTCTGTGCTGTCTTTCAGTCCAGCTTTGTTCAGCCACTGGTAGGATTTCTGGATGTCAGCCACTTCCTCTGCCTGCTGGTGGTGCAAACTGTGTTGTTCTGAGTTTCATTGGACGTCTTTGTCCAAAGCACCAGACAAAGGGCAAAGTAGATGCATTTGCATCAGCAGGAAAATACACCCCAAACTAGCATCATCATTATACAACTTTAACAACTGCCACTAAATGATACTTCATACACAGACCAGTGTTAGGTTAAGTTATGATGTCACTGGCAGAACATTTATAGAAACAACCTTTGAACTCTGAGTCAGCAGCTCTCTTACATGGTCAGCTGAGCTCCATGATTGAAGAACATTGTTGCTGCAGGTTCATGACTGAAGTCTGGAGGAAATATTTCTTTGGACCAGTCACTCCTCACAGACACACAGCTGGATGCTGCAGATGCTGCTCCGTCCTCTTCCTCCATCTTCTTGATGTCAGGGTGGAGTTAGTCTGAGAGGTAAACACACACACTCAGAGGTGCTGTTGTACTGGAAGCATCACACTGACGGCTTTCTAATGTTGGAGCTTTGGCCCTAAAGTCCAAACCAGTTATTTTAGAGGCTCAAAGTCTTTAAAAAACACCAAAACCATCACATTATTTAATAAGTACATGATCAGGTGGATGAAGGAACTCAGTGTGTTTGGGATCATCATCATGGTGAGGAGCCCACATGTTACGGCTCCTTTGGAGAGAAGCTGAGGATCACTGCAGGAAGTGAGCTCATGAAACCAAACTGCTGTTTGTGAGCAGGATGACTCTGTTATTGGACCTGCTCTGTGTTCTACATATGATCAATACTTCAAATATCTGTAAACATCTCATCTTATATTTGTTGCACTTGGTCACATCTGTGTTTAAAAATAGATTTTTAATGTCACTGAGAGTTCTTTTCTACCTTTATTGATTTATTTTGGAATAAATTAAATTTAAAGGTGCCAAAAACTGCCTGCAGCTTCTGCTCTGTGACAGGAAACTACTGTCAGGCTCAAAATGACTTCAGATTATTCATCACAGAGTGTTTATAGATCACAGGACACGTTACAGTTTTACTGTCGATGTTTTAGTTTAAAAGAATGACGTGATAAGATCTTACTGTGAATCTGCGCGCTCATTGGCTAATACCCTGAGACTGACAGGTGGTTATCCAATCAGCGTGCGGCCTCACGGACATAAAACTCTTAAAGTTTGTTTTTGAAGGGATTTTCAGATCAGACCTGATGTTTCTGCCTACAGCCTGTTTACCGATATAATCAATATCAGATATCAGAGCAACAGAAACCTCGGTGATCAGGACGCCGGCACTGAGAACAGGAAGTGGCTCAAACGTCGCACTTTCATAAAGGCTGTATCCCAATTCAGGGTCTGTAGCCTTAAAGGCTGCATTTTAAGGCCGATTACGTCACAGTGGCGCACCGAAGGCTTTCCCAATTCAAAGGCTGCTCGAAATGCGTCCTTCACAAAGATGTCTAAAATATGTTCTCCTTCATTTCTGTCAAACAAAGCTGTGTGAAACGTTTCCAGCTGTTAGTATCATGGTTGCTAGGCAACCGGGGCAGCGCGACGGAGGCTAGACCGCCCATTTCACAAGCCTCGTACTTCCGGCCTTAGCGGTCCTTGAGTACGTGGCCCTTGAGGATCGTTGAGGCTGCAGAACCTGAATTGTACAGAGCCCCTCTGATGACATGGCCCAAAAATAAATAAATTGTGGCCACAAAATACTATTTCGTGCCCTCGAAATACTATTTTCGAGGGCACGAAATAGGTATAACGTGCGCATGAAATGCTAATTTGTGGGCATGAAATGGGTATAACGTGGCAACGAATTACGCATTTGTGGCAACATCATATTGATACAATTCCTGGACAGCTGCGTAGAGACACAAGCATGAGAGTAGGCTAAACCTATACACCGTGGACAGAGACGTATGAGTGAGTTTTATTTTAGGCTGGGAATGAGCTACAATGCATTTTGAAAAGCCTGCAATGCAAGGAACCATTATTACGGAGAGACATTTAAACAGGATACTGAGAGCCCAGTTGCTTTACAGGACCTGGACGCCGGGATAGATTTTATTGTCAACCAACTGCAAGGGCCTGGGAAGGATCACGGTTATTGGTCAAGTGTTTCGTGCCCACAAATTAGCATTTCGTGCGCACGAAGTAGTATTTTGTGGCCACAATTGATTTATTTTTTGGACCATGTCATCAGAGGGGCTCCGAAGAATTGGGATACAGCCTCTGAGATAGAAAGTGTGCGACCGTGAACTCGACTCTCTTTATGACACATACACACACAGACACACACACAGACACTTGTTTTCAGATTTTAGTGAGGACACCAAAAAGCCTCAAAAATATCCTCAAACTCGTGAGGACGGCCATTTTGTGGGACTCTATTAGCCCACATAGTAGCATACCAACTCTTTGTCCTCACAAACATGTCTAAACAGGCACACACACACACACAGACACACACACAGACACACACACACACACACACACACAGACACACACACACACACACACACAAACAGGTTTGTCAGGTTCCTCGGCTCGTTCTCTGCGTTCAGTCCATTGAAGGTGATTATTGAGCCAATCACAGCTACAGAGCTCACTGTGACTCTTCTTCTCTCTACAGTCACACAAACAAACACACTCAGAGACTCTGACAGCAAAACTACAACAATGTGGTGTTAACACTCACCCTGCCTCAGCTCCACCGTCCTCCTGCTGCTCTGACGGAGGCTCAGCTGTTTCTCTTCCTGTTCCCACCTGCTCGGGTGGCTCCTCCCCTCTGCAGTTACAGGAAATCAGGTGTGTGTGTCTCTTGTTGAGACTGGTTCTTCCTGCTCTCTATCATCACATTGGGTGTTTCCAAATTCAGGGAGAGGATGCTTCGAATGCCACATTTGTAGGAAATTGTATCACATGGACGCGACGAAGGCTGTTCAAATTTGAAGTCTTCCAAATGCGTCCTTCATTTCCCTGAATTTGAAGGATGGGTCAGGTGTGTCCTTTGTGGCCCAACATATCCCAGGATTCATTGCGGGCCATACAGGAGATATTTTTCTGATAATGATAGTGATCGAAGTGGGAGTTAATGCAGGAGACGAACACTTTCAAATGTAAGTATATGAAAATCTGGTGGTGCAAAAGTTTTTATAGCGGGTGTGTTGTTAGGCTCTGGGCATCTGCATAGACATGTTCTTTTTTTGAGAATGTGAGGACAAACTTGAAAGAGAGACACTGTGAGAGTGGACACATCCACACTGCTGCTGCATCTGTGCTCACCACGATGGCCTCCTTCAGAGAGATGGAGGACTCACTCTGTCTTCTGGCTGATGTAAGTGTTCAGCTTTGAACAGCTGTCGTTCCAGCTGCTTTTAACTTTGTAGTTTCACATTTGTACAGACTTTATATTTTTTATAGACATGTCATAAACCAGTCCTTAAATCATTTTCATTATCACAGATACAGTCTACACTCTGCATCATGAGCTGGTCAATATCGCAAAAGTTGTAATTCATTTCATGTTTCATGTAAACTGCTCTGAGGTCACAGTGACACCAGCAGATGTAGTTACAGCCTCTCTGTCCCCACCATCCCGGCCCACGTAGACCGCAAAGGCCGGGTCCTCCGAAGGATGCAGCCGACGAATTGGAACACAGCTCATGTCTGACAGCAGTTTGAAGAGGAAATGGATTCTGTTCTGTTCTTCACTCATCACCTACCTGACAGCTGACACCTCACACCTGTTTCTCAGCTGCAGGTCAGACAGAAGGACACACAGAGGATGGAGGGAAGGAGGATGGATCTGCTAGTCTGAAAGTTGGTATGTCAGTTTCTGGTCAAGTTTTTGTTCAACAGGAAACATAAACAGAAGCAGGATTCATACCAGCCTCCACTTGAACAGCAGCCTGCTTAAACTGTCTCGCTCTAAGACAGCTGGGTTAGGCTCCAGCGCCCCCGCGACCCTGAAAAGGATCAGCAGAAGTGGATGGATGGAGGGTCAGTTTGTCAACATTAGAAAAACAAACATACTACCTGCCTTAAATGTGAAATGGACGGGCTTTATGTTTGCTCGTTGTTTGCTAAAGAGACTTTTCTGCAGCATTTCTCTCCCGACTTCTTTGTAGCACCTTTCACTGTCACACATTTGATCTTTACAGCAGGGCTGTGCCATATCATATACCATACTATAGAATTTTGACATAGTAGCTATATAATGTTACTCCTACTTTATAGATCTCCATCACCCGATCCTCCGAAAACCTCTTGGAGTTGGCAGCACTCGACTGAGCCATTTTGTGCAGAAGAAGATTAAAATGATGCTTTAAACTCCAGATGTTATCTGAGCTCAGATCCTAAAGCCAGACCTCTGCATCTTCATTCTTGTGGAAAAGCAGAGCAGATGTTGTTTTCAGGAGGATGCTGCTATAATGGCTTTAGTTCCTTGCAGGTAATTATGACGACAGCGGAAGCAGCAGGAACAACAAACAGCCCAAACTAACAGACAAAATATTAATGAAAGTCCAACCCAATCTCCTCCATCCCCGTATCCTCCACTATTTGCATCTTCATCTGTGAAACCTGCAGAGCAGAAACAGTGTGTGGACAAAGTTAGCCGGTATGCAGACATGTTTGCTTTTGTTACAGGAGTTTGAAACACATCTGCAGCTCATTCAGAGGCTTTGGGGCCGTACACACTTCATTTTAAATCAGTACAGCCGATCTCACAGCTGCTGGATGTTTCTTTGAATCATAAGAACATTAAGACAAACAAGATGATCATGAAAATCATATTAATGATTGATTTGGCCTACGTTTGATGCTGAACTGCAGTAGCTCCTGACATTGTGCTTTTATTTCGTCTGGATTAGTTTGCAGCACTGCTGCACAGTTTACATTAAAGTGCACTTTTGCAGAGCAGACGACCCCCTGCACGACTGATGGGGTGAACCAAGGCCCTGCATCAGACAAAGAAGCATTATTTCAACTGTGAGTCATGCAAAGCAGCTCTAGTAGAGTCCTGTAAATGAACAGACTGGATCCCTGTAACGTACCACCTCAGTGACCAGTGGAAACATTCAAATGTTCAGGTAGTCATCCTAACTGACTTGGGGTTTCTGCCAGTGTGTTACAAGTGAAGCAGCTTGCCTGGTCTACACACTGGGACTCGTTTCTTTAAATCACCATTAATACAGTTTCAGCTGCTGACACATTCACTAGTGGGTAGTAATTAAAGCATGCTGCACCACTCATGAGTGCTATCATTCAGCACTCTCATTCATTTGTCTTAAAGCTGGTAATTAAACTCCCTGATGCCTCACTCTGTCTCACTCTTTTCTGTGTGTGAGAGAAAGAAGATGCAGCTGTGTTTCTAACAGCTGCTCTGGAGGAAGCCCTGCAACTCTAGAATCTCACATGAGTCTGTGACTGTGAGCTTGATGGAGTGCCTGAACTCCTTGATGACTCTCTCACCACAGATGCTGTGGTTGGTTGGTTCACTCACTATGTATTAACAGACCTCTCTGCATTGAATCATATCTGTTATTAATCTCTGTCTCGCTTCCACAGCATGTCTTCATCCTGTCTTCCTTCTCTCACCCCAACCGGTCAGCAGATGGCCCCGCCCCTCCCTGAGCCTGGTTCTGCTGGAGGTTTACGTTGAAACCAAGCACACCATTGTTTTTCTTGTGACATTACCAATAAGTTTGATGTGTCACATGGCCCTCTTCCTATTGAAAAAACAAAAGTTGTATCCAAGATGGCCGACTTCTAAATGGCCACCATGGTCACCACCCATCTTGAGGAGTTTGCCCCTCACATATACTAATGTGCCACAAACAGGACCACCACCAACCATTCCCATGTTATTACGGTGTATCCATATAAATGGCCCACCCTGTACTTACATTATAACCAATCCGCTCCTTTATCCCCACTTAAAATATTTTTACTGAACTATTGTAATATTTGCTGCCATTGCTGCTGTCCTCTTGGCCAACTTACTCTTACAAAAGACATGTTTAATGTTAATGAGATTTTTTTTTAACTAAATAAATAAAGGTTATATAAAAGTCACTGCCAAAAACTGATCGCGGCTTCTACCTTGTTACACGAATGTTGTTTGTGGCTCAAGACGACTTTATGTCATCCATGAGGGAAGCATTTGACATATGTTTCACATATTATAGCCCAACAAGTTACTTATAGCAGTTTAAATACGAGCAATCACTTTTTGGCAAATACCAGAAATCACTTTTTGGCAGACAATCACTTTTTGGCACAACACCGGTGTCTAGCAGGTTTTATATTTTAGAAAGTTTAAAGCTCAGCTTAATAGAAGTAGTGTGGTCGTGAGTTTTGCATAAACAAATTTGTGCAAACCTCAATGAAGTGAAGCAACATTATAAAGAAGAGTGAGACTAAATGACTCCCCAATGATGTGAGAGACTGATAGTCATACAGAAAACAATGACTTTGAGCTGTTGCTGCTAAACGTGCTTCTACAAGCAACTGAATCTTGGAGTGCACTTTGGTTTGTCTGCTCATAAATTGGTGGTTCATGATGATAAATGAACTTCTGAACTGGTTTAACATCAGTGCAGTGGCTGGTCCATTCCTTGATGTATATGTCAACGTTCAAAATGAGCCATTTAAATCAGCTGAAATCCAAGTTAGGCATGTTTCCCTTTTTTGTTGTTGTTCTTGACACGAGTGCTTCAGTTATTTTCTCATCAGTATGTTAGGACAGAAAGGATTCTGTTGTGGATTTATGATCATCTCACGTGTGTCCATCTTTCAAACTCTTAGATTGTGTAGACATTAATGCAGCTGTCAGACTGTAGGCCAGTTTCTTTGCACTGTAAGCATTGATTGGATGCTACTGTAGCAATCAGTGCTTACACAAAACGTCCCTGCGTAAACCCTCAGACACACAACAAACAGATCAATAGTATCTGAAATTCAGAGTACGGATCTTTTTACACATTTCTCACAGAAAATCACCTAAATCGCTTTCGTGTGAGATGCACATCATGTTTGCCTCATAAAGACTTGCCCTGTATGTATTCATTTCTTTTGACTTTCACGTGGAATTGTCACCTAATATAACAGGTCCATCAGTAAATGGTGTCTATCTTCAGTTTCTGTCTCCTAGACTTTGTCCCTGTCAGGTTACAGCTGAATAGATAGTCATATCATGCAGAGACTGCATCGTACTATAATGCTCGTATGATCGCGTTTGTCATAAGTGGACTGGTCTTGTTGAAACGTTGCATAAACCTTGCCCAGTAAACTGTGAGTGCTAACATTTCTATGGCATATGCAAATACTTTAGACAAATCCCACAGTTGTCTATATTTGTATATTTGACAGTTTAATGAAGCATTTAGAAATCAAAGGTCAGATTAAAATGCTGTATCACAATAGAATGTGATATCACACAATACAATATTTTTAATATCACACACAGCATGAAAGTTTGCTAGTGTATATTATAAAAATATTACAGTATGTTGGTATAACTTTATCCCCTCCTAGTTTTTAAGATACAAATTTTGGCCCACACTGATTTGTGATCATATTCCTCTGTCCACTAAATGAAGATGGAGGCTCTGCTCTTTATTTCTGTGTTTCTCTGGAGAATCCTGGTAACATGATGGCTTTCTGTCTCTAAACACACACGAGCTTAACTCCGAATGAACATGATCAGAGTTCATTGAACCAACTCTGATCAGTCTTTTCTAAGGGTTTCAAGCCTTTCTTGTTCGAGCCTCTCTTTGTTGTTGCTACAGTTATGTGTAATTATTAATAGTATTGCAGATGTTAGCCTCTGCCTGCAGTGTTGATGTGGGTAAAGGCTTTAACCATGGATTAGCGGCAGGTCCCAGCTTGTAAATTGTGGAGCATTAATGCCCACTCCAGCTCCTATAACCAAATATAAACAGTTGGGATGAGAGTTAGCTCAAGCCACTACAACAGCCAGCAAGAATGATCTGTTCATGCTAGCATTAACAGTGCCTATACACATAGCGACACACGGGGGAGGGGCCTAACTAATAACCAAGATGACTACAGGCTTGGAGGTGCTAAAAGTCAGATATACCAGGAGCAGTTTGGGCTTTAGAACAAATTTTGTGTAATTATAACAATATGTAATTTAGGACCTGGTTACATATGATGCTGCTGATTTTTTAAATCTAATTTTTACGTTGCATTAATTTCTTTTTGTCAGACAGGGAATCAAACAAGTTCTGTTTTCTCGAATGAATCCCACTGTTATTTCTTTGTCCTACCAACAGGGATGTTTACATGGTATTCATGACTGCTGCACCTGATGACTTTCACAGCTTGAGGACTGCAAACATTTCCCAACAAGACATGAGTGGTGGGGTGATCGTTGGTATTCCTGATCAGGTGAGGATCTGTTCCCATCAAACCACCAAAACCAGTTGTTCAGGATGTTTACAGGATGAAGAATCCCCAGTTATTCTTTGTGGTTGGAATGTGCCTACATATGGCTGTGTGGGATTCTGGCTTACTTTAGGGTCGGAGCAGTTGGTATGTGGAGCAAATACTGACACAGTCAGAGTGGGCAAACCAGCAATAGGCTTGTTGTCGTACCTGGAAGTCTGAAAGCTCCCGATGCTGGATGGTCTTTCTAGTTTTTAATGACAGGTCGTCTAACAAAGCTTCCATGAGGTGCTATAATGGAGACTGTCCTTTTCAAGGAGTTTCTCATGTCTTATCCTACTTTTTTCTTTTTTTTTAATTAACAGGAGTGAGAATTTGAAATCCTCTAAATTGACATGATTACATTTCTTCTTTTAAATGAGAAGTACATTTTGAACACAGTATAGTGAACACAATATCCAAGAAGCTAAATCTGGTGAAATGGTTTCTTTAGCTGTCAGCTTGAAAGGCTGATTGGGGTATTTTTGTCACCTTGCATGCGGGTGGCATGGACACCCGACTTTTGTGTGCATTTATCAAAAAGCTTGGATGATTTTGAAGATCAGTGGCATTCAACTCATGATCAGCGTTCAAGTTTTCTTAAAATCTTGTAACATGATAACTAGAAAGAAGACAGCTAGGATTTTCAAACTGATCCATAGATGGATCTACTATGAAGCTGAGGGACAGCACTGCTTAAAAGATCCTTTTTAAATGACTCCAGCTGTCTGATTTAATGAGACCACGTGTGCTCAAGTTTCCTGCTCTGACTCGGCCTCAGAATGTCTAGAGGCAGAAATCAAGCACACTCAAAGGAAATAAGCGTATCAGTGGGCATGTGCTCAGCACGCAGAGTGGGAGTGACTAAAGGTGCCACTGCAGAGCATCGCAGTTGTTTCGTGTGATTAAGTTGTGTGTTTATGAACCTGTGAGTGTTAGTCCTTTTGGCAGGATGACTCGCATGAAGCTGTTATAATTGTTTGTGCATGTTAAAGTTATGCCTCAGTTCTTTGATACCATGTTGGTAGGATTATTTGGCACTAAGTTAATAGCAGTGGCTGTAATCTCCCGCAGTCATTACATCCAGCGGTATTACAAATAAAGGACTTTTCTATTGTTTAGTTTAACTGTGGCTAGCTTGCCATGTCCGTGCCTTATGATTGGCAATTTGTATGACGTGCTATTTAGGCAATATATGAGCTATAGTGACCCCTTGTGGATATTGTGAGATATTGCTGTGTTGAGTACATTATGTTTTCAATTGTTTTTCTAGTTATTTGTGACTCTACTAATGATAAAATTGCCTGTTTCTGTTTCCAGAAAACCATTGCTCATAGTCCCACATACTATACAATGATAAGTTCAAGTATGGCTGTACCTAATTTGGATTAAGCCTGGCAAGCACTTTGATGTAAACATTTCTTCTGTGGGACTTAAAGACAGTTAACCCAACTCCTGGACTGCTGCAGTCTTCCTGACAGAAAGCTTAGGCCAGGCTTGTATGCCCAGTATATATATTCTATAACGTGTGTAACTACTTCGTTTAGTTGTTTTTGTTTGGATTTAGTTTTGTTTTGTTTCTTTTCAGTGTATTTCAGTGTCAGTAATTTGTGTAGTGCTCACTCACATTTTCAACTGGAAAAGACCTGCAATAGAAACGTATTTAGGAGCAAACAAGTGAATGAAAAGTTTGACATCATTAAGGCCAAACAGCACCTAGTTTTCAACAAAAACACATAACATAAGAGCAGCAGTGACGATGCAGCTGACACAGATGAACCCATTTAAACTGGTCCCAGTGTTTTTAGCCTAACTTGAGTCTTGAACCATTGGGGCAAATGAAAAATTCCAGCAGTTCTTGAAAGCAGCAACTCTGTGCTTTTTTGTGATGTTAGGGACATTATGGTAACTCGAGGCAGAACACCATCCAAATCTTGGTAAATAACACATGAAAGAACAAAACAAACAAACATGGTAAAAAGAAGCCAAACGTGTGATAACATTGTTCCATCACGCTCACTCACTATTCTCTCAACCTTTGCCTTCACGGGGCTGCTGCAACAATGTACCTGGGATTACCGTAATGATGCAAATATTAATGAAAAGTGCAGAGTTGCTGCTCTCAGGAATCATTGGACTTCTTTTAATTGAGGAAATGGATCAGGAGTTACGGTAGTTACAGATGTTTAATACAACCCTAGAAAAGAGCTTTCTGTAGTGCTGTGCGATACGGAAAGATTTTTTATGTATCCGATACAAGTAAATACAGGGCTGATATGATCTCTACTTTTTAATGTGGATGATGCATCATCAAAATGCCAAATTGTTTACATTTTCATGACCTTTACGTTGTTTTTTAGGGGGCTTCATCCTAATGATTATTAATGAGTTAAAACCGAGGACAGAAATAATAAAAGGATTTAGTTTGTAGCCCATAGTTTAAAAACAGTAATCACACATTATCCCTTTCTTTAACAGCAACACAAAAGGATCATTATATTCCATTAAATCTGAGCCATATTATATTCAGTATATTTATTTTAATTTCAGTAAATGTTTTTATTTAAATGACATGTTTCAGTGAGATAAATGTGTTATTTCAAGGTCGTTGCATCATTTTTACTTTTCGAGTTGGCTAAAATAAGAATTAGCCAGTTGCACTTTAAAGTAATATAACCAACATATCGCCACAGTTATCTACCTGGATATGCTTCAGAGCATGCTTTCTTGCATGTGACAACAAGAGACCTCTCGGTTGTCTGGTGGAGCATTTAGCGCCTCGCTACATGTTTCCAAAGAGTAAACTCTCGACCGCCTCACACTTCTGTTTAATCACTTTTCTGTTTGGCGTTTATTCAGCTGTGTGAAAACTGTAACTTCAGCCAAACCAAACAAAAAACCCTGAAAAAAGCCAAACGATAACATTTTTACGTGATCTAAGTGACTTATATATCATGTTTAAACCTGAACAGCCAAAGGCCGTGGGGGTCCAAAAACGATGTGCTGGGAGTCCGCTGTTCTCGCCGGCTCTAATGACCCTCGACCTCCCGGTTAGCTATCCAGATGGTGGGTAACAGACGTCTCCAAAAACGTCAGAGCACTTTTGCAAATATGTGATATCTTGACAAACCGAGCAGATATTTGAAGTTTACACTCCTACATTCTCAAACAGGAGCCCCAGCAGAGATGGATGGCTGGCGCGGCTCTCCGGAGCCCCCAGTCAGAGCAGATGCAGGGCCAGCAGGTGTGGAGACCCCTGGCTGAGGCAGCTGAAGCTGTGGGTGGCAGTCAGCCAGCTCAGGATGCCTTTTGGGCTGCAGCAGCATAAAATCCTCAGCAGGCTGGGTAAGCTTGCGTGAGCTCTCTGTGGAGGCTGTTGCAGCTGAGATGGCTCACCCGAGCGGTGCAAACTTAGTTACCTTCAAGGCTCCAAAGTCAGCTGAGGTCAGCAGCTCAGCCTCTGGGGAGGTTACAATCCCTGGAACAGCCAGGTCTCTACAACCAGAAACAGTCTTTGCATGTGCAGCTTCAGAACCAGACTTGAAGTTCCAGTTAGTGTCCGATGTCCCAGAAACACTCAGGTGCTCACTGAGCAATCTCTTGAGGCCAACACTCAGAAAATCAAACCGTCTTTGAGCCTTTGTGGGAACATTTATCGTCTGTGCTGGAAAGGTGGAAACATCTGGGAGATGCAGCCTTAACACACTGGGCTTCACAAGTCCTTGGAGGCAGCTCACTAAACTCAGGGATGCAGACAAAATCAGCACTTGCAGGAACACAATGTGCCCTCTCACAATGAGCTTGGAAGCATAAACTGAGTTTTCCTCACTGACTGTTTCAGACAGGATTGTGGGAGCAACACAAAAAGCAGCTTCAGCTGGAAACACACAGTTTAGTGTCTTTGCTGCTCGCTTTAAGTCACAATAAACAGGAAACTCATTGTGTCTCATGTCAGAATCACTCATATACAGGACAGGAAGAGGCGGAGCTTATTTCCTGCAGGGAGAGGTTAGCAGTCTGTGTCTTTCTCATTTCTGACTCCTAAAGAGCTGAAAAACACAGGCTGTTATTGGCTGGCTGACACTGGGATTAATGTCCTTGAAGCCAGCAGTCTTTAATGTCCAGGTTCAGAACGGGCAGGTGAAAAACAGTCCTTTATGTCCTCTGATGTTCAATAAACTGTCCTGATTACTGAGGGAGCAGAGAAAGTGTCTCCATCACTCACCACAGCTGGATGCTCTGAAATCCTGGAATCCAGCTGTGGAGAGGAGCGCCGGCGGCGTGGACGCAGTTTAGTAATCAGGGAACGGGAGACAGGAGGGAAACACAGCTGGGACCAATTACACACACGAGACAGGAAACAGTAACACAGGACTGTCAAAGTAAAACAGGAAATATAACACAGAGTCCAAAGTAAGGAGACGTGGGACACAGTGAAGACACAGAAACAGAAACCAGAACTATAATCACAAAACAAACTCAGAAACATAAAGAGTGAATCAGCTGATTCAGTGTTTGTGACAAAAACATGGATCCTGGTTAATAACTTTTATTTGTTTGTTTCTGTATTATTTTGTGTATCGTTCTTATGAGCTGTTGTTTTGTCAGTGAAATATTATTTCATTGTTTTAAGCTTTTTGTTGACTTTGAAGTGCTTAAGTTGATATTTTTGAACATTTCATTTGTTCGATTATTGTCGAGTCGATAAAACTGTCAAACGCACAGCTGCTTCCAGCACGGCCGGAGGAGAGGTGGCCGAGCAGACGCACAACACACACAGCTCACAGGTTTGCATTTCTAGATATTGCAGATGTTGCAGAAATTGAGAGTAAAGAACTCAGAGATCCAGCGCTGTCTCCTGCCCCTTATTTATACACCACAACACAACGACAGGCGTAACTCACACAAACGGGTAACATGAGGCTCAGATGCTTTGGACGTGTTCACATATACTGGACACAGAATGATGAAGATGGAGCTGCAGGAAGGAGGAAAAGAGGAAAAACACAGAAAAGATTCACAGATGTGGTGAAAAAGGACACGACAGCTTCTGTTTGTTAGTTTGGTTTTTCTTTATTTGGTAAAGATTCAGAAATAAAGAGAAGATCACATGTTTGAATATTATATTAACGTTCTGTAATTACAACAAGTTGTAAAATCTTTCCAGAGTGAGACAGAGACTGTGCAGAGACTGTAGAAGGACAGAGCAGCAGCAGAGCAGTCCAGATACACTGATGATCCTCTGTCAGATCCAGAGGGACACACAGGGCTGATGCTGGACTCTACATTGTGTCTGACAGTGGAGCTGTTCTCAGAGCAGTTCACTCTGCAGCACTGACAGTCATCTGCACTTCATTCCTCTGTCAGTCACTGCTGGATGAAGCTCTCCTCTCCACCTCCCAGTAACATGGCCCAGTCAGAGCGTCTCTACACACAAGCTGCTGCTGCTTCAACCTCTCTGGATCATCAGGACACAGCTGCTCCTCTCTCAGCACACACACCGTCCTGTTTACCATCATCACCTCCACCTGCAGAGAGAAGGAGGAAGAGCAGAGGAGATAAACGAGTGTTTCCAGAGACTCTTCATCAGCTGTCAGTCAGTGATGCAGCACATCCAGTATAAAGAGCAGCAGGGACGTCAGTGCTGGGACTGTACTAGGACTCATTGTTGCTTCACTTTTTCTAATCTTTGGATTTTTATTGAAGTTGCTGAAAATGTTTTTCCCTCCTAGTTTGAGTTTGGACTTTCATTCATTAGAAGAACCTTGGTGTGTCCACTCTGAGCTCTGTAGGAACCCCAACAACAAGCCCAACAATCCAGATGGACGGTTCCAGCTGTTAACTGGAGGAATTCCATCCAAACATCTGCTCTCACTAAATTCTTCCTCACCTACAGACTGTGTTCTTCACTGCTTTAAACTTGGAAATCAATGCAGTCATTGGTCTGCGTGCTGCTTTGTTCAGAGAGCTGATTGGCTGTTGACAGCGTTTGATCAGAGCGTGTCAGCCGTTACTATGGTGACCATAAAGGTGAGAAACAGGAAGTGTTTGTGTCCAATCCTGAAGCCTGTCACCGTTCTCCTCTCACAGCTTCACTGAGAAGCTGCAGCTTTACAGGAAACACTGGATCTTTGTTTCATACTGACTGTGTTTAGTACAATACTGCTGACAGCACCACCCACTCACTCCATCACTCTACTTACTCCAGAGTCTCCAGTCTGTAGTCTGGACTCTGCTGAAGATCAGACAGCTGCTTCACATCTGGATCCTGCAGGTTGTTTCCCCACAGGTCCAGCTCTCTCAGATGGGAGGGGTTGGACTTCAGTGCTGCTGCCAGATAATCACAGCTGATCTCTGACAAACCACAGTTCCACAATCTGTATAAAGAATGAAAGATGTAAGTTTATTAGACAAAGTGCTTGAAATCATTCAGTGTTTCATCATCTGTTCAGAGCTGAAGAAGGTTCAGAATGTAGAAGTTTAGAAAATGGAAACTCCAAACAGCTGAAGCCAACAGGAAGCAGCTTCAAACAGGAAACTGTGCAGAGTTTCAGACTATATGTCCTGATGCAGCCAGTTGGATTTTGGAGATTTGAATCTCTGTTCTGTGACTAAGTCCTTGAATCATTTCTTCCAGTTGGTCCAACAAGACAGACTAAGTATTGGACATGTGTTGTGGCTCCATCAGGGGAGCTTCTAAATGTGATGTGATGGCCCCTCTGGGTCTGTCAGGTCACAGCATTGAAGAGAGCTCAAACTGGGCACACAGTTGTTCCAGTCTGGACCAAAGACTCTATACTGGGACTGAGGGACTGCTTTGACTGCACCCACTGGGACTTTTTAAAGGCTCATGTTCTCACTTAGATCATCGATTTCTACTGACATTTCTTTCTGGGAAAAATGGGGATTACTTTGGAAACAGGAAGTATTTTCCCCAATAAGCAGCCCTGGATTAGTAAATCACTCCAACATGTTCTCAGGCAGAAGAAGCTGTCTTGTTATGAGGGAGAGAAGAAAAAGATTGAGGCACAGAAACCTGTTGAAAGAGAGATAAAGCAGCTAAAATCAGGTGTAAAAGTAAAGCAGAGGATGAGCTGAATAAAGGACACTCAAGGCTGGCTTGGAAAGGAATGAAGTCCATGGTGGGGATGCAGAACAAGGAGCAAAGATGAATGTGATGCTGAATCAGCAGAAGACTTGGACTCATTTGATTCCAGCTTTGATATCATTGATTTCAATGAAGAGCTTTGTGATTGTAGCAAAGGGCTGGTAGCTCTGAGAGTCCCACTGATGAGGTGTTTGTGTGGAAATCTCTTAGTGGGACCAAAGAGAGAAAAAGCCCTGGTCCTGATGCTGTGGGAGGGAAATGATTGAAGTGTGCTGTGAGGAAGTGACTGGGAGATTTTCACACATTTTCCAGTCCTCCTTGGAACAACAGGAAGTTCCCAGCATATGGAAACAAAGGTTAAGTGTCCTATGGCACTCAGTGATGATGGTGCTGTGGCCCCACCACCTCCACCTCTTTGTAAAGGAACTAACTGTAATCTGAAGCTTCAAATGGAACTAAGACTTCCTCCACTAGGTGGCAGTGTCTGATGAGAAAGTGTTAGTGGAGCTGGCCTGGAGTCAGAAACAGGAAGATGCAGGATTTGGGCTGAAATGGGCAAAAGTGGTTAGCACTAGTGCCTTAGAGCAAGAAGGTTGTAGGTTGAAGCTTGTTGGTCAGCTGGGCCTTTCTGTGGAGGTTGGATGTTCTCCCACAGTCCAATGAAATGCTGCTTAGGTTCATTGGTGCTTGTACATTGGCTGTAGGTGTGGATGTGAGGGAGTGCTTCTCTGTCGCTCTCTGTTGGCCCTGTGATGGACTGCTCACCTGTGCAGGTGGACCACGCCTCTTGCCCTATGACAGCTAGGGCACAGGCTGCAGCCCTGTGAGCCTAAGCTGAATAAACAGTTAGCAAAAATGATCCATAGATGGCCTGAAATCCCCCAGTTAGCAGTTTGGTAGATAGCTATGACATGCTAATCCCATCCAGCAGCTGTATTCTACCTGTAAGCTGATCCCTGCTGAGCCAAAGCACTTTTTCATATACAAATTACAACCTTTAATAGAAACCTATTGGTCAGCATCTTATTAGCCTGCTGTTAGCTTCATTCCACAGAAAACTGAGAGAAACTAACAGAGTTGATAAAGAATAAAGAGAAATGTGCTGATTTAAAGCCTTTGAAGTGCTTCAGATGATCTCTGTCCACTTCTGTCCACTCATTCATTCATGTAAGCTTTCTAATGCAGCTTTGATCTTCACAGTCTGCTTGATGAAACTCATTCTAACCCTGAATGTCAGAGTGTTCCTCCTTCTCTTTCCCATCATTCATGCTGGCAGTGGAGGAGATTTGGATGTTGGACTGTGTTTTGGATGATGTGTGTATGTTTGTGTTGGACTGCTGTCTGTAAAGCAAACGCACATTTTGCTTTGGATTTCAGTGTCAGACAGACTTTAAGGTGCAATGAAGAGTTTGAGAGTTTCGCAGTGAATTTTCCAGTGGAGGATTTTTCTTCTTCTTTGAAGGTTTGAAATGTGAACATTGTTCTGCTGCAGTCAATGGACTAAACCAGAGAAGAAGAAAACAGACTTTACCATGAAGATCCTCAGTGTGGATCAGTATAATATCAGCCTGATGTCTGCAGTTTAGTGTCAGCACAACTTTCACATCATATTCATCTCAGCACAACTAAAACATGCTGACTGACCTCAGAGTTTCAAGTTTACATCCTGGACTCTCCAGGAAACCACACAGATGCTTCACTCCTGGATCCTGCAGCTTGTTGTTGGAGCTCAGGTCCAGCTGTCTCAGATGGGAGGGGTTGGACTTCAGTGCTGCTGCCAGATAATCACAGCTGATCTCTGACAAACCACAGCCCCTCAATCTGTATAAAGAATGAAAGATGTAAGTTTATTAGACAAAGAGCTTGAAATCATTCAGTGTTTCATCATCTGTTCAGAGCTGAAGAAGGTTCAGAATGTAGAAGTTTAGAAAATGGAAACTCCAAACAGCTGAAGCCAACAGGAAGCAGCTTCAAACAAACACAACAAGAGAAAAAACTCTGAATGTTTCACATTAAAGTCGAACATTTCTAACAAGAGTGTTTTAAAGACAGCGTCACTGATGATCATCTTCTGCCCAGTAAAACTTTGGTTTTCCACATGTGAGTGTTAATGATGCACAAAGACTGTGAGTGCAAAGAGGGAGCGAGGAGGATGACAGAGAGATGGTACAGGAGCATCAAGAACCCGGCGAGGAAATGAGCAGAAGGACTTTGGAGCCTGTTGGATTGAAGCTTTCACAGAGACGTGTTTGACTGGACACCACCAGGACAGACTTTTAATCCCAGGATTTGGATGAGCTTTCTGTCTTTATGGTCACAAATGATGCTGTAACTCTGTGAATGTCCTGGAACTGTCAGCAGTGTGGTTACGTCCTTTTGACCTGAGTTTCCACAGCTCTTATAACAGCAGTGTACATTCAGACTGAGACACGCTTCAGTCTGTATGGACCTGTTTCTGTAGCTGCCACCATCATTCTACGGTCGTGTCCAAATTCATGGGCTGCATCCTCCCGAGGACCCGGCCTTTGCGGTCTACGTGGGCTGGGTCCTCAGAAGGTCGGGTAGGCTGGAAATAAACGGCTGGGGAAATTGGACGGTCTAGCCTTCTGATTAGCGTCACCGCTGTCTCGGTGGAGTTTAATAAACTCAGCCGTCTGCTCCTTGCTATCTAAAATATAACAGGACACTGGCGTAAATTCTCGACCGTCTCATACTTCTGTTTAATCAGTTTTCTGTTTGACGTTTAGTCAGCTCTGTAAAGACCAAGGAGGAACCCACCTGGGGGATTAATATAGTTTTATTTTATCTAATCTAATAACTTTAATCTCAGCCAAACCGATTTACTCACGAACAAACAAAACACTGAAAAAAGCCCAACAATAACATTTTGAGGTTGTCTAAGTGACTTATATATCACGTTTAACCTGAGAAGCGAAAGTCCGCGGTGATCTGAAAATGATGTGCCGGGAGTTGTGCCGTTCTCGGCGGCTTCAGTGACCCTCGAGCTCCCGGCGAGCTATCGAGCTGGTGGGTAGCAGACGTCTCCGAAAACGTCGAAGCACTTTTGCAAATATGCGGTATCTTGATAAACCGAGCAGATATTTGATGTTTACACAGCTACTTTCTCGCCTGAAAATATGTTAAAAGTTTATTTTGTGACCGAAAAAGATTAGTATGAGTAATTTTAAAACTTAGTAGCGGCCGCCATTGTTGGAAACTGGAGTTTGGCTGGGCCGCGCTATGAATTCTGGGATATGGTAGGCCACGAAGGACACACCCGACCCATCCTTCAAATTCGGGGAAAAGGAGGACGCATTTGTTGGCTGCATTCGGAGGAGTCTACGAATTTGGACAGCCTTCGACGTGTCGCTGTGACGTAATCAGTCTACAAATGCGGCCTCAGGAGGATGCAGCCCATGAATTTGGACACGACCTACATGTTTGTACATCAGCTTATCAAATACTGTCTGCTGTCTTCATTTATTACTCTTCACCTGCTTCACTGTCACTGTGTGGGCGGAGCAGCCTGAGCCCCGCCCACACAGACACAGCTCCTCTCTGGAGCAAAACTTCTGCTTCATCTCCGCCTCTTTTCTTCATCCTCGACCTCTCTTTTCTCTTCTTCGGTGTTCTGCAGCCACAGAGCCTCACAGCCATTAGCACGCCCATACCTGAGCAGCTAGCATTACCCAGCATGCCGTGCAGCAGTGTCAGTTTGTAAATGTGCAAGAATTCCTGCTCCAAACTGTTTCCCAGAGTGCTGTGTGCCGTGACCTTTGACCTGCTAAAGGCAGTCAGCTGTGGATTATTCATTGTTGTGTCTGATACTTAGAACTGTGAGGAAGAAGCTACACAGTTAATCAGGGTCCCCTCTCTCTGAATCAGGAAAGGTGGGCAGGCCGCGTGTGGGCCGCGGGCCATACGTTGAGCATCACTGTTTGAAATGTGAACATTGTTCTGCTGCAGTCAATGGACTAAACCAGAGAAGAAGAAAACAGACTTTACCATGAAGATCCTCAGTGTGGATCAGTATAATATCAGCCTGATGTCTGCAGTTTAGTGTCAGCACAACTTTCACATCATATTCATCTCAGCACAACTAAAACATGCTGACTGACCTCAGAGTTTCAAATCGACATCGTGGATTCTCCAGGAAATCACACAGATGCTTCACTCCTGAATCCTTCAGGTTCCTGTAGGTTCCACTCAGGTCCACCTCTGTGGGATACGAGGGGTTGGACTTCAGTGCTGCTGCCAGATAATCAAGGCCAATATCTGACAAATCACAGCTCTTCAATCTGTATAAAGAATGAAAGATGTAAGTTTATTAGACAAAGTGCTTGAAATCATTCAGTGTTTCATCATCTGTTCAGAGCTGAAGAAGGTTCAGAATGTAGAAGTTTAGAAAATGGAAACTCCAAACAGCTGAAGCCAACAGGAAGCAGCTTCAAACAAACACAACAAGAGAAAAAACTCTGAATGTTTCACATTAAAGTCGTACATTTCTCATAAAAACAGGACAAAGACTTGAAAAAGTCGTGTTTTTCCTTCCAGGAACCACATGGCTTCACTTTTAAAGGTGAAGTGTGACAGAAATGGACATATTTGAAGTCCAACACCTTTTTCCAGTCACATTATTAAAGCAGACAAACTGATGATGACATCTCTGGGGTCTGATTAATAGAAAAAAATGTCTTTGAGACCTTTTGTAACTGACAAACTCTTCATCTGCTAACAACACTGAGTTGAATCTCCATGGCTGATAGTTGGAGCAGGCATCAGGAATACACATTGAAAAAACAAGAGGAGAAATCACCAGAGTCTTATAATCACATTCTGTAACTAAAGGGAGACGTTTTTCTATACAAATATATGTTTTATGGACATTAGAAAAAAAAGAGTATTGATGTGAAGCAGGATTATGAAATCTCCATACATCAGCCAGCCCATAATGATCAAGAAAGCTCTGAATGACGCATGCTGAGTTTGGACTAAGTGTACTTTTGTGTGAACTGTGGTCCATAGCAGATAATGAGCAGTTTAGGTCTCCCTCAAAGATGATATTGTGTGATGACATATTGGGGAGCCGCGCAAAGACATTAGTGAAAAATCTGTGATCGTCCCAATTAGAGGCGTAGATATTTGCTAAGATCAAAGGAAAACCATAAACTATATTTTCTGCACTTAAAATCCTGTAATTTTCTCATAAATCGACAGTGCGCCTTATGGATGAATTCTGGTTGTGCTTACTGACCTCGAACCGATTTTATGTGCTACACGGCGCTCAGAAACCTTTCAAAAGATGTTTTGGTACGACTTTGCTCAGCTACGAGGCCGCACCGCTTGATGGATTGTTGGAGCATTACAGCTACGAGGAGCCTCGCGGAGTGATACGTACTCTGCTTCAACGTAATATTACTGTATTGAGTGTGTATAAGGACCATAAATGGCACCTGTAAGAGACACGGTTACAAAGAGGGTTTCAAACTCCAGGCTGTCAGTCACGCAGTAGAACCTGGGAACAGAGCAGCTGCTTGTTATTATGCTCAGCGTCTGTTTACATTTTGACTGCACGATTGTGAGCTTTTTGTTATGCACAAACACAACATTGTTTTCTTTTATTTATGGAGCATTATTATTTAATAAATGCTGATCATTTATTTCTGAGTAATTGTTTCATGTACATCTACGCTGTATGTTAATAAATGTGCCTGTGTGAGATTTGGGACACAGCTTTGACTAAGAACTCTCTTTTTGTTCGTACTTTCTGGCTTTAAAAATATCGAGATATATATCGTATATCGCCATCCAGCTAAAGAATATCGAGATATGAACTTTGGGTCATATCGCCCAGTCGTAATATTGCAATAGGTTGTCCGTTAAACTCAAGCGGGGCTTGGGCCCTGGCACGGCGTAGCCACACAATCCTGGTAGTAGTGACGCTCGGCAATGACGGCGTGCGGGTTACCAGCTGGCTTTCTCAGAATAGGGCTCCTGTGTGAGCGGTCGACAATAACGTCTTTATCCATACCCAGCACTTCACGTCGTAGCACGGATACGGCCGTGGAGGAGCTCGAGTCCAGGCCCTCTGGGATCCCTATGATGTGGATGTTAGCTCTCCGCTTCCTGCCTTCATCACATTTATCCTTCAGGTCAGACAGCTCCTCCTTCATACTCTCTACTGTAGACTGCAGGGTGGTCACCTCATCGCTCCACATTGACAGCCCATCCTCAGCTTCTTTCACTGTAACCTTTACTCCATCAACTTCGCCGCACGTCGCCGCCATGCTGTTAGCGATCTCATTTCTCAGTCCTTGCACGTCAGCCCTTATATTGTCAAAATCTTCTTTCAATGCATTTCTGACTTCTTCTTTTAACAGCGTACTAATGTCCTCTTTAATGGATTGAAGAAGCTCCAGTTTTAGAGCAGTAGGATCCACATCACGCGCGTCTGTTGAGTCTGCTCTTCAGCGGCCGTAGAGCTGGACGCTGCCCTTTGGCCATCATCGATACTCTCGCCCGAGATCGCACCGGGGCTAAAATATTCACCTGCTCAGCTGTTTTTGATCAGTTTGAGCCTGTGTGGTTTGATCAGGTGGAGGAACGATGTGATGCTATAAAGACATCATCTTGTCCAAATGATGTTGTTCCAACACGTGTTTAAAAAGATTTTAAAGGTTGTTGGTTCCGACATCTTAGCGATTTTTAACAGCAGTCTTAGTTCAGGTGTTGTACAGCCTGTTTTAAACATGCTGTTGTACAGCCTGTACTAAAAACCTGATCTGGATCCTCTGTCCGCTCAAACTTCAGGCCTATTTCAAAGCTTCCCTTCCTGTCGAAGATTTTGTAAAAGATTATATTTGTTCAGCTGCAATCTGTTGTAAAGGTTTCAGTCTGGTTTTAAAGCTCTTCACAGCACTGAAACTGCACTTTGAAAAGTTCTTAATGATCTTTTATCAGCCACTGATCAGGAGACTCCGCTGTGCTTTTGGATCTGACCGCTGCCTTGACCACAGCATCTTGACCTCACCATTGGAGCATGGCGGCATCAAGGGCGCTCTATTAGACTGGTTCAGCTCTTTTATTAAATCGCATTATTACATTTGGGGCTTATATTTGACGGCAATTTGAAAAACAGCTGAGCTCAGTTGTACAGCGGTCTTTCTTCAAACTGAGGCTTTTATCTAAGGTGAGATCATTTCTATCTTTTAAAAACCTTGAACGGGCGATCCACGTTTTCATGACGTCCCAGCTGGATTATTGTAACTCCTTATATGTTGGAGTTAGTGGGACCTGCCTGGCAAGACTGCAGCTGGTCCAGAAAGCTGCAGCTCGTCTTCTGACACAAGCTCAAAGACATTTATCGTCCCAACAACCACATATACGCTGGTCCCTCGCTGTAACACAGTTCACCTTTGGCGGCCTCGCTGTTTCGCTGATCATTTTTGTGCAATTTCGCATGCTTTTGTTTTGTACAGCGCGTTGTGTTCTGCGTCCTGATTGGCTGTAGACCATTGTCAGCCAATCTCGTGCCGTGTCTCCTGTACAGTACAGAATGTGTTCAAATTTACAGCAGTGTGACTCTGCAGTGCTGCACTGTATGTTTGTACGTTTTGTCCCAACAAACAACAATGATGACGAGACGTTTTGCACCTGTGGTAGCAGCCAAAGGCAGAGGAAGATGCTGACCATCATAGTTTCAACAAGGAGGCAAAAAGGTTGTAACTGTCCACAACAAGAACATCGTAAGGATGGAGTCAGCTTTGGCTTTGTGGCTCAGTGACTGCAGGAAAAAGAACATCGTGCTGGACACCAACATTATCTGCAGAAAAACTCAAAAGCTTTATGAAACTTTACCTGACAGCGAGGAGCCCAGGCCATGGACGAGTGCTCCTCACACAGAAGCTCATTTAATGCCAGCAAAGGCTGATTTGACACGTTTCAGAAACACTTTGCTTTCATTCTTTAATAATGAACTTATTTTTCTATGAAGGTTTGAACTTTGTTTAAACAAGAGAGAAAAGTGTGAAAATGTTCATGCCTGTCTGAGAAAAGTGTAGAAAGTGTGCAGTGAGGGTTTAACTGCCTTAAAACTTCTATAATACTTGTAAAACATAAAGCTGCTACTTCATTCTGAGACTTATTTTTAGAACGTAACTCGATAAACGAGCGACCGCAGTACTGTATTGTGTTTATTTTGAAAACTCTCAACAGGATCTTCAGATTTATTTTGAAAGCTTTATCTGGAAAACACAAACACATAAGCAGGAAACAAAGAGCGTGATATGAAACGATAGACGTTTTCATATGGTCATCATATATACATCGTTCTATCGAACAGCCCCAGCTCCTGCTGTCAGTCTCTGTAAATCTGCTCTGAAAACACATTTGTATTCACTGGCTTTTAATACAGCATGAGAGTTATTTGATATTTGATGTGTGATATTAATATTAGGAGTTATTTTAATCGTTATTTTGGATTCTTGTACAGCACTGTGGTCAACGCTGCTGCTGTAATTAATGTGCTATAAACACATAAACAATCTGCAGTTAAACATCCAAAACTAAAGATGTGATCGCTGCCTTTAGAAAATGTGCTGATGCACAAGATATCAGCTCCATTAAGGTGGAATGTGGCCGTGTTAGAAACATGTTGGAAGAAGTTTGAAGCTGAAACTGTGAAGCTGAGAGTGAAAGAGCTCCAGCGTCTGTCACAGGAAACTTTCTTATTTCCACACTGATGAAAGCATCAAGCTTTGATTTCCTGCTGCTTTTATTGAGTCACACTGTGAAACTGAGCCACAGCTGAACCAGCATCCCTGTACAGCAGACACTTACAGCGCTTGGCTGCTTCCATTGGACCCTCTGCACAGAGCTTCAGTTTCCTCTTCTGGTCCCAAAGTGCAGAACAACAAGGTTTCAAACAGCTTCGTTCCAGCAGCATCAGCCACAGACATGCAGAGAGAATCCTTTGGTTGTGTTGTGTGTTTGCATATCTGCTGTCTGTGTTGCTTTGTGAGGATGGATCATCTCCTGCAGCTCCAGATAAACAAGCTGGACCTGAACCTGGTAGCTTCACTTAGAAGACACTTGTGACGGGAACGTGTGAGAAGTTTTGTGCAGACAAGTTTGGATTTAGAGTGTGGGACGAGCTCTCCACAGTCTTTGTGGAGATCCACATTCTGCATACTGCCTGTGAGAAGCTGCAGACATTTGTCCTCCAAATCCACTGAGCAGCTGCTCGTGGTGGTATTAGCTTCATGTGTGCGTGTTAGCATGAAGCCTCGGTCACACTCTGCTGTGGACACGGTCACGGACAGCTGGACGCCTGATGGACGAGTCGTCCTTCCTGTTAAGCTTCTTTGAGCATGAGAATAGCATGAGAAGCTCAGTGGACACTGTTCAGTGTTTTAACTCTCGCTTTCTGATGGGTTTAGATTTTATTATTGTCATTTGTATTAGGAAATATTTAACCATATATTCTTAGAGGTGTATAATCAATTGTGTAGTGATAGGATGTGTGATCTTTAGCAGGCTGCAGGGGCTTGGTGTGTATTCCACACTGGAATGCACACCCACATCCTGGGAGCACGAGAGAGGTCGTACCTTCTCTTATTGTTTTATGGCAGGATTAACGTAGCTACGTCTGTTCTAGTCTAAGTGCTTTTTGTTTAGATGAACTGCTGGACTTCCTCACCATGTTATCTAGGGTGAACCATCTAGGGTGAAGGGGGGTCTACCCTCTTCCTGACCAAGGATGTTATATGACCCTTTGATCAGCAGTACCACACACACACACACACACACACACACACACACACACACACACACACACACACACACACACACACACACACACACAGTATTCTTTGTTCACATGTATACCTATGTGAGATGCTATATGTTAATGACCCTATGCATATTCATGTAACCACAATAAAAGGAGTGCTATGGGGAGCCTGGCTGAGAGTCTGATGGTGGTCAAGTGGTGGAACGACGCTTGGCTCCAGCCAGGTCTCCCTCATGCATGAGTAAACCAGAGAACTTTGGTGCCTTGTGTCTTGCTTTTTGCTGCGTAGCAGATTGTCCTTAACGTTCCAGTGGATAGGTTCAAACTACAAACCTATCACTTTCACTTCAGCTTCACCAACAACAGCACAAGCAGAGCAGCCCACTGCCTGCATGGCTGGGACAGCGCCCCCTGGTGACTGTAAACCACTACAACATGTAGACGGCCGTCTGCAGGCTGGATGTAGCACCACCGCAGAGACGTGCTGCAGCTCTGTTTAGTTACCCAGCTGACAGCAGAGGCTGTAGTTTACTGTTACCAACATGGAAAACTGAAGCTTCACCAGCTGGAGCTACAGAGCTGGAGAACAAAGGAGACTGAGAGGCCAGAATGATGTGGGAGGAAACATCAAGAGCCTGTTTGAAAGGAGACACATGTGGATGCTGTGCCAGTCTGTGGTCTGTCAGAAGTCAGCTGAGTCACACTGCAAGAAGCTGCAGAATCTCAGAGGAGGAGATTTGGAAGTGTTTGTGGGACAAACTGGACTCAAAGAAAGAAGATGTTTGTGAAGTCTTTGGTGGAGGTGAGCAGTGTGAAGCAGAACACATGCAGATGAATCAGGAGGTCAGCATCAGTGTCTCCTTGTGGTGGACGGTAAAAGAATCAGAGCCAACGCTCCCGTCCACCCTCGGCATGAAGCAGTGCTGTTTCTGAAACAGGAGGACAAGTCCAGAGAAGACAGAGGAAGCAAAGATGAGGGTGGGACAGGACAGCAGGACTTCCTTCACACCTGCAGCTCCATCACACTGCTGTAGCTCCTCTTCATCACACATGTACCTGCAGCCTGTCTTCAAGTCCAGGAGTCACCTCCACACAGTGTAGAAGCCTCCTGTGCAGACCATGGAGTCCAGCCTCTGTCAGGGAAGTCGGGACTAAAGCCTGAAAGACTTCAATCTGTCTCTGCTCCACCCGAGAAAGACCAGCACCGTACTTGTTGTGCATTCAAGGAGGGAACATCAGCGCTGCATCGTGGGAACAACACCGCAGGAACAAAGACACAGCACGGCCGATGAAGGACGAGGACAAAGGAAAGGTGAGTGAGAAGACCCTGGTGGTGTGGACGGACCTGCAGGGGCTCCAAGACTGAGGAGCAGAGACGTCCATGTACCAGCTGAGGATGCTGCAGTGATCCAGGGAGCTCGGTCCAATCTGAGGCCGTGTGAACTACGTGGACCACAGTTTCTTCACAGACTTCAGCCACGTGAACATCTGGAGATCCAACAGTGTACGAGCTGTGAGCCATCAGCTGTTTCTCTCATCAGCTGCTGTAATGAGAGCTGCTGGAATCATCTCGAGCAGCAGGAAATCACTGATGTTGTTTCTAACCAAAGATATGGGACTGAGCTCCGCTGAGCTCCTTCTACTTTCATCCAGATAGAAACTGCTACAGTCTGCTGATTATTGCTTTGCCTCCATCACACGAGCTCTTTATCCTGTTCTTCACTCTCATTGGTTCTTTGTCTGCTTGTTTTTACAACAGTAGTCTTCTGATTGGTCAAAGAAGACAATCAGCTGTGACTAAATGTAGCTCCTACAGCAGTGATGGGAATAACTACTGAAGCTAATCCAGTATCAAAGCTCAGGAATCAGCAGCTCCCACCTCGTTTTCTTTCAACAACTATTTTTAGCTGCTGTGTTTTTGTGTTTCTGCAGACCTCAGACATCCTGCTGCTCTGGACAACTTTTTCATTCTTTTTTATCATTATTTTGCTTTTCTTTTATTATTATGTTATATGTATTAATATGTGAAACACTTATTCTTTGTGTTTTTGCTTTGCTCCTGTCAAACTGCTTTAATAAAATCTGCTGCAGTCTAAACTGTGGACGTTCCCTTTTTAACCCTTTGTGAAACAATAAAGGTTTAAATCTGAGTATTCATCTATGTTAGTGTTTAATGGGTCTAATAGGTTGCTTTGGCCTTTCCCAGTAATATCTTCCCTTGCAGTCTGTGGTCCAGGCTTCTAAAACCATCCCAGGTTAACAAGAACTACAATCTAGAGGAGAGCTGCCATAACAGGTGTGACTGATGAGATCTGACCTGCAAGGTTACTCAGGTTTGTTTGTATCAGGACAAGCAGGGAAGCCGCCTGGACGTCAAAGTAGTTAGAGCTGGGCGAGTGTCCTCACCCACATCGGCTTCACAACTCTGCATCATCTACTGAGTAAGACTCAGAGCATCAGAGATTAGAAGGTCTACAAAGAGCTGAACCAGACTTCCTGTATAAAGGTTTTAGTTCCACAGATCGACAGTGTCAGCACAACTAAAACGTGGAGACTGACCTCAGAGTTTCAATTTGATGTTGTGGATTCTCCAGAAGAACACACAGCTGCTTCACTCCTGAATCCTGCAGCTTGTGGTCTCTCAGGTCCACCTCTCTGGGATACGAAGGGTTGAGCTTCAGCACTGCTTCCAGATAATCACAGCTGATCTCTGACAAATCACAGCGCTCCAATCTGTATAGAGAATGAAAGATGTAAGTTTATTAGACAAAGTGCTTGAAATCATTCAGTGTTTCATCATCTGTTCAGAGCTGAAGAAGGTTCAGAATGTAGAAGTTTAGAAAATGGAAACTCCAAACAGCTGAAGCCAACAGGAAGCAGCTTCAAACAAACACAACAAGAGAAAAAACTCTGAATGTTTCACATTAAAGTCGTACATTTCTAACAAGAGTGTTTTAAAGACAGAGTCACTGATGATCATCTTCTGCCCAGTAAAACTTTGGTTTTCCACATGTGAGTGTTAATGATGCACAAAGACTGTGAGTGCAAAGAGGGAGCGAGGAGGATGACAGAGAGATGGTACAGGAGCATCAAGAACCCGGCGAGGAAATGAGCAGAAGGACTTTGGAGCCTGTTGGATTGAAGCTTTCACAGAGACGTGTTTGACTGGACACCACCAGGACAGACTTTTAATCCCAGGATTTGGATGAGCTTTCTGTCTTTATGGTCACAAATGATGCTGTAACTCTGTGAATGTCCTGGAACTGTCAGCAGTGTGGTTACGTCCTTTTGACCTGAGTTTCCACAGCTCTTATAACAGCAGTGTACATTCAGACTGAGACACGCTTCAGTCTGTATGGACCTGTTTCTGTAGCTGCCACCATCATACTACGGTCGTGTCCAAATTCATGGGCTGCATCCTCCTGAGGACCCGGCCTTTGCGGTCTACGTGGGCTGGGTCCTCAGAAGGTCGGGTAGGCTGGAAATAAATGGCTGGGGAAATTGGACGGTCTAGCCTTCTGATTAGCGTCACCGCTGTCTCGGTGGAGTTTAATAAACTCAGCCGTCTGCTCCTTGCTATCTAAAATATAACAGGACACTGGCGTAAATTCTCGACCGTCTCATACTTCTGTTTAATCAGTTTTCTGTTTGACGTTTAGTCAGCTCTGTAAAGACCAAGGAGGAACCCACCTGGGGGATTAATAAAGTTTTATTTTATCTAATCTAATCTAATAACTTTAATCTCAGCCAAACCGATTTACTCACGAACAAACAAAACACTGAAAAAAGCCAAACAATAACATTTTGAGGTTGTCTAAGTGACTTATATATCACGTTTAACCTGAGTAGCGAAAGTCCGCGGTGATCTGAAAATGATGTGCCGGGAGTTGTGCCGTTCTCGGCGGCTTCAGTGACCCTCGAGCTCCCGGCGAGCTATCGAGCTGGTGGGTAGCAGACGTCTCCGAAAACGTTGAAGCACTTTTGCAAATATGCGGTATCTTGATAAACCGAGCAGATATTTGATGTTTACACAGCTACTTTCTCGCCTGAAAATATGTTAAAACTTTATTTTGTGACCGAAAAAGATTAGTATGAGTAATTTTAAAACTTAGTAGCGGCCGCCATTGTTGGAAACTGGAGTTTGGCTGGGCCGCGCTATGAATTCTGGGATATGGTAGGCCACGAAGGACACACCCGACCCATCCTTCAAATTCGGGGAAAAGGAGGACGCATTTGTTGGCTGCATTCGGAGGAGTCTACGAATTTGGACAGCCTTCGACGTGTCGCTGTGACGTAATCGGTCTACAAATGCGGCCTCAGGAGGATGCAGCCCATGAATTTGGACACGACCTACATGTTTGTACATCAGCTTATCAAATACTGTCTGCTGTCTTCATTTATTACTCTTCACCTGCTTCACTGTCACTGTGTGGGCGGAGCTGTCTGAGCCCTGCCCACACAGACACAGCTCCTCTCTGGAGCAAAACTTCTGCTTCATCTCCGCCTCTTTTCTTCATCCTCCACCTCTCTTTTCTCTTCTTCGGTGTTCTGCAGCCACAGAGCCTCACAGCCATTAGCACGCCCATACCTGAGCAGCTAGCATTACCCAGCATGCCGTGCAGCAGTGTCAGTTTGTAAATGTGCAAGAATTCCTGCTCCAAACTGTTTAACAGAGTGCTGTGTGCCGTGACCTTTGACCTGCTAAAGACAGTCAGCTGTGGATTATTCATTGTTGTGTCTGATACTTAGAACTGTGAGGAAGAAGCTACACAGTTAATCAGGGTCCCCTCTCTCTGAATCAGGAAAGGTGGGCAGGCCGCGTGTGGGCCGCGGGCCATACGTTGAGTATCACTGTTTGAAATGTGAACATTGTTCTGCTGCAGTCAATGGACTAAACCAGAGAAGAAGAAAACAGACTTTACCATGAAGATCCTCAGTGTGGATCAGTATAATATCAGCCTGATGTCTGCAGTTTAGTGTCAGCACAACTTTCACATCATATTCATCTCAGCACAACTAAAACATGCTGACTGACCTCAGAGATTCAAATCGACATCGTGGATTCTCCCGAAAACCACACAGATGCTTCACTCCTGAACCCTTCAGGTTGCTGTAGGTTCCACTCAGGTCCACCTCTGTGGGATACGAGGGGTTGGACTTCAGTGCTGCTGCCAGATAATCAAGGCCAATATCTGACAAACCACAGCTCTTCAATCTGTATAAAGAATGAAAGATGTAAGTTTATTAGACAAAGTGCTTGAAATCATTCAGTGTTTCATCATCTGTTCAGAGCTGAAGAAGGTTCAGAATGTAGAAGTTTAGAAAATGGAAACTCCAAACAGCTGAAGCCAACAGGAAGCAGCTTCAAACAAACACAACAAGAGAAAAAACTCTGAATGTTTCACATTAAAGTCGAACATTTCTCATAAAAACAGGACAAAGACTTGAAAAAGTCGTGTTTTTCCTTCCAGGAACCACATGGCTTCACTTTTAAAGGTGAAGTGTGAAAGAAATGGACATATTTGAAGTCCAACACCTTTTTCCAGTCACATTATTAAAGCAGACAAACTACAAGCTCATTTTCATTCCAACAAGTCATCTTCTGACCTGGACTAACAACACTGGTCTCTATGTGCAGCTGGCTGTGAGACCAGTGCTCAGGGAGCGTCTACAAAGTGCAACACTGAAAGAACATCACACACTCATTTGCTTCCAGCACTTTCACACAAACATCTACTGTCATTATTGTCACCAAACTCTGTGGATCCTTTATTGCAAATTCAAATGGGATCAAATGGTCAGACAAAAGAGGGTTATGAGGAAATATGATGAAATGTTGTGTATTAGCAGCAACTTATTGAATCTTTTTCCTCAGAAACCAAACAAAATGATTGACAAACATGTTTTTACAAACTCAGTGTTGGACTTGGATCAGCAGGATAAGCTGATGTTTAAAGGCATTTGAGTCTCGCTGTATGAGAGTCCAGTTCTTACTCAATATTTATGGATGATGTTCTTTCAGTGTTGCACTTTGTTTGGCACAAAATGAAATTATTTGGCCTCTCAGATGCTTTTAGAGATTCCCAAATGACTGATGATGACATCTCTGGGGTCTGATTGATAGAAAAAAAATGTCTTTGAGACCTTTTGTAACTGACAAACTCTTCATCTGCTAACAACACTGAGTTGAATCTCCATGGCTGATAGTTGGAGCAGGCATCAGGAATACACATTGAAAAAACAAGAGGAGAAATCACCAGAGTCTTATAATCACATTCTGTAACTAAAGGGAGACGTTTTTCTATACAAATATATGTTTTATGGACATTAGAAAAAAAGAGTATTGACGTGAAGCAGGATTATGAAATCTCCATACATCAGCCAGCCCATAATTATCAAGAAAGCTCTGAATGACGCATGCTGACTTTGGACTAAGTGTACTTTTGTGTGAACTGTGGTCCATAGCAGATAATGAGCAGTTTAGGTCTCCCTCAAAGATGATATTGTGTGATGACATATTGGGGAGCCGCGCAAAGACATTAGTGAAAAATCTGTGATCGTCCCAATTAGAGGCGTAGATATTTGCTAAGATCAAAGGAAAACCATAAACTATATTTTCTGCACTTAAAATCCTGTAATTTTCTCATAAATCGACAGTGCGCCTTATGGATGAATTCTGGTTGTGCTTACTGACCTCGAACCGATTTTATGTGCTACACGGCGCTCAGAAACCTTTCAAAAGATGTTTTGGTACGACTTTGCTCAGCTACGAGGCCGCACCGCTTGATGGATTGTTGGAGCATTACAGCTACGAGGAGCCTCGCGGAGTGATACGTACTCTGCTTCAACGTAATATTACTGTATTGAGTGTGTATAAGGACCATAAATGGCACCTGTAAGAGACACGGTTACAAAGAGGGTTTCAAACTCCAGGCTGTCAGTCACGCAGTAGAACCTGGGAACAGAGCAGCTGCTTGTTATTATGCTCAGCGTCTGTTTACATTTTGACTGCACGATTGTGAGCTTTTTGTTATGCACAAAAACAACATTGTTTTCTTTTATTTATGGAGCATTATTATTTAATAAATGCTGATCATTTATTTCTGAGTAATTGTTTCATGTACATCTACGCTGTATGTTAATAAATGTGCCTGTGTGAGATTTGGGACACAGCTTTGACTAAGAACTCTCTTTTTGTTCGTACTTTCTGGCTTTAAAAATATCGAGATATATATCGTATATCGCCATCCAGCTAAAGAATATCGAGATATGAACTTTGGGTCATATCGCCCAGTCGTAATATTGCAATAGGTTGTCCGTTAAACTCAAGCGGGGCTTGGGCCCTGGCACGGCGTAGCCACACAATCCTGGTAGTAGTGACGCTCGGCTATGACGGCGTGCGGGTTACCAGCTGGCTTTCTCAGGATAGGGCTCCTGTGTGAGCGGTCGACAATAACGTCTTTATCCATACCCAGCACTTCACGTAGTAGCACGGATACGGCCGTGGAGGAGCTCGAGTCCAGGCCCTCTGGGATCCCTATGATGTGGATGTTAGCTCTCCGCTTCCTGCCTTCATCACATTTATCCTTCAGGTCAGACAGCTCCTCCTTCATACTCTCTACTGTAGACTGCAGGGTGGTCACCTCATCGCTCCACATTGACAGCCCATCCTCAGCTTCTTTCACTGTAACCTTTACTCCATCAACTTCGCCGCACGTCGCCGCCATGCTGTTAGCGATCTAATTTCTCAGTCCTTGCACGTCAGCCCTTATATTGTCAAAATCTTCTTTCAATGCATTTCTGACTTCTTCTTTTAACAGCGTACTAATGTCCTCTTTAATGGATTGAAGAAGCTCCAATTTTAGAGCAGTAGGATCCACATCACGCGCGTCTGTTGAGTCTGCTCTTCAGCGGCCGTAGAGCTGGACGCTGCCCTTTGGCCATCATCGATACTCTCGCCCGAGATCGCACCGGGGCTAAAATATTCACCTGCTCAGCTGTTTTTGATCAGTTTGAGCCTGTGTGGTTTGATCAGGTGGAGGAACGATGTGATGCTATAAAGACATCATCTTGTCCAAATGATGTTGTTCCAACACGTGTTTAAAAAGATTTTAAAGGTTGTTGGTTCCGACATCTTACCGATTTTTAACAGCAGTCTTAGTTCAGGTGTTGTACAGCCTGTTTTAAACATGCTGTTGTACAGCCTGTACTAAAAACCTGATCTGGATCCTCTGTCTGCTCAAATTTCAGGCCTATTTCAAAGCTTCCCTTCCTGTCGAAGATTTTGTAAAAGATTATATTTGTTCAGCTGCAATCTGTTGTAAAGGTTTCAGTCTGGTTTTAAAGCTCTTCACAGCACTGAAACTGCACTTTGGAAAGTTCTTAATGATCTTTTATCAGCCACTGATCAGGAGACTCCGCTGTGCTTTTGGATCTGACCGCTGCCTTGACCACAGCATCTTGACCTCACCATTGGAGCATGGCGGCATCAAGGGCGCTCTATTAGACTGGTTCAGCTCTTTTATTAAATCGCATTATTACATTTGGGGCTTATATTTGACGGCAATTTGAAAAACAGCTGAGCTCAGTTGTACAGCGGTCTTTCTTCAAACTGAGGCTTTTATCTAAGGTGAGATCATTTCTATCTTTTAAAAACCTTGAACGGGCGATCCACGTTTTCATGACGTCCCAGCTGGATTATTGTAACTCCTTATATGTTGGAGTTAGTGGGACCTGCCTGGCAAGACTGCAGCTGGTCCAGAAAGCTGCAGCTCGTCTTCTGACACAAGCTCAAAGACATTTATCGTCCCAACAACCACATATACGCTGGTCCCTCGCTGTAACACAGTTCACCTTTGGCGGCCTCGCTGTTTCGCTGATCTTTTTTGTGCAATTTCGCATGCTTTTGTTTTGTACAGCGCATTGTGTTCTGCGTCCTGATTGGTTGTAGACCATCATCAGCCAATCTTGTGCCGTGTCTCCTGTACAGTACAGAATGTGTTCAAATTTACAGCAGTGTGACTCTGCAGTGCTGCACTTAGGGATGCCACAAACGATTATTTTGATAGTCGATTAGTCATCGATTATTTTTGCGATTAGTCGACTAATCAGATCATCATCCATTGGACATAAAACATACAGCTTACTGCACAAGCATGCATCTGCTCTTATATAACCATCATTAGCTTACAGCTTGAAGTGTGTAAGGTATGTGCTAACTAAAAATAAAGAAAAGATGATAGTTTATTAAATTTTAATGAAATTTGCAGATTGTTTCGGTGAAGTTTAATAAACTCCTTGCTATCTAAAATATAACAGGACACCGGAGTATATTCTCCAGCATCTCACACTTCTGATAATCAGCTGTCTGCTTGACATTTATTCAGCTGTGTAAAAACTATAACTTTAATCTCAGCCAAACCGATTTACTCAGGAACAAATAAAATACTAAAAAAAGCCAAACAATAACATTTTTAAGTTATCAAGTGACTTATATATCATGTTTAACCTGAGTAGCGAAAGACGGCGGTGGGTTTGAAAACGATTTGCCGGGAGTCCGGTGTTCTCACGGCGCTAGTGAGCCTAGTGGCTAGCCATCGAGCTAGTGGGTAACAGAGACGTCTCCGAAAACGTCGGAGCGCTTTTGAAAATATGTGGTGTCTTGATAAAGTGAGCAGATATTTGAGGTTTATACAGCTACATTCTCGCCTGAAAATATGCTAAACGTTTATTTTGTGACCCAGAAAGAATAATAAGAGTAACATTAAAACTAACTAGCTGCCGCCATTGTTGGAAACTGAGCTGGGCTGCGCTATGAATTCTGGGACACAGCTTCTTCTTCTTCTTCTTTGGGGTTTAACGGCAGCTGGCATCCTTGTACATGCAGTGCTGCCATCTTCTGTTTCAGTCAGTTATTACACTCTTAAATCCTACTACTTATTCCTGCGTCTTTTGTGATCTTACAAAGGTTCAAACGACGCGTCGACTATTAAATCAGTCGTCGACGATTTTGATGTATGTTTGTACGTTTTGTCGCCAACAAACAACAATGATGACGAGACGTTTTGCACCTGTGGTAGCAGCCAAAGGCAGAGGAAGATGCTGACCATCATAGTTTCAACAAGGAGGCAAAAAGGTTGTAACTGTCCACAACAAGAACATCGTAAGGATGGAGTCAGCTTTGGCTTTGTGGCTCAGTGACCGCAGGAAAAAGAACATCGTGCTGGACACTAGGGCTGCCACAAACGATTATTTTGATAGTCGACTAGTCACCGATTATTTTTGCAATTAGTCGACTAATCAGATCATCATCCATTGGACGTAAAACATATAGATTATTGCACCAGCATGCATCTGCTCTTATATAACTATCATTAGCTTACAGCTTGAAGTGTTTAAGGTATGTGCTAACTAAAAATAAAGACAAGATGATAGTTTATTAAATTTTAATGAAATTTGCAGATTGTTTCGGTGAAGTTTAATAAACTCCTTGCTATCTAAAATATAACAGGACACCGGAGTATATTCTCCAGCATCTCACACTTCTGATGATCAGCTGTCTGCTTGACGTTTATTCAGCTGTGTAAAAACTATAACTTTAATCTCAGCCAAACCGATTTACTCAGGAACAAATAAAATACTAAAAAACCCAAACAATAACATTTTTAAGTTATCAAGTGACTTATATATGTTTAACCTGAGTAGCGAAAGACCGCGATGGGTTTGAAAACGATTTGCCGGGAATCCGGTGTTCTCATGGGCTCTAGTGAGCCTTGCCCCCGCTAGCTATCGAGCTAGTGGGTAACAGACATTTCCAAAAACGTCGGAGCGCTTTTGAAAATATGTGGTGTCTTGATAAACTGAGCAGATATTTGAGGTTTATACAGCTACATTCTCGCCTGAAAATATGTTAAACGTTTATTTTGTGACCCAGAAAGAATAATAAGAGTAACATTAAAACTAACTAGCTGCCGCCATTGTTGAAAACTGAGCTGGGCTGCGCTATGAATTCTGGGACACAGCTTCTTCTTCTTCTTCGGGGTTTAACAGCAGCTGGCATCCTTGTACATGCAGTGCTGCCATCTTCTATTTCAGTCCGTTATTACACTCTTAAATCCTGCTACTTATTCCTGCGTCTTTTGTGATCTTACAAAGCTTCAAACGTCACGTCGACTATTAAATCAGTCGTCGACGATTTTGATAGTCGACGTAATCGTGACTAGTCGACTAATCGTGGCAGCCCTACTGGACACCAACATTATCTGCATAAAAACTCAAAAGCTTTATGAAACTTTACCTGACAGCGAGGAGCCCAGGCCATGGACGAGTGCTCCTCACACAGAAGCTCATTTAATGCCAGCAAAGGCTGATTTGACACGTTTCAGAAACACTTTGCTTTCACTCTTTAATAATGAACTTATTTTTCTATGAAGGTTTGAACTTTGTTTAAACAAGAGAGAAAAGTGTGAAAATGTTCATGCCTGTCTGAGAAAAGTGTAGAAAGTGTGCAGTGAGGGTTTAACTGCCTTAAAACTTCTATAATACTTGTAAAACATAAAGCTGCTACTTCATTCTGAGACTTATTTTTAGAACGTAACTCGATAAACGAGCGACCGCAGTACTGTATTGTGTTTATTTTGAAAACTCTCAACAGGATCTTCAGATTTATTTTGAAAGCTTTATCTGGAAAACACAAACACATAAGCAGGAAACAAAGAGCGTGATATGAAACGATAGACGTTTTCATATGGTCATCATATATACATCGTTCTATCGAACAGCCCCAGCTCCTGCTGTCAGTCTCTGTAAATCTGCTCTTAAAACACATTTGTATTCACTGGCTTTTAATACAGCATGAGAGTTATTTGATATTTGATGTGTGATATTAATATTAGGAGTTATTTTAATAGTTATCTTGGATTCTTGTACAGCACTGTGGTCAACGCTGCTGCTGTAATTAATGTGCTATAAACACATAAACAATCTGCAGTTAAACATCCAAAACTAAAGATGTGATCGCTGCCTTTAGAAAATGTGCTGATGCACAAGATATCAGCTCCATTAAGGTGGAATGTGGCCGTGTTAGAAACATGTTGGAAGAAGTTTGAAGCTGAAACTGTGAAGCTGAGAGTGAAAGAGCTCCAGCGTCTGTCACAGGAAACTTTCTTATTTCCACACTGATGAAAGCATCAAGCTTTGATTTCCTGCTGCTTTTATTGAGTCACACTGTGAAACTGAGCCACAGCTGAACCAGCATCCCTGTACAGCAGACACTTACAGCGCTTGGCTGCTTCCATTGGACCCTCTGCACAGAGCTTCAGTTTCCTCTTCTGGTCCCAAAGTGCAGAACAACAAGGTTTCAAACAGCTTCGTTCCAGCAGCATCAGCCACAGACATGCAGAGAGAATCCTTTGGTTGTGTTGTGTGTTTGCATATCTGCTGTGTTGCTTTGTGAGGATGGATCATCTCCTGCAGCTCCAGATAAACAAGCTGGACCTGAACCTGGTAGCTTCACTTAGAAGACACTTGTGACGGGAACGTGTGAGAAGTTTTGTGCAGACAAGTTTGGATTTAGAGTGTGGGACGAGCTCTCCACAGTCTTTGTGGAGATCCACATTCTGCATACTGCCTGTGAGAAGCTGCAGACATTTGTCCTCCAAATCCACTGAGCAGCTGCTCGTGGTGGTATTAGCTTCATGTGTGCGTGTTAGCATGAAGCCTCAGTCACACTCTGCTGTGGACACGGTCACGGACAGCTGGACGCCTGATGGACGAGTCGTCCTTCCTGTTAAACTTCTTTGAGCATGAGAAGAGCATGAGAAGCTCAGTGAACACTGTTCAGGGTTTTAACTCTCGCTTTCACTTCAGCTTCACCAACAACAGCACAAGCAGAGCAGCCCACTGCCTGCATGGCTGGGACAGCGCCCCCTGGTGACTGTAAACCACTACAACATGTAGACGGCCGTCTGCAGGCTGGATGTAGCACCACCGCAGAGACGTGCTGCAGCTCTGTTTAGTTACCCAGCTGACAGCAGAGGCTGTAGTTTACTGTTACCAACATGGAAAACTGAAGCTTCACCAGCTGGAGCTACAGAGCTGGAGAACAAAGGAGACTGAGAGGCCAGAATGATGTGGGAGGAAACATCAAGAGCCTGTTTGAAAGGAGACACATGTGGATGCTGTGCCAGTCTGTGGTCTGTCAGAAGTCAGCTGAGTCACACTGCAAGAAGCTGCAGAATCTCAGAGGAGGAGATTTAAGATAAGATAAGATAAGATAAGATAAGATAAGATAGAACTTTATTAATCCCTCGGGTGGGTTCCTCTGGGAAATTCGATTTCCAAAAAAGCACAGCACCGACAGAAGTTACAGAGTTATACACACACACATATATATATAAATACAGAGACAATATAAATAAAATATACGAAGGGGATAAATAGAATAAATAGGAATAAAAATAAAAATACAAGTGAATTGCACATTTCAAGTATTGAGTCTATTGCACTGTTGACTATTTACAAAAGTATTGCACAAAAGGTATTGCACAGTGAGGTGCAGAGGCACTACAGCTTAGTTGTTCCCCCCTCCTTTGTCCTCCTGTTTCCCCTCCCTCTCCCCTCCAGAGAGGAGTTAAACAGTCTGATGGCGTGTGGGACAAAGGAGTTTTTAAGTCTGTTAGTTCTTGTCTTTGGGAGAAGCAACCTGTCACTGAACAGACTCTTCTGGTTGTTAATGGCCGTGTGCAGAGGATGCCCAGCATTGTCCATAATGTCCATCAGTTTCTTTAATGTCCTTTTCTCTGCCACTGTCACCAGAGTGTCCAGCTTCATGCCGACCACAGAGCTAGCCCTCCTGATCAGTTTCTCCAGCCTGGATGAGTCCTTCTTTGCTGTGCTGCTCCCCCAGCACACAGTGTGAAGCAGAACACATGCAGATGAATCAGGAGGTCAGCATCAGTGTCTCCTTGTGGTGGACGGTAAAAGAATCAGAGCCAACGCTCCCGTCCACCCTCGGCATGAAGCAGTGCTGTTTCTGAAACAGGAGGACAAGTCCAGAGAAGACAGAGGAAGCAAAGATGAGGGTGGGACAGGACAGCAGGACTTCCTTCACACCTGCAGCTCCATCACACTGCTGTAGCTCCTCTTCATCACACATGTACCTGCAGCCTGTCTTCGAGTCCAGGAGTCACCTCCACACAGTGTAGAAGCCTCCTGTGCAGACCATGGAGTCCAGCCTCTGTCAGGGAAGTCGGCACTAAAGCCTGAAAGACTTCAATCTGTCTCTGCTCCACCCGAGAAAGACCAGCACCGTACTTGTTGTGCATTCAAGGAGGGAACATCAGCGCTGCATCGTGGGAACAACACCGCAGGAACAAAGACACAGCACGGCCGATGAAGGACGAGGACAAAGGAAAGGTGAGTGAGAAGACCCTGGTGGTGTGGACGGACCTGCAGGGGCTCCAAGACTGAGGAGCAGAGACGTCCATGTACCAGCTGAGGATGCTGCAGTGATCCAGGGAGCTCGGTCCAATCTGAGGCCGTGTGAACTACGTGGACCACAGTTTCTTCACAGACTTCAGCCACGTGAACATCTGGAGATCCAACAGTGCACGAGCTGTGAGCCATCAGCTGTTTCTCTCATCAGCTGCTGTAATGAGAGCTGCTGGAATCATCTCGAGCAGCAGGAAATCACTGATGTTGTTTCTAACCAAAGATATGGGACTGAGCTCCGCTGAGCTCCTTCTACTTTCATCCAGATAGAAACTGCTACAGTCTGCTGATTATTGCTTTGCCTCCATCACACGAGCTCTTTATCCTGTTCTTCACTCTCATTGGTTCTTTGTCTGCTTGTTTTTACAACAGTAGTCTTCTGATTGGTCAAAGAAGACAATCAGCTGTGACTAAATGTAGCTCCTACAGCAGTGATGGGAATAACTACTGAAGCTAATCCAGTATCAAAGCTCAGGAATCAGCAGCTCCCACCTCGTTTTCTTTCAACAACTATTTTTAGCTGCTGTGTTTTTGTGTTTCTGCAGACCTCAGACATCCTGCTGCTCTGGACAACTTTTTCATTCTTTTTTTATCATTCTTTTGCTTTTCTTTTATTATTATGTTATATGTATTAATATGTGAAACACTTATTCTTTGTGTTTTTGCTTTGCTCCTGTCAAACTGCTTTAATAAAATCTGCTGCAGTCTAAACTGTGGACGTTCCCTTTTTAACCCTTTGTGAAACAATAAAGGTTTAAATCTGAGTATTCATCTATGTTAGTGTTTAATGGGTCTAATAGGTTGCTTTGGCCTTTCCCAGTAATATCTTCCCTTGCAGTCTGTGGTCCAGGCTTCTAAAACCATCCCAGGTTAACAAGAACTACAATCTAGAGGAGAGCTGCCATAACAGGTGTGACTGATGAGATCTGACCTGCAAGGTTACTCAGGTTTGTTTGTATCAGGACAAGCAGGGAAGCCGCCTGGACGTCAAAGTAGTTAGAGCTGGGCGAGTGTCCTCACCCACATCGGCTTCACAACTCTGCATCATCTACTGAGTAAGACTCAGAGCATCAGAGATTAGAAGGTCTACAAAGAGCTGAACCAGACTTCCTGTATAAAGGTTTTAGTTCCACAGATCGACAGTGTCAGCACAACTAAAACGTGGAGACTGACCTCAGAGTTTCAATTTGATGTTGTGGATTCTCCAGAAGAACACACAGCTGCTTCACTCCTGAATCCTGAAGCTTGTGGTCTCTCAGGTCCACCTCTCTGGGATACGAAGGGTTGAGCTTCAGCACTGCTTCCAGATAATCACAGCTGATCTCTGACAAATCACAGCTCCTCAATCTGTATAAAGAATGAAAGATGTAAGTTTATTAGACAAAGTGCTTGAAATCATTCAGTGTTTCATCATCTGTTCAGAGCTGAAGAAGGTTCAGAATGTAGAAGTTTAGAAAATGGAAACTCCAAACAGCTGAAGCCAACAGGAAGCAGCTTCAAACAAACACAACAAGAGAAAAAACTCTGAATGTTTCACATTAAAGTCGTACATTTCTAACAAGAGTATTTTAAAGACAGCGTCACTGATGATCATCTTCTGCCCAGTAAAACTTTGGTTTTCCACATGTGAGTGTTAATGATGCACAAAGACTGTGATTGCAAAGAGGGAGCGAGGAGGATGACAGAGAGATGGTACAGGAGCATCAAGAACCCGGCGAGGAAATGAGCAGAAGGACTTTGGAGCCTGTTGGACTGAAGCTTTCACAGAGACGTATTTGACTGGACACCACCAGGACAGACTTTTAATCCCAGGATTTGGATGAGCTTTCTGTCTTTATGGTCACAAATGATGCTGTAACTCTGTGAATGTCCTGGAACTGTCAGCAGTGTGGTTACGTCCTTTTGACCTGAGTTTCCACAGCTCTTATAACAGCAGTGTACATTCAGACTGAGACACGCTTCAGTCTGTATGGACCTGTTTCTGTAGCTGCCACCATCATACTACGGTCGTGTCCAAATTCATGGGCTGCATCCTCCTGAGGACCCGGCCTTTGCGGTCTACGTGGGCTGGGTCCTCAGAAGGTCGGGTAGGCTGGAAATAAATGGCTGGGGAAATTGGACGGTCTAGCCTTCTGATTAGCGTCACCGCTGTCTCGGTGGAGTTTAATAAACTCAGCCGTCTGCTCCTTGCTATCTAAAATATAACAGGACACTGGCGTAAATTCTCGACCGTCTCATACTTCTGTTTAATCAGTTTTCTGTTTGACGTTTAGTCAGCTCTGTAAAGACCAAGGAGGAACCCACCTGGGGGATTAATAAAGTTTTATTTTATCTAATCTAATCTAATAACTTTAATCTCAGCCAAACCGATTTACTCACGAACAAACAAAACACTGAAAGAAGCCCAACAATAACATTTTGAGGTTGTCTAAGTGACTTATATATCACGTTTAACCTGAGTAGCGAAAGTCCGCGGTGATCTGAAAATGATGTGCCGGGAGTTGTGCCGTTCTCGGCGGCTTCAGTGACCCTCGAGCTCCCGGCGAGCTATCGAGCTGGTGGGTAGCAGACGTCTCCGAAAACGTCGAAGCACTTTTGCAAATATGCGGTATCTTGATAAACCGAGCAGATATTTGATGTTTACACAGCTACTTTCTCGCCTGAAAATATGTTAAAAGTTTATTTTGTGACCGAGAAAGATTAGTATGAGTAATTTTAAAACTTAGTAGCGGCCGCCATTGTTGGAAACTGGAGTTTGGCTGGGCCGCGCTATGAATTCTGGGATATGGTAGGCCACGAAGGACACACCCGACCCATCCTTCAAATTCGGGGAAAAGGAGGACGCATTTGTTGGCTGCATTCGGAGGAGTCTACGAATTTGGACAGCCTTCGACGTGTCGCTGTGACGTAATCGGTCTACAAATGCGGCCTCAGGAGGATGCAGCCCATGAATTTGGACACGACCTACGTGTTTGTACATCAGCTTATCAAATACTGTCTGCTGTCTTCATTTATTACTCTTCACCTGCTTCACTGTCACTGTGTGGGCGGAGCTGTCTGAGCCCTGCCCACACAGACACAGCTCCTCTCTGGAGCAAAACTTCTGCTTCATCTCCGCCTCTTTTCTTCATCCTCCACCTCTCTTTTCTCTTCTTCGGTGTTCTGCAGCCACAGAGCCTCACAGCCATTAGCACGCCCATACCTGAGCAGCTAGCATTACCCAGCATGCCGTGCAGCAGTGTCAGTTTGTAAATGTGCAAGAATTCCTGCTCCAAACTGTTTCACAGAGTGCTGTGTGCCGTGACCTTTGACCTGCTAAAGACAGTCAGCTGTGGATTATTCATTGTTGTGTCTGATACTTAGAACTGTGAGGAAGAAGCTACACAGTTAATCAGGGTCCCCTCTCTCTGAATCAGGAAAGGTGGGCAGGCCGCGTGTGGGCCGCGGGCCATACGTTGAGTATCACTGTTTGAAATCTGAACATTGTTCTGCTGCAGTCAATGGACTAAACCAGAGAAGAAGAAAACAGACTTTACCATGAAGATCCTCAGTGTGGATCAGTATAATATCAGCCTGATGTCTGCAGTTTAGTGTCAGCACAACTTTCACATCATATTCATCTCAGCACAACTAAAACATGCTGACTGACCTCAGAGATTCAAATCGACATCGTGGATTCTCCCGAAAACCACACAGATGCTTCACTCCTGAACCCTTCAGGTTGCTGTAGGTTCCACTCAGGTCCACCTCTGTGGGATACGAGGGGTTGGACTTCAGTGCTGCTGCCAGATAATCAAGGCCAATATCTGACAAACCACAGCTCTTCAATCTGTATAAAGAATGAAAGATGTAAGTTTATTAGACAAAGTGCTTGAAATCATTCAGTGTTTCATCATCTGTTCAGAGCTGAAGAAGGTTCAGAATGTAGAAGTTTAGAAAATGGAAACTCCAAACAGCTGAAGCCAACAGGAAGCAGCTTCAAACAAACACAACAAGAGAAAAAACTCTGAATGTTTCACATTAAAGTCGAACATTTCTCATAAAAACAGGACAAAGACTTGAAAAAGTCGTGTTTTTCCTTCCAGGAACCACATGGCTTCACTTTTAAAGGTGAAGTGTGAAAGAAATGGACATATTTGAAGTCCAACACCTTTTTCCAGTCACATTATTAAAGCAGACAAACTACAAGCTCATTTTCATTCCAACAAGTCATCTTCTGACCTGGACTAACAACACTGGTCTCTATGTGCAGCTGGCTGTGAGACCAGTGCTCAGGGAGCGTCTACAAAGTGCAACACTGAAAGAACATCACACACTCATTTGCTTCCAGCACTTTCACACAAACATCTACTGTCATTATTGTCACCAAACTCTGTGGATCCTTTATTGCAAATTCAAATGGGATCAAATGGTCAGACAAAAGAGGGTTATGAGGAAATATGATGAAATGTTGTGTATTAGCAGCAAGTTATTGAATCTTTTTCCTCAGAAACCAAACAAAATGATTGACAAACATGTTTTTACAAACTCAGTGTTGAACTTGGATCAGCAGGATAAGCTGATGTTTAAAGGCATTTGAGTCTCGCTGTATGAGAGTCCAGTTCTTACTCAATATTTATGGATGATGTTCTTTCAGTGTTGCACTTTGTTTGGCACAAAATGAAATTATTTGGCCTCTCAGATGCTTTTAGAGATTCCCAAATGACTGATGATGACATCTCTGGGGTCTGATTGATAGAAAAAAAATGTCTTTGAGACCTTTTGTAACTGACAAACTCTTCATCTGCTAACAACACTGAGTTGAATCTCCATGGCTGATAGTTGGAGCAGGCATCAGGAATACACATTGAAAAAACAAGAGGAGAAATCACCAGAGTCTTATAATCACATTCTGTAACTAAAGGGAGACGTTTTTCTATACAAATATATGTTTTATGGACATTAGAAAAAAAGAGTATTGACGTGAAGCAGGATTATGAAATCTCCATACATCAGCCAGCCCATAATTATCAAGAAAGCTCTGAATGACGCATGCTGAGTTTGGACTAAGTGTACTTTTGTGTGAACTGTGGTCCATAGCAGATAATGAGCAGTTTAGGTCTCCCTCAAAGATGATATTGTGTGATGACATATTGGGGAGCCGCGCAAAGACATTAGTGAAAAATCTGTGATCGTCCCAATTAGAGGCGTAGATATTTGCTAAGATCAAAGGAAAACCATAAACTATGTTTTCTGCACTTAAAATCCTGTAATTTTCTCATAAATCGACAGTGCGCCTTATGGATGAATTCTGGTTGTGCTTACTGACCTCGAACCGATTTTATGTGGTACACGGCGCTCAGAAACCTTTCAAAAGATGTTTTGGTACGACTTTGCTCAGCTACGAGGCCGCACCGCTTGATGGATTGTTGGAGCATTACAGCTACGAGGAGCCTCGCGGAGTGATACGTACTCTGCTTCAACGTAATATTACTGTATTGAGTGTGTATAAGGACCATAAATGGCACCTGTAAGAGACACGGTTACAAAGAGGGTTTCAAACTCCAGGCTGTCAGTCACGCAGTAGAACCTGGGAACAGAGCAGCTGCTTGTTATTATGCTCAGCGTCTGTTTACATTTTGACTGCACGATTGTGAGCTTTTTGTTATGCACAAACACAACATTGTTTTCTTTTATTTATGGAGCATTATTATTTAATAAATGCTGATCATTTATTTCTGAGTAATTGTTTCATGTACATCTACGCTGTATGTTAATAAATGTGCCTGTGTGAGATTTGGGACACAGCTTTGACTAAGAACTCTCTTTTTGTTCGTACTTTCTGGCTTTAAAAATATCGAGATATATATCGTATATCGCCATCCAGCTAAAGAATATCGAGATATGAACTTTGGGTCATATCGCCCAGTCGTAATATTGCAATAGGTTGTCCGTTAAACTCAAGCGGGGCTTGGGCCCTGGCACGGCGTAGCCACACAATCCTGGTAGTAGTGACGCTCGGCTATGACGGCGTGCGGGTTACCAGCTGGCTTTCTCAGGATAGGGCTCCTGTGTGAGCGGTCGACAATAACGTCTTTATCCATACCCAGCACTTCACGTAGTAGCACGGATACGGCCGTGGAGGAGCTCGAGTCCAGGCCCTCTGGGATCCCTATGATGTGGATGTTAGCTCTCCGCTTCCTGCCTTCATCACATTTATCCTTCAGGTCAGACAGCTCCTCCTTCATACTCTCTACTGTAGACTGCAGGGTGGTCACCTCATCGCTCCACATTGACAGCCCATCCTCAGCTTCTTTCACTCTAACCTTTACTCCATCAACTTCGCCGCACGTCGCCGCCATGCTGTTAGCGATCTCATTTCTCAGTCCTTGCACGTCAGCCCTTATATTGTCAAAATCTTCTTTCAATGCATTTCTGACTTCTTCTTTTAACAGCGTACTAATGTCCTCTTTAATGGATTGAAGAAGCTCCAGTTTTAGAGCAGTAGGATCCACATCACGCGCGTCTGTTGAGTCTGCTCTTCAGCGGCCGTAGAGCTGGACGCTGCCCTTTGGCCATCATCGATACTCTCGCCCGAGATCGCACCGGGGCTAAAATATTCACCTGCTCAGCTGTTTTTGATCAGTTTGAGCCTGTGTGGTTTGATCAGGTGGAGGAACGATCTGATGCTATAAAGACATCATCTTGTCCAAATGATGTTGTTCCAACACGTGTTTAAAAAGATTTTAAAGGTTGTTGGTTCCGACATCTTAGCGATTTTTAACAGCAGTCTTAGTTCAGGTGTTGTACAGCCTGTTTTAAACATGCTGTTGTACAGCCTGTACTAAAAACCTGATCTGGATCCTCTGTCCGCTCAAACTTCAGGCCTATTTCAAAGCTTCCCTTCCTGTCGAAGATTTTGTAAAAGATTATATTTGTTCAGCTGCAATCTGTTGTAAAGGTTTCAGTCTGGTTTTAAAGCTCTTCACAGCACTGAAACTGCACTTTGGAAAGTTCTTAATGATCTTTTATCAGCCACTGATCAGGAGACTCCGCTGTGCTTTTGGATCTGACCGCTGCCTTGACCACAGCATCTTGACCTCACCATTGGAGCATGGCGGCATCAAGGGCGCTCTATTAGACTGGTTCAGCTCTTTTATTAAATCGCATTATTACATTTGGGGCTTATATTTGACGGCAATTTGAAAAACAGCTGAGCTCAGTTGTACAGCGGTCTTTCTTCAAACTGAGGCTTTTATCTAAGGTGAGATCATTTCTATCTTTTAAAAACCTTGAACGGGCGATCCACGTTTTCATGACGTCCCAGCTGGATTATTGTAACTCCTTATATGTTGGAGTTAGTGGGACCTGCCTGGCAAGACTGCAGCTGGTCCAGAAAGCTGCAGCTCGTCTTCTGACACAAGCTCAAAGACATTTATCGTCCCAACAACCACATATACGCTGGTCCCTCGCTGTAACACAGTTCACCTTTGGCGGCCTCGCTGTTTCGATGATCTTTTTTGTGCAATTTTGCATGTTTTTGTTTTTTACAGCGCGTTGTGTTCTGCGTCCTGATTGGCTGTAGACCATTGTCAGCCAATCTCGTGCTGTGTCTCCTGTACAGTACAGAATGTGTTCAAATTTACAGCAGTGTGACTCTGCAGTGCTGCACTGTATGTTTGTACGTTTTGTCCCCAACAAACAACAATGATGACGAGACGTTTTGCACCTGTGGTAGCAGCCAAAGGCAGAGGAAGATGCTGACCATCATAGTTTCAACAAGGAGGCAAAAAGGTTGTAACTGTCCACAACAAGAACATCGTAAGGATGGAGTCAGCTTTGGCTTTGTGGCTCAGTGACCGCAGGAAAAAGAACATCGTGCTGGACACCAACATTATCTGCAGAAAAACTCAAAAGCTTTATGAAACTTTACCTGACAGCGAGGAGCCCAGGCCATGGACGAGTGCTCCTCACACAGAAGCTCATTTAATGCCAGCAAAGGCTGATTTGACACGTTTCAGAAACATTTTGCTTTCACTCTTTAATAATGAACTTATTTTTCTATGAAGGTTTGAACTTTGTTTAAACAAGAGAGAAAAGTGTGAAAATGTTCATGCCTGTCTGAGAAAAGTGTAGAAAGTGTGCAGTGAGGGTTTAACTGCCTTAAAACTTCTATAATACTTGTAAAACATAAAGCTGCTACTTCATTCTGAGACTTATTTTTAGAACGTAACTCGATAAACGAGCGACCGCAGTACTGTATTGTGTTTATTTTGAAAACTCTCAACAGGATCTTCAGATTTATTTTGAAAGCTTTATCTGGAAAACACAAACACATAAGCAGGAAACAAAGAGCGTGATATGAAACGATAGACGTTTTCATATGGTCATCATATATACATCGTTCTATCGAACAGCCCCAGCTCCTGCTGTCAGTCTCTGTAAATCTGCTCTGAAAACACATTTGTATTCACTGGCTTTTAATACAGCATGAGAGTTATTTGATATTTGATGTGTGATATTAATATTAGGAGTTATTTTAATAGTTATCTTGGATTCTTGTACAGCACTGTGGTCAACGCTGCTGCTGTAATTAATGTGCTATAAACACATAAACAATCTGCAGTTAAACATCCAAAACTAAAGATGTGATCGCTGCCTTTAGAAAATGTGCTGATGCACAAGATATCAGCTCCATTAAGGTGGAATGTGGCCGTGTTAGAAACATGTTGGAAGAAGTTTGAAGCTGAAACTGTGAAGCTGAGAGTGAAAGAGCTCCAGCGTCTGTCACAGGAAACTTTCTTATTTCCACACTGATGAAAGCATCAAGCTTTGATTTCCTGCTGCTTTGAACGTCTGGTGTCTTGGTGCAGCCACAACAACCTGGTGCTGAATGCCCAGAAGACAGTGGAGATTATTGTGGACTTCAGGAAGCACACAGCCCCACTCCCCCCCATCATCCTGACTGACACCCCCATCACCTCTGTGGACTCATTCCGCTTCCTGGGTACCACCATCACCCAGGACCTGAAGTGGGAGCCCACCATCACCTCCGTCATCAAGAAAGCCCAGCAGAGGATGTACTTCCTGAGGCAGCTGAAGAAATTCAACCTGCCAACACGGACGATGATGCAATTCTACACTGCAATCATCGAGTCCATCCTCACCTCCTCCATCACCGTGTGGTACGCTGGAGCCACTATCAGGGACAAACAGAGACTGCAGCGTGTTGTGCGCTCTGCTGAGAAGGTGATTGGCTGCAGACTCCCATCTCTGCAGGACCTGTACACCTCCAGGACACTGGGGCGTGCAGCTCGGATCTCAGCTGACCCTTCTCACCCTGGACACAGTCTGTTTGACCTGCTCCCCTCAGGCAGGAGGCTCCGGTCCATTCGCACCAGAACCTCTCGCCATAAGAACAGTTTCTTCCCCTCTGCTGTTGGACACATGAACAATAACCACATGACTGTCCCCGCCACTAACACATGACCCTACGCTGTGTCACTGCATCATTTCATGTCTGGCACTGATCACCACCTGCACTCATGTATATATCTTTCTACGTAGCACTCATAATTCTTATTCTCATGTATATATCTCATGTATATCTCATGCACATATCTTTCTTTCTACATAGCACTTTAATTCTTATTGTCTGCACTGAAGCACCGCAGCAATTTCCTAATGTTGTAAACCTCAACATCTGGCAATAAACCCATTCTGATTCTGATTCTGATTCTGATTCTTTTATTGAGTCACACTGTGAAACTGAGCCACAGCTGAACCAGCATCCCTGTACAGCAGACACTTACAGCGCTTGGCTGCTTCCATTGGACCCTCTGCACAGAGCTTCAGTTTCCTCTTCTGGTCCCAAAGTGCAGAACAACAAGGTTTCAAACAGCTTCGTTCCAGCAGCATCAGCCACAGACATGCAGAGAGAATCCTTTGGTTGTGTTGTGTGTTTGCATATCTGCTGTCTGTGTTGCTTTGTGAGGATGGATCATCTCCTGCAGCTCCAGATAAACAAGCTGGACCTGAACCTGGTAGCTTCACTTAGAAGACACTTGTGACGGGAACGTGTGAGAAGTTTTGTGCAGACAAGTGTGGATTTAGAGTGTGGGACGAGCTCTCCACAGTCTTTGTGGAGATCCACATTCTGCATACTGCCTGTGAGAAGCTGCAGACATTTGTCCTCCAAATCCACTGAGCAGCTGCTCGTGGTGGTGTTAGCTTCATGTGTGCGTGTTAGCATGAAGCCTCGGTCACACTCTGCTGTGGACACGGTCACGGACAGCTGGACGCCTGATGGACGAGTCGTCCTTCCTATTAAACTTCTTTGAGCATGAGAATAGCATGAGAAGCTCAGTGGACACTGTTCAGTGTTTTAACTCTCGCTTTCACTTCAGCTTCACCAACAACAGCACAAGCAGAGCAGCCCACTGCCTGCATGGCTGGGACAGCGCCCCCTGGTGACTGTAAACCACTACAACATGTAGACGGCCGTCTGCAGGCTGGATGTAGCACCACCGCAGAGACGTGCTGCAGCTCTGTTTAGTTACCCAGCTGACAGCAGAGGCTGTAGTTTACTGTTACCAACATGGAAAACTGAAGCTTCACCAGCTGGAGCTACAGAGCTGGAGAACAAAGGAGACTGAGAGGCCAGAATGATGTGGGAGGAAACATCAAGAGCCTGTTTGAAAGGAGACACATGTGGATGCTGTGCCAGTCTGTGGTCTGTCAGAAGTCAGCTGAGTCACACTGCAAGAAGCTGCAGAATCTCAGAGGAGGAGATTTGGAAGTGTTTGTGGGACAAACTGGACTCAAAGAAAGAAGATGTTTGTGAAGTCTTTGGTGGAGGTGAGCAGTGTGAAGCAGAACACATGCAGATGAATCAGGAGGGAACAAACTGAGTGGGCGGAGCTGTCTGAGCCCCGCCCACACAGACACAGCTTCTCTCTGGAACTAAACGTCTGCTTCATCTCTGCCTCTTTTCTTCATCCTCCACCTCTCTTTTCTCTTCTTCAGTGTTCTGCAGCCACGGAGCCTCACAGCTGTTAGCACGCCCATACCTGAGCAGCTAGCATTACCCAGCATGCCGTGCAGCAGTGTCAGTTTGTAAATGTGCAAGAATTCCTGCTCCAAACTGTTTCACAGAGTGCTGTGTGCCGTGACCTTTGACCTGCTAAAGACAGTCAGCTGTGGATTATTCATTGTTGTGTCTGATACTTAGAACTGTGAGGAAGAAGCTACACAGTTAATCAGGGTCCCCTCTCTCTGAATCAGGAAAGGTGGGCAGGCCGCGTGTGGGCCGCGGGCCATACGTTGAGCATCACTGTTTGAAATGTGAACATTGTTCTGCTGCAGTCAATGGACTAAACCAGAGAAGAAGAAAACAGACTTTACCATGAAGATCCTCAGTGTGGATCAGTATAATATCAGCCTGATGTCTGCAGTTTAGTGTCAGCACAACTTTCACATCATATTCATCTCAGCACAACTAAAACATGCTGACTGACCTCAGAGTTTCAAGTTTACATCCTGGACTCTCCAGGAAACCACACAGATGCTTCACTCCTGGATCCTGCAGGTTGTTCCAGCTCAGCTCCAGCTCTCTCAGATGGGAGGGGTTGGACTTCAGTGCTGCTGCCAGATAATCACAGCTGATCTCTGACAAACCACAGCTCTTCAATCTGTATAAAGAATGAAAGATGTAAGTTTATTAGACAAAGTGCTTGAAATCATTCAGTGTTTCATCATCTGTTCAGAGCTGAAGAAGGTTCAGAATGTAGAAGTTTAGAAAATGGAAACTCCAAACAGCTGAAGCCAACAGGAAGCAGCTTCAAAGAAACACAACAAGAGAAAAAACTCTGAATGTTTCACATTAAAGTCGTACATTTCTCATAAAAACAGGACAAAGACTTGAAAAAGTCGTGTTTTTCCTTCCAGGAACCACATGGCTTCACTTTTAAAGGTGAAGTGTGACAGAAATGGACATATTTGAAGTCCAACACCTTTTTCCAGTCACATTATTAAAGCAGACAAACTACAAGCTCATTTTCATTCCAACAAGTCATCTTCTGACCTGGACTAACAACACTGGTCTCTATGTGCAGCTGGCTGTGAGACCAGTGCTCAGGGAGCGTCTACAAAGTGCAACACTGAAAGAACATCACACACTCATTTGCTTCCAGCACTTTCACACAAACATCTACTGTCATTATTGTCACCAAACTCTGTGGATCCTTTATTGCAAATTCAAATGGGATCAAATGGTCAGACAAAAGAGGGTTATGAGGAAATATGATGAAATGTTGTGTATTAGCAGCAAGTTATTGAATCATTTTCCTCAGAAACCAAACAAAATGATTGACAAACATGTTTTTACAAACTCAGTGTTGGACTTGGATCAGCAGGATAAGCTGATGTTTAAAGGCATTTGAGTCTCGCTGTATGAGAGTCCAGTTCTTACTCAATATTTATGGATGATGTTCTTTCAGTGTTGCACTTTGTAGACGCTCCCTGAGCCTCACAGCCAGCTGCACATGGACCAGCTGACATTACCCAGCATTAGAGGCGGCTGTAAAAAATTCATGTTCCCGTTTAAATGGTTTTAATTTGAATAAAACGATGTTGATTCATTCAATCCTGAATCGATGTTTAATATAAATGTATTTTGCCAGAATCTCAGGTTAAAGCTCACAAACTATTTCAACAAGCAGCAAACAGATAAAACAGTAAATGAGAGCAGCTAAACACACAAAGATGGAAACACAGAGCGTGGATCGTTCACTCGACGGCACGTACACGGACACGCCGTCGGGGCTGAAAGTGGACAGCTCACAGATCCTGAAGCTGCAGGTTTCATCTGTCTCCAACCAAAACTGAGTGAAGCAGCAGCAAAAGAAGATCCAAACTCTGCTTCACGTTTGATCAATATGCTCATGAATTCTCTCTGACTTTGGCTGTTCCTGCCTGCACAGCTCTCTCTCTCTCAGTGTACTCCAAGAACAGCTTCAAACATCTGTTTCTGCATCATTCACTGTTTATTAGCCACCAGTCTGCTGTTGTGTTCAGTGCTGTCGGCCTCTGACAGTAAAGCCTCATTTCTGCTGTTCCATGGAAACTTTTTAAAATGATGACAGATTACAAACTCTCAGCTGTGTCTGTAATCAAATCTCTGTAACTTTGCTTCACTTCAGCAGCATCAGCTCATGTTCACATGTTGCTTCATGGTTTGCTTCAGTTTTTGATCGACTGCAGAATATTTTGAAGGTTATCTGCTATAAAAAGCCAGAAGAGGAAAATCTGCTTCATGTGTTTCTGTTTGATCCTCAGTGACTTTGACACAAAGGCCTCTGCTGTGATGATCACACCTCTGATCAAGTCTCACAGTGTCACAACTGATAAATGATCAGAGTTAGAATATTTCTGACTGTCTGCTGTGTGCCGTGACCTTTGACCTGCTAAAGACAGTCAGCTGTGGATTATTCATTGTTGTGTCTGATACTTAGAACTGTGAGGAAGAAGCTACACAGTTAATCAGGGTCCCCTCTCTCTGAATCAGGAAAGGTGGGCAGGCCGCGTGTGGGCCGCGGGCCATACGTTGAGTATCACTGTTTGAAATGTGAACATTGTTCTGCTGCAGTCAATGGACTAAACCAGAGAAGAAGAAAACAGACTTTACCATGAAGATCCTCAGTGTGGATCAGTATAATATCAGCCTGATGTCTGCAGTTTAGTGTCAGCACAACTTTCACATCATATTCATCTCAGCACAACTAAAACATGCTGACTGACCTCAGAGTTTCAAGTTTACATCCTGGACTCTCCAGGAAACCACACAGATGCTTCACTCCTGGATCCTGCAGGTTGTTCCAGCTCAGCTCCAGCACTCTCAGATGGGAGGGGTTGGACTTCAGTGCTGCTGCCAGATAATCACAGCTGATCTCTGACAAACCACAGTCCTTCAATCTGTATAAAGAATGAAAGATGTAAGTTTATTAGACAAAGTGCTTGAAATCATTCAGTGTTTCATCATCTGTTCAGAGCTGAAGAAGGTTCAGAATGTAGAAGTTTAGAAAATGGAAACTCCAAACAGCTGAAGCCAACAGGAAGCAGCTTCAAACAAACACAACAAGAGAAAAAACTCTGAATGTTTCACATTAAAGTCGTACATTTCTCATAAAAACAGGACAAAGACTTGAAAAAGTCGTGTTTTTCCTTCCAGGAACCACATGGCTTCACTTTTAAAGGTGAAGTGTGACAGAAATGGACATATTTGAAGTCCAACACCTTTTTTCCAGTCACATTATTAAAGCAGACAAACTACAAGCTCATTTTCATTCCAACAAGTCATCTTCTGACCTGGACTAACAACACTGGTCTCTATGTGCAGCTGGCTGTGAGACCAGTGCTAAGGGAGCGTCTACAAAGTGCAACACTGAAAGAACATCACACACTCATTTGCTTCCAGCACTTTCACACAAACATCTACTGTCATTATTGTCACCAAACTCTGTGGATCCTTTATTGCAAATTCAAATGGGATCAAATGGTCAGACAAAAGAGGGTTATGAGGAAATATGATGAAATGTTGTGTATTAGCAGCAAGTTATTGAATCTTTTTCCTCAGAAACCAAACAAAATGATTGACAAACATGTTTTTACAAACTCAGTGTTGGACTTGGATCAGCAGGATAAGCTGATGTTTAAAGGCATTCGAGTCTCGCTGTATGAGAGTCCAGTTCTTACTCAATATTTATAGATGATGTTCTTTCAGTGTTGCACTTTGTAGACGCTCCCTGAGCCTCACAGCCAGCTGCACATGGACCAGCTGACATTACCCAGCATTAGAGGCGGCTGTAAAAAATTCATGTTCCCATTTAAATGGTTTTAATTTGAATAAAACGATGTTGATTCATTCAATCCTGAATCGATGTTTAATATAAATGTATTTTGCCAGAATCTCAGGTTAAAGCTCACAAACTATTTCAACAAGCAGCAAACAGATAAAACAGTAAATGAGAGCAGCTAAACACACAAAGATGGAAACACAGAGCGTGGATCGTTCACTCGACGGCACGTACACGGACACGCCGTCGGGGCTGAAAGTGGACAGCTCACAGATCCTGAAGCTGCAGGTTTCATCTGTCTCCAACCAAAACTGAGTGAAGCAGCAGCAAAAGAAGATCCAAACTCTGCTTCACGTTTGATCAATATGCTCATGAATTCTCTCTGACTTTGGCTGTTCCTGCCTGCACAGCTCTCTCTCTCTCAGTGTACTCCAAGAACAGCTTCAAACATCTGTTTCTGCATCATTCACTGTTTATTAGCCACCAGTCTGCTGTTGTGTTCAGTGCTGTCGGCCTCTGACAGTAAAGCCTCATTTCTGCTGTTCCATGGAAACTTTTTAAAATGATGACAGATTACAAACTCTCAGCTGTGTCTGTAATCAAACCTCTGTAACTTTGCTTCACTTCAGCAGCATCAGCTCATGTTCACATGTTGCTTCATGGTTTGCTTCAGTTTTTGATCGACTGCAGAATATTTTGAAGGTTATCTGCTATAAAAAGCCAGAAGAGGAAAATCTGCTTCATGTGTTTCTGTTTGATCCTCAGTGACTTTGACACAAAGGCCTCTGCTGTGATGATCACACCTCTGATCAAGTCTCACAGTGTCACAACTGATAAATGATCAGAGTTAGAATATTTCTGACTGTCTGCTGTGTGCCGTGACCTTTGACCTGCTAAAGACAGTCAGCTGTGGATTATTCATTGTTGTGTCTGATACTTAGAACTGTGAGGAAGAAGCTACACAGTTAATCAGGGTCCCCTCTCTCTGAATCAGGAAAGGTGGGCAGGCCGCGTGTGGGCCGCGGGCCATACGTTGAGCATCACTGTTTGAAATGTGAACATTGTTCTGCTGCAGTCAATGGACTAAACCAGAGAAGAAGAAAACAGACTTTACCATGAAGATCCTCAGTGTGGATCAGTATAATATCAGCCTGATGTCTGCAGTTTAGTGTCAGCACAACTTTCACATCATATTCATCTCAGCACAACTAAAACATGCTGACTGACCCCAGAGTTTCAAGTTTACATCCTGGACTCTCCAGGAAACCACACAGATGCTTCACTCCTGGATCCTGCAGCTTGTTGTTGTCGCTCAGGTCCAGCTGTCTCAGATGGGAGGGGTTGGACTTCAGTGCTGCTGCCAGATAATCACAGCTGATCTCTGACAAATCACAGCCCCTCAATCTGTATAAAGAATGAAAGATGTAAGTTTATTAGACAAAGTGCTTGAAATCATTCAGTGTTTCATCATCTGTTCAGAGCTGAAGAAGGTTCAGAATGTAGAAGTTTAGAAAATGGAAACTCCAAACAGCTGAAGCCAACAGGAAGCAGCTTCAAAGAAACACAACAAGAGAAAAAACTCTGAATGTTTCACATTAAAGTCGTACATTTCTCATAAAAACAGGACAAAGACTTGAAAAAGTCGTGTTTTTCCTTCCAGGAACCACATGGCTTCACTTTTAAAGGTGAAGTGTGACAGAAATGGACATATTGAAATCAATGATATCAAAGCTGGAATCAAATGAGTCCAAGTCTTCTGCTGATTCAGCAGAAGACTTGGACTCATTAGGACTCATTACCTAATCAAACCTCTGTAACTTTGCTTCACTTCAGCAGCATCAGCTCATGTTCACATGTTGATTCATGGTTTTCATGGTTGATTCACCTCATTTTTTAAAAATGACCTCTGACAGGAAAGTCTCATTTCTGCTCTTCAACAGTGAAGAAATGTAAATTTTCAAAATGACAAATTGGAAAACACAGAGCTGTGTCTCTAATCAAAGCAGAGATGGAACGATGCCACTTTTCATGTCCGATATCGATAGGAATCCAATATAGTCGATTTTATAATCAAACGTTTTTTTAATCTCTTGCTGCATTTTGTATAAGTTCATACTCAAGTTTAAACAATCTAAACACTAAAGCTGTTCTGTTATACCTGTCTGCAAAAACACACTGCAGCCAAAACATTAGAATATAGTGATCTTTGTATTTAAACTTTTATCAGAATTTTAAATCTAAAGTATTTAAAGTAATATTCAAAAGTCATTTAAATCAATTTGATGCAGACTTCAAAAACTCTTTGGTTGTGAATAAAAGAAGTGCAACATCAGCACAAAATAATGTTTCTATTGAACAACTAACACAAACAGGTTGTAGAATGGAGCCTTTTATACTCACAGCTGAACAGAAACAACATCCAGAGTGGAAAACAGTGCAAATAACTGCAAACAGGCTTCATGACACTCATGTTTGATCAGAATTCACTCCCTGCTCTCACACACCAACTCCAGACCTGCATTCATCTTTTCCCTCTGAACCCCCCAAACATACAAACCCTGAGCCACCACCATTGCCCTTTCACTGACTGCCCCACTCCACCATTTGACCCTTAGAACTGAAGACGCTTCTCTCATAAGAGGTGAAACATCTTCAAGGAAACTTAAAGAAGTCCAGACGCTTTTCTTTCCAAGCTCCTTAGACTACGATGACCTGGATGTCTGAGAACCTTCACAGACTGATTTTACAAGAACAACTTGTGTCAAAAATCCCTGGCAGTGCCTCTCTGTCACACACACAAATCACTACAGTTACAAATTTAATAACTTAAAAACCTCAGAAAAACAGAACTGAGCAAAACAAACAAACAAACAAACAAACAAACAAACAAACAAACAAACAAACAAACAAACAAACCAGAGACCAGGTAAGAACATTGTTGAGGTTTAAATTTATAATCTTAAATACTTATATGCTGATTATATTGCTTTATAAGAAAGGCCCAACTCTGAGTACACTCTGTGCCGACAGGACTGACAGGAAATTACATGCTTTTGCAGGCAAAAAGTGAAACTAAGCAGAGTGTTTGATCGAAACTTAAAGTGTGTGTGACGTCTATATAAATGACTAGGCTTCCTGTTTTGTGCTTCAGACCTGGGGTTGTGTGTTCAGGTCTCCATATCCGGATATGTAAAATAAAGATAATTTTTTAAAGTAAAAAGACCACTTTTGAGCCGTGTCTTTTTGGCCGTAAAGAATACCAAAGGACCGGAATTTAATAACATTAAAACCAAACAATAAATGAGCAAAGTAGTGCATGATAAATATAGATGACAAATACAAAGTGCAATATAGAAACACTGGGTAAAAAGAAATGAACAATTAAAAAGGAGGATAACAGATGTGAGCAGTAGTTAAACAGTAGAAATAAATATATAATAAACAAACAAAAATAGATAATAAATGAAAGCCAGGTCTGAAAGGTGAGTTTGGCTTTAAAAGCATGAAAACACACTGCTGTCTTCAGGAAGGCTGCTCCAGTAACAGAAAGTCATCTACATGTGGGTTTAGTTCTGACTTTAGGGACAAGTAAAAAAATAAAATAAAATAAAAACATCTGTCCAGACAACCTGACAGTCAAAAATATAAACTCAGGAACTTAAAAGGAAAATTGTGCTGACTTTGAACGTCCGCATCAAGATAAACTTACAGATTTAAGAGTCAAAAAGTGTCAAAAAGTCTGTATCCTTACCTGAGAGTTTCAAGTTTACAGTCAGGACTCTTTAGTCCAACACACAGCAAATCCAATTCTGAATCCTGCAGGTAGTTCGAGCTCAGGTCCAGCTCTCTCAGATGATTGGATGGGGAGCTGAGAATTTCAGACAAAGCTTCAAAGCTTCTTTTTGAGAGTGCACAAAAACTCAGCCTGAGGAAGAATAACAATGGAGACATATTCTTTTATTCATCTAGCATTATTAAACATATTTGTTCATAGATTCACTTACAGCACTTTCTTGGATGCTTTGACCACTGGCAGCAGCTTCAACAATGCCTCCTCTGAACCGGAGTATTTCTCCAGGTCGAACTCATCCAGATCTGATGACAGTAAGATGAAGACCAGAGCCGACCACTGAGCAGGAGACAGTTGATATGTGGAGAGACGTCCTGATCTCAGGGACTGTTGGATCTCCTCCACTAGAGAACGATCATCCAGTTCATTCAGACAGTGGAACAGGTTGATGCTTTTCTCTGCAGACAGTTTCCCACTGAGCTTCTTCTTGATGTAGTGAACTGTTTCCTGATTGGTCTGTGAGCTACTTCCTGTCTGTGTCAGCATGCATAGGAGATCCTGATTGGTCTGCAGTGAAAGACCCAGGAGGAAGCGGAGGAACAAGTCCAGGTGTCCATTTGGACTCTCTAAGGCTTTGTCCACAGCACTCTGGTAGAAGTCTTTTACAGTAAGTGTTTTCTGGAAGATTTTAAAGAGAGGAGATTGTTTCTTAAGCAGGTTGACTCCAGAGTTGATGAAGGTCAGATAGACATGAAGAGCAGCAAAGAACTCCTGAATGCTCAGATGGATGAAACAGTAAACAACGTTGTTGAACATGTGGCACTCATCAGCTTTAAAGATCTGTGTGAACACTCCTGAGTACACTGAGGCTGCTCTGATATCGATGCCACACTCTGTCAGGTCTGATTTATAGAAGATCAGGTTTCCTTTCTGCAGCTGATCAAAGGCCAGTTTTCCCAGAGACTCAATGATCTTCCTGCATGAATCTGTCTCAGCTCCTCCATCATACTTGATGTCCTTCGTTTTTAGGTGAAATAGCACAAGGCGTAGGTAGAGCTCTGTGAGAGTCTTAGGCAGATCTTTGCTCTCTTTGTTCTTCATGACAAACTCCAGAACTGTAGCAGTGATCCAGCAGAAGACTGGGATGTGGCACATGATGTGGAGGCTTCGTGATGTCTTGATGTGGGAGATGATGCTGCTGGCCTGCTCCTCATCTCTGAATCTCTTCCTGAAGTACTCCTCCTTCTGTGGGTCAGTGAACCCTCTGACCTCTGTCACCACGCCAACACAGTCAGGAGGGATCTGATTGGCTGCTGCAGGTCGTGTGGTTATCCAGAGGCGAGCAGAGGGAAGCAGTTTCCCCCTGATGAGGTTTATCAGCAGCACATCCACTGAGGTGGACTTTCTAGGGTCAGTCAGGATTGCAGTTTTGTGGAAGTCCAGAGGAGGTCGACACTCATCCAGACCATCAAAGATGAACACAACCTGGAAGTCTTCAAAGGTGCAGATTCCTGCTTTTTTGGTTTCAGTAAAGAAGTGATGAACAAGTTCCACCAAGCTGAACTTTTCCTCTTTCCGCAGATTCAGCTCTCTGAAAGTGAATGGAAACATGAACTGGATGTCCTGGTTGGCTTTGTCTTCAGCCCAGTCCAGAGTGAACTTCTGTGTTAGGACTGTTTTCCCAATGCCAGCCACTCCCATTGTCAGCACTGTTCTGATTGGTTTATCTCTTCCAGGTGGGAGTTTAAAGATGTCTTCTTGTCTGATGGTTGTTTCTGGTCTGTCTGGTTTCCTGGATGCTGTTTCAATCTGTCTGACCTCATGTTCATCATTGACCTCTGCAGTCCCTCCCCCTGTGATGTAGAGCTCTGTGTAGATCTGACTCAGGAGGGTCGGGTTTTCTGTTGTAGAAATCCCCTCGAGCACACACTGGAACTTCTGCTTCAGGTCTGACTTGAGTTTGAGCTGACACTCAGTGAGAATCTCTGCATGAATAAACAGCAAATGACACAAATGAGAAAACTGCATTCTGGTTACTGTGGTTATGTGTTTAGTTCACTGGACTCTTGGTGTCATGATCCGAGTGAGTCTGAGTAACTTTCCACAGCATCAGCTCTCCTCCCCTGGGTGGAGCCCTCCTCACTCCTCCGTGCTCCTCACCTGTTGCCAATTACTCCGGCAGTATCTATGAGCAGCACTCACAATGAACCTTCTCCAGATTGTGTGCTTAGCACAGTCAGTTCTCTGCCTCACATTTTGTCTTGTGCTCCTCAGCTTGTTTCGCATAACCCTCTTTTCCTGTTCCCTAGTCGGCACCTGGATACATCTTCCAACTCTCGCCATAAGTCACGCCTCAGGATTCTGGCCTGCCACTGCTGGGAAAACTCACTCTTGCAAACTGCCATCCTCACCTGCCTGCCTCCCTGTGCACCCACATCTCACTCTGTACCCAGATTTAATTCATCTCCTCCTCCAGCTGATCTCCACCTGCAGCCACGTAACACCTCTTAGTTTTTAAATCTTGGACTCATTCACTACACTGTGGACCACTCTGATTATTATCTCCTTTGTTCCAGTGATCCTGGATAGTTTCTATTCGCCCGATTCTGCCCCTGTTGTTCCTTTGACCTGCCTCAGCTTATGTTCTGGCCTCAGCTCTGCACTTCTCATAATACCTCGCTTGCTGTTGAATTTAGCCGTGATTCAGCTTTCTCCGTCAAGAAATCTAGTAAAATACATTTCTGTTAAAAGTCACTCAGCCTCTGTTTTTTGGTTCTGTGCTTGACTCCATTCCTTTTCATGAGCCATTGAGCCCTGACACTTGGGTTATAACTGAGGGCAGGTTTTATAGAGACACATTCGATTTAATTATGTTTATTTATACAGCACCAAATCAATACTAGCAACATTTCACATATTACATAAACAACACTATGGAGCCAGTGATGAATAAATATGTAGAATAAATGAAAGAATTTCAAGTATAAAAGTTTTTTTTTAATTCCTCCAAATAACAACAACAGTCACCCCAATGTGCTTTATATTGTAAGATAAAGAACCTACAATAATACAACTGAAAAAAAAAACAAATATCTTTTTGGGTCCTGAAAACTGAAGGCTCTGCCTCCCATTCTACTTTTAAATACTCTGTGAACAACAAGTAGGCCTGCAGAGCGAGAGCGAAGTGCTCTAACAGGGTCATATGGTACTACAAGGTCATTAAGATAAGATGGGGCCTGATTATTTAAGACCTTGTATGTGAGGAGCAGGATTTTGAATTCAATTCTGGATTTAACAGGAAGTCGATACAGGAGAAATCTGCTCTCTCTTTCTAGTCCCTGTCAGGACTCTTGCTGCAGCATTTTGGATTAACTGAAGGCTTTTCAGCGAGTTTTTAGGACTTGCTGATAATAATGAATTACAGTCGTCCAGCCTGGAAGTAATAAATGCATGAACTAGTTTTTCAGCGTCACTCTGAGACAGGATATTTCTAAATTTAGAGATGTTGCACAAATGGAAGAAAGCAGTCTTACATGTTTGTTTAATATGTGCGTTGAAGGACATGTCCTGGTCAAAAATGACTCCAAGGTTCCTCACAGTGTTACTGGAGGCCAAGGTAATGCCATCCAGAGTAAGAATCTGGTTAGATACCATATTTCTAAGATTTTCAGGGCCGAGTACAATAACCTCAGTTTTATCTGTATTAAGAAGCAGAAAGTTAGCGGCCATCCAGGTCTTTGTGTCTTTAAGACATTCCTGCAGTTTAACTCATTGGTGTGTTATCTGGCTTCATGGACAGATGGAGCTGGGTGTCATCTGCATAGCAGTGTAAATGTATGCTATGTTTTCTAATGATGCTGCCTAAGGGAAGCTTGGTAATGGGAGCGTTGCCAGCAGAAGGCTGAAGTGGAATCTCCAAGAAAGCTGCAGAAGAAAAAACATGAGCTGAAATGGTGGATTTCAGTCATATAAGGAGAACTGTGGCTTTCCTCCAACCTTTGACCAATCACCTTAGTGTCCTGTTTATCAACCATAATAAAAAGCATTTACTGTGTGGGCATTTTTTTGTTTGGGTCTCCAAACAGCAGAAAGAAATGGCAGCCATTTTTTTAACTTTACCTTCAACTGGTAAATAGATTTAAGAAAAAGCACTTTGATCATATTTGTGACGTGTCCCAAACTGTTGTTGTCGCCTCATTTATGTTGATAAAACAGCTCTAAAACCAATCTGACAATATAAATCTGTAAAATGGGCAGAAAACCTGCTGCTGGTCCCATTTTAATCAAACCAACCCAAAGAGCAGATATTCATGTGTGTACACAGGAGGTTATTTGTGCAGATGCATAAAACACAAACTGTTGGCTTTCTGCAGTCTCTCACTCCTGAAAGTGTTGGCAAGTGCTTTGGATTTATTATTTATATGGATTTTAATGGCACCTGTGTAATGTTAACTAAGGTTTTTATTGTTTATGTGTTTTTTGTTTAGTCATTCCCTGACTTACCTGTGGGTTCTGGGATGGTTTTATTTAAATTCTCCAACAGATCATTCTTGTTTATCCTCCCCAAAAGATTTTTAGTGACTTCAAAAGTGTTGATAGAGTAGGTATCAAACATCAGATCCACTATGTCCGTCCTCTCTGCATTCTCCAGTTTACTCACTGGGATTGCTGGTAAACCTTCTACAGACCCGTTCTTCAGATGCCACTTAAATTTTTCAAAGTCATCACGTCCCAAATCCTCCAAAGTCCCCAGAAGGATTTCTTTAGGTGTCGTCATCTTTTACCCTGTAAGGATCCGATAAACAAAGACTGTAACAACAGCTGGAGAGGTAATTGTCTGATTTATCAGAATTTAACTTGATTCTAACAGCAGTTCATCACAATAAATTTCTTAGGCTCAGAATGCAACAAAATTGCACATGAAGAAGCACATAGAGAAGTATCCAAGTAACACTTTGCTACAATATAAAACAAACTATTATAAATAAAGAAAATATATAAACTAAATATATACACTACCCGTCAAACGTTTTAGAACAGCCCAATTTTTCCAGTGTTTTTGTCACGGTTTGCGAGCCGTGTGTAAATTATTAAAGGACCCTTTATGCAGGCAGCTCAGATGCAAGTGAGTTTATTCATCACATGGTGATACAAACAGAAATGGCAAAGGTGAGCATGGAAACTAAGCAAAAACCTAAAAACTAATAGTACACGAATATGAAGAAGTACACGAAGGGAAGACGAAAACACGGAACACAAGGGGTGGGAGCAAAGCACCACAACACATCACTATATAGACAGTTACACAGAGGGAGACACAGAAGGCAACAACACAGGGCGGAACAAATGGACAGAGAAGACTAAACACAGAACAGAGCGCACAGAGAAACAAGGGGGGCAGGGAATCAAAACCTAGGAAGCATAGAATAACTCACAAACTAAACTGACATAACACAAAAATCACAAAGAACTGAAACCACTAGATCAGGAGACCCAGGACCCTGACAGATACGCAGACAAACCAGCAACTAACAGAGGCAAACACAAGGCTTAAATACACAGAGGGATAACGAGGGAATGAGACACAGAAGGAGGACACAGCTGGGAGTGATTGACAAGACGAGACAGAGGAAATGCAAACTAAACACACTGACATGAGACACGGACCTTCACAACAAAGCAGGAAATACAAAGACTGAACTTAGAGGTACAACAAAACACAGAACCAAAACGTAAGAATAAACAAAGATACATCATGAAATCAAAGATTAACAATACAAAACAGAAAACACTGAGTCACAGACCCAGGATCGTGACAGTTTTATTGAAAATATCCTTTTTATTTCTCATTGCACTCTGAAATGAAAGCATAGTACAAATAAGCAGTTGGAGTTAAAAATAAATCATGAAACACATTTATAGACCAAAGTTTATTCTAAACGTCTGACTGAACACACCCGTGGCTTCTGTCTACAATAGAAATCAAATATTCTCCCATATCTGTAGCAGATGTTCCCGTAAACGTGGACCTTGTAATAATAATAATAATAATAATAACTTTATTTATAAAGCGCTTTCAAACAAAGTGCTGTACAACTAAAGAGATAAATAAAATAAAAGCGATACATAGCAATACAGGTAAAAGACACAATACAAGTTAAAAACAATAAAAATGTAAAAACTAAAAGCCATAGAATTAAGACATGTAGGATCGGGTGAACAAATGTGTCTTCAACTTGGTTTTAAAAACCTCCACAGAGCAGCCTGCCGAATATCTTGTGGGAGGTTGTTCCACAGAAACGGGGCATGAAAAGAAAAAGCTCTCCAATTGTCTTTTTTCTGGCTCTAAGAACTTTTAGAAGACCAGAGTCCTGAGATCGGAGAGCACGAGATGGAACATAAAGGTGTAAAAGGTCGGAGAGGTATGAAGGTGCCAATCCGTTTAAAGCCTTGTAGGTGAGCAGCAGGACCTTAAAATCTGCTCGAACCTGACAAGGTAGCCAGTGAAGAGATCTCAGAACAGGGGTAATGTGCTCAAATTTCCCAGTTCTTGTTAAAATGCGAGCAGCTGCATTTTGCACCAACGCCAGAATCTCAGGTTAAACCTCACAAAACTTTAACAACCACCAAACAGCTGAAACAGTAAATGAGAGCAGGAACACGGATTCTGCACAAAGACGTAAACACAAAGCTCAGAGCCGCCGACACATCAGAATCAGTGAGATGTCGCCTTTCTCACCCGATGGCACGGACACGGTCGGGGCTGAAAGCCGACAGCTCGCTGATTCTGATGTTTCGGCGGCTCCGAGCTTTGTGTTTACGTCCTTTTTACGCTGATTCTAAAGCTGTTAGTTTTATCTCTCTCCAAACAATATTGACTGAACCAGCAGCAAAAGAAGATCCAAACTACGCTTCACATAAACATCGTCATGAACTCACTCTGACTTTTGCTGTTTTGCTTCCACCAGGATAAAATCACACTTCATGCACAGCTCTCTCTCTCTCTCTCTCTCTCACACACAGTTTCCTGTCTAAAAATCTGTTTTCTGCATTATTCGCTTGCTTGTTACGCACAAGTCTACCGTTGTTTACAGCGCTGTCGGCCGCTGTTTTTTTCCTTTTACTTACTTCCGAAAAGAAAACCTAATTTCTGCCGTTCAACAGGCTTCTGAACAAATTTAAACTTTTTAAAATTATGCAAATTGCAAAACACTGTGTCTGTCATAAAACCGCTGTAACTTCAGAGGTAACGTTCATATGTCGATTAATGGTTTTCTTTCGTTTTTGATCTACTGTAGAATATTTTTATAAAACCACCTTCATGTTTTTCTGTTTTATCTTCAGCTACTTTGACACAAAGGCCTCTGCTGTGATGCTCACACCTTTGATAAAGTCTTGCGAGTGTCAGCTTCCTTTTTATAGATACAAAAATATGTAAATGTACTGATCTGAATTATAATATTTCTGACTGTCTGAGGCAAAATTTCCCAGATTCAAATCGAATTGAATCGAATCGTGGATCGAATTGATTCAGGACCTTGTGAATCGGAATCAAATCGATTCTAGAAATCAGTGACGATACCCTGCCCTATTTGCGACCATGTCAACATCCAGTCCAGGCTTTTTCAAGATTGGTACTACCACAGCTGATTTAAAACATTCAGGAAAGACTCAATGAAGTATTTAAAAGAAACAGGTTGTAGGGTCCTAATGCTGACCACAGTTCCTTTATAGCCCAGGCTGGTAGAGGATCCAAAGAACAGGTTGTACATCGAGCTGCTTTTACAACCTTCCTTAATCCAGAAAGGGAAATAGAGATGGACCGATGCGATATTACGTATCGGTCCATCTCTATTTCTATTAATTTACGTCAGTATCAATACTGATTTTGTATGTATTTTGAAGGATTTGAACCAAAGGCAAAAAATACCATGAGCAAAAAATGGCAGTCATGATTATAAAATAGGGAGGTTTCTTTTTTTTTAACATAGATTAAACTCGTTAAATAAAACAACAAGTTTATGAGCTTTCTTGTTATTCACAAGTTTCAGCGATTTAGCCCAGAGTCTAAAGTCATTCAGCCTTCTGTTTATACATGGTTTAGCTTTAAAGTATCTGCATTTGTGAAGAAAAAATTTTCCCATTAACAAAATCGTCCTAATCAACAGGTCAAAATCTGCATTCTCAGCAAGTATTCCAAACTTTATTACTGTCACCGTCAAATGTGGTAACTGAATTCTCCTGGACTGTAGCCAGCTCCACATGTCAGTCCAGAAGGAGTGCACTGATTCACAGTAGAAAAACAAGTGATCCAGACTTTCAATATCATTTTCACAAAATGTGCAGGCGTTCACATCTAAGTTAAATTTCTGTCCTAAGAATTCATTGGTTGGATAAACCTCATTAATGATTTTAAAGTGAACCTCTTTTACTTTAGGGGAAAGAGGAAGTGAAATATACTTTTTTCTTATCGCCTTAACCTCCATGGTCTCAAATTCTTTAAGGATATAATTTCTTTTAACCGGATTAGGGCAAATGTCGTTGATCAAAATATTCCTGATCACTTTGTTTGTAAACCTGCTGTCACCAAATTCAACTCCAGCTATGCAGAGCTGCCTCAGTCCAGGAGAAATTTTAGAGTGCACAATATCTTCTTTTATCATTGATCTCAAAGGGACTGGGATGGCTTTCACTAGGGATTTATATCTGTTAGCAGTACATCTTACATCAAATTTCTCACAAAACGTCTCATGTTTTCATAAGACCCCATTATCATCCGTAAAATGAGCTACAGCCCAAATCCCTTAAGATCTTCCAGTAGAGAAGGACCTGCTGATGGAAAGCTGAGAGTTTAACAGGTAACGAACTGCAATCAAAGTCACAACGTAACAAAAAGTCTATTCCACCCATTTTGCCAAAAATCACATTGGGAATAATGTTCCAAAAGGAATTTTTGTTCCTAATGAAAGATCTTAACCATTTCACCATTCATAACATCATAGTCAATGGCATTAGCCCCACCCTCTTCATAATTCTTAATCATATCATTTTTCTTTATATAATGACATTTGTTCCTCCATATGAACCTAAAATTAAGATTATTTATAGATTTAATTAGTTTTGGAGATATGGGCAGAGAAAAGGCTGGATAGATTAGTCTGGACAGACTGTCCATTTTGGTTAGCAAGATTCTCCCAAACAGAGTTATGTCCATTTGCAGCCACCTGTTTAAAATTGACTTACACTTTTCTATATTGGCACAGATATTCTTATTTTCTGTTGATGTCTTATCCTTGCAAATTACAATGCCCAGATACTTCACCTCTTTTTTTATCTGTATATTATCTATTGCTTGCAGGGGACACTCATGCAGAGCTAGAATTTCTTATTCATTAATATTCAGCTGTAGGCCAGAAGCTTTGGAGAAGTGGTTGATCGCCTGTAAGGCTAAAGGAATCTGGTCCTCATTTTTTAGAAACAGGGTGGTATCATCTGCGAGCTGACTGATTATTATCTGTTCACCCATCACAGTTAACCCCTCAATGTGACTGTTTTTAATCAAAATAGATAACTCAGCAACCATGATGAACAGAAGTGGTGAGCTGCTACATCCCTGCCTTATCCCTCTATTAACCTCAAACCTTGAACATGTACCATGTTCTAGCAAAACAGAGCTGTTAATGTCATTATATAGCATCTCTATAACATTGATAAATTCCTGTCCAAAACCAAAAGACTGCAGAGTTTTTAATATGAACGTATGTTCAACTGAGTCAAATGCTTTGTAAAAATCTAAGAACAGCATGTATCCTCTCTCTTGTGTCACGATGAGTTGTGTAGCTGTCAGTGGCTGGACCCACGTGCAGGACTCAGAGACAAAACATTAACTTAAACGACAGCTTTATTTGCTGGTGAGTCACCCTTGGCGATACATAAACAACAACTTAAACTAACTAGACTGGAGATGATGAAGGTAGACGACAATGAATACACACACAACAAACGTGGAGGACGCAACAACTGGCAGAGAAAAACACAGGGCTTAAATACATACTGAGGTGATTAGGGAACGTGAAACAGGAGGAGAACACAGCTGGGACTCATCAGACATGACAAGACAAGGGGCGGCAAAACTCAACACATTGACATAGTACACAGACTTTCAAAGTAAAACAGGAAACTGAACAGACGTGGACTAAACTAGGGGATACAGTGACAGAACAAGAGACACACTGACAGAGATGACTGTATACTAACAGAAGTAACACAGAACCACGACCTAAGAAGGAGAACACAAGAAATGCCAAGGACCTAGGGAGTTAGGAATACTAGCGACAAAAATCAAACCCAAGAGAATCAAAACACATCATGAAATCAAAGATAACTAATACAAACAGAAAAACACTGAGTCCACAGACTCAGGACCGTGACATCTTGGATTATTTATTTCACTGTACTCAAGGAGGTCCAAAACCAGCCCAATATTGTTATGAATTAGTCTTCCTTTCAAAAAACCTGATTGTGTTTCACTGATAATGTTTGAGATGCCTTTCTTTAGCCTCTCAGCTACAGCTCCAGACAGGATCTTATAGTCAGTGTTTAAGGTGATGGGTCTTAAATTGTCTAAAATTCTTTTATCCTTACCCGATTTAGGGATCAGGGTTATCAGCGCTTGTTTCATGCTCGGCATCAGTTCTTTTTTTCTCTATCGATTCCTTTAATGCATCAAACAATAAAGTTCTTAGGTCCTTCCAGAAGAATTGATAAAAATTAGTAGTGAGTCCATCTGTCCCTGGGGACTTGTTTAATGCCATTTTCATGACCACCAAATCCAGTTCCTCAATTTGGCGGCCGCTACTAAGTTTTAAAATTACTCATACTAATCTTTCTGGGTCACAAAATAAACTTTTAACATATTTTCAGGCGAGAAAGTAGCTGTGTAAACATCAAATATCTGATCAAGATACCGCATATTTGCAAAAGTGCTTCGACGTTTTCGGAGACGTCTGCTACCCACCAGCACTATAGCCAGCCGGGAGCTCGAGGGTCACTGAAGCCACCGAGAACGGCACAACTCCCGGCACATCATTTTCAGATCACTGCGGACTTTCGCTACTCAGGTTAAACATGATATATAAGTCCAGGGCCGTGCAGAGACGTTTAAAGGGGCGGGTGCTCAAAGTTAAAAAGGGGCACATTGAACCAGGCTGAATAACAACAACACACATTCATCAACAATCTAATATGGGATTGCATCATACTATATCACTGTTGTGAGGTGGCGACAAGGCAAAGCAAACGTAGCCGATGTTTTACCTGATGGGTACAATGTTGCTGTTGAGGGGTTTCTGCTGCTCCTGCTGCTGATAGTGCTGGAGGGCAGGGCTGTGTTGATCTGAGACTGTAGACATTAAAAAGTCCACAGGAGAGATGGTAGCTGATTAAACAAGTGTCATGAGATAATAACAAAATGCAAAGATTGGTGACAGCGCTTGGAACCATAAGGCAACAAAAAACTGTGAGAAATAATTTAGGCTCTGCCTGTGAATCACTCTTTGCTTCTCTTCTTCCTTCCATCATTTCATACATCACTCTCCACTTGCTGTCTATCTGAGAACAAGGCACAACTTGCTATTGCAATAAACTATAATCAAATTATCCACACCTAACAACTCTTGCACTTAATCTATAATAAAATGATGACAGAAAAATGTTATAGCACTGCCTTTAGTAGCCTCACACAGCTCCTACTGTTTCCTCCTCATGTCCTTACCAGCCATGTCTGGACAATGTTATATCATGAGTAATATTTTTTTTTTTTAAATCCATCTAAATAAAACACACACATGCACGCACACACAGTGACATTTTAGACCTTCTTCAGAATACTGTATATACTGTGGGCATCCTTACATTATTATTTATTACTAGAGCTACAATAATAAAGCAAAGAGGAGGGGGAAGTAATAAATATGAAATAATGTATTTATGATGATTCCATTTGTTTCACTATCCACTCTGTGCAGGGTAAAGCTTATTACATTTTTAAACTGTAGAGATACAATAATTTTACTGCTGTAAAATCCAAACTTTGTCTTATTAAAAATATAAATCTAATATAATCTGCTTCTTAATGTATGTTCTTTAAAATACAGCGTGTGTTTTTTAGAATATTATAATAATAATGCATAATTATGTGGACATGCATATTAGATCACTTTTTTAGTGAAATATAATCCCCCCAGAAAGGCAGGAAAAGCCTTACTTTAAAACTAAATATGTTTCTAAATACTTTAAAACTAAATATGTTCCCTAAAACGGTGACAGAGCTACAGACCCATGACAGCCTTACACAGGTAGCCAGCAGCTATGACCAGCACTACATGTGCAGTTAATAAAAGGACAGGTAATGTTTGTCACGCTGTTGCACACACAGCACGCTCGTTTGTTTCAGTTCGTCAAATTACCACAAGACATCTTACCAACGTGTACGTAATAAGCTAATACTCCTGGGTGCTACACACTACAGTGTACGCTGTACACCTACTTACTGGGTTTGTCGCATCAGTCTGTGTCTCTGAGTTAACTTGTGTTTCTCCTACAGCTCCGGACCGCAACAAATGCGCGTGCTCTTTGTGAGCTCGTTCCCGGCTCGTAACCAGCGCGTTCTGCCATCAAGGGCGATCATTGGTTAAATGTGATCATGTGACTGATGCAAGCCAGATCCTTTTATTTAGCAAAACTGTGATTAATAGTTAAATATTATTGTTGAGGGGCACAGACAGGACTCTGCACGCACACACATATAAAAATAAATAAATAAATTTTTTTTAAAAATTGCCTCAACAAAAGGGCACTTTGGGCACCCATCAGGAAAGGGGCGGGTGCTCAAGCCCCTCCAGCCCCCCCCCTGCACATGCCTGTATTACACTTTACACTTTTTCAGTGTTTTGTTTGTTCGTGAGTAAATCGGTTTGGCTGAGATTAAAGTTATTAGATTAGATTAGATAAAATAAAACTTTATTAATCCCCCGGGTGGGTTCCTCCTTGGTTTTTACACAGCTGAATAAACATCAAACAGAAAACTGATTAAACAGAAGTATGAGACGGTCGAGAATTTACTCCAGTGTCCTGTTATATTGCAGATAGCAAGGAGCAGAGGACCGAGTTTATTAAACTCCACCGAGACAGCGGTGAGCCTAATCAGAAGGCTAGACCGTCCAAGTTCCCCAGCTGTTTACTTCCGGCATATCCGACCTTCTGAGGACCCAGCCCACGTACGCCGCAAAGGCAGGGTCCTCAGGAGGATGCAGCCGATGAATTTGGACACTGTCACTACCCGATCCGTACCGGAAACCCGATCGGTACCCCGCATGCGCGAAAGGTGTCTACTTCCGGTCGAAGCATTTTACGATAGTTACAGGTCAGAGTACCTGTTAAGATGTTAAGAATAACAAGTATCTCTTAAAATGTTTCCGATAATGAAACATTTAATATCCGGTTGTTCAGTCTGACGTCACTAGCCGTGTCTGGGTCTAAACTCCGCTGCAGGTCCATATATCAAACGATCACTATGGCATTACTGAGAGTTGAAAAACTGTCTAAATTCTTTCATCTTTAATAAAAATGATCAGCGTTCTGCTCTACCAGGTGTAACAATTGAGTTTAACATCCAGGCATCCATGAAAACGGAATTTATGACATTTAACGGAGTTAGAAGTTAGCAGGGAGTTAGCTCGCTAGCTTCTATCTAAATACAATATAGCATGTCCTGACTGCGGGGTTTTGGAAACAAATTAAAACGTACAGCTCTGTTATCACTTCCAACATAAATGAAGACAGAAAGCTAAACAGCAGTGACGTTTGTAGGGTTACTGAAGTTTGGCTAGCTGGTATATAATGATGTGCTACGTGACCGCTAGCGACACAGCTATGTTAGCATAATATAAACAAGCTAACTTTTTTTCCACTTGATAAAAGTTACCGTGAGTGTTCTCGGTGGTCAGGAACAAATGTAATCGCATGGCAGGATGCTGTAAAAGGACCAAACTTCAGCCAGGAGAACAACTGAGATAATCCATCCACAATACGAGGTTAGTCATTCATATACTGCTGCATGGGCTGGGCTGTAGTTACATCCTAAGGTTTTAAAAACTGAGCTTAAATAAATGATTAGCGGTAATAAAAGCCGAGGGAGGTCAACAGTGATCGCTGACTGTTTTAGGAGCTTTTTGAGATCAAATAGAAGAAAATACATAACATTAAACATGTTAACAACACAAATGCCATATTAAACGCAGACTACTTTAGACCCGGAAGTAGGATTCGTCGCGTCATCACTGAACAACCGGATAATGTAGACAAAAACAAAAAAATAAAAAGATAGTGACAGATCGGGACTCCCGATCCTTACTGCGCATGTGCAAAGTCGGACCGTACAAATCGGGTCTACCCGATCCGTACCGCGCATGTGCAGGGGTTTTCTTCTTCTTCTGTTCGTTTAATGGCAGTGTACTCCCCAGTGTACGAGGATACCGCCACCTGCTGGCTGAGAGAATGAACCCTATTGTAAACTGAATTAGCGTCATTACAAACGTGTGTTAAATTTGATTTAGTGATAATCGAGTGTGTTTATGCTTGTCTGTGTGGAGAGGATTGTTGGAAAAGTGATGATAATGTCCGCTATCACTGTCAATTGCCAGTAAACACTTCATCTGGCTGCTGAATCTTCACGTGACATATTATAAAGTCTGTATTATTAACTCTGTCATTAGGCACCATTCTTCTTATTTTACGGCGCTGTTGTTCAATCGGGGGACGCTCTCTGTTGAGGAGAAAAGCAAAAATTTGTTGCGGATACGGATTATCCATTGTTTAAATGTCCCGGTAGTTGAAAAGGAGGCAGAGCTGTTGAGAAATGCTAAGAGCTAACTGGGCGCTAACTGTGTCATTCAAATATATTGAATGTTGCAATGTTGGCAAAGAGAGGAAGTGATGTAAGATTTGCGCATGCGGGGTACCAATCGGGTTTCCGGTACTGATCGGGTAGGGACAGACATGACCAGAGTTTCTGTCGCATTTTAGTTTTTAAAAATGTCGTGATAAGGGCGGGTCTTACTGTGAACCTGCACCCTCATTGGCTAATAACTTGAGATTGACAAGCCGTTATCCAATCAGCGCGCGGCTTCTCCCAACATAAAGTAGTTTCCTTTGAAAAACCAAAGTCTGATTATTTTTGCCTCCACTGACGGAGCCTGTTGTTCCCACCACAGAGACACAGTAATGTCAGAGCGGTGTTAACACTCAGCTGCCTCAGCACAGCTCTCACTCTCCTCCTGCTCTCTCAGCTAAACTCACTTCCTCTCTACTTACAGGAAACCAGCGCTCAGAGGAGCCGAGCGGCCTCACGTTTCACCCACAGACACGAACAGCGTGGAATTATTTTATGTCATAAGAAGAAACATATTCATGTTAACACTCACCTGCCTCAGCTCCACCTTCCTCCTCCTGCTGCTCTGAACCAGTGATGGGTCGTTCGCGAACAAAATGGCTCTTAGAGCCGGATCTTAGACGTGAACGACGTCCCGTGTTTTTTTTTCTTTCTCTCAGCCCCTCTCTCTCTCTCTCTCGCACTTTTTTTCTGCTTCACTCTGCACACGAGCTTTGTGCTCTACGCTGGGCAGAGGGGGGAGGGGCGGTAGTTACACTCAGCAGTAGTGATGTGCGATACCACTGATTTTCTTTCCGATCCAATACCAAGTAATATTCAGGGTGGTATCGACGATACTGATCCGATACCGATACTTTGTACAAAAACGTATTTTATTTATTGTATCTCAAATTATAGCATCATATTGATTACAGGACATCAGATTACTTGTTCTTATCACGTAATAATGTAAGGTTCATTATATAGAAAAGTTGTGCGCTATTTGAACACCTTGCCTGCCTGCAGCACTAAAGGACTCCGTGAGAGACGTCTGTCTTGCCCTAGCAGCACCTGTCCTTCTCTTCAGTTCGTCTCAACATAAGCTCGTCATATTCTGTGATATGATTTACTCTGACGTGTTTGACAAGGTTAGTGATGTTGCCACAACCATACATGCCAACCCTCCCGATTTTTCCAGGAGAATACCGAATTTCAGTGCCCTCCCGAAAATCTCCCGGAGCCACCATTCTCCTGAATTTCTCCCGATTTTCCAGGACAACAAAATTGAAAAACCATATTGCAGAATTCATAGCGCGGCCAGCCAATTCCAGTTTCCAACAATGGTGGCAGCGATTTAGTTTTAATATTACTCTTATTTCCCTTTCTGGGTCGCAAAAAAACTTTTAACATATTTTCAGGTGAGAATGTAGCTGTGTAAACTTCAAATATCTGAGCCGACCGACGCATCATCTTCAAACCGCCGTGGTCTTTTGCTACTCGGGTTAAACATGATATATAAGTCACTTTGATAACTTAAAAATGTTATTGTTTGGCTTTTTCAGTGTTTTATTTGTTCGTGAGTAAATCGGTTTGGCTGAGATTGAAGTTATTAGATTAGATTAAATTAAATTGAAATTTATTAATCCCTCAGGAGGGTTCCTCCGGGGTTTTCATACAGCTGAATAAACGTCAAACAAAAAATGATTAAACAGAAGTGTGAGACGGTCAAGAGATTACATCAGTGCCCGGTTATATGTTAGATAGCAAGGAGCAGACAGCAGAGTTTCACTCCACCGAGGGAGCCTGTGACGTACTACCCGGCTTTCTTTAGACCGCGAAGGCCGGGTCCTCAGGTGGAAGCAGCCTCTGAATTTGGACACCCCCGCTGTTTCCGGACCGGCCAATAATAACGGTGACATTTAACGTATTTTATCCGATAAATAAACCCTGTAAAATGTATTTAGCCCCCCCAACAGCCCTTTTCCCTAATATGGCCACAACACCTCACTCTTGGAGCACTTTTTTGCCACATGTATCGCAAACCACGTCTCAGCTGTTTGTGTAGGTAAAATACGTCCGCACATGACGCTCAGCCATTGTTGTGAGTGCGCACGCCCAGTGTTGCCAACTCCTCAGTAAGGAAAATCGCCATTGGTTGTCCTAAAAGTCGCTAAATTACGCCATCGCCTAATTTGCATAATTGGTCATGCTAATGTAATTGTAACCTACGCTGTTGGAGAGAGAAATAACATCGTGGAAGAAACATAAAGTGAGCAAAAAACGTCCGAAATGCATTTAGAATTTATTTAGAACTACAAATTAAATTTCTTTTAGCAATTATTGTTTTTTAATGTCACAATTCCAACCCTGCTCCTTTATCCGGGCTTGGACCGGCAAAAGTGACCCAAAATAGGCGCTCTGGTGGAGTTACTGTGTGTGTGTGTGTGTATAAGTAGTTTAAAATCTTGTGATCCACAAAACAGCATAACAGTAAAAGAAGAACTGACTGCATTACAGTCAGTGCGGGAGCAGCGGCTTCGCTCATGCGCGGTTCATTTGCAGTTTGGACGCACAGGTGTGAACGTCTCCTGCAGCTGGGGGAGGACTATCCTCCGCCCGTGAGCACTTTAGCACGGGTGAGGTGCCCACGGCCGCACCGCTGCTTGTTGAGAGTAAGAGCAACACGCCCTTTCACGTCAAAAAGTCGTCATAAATAAGTCGCCAATAACACCAGAAAAAGTCGCCAGATTTGTCGCTAGTTGCTTTTTAGAAAAAAAAAGTCGCTAAGGGGTCTGAAAACTCGCTAAATATAGCGACAAAGTCGCTAAGTTGGCAACACTGCGCACGCCAAGGGGCTGCGAGACATTTATACAGCCGTATTTCGCACATGACTATGAAAGGCGGAAGAGGAAGTAGTTCCTTTGAATGTAGACAATCCGAATGTTATAGTTTCTTTCCACTGTGTTCCTGTTAATGATAAACTACAAATTTACTCTAAATTACTAAAATATCGATATTTAATGTGAGAATCGATTCTAGAACATAAATGGCTGGTATCGGAGGAATCGATATTTCAGGATCGATCCGCACATCACTACTCAGCAGCACAGGAACAGAGCCAGAGGGAGAGAGAGAGAAAGAGCCAGGGCCAACAACGTCACATTAGAAAGGTATAGTAATCATCCACAACTATTTTCAGTTGCAGATGATAAAGGATTCAGAAAGTTTATTCATGCAGGTCCATATGACAGAGAATGTGCATGTTCTTTTTGTTTTCATATTTTAATTTATATTTAATTGTGTTGTGGTTTGCAGTGTTTTGTGTTGTTTCACTTTAAATTTGTTTAAAAGGAAAAAGCTGAAAATTTAAATAGTTAAAAGTTGAAATGTGAATAGTTGATTTTTGTATTATATGATTTATTTATTACATTTTATGTGGAGTGAATAAATAAAAGTATATTGATGGTGGCCCCTAGAGACAAAGCACATACAAACTTCAAATCACGTACAAACTCCAAAACACGTAAAAACTCCAAAACATGTAAAAACACGTACAAACTCAGAAGCACATAAAAACTCAAAACACGTACAAAAGACAACAGAAGTGCTCCAGGATGCTGGGCGCAGTGTTGAGCTTTTGTTACCTCATGGCTACACAAGCCAGCAAGTACCAACGACCGGATTTGGTGTGTGGTAGTAACAGGTAAATGAAATTTTTTTTAAATTATTTGAATATATATGAGTGCCTGTGTATAAATACACAAACAATTTCAATTGTGTAATTTAAGTGATCTAGTGGCTCTGCTTTGGAAGTTCATTTAGAAATGTGTTTTGGAGTTTGTACGTGTTTTGTCTCTAGGGGCCACCGCATATATCTACTGTTAGATTTGTATTGTTGATTGTCATTTATGCTTAGAAATATTTACTTATATATGCTTAGAGTTTTGTAATTAGTTGTAGATTGGTAGAGGTTTTGATCCTTGATAGTCTGCAAACTTTGTGTGTATTAGACAGCACTTTGGGAGCATGAGAGGTCATACCGTGTCTTATTATTTTATGGTAGGATTAACGTAGTTGCGTCTGTTCTAGTCTAAGTGCTCTTTGTTTAGATGAACTGCAGGACTTCCTCACCGTGTTATCTAGGATGAACCATCTAGGGTGAGGGGGAGGCTACCCTCTTCCTGACCAAGGATGTTTGACCCTTTGATCAGCAGTCCCCACACACACACACACACACACACACACACACACACACACACAGGCAAGGTACTCTTTGTGTATGTAGACGTCATATGTTAATGAACTTATGCATATTCATGTAACCTCAATAAAAGGACAGTGATACGGGAGAACGGACGAGAGCTACTGGGGTCAAGCGAAGGAACGGTGCCTGTCCGGTTCTCTCCCGTGCACGAGTACCATGAAGAAGTTTGCCTACTTGTGTCTTGCTTGCAGTGTAATTATATTGTCTTAACGTTCCAGCGAATAGGTTTATGCTACAAACCTATCATCTACCATAACCACTTTTTTTTACGTTAGTAATTCCTTTTGTGCATAATTTTATATTATTGTTAATAATAAATTAATTAAAGCAACAAAACAACCTGAAGAGCCGGTTTGGAGCCGAAAGAGCCGGTTCTCTAAAAAGAGCCGGAAATCCCATCACTACTCTGAATGGAGGATCAACACTTTCACTTTCACTGCTCCTCCCTAAACACAGAGGATGCTGGGACTTGTAGTTTTTACCTTGCGTGATATTTATGGCTGTGACACTAAATCACAGCATGAAAACTTCCTGCAAATATGTCACAGGCGATAAAAGTTTCACATTAAAGGTTTTATTATGTGCTCGTTATGATTGAAGCTCTGGTTGTGTGTTAGAGACAGAACCTGCAGAGTCCTCCACTCTGCCTCCTCCTCTGCAGGAATCAGCCTCTTTGCTGGTTTTATTCACCAATGTGAATAAAATCATCAAACTAATCCAAGTTCATTGTGAAATGCCTGAAAATGGAGGAATAAATCTGTCAGTTACCGTATAAAGTTTGAGTTTGTCAGTGTTTTACACGGAGACGGTCGTCAGATGTTGAATGTTTAGCATGAATGTTCCACATCTGGAGAAACCTTCAAGATTAAAGCCAGTGAAAAGTGAAGAGTTTATGCAGCAGCCGCACTTCCTGCAAATCTGTTCTTTCAAAATAAAGTGAAGAATCTAAAATTATATTCACGACAGGTTTAAAGGTGAAGGTGGTCACATGGTTTTAGTGGAATGCCTACGTGGGCGCGTCTGAGTGATTTTGATTCAGATTCGTGCAGCGTGGAGCAGTAAACACTTGTTTTTGTTCATCTGGACTCATGAATGATTCCAGTTAGCACATTTCCAGCCAATGAAACGTAACTACAGATGAAGACAAACACATTTAAGCTGCCTGACTCTCGAGTGTGGGTGCGTGTTCCCATTTTCAGGCTGTTTTAGTTTTCAGTTTAGAGGAACGCTGCAAACTCACAAAAACGTCTTTCTTGTGAGGTTTTGTTGGCAGACTGATAAAAGCAGCAGCAGCTGGTGTTTGATGAGCAGACGTGTGTTTCCTGTTCTGTAATAATCAGCTTGTTACCATCACATAATGAACTCAGCCGTGACCAATGAGGCCGTCCTTGTGCGGTTCTCTGGCGCTGATTCTGACTGTGACCTTCACCTCTGCAGGGTCGCCTCTGCTCGTGGCTGAGCTCGTGTTTGTCAGGCTGACAAAATAAAAGCTTCTTCATTTCTGTGGCTGAAGAGGAGTCTGCTCTTCTTCACCAACAGGAAGTGAAACATTTCTCACTGATTCTGAAATCTTCACTTGTCTCACAAATTCACAGTAACACACACACGGTTGTGTTTTCATATCCTTGTGGGGACATCTATTTGACATCATGCTCTCCTCAGCCTTTTACTCTAACCATTAAGACTGAATGCCTAACCCTGACCTGACTGTCCCTGACACTAAAACCACATTCTGAGTCTCACAAATGTCTTCAAACTTGTGGGGACGGGCATTTTGGTCCCCACAAATATATTAAAATCTGTAACATAATGTTTGGAGTTTATTCTGTTACTGTTACTATTTTTACCATTTCTTTTTGGCGCAACTGTAATCCACATAATTTCCTTAGGGATTAATAAAGTATTCTGATTCTGATTGTTTCAGGATGACCTGCCATTATCCAATGACACATCTGCTTACCTGTATCTTTGGCTCATTTCTCCTCCTCTTCTTTTCTAATTTTTCTAAACTGAGCACCTGATGGCTTTGAACTTTTCTTGTCCATCTTCCATTGGTTTTAATTTTGCACTCCAGTATGAACACAAAAGTTTCAGTGCTTCGTTTAAACTGTATGATACTTATACTGACCCAGGGTCAGTGTAAAATACAATCCTAGCTGTGTGAACAAAGCCTGGCTCCTTTAATCCTGCATGACAAACCTCAGGATGCAGGTTATTATTACTCTTTCCTGCTGGCACACCTGTCACACCTGAGAGTCAGCTAGAAACGTACAGTGTAGTGTGCATCATGCAAAGACTGCCAGACTCTGTAATACTGCAAATGATCAGTGACTCAGGTTAACACTAAACTTTAAACGGCACCTCTGTGTCTCTGTGTGCTGAACATTTAGGATTGAGTCAGGCTGCATCAGCTGAAGCTGTTATTTGTATATATCAGTATTTTTTATTCAGGTGTGGGGAAAATACGTAAGACTGCAGTGAAGCGATGCACCAGATTAATCCCTGGCCAAAGGTATCGTACTTAAATCAGACTACTGATCCAGCCACATCAGCCTTTTGTGAGGTCTGTTTAAAGTAGACTAAAAGTGAACTGCAGGTTCCTGAGAGGTGGACTGTGAGCACAGAAACACATGTTCATACATACAGCTGCAGCAAACTTACATTAATTTTAAATAGATTTGTTACTCTGATGTCTGTCTCTGTGTTAGTCCTCTGACAGACTGGTGACCTGTCCAGGTGTGCTCTACCTATGACTACTGGGACAGGCTCTAGCCTCTGTAATAGAAATTTTCTGTTATTCTCATTTAAAGTATTTAAGTGCTTATGCATATGCTTAGTTGTGACACTGTTACTGTTCAGTGAAAGTTTCTAAAACTAGATGAACTTACTTCAGCGTCAGCAGTTTGAGAAAACAACTCCCTTTACAGGTGCTGATAAGGCCAAGGACACAAAACAGCTTAACCATTGATCCGTTAGGTTTCATAGCGAGACACGTGAAGTGTGGTAGGATCAGTTTGTAACTTCCTCCCTCTTCCTTGGAATGCATAAAGGAGGAGGAGCAGCATATCAGTCTGCTTCTGCTTTTGGTAAGTAGAGTTACCCAACTCCAGTATTTCTAAACACATGCCATCCATTTCTAACGGCCTGGTTACTTCCTGTCAGTTACTTTAGAAACCATGTGGTCACCTGACCTAACACTGTTTCTTCTTCTTCCCCTTAATGTTCAAGTGTCACATGTCAAACAGCTGGAGAGGAAACTACACCAGTGTACTGGGATGTTTCACCAACACGTGCCAGATGCTGTTCCTTCATGGTGACATCACCAGAGACAGCCCCACCCACCTCAGGACCTCGCCATTGATCATGATGATTATAATGATGACAGCGAGCGGAACTAAGACTGTAAAAAACCACGACCAGAATGTTTCTTTCTAATTATGAATGAATACTGAGAGCCTCTTTCTGTGTTTTGTCTGTTTTGGGTTTTTACCTAATTTGTTACTAACAAAGTTCACAAACTCACACAGTTTACATTCTGTATGTTTCCATCTTTACCAGCCACACTAACTGCATTTAAGAAAATAATCCTTAGAAATCGTCGTTTTTCTCTTTTGTAATTGATGATAATTCAGTGAATATACTGCGCTGCTTCCTTCTATTGCGTCACACATTGCTTTAAGTTTTTCAGTGTCCAGTTATTTTTTACTGCTGTTTGAATTCTCTGTATGTTTGACCCTGTAGTCTGTTTGATGGACTGCTTGTCTTCCTGTTTGTTACCGCTGCCTGTTTTTTAATAAAGATTTGGATTCCTGACTTCAACACAGCCTCTGCGTGTCCTCCCTTTGTGTCCTCTTCCTCTGTGAATGTGCTGCATGTGTCACAGATTCCTTTTATTAACAGCTTTCCCACAGTGAGTTGCATCAGCATTCATTCACAGCACATTTCAGAAGGATTCAGATTAATACAGTGATCTTACAGTCAGAATGATCCTGACAGAGTGCCACTGTAAATGATCTTTCATCAGGTCAATTTCAAAGTTCAGTATTTCAAAGCAGGAGTTATGAAGAATCATGCTGGCATTAGGACTAATAATATGTACTTACAAAGTCAAAGTTTTTTAATTATGCTAGAATATTGGAAGACAATCAACTTTTAGTGTTTTCCGCATATTAATTATTCTGAAATAGAGACGGTGATCCTAACTGTACAGAAGCACTAAACAACTGACAATCTAACAGACATCATTGGCCTGAGCTGTCATGCACAGTGAGTCTGATCCTTTGCTGTGAGAGTCTGACAAGCATGTTTCTGGTCAGTTTGGAAGAAATAATATCACAATGTTGATCTTTCTTTCCAATATTCCTTCTCTTTTACAATATAAACTGTGATCAAAGGTACTTATGTTCACAGCATGTAATAATACTGACAGTCCAGGGCATTGTGGTCTGTTGAGCTAGGGTTAGGGCTAGGGTTAGCAATTCAGACATATGTAATCAATATTAAACGTCTCTGACGTGGGCCACTGTCCGCAGTGTTGGGAAATCCATACCAGGCTGGAAGGAGTCAAGGTAGGTGAGCATCCACGAGAAGACACAGCAGATGCATCCTACTGACAGGACCAGGAGACTCCAGAAACCGAGCATCTTCTCTTCAGTGCCATCCTCGCCTGTCACCCTCTCTGCCCGCAGCTCTTTGAGTATGGGGTAGATAAGGGCGCAGAGAAACCCTTATTACTAATTTGTATTATAATTCAGTTTTCATGAAATATTCATATTCAGTATCGGTCCTTTTATATTAATAACCACGTATCCACCCAGGCTCATGGTGGGGCAGGGCTCTGTCCTGGGATGCTTGAGTGCAAGGTAATGTACACCCTGACCAGGTATCCAGTCTGTCAGAATTGTTTTCAATATTTGTTTCAAAAACATGAGTGACAACAAAAATCCAACTAGGATTCTTGCATATGATGAATGAAGTCTGTCTTTGACTGTATTGTCCAGCTGATCCATCAAACCCCCAGCAGGTGAACCTTATTCATGACATAACACGGCAACAATGTAAAAAATGAAACAGCAACAGTCTAAATGTAAAGTGCATTCTAAACTCCTCTTCAATAAATCATATGCAAAGAGTCATTCAGGACTGTAAAACGTGAACTACAGAACCCAGAGTCTTCATCATTAAATCTCTGGTTGCTTCATTTTTCTATCCTATATCACATACTTTAAGGTTAGGTTAGGTGAAGTTGCATTCTCATGGTGAGGCAAAGTGCTTTATGTGTGTGTGTGCGTGTCATGAACGGCTATAAAAGGCCTATAATTAAAGAACAAAGTGGGGTTTGAGTTCGAGTTGCGGCAGACTGTCACTACTTGTAAATGGAACGTAGCCTCCCTACGGTGGACAGCTAATAACAGGAATCGGACGCGGTCCACCCAAGTCCACAGCAACCACCATAGCAACCACCTAGCATGACCTTAAAAACATATTCTGTCTTCATAACTATCAAACACGTGAAATGATTTGCAAAGTGTGAAAGTGTTACAGCTGCAGAGAGCTATGGCGGTATCTTTGGAAGCTGTTTACATAGCTAATAATATACAATGTAACCATGGAGACAGTCAGTCACGTGAGCTAGCGGCGCATGTTTACTACAGTGAATAAGGTGATTGCGTGCACAGCGTCCACACGCTGCAGAGGGTAAAGACATTACTTCAATATTGTTTTATATTGATGTATATTTGCCTTCTGTTGACCATCACCTCAGGTTCACATCACAGTTTCAGCAGACAGATGCACACTGTCTAAATATGAACACATTCAAAAACTCATGTCTCAGAAATAAGCACAGCTGTTCATGTTTGTCATTAGAGTTTTATTTGTAAGAAAATTATGAGCTTCATATTGTGCATCAAATAAAAGAACATTTCACAACTCTAAGTCAACAGAAACAGGAAACAGAAATGTCTCTAATGTAGACATGTACAGTGTAGTGTAAGCATTAAAAGATCATAAAGGAAACACTAACATTTATGTGAAACTAATTGTAATAAAAAAAATGAGCAGGTGCTTTATAGATGTAAAAGAAAGAATCTGAAAACAACACTTTTTTGGTCTAAGTGATCAAAGTAGAAAACAGAACTGATGTTCAAGAACAAACCGTAGCTGCACTAATATTACACATCTCCATCGTTGTACTGAACAGACATGTTGCTTTTAAAACCACATGCAGTGTGTGACCGTGACTGTTCACTGAGACCATGAACGCCACTTCGCTGAAGCCTTCGCCTTCTTCTTCTTCTTCTAAATTGGAAGCAGAAGGAGCACGAGCTGCTTTGATCTACTGAAAGGAAAAAGCAGAACATCTGAGCTGAAACCAGTCAGCTGAAATCATTAAGACAGGAACAAATTCAATGCAGTGTCTCAGGTGGCTTAGCCTGTTACAACTGTTGATACAAGCTAAATACGGTTAACACACAGTGTCAGGGAGCTCCAGTGTGGGAACTAGTGGCTTTAGGTTTGTAGTCATTTAACTTTCATCCATTCATTCATTTAATTCAGGAGGAAGAAATGTCAGGTTGATGCAGGCTGGTTACATGCATTTGGTCCCATGCTGTCTTTAACTAAATGGCTTGGTTCACTTTATGGCTGGGCTGTATGTGGGGTTATATCATGTTATTTGGGCAGGAGTACCTGTCCCCTGTTAGACTTAGAAAGTTTCTCCATAAGTAGAGTTTCTAACTCTTATAGCACATCTGTGGCTGACAGCTTTTTGGTGGCTCTTTTCTCTTTGTGCTGAACATCAACACTGTTATTTCTTAGACTGTAAGCTTTACTTTAGCACAACCACTTGTAGAAGCTGCCACTCCAAATGTCTTTTGATAACAAGAAAAAAATACCTTTTCAGTCCACGGCCTGAAGTTCTTCTCTGACATCTTCTGCCATCAGCTTTGTCTGCTGGTTTGAAGACAATAAACCAGAAAAAAGATGATTTAGTCACTTTGTCTGTGTCATGCAGCTCGAATGTGTCGTGTAACGATGTTGAATAGCCGTCGTTATCCTTCTGCTGTGTCAGTAGGATTGTACTGTACAGCATCTCATTGATATGTGAGGAATGCTAATGTAACACGATAACAGACTTACATCATTAAAACATAAAGGACAGGAGATATTTAGATATTTTTATATTTATATTACATTTTATAGCTGACGGATATTACTAAATAGATAGAATTTACTAAATAGCTGGATGAACATGAAAAATATGTCTATAATAACAAATGACCATGAGAGCCAGTAGAATTAATTCAACTGGACACTCAAACGACGTCCTTAAATGCTCTTTAAGTGGCAGAACAAACGAACAAACACTTAATCGCTTACTTGAGATGAAATCTGCTCAGCTACTTTGAAAACAGCTTCTAACTGGTTCCTCCTTTAACAGGAGGTTTTTCAGACTACATGTAGCTGTCCTCTCTGTCAGCTCACACATTTACATTCATGTCACACTTATTTCTGCTTTCCCATTTTATAATTATTACTTACATTTTGATTAGATACCTTCAGTTTGTAAATGATCAGATTACATAATTGGAATACAATGTATCCAATTCAGGGTTGCGGGAGGACGAAGCCTATCCCAGCTGATACAGGACAAAGACAGGCTGCCAGTTTATTGCAGGGCTAACACAATATGTGTAACAGAAAATCCACTTAAATGTTTGATATTTCTTATAATAAGCATAATTATGACTATTATTTAAAGGTTTCTTTATAAATACATTTTGATTTTTTATAACCTCTAAAATATAAACCTGAGCTGTTAAATTCTGACCTCTGACCTCACTGCAGCTCCTTCTTGGAAGTACGTCTGCTTCTTGTCTTCCCCCAGTGTTGACCGCCTGCCCTTGATATCACGTACTGTACCTGAGGAACAGAAAAGGACAAACACTTGCCTTCATTTAAGAAGTACATTCATACAGAGGTAATCTATGGAATCACACTAGTTCACCCTTTGGGAGAAATCAGTTCCTGTGAAACATTTCTGTATATGAACATCATGTGGAGAATGAATGAAATGAGTTCTTCAGGTGACTCAGCAGTCCCACACTGACAATTGAAATCTAGTTAAACTATTAAGCATATTTGCTCTTCTGAAATCTGTGTTAAACAACAACAAACATAAATTAGTAACAAAAATACAGCTGAGTAGAGGCTTTACAAACCACCAGCAGCCATAATGCTAAATTTTAATCTTCAAATGTTTCTGAGGCGTCTTCAACCTGCTTTTAACACATTAAAGTCCCACAGTCAGTGCAGCACTGGTGTCAAGCCAGCCTCCAATTCGAGACTTGCAGTCAAGCCAGCCTCCAGTTTGTTTTACGTTCCCTGTGTATTCAAAGTATTACGGGAATGGATGTGGAAACCGGATTTCAAAATAAAAGCCAACTTCGAGTGAATTAACAGATGTGTTTTTTTTTTGTTTTTTTTCTTTTTTCTACTTTCTTTTCTTTCTATTTTTACTGCACTTTACATACGTCAACATGTCAAACTTTGCAATCTATCTAAAAAGAAACCAATTCAAAGCACGGGCATGGAGGACTTCCTGGAAAGTTAGCTGGGAATTTTTTGGCTTCAATTTCACACATATTTGAAGTGCTTTGAGGAAGTTGTGCATTTACTGTCTTTTAAGTAACTCACTCTTGGGATCCGCTTGAATGTATGCTAGTTTCTTTCCTAATTAAATCATGTGAATGTCACCTTGTGGCTTGGTATTCTCAGCAAAACCATGCAGGTAGGTGTTGTGGAAAGGACAGAGAGGAGCAGCATTATAAACAGTAGGTGCTGTAAAAGGTGGTGTTTGGCAGGTGAGTCAGTGGCTCCTAATATAGAGCCAAGTAGTAGTTGTGGGTGTTAAGTGTTGGAGGTGTGACTGGACTTTTTTTTTTTTCTTTTTTGCCTGTCCCGTTTGGCTCTTTTGCCATCAGAATTATTGTCTAAAGGCAAAGAAAGATGCCCAACGGATTTACTTTACCAAATTGACCATCCCAGCCTTGCCGTAATGGTCCATTTGATTCACCTTTTATTGTTTATTTTATTTTCACTTGCTGAATACGGGACAGACTTGACTGGGGGAAAGAAGGGGAGAAAGAAAGAGGGAAAGAGAAACAGCTGAGAAGAGGGACGGGGGAGAAGGGCAAAAAACAAAAACCAACAGAATGGGCAGAAAAAGAAAAAAAAATGCATCTAATTAACAATTAACAGATATGTTAAGAACATAATAACATATAATTTAGGCTTTTTTATTTTATTTTACAAACTCTAATGAACGATCTATATGACACAGCCTTGTACCCTAATTGTGCCCTGTCACTATCAAGGCCATCTTAGTTTGGATTTCAAAGTAAAAGCCCTGTGAATCTTCATTTTTGAACTACTCTTTCAATGACTTCATAATGCTCTGAAAAGCAAAAGTCGTATTTCCAAATACTATTTGAACTTTGTATCAACACTTTCCAACCGCAGTCTTTTTCACAGTGATACCATATCAATATCAAGTCAGTCTGATTTTGCTTTTCATAGTAATGGCCCTTTGAAATTGCAGATATTTGACTTAATCTTCTAACGATTCAAAATGCTCTAAAATGAAAAATTCTTGTTTCCACAGGGTAATTCCACTTTAGATCAACAGTATACAACCCCACAGTGATACCATATCAATATCAAGTCATTCTGATTTTGCTTTCAAAAACAAAAGCCCTTTCAAATTGTCCATAATTGACCTAACTTTCATTGATTTCAAAATGCTCTAAAATGGAAGATTCCTGTTTCCACAGGGTGATTTTACCTTAGATCAACAGTATACAGCCCCACAGTGATACCATATCAATATCAAGTCATTCTGATTATGCCTTCCAAAATAAAAGAGTTTTCAAATTGTCCATAATTGACCTAACTTTTAGTGATTTCAAAATGCTCTAAAATGGAAAGTTCCTGTTTCCACAGGGTAATTCCACCTTAGAATTATTCTGAAATGTTTTTTTATTCTTTCTGTTACTCACATTTATGTTTTGATGTGCAATGGTGTTAGTTTGAATGACATCTCCAAGGCCCTTTAATTTATAATTGTCTTTTTGGTTTTTTCTTTTTACTTTGTTTGTCAAGTATTCACCACATTTAAAACCCACAAAAAAAAGACAATAGTTAACTTTAAAATTAGTACAGAGGTGGACAATAAACTCAGCTGTGGTGTCTTTCGTCTTATGCAGTCAGAGAGATTATTGAATGTTTGGGTGGATGTATTTTCCTCTGTGGTGGGTTACGATGTGCGCCCACCACCCAAGGCTCCGTGGGGCTTGGTGGTGGTGCTAATGTAGGCCCCCGTCCGGATGGGCCTTTGTGGCTTCCAGGGGTGCCTACTTGGGTCAGCGGGGGACCTGGCCCCACGAGAGAGTACTTTGCCTTCACTTCCCTCCCCTCCTCATCCCCACTCCATCACACCGCCACACATGCAGGGCTTTGGCGTACAGTTGTTTCACTGAGGTGGGTGTGAGACATTCCTGCTGTGTCCCCTTCCGACCACCTGTACCTCAATTTTATTCCACAATCTATACATCAACATCACTTGTGCTGGGCATGCTGAATGGCGTCCAAGGGATGGTCTGTGTATTCAACCTCTCCTAAGTTGCCGGTGCCCACGTCTCAATTTTAAATACATGTAGATGGTAATGTTTCTTGGCAGGGGCCGTGCTGACACCAATATTTATTCTCTACTGTTACTTATACTTATCTAGGTTGTGGATGTGATACTTGCTGTTGTGTATTGTGTTATATTTTTGCTTGTTTTCTTTTCTGTTTTTTTCTTCCAGTAGGTAATCCAATGGAATTTACTGTCTTGTGTCACCGTCCCACATCCCCTCTGTTTTTCCCCATCTTTTGAACGTCTCTTGTCTAAGTCTTAATATTTCCTATCAACCACTTATGTGTATTCCTTTGATAATAACTGCAAATTTTTTACAATAAAATGATTGAATAAATAGAGATATTTTAAAATTTTAATCAAGTGGAGCAATATTGCAAAGCCATAATGGTCCACTTGAAAAAAACAAAATCTGTTGGAGAGCCTATACCGCCCACTACTGGACATGCGAGCTTTGAGTGTCTGACTCTGTCGACATTCCAAAAACTAGAGGTGAAAACATGTCATTTTGAACATAAAAGTCTTGTGCAGAAAAAATGCCGAAGAAGGAGAAGGGGTGAGTTCGTTTTTTAAGTATAAACTTTAAATATTAACTTTTAAAATTTGCTAACAAAGTAGTTCATCTCCAATTACATGTAATTGAGTAATCAAGTCTTGTAGCTAGGGATGGGTACCGGTGTCATAAACGGTAGTAACCAGACCGAAAAGCAGCGCACATTTCAGTGCTTTATTTCGGTGCTTTTTTTTCCTGAGCTGTGATACACTTCTAGCCAATCATTTTATGTTTCTGAGGATAGTAGGCGGGTCCAGGTACGTACGTTCTTTTAGAGCAGAGCTACAGATTAAAAATGCCCAAGACGAAGCGGTCAAAAATCTGGCTGTACTTCACAGCAAAATATGCAAACTCAGCAGCCTGCAACAAGTGCTTTAAGCTGATACTGTGATACTGTCAAAGGAGGTAACACCTCGAATCTGATGAAACACCTGGCGACGCATAGCGTTTTTTTTAAAAGCCGAGAAATGCGCCGTATTTGATAGCTTGCTGCGAGACCTCACACCGAGCGCATCTACTGCGGGTGTGGTGCCTGTTATCGGACCCGGATTTAGCAACATCCCCAAAAACCCGAAGAGTAGAGTCCTGGCCCCTAGCCCTGCCAGTGTAGCAGAAATGATGAGGATGATGATGCAGCAGCAGCCGTTCTTCTCTGCGTGAGTAGCTTAATGTTGTTCGTGTGTAATTTACTTTGAGTAGGCTAACCACGTTATTACATTAATGCACGTAAGGTGAACTAGCAAACATCATCATAGCTACATGCGGCTGTCTTCTTGTTTGATGGCAGATACTCCCTTCACCCTGGCCAAAAAGGCTAAAATGACCAAAGAAAAAGTGGAAAACAGCTAAACATGAGAGGTTTTTGGACAAAGTTTGTGTTTTTTCCATTGTTTAAGCACTGCTTCCAGCCAAGAGTGATACCATATATGCCCCATAGCTGTAGAAAAGGCTAACATTGTTATCTTTTTACAAAAAACCAGCTGAACATGAGTGGTTTTTGGACCAATTTTATGTTCTCCATTCTTTAAGCACCGGTTTGAGCACCGTTTGAGCACCGGCACCGTTTCAAAAGTACCGATTTGGCACCGGTATCGGATAAAACCTAAACGATACCCATCCCTACTTGTAGCCTAGCCTAAGATATTAGCTAGTTTATTTCTGATTGTAAAAATGTCTTTTTTCTTATGTGTAACACTTAAAATTACATTTATTTCACCATATTTTTTCGATAACAGGCTTCGCTATGAGCAAAAACAAAAAAAGATTTGCGCACAGGACTCAGGCAAAGTTGTAGCATACGGCAGAAATTAATTAACACGTGTTCTATAACAGGCACATCTGTTGCTAACAGGCAATGGCTTTTTAACATCAAGTGCTGCACATTTTCTTCAGGGGCATTGCATTTCACAAAAACATGTACTTGAATAGAAACAAAGTTGATAGTTTTGTAATTAGTGGCACCGATTTAAAATTGTTCTCAATTCATTGAGAATATTATACATATTCTTTATAAAATGTTATGATTTCAATGATATAAATGACAATGTAATGATTTCTTTTTTACACTTAGAGTCTACCGCTTCTGCTTATTTGGGGTATGTATTTGTTTCTTCTTTTCTTTCATATACATTTTCCACGAAAAATAAAACTGAAAATGCTATATCTTCTGTTTTAGAACAAAAATAAAACGATTACAATCAATGAAATTATTGAAACTGTGGAACAGCTGAAAAAACATGGCATCCAACTGGAGGACCATGCACTTCATAAAGAAGGCCCCTGAGGTCAAGTTTGCCTGACACTTGGTATTCAGAATAATCAAAATAACCGCTACAGAATTTGTGATGCATTTCGTCAGGTTAGTTCTTTTCACTTATTTTTAAAAAATATATATTGTATTAAATTATTTAGTTAAAATCAAATTTATTAAAAATGTATGCCTGTTCTCTACAGAACTTGTCTATACCAGTCAAAGGGGATTCAGATAATGGACAAAAGCCACCAGAGCAGGTTCCATAAATAAAATTCTATGTGTTTGATATCAAATATGTTGGTATACCAAATTTTAGTCAATGTGTTACTGTTGAAATTATCCCTAAAATTAATATTGTTACGGGTAATGTCATTTTCAACAGGAAGAACTATCAGCTGCCGCTTCTCTGTCATCGGACATCTCCTCGCAGGAAGATGGACAGCTGTCTCCTGCGCAGGTCAGTCTGTCTGTACTATCATAATTTCTCCTTAACACTTCCATGTAATTACACTAAAGTTACACCTCTCAACTCATGTAATAGCAACCAGAAGAACTATCAGCTGCCGCTTCTCTGTCACCGGACATCTCCTTGCAGGAGGATGGACAGCTGTCTCCTGAGCAGGTCAGTCATTAAAAATGCTTTCACATAAGTTATGATTGGCGCTAGGATCATTGTTTAAATGACCACTTTATGTTACATAAAAAATATTTTTAAAAACACAATATACAATTAAATAAAGAATTTTATCAAATGTTGTAACATAGAATGAAATTTATATTTCATGACACTTCTCAACATGAATTTTTGCTATATATTCTGACATTAGAAACACTGGTTGTTAATATACTTAAAATACACAAGTATTTCAGGTATATTTACTGATATTACGGTAGTTATGTAACATGGACAAAATGTTTTCTCACAAAATAAATTTTTCCTCTTTTTTAGCCTAACAGCAACTCATCTGATGATGGATTCATAAGAATCAGGGTCCCACTTGCAACAATTTTTTTTTTCCTGAAAAGGAAGAATGGACTAATATAAAAAATAAGAGATCCCAAAGAGGATACAAGGGACTACAGTGGACAAATCTGATTTCAGACGGAATACGGACAGTGTTTCCATATTGTTCCTTTGCCTTCAAAAGGCACAGAGTCAAGGCTTTGGACTCAGTAAGAAAGGGCCCTTTCTTCTGGTGTCTGGGTTACTGCAGTTTTGAGGATTGTCCAGTCACTGTCACTGTCACTGTAGATAATGAAGACGATCTAAAGGCAAAAGTCAATTTTCAAGGTCTCGAGTGTGTGCACAACCACTATGAACTAAGAAGAAGACCTGTAAGAGCTCATAAGAGAGATAAAATTGGCCATGAATTGGAAAAGCAATTACCTAGACCCATGTATCTGGAAACAATGAGCAAAATGGATGATGATGTTGTGCAATCGGGCTGTAGAGATGAAGTTCCAACTCCTCAAGTGTTGAGAAACATAGCCTTGGAAATCCGAAAGAAAAGTCGTCTTCATCATAATGAGATTATGAGTCTCCAGTTAATGGTGGCAAACAAGAAGAACAACCCAGAGGATGTATTGCAGAAAGTGATGTTACATCCAAAAGGTGTTTTTTTATGGTCTTCCAGGAGCATTGAGATTTTCCAGAGCCGCTGTCGGGAGGACATACTTTATTTGGATGCTACAGGAAGTATCATGAAAAAAAGAAAGGGTTCGCCTCCTTTCTATGTTTACGAACTTGTAGTAAGAAATCCACGGAAAACATCCTCTCCCCTACCAGTGGCTACATATTTAACATGTGACCATACCACTGCCTCAGTTACATGTTTTTTGGAAGCATTTCTGACTGATGTTGCAAGGGCCTTTGGGCGCAAAGCCATGCGTTCACCTTTAATGCTTATGTGTGATGGATCTATGGTCCTAATGCAAGCTATCTGTTTAGCTTTTGCAAAAAAAATCTCTCTGACACAATAAATCATTATTATAACATCGCTTCGGGGAAAGGAAACAAGGAAGACTTCGAGGTTCCAATTCTTCACAGATGCCTTAGTCATGTTATGAAGAATGCCAAGGAGATCTGTAAAAAGTAGTAAGTGTAGTAGAGATGGACCGATCCGATATTACGTATCGGTATCGGTCCGATACTGACCTAAATTACTGGACCGGATATCGGAGAAAAATAAAAAATGTAATCCGATCCATTAAATATCACGAAAGCACCTCACAAAACTTGCAACACGCCGTAACTCACCTCAGAACGTTAGCACGTCGGAGCAGTATGCATCACGTGATAGAGCGGCTGTGGCATGCGGGACCTGTCGGTGGTCTGGATAGCATTTGGAGCTTCGCTAGCAACCTGGCATTTCATCTCCGACAAAGTTATCCCGAGAGAAGTAAAGCAAGTGTGTAAGTCCATCTCTGAATGTTTGTAAAGCATTCCTGCATTAAGCTTAACAAACGATATATGGAGCGACTGCCTCTTCTTGCTGCTACTTCAATCATGAAACTGCTTAACGATCAGCTGATCGGCTTTTCTGTCGCGAGTCCGTGTCTCTAGTTTGCTTTTGGCCCACTTTGCACCAGAAAGAGGAAACCAGCGGCTGAACAACAGCAGCACGTTTAAGCTTGATCAGCTGTTGTTAGAATTTATTTAATATTACTTTCTACTCGAGGATCTTTTTCTACGTAGCTGACGCTGGTAACTGTGCAGGGGCGGATCTAGCAAAGTTTAGCCAGGGGGGCCGATAGGGCATTAACAGGGAAAAGGGGGCACAAAGACATACTTTTCTTTCTTATTCTCATTTAAAATGTCTAGCTTTTAATAAATAATTATCTGACACCCAAAGTTTTAATTTGATGCAAAATAAATAGAAGTCCATTACTGTATATAGTAACTATTAAGTCTAATATATATACCCTAGTAAGCCATCTGTGCAGTCTGCAATTTTGTTGAAGAAAGATGTTGAATCTATTTAATATTTCTTGAAAAATAATTGATTTCTGTGCATTTTTTTTTCACACTGCATCAAATTAAGGTTGGTTACGTCGATTAAGCATCATGAGGTGGAGCGTGAGGGGTGGTTCCCTATTTTTTATTTATTTATTTTTGTTGTTGCTGGGAGTTGGAACCCTATTAGTTAGGCTGCTTAATATTTATGCTAAGTACTCTTTAAAATACCAGAATAGGGAGGATGGTGTAGGTTTAAGTTTATTAGATTGATCAGTATTGCTGAACTATGAAATATTTTTTTTTGCATACAGGTATAACAGAATAGCTTTAGTGTAGTTGTTGTTTTAAACTTGAGTATGAACTTATACAAAATGCAGCAAGATATTTAAAAAAAAAACAGTTTTGTTGATTAAAAAACACTATATCGGATTCATATCGGTATCGGCAGATATCCAAATTTATGATATCGGTATCGGTATCGGACATAAAAAAGTGGTATCGTGCCATCTCTAAAGTGTAGTCCTTTTAATATGGTATTCACTTGTTTGTTTTTTATTGTGACATGTGACATGGCATTTCATTTTTCAATTTGGGAAAACATTATTACTGTTTTGGAAACACTTAAAGACAATTTTTTCTTTAACTGCAGTGCACCAAAGAACTACCATCTTGCAATGCACACTTTTGGAGTCTTCACTACTGCAACTTCCTTAAAAGACCTCACTGACATGGTTCAAAGTGCTGCAGTTGTTTTTGGGAGTCCGTGTAGTGGTGAGAATGTCGAAAAACATTTTCACAACCTTCAGTTGTTGATGCAGAAAGCCAATGTTGATGTTGATGGCAATGACAGAAACTCAAAAGCTGATGAGGACCTGAAGGTAAACTGAAGTCAATTTTTATTAAAACTAAAGGCTAAACTTTTGCCTCTTATATATCTTTTTAAATACTTTGGAATAGCATAATAACTGTACCCTCAAACACAATAATAACATGGACTGAACCACCACTCACAACCACTAGCACTTTATATAGCCTCTGTAGAAACTGTCTACACCCTCACTTATCTTAACTGCACTACTGTATAGCTCTGTGTAAATAATCATTCTGTACATTCGATAATCTTTAATCCTACAACTGTTTACAACTTGCATAGTTCCCATTTCTGTATAGCTGTATATCTCAGATTCTGTAAAGTTATTTATTTCATATTCTGTATAGTTTTTCATATTTATATCCTGTTCATATCCTGTACATAGCTTGTACTCACTACAGCCTGTACATACTTATAGTTATAGAATATTCACAACATACTTCATACCGTGTACATTATAACATACCATAATAGACCCATTTCTGTAATATACTCACATATCTATATTATTGCTAATATATATTGTAATATATCTATATCACTAAAGCACTTCTGGATGGATGCAAACTGCATTTCGTTGCCCTGTACCTGTGCATGTGCAATGACAATAAAGTTGAATTCTATTCTATTCTATTCTATTCTATTCTATTCTATAATAATCACAAGTCACAAGTAATTTTAAATGTTTTATACAACATAATGTTGGGTTTTTAGATTATAGATATGAAAGATGAGTGCACACAATGTTCAAATCACATAATTATTCTGTTTTGTCTGTTGGCTAGGGAGTCAAGGGAAACAACCTCTTTGGGAGACATTTTAAGAAGCTCATTTCCAACACATCATTGGAGATGGATGGTGAGGCAAACCCTTACTACAGCAAGGGGCTCATGGAGCACATCAGCAAATATCTTCTTCCTTTTTCTGGATTATGGTCTGCAATAATGTTAGGTAAGCCATTTTAAAGTAGACAAGTAATTAGTTTATAAAATGAAATTACACACATCAATATTATTCTAATCTTCAAAATCCAAAGGTGACCTTGGAAGACATGGCACTGGGAAAATGTATGAGCAGTACCACAACAAATACAATGCCTTAAGAAAGATCAAGAGACAAGTAAGACACATGATTTTTAGTATATATACATATTTGTGTGGTGTGATTGAGAAACGGCGGGTCCAGAGGAGTCATCTGTATTGCAGATCATACAACATTGCACACAACAACAATGTGTATCTTTAAAAAAAAAATCACATTTAATGATTTCTTAATTTGATTTTTCAGAATATTACTGAGAATAATAAAACGCAGGGGATAATGGAGAAGAGCCAGTGGGATCTGAAACATATCCGTCTACATTCGGGAAGGCTCACCAGGCTGGATGACTTTGTTGTCCAGTATCAAATCAGTCACACAGCGCTGCTGAAGGAGTACGAAGACTCAAAAAGAATGCTTCAAAGAAAGGTTTGCAAAATGACTGGCTGATGTCCATCAATGCTTTGCCGTTTCAAAATGGAACATTAAAAAAAAGTCTTCTTGATGTGGTGGGATATTGAGGTGCCCCACATTGTGATGTTATACAGTGGGGCAAAAAAGTATTTAGTCAGCCACCGATTGTGCAAGTTCCCCCACTTAAAATGATGACAGAGGTCAGTAATTTGCACCAGAGGTACACTTCAACTGTGAGAGACAGAATGTGAAAAAAAAATCCATGAATTCACATGGTAGGATTTGTAAAGAATTTATTCGTAAATTAGGGTGGAAAATAAGTATTTGGTCACCTCAAACATGGAAAATCTCTGGCTCTCACAGACCTGTAACGTCTTCTGTAAGAAGCTTTTCTGTCCCCCACTCGTTACCTGTATGAATGGCACCTGTTTGAACTCATCATCTGTATAAAAGACACCTGTCCACAGCCTCAAACAGTCAGACTCCAAACTCCGCCATGGCCAAGACCAAAGAGCTTTCGAAGGACACCAGGAAAAGTATTGTAGACCTGCACCAGACTGGGAAGAGTGAATCTACAATAGGCAAGCAGCTTGGTGTGAAAAAATCAACTGTGGGAGCAATCATCAGAAAATGGAAGACATACAAGACCACTGATAATCTCCCTCGATCTGGGGCTCCACGCAAGATCTCATCCCGTGGGGTCAAAATGATCATGAGAACGGTGAGCAAAGATCCCAGAACCACACGGGGGGACCTGGTGAATGACCTGCAGAGAGCTGGGACCAAAGTAACAAAGGTCACCATCAGTAACACACTACAACGGCAGGGAATCAAATCCCGCAGTGCCAGACGTGTTCCGCTGCTGAAGCCAGTGCATGTCCAGGCCCGTCTGAAGTTTGCCAGAGAGCACATGGATGATACAGCAGAGGATTGGGAGAATGTCATGTGGTCAGATGAAACCAAAGTAGAACTTTTTGGTATAAACTCAACTCGTCGTGTTTGGAGGAAGAAGAATACTGAGTTGCATCCCAAGAACACCATACCTACTGTGAAGCATGGGGGTGGAAACATCATGCTATGGGGCTGTTTTTCTGCCAAGGGGACAGGACGACTGATCCGTGTTAAGGACAGAATGAATGGGGCCATGTATCGTGAGATTTTGAGCCAAAACCTCCTTCCATCAGTGAGAACTTTGAAGATGAAACGAGGCTGGGTCTTCCAACATGACAATGATCCAAAACACACCGCCCGGGCAACAAAGGAGTGGCTCCGTAAGAAGCATTTGAAAGTCCTGGAGTGGCCTAGCCAGTCTCCAGACCTCAACCCCATAGAAAATCTGTGACGGGAGTTGAAAGTCCGTGTTGCTCGGCGACAGCCCCAAAACATCACTGCTCTCGAGAAGATCTGCATGGAGGAATGGGCCAAAATACCAGCTACTGTGTGTGCAAACCTGGTAAAGACCTATAGTAAACGTTTGACCTCTGTTATTGCCAACAAAGGTTATGTTACACAGTATTGAGTTGTATTTTTGTTATTGACCAAATACTTATTTTCCACCCTAATTTACGAATAAATTCTTTACAAATCCTACCATGTGGATTCATGGATTTTTTTTTCACATTCTGTCTCTCACAGTTGAAGTGTACCTCTGGTGCAAATTACTGACCTCTGTCATCATTTTAGGTGGGGGAACTTGCACAATCGGTGGCTGACTAAATACTTTTTTGCCCCACTGTAGCTTGGTTGCACCTGTGTGTCTTACTGGACATTTTTGTGTGTTTTGGTTTATTGTAAATTAAGGAAAATGTTGTCACAGCCTTTCACTTGTAATTCCTAAACAATGTTCAATGACTCATATTTTTGGTTCAGAAATTTAGAGTGGACGAAGAAAAATGGAAGGAACGTCGCCAAAAAAAGAAGAGGAGATATGTAACAGTATGTCACGATGAGTTGTGTGGCTGTCAGTGGCTGGACCCACGTGCAGGACTCGGAGACAAAACATTAACTTAAACGACGGCTTTATTTGCTGGAGAGTCACCTTTGGACGATACATAAACAACAACTTAAACTAACTAGACAGGAAATGCTGAAGGTAGACGACCATGGATACACACACAACAAACGTGGAGGACGCAACAACTGGCAGGGAAAAACACAGGGCTTAAATACATACTGAAGTGATTTGGGAATGTGAAACAGGAGGAGAACACAGCTGGGACTCATCAGACATGACAAGACAAGGGGAGGCAAAACTCAACACATTGACATAGTACACAGACTTTCAAAGTAAAACAGGAAACTGAACAGGCATGGACTAAACTAGGGGATACAGTGACAGAAATCAAACCCAAGAGAATCAAAACACATCATGAAAACAAAGATAACTAATACAAACAGAAAAACACAGAGCCCACAGACTCAGGACCGTGACACAGTACTCCGCAAGCCATTTCCTTTCAGGAGATCTTCAAAGACGGTATAAAATGTTGCGCAAATTTATCGTTCATATATAAAGACCAATATTTTGCATAACATTTTTTGTATTTCTTGTACACGATATTTATATAGGTTGCTTCCTCTATGGCCCCGAGTTCCCCTGTGCAGACTGGTAGAGTTGAGGATGTTACCTTGGAAACTCCAGAATTCCAGGTAGGATTGACAACTGCTAACATAAAGGATTCATCAAAGTAATAGTAATGCCTTCTTTTTCCATAGAAGATCCTTTCCATGACACAGTAATCAGTCATGGACACGTGTATGAAGGGCAAATCTTATTTATTTACATGTTGATATTCATGTTCAACTCATTCGATGTGAATATCCAGGATTTTGGTTGACTAGTTGTAACCTTAACTGACACACCCCCACTCCCCTCCCTCCAGAATTCCTAGGTAACAACCTAATATACATATCTTCCACTTCCAGCATTTGACTGCGCTCCGGCTTTTAAAGGTAGAACGGTAGAAGCCTGGGACTCCTAGTGTTAAGTGGGAGGCACCAAAATTCAAAATGAATGCAGTGATTACATGGTAAATTTTGGGAATAACTAAATAAATAAATATTTTTTCCTCAGTAGAAACTGAATGGGAAAAAGCATTCGGGAACATAGTTAGAGTATGGGAAAATTAACTTTGCAAGTGTTGCCATTACAGCTTTGAGTTTATATAGTTACCAGTGCTCAAGGGTGGCTGTAGCTCAGGTGGTAGAGCAGGTCATCTACTGATTTGAAGGTTGCTGGTTTGATTACTGGCTTCTCCTAGTCTGCATACCAAAAATCCAAGATACTAACCATAAATTGCTCTCCAGTGCATCCATCGATTGTGTGTGAATGTTACTTAGAACACACTTAGAAAAATCTGCTTGGGTGAATGCACAAGTTGTGTAAATCGCTTTGAGTGCTCAGAAGAGTAGAAAAGCGCTTTATAAGAACCAGTTCATTTACCATTCAAGACTTGGAGTGATACATTTTGAATGAATTTTCCAAAGACATATTGTTAATAACAGTCCATAAACCTTTGTTAGAAATAACAAAATCATGTCCAATAGCTGGTAAGATCGTATGTTAAGTGTGTTTTTCTTTAATGAGGAGGTCCTGTCTTTGTGGAAGAAAAGAGACACAGAGGTTGTGGTTTCTGTGCTTCCCTCAACAAACCATGGTACGTCCATAATTATCCGCCACAGTGATTTGCGAACCCTTCGACCACACCTGTGGCTAACAGGCGAGGTATATCAATGATTAATTTAAGCACTCATAACCACAATAATTCGAATGTGTAATGTAATTCAATTAAAAGGACATTATCATGTAATTATTTATCATTAACACAATTTAAATTATATAAATTACATAGCTTTGTGTTTATGAAAATTCTTTACGTAGGTAATTGAAGGGCTTTTTCATTGTCTGGCAAAAAAGGAGCAAAAGGGGATCTACATTATGAACCATTACACAGCGGGCTTGATTTTCTTTGGTGATCGGACACAGCTTTCTCGCCAAAGCTTGCGGAACGTAAGATGACTGTCCAATGTCCATATAATTATGTTCAAATACATTTAGAAAGAATTACTGATTGAATGCTAATAGAATTCCACAAACTGTAAGAAATACATAAATGTTTTCTGACAGGTAAACTTCGATCAGTAGCAGGCCATTGTCACGTTTGTTAACATTAAAAATGTACACTGGAAGTTTCTGGTAAGCAACAAGATTATAACTTTAAAGCCTGTGTATTTTTTTAATGACGATATATTAATATTGTTTTAATGATTTATCTTTGCTACAATTCATCAATGCAGTGAATCACACTGTTTATCTCCTTGATCCTGCCCCAAGTTCATCAGAGGAGGAAGACTCTAAACTCGCTGCACGTAAATTCAGGTACTTAGGCTTCAACACATTTTGTTATATGCAAATAGGCTTTACAAGTTAGTTTACTACAACTGCATTTTTGTAGAAGCTTTTTGTACCTGGCCCCACAATGCGTGTTTCTCTGTTGGCATCCTCTTGGCCAGGTCTCATTTGCAAAATAAATCAGTACGGTTAAATAAAAATTATCAGGTGAACAAATTATTAAGACAATAATTCTGATGGCAAAAGAGCCAAACGAGACAGGCCAAAAAATAAATAAATAAAAAATAAATAAAATTCTCTTTAATTCTGTAAAATATCTTTTTTTTTAAATTAGGAAATATGACATATACCAAATTGTATTCTGCTTTGTAATAATGTGCGGTGATTACTTAAAAATGAGGAGAACCCGCCACGCAAAAACAGAATGGGTCGACATTAAATGGAAGGGAGGTGTCTTGACCCATCCAGTGCAGAAGGATGGCTTCAGCTGTGGAGTATTAGTGGTGATGGTAAGTGATGATAATATACATTTGTATATAATTTCTTACTTGTTTGCCATGCCATCATGCCATGGTCAGAAGAATATCCACATCCATAACAGTAGCTGTAATAGATATGAATACATCTTAATTCTAAATTTCACAGTATACTGCACAAATTAAGTATATGGTTAATACTTTGGTGCCCTAAGTCATGCAGATTTTGTGACATACTCGCAAATATTAAGGCTGCACAGCGATTGCAGATAGTACTTATACTTTAAAGAGAGCAAGTCACCGTAGGGAATTATTTCCTGTGTCATAATGGTGCATTATCAGTAATCTCATTCTCTCACTGAGCACGCTCTGGTGAATGGCTAGCACATCATGATGCAGGTGGTATGTATTGTCCAGCATTGTGGTTAACTTGGAAAACATCCACATCTCTGACAGCACCTTACGAGACTGTAGGGCCACCCTGTGGACTCACTTTATTGAGTCTCTGTGGCACTAGCATAACACAGGTTGCGACTCTCCACAACATTTTTATAGAATGTACTGAGTATTGCCCAACAGATGTTAAAAGAAGTCAGCTGCCCACACATTGGAAGCAGACTATATCTAATAACTAGTAACTAGAGATGTTCCCTATTTCAGTTATTCATCAGCTTAAAAGAATATACATGGCTCTGGCCCTTACTGTAGAGTGGAGTGTTATTTTTAACCCTGTCCATTTTGTTCTCTATGTTTACAAGGTATATCACATAGTTATTCATCCACGATGTCCATTTCAACAACTGAGTGTTAGAAGTTACCTGGTGTTCATAAAGACTTAAATCTATTTATTGCTCTTTGTTTTTCATACTGTTTATGCAAGATTATAAACATCAGAAATTTTATATTGAGCAGAATTGTGTTTTTTTTTTCACAATTAAAATTTTGAGTATTTCTCGGTAGATGTCACGGGCAGTGATGAAAGTATTTCCAGATTTTCCCGTCATGAAATTAAAAACATCAAAAGAGAAAATGGCAGAGTAAAGAAAATTGATGGCTGTGGAGATACTACAAGCATCAGGTTGGTTTGGGGGTGAATAAGAGAGAAAATGTGTGTGTGTGTATATATATGTATTTGAATGTATATGTGTGCGTGTGTGTAGATTGAAATGTATTATTCTGTTAGTAGTATTATTATAGTGCACAATGGCACTTTATGCTGTGGTCTAATCGATAGAAATTTTTAAGTACACAGTTTAACATATGCATGAATTGGCCTTCAATTAAAAATGTCTATCTAATGTGTTTTGATCCTGTATTTTAGTTTTTGACACTAACAGCAACTGTGCCATGTATCATATTATTATTATACCATATTATTTTCCAGTTTCTGCTGTTTTGTATTTGTTCTTAGGGTTTGAGTTGTGTGTTTAGTGTTTCTATTGTCCCTACCTGTGTCTTTCCTCTGTGTTCTGTTCGTGTCCCCAAGTTGGTATTGTGAAACAGCCTGTGAGTTTCCTGTTTTACTTTGTAGGTTTGTGTCTCGTTATGCCCATTAGTTCCAGCTGTGTCCCCTCCTGTCTGCCTGTGCTCCTCGTCGCATCGTCTGTGTTACACTCACCTCTTCCAGGCTCGCACGCTCACTCCTCTTCAGCCACTCACCCTCACACCGTTACACTCTCATGCCAATCCAGCAACAGGCAATCCACACAGGGTCAGGGACGCGTCCAGGAAATCTAGGTACAGGAAAGAACAGGTCAGGAACTCTAATGAACAGTACTGAGAATCAACTCAATGATTTAGCACAAACTGAGAAGACTCAACAAATCACCAACCTGTGGCCTAGAGTGTCCTGGTGCCACGTGCACTTATGGACACTCTTATGTTCGAACATGGTGTTCGTTATGGCCAAGCTGTGGTTTGCACAGAAGTTCAATAACAAAACACCACTCGGGTTCAGGTCCTGGGGTCCATTCCTCCCAATCACGCCCCTCCAGGTTTCACTGTTGTTGCCCACATGAGCATTTAAGTCTCCCAGTAGGACCCTCCAGTGTCCCACCCAGGGACTCCAAGAAGGCTGGGTACTCTGAACCCCAACCTGGAGGCACAGATAACAAACCCTCTCATCCACTGGGAGGAACCCCAACATACAGGCAGCAAGCTGAAGGGACACCAGGATACCCACCCCAGGCCTCTCACCAGGGGCAACTCCAGACTGAGTCAGAGTCCAGCCCCTCTCCAGGAGGCTGGTTCCAGAGCCCAAGCCGTGTGTTGAGGTGAGCCTGACTATATCTAGCCGGTTCCTCTCAACCTCACGCACTAACTCAGGCTCCTTCCCCACCAGAGAGGTGACATTCAATGTCCCAATTGCCAGTCTTGGGGTTTGGTTCGCTCCTGGACGGCGCTCACAATGCACCCAACACACATTAGTTGGTATCAAATGAGCACAACTCATCATTAATCCCACTCCATGGTCCTTAGGGTGGCACAGTTGCTTCACTCTCTCCTCTTATTCCATTAGAAAGCATTCTGTATGTCCCTAATATAACTGAGAACTTCAATAAAATCTCTGAATCTAACAATATAAAAATGGCACTGAGTCTGTGTCTGCATTTGTGTGACATTAATGTTCCACTTTAACTTGGAGGTTTTGACTCCCACTTTTAACTCCTTCTCTTAATGTGGACGATCATACAGCTGGCTTCTTGAAAGGGGGGTGGGTGGGGGGCACACTACAGCCAAACTACACAACAGGACAAATGAAAAGAACAATCACAACTTCTCCTGTATCAGTGTGTTGCAGTGATTGTTTAGTTTTACTATCACTCAGTGTTTCTCATCAAAGGCAGTGCAACTGTCTGTGACACTGTAGCACTCTGTCAAGATTGTTGCACATTTGTGTCTCCTTTATAAAGTCAAACAGGATTTTGAATTGTCTGACATTTGCACGGGAATCTGGAGGAGGGAGATGGGCCTTCTTCAGTTTCCTAAGAAACTGTAGTAACTCTAACTCTACTCTAAGAGAGAGATCCACTAATGCCTCGCACCAACACAAACTGGGTTCTGGAGTCAAAGAGCTGTTAGTGTTTACAAATCGAGCGCAGCGACAGGATTGTGTGTCAGAGACAGAATCTCAAAGATTTTTGTGACCCTGATGAAGACCCAATTCTGGACATTCAAACTGTGTTATTAATGTTTTTAACATCTACAGATCATTATCCAGATATTTAATACAAATAAGCATGTCTTATTTTTGTGTTTTATACATTTGAACTCACATCTCCTGTGTTTAGAAAACAGCAGAACTTTTGTAATTGGCCCAAAAAACGAACCATGTCTGTAAGCGCTGTTTTGAGCCTTTTAGCAAATCTTGCCCTAAACAGCCTGTTGCTGTTACAAAACAGAGGAAACATAGTGGAGTCTAATTGTTGCACCGTGGAGCTCAGCTGAACTCAGTTCTGGGAGTTGAAATCAACAGAAAGTGTTTCATTTGACACTGAAACAGTTTCTTTTCCATCCATGAAGGAAGCTTTTGTATTTCACTCAGCAAAATATACAGTCTGGACTGCACAACATTTCAGACTGCATGTGATCTGTGCACAAAAACATCGAGCTTCATGGACACACGCAGGTCCTGCTCCACTTCCTGCTGTTGCCATGGCTTTGCTCTCGTCTTGCATTCAGTCTAATTACAGCTTCTTATTCAAACTCTGCACGTCACTAATTCCTGGTCTCTCCTTGTTGAATACTTTTTATCTTCAGCTGTCCTTGAAATCATTGAAAATCATACAGTTATGTCCAGTGTTGGTCAAGTTACTTGAAAAAAGTAATCAGTAAGTAATTACTGATTACTTCCCCAAAAAAGTAATCCCGTTACTTTACTGATTACTTATTTTCAAAGTAATTAATTACTTAGTTACTTAGTTACTTTTTAAAAACACGATTTACAACCTGAATAGGTGATAAAGCGATAGATCTCTCAGCCCAATTCTACTTTTTCTACATAATCCATCATACAAAATGCAATCAAATGGAAAAGTCCCTTTTTAAAACTTGTTTTATCTGTTTTAATCTTTTAACTTTATGCATCAAGCAAAAATGTAATTATATGCAACATTCTCTGATTGGAAGAAATTTGTTTAATATTTAAACCTATTTTCTGCACATTCCAGCACATAATTTTTTTTTGTGTGTGTGTTTACACTCAGTCTTTCAAATAGATGCAAGTAAAACACACCAGAAAATAAATAAAGTCAAAGACTAGCGGTCCTTTTGCTCTATTTTCACCTGTAAAGCAGGAGCAGGGTAGGCGGAGGTTTACCCTGGTGCAGGTGTGCTGCAGCGGTCAGTGGAAGGATATGGCAGCTCTGTGAATTTCCCATTACGTCGTTGTGCACTCGGTGCTTGCTCGGAAGTTTAGGGGTTTTTTTGCTGTAAAAAGAAGTTTTCTTCCCACGCACAACGGACGCTAATGTTTTTGTCACTCTTTATGGAATCAAACTCAAAGTATGGTCAGTACTTCCACGCTTTAAACGCTGCATGCTCATACTCTCTCCCGCACTCGATATATGATCCATTGTTGATCTGCACACAGCTGTTGTCACAAACGTTGCACTTGCTTACGTCACTGTCATGAGACATTCTCGCAAAAAAAATCACGGTTTTAGTAACGCAGTAACGCAGCGTTCCTACGGGAAAGTAACGGTAATCTAATTACCGTTTTTGCAATAGTAATCCCTTACTTTACTCGTTACTCAAAAAAAGTAATCGGATTACAGTAACGCGTTACTGCCCATCTCTGGTTATGTCTATAAGACTTTGGACAGAAACAACTTTCTCTAACTTTGGTTCTGTAAATTACAACAATGAATTTGAAATGATACAACTCAGATGTAGTTTCAGCTTTAATTCAGTGGGTTGCATTAAAATGTGAGGAACTAAAGCATTTTTTAGAATTATCCTATGGAGCACCGGGACGAAGGAAAGACGGGTGGACTTCCTGGTGGAGCTTGCAAGAGAGTTGGCTCACTCTCATGTAGCTGGGAAGAAGGCAAGAAAAGAACAGTTGCTTTGGACACAACCCTCCACACCTAGCCCTGGAAAAAGAGCCATGTGTCAGGTCAAACACAAATGCAAGAACAATCATGCCACTGTGCGATGTGTTCACTGCTACAGATACACATGTGGTAAATGCAGACTACAGATACCATGGCAGTGCCAGGATTGTGAGTGATTGCTGAAAATGTTGAAATGTACTCACTCACTTTTTATTATTATTTGTAAATATGTGTACAAATGGTTGGTTTTTTTGTACTGTTTTTATCAATAAATCTCAGCAACAAAGGAAATACACCCAGTGTTGGGTAAGTTACTTTAAAATAGTAACTTAGTTACATTACTAGTTACTTCTCTCAAAAGTAACTCAGTTACTTCAAGTTACTCGTTACTTTCAAAGTAACTAGTTACTAGGGAAAGTAACTTTGGTTTTACTCAGAATTCTCTTGTTAATGTGTTGCTTCCATAACTTTGCCAGTCTTCTAGCTTGCTTACTTGCCACAAGTGCACTGTGCCACCTACCAATAGAAAGGAAAAGATAATGTGCATATTTCCATGAGAGAAATCCCACGCCTGGACCGTCATTGACTGCTGCCATGATTCTAGCCTACGTCACAGCGTCATGTGCGCCTTTTCCAACACAAAAACTGCAGTCGTGGTGCTTTCGATTGTACTCAGAACTTGGAAATTCTGCCTTCTGAATAGGAAGATGTAGGTAACACCAGACTGCAGATGAGCTGCATACAGGGCTGGACTGGGACAGAAAATTGGCCTGGGCATTTTGACTAGAGACCGGCCCACCATTATAGGAAAAATCATAAAGCCTTTGAATGAAAATAAACACTGTTGTGACAGTGATGTACACTGTTCTGATGGTATATATGCATCAATCTATCAATCGTTTGTTGTAAGACTCAGATAATTATTTATTAAAAGCTAGACATTTTAAATGAGAATAAGAAAGAAAAGTATTTCTTTGTGCCCCCCTTTAATGCCCTACATGCCCCCCTGGCAACACTTTGCTAGATCTGCACCTGCACAGTTACCAGCTGTCAGCTATCTAAAAAAGGATCCTGGTGTTATTTGTCTCTCAGAAACAGTTCATAACTTCCCTTCAACTCATTCATGTCACCTAAAAGGTAAACCTGTTTCTCCATCACCTGTTCAGCTCTGATGATCCAGTAAGGACATCTCCTGGTTTCATCTTCATGTTTCCCTCTCACCAGATAACCAAACCGACATCATGACCAGCAGGTTTACAGCTGTGGCTCCAGCAAACATCAGCTGATACTAGAAATTAATATTAAATAAATTCTAACAACAGCTGATCAAGCTTAAACATGCTGCTGTTGTTTACCGCGACATCCGGTTTCCTCTTTCGGCGCAAAGTGAGCGATAAACAAACAAGAGAGCCGATCAGCTGATCATTGATCAGTTTTCATGATTGAAGTAGAAACGGGAGAGGGAGGGGGAGAATGAAAGAAGAAGAGGCAGCTGTGCAGCAAAGACACAGATTAACTCCAGCTTTGTGTCTTTTTCATTGTAGCTGAATTACGGGACTAACTGTTCCTTTTCACCTCAATAAGAAACGCGTAATATTTTCTCTGAATACCAGACGGGACGGTTGGCAATTCTAATAACTTATGAACAAAATAAAGTTCAACATCATTAACTTCATAGCACCCACCCAGCTGTATAATAACTCCGTCATGCTAGCTAGCACGCAGTACGGAAAAAGTCAGAATAACGAAAATAAACTCCACCTAAACTTGGTTCCTATCTGACCCAGATAGACTGCAGGTCATAACTTCTTACCTGAAGTTCAGTTCACACTTGGACCGGCGGCCGCCTCGGGTCTCTTTTCCTTCTGCGTCCCTTTTCCTTCATCCACCTGCTGGCCTCCACCACTTGCTAATGTTACTGAATCTGTGGAAGCTCCGCGATAGTCACCACACGAAGTAACGAGTAACGACCCTATCTAAATCCCAGTAACGAGTAACGCGTTCCTGATTTTGGCATAATAACTAGTTACCGTGCTCGTTACCACAATAATAACGTAGTTACTGTAACGCGTTACTTAATAACGCGTTAGTCCCAACACTGAATACACCCATGTGTGTTGATTTCTCCCTAAGATGGCAAACTGAAACACAAGTTTCCTTGTGGCTCAGGAAACTAACCACTCCAAGTTGGTGACTTTTGGAGATTTAATTTCCTGGATGATTGAGAATGCATCAAGACGAACACAAAACGAAGTTCACCGCTTTTAGCAGCTCCCCCCCAGACAAACAAAGAGGCAGTTGGCAGTTAGAAATCAGCAATCATTCACACACCCCCACTCCCCTCCAGAATTCTCAGGTAACAACCTAATTTACATATGAATGACTAGCCAATTTAGCTTCCACTTGGCTGAAGCTAAAGCCTAGCTAAAAGCCTACCAGCCATTTGGCAACTCAGCCCATCACACGTCCACGTCTCTCCTTGTTTCGTCTTTTATTATGAAAGGGTTGTGTTTCCATGTTCAGTGTGTTTCATGTTGCTTCCCCTGTGGTGTCAGGTTCATTTGTGTCAGCTGTGTTTCCACTTCCCTCCTTTCTCTTCTGTGTGTTTAAGTCCGCTGTCTTCCTCTGGGCAGTGTTGGTGCGTTTTCCTCCGTTCACGTTATTCCGGGTTTCAGGTTATCTCCTGATTCTGTTTAGGTCCATGTTCATGTTCATGTTTTTTCATCAGAGTTTCTCGCATGCACCTCCTCGGATTCATGTTCATGTTTTTCTTGTCATAGTTGTCATAGTCATACCGAGTTATTCCCAGGATAGGTTTTAGTTTTAGTTTCCGCCCCTGTTTGCTGGGCCTTGTTTTGTGTTCGTGTTTTTCAACCTAATAAATGGTTTGTTTTTTGTTAAGATTCAGTTCCATCTCTCCCTTGTCTGCTTCCGGGTTCATATTGCAATCACATCAGCCACAGTGACAATAAACTTATTTTGATTTTTAACTTTCTTTATTTTTTCAACAATATTATGTATATATAAACATTTTGCATCTTACAATATAAAGCCTGGATCCTGCACATATTGCACTTTGAACTTGAACTGTGTTGTCTGTTTATTGGAGATTGTACTACTTGAATTCATTATCCTGGTGATATAACACATTAATTATCCATTTGGAATCAATATAGTATATAATACAGTATCTGTCTATCCATCTATATAGCTATTGAATTGAACTGGAGTGAATGGAAGAGAATTAAATAATGGATTTCATGTTCATGTTTATCTATGTTGTAACAGTGACGACTTGAGACATCTGTTTGGCACTATATGAAGAGAATTAAATAAAATTTAAATGAAAATGATATTAACTGTATTTATACATTTTATATTTTTGGATGAGACACTGTCAGTGTGCTGTTATATAACTCAGGTATTTTTAAGGCCTGACTGGTGGCATTGGTGCCCATTGCTTTACTGTGCTGTTGGATGTGTATGTGGGCTATCCCTTGTACCTGACATTTGATTGGGCATCACTGTGTTGCTATGGTATGATCCTGGTAGTTGTTGTTAATAAAACAATAACAAATTCAAATTCAAACATTGCTGCATTCTTCTGTCACTGAGGATTCCAAACCTGCACTCAGTCTCCTCATTACTTTGGTATTGAACAGACAAACTTTGGAGCTCCTGCAAACTTTATGCACAAACTGCAAATATTTTACACAAATCTGCGACTGACAACAAGCACAGAGACTTCAAACAATCACTGAAGTAAGCACTGAAAGATTTACTTTAAAACAATAATGATTAAGACCTTTTTCGTGAGGTTGTTTTCCCTTGATTGCCAGCTGTTACTGTTTTTATCTTCATATCTTTCATATTTGTCCACCTAAACAATGCTTTAATGATACAGTTTGAGAAGTTTGATATGAATTTATCCAACTGACTTGAAAATGAAACTGACAACTGTCCTGTAATCTTACACAGAGAAACCAAATCCTGCATCTTTGCCTTGACAGACGCCTAAAATGGCTCGAGCTGTGGTAAGTTACCCTTCACTGTGTCTGTTTCTAAACATTAAATCGTGTGAATTTTTAAAGAAAAATCCAACAACAACAATAATAATATGTAACAGAGCAAAACGTCAGATGACTTAAATGTTCCTCTGCAACACAAAGTCAAAGTCTGCCTCCTCCACAGGCAAAGGAGAAGCTCCCACGCTCATCCAGTGCAGACCGTTGTGCTCTGGACAATGAAGTTCCCGCTTTCATGTTCCGACCTATCAGCGCACCTGCATGTGAGCTCCTAAGTCCACCACCTGCTGATGCCAGCTTTCAGTCGAAGGACACAGACAAGATCATGCATCCAGATTTGAAAAACGATGGTTCATCCCTGGATGATGACGTGACGTTTTTCATGTGTCCTACTGATGTTCCTCTGCCTCCGAGACCTCCACCCACTGCAGAGGTAGGTCTCTGCAGAAAGCGCAGGTATTCTACTGCTTTTTCTGTTAATGATGAAGAGGAACATTTGATGCCTAAACGCATGAGGCTGATGAGTTCTGATGTACCAGTTTCTTCAGTTCCTCCACCTGCTGATGCCAGCTTTCATGCAAAGGACACAGACAAGATCATTAATCCAGATTTGAAAAACGATGGTTCATCCCTGGATGATGACGTGATGTTTTTCATGTGTCCTAGCGATGTTCCTCTGCCTCCGAGACCTCCACCCACTGCAGAGGTAGGTCTCTGCAGAAAGCGCAGGTATTCTACTGCTTTTTCTGTTAATGATGAAGAGGAACATTTGATGCCCAAACGCATGAGGCTGATGAGTTGGGATGAGTTGGGATGTCTCTAAGTCTCCAGCTGCTGAGAAGGAGTATGTTTGCTTTATGTGTCCTGAAGACAAGAGGTCTGAGTTACCTCTCAGCTCCCTCCAAGGCCATCCACCATCACAGGTCAATAATAATGACACTGACCAGTGTACCATTCTGCTGCCTCCTGAAATCCCAGTACCTCCAAGTCCTGCCCCTGTTGGAGTTCTAGAAACTGTTGATTTTCCTTGTGTTGATAATTAAATACATGTTTGTGGTAATAAATACATTTTTGAGCAAATACATGTTGAGATGATTCGGTTGCTTATGATGGTTATAATTATCCAAACAGTATTATTCCTAATAAGATCTTTACTTTTTATACTTATTTTCTCCATGACCTATTTTGATGTCTATTTTGAAGATCCACTCATATCATGACAGTATGCTTATTCTCAGTAGAGTGTATAGCCACATGTGAACAAATAATAAATTAAAGTCACTCATTAACAACTTACCACATACGCCGGAGCTGAATTCAAGATGTAAGCAGACGTTTCACAGATATCTTGGTTGTCTTTCCATTTCCTACACTAACAGTATCCTGAGAATTGGCTTATAGAGCTGATATAAAGGTGAAATTTGATGACTTAATCGAAGCATCATCAGCTTAAATGCAAATGAATCCACTGTACTTGAGGTAACCTAACACTGACCATGAACGCCACAATCACTGTGCGCCAGTCCAACACAGTGCTTTACTGTGAACTCACCACAGTACTGCAAACTAAAGTGTTTATCTTCCAGTCCAATCCAATCCATCTTTATTGAGAAAGCACTTTAAAAAACCCAGGACAAAACCAAAGTGCTGTACAGTAAATGAGTTAAGAACAATAGAATAAAACATAACAGTAAAAAAATAAAACACATAATACATAAAAAATGTAAACAGCCCTATATTTCAAAACAAGATAAAACAGCAAAAATAAACTAAAAAACTCAAACTAAAAACCAACATCTTACAAGGTGTCAAAGGTCAGGGTGAAGAGATGAGTTTTCAGGAGTGATTTAAGAACAGGCAGAGAAGAAGCCTGTCTAATCTCTAAAGGCAGATCGTGTCACAGTTTCAGAGATGCTGCAGCAAAAGCACGATGTCCTCTAAGTTTACGCTCAGTCCTGGGAACATTCAGGAACAGCTGATCAGCTGACCTGAGACAGCGGGTGGGTTTATAAGACTGTGGCAGCTCAGAGAGTTAAGATGCAGCTAGGTCATGGAGAGCTTTAAGAGACATTAATACCAATAAGCTGCTAACATGATGTTGTATTTTATTTACATGTCTGTTTTAGCTCTTTAACATTTGCATCTGTCTAACTGGCTAACCATGCAAGACTATTGTAAGCATTGCTCTGTAATAGTGCGACATTTTGGACCCCAGGAGGTCCTTCTGTATCTGCACGATGTTTGACCTGCAGTCTTTATAGCCGCCTATGTATATTCTTTTAAACCTTTTTATTGTTTTTAAATGATAGTTACGGACCAAATGTTAAACTATATAGTTGAATATATAGTTAAAGTGTTTCTCTAGATACAGAGAAAGGTTTTACATCAAAAGGTCATCTGTCTGCATATAAAACAGAAGCTTTCATGCAGATGCACTTCCTGTTTACAGACTTTGAGGTTTAGGTAGTGACGGGGGTGATTTACTGAGCGTGTAAGTTTTCCTCCTGTCAACACACTCTACAATGCCGCCCACATGCCACTCCTGTCCAGTCTTGAAAGCAAAACATGTATATATAGTATAAAATGGTGAAATGCTGATTTCCATGTTTCAATTGAATCACTTGATTGTAATCAATTGATTGCAGAGACTTTTGTCAAGACCCTATAGAATCAGAAGTCCCGTGAACATGCACTAATAAAAGCTGCAGTTGTAATAGGGGATAAAGTGGTGTGCACAATGTGTGTTTGGATAAGATGTCAGTAATGCATTCACATTAAAATCACAGGGTTTCTTTCTTTTTCTTATTTTTCTTACATATCATGTAAAAAAACACCTCTGCAGCATTTTTTCTCTGCCACAGATTTAGGAGAGGAAGAGTCCAGCATTTCAACACCTGTGCAAATGTTAGTTTATTTGATAGGTGCATCAGTAGTAATTATTTAAATTAGAGTTTTCAGCAGTGTTGTTGTATTTACAGCAAAGTGCCTGCAAAGTGTAAAAACTAATTAACTGATGATACTAGACCCTTAAAAGAGATAAACACCACTAGTCAAGTCATAATGGCTACTTACAAATACATAAGCACTCAACACAACCCACACAGTGATCTAATGCACAAAAACAAAGGAGACTTAAACTGGCTGAATCAATTACTGTAAAGAAAACATGGAGGAAGGCTTCCTGTGGTGTCTGGCTGCAGTATAGGTCATAAACCTGCCTCCTGCATTACAGCAGACAGGTCAGGGGTCAAATGAAAAGCAAAATGTTTACCTCAGATTAGGGATGCACCAATACCACTTTTTTGGAAACGAGTACGAGTGCTTGCATTTCAGTACTCGCCGATACCGAGTACTTAATAAAAACATGATTTAAATTTACAGGTAATGTCATGGTCCCTGTGCCTCCCCGGCCAGCCCAGTGTGGCCACAAGTGTTTGTTGTTTTTCTCTCACTCTGTCTCTCCTACCTGTCTGCCTGGGCGGAGCTCTGATTGGGCTCCTGCCCTTGGCCCACGCACCTGCAGCTGATCTCGAGCGGATTGCAGTTCTCTGGCTCTTAAGGCTGGGGCTCTGAGCTGTTCGTCGCTGGAATATTGAGTAACTCTCGTTAGTATTGCCTGGCTTCCTTGCGATTCTACTGTTCCCGTGTTTGCCTTCGACTTACCCTCGTCTGTGTAAACAGGTTTACCTGGATCAGCCCTTTTGTGACCCCTGGACCCCGTGAGTAGGAGAGTGAGCTGAGCTGCTTGTGTGGAGACTGTTTGGACGAGGAGCAGAGCGAGTGCGAAGAAGTGTGTCTCCCCAGCCAAGTGATCCCCGGGACCCTGGTGTTTCCCCCCCCTTCACGTGTATATAGTGCACCAGTGTGATTAATAAAGTGTCGTTGAACTGTGCTACCTCAGTCTGCGCCTGAGTCCGTTCCACTCCCGTGACAGGTAACAGCTTTAGTCCTATAATTTAACAACAAAAAAACAAGGGACTGGTTTGGAATTAAGAACATTTATTTAAAATGAAAAGCATGTTGTATGCAACATATTACAGAATAAATAATTATAAAAAAAATGTAAACAGTGACAGTGCAACTCAAGTATTTTTCAGTTTATTGTAAACTCTGCCGCTTTGGACAACACAAGGGGCATTAATAAACATCTTTGCCATTTAGTGCACAATATGTGAATAAACTAACAACATCCACTGACATAGAACTGTGGCAGTCAGTGCAACTGAGGTAGGTATTAACATCAAGTCTAAGATGACTCACTAAATGGAGAGAAACAGTGAGTGGCAGGGTTTTTTAAGAAAAGTAGCTTTTCTGCATCATCAGCAGTCAGACTGTTTCTGTTTTCATCTATAATGTGTGACACTGAGCTAAAAAGCCTTTCACTGTCCACACTGCTACATGGGGCTGAGAGCTATTTACAGGCTATTTTAGCCAAAGTGGGGAACCTGATTTTGTTGACACCCCAGTACTTCAGAGGACTGTCTTCACGAGGGCTTGGGGCCTCTCCGAGGTATGTGTCGAGCTCAATGGCAGCACCTGCTGCCAGCGGCAGCCTGGGCCTTGAGGAACAGTTTAGCAGGAGGTTCTGCAGCTTCTGCCCGACTCCCCTCTGCCTCACCTCTAGAAGCTCCTGCTTCAGGTGCAGCTTGGCCTCTGGAGCAGTGTTGGAGAAGAAGCGATCTTTATACCTGCACAAAATTCATAAATGTATTAATATGTGGAAAAATAGGACTGATGTCATGTAATACGTGCTCTTCCAGCGTGTCTGTATGTCCTGCTGCAGTCTCTTTATTGGCTGGTTGAGCTGTCCCTGAATGTCCTCGAGGCGGGAGTAGGCTAAGGCGTTTAAAATGTTTAAAATGCCCAACTATTTTCCGTCCCACTGCTTTAGCATCAGCTATGCTCCTCTGTGCTAATAAGCGTGGGTAAATAAGCGTGGGCAAACTCTTTGTACTCGTTGTCGTGTTGGGATTTTAGGTGCTTGATTAAATTACTTGTGTTAAATGCGCTACCTTTTGAGCCTCCTCTGGACAATTTCGATGAGCACAATTTGCAGTCCGCCTTTGTTTTCGTGTCTTCGTTCACTTTGAAATAGTTCCACACGGCTGACTTGTCTCGCCTCGCTTTCTCCCAGCTCTGAGATGCAGCCGGGGCCTGTGGGGCGGGCACTCGGCGCCTGTGATTAACCCCTTACATGCCGCTCAAACATAGACAGGTCTCAGACCGTGGTATCAGTCCTCGGTATCGGGGAACTTTTAACGAGTACTTTAGAAAATGTGGTATCGAGGCCGATACCAGATACTGGTATCGGTGCAACCCTACCTCAGATTAAATATTTCCCAAAGTAAATTGGACTGAACTGGCCAGTTAAATACACGAGGGGATACGAATAGAAAAAAAATATCTAAAAACAAAGAATGAAAACCAACTATTAATTTAATACTTAAGTCTGTGAAGGTTCTCAGTCATCCAGGTCATCGTAGTCTAAGGAGCTTGGAAAGAAAAGCGTCTGGACTTCTTGAGTTGCTTGAAGACGTTTCACCTCTCATCCGAGAAGCTTCTTCAGTTCTAAGGGTCAATGGTGGGGAGTCCCAGACTTAAAACCAGTGGGAGTTTCCCCCCAAAGAGGGACAAAGGACCCCCTGATGATCCTCTACCTAATCACATGAGCCAAGGTGTGAAAGCGGGTGTGGGTCCTAATCAGCCAGGGTTTCGGGTGAGCTCATTGTGAAACCTGGCCCCACCTTATCATGTGATTTCCTGAGGTCAGATGGCCCAGGATGTAAATGGTCTGAGATCCCTTCCCAGACGCCTTAACGCCCAATGAAAAACAACACATCATTTTCTCTCCAGTTACCCTCAGCAGTCCAACAGACCTCCAGCACCAGTAAAACATTAACCAGAAATTGTTTATGGGACATGTGTCGTTATTTATGTTTGTGGAAATGTGCATTAAAATTAAAATAAAGATGCTGGTGTCTGACGTTACTGACTTCCCAATTGTGTGGCTTCTGGTGTGGCCTTCACAATTCAATTTTCAATTCAATTTTATTTGCACAGCGACAAATCACAACAATATAAAGTCGCCTCAAGGCGCTTTATATTGTAAGGCAGACCCTACAATAATACATACAGAGAAAAAGCCCAACAATCATATGACTCCCTATGAGTGAGCAGTCTGGAGACAGTGGGAAGGAAAAACTCCCTTTTAACAGGAAGAAACCTCCAGCAGAACCAGGCTCAGGGAGGGGCGGGGCCATCTGCTGCGACTGGTTGGGATGAGAGAAGGAAGACAGGATAAAGACACGCTGTGGAAGAGAGACAGAGGTTAATAACAGGTATGATTCAATGCAGAGAGCTGCATTAACACACAGTGAGTAGGAAAGGTGACTGAAGAAGAAATACGCATTGCATCATGGGAATCCCTCAGCCACATACACCTGTTGCACTACACAACAAATGCAAGCATGTCAGTTTTATTCATTTTATGCTCATCTTCGTACAAATTTTAAAGGTAATGCAGGCAAAACTTTGTAAGTATCTGAGTGATTGGATGAAGCGGTTTGATGACGTAACACGCTATTTTAGTTTAAAATGCTTATAATGTTATGATAAATGGTAGTTTTGTTGTTACTTTTACAATATTATCCATCCTTCAGTTTCAGCGAACATGACAGTTAGCAGTGTAATAATTCCTCTGTGATAAAGAAAAATTAGCTTGTTTTCTTTTTGTGTGGGAGCTCGCACAGTGTTTCAACTTTACAGCCTTTTAATATGAAAGTCCTGTCAGCACACTTCCTTTTTACATCATTTCACACTTGCCCCGTGAAGGGCAACAGTCTGACGTCTGCTTAGCCAGGAAAGCTTCAGCTTGTTTCTTTCCGCACATCTTCCTCTTCACTGTCGGTGGCTCATAGACATGTTAACAAGCATGGACGTATCAAAACTTTGCTTGATTTTGCTGTTACCACTAGCTGTGTCCCATGATGCTGAAGGTAATACAAGGAAACTATTTTCATTATGCATTATTAATATTTTTAAATTTATAACCTCCTTGCTTTTAGTTTAAACTAAACACATTATTATGGGATTAAAAAGATGGTTTAACATTCACAAAATATAGAAACTAAAGTCCTCTCTGACACAGGCTGAATCTTGTATTTACCGTATTTTGCTGTCCCTGTTTACAGAGACTGTTGTGAAGACAGTCAGGAGAGAACACGATGTCACTCGGATTTGCAACAAGGAAAGTCAGACTACTATTGTTTTGATTATCTGTAAGATCAAAAGACAGAGGGACACAGGAGGAGAGTGTCATCTGCTGTATCGACACGGAGAGAACGTTACTCAGGAATGTGACCCCAGGTTCTCAATAACAAAAGAAAATCAGACTGCCTTTCTGGAGCTGACCAGTTTAACACCAGCTGATAGTGGGAACTTCACCTGTGAGTGTACAAACACTGAAGGGACATATATTGTCCATATCAGTGTCACTGTGGAAGGTAAATGCATTTTGGTTTCTTTATCTGACACAGTTATTCAGCACTGTGTTAGCATTGTATTGACCTGCTTATGTGTTTTTTATTCTTGTAATTTGTTCATTTCTTTTCTTCTTATTTTCACTTACAGCAGTTTAAATACTCTCACTGACTCATTTATCAGGTACATCTTTGAACCGAGTTGGACCACCTTCAGCCATCAAACATGTCTTCATTTTTTGTGGCACAACAAGGCGCTAAAAACATTCCTCAAAGATTCTCAAGACATATTGAAATTACATCATCACACAGTTGCTGCAGATTCGTCAGCTGCTCTTACTTGAAGCAAACTTTCCGTTCCACCACATCCCAAAGGTGCTCTGCTGGATTGAGATCTGGTGACTGCGCAGGCCGTACATGATTTGAGCGCCGTGACATGGTGTGGTATCCTGCTGGAAGCAGCCATCAGACGATGGGTATTTTTTGGGCATAAAGACATGAATGTGGTCAGCAACAACCTTCAGGCAGGCTGTGGTGTTTAAATGATGCTCAGTGGTTACTACAGGGTCCAAAGTTTGCAAAGAAAATCCCCCACAGAGCATTACACCACCAGCAGTCTGAACTGTTAGAAATCAACTCATCGGGCAAGGCATCGTTTTTTTAGTCTTCTGTTGTCCAGACTTGCAAACTGTAGCCTCAGCTTGCTGTTGTTAGAGGACAGCAGTGATATCCAGTGTGGTCCGCTCTGCCTCAAGGTTTGATGTGTAAACAGCATTTTTACCCAGAGAATCACAGCTCACTGGATATTTTCTATTTTTCAGACCATTGTCTGTGAACAGAGATGATTGTGTGGGAAAATCCCAGCAGATCAGCAGTTTGTGAAGCACTGGGACCAGTAACATGTGCCATGTTGCTCTGTTTGAGCATTGATTTGCTGACATTTTATTATTTTATTAACCTTTATTTAACCAGGAAGATGAAACTGACATGTGATTGACAAATGAAATGAACACTGAAATATTTGTGTTACACCCTGAACAAGTATACCTCATAAAGTGGCCAGTGAATGTATATAAGCAGTTGGACCAATTTCAGTTCATAGTAATATTCAGAAAAGATGCAAAAGAAGAAGAAGAAGACAAAAGAAAAGAGCACAGTGACAATATTTAAAGCTCTGTGGTTATAAAACTGGGGTTTCATTACTTCACTCAGAGTTTCAGTAGACGTAAACTGTGTTTGATTTGTGTTTTGATTTCCAGGAAATGAAAGTAAATGATTTTACTGACAAATGCATCTTTTCAATGATTTAGACACAAACGAGGCCCACACTTCAGCAGACAAATCTTTTTCCGTTTATCTGCCCGGTGTTGTGATCATCTTTATAACTGGAGTTATCGTGGGATTTATCTACTGGAGGAAAAGTAATGGGTGAGACTATTTTTGCTGCAGTAATTCAAAGATGATATAGATGTAGAGAAAGTAAAAGGAAACATCACATTTCAATAAATGAGAATTCGCTGTATGTTAAACATCATGTCTAGAATGAACACTTTTTATCCTTCCAAAAATAATTATAATTATTAAGAGAGAAGATAATATAAATGTAGATGTTCTGACTTGATTTTTCTCTGTTTGAATGTGAATAGTGTTACACTAATGCTGACATCCTTTCTTATCAACGTGGCTGCTTAAGGTCAGGAACATCTGGAGTGTCTGTACCTGAAAATCCCAACGGTTTGGTGAGCAATTTATTGCTACGATCTACAGCAGCTAGTTAAAAGTTTGCCAGTAAACATAAAACATGTACATTTATGTTTTAGGATGTTACTTATATAGATAATTACAGATTAGTGTTATAATACTATTAGTGCCAACTTCAGTGTCCTTTATTTTGTGAAGAAGCTCTTACAGAAATGAGCAGAAACATTAAATAATCCAGGCAACAGATGGAGAGATTTAAAGATCAATAGAGTGTGTGGGTAGACCGGGTTGAACTTGATTAATACCTAAAATATTTCACTTTTCTAAAGGATGACGATGAGCCAGATCAGCCCTATACAAACCTTCAGCAGCCATCGAGTGATTCCTACCAGACTATCATCTCAGTGAACCATCAACACGACAACAAGACACGCTCAGCAAGAAGCACAGGAACTGTGGGAGTGGATAATAAAGCTCTATGAAACATTTTAAAGTATATAAAACTTTAGGTGACATACTAATATAATAATATTCATATATTAAAATAAACGTCCATCTTTTCACACTGGATAGTTGTTTCCCAGTAATGGAGACCATTCAGTCATAATACTCCAACTCAGGCTCTCAGATTTAATACAATACAAACACAATAAACTGTGGCAAACATGACTCTTTGTATCAGACTAGTTTTGTTTTTGAACAAACATCTCATCATAATTTGAACACAATGTCCATCCAGATAAACAGAGAGATCAGTCTGGCTTAAACAATGTTGGTGGTTTACCTTCTACTGTCCTTCCACTTTTATGCACTTCTATTTTAGACATAGTAAAAGTTTCAGTGTAGACACAAGAGGTGAAATAAGGAGGGTGCAAGTCTTCCTGCTTTCACTATAGTCTACCTCACACTGTCAGCCACAGTTACTTCCTCACCAGCATGACTGCACGGAAACTCTGCTTTCTCCTGCTTCTGCTTGTGGTTTTTAGCAGTGAAGGTAAATATATATAATTAAAAAAGAAAAGCTGTAAAGCCAGGTGTTTAAGAAGAAAGCTTTAGTTAGGTTAGTGAAATAATATATGTGATTGATTTTCCCACAACAACAAATATATAGAAACTATAATCCCGATTTTGTTTCATTTTAACTGGAACAATTTATAGAGACTCTTGTGAAGACAATTGGAAAGAAACCCGATTCCACTCAAATATGCAGCAAAACAACTCTGAATATTACTGTGATGATACTGTGTGAGATCAGCACAGAGAGGAGCCGAGGAGAACAGCGTCGTCTGCTCTATCGTTACGACCGAGGCTTTATTCATGGCTGTGACTCCAGGTTCACACTGATCAAAGAAAATGAGACTGTGTTTCTCCACCTGCTCAACTTAACATCTGAAGACAGTGGGAACTACACCTGTGAGTGTGGATTTCGTGGTGGATTGTATGTTCTCCATCTCAGTGTGACTGTGAGAGGTAAAAACATTTTCTATTTATACCCACACCGCAGATTCAAGGTGGATGTTTGGAACTGCGTTAACACTTTCTTTTCTGTCATACATGGTTTGAGGTCGTCATTCCCGCCTGCAGCGGATTAATGAAAGGTTTCAGTCAGGAGATGAACATCTGGAATGTTTTTAAGCTCTTCTTCTGGCTAATTTGTTTAAAATTTCATTATAAAACTGCTCCAATCACAACTTTGTTGTTATTTCATCAGTGAAATGTTTGAATGATGCAATTGTAACTCTAATGTAATGAAAAGATAAACATGTTTTCCACTTTAATATAACAGGCTAATGCAAATTTCGTGACTTTTCATGTTTTCAAAATGAAGTTTTTTTGTGTGTGTGGCAACATTCAACAGACGATGGAGATTCTTCTGGCATGAAGTTCATGGCTACAGTTCCCATCATTTCTGCTGCTGCTTCACTCATCAGTGTGGCTGTGATAACCTGTGGTTACAGCCTGAGGAGAAATCCTCGCAGGTGAAAACTTTTACTGACGCACTTAAACTCATGAAATGACCCTTTGAAATCACTTGAGCACATTACTGCATACAGCAGCCACTGTGGTGTTCAAAGTATCTCATAGGTTCTTTTCAAACACCACACATTAGTTGTAGACATAGCTAGTCTTGTTTTTGAGGTATTTTTCACCCCATGACCTCTGATGTTTTTATCCTAACAGAGAAAACAGATCAGGTCTAACTAACTTAACAGGATCTGAAACTCGCCAGATGTTTGTGAGTTTTCCATAGTTCTGTTTTACACTTAATTGTGCCGAGGCTGCAGTGCATTATGTCTGTGTTTTAAGCTGCACTTTAATTAAATGTAAATGACAGTGTAAATTGTTGTTTAGGACAAAGAGGACCGCTACATGAGCCTTCATCGGCAAAACATCGATGTCTACCAAACTATCTCCTCCGGTCGCCTTCATCATGATGCTGAGGCCACTGCATGTCACAGTCATGTACAATAACAATCAGAGATGGAGTTTTTACCCTGACTACGTGATCTATAAAACTATGATGCTAGACATGCTATCTATAAAAGACACTGACATTTTAACTTGCCAGCATCATGTGTACTGTTAGTTTGTTTTGCACTGAAAAAAGAGAAAAATATTAACGTCCAGTAAAACTTGTAATGATGTTGTGAATGAATTGCCTTAATTCATGGCTTTTAACACCATTTAATTTCTGTTTTTTATCTGGTTTGAACGTTGAAAATCCTCCACTTGGCTCTGTGGCCTCTGCCACCATTATGGTTTTTGCTATACTGGTCCACTTGATAGTCATATTTGATGATGATTTTACTTTATTTTGAGTCATTAGAATCAGAACGGGGGTCAGGAAAGAAGAAAAAAGATAAGCTGGGGAGAAAGTTAACAGAAGAAGAGGGAAAAATAGAGAAGAAGAGAAATAGATGGAGAGGAAGAGAGAAAAAATACTGAAAATCTATTTCATCATCTGCTGAAAAACACAAGGAAAAACCAACACAGTGGGGAACCCACAGCAACAACCAATAATATGCAGTAAGTAGGCTAGTAAGTAGTAGTAAATAATAGATATTAAATGTTACTGAGCAGTAAATGGGCCCAGAGGGCCGAGACCTGAGGGCACCCCACCCGCAGCACAGGCCCAACAGAGCCAGGGGGCCGGGCCCCACCGAGCAGCCGCCCAGAGTGAGCCACTAAACACAGAGAACCACTAATGCACTGTGGGTGGGGGCACCAGCTACTGGCAGGAAGTGTGGTGGGGGGAAATAATACGTGACTATTTTTATGTGGAGTGGAATTAAACTGCCATAGAATATGCTTGTGGTGGATTTGACTCAACACAAGCGTATTGTCAAAGTGTTCTTTGGCATGCATCGAGACAGTTTCTCAGATACTGAAGTGACTTGAGCAGAGCCAGTTAAAGCCTACTGTGCTTGAGTGGGCAGCTCAAGTTTCCACGTGGAAGGTTTAGTGAGACAAAGACAGGAAGTTAAAGCTGCTGACTAATAATCTGCAGGTTCCTGATTTGAGTCTCTGTTAAGAGGATGGTGTCTCTGAGATAATTGCTTTTGTGCATCGATAAATAAACAGGGAAATAAATGAATAGAAAAAAGCATCCGAGCGGATGTGCACCGATGGTGTGCCCACTGGTCTTAAAGTGCCTTTGCGCCCCTTACCATTTATGGAGGTCCCATTTGGGCACATTGGCATGGACCTATAGTGTACATGGATATTGCTTTGTATTAGTTCTGGTATATTATACAACACAATAACATGATGCAGTGCTGCTGTGCACCATTTCTGCAAAGAGTGTGGTGCAAGCAAGGAAGATAAGATAACTCTTGCACAGTCATACCTAGTGCAATAATACAACAAAATTGGAAACTGTCCCACCATAACACAATCATTTAGATACAATATTGGACTTTGTTTACATGTAACTGCACAAATAGAATTTAGAAATGTAATTATTGACAAGAGTGAACAACCACTTATAATGTAATCTACAGCTGTGACCAAACAGCTAGATAGAGAATCAGAAGTGTTGTTTTCTACAAAGTTTGCTGTTTCAGTGAGAGTCATATGTCATATCATTTCAAACAGTGGCGATCCAGAAATGTTGTACAAACGAGTAAGACTAACTATAGACTTTAGCCAAAGTTGTTAAGTTAGCTAAAGAGTTGGGATTGTGTGTAAGGCATAAATAAACCTAAAATGCAATGTTTTGGACGTTCTTTGGCACATTTCCCTACTGTAGGGGTCTCTGCAAGCATACGGGGCTCTGAGAGGGAACAAGATGACAACGAGGAATTCTACTGGAAACAGTCGATCATGTCTGTCAAAGCTGAATTCAGGGCAAACTAGGCTAAATTAGTGTTTTTAGCTAACAGCTACAGTAAGCATAAAAGTGACTGTTGGGCTATTATTTGTTAACAGGGGCGATTTTAGCCCATTTTTGGGGTGCTTTGGTTCATTTTTGGGGTGCTTTGGTTCATTTTTGGGGTGCTTTGGTTCATTTTTGGGGTGCTTTGGTTCATTTTTGGGGTGCTTCAGCACTTACTTACTTTTTTTTGACAATATTTCCTGTTTGTGTGACACACTACTAAAAATATAAAAGGCAGAACTTGGTTGAGAGGTAACATTTTAACAACAAAAGTATCCATAATATTTTTTAATATTTTGTAATAATTTATTTGTAATAATTTATTCTGTTTCAGGAGTGTTTTTATGCATCTGTATTATATTATACAAACTCATTAAAAGTGAATCTCTGTCCAAAATATGCACTCAGTTTACTTCTTACTCACTATGAGCATCATTCATTATTCTCCTCCAGTAATTAAGGTTAGGATATGTATTTTTTTTATTCCAATCCATTCTTCTTTTGCAGCATTTAAATAACCTTGATCAGATTTGATGGTTTTGTTACAGACTTTTCAAAAAAGTGTTTTGCTTTTCTTTCACAAATGTGGGATTAAATTGTTAAAAAGTACAAAACAGTGATGTCATGTTTTGTGACGAGGACCCAGGCACAGAGAGACTTGATGGATTTAATAATCTTTTGATTTAATAAAGAAATTTGCAGACTTGCACAGAGATGGTAAAATTATGATGACTGATAAAGGAGGCGAAGACAACATGAGGACAGGGAGGATGCAGGGACCGACAGAGACGGGGAAGAAGTCTCATTGTGACGAGTAAAGTGTATCTTGGCTGGCTGGGCAGCTCTCTGGGTGCTCAGCCCCCCAAAGCTCTGATCCTAGAATCCTCCTTGAATTGTGTTAATACAGTATGTCAAAATGAAAACATAACTGTACAGGGTGGGCCAGTTATATGGATACACCGTAATAACATGGGAATGGTTGGTGATGTTAAAGTCCTGTTTGTGGCACATTAGTATATGTGAGGGGGCAAACTCCTCAAGTTCGGTGGTGACCATGGTGACCATTTAGAAGTCGGCCATCTGATACCAAATGATACCAAACAAGGCAAAGTAAATAATTTTTAAAGGTAAATGTAGAGGAAACATCAAAAGTTGTCACGGCTGGGGCAGCAGTCGTGTGGTGGAGTGAATGAGGACCAAGATGCAGACGGCGGTGGAGATGCGAGTGGAGATTTATTTACAGTGAAAATAACAAAGGTGAGGGAAGAAGTGAACATCAACCTAAACTGGGACAAACTAACAGACAAAGCAGAAAACATGAGGGCAGCAGGGAAACACAGAGATGACACGAAGAAGACAGAGAGACGTGGAGACACACCGATGGACACGAAGACTTTTCACCTGTTCCTTTTGTTTGAAGTGGCCGAACTTGGCCACAGTAGGACGTGGTCTCCCGGTCGCAGCCCGCATGGGGCCGATGCGATGCACTCTATCAAAGGCGATGTTCTTCACCGTGTCCTCCAGCAGCTTCAGGTGGGTTTTGATGAAGGTTTTGCACTCTGAGCCTTCTTCATCACAAGATCCTGGAAGCACTGATCAATGTAATCTTGGAGAGCCTCTAAACTCTCCCCGTTGTTCTCCAGGGTGTTGGAGATGATTTAGACAAATATTGTTAGTTAGAAGACTATTGATAAGTGTATTTGGTAATACTGAAGCTTAAAGGAATTTGTTCAATTCTAAACTACCATTCGCTTTAATTTTCCGCCAAAATCTCCAGGGTCTGACGTCAGTTACAACATGAGTCGCTTACCTCTGTCACTCTGAAGTCACATTGAGTTTTCCTCACTGACTGTTTTAGACAGGATTGTGGGAGCAACACAAAAAGCAGCTTCAGCTGGAAACACACAGTTTAGTGTCTTTGCTGCTCGCTTTAAGTCACAATAAACAGAAAACTCATTGTGTCTCATGTCAGAATCAAATCACTCATATACAGGACAGGAAGAGGCGGAGCTTATTTCCTGCAGGGAGAGGTTAGCAGTCTGTGTCTTTCTCATTTCTGACTCCTAAAGAGCTGAAAAACACAGGCTGTTATTGGCTGGCTGACACTGGGATTAATGTCCTTGAAGCCAGCAGTCTTTAATGTCCAGGTTCAGAACGGGCAGGTGAAAAACAGTCCTTTATGTCCTCTGATGTTCAATAAACTGTCCTGATTACTGAGGGAGCAGAGATAGTGTCTCCATCACTCACCACAGCTGGATGCTCTGAAATCCTGGAATCCAGCTGTGGAGAGGAGCGCCGGCGGCGTGGACGCAGTTTAGTAATCAGGGAACGGGAGACAGGAGGGAAACACAGCTGGGACCAATTACACACACGAGACAGGAAACAGTAACACAGGACTGTCAAAGTAAAACAGGAAATATAACACAGAGTCCAAAGTAAGGAGACGTGGGACACAGTGAAGACACAGAAACAGAAACCAGAACTATAATCACAAAACAAACTCAGAAACATAAAGAGTGAATCAGCTGATTCAGTGTTTGTGACAAAAACATGGATCCTGGTTAATAACTTTTATTTGTTTGTTTCTGTATTATTTTGTGTATCGTTCTTATGAGCTGTTGTTTTGTCAGTGAAATATTATTTCATTGTTTTAAGCTTTTTGTTGACTTTGAAGTGCTTAAGTTGATATTTTTGAACATTTAATTTGTTCGATTATTGTCGAGTCGATAAAACTGTCAAACGCACAGCTGCTTCCAGCACGGCCGGAGGAGAGGTGGCCGAGCAGACGCACAACACACACAGCTCACAGGTTTGCATTTCTAGATATTGCAGATGTTGCAGAAATTGAGAGTAAAGAACTCAGAGATCCAGCGCTGTCTCCTGCCCCTTATTTATACACCACAACACAACGACAGGCGTAACTCACACAAACGGGTAACATGAGGCTCAGATGCTTTGGACATGTTCACATGTGACAGGTTGCTTCTCCCCAAGACAAGAACTAACAGACTTAAAAACTCCTTTGTCCCACACGCCATCAGACTGTTTAACTCCTCTCTGGAGGGGAAACAGGAGGACAAAGGAGGGGGGAACAACTAAGCTGTAGTGCCTCTTCACCTGTGCAATACTTTTGTAAATAGTCAATGGTGCAATAGACCTCAATACTTGAAATGTGCAATTCACTTGTATTTTTATTTTTATTCCTATTTATTCTATTTATCCCCTTCGTAAATTTTATTTATATTTGTCACTGTATTTATATGTATTTATATACACTGTATTTTTATGTGTGTGTGTGTGTATATATATAATATTCTGTAACTGTAACTTCTGTCGGTGCTGTGCTTTTGGAAACCGAATTTCCCAGAGGAACCCACCCGAGGGATTAATAAAGTTCTATCTTATCTTATCTTATCTTATCTTATCTTATCTTATCTTATATACTGGACACAGAATGATGAAGATGGAGCTGCAGGAAGGAGGAAAAGAGGAAAAACACAGAAAAGATTCACAGATGTGGTGAAAAAGGACACGACAGCTTCTGTTTGTTAGTTTGGTTTTTCTTTATTTGGTAAAGATTCAGAAATAAAGAGAAGATCACATGTTTGAATATCATATTAACGTTCTGTAATTACAACAAGTTGTAAAATCTTTCCAGAGTGAGACAGAGACTGTGCAGAGACTGTAGAAGGACAGAGCAGCAGCAGAGCAGTCCAGATACACTGATGATCCTCTGTCAGATCCAGAGGGACACACAGGGCTGATGCTGGACTCTACATTGTGTCTGACAGTGGAGCTGTTCTCAGAGCAGTTCACTCTGCAGCACTGACAGTCATCTGCACTTCATTCCTCTGTCAGTCACTGCTGGATGAAGCTCTCCTCTCCACCTCCCAGTAACATGGCCCAGTCAGAGCGTCTCTACACACAAGCTGCTGCTGCTTCAACCTCTCTGGATCATCAGGACACAGCTGCTCCTCTCTCAGCACACACACCGTCCTGTTTACCATCATCGCCTCCACCTGCAGAGAGAAGGAGGAAGAGCAGAGGGGATAAACGAGTGTTTCCAGAGACTCTTCATCAGCTGTCAGTCAGTGATGCAGCACATCCAGTATAAAGAGCAGCAGGGACGTCAGTGCTGGGACTGTACTAGGACTCATTGTTGCTTCACTTTTTCTAATCTTTGGATTTTTATTGAAGTTGCTGAAAATGTTTTTCCCTCCTAGTTTGAGTTTGGACTTTCATTCATTAGAAGAACCTTGGTGTGTCCACTCTGAGCTCTGTAGGAACCCCAACAACAAGCCCAACAATCCAGATGGACGGTTCCAGCTGTTAACTGGAGGAATTCCATCCAAACATCTGCTCTCACTAAATTCTTCCTCACCTACAGACTGTGTTCTTCACTGCTTTAAACTTGGAAATCAATGCAGTCATTGGTCTGCGTGCTGCTTTGTTCAGAGAGCTGATTGGCTGTTGACAGTGTTTGATCAGAGCGTGTCAGCCGTTACTATGGTGACCATAAAGGTGAGAAACAGGAAGTGTTTGTGTCCAATCCTGAAGCCTGTCACCGTTCTCCTCTCACAGCTTCACTGAGAAGCTGCAGCTTTACAGGAAACACTGGATCTTTGTTTCATACTGACTGTGTTTAGTACAATACTGCTGACAGCACCACCCACTCACTCCATCACTCTACTTACTCCAGAGTCTCCAGTCTATAGTCTGGACTCTTCTTAAGATCAGACAGCTGCTTCACATCTGGATCCTTCAGGTTGTTTAAGTCCAGGTCCAGCTCTCTCAGATGGGAGGGGTTGGACTTCAGTGCTGCTGCCAGATAATCACAGCTGATCTTTGACAAACCACATTCCCACAATCTGTATAAAGAATGAAAGATGTAAGTTTATTAGACAAAGTGCTTGAAATCATTCAGTGTTTCATCATCTGTTCAGAGCTGAAGAAGGTTCAGAATGTAGAAGTTTAGAAAATGGAAACTCCAAACAGCTGAAGCCAACAGGAAGCAGCTTCAAACAGGAAACTGTGCAGAGTTTCAGACTATATGTCCTGATGCAGCCAGTTGGATTTTGGAGATTTGAATCTCTGTTCTGTGACTAAGTCCTTGAATCATTTCTTCCAGTTGGTCCAACAAGACAGACTAAGTACTGGACATGTGTTGTGGCTCCATCAGGGGAGCTTCTAAATGTGATGTGATGGCCCCTCTGGGTCTGTCAGGTCACAGCACTGAAGAGAGCTCAAACTGGGCACACAGTTGTTCCAGTCTGGACCAAAGACTCTATACTGGGACTGAGGGACTGCTTTGACTGCACCCACTGGGACTTTTTAAAGGCTCATGTTCTCACTTAGATCATCGATTTCTACTGACATTTCTTTCTGGGAAAAATGGGGATTACTTTGGAAACAGGAAGTATTTTCCCCAATAAGCAGCCCTGGATTAGTAAATCACTCCAACATGTTCTCAGGCAGAAGAAGCTGTCTTGTTATGAGGGAGAGAAGAAAAAGATTGAGGCACAGAAACCTGTTGAAAGAGAGATAAAGCAGCTAAAATCAGGTGTAAAAGTAAAGCAGAGGATGAGCTGAATAAAGGACACTCAAGGCTGGCTTGGAAAGGAATGAAGTCCATGGTGGGGATGCAGAACAAGGAGCAAAGATGAATGTGATGCTGAATCAGCAGAAGACTTGGACTCATTTGATTCCAGCTTTGATATCATTGATTTCAATGAAGAGCTTTGTGATTGTAACAAAGGGCTGGTAGCTCTGAGAGTCCCACTGATGAGGTGTTTGTGTGGAAATCTCTTAGTGGGACCAAAGAGAGAAAAAGCCCTGGTCCTGATGCTGTGGGAGGGAAATGATTGAAGTGTGCTGTGAGGAACTGACTGGGAGATTTTCACACATTTTCCAGTCCTCCTTGGAACAACAGGAAGTTCCCAGCATATGGAAACAAAGGTTAAGTGTCCTATGGCACTCAGTGATGATGGTGCGGTGGCCCCACCACCTCCACCTCTTTGTAAAGGAACTAACTGTAATCTGAAGCTTCAAATGGAACTAAGACTTCCTCCACTAGGTGGCAGTGTCTGATGAGAAAGTGTTAGTGGAGCTGGCCTGGAGTCAGAAACAGGAAGATGCAGGATTTGGGCTGAAATGGGCAAAAGTGGTTAGCACTAGTGCCTTAGAGCAAGAAGGTTGTAGGTTGAAGCTTGTTGGTCAGCTGGGCCTTTCTGTGGAGGTTGGATGTTCTCCCACAGTCCAATGAAATGCTGCTTAGGTTCATTGGTGCTTCTACATTGGCTGTAGGTGTGGATGTGAGGGAGTGCTTCTCTGTCGCTCTCTGTTGGCCCTGTGATGGACTGCTCACCTGTGCAGGTGGACCACGCCTCTTGCCCTATGACAGCTAGGGCACAGGCTGCAGCCCTGTGAGCCTAAGCTGAATAAACAGTTAGCAAAAATGATCCATAGATGGCCTGAAATCCCCCAGTTAGCAGTTTGGTAGATAGCTATGACATGCTAATCCCATCCAGCAGCTGTATTCTACCTGTAAGCTGATCCCTGCTGAGCCAAAGCACTTTTTCATATACAAATTACAACCTTTAATAGAAACCTATTGGTCAGCATCTTATTAGCCTGCTGTTAGCTTCATTCCACAGAAAACTGAGAGAAACTAACAGAGTTGATAAAGAATAAAGAGAAATGTGCTGATTTAAAGCCTTTGAAGTGCTTCAGATGATCTCTGTCCACTTCTGTCCACTCATTCATTCATGTAAGCTTTCTAATGCAGCTTTGATCTTCACAGTCTGCTTGATGAAACTCATTCTAACCCTGAATGTCAGAGTGTTCCTCCTTCTCTTTCCCATCATTCATGCTGGCAGTGGAGGAGATTTGGATGTTGGACTGTGTTTTGGATGATGTGTGTATGTTTGTGTTGGACTGCTGTCTGTAAAGCAAACGCACATTTTGCTTTGGATTTCAGTGTCACACAGACTTTAAGGTGCAATGAAGAGTTTGAGAGTTTCACAGTGAATTTTCCAGTGGAGGATTTTTCTTCTTCTTTGAAGGTTTGAAATGTGAACATTGTTCTGCTGCAGTCAATGGACTAAACCAGAGAAGAAGAAAACAGACTTTACCATGAAGATCCTCAGTGTGGATCAGTATAATATCAGCCTGATGTCTGCAGTTTAGTGTCAGCACAACTTTCACATCATATTCATCTCAGCACAACTAAAACATGCTGACTGACCTCAGAGTTTCAAGTTTACATCCTGGACTCTCCAGGAAACCACACAGATGCTTCACTCCTGAATCCTTCAGCTTGTTGTTGGAGCTCAGGTGCAGCTCTCTCAGATGGGAGGGGTTGGACTTCAGTGCTGCTGCCAGATAATCACAGCTGATCTCTGACAAACCACAGCTCTGCAATCTGTATAAAGAATGAAAGATGTAAGTTTATTAGACAAAGTGCTTGAAATCATTCAGTGTTTCATCATCTGTTCAGAGCTGAAGAAGGTTCAGAATGTAGAGGTTTAGAAAATGGAAACTCCAAACAGCTGAAGCCAACAGGAAGCAGCTTCAAACAAACACAACAAGAGAAAAAACTCTGAATGTTTCACATTAAAGTCGTACATTTCTCATAAAAACAGGACAAAGACTTGAAAAAGTCGTGTTTTTCCTTCCAGGAACCACATGGCTTCACTTTTAAAGGTGAAGTGTGACAGAAATGGACATATTTGAAGTCCAACACCTTTTTCCAGTCACATTATTAAAGCAGACAAACTACAAGCTCATTTTCATTCCAACAAGTCATCTTCTGACCTGGACTAACAACACTGGTCTCTATGTGCAGCTGGCTGTGAGACCAGTGCTCAGGGAGCGTCTACAAAGTGCAACACTGAAAGAACATCACACACTCATTTGCTTCCAGCACTTTCACACAAACATCTACTGTCATTATTGTCACCAAACTCTGTGGATCCTTTATTGCAAATTCAAATGGGATCAAATGGTCAGACAAAAGAGGGTTATGAGGAAATATGATGAAATGTTGTGTATTAGCAGCAACTTATTGAATCTTTTTCCTCAGAAACCAAACAAAATGATTGACAAACATGTTTTTACAAACTCAGTGTTGGACTTGGATCAGCAGGATAAGCTGATGTTTAAAGGCATTTGAGTCTCGCTGTATGAGAGTCCAGTTCTTACTCAATATTTATGGATGATGTTCTTTCAGTGTTGCACTTTGTTTGGCACAAAATGAAATTATTTGGCCTCTCAGATGCTTTTAGAGATTCCCAAATGACTGATGATGACATCTCTGGGGTCTGATTGATAGAAAAAAAATCTCTTTGAGACCTTTTGTAACTGACAAACTCTTCATCTGCTAACAACACTGAGTTGAATCTCCATGGCTAATAGTTGGAGCAGGCATCAGGAATACACATTGAAAAAACAAGAGGAGAAATCACCAGAGTCTTATAATCACATTCTGTAACTAAAGGGAGACGTTTTTCTATACAAATATATGTTTTATGGACATTAGAAAAAAAAAGAGTATTGACGTGAAGCAGGATTATGAAATCTCCATACATCAGCCAGCCCATAATGATCAAGAAAGCTCTGAATGACGCATGCTGAGTTTGGACTAAGTGTACTTTTGTGTGAACTGTGGTCCATAGCAGATAATGAGCAGTTTAGGTCTCCCTCAAAGATGATATTGTGTGATGACATATTGGGGAGCCGCGCAAAGACATTAGTGAAAAATCTGTGATCGTCCCAATTAGAGGCGTAGATATTTGCTAAGATCAAAGGAAAACCATAAACTATATTTTCTGCACTTAAAATCCTGTAATTTTCTCATAAATCGACAGTGCGCCTTATGGATGAATTCTGGTTGTGCTTACTGACCTCGAACCGATTTTATGTGCTACACGGCGCTCAGAAACCTTTCAAAAGATGTTTTGGTACGACTTTGCTCAGCTACGAGGCCGCACCGCTTGATGGATTGTTGGAGCATTACAGCTACGAGGAGCCTCGCGGAGTGATACGTACTCTGCTTCAACGTAATATTACTGTATTGAGTGTGTATAAGGACCATAAATGGCACCTGTAAGAGACACGGTTACAAAGAGGGTTTCAAACTCCAGGCTGTCAGTCACGCAGTAGAACCTGGGAACAGAGCAGCTGCTTGTTATTATGCTCAGCGTCTGTTTACATTTTGACTGCACGATTGTGAGCTGTTTGTTATGCACAAAAACAACAGTTTTCTTTTATTTATGGAGCATTATTATTTAATAAATGCTGATCATTTATTTCTGAGTAATTGTTTCATGTACATCTACGCTGTATGTTAATAAATGTGCCTGTGTGAGATTTGGGACACAGCTTTGACTAAGAACTCTCTTTTTGTTCGTACTTTCTGGCTTTAAAAATATCGAGATATATATCGTATATCGCCATCCAGCTAAAGAATATCGAGATATGAACTTTGGGTCATATCGCCCAGTCGTAATATTGCAATAGGTTGTCCGTTAAACTCAAGCGGGGCTTGGGCCCTGGCACGGCGTAGCCACACAATCCTGGTAGTAGTGACGCTCGGCTATGACGGCGTGCGGGTTACCAGCTGGCTTTCTCAGGATAGGGCTCCTGTGTGAGCGGTCGACAATAACGTCTTTATCCATACCCAGCACTTCACGTAGTAGCACGGATACGGCCGTGGAGGAGCTCGAGTCCAGGCCCTCTGGGATCCCTATGATGTGGATGTTAGCTCTCCGCTTCCTGCCTTCATCACATTTATCCTTCAGGTCAGACAGCTCCTCCTTCATACTCTCTACTGTAGACTGCAGGGTGGTCACCTCATCGCTCCACATTGACAGCCCATCCTCAGCTTCTTTCACTGTAACCTTTACTCCATCAACTTCGCCGCACGTCGCCGCCATGCTGTTAGCGATCTCATTTCTCAGTCCTTGCACGTCAGCCCTTATATTGTCAAAATCTTCTTTCAATGCATTTCTGACTTCTTCTTTTAACAGCGTACTAATGTCCTCTTTAATGGATTAAAGAAGCTCCAGTTTTAGAGCAGTAGGATCCACATCACGCGCGTCTGTTGAGTCTGCTCTTCAGCGGCCGTAGAGCTGGACGCTGCCCTTTGGCCATCATCGATACTCTCGCCCGAGATCGCACCGGGGCTAAAATATTCACCTGCTCAGCTGTTTTTGATCAGTTTGAGCCTGTGTGGTTTGATCAGGTGGAGGAACGATGTGATGCTATAAAGACATCATCTTGTCCAAATGATGTTGTTCCAACACGTGTTTAAAAAGATTTTAAAGGTTGTCGGTTCCGACATCTTAGCGATTTCTAACAGCAGTCTTAGTTCAGGTGTTGTACAGCCTGTTTTAAACATGCTGTTGTACAGCCTGTACTAAAAACCTGATCTGGATCCTCTGTCCGCTCAAACTTCAGGCCTATTTCAAAGCTTCCCTTCCTGTTGAAGATTTTGTAAAAGATTATATTTGTTCAGCTGCAATCTGTTGTAAAGGTTTCAGTCTGGTTTTAAAGCTCTTCACAGCACTGAAACTGCACTTTGAAAAGTTCTTAATGATCTTTTATCAGCCACTGATCAGGAGACTCCGCTGTGCTTTTGGATCTGACCGCTGCCTTGACCACAGCATCTTGACCTCACCATTGGAGCATGGCGGCATCAAGGGCGCTCTATTAGACTGGTTCAGCTCTTTTATTAAATCGCATTATTACATTTGGGGCTTATATTTGACGGCAATTTGAAAAACAGCTGAGCTCAGTTGTACAGCGGTCTTTCTTCAAACTGAGGCTTTTATCTAAGGTGAGATCATTTCTATCTTTTAAAAACCTTGAACGGGCGATCCACGTTTTCATGACGTCCCAGCTGGATTATTGTAACTCCTTATATGTTGGAGTTAGTGGGACCTGCCTGGCAAGACTGCAGCTGGTCCAGAAAGCTGCAGCTCGTCTTCTGACACAAGCTCAAAGACATTTATCGTCCCAACAACCACATATACGCTGGTCCCTCGCTGTAACACAGTTCACCTTTGGCGGCCTCGCTGTTTCGCTGATCTTTTTTGTGCAATTTTGCATGTTTTTGTTTTTTACAGCGCATTGTGTTCTGCGTCCTGATTGGCTGTAGACCATTGTCAGCCAATCTCGTGCCGTGTCTCCTGTACAGTACAGAATGTGTTCAAATTTACAGCAGTGTGACTCTGCAGTGCTGCACTGTATGTTTGTACGTTTTGTCCCAACAAACAACAATGATGACGAGACGTTTTGCACCTGTGGTAGCAGCCAAAGGCAGAGGAAGATGCTGACCATCATAGTTTCAACAAGGAGGCAAAAAGGTTGTAACTGTCCACAACAAGAACATCGTAAGGATGGAGTCAGCTTTGGCTTTGTGGCTCAGTGACCGCAGGAAAAAGAACATCGTGCTGGACACCAACATTATCTGCAGAAAAACTCAAAAGCTTTATGAAACTTTACCTGACAGCGAGGAGCCCAGGCCATGGACGAGTGCTCCTCACACAGAAGCTCATTTAATGCCAGCAAAGGCTGATTTGACACGTTTCAGAAACACTTTGCTTTCACTCTTTAATAATGAACTTATTTTTCTATGAAGGTTTGAACTTTGTTTAAACAAGAGAGAAAAGTGTGAAAATGTTCATGCCTGTCTGAGAAAAGTGTAGAAAGTGTGCAGTGAGGGTTTAACTGCCTTAAAACTTCTATAATACTTGTAAAACATAAAGCTGCTACTTCATTCTGAGACTTATTTTTAGAACGTAACTCGATAAACGAGCGACCGCAGTAATGTATTGTGTTTATTTTGAAAACTCTCAACAGGATCTTCAGATTTATTTTGAAAGCTTTATCTGGAAAACACAAACACATAAGCAGGAAACAAAGAGCGTGATATGAAACGATAGACGTTTTCATATGGTCATCATATATACATCGTTCTATCGAACAGCCCCAGCTCCTGCTGTCAGTCTCTGTAAATCTGCTCTGAAAACACATTTGTATTCACTGGCTTTTAATACAGCATGAGAGTTATTTGATATTTGATGTGTGATATTAATATTAGGAGTTATTTTAATAGTTATTTTGGATTCTTGTACAGCACTGTGGTCAACGCTGCTGCTGTAATTAATGTGCTATAAACACATAAACAATCTGCAGTTAAACATCCAAAACTAAAGATGTGATCGCTGCCTTTAGAAAATGTGCTGATGCACAAGATATCAGCTCCATTAAGGTGGAATGTGGCCGTGTTAGAAACATGTTGGAAGAAGTTTGAAGCTGAAACTGTGAAGCTGAGAGTGAAAGAGCTCCAGCGTCTGTCACAGGAAACTTTCTTATTTCCACACTGATGAAAGCATCAAGCTTTGATTTCCTGCTGCTTTTATTGAGTCACACTGTGAAACTGAGCCACAGCTGAACCAGCATCCCTGTACAGCAGACACTTACAGCGCTTGGCTGCTTCCATTGGACCCTCTGCACAGAGCTTCAGTTTCCTCTTCTGGTCCCAAAGTGCAGAACAACAAGGTTTCAAACAGCTTCGTTCCAGCAGCATCAGCCACAGACATGCATAGAGAATCCTTTGGTTGTGTTGTGTGTTTGCATATCTGCTGTGTTGCTTTGTGAGGATGGATCATCTCCTGCAGCTCCAGATAAACAAGCTGGACCTGAACCTGGTAGCTTCACTTAGAAGACACTTGTGACGGGAACGTGTGAGAAGTTTTGTGCAGACAAGTTTGGATTTAGAGTGTGGGACGAGCTCTCCACAGTCTTTGTGGAGATCCACATTCTGCATACTGCCTGTGAGAAGCTGCAGACATTTGTCCTCCAAATCCACTGAGCAGCTGCTCGTGGTGGTATTAGCTTCATGTGTGCGTGTTAGCATGAAGCCTCGGTCACACTCTGCTGTGGACACGGTCACGGACAGCTGGACGCCTGATGGACGAGTCGTCCTTCCTGTTAAACTTCTTTGAGCATGAGAATAGCATAAGAAGCTCAGTGGACACTGTTCAGTGTTTTAACTCTCGCTTTCACTTCAGCTTCACCAACAACAGCACAAGCAGAGCAGCCCACTGCCTGCATGGCTGGGACAGCGCCCTCTGGTGACTGTAAACCACTACAACATGTAGACGGCCGTCTGCAGGCTGGATGTAGCACCACCGCAGAGACGTGCTGCAGCTCTGTTTAGTTACCCAGCTGACAGCAGAGGCTGTAGTTTACTGTTACCAACATGGAAAACTGAAGCTTCACCAGCTGGAGCTACAGAGCTGGAGAACAAAGGAGACTGAGAGGCCAGAATGATGTGGGGTGAAACATCAAGAGCCTGTTTGAAAGGAGACACATGTGGATGCTGTGCCAGTCTGTGGTCTGTCAGAAGTCAGCTGAGTCACACTGCAAGAAGCTGCAGAATCTCAGAGGAGGAGATTTGGAAGTGTTTGTGGGACAAACTGGACTCAAAGAAAGAAGATGTTTGTGAAGTCTTTGGTGGAGGTGAGCAGTGTGAAGCAGAACACATGCAGATGAATCAGGAGGGAACAAACTGAGTGGGCGGAGCTGTCTGAGCCCCGCCCACACAGACACAGCTCCTCTCTGGAGCAAAACTTCTGCTTCATCTCTGCCTCTTTTCTTCATCCTCCACCTCTCTTTTCTCTTCTTCAGTGTTCTGCAGCCACGGAGCCTCACAGCTGTTAGCACGCCCATACCTGAGCAGCTAGCATTACCCAGCATGCCGTGCAGCAGTGTTAGTTTGTAAATGTGCAAGAATTCCTGCTCCAAACTGTTTCACAGAGTGCTGTGTGCCGTGAAATCTGCTTCATGTGTTTCTGTTTGATCCTCAGTGACTTTGACACAAAGGCCTCTGCTGTGATGATCACACCTCTGATCAAGTCTCACAGTGTCACAACTGATAAATGATCAGAGTTAGAATATTTCTGACTGTCTGCTGTGTGCCGTGACCTTTGACCTGCTAAAGACCGTCAGCTGTGGATTATTCATTGTTGTGTCTGATACTTAGAACTGTGAGGAAGAAGCTACACAGTTAATCAGGGTCCCCTCTCTCTGAATCAGGAAAGGTGGGCAGGCTGCGTGTGGGCCGCGGGCCATACGTTGTGTATCACTGTTTGAAATGTGAACATTGTTCTGCTGCAGTCAATGGACTAAACCAGAGAAGAAGAAAACAGACTTTACCATGAAGATCCTCAGTGTGGATCAGTATAATATCAGCCTGATGTCTGCAGTTTAGTGTCAGCACAACTTTCACATCATATTCATCTCAGCACAACTAAAACATGCTGACTGACCTCAGAGTTTCAAGTTTACATCCTGGACTCTCCAGGAAACCACACAGATGCTTCACTCCTGGATCCTGCAGCTTGTAGTTGATGCTCAGGTCCAGCTGTCTCAGATGGGAGGGGTTGGACTTCAGTGCTGCTGCCAGATAATCACAGCTGATCTCTGACAAACCACAGCTCTTCAATCTGTATAAAGAATGAAAGATGTAAGTTTATTAGACAAAGTGCTTGAAATCATTCAGTGTTTCATCATCTGTTCAGAGCTGAAGAAGGTTCAGAATGTAGAAGTTTAGAAAATGGAAACTCCAAACAGCTGAAGCCAACAGGAAGCAGCTTCAAACAAACACAACAAGAGAAAAAACTCTGAATGTTTCACATTAAAGTCGTACATTTCTCATAAAAACAGGACAAAGACTTGAAAAAGTCGTGTTTTTCCTTCCAGGAACCACATGGCTTCACTTTTAAAGGTGAAGTGTGACAGAAATGGACATATTTGAAGTCCAACACCTTTTTCCAGTCACATTATTAAAGCAGACAAACTACAAGCTCATTTTCATTCCAACAAGTCATCTTCTGACCTGGACTAACAACACTGGTCTCTATGTGCAGCTGGCTGTGAGACCAGTGCTCAGGGAGCGTCTACAAAGTGCAACACTGAAAGAACATCACACACTCATTTGCTTTCAGCACTTTCACACAAACATCTACTGTCATTATTGTCACCAAACTCTGTGGATCCTTTATTGCAAATTCAAATGGGATCAAATGGTCAGACAAAAGAGGGTTATGAGGAAATATGATGAAATGTTGTGTATTAGCAGCAAGTTATTGAATCATTTTCCTCAGAAACCAAACAAAATGATTGACAAACATGTTTTTACAAACTCAGTGTTGGACTTGGATCAGCAGGATAAGCTGATGTTTAAAGGCATTTGAGTCTCGCTGTATGAGAGTCCAGTTCTTACTCAATATTTATGGATGATGTTCTTTCAGTGTTGCACTTTGTAGACGCTCCCTGAGCCTCACAGCCAGCTGCACATGGACCAGCTGACATTACCCAGCATTAGAGGCGGCTGTAAAAAATTCATGTTCCCATTTAAATGGTTTTAATTTGAATAAAACGATGTTGATTCATTCAATCCTGAATCGATGTTTAATATAAATGTATTTTGCCAGAATCTCAGGTTAAAGCTCACAAACTATTTCAACAAGCAGCAAACAGATAAAACAGTAAATGAGAGCAGCTAAACACACAAAGATGGAAACACAGAGCGTGGATCGTTCACTCGACGGCACGTACACGGACACGCCGTCGGGGCTGAAAGTGGACAGCTCACAGATCCTGAAGCTGCAGGTTTCATCTGTCTCCAACCAAAACTGAGTGAAGCAGCAGCAAAAGAAGATCCAAACTCTGCTTCACGTTTGATCAATATGCTCATGAATTCTCTCTGACTTTGGCTGTTCCTGCCTGCACAGCTCTCTCTCTCTCAGTGTACTCCAAGAACAGCTTCAAACATCTGTTTCTGCATCATTCACTGTTTATTAGCCACCAGTCTGCTGTTGTGTTCAGTGCTGTCGGCCTCTGACAGTAAAGCCTCATTTCTGCTGTTCCATGGAAACTTTTTAAAATGATGACAGATTACAAACTCTCAGCTGTGTCTGTAATCAAACCTCTGTAACTTTGCTTCACTTCAGCAGCATCAGCTCATGTTCACATGTTGCTTCATGGTTTGCTTCAGTTTTTGATCGACTGCAGAATATTTTGAAGGTTATCTGCTATAAAAAGCCAGAAGAGGAAAATCTGCTTCATGTGTTTCTGTTTGATCCTCAGTGACTTTGACACAAAGGCCTCTGCTGTGATGATCACACCTCTGATCAAGTCTCACAGTGTCACAACTGATAAATGATCAGAGTTAGAATATTTCTGACTGTCTGCTGTGTGCCGTGACCTTTGACCTGCTAAAGACAGTCAGCTGTGGATTATTCATTGTTGTGTCTGATACTTAGAACTGTGAGGAAGAAGCTACACAGTTAATCAGGGTCCCCTCTCTCTGAATCAGGAAAGGTGGGCAGGCCGCGTGTGGGCCGCGGGCCATACGTTGAGTATCACTGTTTGAAATGTGAACATTGTTCTGCTGCAGTCAATGGACTAAACCAGAGAAGAAGAAAACAGACTTTACCATGAAGATCCTCAGTGTGGATCAGTATAATATCAGCCTGATGTCTGCAGTTTAGTGTCAGCACAACTTTCACATCATATTCATCTCAGCACAACTAAAACATGCTGACTGACCTCAGAGTTTCAAGTTTACATCCTGGACTCTCCAGGAAACCACACAGATGCTTCACTCCTGGATCCTTCAGGTTGTAGTTGGAGCTCAGCTCCAGCTCTCTCAGATGGGAGGGGTTGGACTTCAGTGCTGCTGCCAGATAATCACAGCTGATCTCTGACAAACCACAGCTCCACAATCTGTATAAAGAATGAAAGATGTAAGTTTATTAGACAAAGTGCTTGAAATCATTCAGTGTTTCATCATCTGTTCAGAGCTGAAGAAGCTTCAGAATGTAGAAGTTTAGAAAATGGAAACTCCAAACAGCTGAAGCCAACAGGAAGCAGCTTCAAACAAACACAACAAGAGAAAAAACTCTGAATGTTTCACATTAAAGTCGTACATTTCTCATAAAAACAGGACAAAGACTTGAAAAAGTCGTGTTTTTCCTTCCAGGAACCACATGGCTTCACTTTTAAAGGTGAAGTGTGACAGAAATGGACATATTTGAAGTCCAACACCTTTTTCCAGTCACATTATTAAAGCAGACAAACTACAAGCTCATTTTCATTCCAACAAGTCATCTTCTGACCTGGACTAACAACACTGGTCTCTATGTGCAGCTGGCTGTGAGACCAGTGCTCAGGGAGCGTCTACAAAGTGCAACACTGAAAGAACATCACACACTCATTTGCTTCCAGCACTTTCACACAAACATCTACTGTCATTATTGTCACCAAACTCTGTGGATCCTTTATTGCAAATTCAAATGGGATCAAATGGTCAGACAAAAGAGGGTTATGAGGAAATATGATGAAATGTTGTGTATTAGCAGCAAGTTATTGAATCTTTTTCCTCAGAAACCAAACAAAATGATTGACAAACATGTTTTTACAAACTCAGTGTTGGACTTGGATCAGCAGGATAAGCTGATGTTTAAAGGCATTTGAGTCTCGCTGTATGAGAGTCCAGTTCTTACTCAATATTTATGGATGATGTTCTTTCAGTGTTGCACTTTGTAGACGCTCCCTGAGCCTCACAGCCAGCTGCACATGGACCAGCTGACATTACCCAGCATTAGAGGCGGCTGTAAAAAATTAATGTTCCCATTTAAATGGTTTTAATTTGAATAAAACGATGTTGATTCATTCAATCCTGAATCGATGTTTAATATAAATGTATTTTGCCAGAATCTCAGGTTAAAGCTCACAAACTATTTCAACAAGCAGCAAACAGATAAAACAGTAAATGAGAGCAGCTAAACACACAAAGATGGAAACACGGAGCGTGGATCGTTCACTCGACGGCACGTACACGGACACGCCGTCGGGGCTGAAAGTGGACAGCTCACAGATCCTGAAGCTGCAGGTTTCATCTGTCTCCAACCAAAACTGAGTGAAGCAGCAGCAAAAGAAGATCCAAACTCTGCTTCACGTTTGATCAATATGCTCATGAATTCTCTCTGACTTTGGCTGTTCCTGCCTGCACAGCTCTCTCTCTCTCAGTGTACTCCAAGAACAGCTTCAAACATCTGTTTCTGCATCATTCACTGTTTATTAGCCACCAGTCTGCTGTTGTGTTCAGTGCTGTCGGCCTCTGACAGTAAAGCCTCATTTCTGCTGTTCCATGGAAACTTTTTAAAATGATGACAGATTACAAACTCTCAGCTGTGTCTGTAATCAAACCTCTGTAACTTTGCTTCACTTCAGCAGCATCAGCTCATGTTCACATGTTGCTTCATGGTTTGCTTCAGTTTTTGATCGACTGCAGAATATTTTGAAGGTTATCTGCTATAAAAAGCCAGAAGAGGAAAATCTGCTTCATGTGTTTCTGTTTGATCCTCAGTGACTTTGACACAAAGGCCTCTGCTGTGATGATCACACCTCTGATCAAGTCTCACAGTGTCACAACTGATAAATGATCAGAGTTAGAATATTTCTGACTGTCTGCTGTGTGCCGTGACCTTTGACCTGCTAAAGACAGTCAGCTGTGGATTATTCATTGTTGTGTCTGATACTTAGAACTGTGAGGAAGAAGCTACACAGTTAATCAGGGTCCCCTCTCTCTGAATCAGGAAAGGTGGGCAGGCCGCGTGTGGGCCGCGGGCCATACGTTGAGTATCACTGTTTGAAATGTGAACATTGTTCTGCTGCAGTCAATGGACTAAACCAGAGAAGAAGAAAACAGACTTTACCATGAAGATCCTCAGTGTGGATCAGTATAATATCAGCCTGATGTCTGCAGTTTAGTGTCAGCACAACTTTCACATCATATTCATCTCAGCACAACTAAAACATGCTGACTGACCTCAGAGTTTCAAGTTTACATCCTGGACTCTCCAGGAAACCACACAGATGCTTCACTCCTGGATCCTTCAGGTTGTAGTTGGAGCTCAGCTCCAGCTCTCTCAGATGGGAGGGGTTGGACTTCAGTGCTGCTGCCAGATAATCACAGCTGATCTCTGACAAACCACAGCTCCACAATCTGTATAAAGAATGAAAGATGTAAGTTTATTAGACAAAGTGCTTGAAATCATTCAGTGTTTCATCATCTGTTCAGAGCTGAAGAAGCTTCAGAATGTAGAAGTTTAGAAAATGGAAACTCCAAACAGCTGAAGCCAACAGGAAGCAGCTTCAAACAAACACAACAAGAGAAAAAACTCTGAATGTTTCACATTAAAGTCGTACATTTCTCATAAAAACAGGACAAAGACTTGAAAAAGTCGTGTTTTTCCTTCCAGGAACCACATGGCTTCACTTTTAAAGGTGAAGTGTGACAGAAATGGACATATTTGAAGTCCAACACCTTTTTCCAGTCACATTATTAAAGCAGACAAACTACAAGCTCATTTTCATTCCAACAAGTCATCTTCTGACCTGGACTAACAACACTGGTCTCTATGTGCAGCTGGCTGTGAGACCAGTGCTCAGGGAGCGTCTACAAAGTGCAACACTGAAAGAACATCACACACTCATTTGCTTCCAGCACTTTCACACAAACATCTACTGTCATTATTGTCACCAAACTCTGTGGATCCTTTATTGCAAATTCAAATGGGATCAAATGGTCAGACAAAAGAGGGTTATGAGGAAATATGATGAAATGTTGTGTATTAGCAGCAAGTTATTGAATCTTTTTCCTCAGAAACCAAACAAAATGATTGACAAACATGTTTTTACAAACTCAGTGTTGGACTTGGATCAGCAGGATAAGCTGATGTTTAAAGGCATTTGAGTCTCGCTGTATGAGAGTCCAGTTCTTACTCAATATTTATGGATGATGTTCTTTCAGTGTTGCACTTTGTAGACGCTCCCTGAGCCTCACAGCCAGCTGCACATGGACCAGCTGACATTACCCAGCATTAGAGGCGGCTGTAAAAAATTCATGTTCCCATTTACATGGTTTTAATTTGAATAAAACGATGTTGATTCATTCAATCCTGAATCGATGTTTAATATAAATGTATTTTGCCAGAATCTCAGGTTAAAGCTCACAAACTATTTCAACAAGCAGCAAACAGCTAAAACAGTAAATGAGAGCAGCTAAACACACAAAGATGGAAACAGAGCGTGGATCGTTCACTCGACGGCACGTACACGGACACGCCGTCGGGCTGAAAGTGGACAGCTCACAGATCCTGAAGCTGCAGGTTTCATCTGTCTCCAACCAAAACTGAGTGAAGCAGCAGCAAAAGAAGATCCAAACTCTGCTTCACGTTTGATAAATATGCTCATGAATTCTCTCTGACTTTGGCTGTTCCTGCCTGCACAGCTCTCTCTCTCTCAGTGTACTCCAAGAACAGCTTCAAACATCTGTTTCTGCATCATTCACTGTTTATTAGCCACCAGTCTGCTGTTGTGTTCAGTGCTGTCGGCCTCTGACAGTAAAGCCTCATTTCTGCTGTTCCATGGAAACTTTTTAAAATGATGACAGATTACAAACTCTCAGCTGTGTCTGTAATCAAACCTCTGTAACTTTGCTTCACTTCAGCAGCATCAGCTCATGTTCACATGTTGCTTCATGGTTTGCTTCAGTTTTTGATCGACTGCAGAATATTTTGAAGGTTATCTGCTATAAAAAGCCAGAAGAGGAAAATCTGCTTCATGTGTTTCTGTTTGATCCTCAGTGACTTTGACACAAAGGCCTCTGCTGTGATGATCACACCTCTGATCAAGTCTCACAGTGTCACAACTGATAAATGATCAGAGTTAGAATATTTCTGACTGTCTGCTGTGTGCCGTGACCTTTGACCTGCTAAAGACAGTCAGCTGTGGATTATTCATTGTTGTGTCTGATACTTAGAACTGTGAGGAAGAAGCTACACAGTTAATCAGGGTCCCCTCTCTCTGAATCAGGAAAGGTGGGCAGGCCGCGTGTGGGCCGCGGGCCATACGTTGAGTATCACTGTTTGAAATGTGAACATTGTTCTGCTGCAGTCAATGGACTAAACCAGAGAAGAAGAAAACAGACTTTACCATGAAGATCCTCAGTGTGGATCAGTATAATATCAGCCTGATGTCTGCAGTTTAGTGTCAGCACAACTTTCACATCATATTCATCTCAGCACAACTAAAACATGCTGACTGACCTCACAGTTTCAAATCGACATCGTGGATTCTCCCGAAAATCACACAGATGCTTCACTCCTGAACCCTTCAGGTTGCTGTAGGTTCCACTCAGGTCCACCTCTGTGGGATACGAGGGGTTGGACTTCAGTGCTGCTGCCAGATAATGAAGGCCAATATCTGACAAACCACAGTCCTTCAATCTGTATAAAGAATGAAAGATGTAAGTTTATTAGACAAAGTGCTTGAAATCATTCAGTGTTTCATCATCTGTTCAGAGCTGAAGAAGGTTCAGAATGTAGAAGTTTAGAAAATGGAAACTCCAAACAGCTGAAGCCAACAGGAAGCAGCTTCAAACAAACACAACAAGAGGAAAAAACTCTGAATGTTTCACATTAAAGTCGTACATTTCTCATAAAAACAGGACAAAGACTTGAAAAAGTCGTGTTTTTCCTTCCAGGAACCACATGGCTTCACTTTTAAAGGTGAAGTGTGACATGTATATATCTTTCTACGTAGCACTCTTAATTCTTATTCTTATTCTTATTCTTATTCTCATGTATATATGTTTGGCACTGATCACCACCTGCACTCATGTATATATCTTTCTACGTAGCACTCATAATTCTTATTCTCATGTATATATCACATGTATATCTCATGCACATATCTTTCTTTCTACATAGCACTTTAATTCTTATTGTCTGCACTGAAGCACCGCAGCAATTTCCTAATGTTGTAAACCTCAACATCTGGCAATAAACCCATTCTGATTCTGATTCTGATTCTGAAATGGACATATTTGAAGTCCAACACCTTTTTCCAGTCACATTATTAAAGCAGACAAACTACAAGCTCATTTTCATTCCAACAAGTCATCTTCTGACCTGGACTAACAACACTGGTCTCTATGTGCAGCTGGCTGTGAGACCAGTGCTCAGGGAGCGTCTACAAAGTGCAACACTGAAAGAACATCACACACTCATTTGCTTCCAGCACTTTCACACAAACATCTACTGTCATTATTGTCACCAAACTCTGTGGATCCTTTATTGCAAATTCAAATGGGATCAAATGGTCAGACAAAAGAGGGTTATGAGGAAATATGATGAAATGTTGTGTATTAGCAGCAACTTATTGAATCTTTTTCCTCAGAAACCAAACAAAATGATTGACAAACATGTTTTTACAAACTCAGTGTTGGACTTGGATCAGCAGGATAAGCTGATGTTTAAAGGCATTTGAGTCTCGCTGTATGAGAGTCCAGTTCTTACTCAATATTTATGGATGATGTTCTTTCAGTGTTGCACTTTGTTTGGCACAAAATGAAATTATTTGGCCTCTCAGATGCTTTTAGAGATTCCCAAATGACTGATGATGACATCTCTGGGGTCTGATTGATAGAAAAAAAATCTCTTTGAGACCTTTTGTAACTGACAAACTCTTCATCTGCTAACAACACTGAGTTGAATCTCCATGGCTGATAGTTGGAGCAGGCATCAGGAATACACATTGAAAAAACAAGAGGAGAAATCACCAGAGTCTTATAATCACATTCTGTAACTAAAGGGAGACGTTTTTCTATACAAATATATGTTTTATGGACATTAGAAAAAAAAGAGTATTGACGTGAAGCAGGATTATGAAATCTCCATACATCAGCCAGCCCATAATTATCAAGAAAGCTCTGAATGACGCATGCTGAGTTTGGACTAAGTGTACTTTTGTGTGAACTGTGGTCCATAGCAGATAATGAGCAGTTTAGGTCTCCCTCAAAGATGATATTGTGTGATGACATATTGGGGAGCCGCGCAAAGACATTAGTGAAAAATCTGTGATCGTCCCAATTAGAGGCGTAGATATTTGCTAAGATCAAAGGAAAACCATAAACTATATTTTCTGCACTTAAAATCCTGTAATTTTCTCATAAATCGACAGTGCGGCTTATGGATGAATTCTGGTTGTGCTTACTGACCTCGAACCGATTTTATGTGCTACACGGCGCTCAGAAACCTTTCAAAAGATGTTTTGGTACGACTTTGCTCAGCTACGAGGCCGCACCGCTTGATGGATTGTTGGAGCATTACAGCTACGAGGAGCCTCGCGGAGTGATACGTACTCTGCTTCAACGTAATATTACTGTATTGAGTGTGTATAAGGACCATAAATGGCACCTGTAAGAGACACGGTTACAAAGAGGGTTTCAAACTCCAGGCTGTCAGTCACGCAGTAGAACCTGGGAACAGAGCAGCTGCTTGTTATTATGCTCAGCGTCTGTTTACATTTTGACTGCACGATTGTGAGCTTTTTGTTATGCACAAACACAACATTGTTTTCTTTTATTTATGGAGCATTATTATTTAATAAATGCTGATCATTTATTCCTGAGTAATTGTTTCATGTACATCTACGCTGTATGTTAATAAATGTGCCTGTGTGAGATTTGGGACACAGCTTTGACTAAGAACTCTCTTTTTGTTCGTACTTTCTGGCTTCAAAAATATCGAGATATATATCGTATATCGCCATCCAGCTAAAGAATATCGAGATATGAACTTTGGGTCATATCGCCCAGTCGTAATATTGCAATAGGTTGTCCGTTAAACTCAAGCGGGGCTTGGGCCCTGGCACGGCGTAGCCACACAATCCTGGTAGTAGTGACGCTTGGCTATGACGGCGTGTGGGTCACCAGCTGGCTTTCTCAGGATAGGGCTCCTGTGTGAGCGGTCGACAATAACGTCTTTATCCATACCCAGCACTTCACGTAGTAGCACGGATATGGCCGTGGAGGAGCTCGAGTCCAGGCCCTCTGGGATCCCTATGATGTGGATGTTAGCTCTTCGCTTCCTGCCTTCATCACATTTATCCTTCAGGTCAGACAGCTCCTCCTTCATACTCTCTACTGTAGACTGCAGGGTGGTCACCTCATCGCTCCACATTGACAGCCCATCCTCAGCTTCTTTCACTGTAACCTTTACTCCATCAACTTTGCCGCACGTCGCCGCCATGCTGTTAGCGATCTCATTTCTCAGTCCTTGCACGTCAGCCCTTATATTGTCAAAATCTTCTTTCAATGCATTTCTGAGTTCTTCTTTTAACAGCGTACTAATGTCCTCTTTAATGGATTGAAGAAGCTCCAATTTTAGAGCAGTAGGATCCACATCACGCGCGTCTGTTGAGTCTGCTCTTCAGCGGCCGTAGAGCTGGACGCTGCCCTTTGGCCATCATCGATACTCTCGCCCGAGATCGCACCGGGGCTAAAATATTCACCTGCTCAGCTGTTTTTGATCAGTTTGAGCCTGTGTGGTTTGATCAGGTGGAGGAACGATGTGATGCTATAAAGACATCATCTTGTCCAAATGAAGTTGTTCCAACACGTGTTTAAAAAGATTTTAAAGGTTGTTGGTTCCGACATCTTAGCGATTTTTAACAGCAGTCTTAGTTCAGGTGTTGTACAGCCTGTTTTAAACATGCTGTTGTACAGCCTGTACTAAAAACCTGATCTGGATCCTCTGTCCGCTCAAACTTCAGGCCTATTTCAAAGCTTCCCTTCCTGTCGAAGATTTTGTAAAAGATTATATTTGTTCAGCTGCAATCTGTTGTAAAGGTTTCAGTCTGGTTTTAAAGCTCTTCACAGCACTGAAACTGCACTTTGAAAAGTTCTTAATGATCTTTTATCAGCCACTGATCAGGAGACTCAGCTGTGCTTTTGGATCTGACCGCTGCCTTGACCACAGCATCTTGACCTCACCATTGGAGCATGGCGGCATCAAGGGCGCTCTATTAGACTGGTTCAGCTCTTTTATTAAATCGCATTATTACATTTGGGGCTTATATTTGACGGCAATTTGAAAAACAGCTGAGCTCAGTTGTACAGCGGTCTTTCTTCAAACTGAGGCTTTTATCTAAGGTGAGATCATTTATATCTTTTAAAAACCTTGAACGGGCGATCCACGTTTTCATGACGTCCCAGCTGGATTATTGTAACTCCTTATATGTTGGAGTTAGTGGGACCTGCCTGGCAAGACTGCAGCTGGTCCAGAAAGCTGCAGCTCGTCTTCTGACACAAGCTCAAAGACATTTATCGTCCCAACAACCACATATACGCTGGTCCCTCGCTGTAACACAGTTCACCTTTGGCGGCCTCGCTGTTTCGCTGATCTTTTTTGTGCAATTTTGCATGTTTTTGTTTTTTACAGCGCATTGTGTTCTGCGTCCTGATTGGCTGTAGACCATTGTCAGCCAATCTCGTGCCGTGTCTCCTGTACAGTACAGAATGTGTTCAAATTTACAGCAGTGTGACTCTGCAGTGCTGCACTGTATGTTTGTACGTTTTGTCCCAACAAACAACAATGATGACGAGACGTTTTGCACCTGTGGTAGCAGCCAAAGGCAGAGGAAGATGCTGACCATCATAGTTTCAACAAGGAGGCAAAAAGGTTGTAACTGTCCACAACAAGAACATCGTAAGGATGGAGTCAGCTTTGGCTTTGTGGCTCAGTGACCGCAGGAAAAAGAACATCGTGCTGGACACCAACATTATCTGCAGAAAAACTCAAAAGCTTTATGAAACTTTACCTGACAGCGAGGAGCCCAGGCCATGGACGAGTGCTCCTCACACAGAAGCTCATTTAATGCCAGCAAAGGCTGATTTGACACATTTCAGAAACACTTTGCTTTCACTCTTTAATAATGAACTTATTTTTCTATGAAGGTTTGAACTTTGTTTAAACAAGAGAGAAAAGTGTGAAAATGTTCATGCCTGTCTGAGAAAAGTGTAGAAAGTGTGCAGTGAGGGTTTAACTGCCTTAAAACTTCTATAATACTTGTAAAACATAAAGCTGCTACTTCATTCTGAGACTTATTTTTAGAACGTAACTCGATAAACGAGCGACCGCAGTAATGTATTGTGTTTATTTTGAAAACTCTCAACAGGATCTTCAGATTTATTTTGAAAGCTTTATCTGGAAAACACAAACACATAAGCAGGAAACAAAGAGCGTGATATGAAACGATAGACGTTTTCATATGGTCATCATATATACATCGTTCTATCGAACAGCCCCAGCTCCTGCTGTCAGTCTCTGTAAATCTGCTCTGAAAACACATTTGTATTCACTGGCTTTTAATACAGCATGAGAGTTATTTGATATTTGATGTGTGATATTAATATTAGGAGTTATTTTAATCGTTATTTTGGATTCTTGTACAGCACTGTGGTCAATGCTGCTGCTGTAATTAATGTGCTATAAACACATAAACAATCTGCAGTTAAACATCCAAAACTAAAGATGTGATCGCTGCCTTTAGAAAATGTGCTGATGCACAAGATATCAGCTCCATTAAGGTGGAATGTGGCCGTGTTAGAAACATGTTGGAAGAAGTTTGAAGCTGAAACTGTGAAGCTGAGAGTGAAAGAGCTCCAGCGTCTGTCACAGGAAACTTTCTTATTTCCACACTGATGAAAGCATCAAGCTTTGATTTCCTGCTGCTTTTATTGAGTCACACTGTGAAACTGAGCCACAGCTGAACCAGCATCCCTGTACAGCAGACACTTACAGCGCTTGGCTGCTTCCATTGGACCCTCTGCACAGAGCTTCAGTTTCCTCTTCTGGTCCCAAAGTGCAGAACAACAAGGTTTCAAACAGCTTCGTTCCAGCAGCATCAGCCACAGACATGCAGAGAGAATCCTTTGGTTGTGTTGTGTGTTTGCATATCTGCTGTGTTGCTTTGTGAGGATGGATCATCTCCTGCAGCTCCAGATAAACAAGCTGGACCTGAACCTGGTAGCTTCACTTAGAAGACACTTGTGACGGGAACGTGTGAGAAGTTTTGTGCAGACAAGTGTGGATTTAGAGTGTGGGACGAGCTCTCCACAGTCTTTGTGGAGATCCACATTCTGCATACTGCCTGTGAGAAGCTGCAGACATTTGTCCTCCAAATCCACTGAGCAGCTGCTCGTGGTGGTATTAGCTTCATGTGTGCGTGTTAGCATGAAGCCTCGGTCACACTCTGCTGTGGACACGGTCACGGACAGCTGGACGCCTGATGGACGAGTCGTCCTTCCTGTTAAACTTCTTTGAGCATGAGAATAGCATAAGAAGCTCAGTGGACACTGTTCAGGGTTTTAACTCTCGCTTTCTGATGGGTTTAGATTTTATTATTGTCATTTGTATTAGGAAATATTTAACCATATATTCTTAGAGGTGTATAATCAATTGTGTAGTGATAGGATGTGTGATCTTTAGCAGGCTGCAGGGGCTTGGTGTGTATTCCACACTAGAATGCACACCCACATCCTGGGAGCACGAGAGAGGTCGTACCTTCTCTTATTGTTTTATGGCAGGATTAACGTAGCTACGTCTGTTCTAGTCTAAGTGCTTTTTGTTTAGATGAACTGCTGGACTTCCTCACCATGTTATCTAGGGTGAACCATCTAGGGTGAAGGGGGGTCTACCCTCTTCCTGACCAAGGATGTTATATGACCCTTTGATCAGCAGTACCACACACACACACACACACACACACACACACACACACACACACACACACAGTATTCTTTGTTCACATGTATACCTATGTGAGATGCTATATGTTAATGACCCTATGCATATTCATGTAACCACAATAAAAGGAGTGCTATGGGGAGCCTGGCTGAGAGTCTGATGGTGGTCAAGTGGTGGAACGACGCTTGGCTCCAGCCAGGTCTCCCTCATGCATGAGTAAACCAGAGAACTTTGGTGCCTTGTGTCTTGCTTTTTGCTGCGTAGCAGATTGTCCTTAACGTTCCAGTGGATAGGTTCAAACTACAAACCTATCATTAATTGGTCCTTCGAGAGCCGGATCCCTGGAGTCGACATTCACCGAGGGGAAAAGAGACACGCCGACAGACTGACGTCAGCCAGGACTTATAGAGGTCCTGCAGCAAAGTCCCGAGGCGTGAGAATTCGTCATCGAGCCGGTGGATTAGCCGTCTGTTTTTTCTCCTCGATGGATGACGATTGACGGGATTCGGGACTGATGCTACTCGCAATAAGCAACACCAAGTAGGTATGTGAAAAATCTAAGCCACTGTGTGAGGCTGAGTTGTAAAGTCTTTATCACTGTGTGAGATAAAGCGTGTAGTCACTGTGTGCGACTATTCTTTGCCGCTGTGTGCAGCAAAGCGCGCATCCACTGTGTGAGGTTGCGTTGAAAGTCTTTATCACTGTGTGCGATAAAGCGCGTGATCACTGCTATGTAAGTCTTTGCCACTGTGTGCGACAAAGCACGCAGTCACTGTGTGAGACTGCGTTGAGACAATAGGCCTAATTTTTGTTGTTTGTGTGTGAGGATATTTTTTGTTGTTGTTGTTGTTGTGTGAGTGTGTGCGGAGCAGAACACGTGGTCTGTGACGTCGGCAGCTGTTGTTGTTATTATGGGTTCCCAAGCAACCAAGAGTGTGTCAGAGGGTGACGAGAAGTTTATGGTGAAATTCGCTCCCGGTAGCGCAAAGTATTTAGGACATTGGCGCAAGAAATATGATTTTGAAGGTAAATTGGTTGTAGGACAATGTCAAATGTTAGTAGACCAGTTGACAGTGAAAGCAGCTTGTGCGACAGGGAAATTGAAACAGGAGAGAGAGTTACAAGTGGCGTCCGCTAAATTGTGGTTAGAACAGGCGCAGAAGAGACAGGAGGCAGTGACTATATATACTGACAGTCAGTATGCATATGCTACACTTCATTTCTTTGCCGCTCAGTGGTCAAGACGAGGCATGACAACATCAACAGGTAAACCTGTGGAGCATGCGACATTGTTGCAGGCCCTGTTGAAAGCAGTCTTACTGCCTAGTAAAGTTGCGGTTTGTAAATGTGCAGCACACACACGTGGCACTGACCCCATTGTACTAGGCAACGCCTTTGCAGATAAAATTGCAAAGGAAGCGGCCCTTGGAACACATGGGGTTCATGTTCTGGCGTCACAGGAGCAAACTACGCCCATCACACATGATGTGTTAGCAGACATGCAGTCACACTCACCTCCAGCTGAGAAGCAGCTGTGGCTCACTAAAGGAGCAAGCCTGCGAGGTGATGTCTACTATCTTTGTGATAAACCTATATTGCCTAAGAACCTATATAGGACTGCTGCAAGTTTGAGCCACGGGCTCTGCCATGTCTCGACAGCTGGGATGGTGGCAGCAGTCGAACGGCAGTTTTTCACACTGGGATTCAATGCTTATTCAAAACATTTTTGTAAAGCATGTTTAATATGTTGTAAACATAATGCTCAGGGAAACCTCAGACCTAGGAGAGGAAAGTTTCCCAGACCCAGCTACCCATTTGAAGTAATCCATATGGATTTCATTGAGTTGTCTAACTGTAACACCTACAGGTACTGCCTGGTGATTGTGTGCCTGTTCTCAAAGTGGGTAGAAGTTGTCCCCACTAAGAAAGCAGATGCTATTTCAGTGGCTAAAGTGATATGCAAAAATGTGATCCCAGAGCATGGGATCCCCCAGACTATTTACAGTGACAATGGTCCTCATTTTGTGAATGAAGTAATTGAGAAAATGTCACAACATCTGGGGATAACGCTGAAAAACCATTGCTCATATCACCCACAAAGTGCAGGGCTGGTTGAAAGGACTAATGGCACAGTAAAGCTGAGACTCAGGAAAACAATGGAGGAAACAGGCAGAACATGGGTAGACTGCATTGAGCTAGTGAAAATGTATATGAGAATCACGCCAACTGATAATGGCCTAACGCCTTTTGAAATAATATATGGCAGGCCATTTAGAGTTCCAGTGTTTTGTAATGATAATGATAAAGCAGAAGAAGAAAACACACTAGCAGACTGGATGATTAAAATGCTGAAAAGCAAAGAAGTCATGAGTGCAAATAATCTGCCAGATGATTCTGTTTCTGTACAGGAAGAACGTCTGAAGCCAGGGGACTGGGTACTGATAAAGGTCATAAAGAGGAAGTGCTGGTCGAAGCCACGGTGGGACGGACCATACCAGGCTCTGCTGACAACACCAACTGCTGTGAAGATTGCAGAACGACCCACCTGGATACACCAAAGCCACTGCAAAAAGGTGACACACATCCAGGCCAGCTCGGAGTAAGTGGCAGGAAGACCGGGTACAAAGGGGGGGAAAGCCTCTAGGGCCCTTCGTCTCAATCCGGTGAAGAAACCAACTGAGCCACAGGTACTCATCAGAATGGCTGGTAAAGTGTTGTCTACCCTGCTGGGTGTAATGGCTTTGATGTCATCATGGTCAGCTGTGGAGACCCTGTATGTCCAAGGAAACCACACCCAATACCCTCATGGCTATTCTACAAACTTTTGGTGGCAGTTTATGAATACAACTGCTCACTTGAACAATAGGACGGACTGCTATGTGTGTGCTCATATGCCGTTATCCGCATATACATCTGGACTGTGGCCGTACAGCATACCAGAGGACAGGAGTTGGTGTCTGTTGGGCTTAGCAACTCATCCTGGCAACAGAGTCCTCTGGTCCCAGGCCAACTATAGTACACCTCTGAACATCACCTGGAGTAAGTCGCCACTTATAGATGTGAATTGTTCTGAGCAAACTGACTTATTGGCCTGGCCTCAAGTGTCAGACCCACTGCCAGACATAATATTGCTGAACAAGCTGAATACAGCTCAACTGCCGTTGTGTGTGATGAACAATGGATCACTGTCAGTGGGGGAGCTGCCGCTTCGTTTATGTGGATACATATACACCTACTGCCCTCCAGAGAATGAGAGCAGGTGTATGAAATGCTTGACCAGTGCAAAGTGAGCTGAGAACTTGACATTAAGGAGGACTGAATGCAAGTCCAACCGGGCTTACAGGATACCAGTAAAAGCAAAGAGTCAGAAGTGGACAGGATGTGCAAGGATGGTGCCGAGCAGTAAAGGAACAAGAGTTTTGGCTGATTGGTATTTCTTGTGTGGACATAAAGCCTATCTATCACTCCCTGAGGGATGGGGAGGATTGTGTGCCGTGGTGAAGTTATCGGATCATGTCTTCTTCATGGACAGAGTTGAACATCACCCTAGCAACCGACGGAAGCGTGAGGTGAATATAGCCTCACCTAACTCTTTTGGAGTGACAGTAGACACTGGAGTGCCACGAGAATTCCGCATTTGGAGTGGAGGAGCTAAATTCTTCCAAAGTTTGATCCCAAACATCGGAGTTGCAGAGGTGCGGGATCATGTGGAGATCAACCGATATGCCTTACTGCGACACATTAATCTCACTAAGACTCTGGGAACAGCCTTAGCGGAGGAGCAAAAGGCCATCAGAACGATGGTACTGCAGAACAGGCTGACCCTAGACTTGATAACAGCATCACAAGGAGGAGTGTGTAAGCTGATTGGAGAGACATGTTGTACGTTTATTCCGGATGGATATACGACTGGAGGAGACATCTATGAGGCACTGCAGAACTTAACTGCTCTGCAGAAATATGTGGCGGACCACACATCAGGAGGAGACACGTCACAAGGCTGGATAGCCTGGTTGACATCTGGACCATGGTGGAATATGTTTCTAAAGTTTTTGACTCCCATTCTTACATTATTGGCTTTGCTTTGCTTGTTTACAGGTTGCATCTTGCCATGTGTAAGATCGATGGTGAATAAAATGATTGCTAACACCTTTACCAATTTCATACTGTTGCAGCAGAGTGACATGGATGCTAAGGCTAATATGTGTGTATGAAATGAAGCCTGCACTGAAAATGTTGACAAGTGGTGTAGAGCTGAAGATATATATATGCCGTATAGCCTTAAAAAATGACAATACAGGGTGGTGATGATGGGTTTAGATTTTATTATTGTCATTTGTATTAGGAAATATTTAACCATATATTCTTAGAGGTGTATAATCAATTGTGTAGTGATAGGATGTGTGATCTTTAGCAGGCTGCAGGGGCTTGGTGTGTATTCCACACTGGAATGCACACCCACATCCTGGGAGCACGAGAGAGGTCGTACCTTCTCTTATTGTTTTATGGCAGGATTAACGTAGCTACGTCTGTTCTAGTCTAAGTGCTTTTTGTTTAGATGAACTGCTGGACTTCCTCACCGTGTTATCTAGGGTGAACCATCTAGGGTGAAGGGGGGTCTACCCTCTTCCTGACCAAGGATGTTATATGACCCTTTGATCAGCAGTACCACACACACACACACACACACACACACACACACACACACACACACACACACACACACACACACAGTATTCTTTGTTCACATGTATACCTATGTGAGATGCTATATGTTAATGACCCTATGCATATTCATGTAACCACAATAAAAGGAGTGCTATGGGGAGCCTGGCTGAGAGTCTGATGGTGGTCAAGTGGTGGAACGACGCTTGGCTCCAGCCAGGTCTCCCTCATGCATGAGTAAACCAGAGAACTTTGGTGCCTTGTGTCTTGCTTTTTGCTGCGTAGCAGATTGTCCTTAACGTTCCAGTGGATAGGTTCAAACTACAAACCTATCACTTTCACTTCAGCTTCACCAACAACAGCACAAGCAGAGCAGCCCACTGCCTGCATGGCTGGGACAGCGCCCCCTGGTGACTGTAAACCACTACAACATGTAGACGGCCGTCTGCAGGCTGGATGTAGCACCACCGCAGAGACGTGCTGCAGCTCTGTTTAGTTACCCAGCTGACAGCAGAGGCTGTAGTTTACTGTTACCAACATGGAAAACTGAAGCTTCACCAGCTGGAGCTACAGAGCTGGAGAACAAAGGAGACTGAGAGGCCAGAATGATGTGGGAGGAAACATCAAGAGCCTGTTTGAAAGGAGACACATGTGGATGCTGTGCCAGTCTGTGGTCTGTCAGAAGTCAGCTGAGTCACACTGCAAGAAGCTGCAGAATCTCAGAGGAGGAGATTTGGAAGTGTTTGTGGGACAAACTGGACTCAAAGAAAGAAGATGTTTGTGAAGTCTTTGGTGGAGGTGAGCAGTGTGAAGCAGAACACATGCAGATGAATCAGGAGGTCAGCATCAGTGTCTCCTTGTGGTGGACAGTAAAAGAATCAGAGCCAACGCTCCCGTCCACCCTCGGCATGAAGCAGTGCTGTTTCTGAAACAGGAGGACAAGTCCAGAGAAGACAGAGGAAGCAAAGATGAGGGTGGGACAGGACAGCAGGACTTCCTTCACACCTGCAGCTCCATCACACTGCTGTAGCTCCTCTTCATCACACATGTACCTGCAGCCTGTCTTCAAGTCCAGGAGTCACCTCCACACAGTGTAGAAGCCTCCTGTGCAGACCATGGAGTCCAGCCTCTGTCAGGGAAGTCGGCACTAAAGCCTGAAAGACTTCAATCTGTCTCTGCTCCACCCGAGAAAGACCAGCACCGTACTTGTTGTGCATTCAAGGAGGGAACATCAGCGCTGCATCGTGGGAACAACACCGCAGGAACAAAGACACAGCACGGCCGATGAAGGATGAGGACAAAGGAAAGGTGAGTGAGAAGACCCTGGTGGTGTGGACGGACCTGCAGGGGCTCCAAGACTGAGGAGCAGAGACGTCCATGTACCAGCTGAGGATGCTGCAGTGATCCAGGGAGCTCAGTCCAATCTGAGGCCGTGTGAACTACGTGGACCACAGTTTCTTCACAGACTTCAGCCACGTGAACATCTGGAGATCCAACAGTGTACGAGCTGTGAGCCATCAGCTGTTTCTCTCATCAGCTGCTGTAATGAGAGCTGCTGGAATCATCTCGAGCAGCAGGAAATCACTGATGTTGTTTCTAAACAAAGATATGGGACTGAGCTCCGCTGAGCTCCTTCTACTTTCATCCAGATAGAAACTGCTACAGTCTGCTGATTATTGCTTTGCCTCCATCACACGAGCTCTTTATCCTGTTCTTCACTCTCATTGGTTCTTTGTCTGCTTGTTTTTACAACAGTAGTCTTCTGATTGGTCAAAGACAATCAGCTGTGACTAAATGTAGCTCCTACAGCAGTGATGGGAATAACTACTGAAGCTAATCCAGTATCAAAGCTCAGGAATCAGCAGCTCCCACCTCGTTTTCTTTCAACAACTATTTTTAGCTGCTGTGTTTTTGTGTTTCTGCAGACCTCAGACATCCTGCTGCTCTGGACAACTTTTTCATTCTTTTGTATCATTATTTTGCTTTTCTTTTATTATTATGTTATATGTATTAATATGTGAAACACTTATTCTTTGTGTTTTTGCTTTGCTCCTGTCAAACTGCTTTAATAAAATCTGCTGCAGTCTAAACTGTGGACGTTCCCTTTTTAACCCTTTGTGAAACAATAAAGGTTTAAATCTGAGTATTCATCTATGTTAGTGTTTAATGGGTCTAATAGGTTGCTTTGGCCTTTCCCAGTAATATCTTCCCTTGCAGTCTGTGGTCCAGGCTTCTAAAACCATCCCAGGTTAACAAGAACTACAATCTAGAGGAGAGCTGCCATAACAGGTGTGACTGATGAGATCTGACCTGCAAGGTTACTCAGGTTTGTTTGTATCAGGACAAGCAGGGAAGCTGCCTGGACGTCAAAGTAGTTAGAGCTGGGCGAGTGTCCTCACCCACATCGGCTTCACAACTCTGCATCATCTACTGAGTAAGACTCAGAGCATCAGAGATTAGAAGGTCTACAAAGAGCTGAACCAGACTTCCTGTATAAAGGTTTTAGTTCCACAGATCGACAGTGTCAGCACAACTAAAACGTGGAGACTGACCTCAGAGTTTCAATTTGATGTTGTGGATTCTCCAGAAGAACACACAGCTGCTTCACTCCTGAATCCTGCAGCTTGTGGTAGCTCAGGTCCACCTCTCTGGGATACGAAGGGTTGAGCTTCAGCACTGCTTCCAGATAATCACAGCTGATCTCTGACAAATCACAGCGCTCCAATCTGTATAGAGAATGAAAGATGTAAGTTTATTAGACAAAGAGCTTGAAATCATTCAGTGTTTCATCATCTGTTCAGAGCTGAAGAAGGTTCAGAATGTAGAAGTTTAGAAAATGGAAACTCCAAACAGCTGAAGCCAACAGGAAGCAGCTTCAAACAAACACAACAAGAGAAAAAACTCTGAATGTTTCACATTAAAGTCGTACATTTCTAACAAGAGTGTTTTAAAGACAGAGTCACTGATGATCATCTTCTGCCCAGTAAAACTTTGGTTTTCCACATGTGAGTGTTAATGATGCACAAAGACTGTGAGTGCAAAGAGGGAGCGAGGAGGATGACAGAGAGATGGTACAGGAGCATCAAGAACCCGGCGAGGAAATGAGCAGAAGGACTTTGGAGCCTGTTGGATTGAAGCTTTCACAGAGACGTGTTTGACTGGACACCACCAGGACAGACTTTTAATCCCAGGATTTGGATGAGCTTTCTGTCTTTATGGTCACAAATGATGCTGTAACTCTGTGAATGTCCTGGAACTGTCAGCAGTGTGGTTACGTCCTTTTGACCTGAGTTTCCACAGCTCTTATAACAGCAGTGTACATTCAGACTGAGACACGCTTCAGTCTGTATGGACCTGTTTCTGTAGCTGCCACCATCATTCTACGGTTGTGTCCAAATTCATGGGCTGCATCCTCCCGAGGACCCGGCCTTTGCGGTCTACGTGGGCTGGGTCCTCAGAAGGTCGGGTAGGCTGGAAATAAACGGCTGGGGAAATTGGACGGTCTAGCCTTCTGATTAGCGTCACCGCTGTCTCGGTGGAGTTTAATAAACTCAGCCGTCTGCTCCTTGCTATCTAAAATATAACAGGACACTGGCGTAAATTCTCGACCGTCTCATACTTCTGTTTAATCAGTTTTCTGTTTGACGTTTAGTCAGCTCTGTAAAGACCAAGGAGGAACCCACCTGGGGGATTAATAAAGTTTTATTTTATCTAATCTAATCTAATAACTTTAATCTCAGCCAAACCGATTTACTCACGAACAAACAAAACACTGAAAAAAGTCAAACAATAACATTTTGAGGTTGTCTAAGTGACTTATATATCACGTTTAACCTGAGTAGCGAAAGTCCGCGGTGATCTGAAAATGATGTGCCGGGAGTTGTGCCGTTCTCGGCGGCTTCAGTGACCCTCGAGCTCCCGGCGAGCTATCGAGCTGGTGGGTAGCAGACGTCTCCGAAAACGTCGAAGCACTTTTGCAAATATGCGGTATCTTGATAAACCGAGCAGATATTTGATGTTTACACAGCTACTTTCTCGCCTGAAAATATGTTAAAAGTTTATTTTGTGACCGAAAAAGATTAGTATGAGTAATTTTAAAACTTAGTAGCGGCCGCCATTGTTGGAAACTGGAGTTTGGCTGGGCCGCGCTATGAATTCTGGGATATGGTAGGCCACGAAGGACACACCCGACCCATCCTTCAAATTCGGGGAAAAGGAGGACGCATTTGTTGGCTGCATTCGGAGGAGTCTACGAATTCGGACAGCCTTCGACGTGTCGCTGTGACGTAATCGGTCTACAAATGCGGCCTCAGGAGGATGCAGCCCATGAATTTGGACACGACCTACATGTTTGTACATCAGCTTATCAAATACTGTCTGCTGTCTTCATTTATTACTCTTCACCTGCTTCACTGTCACTGTGTGGGCGGAGCTGTCTGAGCCCTGCCCACACAGACACAGCTCCTCTCTGGAGCAAAACTTCTGCTTCATCTCCGCCTCTTTTCTTCATCCTCCACCTCTCTTTTCTCTTCTTCGGTGTTCTGCAGCCACAGAGCCTCACAGCCATTAGCACGCCCATACCCGAGCAGCTAGCATTACCCAGCATGCCGTGCAGCAGTGTCAGTTTGTAAATGTGCAAGAATTCCTGCTCCAAACTGTTTCACAGAGTGCTGTGTGCCGTGACCTTTGACCTGCTAAAGACAGTCAGCTGTGGATTATTCATTGTTGTGTCTGATACTTAGAACTGTGAGGAAGAAGCTACACAGTTAATCAGGGTCCCCTCTCTCTGAATCAGGAAAGGTGGGCAGGCCGCGTGTGGGCCGCGGGCCATACGTTGAGTATCACTGTTTGAAATGTGAACATTGTTCTGCTGCAGTCAATGGACTAAACCAGAGAAGAAGAAAACAGACTTTACCATGAAGATCCTCAGTGTGGATCAGTATAATATCAGCCTGTCTGCAGTTTAGTGTCAGCACAACTTTCACATCATATTCATCTCAGCACAACTAAAACATGCTGACTGACCTCAGAGTTTCAAATCGACATCGTGGATTCTCCCGAAAACCACACAGATGCTTCACTCCTGAACCCTTCAGGTTGCTGTAGGTTCCACTCAGGTCCACCTCTGTGGGATACGAGGGGTTGGACTTCAGTGCTGCTGCCAGATATTCAAGGCCAATATCTGACAAACCACAGCTCTCCAATCTGTATAAAGAATGAAAGATGTAAGTTTATTAGACAAAGTGCTTGAAATCATTCAGTGTTTCATCATCTGTTCAGAGCTGAAGAAGGTTCAGAATGTAGAAGTTTAGAAAATGGAAACTCCAAACAGCTGAAGCCAACAGGAAGCAGCTTCAAACAAACACAACAAGAGAAAAAACTCTGAATGTTTCACATTAAAGTCGTACATTTCTCATAAAAACAGGACAAAGACTTGAAAAAGTCGTGTTTTTCCTTCCAGGAACCACATGGCTTCACTTTTAAAGGTGAAGTGTGACAGAAATGGACATATTTGAAGTCCAACACCTTTTTCCAGTCACATTATTAAAGCAGACAAACTACAAGCTCATTTTCATTCCAACAAGTCATCTTCTGACCTGGACTAACAACACTGGTCTCTATGTGCAGCTGGCTGTGAGACCAGTGCTCAGGGAGCGTCTACAAAGTGCAACACTGAAAGAACATCACACACTCATTTGCTTCCAGCACTTTCACACAAACATCTACTGTCATTATTGTCACCAAACTCTGTGGATCCTTTATTGCAAATTCAAATGGGATCAAATGGTCAGACAAAAGAGGGTTATGAGGAAATATGATGAAATGTTGTGTATTAGCAGCAACTTATTGAATCTTTTTCCTCAGAAACCAAACAAAATGATTGACAAACATGTTTTTACAAACTCAGTGTTGGACTTGGATCAGCAGGATAAGCTGATGTTTAAAGGCATTTGAGTCTCGCTGTATGAGAGTCCAGTTCTTACTCAATATTTATGGATGATGTTCTTTCAGTGTTGCACTTTGTTTGGCACAAAATGAAATTATTTGGCCTCTCAGATGCTTTTAGAGATTCCCAAATGACTGATGATGACATCTCTGGGGTCTGATTGATAGAAAAAAAATCTCTTTGAGACCTTTTGTAACTGACAAACTCTTCATCTGCTAACAACACTGAGTTGAATCTCCATGGCTGATAGTTGGAGCAGGCATCAGGAATACACATTGAAAAAACAAGAGGAGAAATCACCAGAGTCTTATAATCACATTCTGTAACTAAAGGGAGACGTTTTTCTATACAAATATATGTTTTATGGACATTAGAAAAAAAAGAGTATTGATGTGAAGCAGGATTATGAAATCTCCATACATCAGCCAGCCCATAATTATCAAGAAAGCTCTGAATGACGCATGCTGACTTTGGACTAAGTGTACTTTTGTGTGAACTGTGGTCCATAGCAGATAATGAGCAGTTTAGGTCTCCCTCAAAGATGATATTGTGTGATGACATATTGGGGAGCCGCGCAAAGACATTAGTGAAAAATCTGTGGTCGTCCCAATTAGAGGCGTAGATATTTGCTAAGATCAAAGGAAAACCATAAACTATGTTTTCTGCACTTAAAATCCTGTAATTTTCTCATAAATCGACAGTGCGCCTTATGGATGAATTCTGGTTGTGCTTACTGACCTCGAACCGATTCTATGTGCTACACGGCGCTCAGAAACCTTTCAAAAGATGTTTTGGTACGACTTTGCTCAGCTACGAGGCCGCACCGCTTGATGGATTGTTGGAGCATTACAGCTACGAGGAGCCTCGCGGAGTGATACGTACTCTGCTTCAACGTAATATTACTGTATTGAGTGTGTATAAGGACCATAAATGGCACCTGTAAGAGACATGGTTACAAAGAGGGTTTCAAACTCCAGGCTGTCAGTCACGCAGTAGAACCTGGGAACAGAGCAGCTGCTTGTTATTATGCTCAGCGTCTGTTTACATTTTGACTGCACGATTGTGAGCTTTTTGTTATGCACAAAAACAACAGTTTTCTTTTATTTATGGAGCATTATTATTTAATAAATGCTGATCATTTATTTCTGAGTAATTGTTTCATGTACATCTACGCTGTATGTTAATAAATGTGCCTGTGTGAGATTTGGGACACAGCTTTGACTAAGAACTCTCTTTTTGTTCGAACTTTCTGGCTTTAAAAATATCGAGATATATATCGTATATCGCCATCCAGCTAAAGAATATCGAGATATGAACTTTGGGTCATATCGCCCAGTCGTAATATTGCAATAGGTTGTCCGTTAAACTCAAGCGGGGCTTGGGCCCTGGCACGGCGTAGCCACACAATCCTGGTAGTAGTGACGCTCGGCTATGACGGCGTGCGGGTTACCAGCTGGCTTTCTCAGGATAGGGCTCCTGTGTGAGCGGTCGACAATAACGTCTTTATCCATACCCAGCACTTCACGTAGTAGCACGGATACGGCCGTGGAGGAGCTCGAGTCCAGGCCCTCTGGGATCCCTATGATGTGGATGTTAGCTCTTCGCTTCCTGCCTTCATCACATTTATCCTTCAGGTCAGACAGCTCCTCCTTCATACTCTCTACTGTAGACTGCAGGGTGGTCACCTCATCGCTCCACATTGACAGCCCATCCTCAGCTTCTTTCACTGTAACCTTTACTCCATCAACTTCGCCGCACGTCGCCGCCATGCTGTTAGCGATCTCATTTCTCAGTCCTTGCACGTCAGCCCTTATATTGTCAAAATCTTCTTTCAATGCATTTCTGACTTCTTCTTTTAACAGCGTACTAATGTCCTCTTTAATGGATTGAAGAAGCTCCAATTTTAGAGCAGTAGGATCCACATCACGCGCGTCTGTTGAGTCTGCTCTTCAGCGGCCGTAGAGCTGGACGCTGCCCTTTGGCCATCATCGATACTCTCGCCCGAGATCGCACCGGGGCTAAAATATTCACCTGCTCAGCTGTTTTTGATCAGTTTGAGCCTGTGTGGTTTGATCAGGTGGAGGAACGATGTGATGCTATAAAGACATCATCTTGTCCAAATGAAGTTGTTCCAACACGTGTTTAAAAAGATTTTAAAGGTTGTTGGTTCCGACATCTTAGCGATTTTTAACAGCAGTCTTAGTTCAGGTGTTGTACAGCCTGTTTTAAACATGCTGTTGTACAGCCTGTACTAAAAACCTGATCTGGATCCTCTGTCCGCTCAAACTTCAGGCCTATTTCAAAGCTTCCCTTCCTGTCGAAGATTTTGTAAAAGATTATATTTGTTCAGCTGCAATCTGTTGTAAAGGTTTCAGTCTAGTTTTAAAGCTCTTCACAGCACTGAAACTGCACTTTGAAAAGTTCTTAATGATCTTTTATCAGCCACTGATCAGGAGACTCAGCTGTGCTTTTGGATCTGACCGCTGCCTTGACCACAGCATCTTGACCTCACCATTGGAGCATGGCGGCATCAAGGGCGCTCTATTAGACTGGTTCAGCTCTTTTATTAAATCGCATTATTACATTTGGGGCTTATATTTGACGGCAATTTGAAAAACAGCTGAGCTCAGTTGTACAGCGGTCTTTCTTCAAACTGAGGCTTTTATCTAAGGTGAGATCATTTATATCTTTTAAAAACCTTGAACGGGCGATCCACGTTTTCATGACGTCCCAGCTGGATTATTGTAACTCCTTATATGTTGGAGTTAGTGGGACCTGCCTGGCAAGACTGCAGCTGGTCCAGAAAGCTGCAGCTCGTCTTCTGACACAAGCTCAAAGACATTTATCGTCCCAACAACCACATATACGCTGGTCCCTCGCTGTAACACAGTTCACCTTTGGCGGCCTCGCTGTTTCGCTGATCTTTTTTGTGCAATTTTGCATGTTTTTGTTTTTTACAGCGCATTGTGTTCTGCGTCCTGATTGGCTGTAGACCATTGTCAGCCAATCTCGTGCCGTGTCTCCTGTACAGTACAGAATGTGTTCAAATTTACAGCAGTGTGACTCTGCAGTGCTGCACTGTATGTTTGTACGTTTTGTCCCAACAAACAACAATGATGACGAGACGTTTTGCACCTGTGGTAGCAGCCAAAGGCAGAGGAAGATGCTGACCATCATAGTTTCAACAAGGAGGCAAAAAGGTTGTAACTGTCCACAACAAGAACATCGTAAGGATGGAGTCAGCTTTGGCTTTGTGGCTCAGTGACCGCAGGAAAAAGAACATCGTGCTGGACACCAACATTATCTGCAGAAAAACTCAAAAGCTTTATGAAACTTTACCTGACAGCGAGGAGCCCAGGCCATGGACGAGTGCTCCTCACACAGAAGCTCATTTAATGCCAGCAAAGGCTGATTTGACACATTTCAGAAACACTTTGCTTTCACTCTTTAATAATGAACTTATTTTTCTATGAAGGTTTGAACTTTGTTTAAACAAGAGAGAAAAGTGTGAAAATGTTCATGCCTGTCTGAGAAAAGTGTAGAAAGTGTGCAGTGAGGGTTTAACTGCCTTAAAACTTCTATAATACTTGTAAAACATAAAGCTGCTACTTCATTCTGAGACTTATTTTTAGAACGTAACTCGATAAACGAGCGACCGCAGTACTGTATTGTGTTTATTTTGAAAACTCTCAACAGGATCTTCAGATTTATTTTGAAAGCTTTATCTGGAAAACACAAACACATAAGCAGGAAACAAAGAGCGTGATATGAAACGATAGACGTTTTCATATGGTCATCATATATACATCGTTCTATCGAACAGCCCCAGCTCCTGCTGTCAGTCTCTGTAAATCTGCTCTTAAAACACATTTGTATTCACTGGCTTTTAATACAGCATGAGAGTTATTTGATATTTGATGTGTGATATTAATATTAGGAGTTATTTTAATCGTTATTTTGGATTCTTGTACAGCACTGTGGTCAATGCTGCTGCTGTAATTAATGTGCTATAAACACATAAACAATCTGCAGTTAAACATCCAAAACTAAAGATGTGATCGCTGCCTTTAGAAAATGTGCTGATGCACAAGATATCAGCTCCATTAAGGTGGAATGTGGCCGTGTTAGAAACATGTTGGAAGAAGTTTGAAGCTGAAACTGTGAAGCTGAGAGTGAAAGAGCTCCAGCGTCTGTCACAGGAAACTTTCTTATTTCCACACTGATGAAAGCATCAAGCTTTGATTTCCTGCTGCTTTTATTGAGTCACACTGTGAAACTGAGCCACAGCTGAACCAGCATCCCTGTACAGCAGACACTTACAGCGCTTGGCTGCTTCCATTGGACCCTCTGCACAGAGCTTCAGTTTCCTCTTCTGGTCCCAAAGTGCAGAACAACAAGGTTTCAAACAGCTTCATTCCAGCAGCATCAGCCACAGACATGCAGAGAGAATCCTTTGGTTGTGTTGTGTGTTTGCATATCTGCTGTGTTGCTTTGTGAGGATGGATCATCTCCTGCAGCTCCAGATAAACAAGCTGGACCTGAACCTGGTAGCTTCACTTAGAAGACACTTGTGACGGGAACGTGTGAGAAGTTTTGTGCAGACAAGTTTGGATTTAGAGTGTGGGACGAGCTCTCCACAGTCTTTGTGGAGATCCACATTCTGCATACTGCCTGTGAGAAGCTGCAGACATTTGTCCTCCAAATCCACTGAGCAGCTGCTCGTGGTGGTATTAGCTTCATGTGTGCGTGTTAGCATGAAGCCTCGGTCACACTCTGCTGTGGACACGGTCACGGACAGCTGGACGCCTGATGGACGAGTCGTCCTTCCTGTTAAACTTCTTTGAGCATGAGAAGAGCATGAGAAGCTCAGTGGACACTGTTCAGGGTTTTAACTCTCGCTTTCTGATGGGTTTAGATTTTATTATTGTCATTTGTATTAGGAAATATTTAACCATATATTCTTAGAGGTGTATAATCAATTGTGTAGTGATAGGATGTGTGATCTTTAGCAGGCTGCAGGGGCTTGGTGTGTATTCCACACTAGAATGCACACCCACATCCTGGGAGCACGAGAGAGGTCGTACCTTCTCTTATTGTTTTATGGCAGGATTAACGTAGCTACGTCTGTTCTAGTCTAAGTGCTTTTTGTTTAGATGAACTGCTGGACTTCCTCACCATGTTATCTAGGGTGAACCATCTAGGGTGAAGGGGGGTCTACCCTCTTCCTGACCAAGGATGTTATATGACCCTTTGATCAGCAGTACCACACACACACACACACACACACACACACACACACACACACACACACACACACACACACACACACACACACACACACACACACACACACACAGTATTCTTTGTTCACATGTATACCTATGTGAGATGCTATATGTTAATGACCCTATGCATATTCATGTAACCACAATAAAAGGAGTGCTATGGGGAGCCTGGCTGAGAGTCTGATGGTGGTCAAGTGGTGGAACGACGCTTGGCTCCAGCCAGGTCTCCCTCATGCATGAGTAAACCAGAGAACTTTGGTGCCTTGTGTCTTGCTTTTTGCTGCGTAGCAGATTGTCCTTAACGTTCCAGTGGATAGGTTCAAACTACAAACCTATCATTAATTGGTCCTTCGAGAGCCGGATCCCTGGAGTCGACATTCACCGAGGGGAAAAGAGACACGCCGACAGACTGACGTCAGCCAGGACTTATAGAGGTCCTGCAGCAAAGTCCCGAGGCGTGAGAATTCGTCATCGAGCCGGTGGATTAGCCGTCTGTTTTTTCTCCTCGATGGATGACGATTGACGGGATTCGGGACTGATGCTACTCGCAATAAGCAACACCAAGTAGGTATGTGAAAAATCTAAGCCACTGTGTGAGGCTGAGTTGTAAAGTCTTTATCACTGTGTGAGATAAAGCGTGTAGTCACTGTGTGCGACTATTCTTTGCCGCTGTGTGCAGCAAAGCGCGCATCCACTGTGTGAGGTTGCGTTGAAAGTCTTTATCACTGTGTGCGATAAAGCGCGTGATCACTGCTATGTAAGTCTTTGCCACTGTGTGCGACAAAGCACGCAGTCACTGTGTGAGACTGCGTTGAGACAATAGGCCTAATTTTTGTTGTTTGTGTGTGAGGATATTTTTTGTTGTTGTTGTTGTTGTGTGAGTGTGTGCGGAGCAGAACACGTGGTCTGTGACGTCGGCAGCTGTTGTTGTTATTATGGGTTCCCAAGCAACCAAGAGTGTGTCAGAGGGTGACGAGAAGTTTATGGTGAAATTCGCTCCCGGTAGCGCAAAGTATTTAGGACATTGGCGCAAGAAATATGATTTTGAAGGTAAATTGGTTGTAGGACAATGTCAAATGTTAGTAGACCAGTTGACAGTGAAAGCAGCTTGTGCGACAGGGAAATTGAAACAGGAGAGAGAGTTACAAGTGGCGTCCGCTAAATTGTGGTTAGAACAGGCGCAGAAGAGACAGGAGGCAGTGACTATATATACTGACAGTCAGTATGCATATGCTACACTTCATTTCTTTGCCGCTCAGTGGTCAAGACGAGGCATGACAACATCAACAGGTAAACCTGTGGAGCATGCGACATTGTTGCAGGCCCTGTTGAAAGCAGTCTTACTGCCTAGTAAAGTTGCGGTTTGTAAATGTGCAGCACACACACGTGGCACTGACCCCATTGTACTAGGCAACGCCTTTGCAGATAAAATTGCAAAGGAAGCGGCCCTTGGAACACATGGGGTTCATGTTCTGGCGTCACAGGAGCAAACTACGCCCATCACACATGATGTGTTAGCAGACATGCAGTCACACTCACCTCCAGCTGAGAAGCAGCTGTGGCTCACTAAAGGAGCAAGCCTGCGAGGTGATGTCTACTATCTTTGTGATAAACCTATATTGCCTAAGAACCTATATAGGACTGCTGCAAGTTTGAGCCACGGGCTCTGCCATGTCTCGACAGCTGGGATGGTGGCAGCAGTCGAACGGCAGTTTTTCACACTGGGATTCAATGCTTATTCAAAACATTTTTGTAAAGCATGTTTAATATGTTGTAAACATAATGCTCAGGGAAACCTCAGACCTAGGAGAGGAAAGTTTCCCAGACCCAGCTACCCATTTGAAGTAATCCATATGGATTTCATTGAGTTGTCTAACTGTAACACCTACAGGTACTGCCTGGTGATTGTGTGCCTGTTCTCAAAGTGGGTAGAAGTTGTCCCCACTAAGAAAGCAGATGCTATTTCAGTGGCTAAAGTGATATGCAAAAATGTGATCCCAGAGCATGGGATCCCCCAGACTATTTACAGTGACAATGGTCCTCATTTTGTGAATGAAGTAATTGAGAAAATGTCACAACATCTGGGGATAACGCTGAAAAACCATTGCTCATATCACCCACAAAGTGCAGGGCTGGTTGAAAGGACTAATGGCACAGTAAAGCTGAGACTCAGGAAAACAATGGAGGAAACAGGCAGAACATGGGTAGACTGCATTGAGCTAGTGAAAATGTATATGAGAATCACGCCAACTGATAATGGCCTAACGCCTTTTGAAATAATATATGGCAGGCCATTTAGAGTTCCAGTGTTTTGTAATGATAATGATAAAGCAGAAGAAGAAAACACACTAGCAGACTGGATGATTAAAATGCTGAAAAGCAAAGAAGTCATGAGTGCAAATAATCTGCCAGATGATTCTGTTTCTGTACAGGAAGAACGTCTGAAGCCAGGGGACTGGGTACTGATAAAGGTCATAAAGAGGAAGTGCTGGTCGAAGCCACGGTGGGACGGACCATACCAGGCTCTGCTGACAACACCAACTGCTGTGAAGATTGCAGAACGACCCACCTGGATACACCAAAGCCACTGCAAAAAGGTGACACACATCCAGGCCAGCTCGGAGTAAGTGGCAGGAAGACCGGGTACAAAGGGGGGGAAAGCCTCTAGGGCCCTTCGTCTCAATCCGGTGAAGAAACCAACTGAGCCACAGGTACTCATCAGAATGGCTGGTAAAGTGTTGTCTACCCTGCTGGGTGTAATGGCTTTGATGTCATCATGGTCAGCTGTGGAGACCCTGTATGTCCAAGGAAACCACACCCAATACCCTCATGGCTATTCTACAAACTTTTGGTGGCAGTTTATGAATACAACTGCTCACTTGAACAATAGGACGGACTGCTATGTGTGTGCTCATATGCCGTTATCCGCATATACATCTGGACTGTGGCCGTACAGCATACCAGAGGACAGGAGTTGGTGTCTGTTGGGCTTAGCAACTCATCCTGGCAACAGAGTCCTCTGGTCCCAGGCCAACTATAGTACACCTCTGAACATCACCTGGAGTAAGTCGCCACTTATAGATGTGAATTGTTCTGAGCAAACTGACTTATTGGCCTGGCCTCAAGTGTCAGACCCACTGCCAGACATAATATTGCTGAACAAGCTGAATACAGCTCAACTGCCGTTGTGTGTGATGAACAATGGATCACTGTCAGTGGGGGAGCTGCCGCTTCGTTTATGTGGATACATATACACCTACTGCCCTCCAGAGAATGAGAGCAGGTGTATGAAATGCTTGACCAGTGCAAAGTGAGCTGAGAACTTGACATTAAGGAGGACTGAATGCAAGTCCAACCGGGCTTACAGGATACCAGTAAAAGCAAAGAGTCAGAAGTGGACAGGATGTGCAAGGATGGTGCCGAGCAGTAAAGGAACAAGAGTTTTGGCTGATTGGTATTTCTTGTGTGGACATAAAGCCTATCTATCACTCCCTGAGGGATGGGGAGGATTGTGTGCCGTGGTGAAGTTATCGGATCATGTCTTCTTCATGGACAGAGTTGAACATCACCCTAGCAACCGACGGAAGCGTGAGGTGAATATAGCCTCACCTAACTCTTTTGGAGTGACAGTAGACACTGGAGTGCCACGAGAATTCCGCATTTGGAGTGGAGGAGCTAAATTCTTCCAAAGTTTGATCCCAAACATCGGAGTTGCAGAGGTGCGGGATCATGTGGAGATCAACCGATATGCCTTACTGCGACACATTAATCTCACTAAGACTCTGGGAACAGCCTTAGCGGAGGAGCAAAAGGCCATCAGAACGATGGTACTGCAGAACAGGCTGACCCTAGACTTGATAACAGCATCACAAGGAGGAGTGTGTAAGCTGATTGGAGAGACATGTTGTACGTTTATTCCGGATGGATATACGACTGGAGGAGACATCTATGAGGCACTGCAGAACTTAACTGCTCTGCAGAAATATGTGGCGGACCACACATCAGGAGGAGACACGTCACAAGGCTGGATAGCCTGGTTGACATCTGGACCATGGTGGAATATGTTTCTAAAGTTTTTGACTCCCATTCTTACATTATTGGCTTTGCTTTGCTTGTTTACAGGTTGCATCTTGCCATGTGTAAGATCGATGGTGAATAAAATGATTGCTAACACCTTTACCAATTTCATACTGTTGCAGCAGAGTGACATGGATGCTAAGGCTAATATGTGTGTATGAAATGAAGCCTGCACTGAAAATGTTGACAAGTGGTGTAGAGCTGAAGATATATATATGCCGTATAGCCTTAAAAAATGACAATACAGGGTGGTGATGATGGGTTTAGATTTTATTATTGTCATTTGTATTAGGAAATATTTAACCATATATTCTTAGAGGTGTATAATCAATTGTGTAGTGATAGGATGTGTGATCTTTAGCAGGCTGCAGGGGCTTGGTGTGTATTCCACACTGGAATGCACACCCACATCCTGGGAGCACGAGAGAGGTCGTACCTTCTCTTATTGTTTTATGGCAGGATTAACGTAGCTACGTCTGTTCTAGTCTAAGTGCTTTTTGTTTAGATGAACTGCTGGACTTCCTCACCGTGTTATCTAGGGTGAACCATCTAGGGTGAAGGGGGGTCTACCCTCTTCCTGACCAAGGATGTTATATGACCCTTTGATCAGCAGTACCACACACACACACACACACACACACACACACACACACACACACACACACACACACACACACACAGTATTCTTTGTTCACATGTATACCTATGTGAGATGCTATATGTTAATGACCCTATGCATATTCATGTAACCACAATAAAAGGAGTGCTATGGGGAGCCTGGCTGAGAGTCTGATGGTGGTCAAGTGGTGGAACGACGCTTGGCTCCAGCCAGGTCTCCCTCATGCATGAGTAAACCAGAGAACTTTGGTGCCTTGTGTCTTGCTTTTTGCTGCGTAGCAGATTGTCCTTAACGTTCCAGTGGATAGGTTCAAACTACAAACCTATCACTTTCACTTCAGCTTCACCAACAACAGCACAAGCAGAGCAGCCCACTGCCTGCATGGCTGGGACAGCGCCCCCTGGTGACTGTAAACCACTACAACATGTAGACGGCCGTCTGCAGGCTGGATGTAGCACCACCGCAGAGACGTGCTGCAGCTCTGTTTAGTTACCCAGCTGACAGCAGAGGCTGTAGTTTACTGTTACCAACATGGAAAACTGAAGCTTCACCAGCTGGAGCTACAGAGCTGGAGAACAAAGGAGACTGAGAGGCCAGAATGATGTGGGAGGAAACATCAAGAGCCTGTTTGAAAGGAGACACATGTGGATGCTGTGCCAGTCTGTGGTCTGTCAGAAGTCAGCTGAGTCACACTGCAAGAAGCTGCAGAATCTCAGAGGAGGAGATTTGGAAGTGTTTGTGGGACAAACTGGACTCAAAGAAAGAAGATGTTTGTGAAGTCTTTGGTGGAGGTGAGCAGTGTGAAGCAGAACACATGCAGATGAATCAGGAGGTCAGCATCAGTGTCTCCTTGTGGTGGACGGTAAAAGAATCAGAGCCAACGCTCCCGTCCACCCTCGGCATGAAGCAGTGCTGTTTCTGAAACAGGAGGACAAGTCCAGAGAAGACAGAGGAAGCAAAGATGAGGGTGGGACAGGACAGCAGGACTTCCTTCACACCTGCAGCTCCATCACACTGCTGTAGCTCCTCTTCATCACACATGTACCTGCAGCCTGTCTTCGAGTCCAGGAGTCACCTCCACACAGTGTAGAAGCCTCCTGTGCAGACCATGGAGTCCAGCCTCTGTCAGGGAAGTCGGCACTAAAGCCTGAAAGACTTCAATCTGTCTCTGCTCCACCCGAGAAAGACCAGCACCGTACTTGTTGTGCATTCAAGGAGGGAACATCAGCGCTGCATCGTGGGAACAACACCGCAGGAACAAAGACACAGCACGGCCGATGAAGGACGAGGACAAAGGAAAGGTGAGTGAGAAGACCCTGGTGGTGTGGACGGACCTGCAGGGGCTCCAAGACTGAGGAGCAGAGACGTCCATGTACCAGCTGAGGATGCTGCAGTGATCCAGGGAGCTCGGTCCAATCTGAGGCCGTGTGAACTACGTGGACCACAGTTTCTTCACAGACTTCAGCCACGTGAACATCTGGAGATCCAACAGTGTACGAGCTGTGAGCCATCAGCTGTTTCTCTCATCAGCTGCTGTAATGAGAGCTGCTGGAATCATCTCGAGCAGCAGGAAATCACTGATGTTGTTTCTAACCAAAGATATGGGACTGAGCTCCGCTGAGCTCCTTCTACTTTCATCCAGATAGAAACTGCTACAGTCTGCTGATTATTGCTTTGCCTCCATCACACGAGCTCTTTATCCTGTTCTTCACTCTCATTGGTTCTTTGTCTGCTTGTTTTTACAACAGTAGTCTTCTGATTGGTCAAAGACAATCAGCTGTGACTAAATGTAGCTCCTACAGCAGTGATGGGAATAACTACTGAAGCTAATCCAGTATCAAAGCTCAGGAATCAGCAGCTCCCACCTCGTTTTCTTTCAACAACTATTTTTAGCTGCTGTGTTTTTGTGTTTCTGCAGACCTCAGACATCCTGCTGCTCTGGACAACTTTTTCATTCTTTTGTATCATTATTTTGCTTTTCTTTTATTATTATGTTATATGTATTAATATGTGAAACACTTATTCTTTGTGTTTTTGCTTTGCTCCTGTCAAACTGCTTTAATAAAATCTGCTGCAGTCTAAACTGTGGACGTTCCCTTTTTAACCCTTTGTGAAACAATAAAGGTTTAAATCTGAGTATTCATCTATGTTAGTGTTTAATGGGTCTAATAGGTTGCTTTGGCCTTTCCCAGTAATATCTTCCCTTGCAGTCTGTGGTCCAGGCTTCTAAAACCATCCCAGGTTAACAAGAACTACAATCTAGAGGAGAGCTGCCATAACAGGTGTGACTGATGAGATCTGACCTGCAAGGTTACTCAGGTTTGTTTGTATCAGGACAAGCAGGGAAGCCGCCTGGACGTCAAAGTAGTTAGAGCTGGGCGAGTGTCCTCACCCACATCGGCTTCACAACTCTGCATCATCTACTGAGTAAGACTCAGAGCATCAGAGATTAGAAGGTCTACAAAGAGCTGAACCAGACTTCCTGTATAAAGGTTTTAGTTCCACAGATCGACAGTGTCAGCACAACTAAAACGTGGAGACTGACCTCAGAGTTTCAATTTGATGTTGTGGATTCTCCAGAAGAACACACAGCTGCTTCACTCCTGAATCCTGCAGCTTGTGGTAGCTCAGGTCCACCTCTCTGGGATACGAAGGGTTGAGCTTCAGCACTGCTTCCAGATAATCACAGCTGATCTCTGACAAATCACAGCTCACCAATCTGTATAGAGAATGAAAGATGTAAGTTTATTAGACAAAGTGCTTGAAATCATTCAGTGTTTCATCATCTGTTCAGAGCTGAAGAAGGTTCAGAATGTAGAAGTTTAGAAAATGGAAACTCCAAACAGCTGAAGCCAACAGGAAGCAGCTTCAAACAAACACAACAAGAGAAAAAACTCTGAATGTTTCACATTAAAGTCGAACATTTCTAACAAGAGTGTTTTAAAGACAGAGTCACTGATGATCATCTTCTGCCCAGTAAAACTTTGGTTTTCCTCATGTGAGTGTTAATGATGCACAAAGACTGTGAGTGCAAAGAGGGAGCGAGGAGGATGACAGAGAGATGGTACAGGAGCATCAAGAACCCGGCGAGGAAATGAGCAGAAGGACTTTGGAGCCTGTTGGATTGAAGCTTTCACAGAGACGTGTTTGACTGGACACCACCAGGACAGACTTTTAATCCCAGGATTTGGATGAGCTTTCTGTCTTTATGGTCACAAATGATGCTGTAACTCTGTGAATGTCCTGGAACTGTCAGCAGTGTGGTTACGTCCTTTTGACCTGAGTTTCCACAGCTCTTATAACAGCAGTGTACATTCAGACTGAGACACGCTTCAGTCTGTATGGACCTGTTTCTGTAGCTGCCACCATCATTCTACATGTTTGTACATCAGCTTATCAAATACTGTCTGCTGTCTTCATTTATTACTCTTCACCTGCTTCACTGTCACTGTGTGGGCGGAGCTGCCTGAGCCCCACCCACACAGACCCTCTCTGGAGCTAAACGTCTGCTTCATCTCCGCCTCTTTTCTTCGTCCTCCACCTCTCTTTTCTCTTCTTCAGTGTTCTGCAGCCACAGAGCCTCACAGCCGTTACCACACCCATACCTGAGCAGCTAGCATTACCCAGCATGCCGTGCAGCAGTGTCAGTTTGTAAATGTGCAAGAATTCCTGCTCCAAACTGTTTCACAGAGTGCTGTGTGCCGTGACCTTTGACCTGCTAAAGACAGTCAGCTGTGGATTATTCATTGTTGTGTCTGATACTTAGAACTGTGAGGAAGAAGCTACACAGTTAATCAGGGTCCCCTCTCTCTGAATCAGGAAAGGTGGGCAGGCCGCGTGTGGGCCGCGGGCCATACGTTGAGTATCACTGTTTGAAATGTGAACATTGTTCTGCTGCAGTCAATGGACTAAACCAGAGAAGAAGAAAACAGACTTTACCATGAAGATCCTCAGTGTGGATCAGTATAATATCAGCCTGATGTCTGCAGTTTAGTGTCAGCACAACTTTCACATCATATTCATCTCAGCACAACTAAAACATGCTGACTGACCTCAGAGTTTCAAATCGACATCGTGGATTCTCCCGAAAACCACACAGATGCTTCACTCCTGAACCCTTCAGGTTGCTGTAGGTTCCACTCAGGTCCACCTCTGTGGGAAACGAGGGGTTGGACTTCAGTGCTGCTGCCAGATAATCAAGGCCAATATCTGACAAACCACAGTCCTTCAATCTGTATGAAGAATGAAAGATGTAAGTTTATTAGACAAAGTGCTTGAAATCATTCAGTGTTTCATCATCTGTTCAGAGCTGAAGAAGGTTCAGAATGTAGAAGTTTAGAAAATGGAAACTCCAAACAGCTGAAGCCAACAGGAAGCAGCTTCAAACAAACACAACAAGAGAAAAAACTCTGAATGTTTCACATTAAAGTCGAACATTTCTAACAAGAGTATCTTAAAGACAGCGTCACTGATGATCATCTTCTGCTCAGTAAAACTTTGGTTTTCCTCATGTGAGTGTTAATGATGCACAAAGACTGTGAGTGCAAAGAGGGAGCGAGGAGGATGACAGAGAGATGGTACAGGAGCATCAAGAACATTAAAGTCTGGCGACTAAATGCCTCACTCCTAAATGACTGGCAGTTTTGTGAGTTCATACATACTGAACTAAATACTTACTTGGAGTTGAACACAACTCCGAAAATATCGCCTTTAACCCTCTGGGATTGCACCAAGGCATACATTAGAGGTCGCATAATATAATTTGCAAGTGCCAGGAAGAAAAGAAAAGAGGCTAGGCGGTGTGAATTGGAGGCCAAAATAAAACACCTAGAGCAACAACACAAAAAAGCACAGACAGCCAATTTGCTTTCCGATCTTAAAATGTTACGTAGTGAGCGTAATAGTTTAATAAACGAGAAAATTGAGGGCAATTCATTAAACAAAAGTACTATGAACAGGGTAGTAGGGCTAGTAGATTGCTGGCAATAAGACTCAGGAAACAGCAAACTTGTAATATGGTCCAAAAGTTGAAGTCAGATCAAACCCTAATTACTAAACCAAATCAAATTGCAAGTTGTTTTGCCAATTTTTTCGAGTCATTATATAAAAATTCAGATACATGTAAAGATAACAATACACTATCTGATTTCTTAGAAAAGATCAATTTAAAAACACTGTCAGAGTCTGTAGCAAAGGAGTTAGATGAACCAATTCGACAACAAGAAATTTTACAGGTGATTTCAAACCTTAAAACTAAAAACAGTCCTGGCCCTGATGGTTTTATTAACGAATTCTATAAAAAAACTTAAGGACAAAGTCGCACCCTTATTACTGAAAGCTTACCACTGCGCTCTGGAGACTGGGACTATGGTGCCGTCCTGGAACGATGCTACAATTGTCGTAATCCATAAAGAGGGCAAGGACCCCACAAACTGTCAATCATACAGGCCAATCTCATTACTTAATACTGATTTGCGCATTCTCACCACGATTTTAGCCAAAAGAGTTAGTAAAATTATTACACAGGTTATAAATCCAGATCAAACGGGGTTCATTGCAGGAAGGCACCATGGGGACAATGTTCGTAGATTGTTGAACTTAATGTCCTTGTACAAGACCAAACAAGAAGAAACAATGATTCTGTCTCTTGATGCGCAAAAAGCATTCGACAGGGTTTCCTGGCAGTACTTGGGCCATACACTTGAAAGATTCAAATTTGGGCCAAACTTAATTAAGTGGATACAGATTCTTTATTCCAACCCAATGGCGGCTGTACGGGTAAATGGAACAATATCAGCCAGATTTCCACTGGAACGTGGGTGTAGACAAGGATGCTCACTGTCGCCCCTGCTGTTCGATATAAGTATTGAGCCTCTGGCGCAGTTGAGTAAAGCCCATCAAAGCCCTCCTCAACAACAAGAAGAGGGCTTTCAGAGGGGGCAATAAAGAGGAGGTGAGGAAGGTCCAGGTGTTACTAAAGGACAAGATCAGAGAGGCTAAGGACAATTACAGAAGGAAGCTGGAGTGGAAACTCCAGCAGAACAGCATGAGAGAGGTGTGGAGGGGCATGAAGACCATCACTGGATTCAGGCCAACCAACAGCAGGGGAGCTGAGGGAGGTGAGAATAGAGCCAACGAGTTGAATCTGTTTTTCTGTTTTTTTGGGGGGGGGGGTTTGCCTGTCCCGTTTGGCTCTTTTGCCATCAGAATTGTTGTCTAAAGGCAAAGAAAGATGCCCAACGGATTTACTTTACCAAATTGACCATCCCAGCCTTGCCGTAATGGTCCATTTGATTCACCTTTTATTGTTTATTTTATTTTCACTTGCTGAATACGGGACAGACTTGACTGGGGGAAAGAAGGGGAGAAAGAAAGAGGGAAAGAGAAACAGCTGAGAAGAGGGACGGGGGAGAAGGGCAAAAAACAAAAACCAACAGAATGGGCAGAAAAAAAAAATGCATATATCAATCACCTGGATCACCTGTTGAGAAAGAAAAGAACAAGCAGAAGAAAACAAGAGTAATAGAATAAACAACATCACAATGATATATGGGAATATGACAGTAAATACTAAATATTAAACATTATTGTGCAGCACATAAGATCAGCAGAACACAGTGTGCTTTGAGGTAGGAGCCAAAAAGGGTGTAGTTTGTGGGTGTGATCACCCGTGTGTACACCTGTGAGCATGGACGCGCTTGTTTTTAAAAGGTTCCTTCATGTAATGATCTGCTAGAGGGTGTGGGGGGGGGCCACAGCCCCGTCCTCCAGGGCATGAAGCAGGTATGGAGGAGATCAAAACTCCAGACATCCAGAGGCCCCCAGAACACAAGAGACCAAGGAAGACCAACAGAGGGGCAGTCGCGCCACTGTCCCAGAAAGAGCTGAGGAGAGTCCCAGATGAGGGCTCACCCAGCAGCCGCGGAGCAGAAGCCAGGGGGGGTTGCAGTGACGCGCCCGTGAGCTCCGCCGGCAGCCAGCTGTGCCTGAGTGACCGAGCCCCAGGCCGAGAGGTCGGGGGCACCCCACCTCCGAAGTGGCCCGAGCGAGCCCCAAGCTCCAGGCCCCGATAAGCGGCCGCCAAAGAGTGAGCCGGTGTGTACCTTGACGCCCACCCCCGGACACAAAGAACCACCAACGCGAATCTGTTTTTCAATAGATTCGACACCACAGTGTCTGCTCACACCCCCACAACCTCACCTGCAGTCAGCCTGGAATCCAGAGCCAC